>NC_054483.1:26647832-28145332 GCF_017639515.1 Carcharodon carcharias | reverse complement strand
AAGTGTGGTTGGCGTCGATATAATGTTGGTGCCCACCCTCCTCCCTTCACCACCACCCCCCAAGCCCTTCGCCACCACACCACACCCCCCCCCCCACCCCCCTCCTCACCACCCCATCCCCTCACCAACCCCCAACAACCCCAATACCTGGAGAAAAGGCAAAATATGGCAGATGCTGGGTACCTGGAGGGCTTGTTTATTGAGGGAGAATCAGAAGGATTAATTGCAAATTAAACACTCTTCTGTCTAAAATGCTTCAATTTAAACTGTTTAAAATGTCAATGCTTCCACTCCTAATCTCTCCAGTTGGCCCTGAGGAGGATTGTGGTTTCTATAACTCCCCCCTGTGTCAATGCCACTTCAACAGGGTAGTCATCGATAAGCTTTCTTTACATACTTAGGCCATGGGCTGGTTTTTAAAAACAGCAATCTATTTCTAGTCAGAGTGAGAGCTATCTCACCTCAGGCATGCCTGCTCAAGAAGCCTGAGACAGGGAACAGGAAAGATTACAGCTATCCACTTGACTAATCAGCAAAAAAAAAACAACTTCGATTTATGCAAAGCATCCTGAGGTGTTTCATGGGAGTGATTGTCAAACCAAACTCAGCACTGAGCCACATACGGAGATATTGGGGCAGGTGACTAAAAGCTTGGCCAAAGAAATAGATTTAAGGAAGTGACTTAAAGGCGGAGAGAGAGAGACAGACAGAAATGTTTAAGCAGAGGGCTCGGGTAGCAAAAGTCACAGCCACCAATGGTTTAAAATCAAAATAGCTGAAGTGCAGGAGTTGCACTTGATCTTGGATTTTGTTAGGCTGGAGGAAGTCCCAAAGATAGAGAGGGACCAAAGCCATCGAGGCCGACCAATGCAACTTTTAGTAAAGCACTGTGGATTAGATAGCTTCGTGGTTATGATGACTGACTATCAGTCGACAGACTCTAAGGTCAAACCCTGCTGTCATGAGTCGTCAAATGGAATTTCATGAACTTGGTTGTTTGTGAGCTCAACATTGTCAGGAAATATGAGCTATTTAGTTAATCTTCTATCATCCTGATAGCCATGTGATAGAGATTAATCGTTGTGATTGTGCTCTATTGATTAAATGGCCAACAGGCTCAGGCATGTGGTCAGAAAACCCTCCCCCAGTGGTGGAGAGCTTTGGGAACCATAGATCCTAAGTTACCTGTTCCTCCCAAGCCTGTTACACTGACCACACACTACGTTTCAAATTACCCATATGGATGGATGTCCATTTACAGAATTAGGCTGCATAAGGCATTCTGTGAATCACAACTGTTTTATTGTTAAACAATAGTTCAATACAAATACCAGTTTCCACACTTCTCTTCTGGACCTTCTCCCTGTCCAGAAGCAAACTCCCTGCTGGGGAAAAACCCAGCTCTTAATTCCAGGTTTCGCTGAGCATCAATTGCTCCCCATTCACTCTGAAGCTTGCGCTGGTATACTCTTAAAGGGACCTGCATTTCCAACATTGTCACTGTCTCCCATGTTGGCAGGATCTGAGCAGTTAGAAGTAACCATAAGGTCCTGATTTTTGCAGGTGACAATGAGACCCAGGTAGGACAAACACCCAAATGTCTGATCCCATTGAATAAAAAGCAGTGGAAGGTAGAGGGACTGTATTTGAGGCAGGCATGCACCTCTGCCTGTGCGACGTTTCTGTGTCCATTGGTACTTTATATCGGAGAACAAAGGAGGGAAATCTGTCCCAGGTTGACTGACGCTGCTTCATGTTCTAGAGGTGAAACTCGGTAGATTGGCGGGAGAAGCAGAAGCGTGGCTAGCAAGGCAAATTTCAGGGGCGGAGTTGTGAGAGGAAGGGGTAGGATCTAGTAAAGGCAAAGAGGGAAACGACAGCTGGTTTGAGGGGCTTATTCCCAGATCCTGGCAGCCCAGCAATATGTGGGAGCAGGGCAGGAGTTCTGTGACCGCTTCTTCTTTTCCATCTCCAGTTGGAACAGGCTTCTCTTCAACTATGGGGGTTGGTTAGTTTAGGTGGCTGGTTTGTGATGCAGAGCGATGCCAACTGCGTGGGTTCAATTCCTGTACTGGCTGAGGTCATCCATGAAGGCCCTGCCTTCTCAACCCTTCCTGAGGCGTGGTGACCCTCAGATTAAACTCACCACCACTCACCTCTCACTGGGACTCCAGCAGTGACTTTCATTCTTCAACTTGGTTAAGCACTGGGCAACACTCAATGTGAAAATAGGGATTTAGCCCCAGATATCTGGATCCATGTGACATTCTGACCAACAGCAATCAAGATTTAAATAAATGATTTTGCAGCATGTCTGATAGCTCCATAACACTCTCCCCACTTTCTTTCAACTGCACCAAAAGAATTGCCACCGAAAAAATAAAAATCTTGCGATTAAACTGCATTCCCAAGAGGCAGGAGTGGAACATGGTCAGAACCGAATCTTGTAATTAGGACAGCGAGCACAAGAATACCAAAAGTAAAGGAAAACTCAGGGTTCATCAAAAGGAAGGTTGGTTTAAATTTGGTTCTCAGCTCTGATCATGTCGCACAGTTCAAACATGATGCCCACAGGGCCATGCCAACCTGTAAGAAGCTCTCAAGTCATCCAGTCAGGAAGATGACTCACCCTGAGGGGATAGAAAGCTGCCCAAGAATAACAAGGCAGCACTAAAGTTGTCTGTGCGCAGCCTGCTTATAAATCCCAAGGGCTGGATCCTATTAAGCTTTGTCGTGTCAGTGTGCGTGCAATCTCAAAACAGACAATGCATTTGGCCCATGTGTCATGATGTATGTTTAGGATATTGTCCAGTATATTTTTAGCACTCAGGTAATTTGGCATTTGTGTGCATGACATTAGGCATTAAATTTATCCACGTGAAACTATAAGCAGACTGCCCCGAGGACATGACGCAGAGACACAAAGCTATAAAGAAATACAAACAGGAAATGCTGGAAAAACTCAGCAGGCCTGACAGCATCTGTGGAGTTTCTCTCTCTGAGTTTTTTCTAGCATTTTCAGTTTGTATTTCAGATTACTAGCATCCACAGTATTTTGCTTTTAAGCTATGAAGAAAGCTTGTTTTGGTGATCAGATCTTGAATTCTGTTTCCGGGCTCTTCCATGGCTTCTTGTCGCTTTTGGGAGTGACCAAACATCCCTCAGTCCTCAAATTTTCATCCATCCTTTCTAGCCATGTGCTGGGAGCTTGGAGGAAGAGTACACGGTCCGATTGGAGGGGCTCATGGAGGGAGATAAACTGGGTCTTGCTAAAATGAGGAAGAAACCAAGTGGCTGAAATAATTAATCCAGTCAGCGGGTGAGTTACGCAAATCAGGAAATGCAAAGAAGAGAATAAAAGCTGTAAAGTCAACTGTGGCTGAGTTGGTTGTGCACACATATCTGTGCCATAAGGTTCTGGATTCAAGTCCCACGTCAGGGCTTGAGTGTAGAAATCAAGGCTGATACTCCATTGCAGTACTGAGGAAGTGCTGGACTGTTGGAGGTGCTATCATTCAAATGTGGCTTTAAATCAAGTTCCAATCTAGCTGCTCAGGTGAACATGAAAGATCCCACAGCACGATTTCAAAGCAGATGTGTGGGGGAAATCCTCTCTGATGCACACAGACAATATTTATCCCTCAGTTGACGTCACAAAAACAGATTAACTGGTCATTATCATGTTGCGGAATCTTGCCCTGTGCTCATTGGTTGCTGCGTTTCCTACGTCCTCAAAAGCTACTTCATTGCCTGTGAAGCACTTTGGTGGTTGTGAGAAGCACGATAAAATGCAATTTTGTTTCAAGTTACAACACAGAAACACGTCATTCAAGACAACAAGTCCATGCTAATGATTACCTGTCACAAGAATCGTGATCTAAATCCCATTCAGCCATCCTCTCATGTCCCTTTCCTTTATCATTTCCTCTATCCAATCCCATAATGAACAGTGACATACATTCTGCCTTTGACCCTGGAGTGAATTCTACAGCCTCACGCAACTCTATGAGTGAAGATGTTTCTCCTGCCCGCTGTTCCAATTCTGTTATACGCATGGCTCCTCGTTCTTCATAGGTCCAACTTTTCGGCTGTGTGACATGAGGTGAAGAAGCACTGCAACTTTCCAATACAAAGGAGGCCAGCAAAATTGAAGTCAATGACAATCGGAGAAAGCTTTTCACTAGTTGGAGTCATACCTGACACAAAGTAATTCAGTTGTGGTTGTTGGAGGTCAATCACCTCAGTCGCAGGGCATCGCTGCAGGGGCTCCTCAGGGTAGTGTCCCAGGCCCAACCATCTTCAGCTGCTTCATTAATGACCTTCCCTCCATCATAAGGTCAGAAGTGGGGATGTTCGCTGATGATTGTACAACGTTCAGCACCATTCGCGACTCCTCAGATACTGAAGCCGTCTGTGTCCACATGTAGCAAGACCGAGACAACAGTCAGGTTTGGGCTGATAATGATAAGTATTATTCAGGCCATATAAGTGCCAGTCAATGGCCATCTCCAATGAGAGAGAATCTAACCATTTCCATTGACGTTCAACGGTATAACCATCACATAATCCCCCATTATCAACATCATGGGGAGTCATCATTGAGTAACTCACCTCCGGACTTTCCAAAGCCTGTCCACCATCCACAAGGCACAAGTCAGGAATGTGATGGAATACTCTCCACTTGCCTGGATGAGTATAGCTCCCACATTCACCCCCTCCACCACCGACGCACAGTAGCAGCAGTATGTACCATCTACAAGATGCACTGCAGGAATTCATCAAGGCTTCTTAGACAGCACCTTCCAATTTTTAAAAAGTATTTATTATTTCATTGGATGTGGGCATCACCAGCATTTGTTGCCCATCCCTCATTGCTAGGCCACCTCAGAGGACAGTTAAGAGTCAATAATATTGCTTGGGGTCTGGATCACATGTAAGACCAGGTGAAGATGGCAGATTTCCTTCCTAGGATATTTGGGAACCAGATGGGTTTTTACAATCAGTGATAACTTCTATTGCTCAATTCCAAACTTTTTAATTGAATTTAAATTCCACCGGCTGTTGTGGTGGGATTTGAACCTGTGTCCAGGAGCATTAACCTGGATTACTAGTCCAGTGACATTACCACTATGCTGCCGCCACTGCTATCTCTGCCCATCACCCTCCCTCCGTTCCTATCAATCTCAGGGCCTCTACCTGGAGGGCATCAGATTCATGGGAACACCACCACCTGCAAGTTCCCCTCCGAGCCACTCACCATCCTGACGCAGAAATATATCACCGTTCCTTCACTGTCGCTGGGTCAAAATCCTTGAACCCCCTCCCTAACTGCACTGTGGGTGTACCTACACCACATGGACTGCAGCAGTTCAAGAGGGTAGATCACCATCACTTTCTCAAGGGCAATTAGGGATGGGCAGCAAATGCCGGCCCAGCTGGTGAATGAATAATAAAAGATCTGCCCATTTTGATGGATTTCCTGCAGCTCTTTCACCCCTTCTCTTTTGTACGGTGAGAGAATGTCAGTCTGCAACTCTTTACTCGGCAGGCAATGGTGAGAGAAACCAACCTGTATTCACCACAGAAGCAGTTCCACTGAGTCCAGGCCAACAAAACAGGCTTCAAATGGGCAGCGGTGTTCACAAGTAGACATCGGGGATCTTTTTAAACACCACACTGCAACAACTTGATGGGACTGGCTCAGTTGCATTTTTGACATCTCGCCAGATGTGGGCAGATGTGGGCAGGCCACCGAGCTGACCTGTTTCCCATTTAGCAGGGTGGGGGTAAAAGTAACCCGTCCGTTATCCCAGAAAATTGAGCCAATGCCAGTCAGCAGCCAGCTTGTTTACAATCCCTCTATGTTGCCTGCATGCCCAGAAGCACACAACTAATGCTCCAAGCAAAATAAATATGTCATAATGTTATGGCAGGTGGATGGTAAATGCCAAGCTGCCTAAATCCGAGAGGGAAAATTGAAGCAGCTGCCACAACTACTTTCAATTTGTACTTATTTCGAGATGCCAGATTTGGATTCAGTAAAAAGAAGGCCCCCGAGGTTTAGAGAGTTTTTACAAAACTGAAATAAACATTTATTAAAAAAAATGATTTTAAGCACATACATAGTTTTACAAATTACTACTATGATAACTCCTAGCTCCCCTAGTTAATCTAATTCCCAGTTACACCTCCGTTAAGACAACACTAAAACATTTAGATTTTAAAAGGCCCAGGCAAAGTAACACACTACCCTGAACAGTCGCATTCAAAGTGAGCTTTCTTCACTTCCGTTTATGTAGACAGCAATTTGGGCACAGCGGCTGGAGGCTTTTCACACTTATTAGATCTTAGAATTCCTTCCCTTGCACACAGCCTTCTCTCTTTTATACACATTTTCCTCTTTGGATGCAAATTCCCATTGTTTCACTATGTCTTTGGACTTTATCTCTCTATAATAAAAATCTAGCATAGTACTAATTTTACCAGTAATCTTTGGGAAAAATAAACACACTGTTTCTTAACTTCTTCTGGCTAGGTGGAACATATTACCCCTCTTTTGAATTCAAGCTAGTCTAATTTCTCTAAAGATGCAAATGTTCCCTTTACACCTCACAATCTAAAACTTCACCCATGTTTACCTATTTAGCATTTCAAACCAAGTTTCCCGTCTGATACATCAAAGCACCCAGACCAGCTGTCTGTAATTCAACTAACCCCCCGCCACACACACACACACACACACACATACAGTCACACAAGCACAGACAAACACACACAAACACACACACACACACACACACATACAGACACACAAGCACAGACAAACACACACAGACACACAAACACACACACACACACACACACATACAGACACACAAGCACAGACAAACACACACAGACACACAAACACACACACAAACACACACGCACACACCCATTAGTCACAGACCCCCATTATTACACTACGATAAATTCCAATAACATTATGAAACGTATTATATCTCCTTGACACATAATTCTTCCAAAAATTTAAAAGGTGGGGAATTTGAACAGAACAAATTTGCCTATAGGGATCAAGTAAGCAGATCTGATGAAGAGTCATACGGACTCGAAACGTTAACTCTGCCTGCCTTTCCAAAGATGCTGTCAGACCTGCTGAGTTTTTCCACAATTTTTGTTTTTGTTTCAGGTTTCCAGTATCAACAAGTATTTTGCTTTTATTTAAGTAAGCAGATTACTCCACTGGAGAGGGGATGATTTTAAAGGTGAGGAGCATAAGTCCCAACCATAAGAAATAAAGAATCTAATTTGCTCTCATTCTTCACCAATCATCTCCCAATGGCTTGACTCACAGAATCAAAGAATTGTCACAGCGCAGAAGGAGGCCATTTGGCCCATCGTGTCTGCACTGGCTCCTGAATGAGCAACTCACCATTCTCCTGCCAACTCCCCGTAACCTGCACATTCTTCTTTTTCAAATAAGTGCCTAATTCCCTTTTGAATGCTTCGATTGAACCTACCTCCCCCACGCCGTCAGGCAGTGCGTTCCTGACCTGAACCACTCGCTGCATGAAAAAGACTTTCCTCCTGTCATTTTTGCTTCCTTTGCCAATTACTTTAAGTGGGAACAGTTTCTCCCTTTCTACTCTATCCATGCTCATGGACTTCGTTTGAATCTGTGCATTTTAATTCAGAACTCCCCACTTTACCTAAGTAAGGTCCTGCCAAGATATTATTCCTTTACGTCAACCCCTTCACAGCTCATTCTGTATTTTGGGGTTCCCTCTCTTGGGTCATCACAGTTTCACACGATGAAGAGGTTCTGCCACCTGCTCAACATGTTAAAACGGCTTGAATTTATATAGTGCGGTTGAAACTAGCAAAACATCGCAAGGCACTTTGGGAAGTGACTATCAAACAAAATTTGACACTCAGCCCGATAAGGAACTTGAGAACCGGGGTTCAAAAGCTTGCTGAAAGACAGGGATTTTAAGGAGTGTCTTAAAGCAGGTGAAGGAGGAGTGGAGAGGCAGAAGGGGTTCAGGGAAGGACTTACAGAATTTAGGGTCCAGGCAGCTGAAGGAATGGCCCTCAATGGTGGACCATTGGAAATCGGTGCTGTATAACAATCCAGAGGTGGAGAAGTGCAGGAATCTCAGAGGTTTGTGGAAGAGGTTACAGAGATAAGGAGGGACAAAACCATTGAAAGGAAGGATGAGAATTTAAAAATCTAGAATGAACAACTACAATGAACAACTTCAAGTCCAAAATTTTGTTGCACTTAGTTCACTGGCCCTGGCCAGGCCAGGAGAGGTGTCACAATTGTCCCCAGCTCCCTTAAGTTTGGAACGAGATCTGGCAAAGAGGTAGAGCTGCATAGAATGGGCAGATATATTGAAGCTGACTCATGCATTTAGAAAATGCTGCTGAGTGGCAGCACGCAGATGAGAATGAAGAGGAAGCCAAGGCTATATCTGAGTGGAGTTGTTATTTTAGCTCAGGGTATCAGAGGATCAGTTGTTGGGGGTAGGAGGGTGGGGGTGGGGGTGGGGTTGAGGGGTAACAGTGTGAATGACAAGTGAGGTCAGGAGAAAAAACTGTTTCTGAGATTCAGAAAACATGTATGAAATGTTTCCAGGGATGAGGGAATTCAGTTGTGTGTATAGAGTGGATTTGGAGGTCTAGGAAGTTTGTACTTGTAACGTTTCAGTCTGTGAATAAATCTAAACTGAGTAAAGATTGGTTCCTCTTTCATCCATCACCATTGGCTATCAGAAGTGTAACATCCACAGGTACCCCCACTCCCGTTCAACACTCCAGCCATCCCTCTCTCTCTCTTTTGTAACTGTTGTTATCACCTTTCCCTTAAACAAAGACGTGCTCAACCCTTCAGCCTTTTATTTCACTCCAAAATCCTTGCATGTGTTACCACCTCCCAAATCCATGCCCATCCTCCCTGCAGCTTGTTTAAGCACTAGCCTCACTTGGTCCCTGTCTTAAATATCCAATCACAACCAAAGCATCTCTCATGTTCATCGAACTATAGGATGGTTCCAGCTCAGGAGGCCATTCAGCCCATTGTGTCAGTGCTGACTCCCTGCAAAGAACACTCAACTTGTGCCTTTTTCACACAGCTCTGCAACTTGTTTCTCTTCAGGTACTGTTCAGTTCCCTTTTGATAACCGTGATTGAATCTGCCTCCACCATGCACTCCAGATCCTAGCCACTCACTGAGTAAAAGGTTTTTTTCCTTATGACACGATTGCTTCTTCAGTGACAGATGAAATTTTGTTGTGACAGTGGATCACAGCCCCAAATTACTTGTGGGCATATTGAATGTTTTGAGGAAGACGTGTGTTTTTCAAAACAGGGCATATGACCAGA
Source organism: Carcharodon carcharias (assembly GCF_017639515.1). Classification (NCBI taxonomy): domain Eukaryota; kingdom Metazoa; phylum Chordata; class Chondrichthyes; order Lamniformes; family Lamnidae; genus Carcharodon; species Carcharodon carcharias. The sequence continues at coordinate 28,135,948 of NC_054483.1, read as the reverse complement.
AGCTGGCCGAGGATGTAAAGTAGCCACACTGGAAAATTCCTGTGTGGATTATACTTGACTGACTAGTTCAGAGAGACCAAGGGATGTCACACCTAAAAAAGTGTCAAGGCTTACTTCAGGCAGAGACACATGAAAGGAAAAGATGCAATGCAAAAGACTGAACTTTAATCTCCTGTGGTTGCAGAGACAAAACCTGCGGAGTTTTTCCAGCACATTCTGTTTTTATTTCAGATTTCCAGCATCCACAGTATTTTTCTTTTCCCTCAGTGAGAGTGAGAGCTGGAGAGGTTTTGGGAAAACATTCCAGAGAGCAGCGTGAAACTGCTCGAAGGGCTTCAGTTCTGTTTGGAATATTCACCAAAGGTGAGTGTGCCATTTTGTCTTTTTTTAAGTTTGGGCATCTTTGCTCTTTGAATTTCTGTTAGCTCTAACATGCCTGGTGTCTCCTTGCCCATTGCATTTCAGTTCTTTGTTTGGTACCTTTCCTTCAAACTCGCATCATTGTGCAAGTGCCTGCTGTCCCTCTTTGACTCTGGTGCTCTCACTGCACAATGAGGTTTATGTCCAGAGGGACCAGTAAATGAAACAGCTTATCCAACAAAAACAAACTGTATTTATATAGCACCTTTAATTTAATAAAACAGCCCAAGGTGCTTCACAGGATCGTTATAACTCTCTGGCACTGAGCCACAAATGGTGATATTAGGGCAGCTGGGTCCAAAAGGTCATAAGGTGGGTCGTAAAGGAAGAAAGAGAGGTAGAGAGGCCAAGAGATGTTGGGGGGGGGGGGGGGGGGGAAACCCGGGGGTTGGGGGGCATGGCTGTCAATAGCGGAACAATAGAAATCAGAATTGGACGAGAGGCCAGATTTGGATAAATACAGAGAGCTCAGCGGGTTGTGAGGCTGGAGGAGGTGGCAGAGATAAAGAGGGGCGAGGCCATGGAGGAATCTGAACACAAGGACGAGAATTTTAAACTGGAGGTGTTGCTTAACCGGGAGCCGATTATGTCAATGAGCACTGGGGCTGATAGGGGAACCAGACTTGATGTGGGTTAGGACATGGGCAGCAGAGTTTTGGATGACCTCAAGCTTATGAAAGGTAGAACATGGCAGACTGACCAGGAGTCTGTTGGAATAGTAAAGTCGAGAGGTAAGAAAGACAATCCAACAAGCCCGACATTACCAACTCCAATCCAGTCTACAAGCTGGGGTTTCTAAGCTGGTCATGAGTTACTAAGTATCCCGCAACAATAGTTCTCCTCAACCAACACAACTTGATGAAATCCCTCTCTGTTCTATTTTTAGTGTGAACTTTAATGTGTTTTCTGATGCTGTGACCTGAACATGGACAGCACCATTAAAAAATAACTGCTTTCAAATTGCACATACAGGAAGATGCACGTGTGCATTCATGGATGCACTGAAAATAGGCTGCGGAGAAAGATTAAACTCCTCAGAGGAGATCTCTGAGGCTTCCCACCCAACAGGAATGATGAGCAACAACTTACCACCATGTTGCTGTTGTCCCTCCACTCCTTCCCCAGGTCCACTGTTGGCATTGACAGAGCCTTCCTGATACAGGCTGCATTTCAAATGGGAACTGATGTGCAGATGTATATGTGACCCCAGTTGTCCATTTAGGATGTCAGCCATGCACAGTACCTGCCCACTTCTGGCCTGAAAAGAAAGACAAGTATTTACAAAGCACCTTGATTCAGCACCTCATCTGAGAAACAGCACTTTGGACAGTGCAGCACTCTCTCAGTGCAGGCACTGGAGTTGTCTGCCTGGGTTGTTTCTGCTCAAGTCTCTGGAGTGGGACTTAAACGCACAACTTTCTGACTCAGGGGTGCGTACCACCCATGAGCCACAATTGGCAACTAAATTTACCTCTCTGTCTTTATTTTCTTATTAATAAATGGCAGAATAAAAATAACGGACTGGAAAATATCAGGAGTGAAGAACAAATTATGACTCTATGGCAAGCTTGGACTCAACGTGTGCAGACCAATTTCTGGTTCAAATCGGAGCCATGCTTTAGGTGGATGGACCAAAACTTGTTTTCTTATGAGAGGGAATTAATTACATTTTGAAACACAATGCTGAAGGGTTCTTGCAGTTCTGTAAAAGCTTATGAGTGTGTTCAGAAAACTGAAATGAAAACGTTTTACAAACAACACAAATTAAACAAAATTGTTCATTGTCAAAATCAGAGCGACAACGTTGCCTGGAGGTTGATCTTTTCTGCAATTCTTCACTGTAATCTCTTCCAAGGCCCGCAACCCACCAAACTGTCTGTGCTCCTCCAAATCTGCTACCTCACACATTCCCGATGCTAATCGCTCTACCACTGGTAGCCATAATTTCAGCTGCCCCTGGGCGGCAAGTTCTGGAATTCACTCCCTCAAACTCTCTGTGTCTCTCCCTCTCTCTCTCTCTCTCTCTTCCTTTAAAGCACTCAATAAAATCTACCTCTTTGTCCAAGCTTTTGCTCCTCTGTCCTAATATCTCCTGAACGTGGCTTGGTGTCAAACCTTGCTTTGCAGCGCTCCTGTGGGACCACTCGTTGGTGCTCTGTGCCAAATTTTTGTTGTTAACCAGAACAATTGCTGAGCCACCTTCAGTTTCAACATGCTTTCGATGTTGGCCCTGCTCTTCCAATGAATAATACATTAAGTATCTTGGTGAGTTTATCGGTACAGCAGACAGTAACACAGCCTACAGCAGAATAACAAGGTTCTCAAATTAAATGAGCTGGCTGTGCCTGCAGACTGGTCCCTTGGTAGATTTGAATGTACAGTGAGCAACCACTGGATTTTGCTCTCTGAAACAAACTAGTTCCATCCATTTCTTCATGCGGTGGAACCTGGTGATCAAATCTCAGGTCTGAGGCTGGTAATTCAGCAGCGTGTAACTCACCTCCTGGCCCACGCAAAGCTTGTCCACCACCTGCAAGTCAAGAGCATGTTGGAACACTCTCCACTCGCCCAGATGAGTGCAGCTGCCGCTACACTCAAGAAGCTCGATGCCATCCAGGAGAAGGGGAAAGAAACATGATAGGTTTCAGATTTTGCAGAGAGGCAGTACAGATACAATCACTCAGACATCTCCAGGGTGACAAAGGGGTGTGACAAGGTAGCATAGTGCTAATGTTAGTGGTCTAATAATCCAGAGTTCTCGACTAGCGCCTACTGATGGGAGTTTAAATCCCAGTCTGGCAGCTGTGGGAATTTAAGTTCAATTAATAAAATGCTAGTCTCATCAGTAATGATTATGAAAGTACTGCATTTCTAAAGTGCCCTTCCGACTCATTAATTCAACCTACCATCCTTCACTGGTCTGGTTTGTTGCAATGTGCCTTTCAGGGATATCGGCATGACATCACTGGAAGGGAAATGTGTCATGTGATCCAGTCTGAGTTTTACTTGCACTTTGCGCAGAGCACACAAGCACACAACTCTGATGTCTTCAAGCTTTACCCCTATGTATAACTGTTTCCATGTGCCTCATCTTAATAGATGATCCCACAATGTGTTTACCGAATCTCTTAGGAGCGATTGGTGTCTTGTACGATAAATAATTCCAAGGTGTTATATCATTATAATAACCCAACGTGGTTGACATGTGACTCCAGACCAACTGCAATGTGGTTGACTCTGAACTGCCCTCCAAAATAGCCAAGCAAGCCAACCAGTTGCAGAAAACTGACAGAAATGAAAAGCATCATGGGTATACCTATACCAGATGGACTCCAGCAGTTCATGGACAATTCGGGATGGGCAACAAATGCTGGCCTTGCCAGTGATGATCACATCCAAAGAATGAAGTAAAAAAAATCCTCAAAAGCACAGCCTAGGCCTAGTCATCTGAAATGGCGGTGCGAGGGAGGCAGAGCCTCAGGGAACGCGCAGAACCTCTTACAGAAGTTTGAAAGACAAAAGGACTTTCTCCCATACCGTGAACCCACCTTTTTCCGTTCAAATATCTTTCTAGTTGCCGTGTGGTTCCAGCACTTCATTTGAGGTTGGTCATGGCTCATATCCCAGTTCTCTCCTGCTCTCCATCACTTCATTTCACCCCATTGTGCTAAGTTGTCACAGACAATCGCTGACAGTTTCAATTTCCTAATCTGGTCATTATCATATTATTTATTATCATTTGCTGAGTGCAAATTGGCTGCTGCTTTTCCCTACGTGATGGCACTGACTATGCTTCAAAAACATACTTAATTCACTGTTAAGCACTTTGGAATGTTTTGAGATCTTGAAATCATTATTTCCAACTTTCTGCCTCTGCCTCCAGTTGTTCTGAACCTTCTGCTTCTATCTAAGTTCGGCAGTGCCTTGCAAGATTTTCATGAGAGTCTTGTCTTGTCTCAGAGCTGAACTTTCTCCTGCCTGGGCAACCTCCCTTTCTGTTATCCTTTGTCTTCCTGCCACCGATTCTGTTAGGCCTTGTGAGGGCTCAGATTCCAATCCGGCTCTCATTTCCAACAACAACTCTCCAGCTAGCTCTCCTAACCCCAGGTTAAACCACAGATTAAACTACAGAAATGAGTGTGCACTTTCAATAATGGTCCTTGGCACTTTGCAATTAAGCATTTAATGGAAATCTCTGGCCAATAGCCTTTGAGAAATGCTGCACTGAATTCTGTTATTCTTTAATAAATGATTCAGAATTCTGTAACTCCCATCCCGTGTTACTTCAGTAAATCACAGCTTTAGCATCCCGCACACTCTCATTCCACTCTACTACTCAACCCTGGTATCCTTAATATCCCACCCAGTCTAATCCCACTCTCCCCCTCACTCCCCGCACCCTTTAATATCCCACCCAGTCTAATCCCACTCTCCCCCTCACTCCCTGCACCATTTAATATTCCACCCAGTCTAATCCCACTCTCCCCCATCACTCCCCGCACCCTTTAATATCCCACCCAGTCTAATCCCACTCTCCCCATCACTCCCCGCACGTTTTAATATCCCACCCAGTCTAATCCCACTCTCCCCCTCACTCCCCGCACCCTTTAATATCCCACCCAGTCTAATCCCGCTCTCCCCCATCACTCCCTGGTGGGGGTTGGGTGGGGTGGGGGTTGTGGGGGGTGTAACGGAATTTGCTGGGATCATTTCTGTTGTGCTGCGGGATCTATTATTAGTCAACATTGGAACTGTTTATAACTTTGCTTTGTTGTAATATGACTGCATGTTAAAGCTTAACTACGGTGATCTGTGTCTGAAGCTAAGCCTGCATTAAGATTCATGCAGGATGGAAGAAAGTGTTGGAGATTTAATTTCTAAACCAAGTTAACCATCTTTCAAGCTCAGTTTGAAGTACTCTGTTTTAGCAGCGAAACATCACTAAGTAGAATCTGTCACCAGTTCAGCTGTGTGAACCCTGCACAACAATGAAATGATGAAAGTGCCATTATAGATGACCCAATCAGCCTATAAAGAGCTGAGGTTGTACAGGTTGCTTGTAAATCTTTCTCCCCTTTTAATTACTTTACAACAAGGAGCCAGTACACTTTAGTGCATGAAAGGTAAATTGCTTAACTGGAAACATCATGTAATAGTGTTAAACAGAGTCCATCCTCTCAGGTGAAGGTACAGTATCCCATGGATCCGATGCAGTTGTGAAAGGAGAGTGCTCCGTAGTTTGACATTTTGAATAAAAAAGAGAAGTGGGATTAGGCTACGTGGGATATTAAAGGGACATTCTCCTCGGTACCCTGGGGCCAATAGTTACCCCTCAACCAACATGATTAAAACCAATGATCTGGCCATTTATCACATTGCTGTTTGTGGGAGCTTGCTGTGAGCAAATTGGCTGCCGCATTTTTGACATAACAACAGTAGTTGCACTTAAAAGAAACAATGCTCCATTGGCCGTGAGGCACTTTGGGACATCTTGAGGTCATGAAAGGCTCTGTAATATCTATCCTTTCACTTCCTTTGTTCTACCTTCCTACGACGGTCACAAGAAATTGTGCAGGGATGAAATGAACTTTTACCTGTCTAATGTCGCTAAAGGGAGAATGGGCTCCACCCAGGATATGGAGGGGCCATGAGACAGCGGAAGAGCCATTCCACACAGCATGCCTGATCCCAGCACTTAGGACCAGTGATTTAAAAGGGTACAAGTGTCGCAGGGAAGGCTGAGACACATGTAGAAAGAAGTCATGCTTCCTTGTAACATTTTGGATGTCATGGCTGTTCGCACCTTGATATCAAGACTATAATGGTTTCACTGATTCCTGATTGATTATTAGCAATGAAGATCAGTCCAGCATGTAATAGGTCATTCTTTGTTTCATTTTATTGTTTGGGAGAGGAACAGATAAGGTTTGAGAGAGAGAGAGAGAGTGGGAGAGAGCTCCACCAAAAGAACATAAAACCAATCCTCTTTTGGCAACAACAGAGGGGCCCAGCTTATTCCAGGACTGCGCAATTCCTTCAGCAATCATGGAAAGGAGATCAGAGAGGGAACTGACATCAGAACTCAGGCAGCAGGGCAGAACTAGGCAGCAGCTCTGAGAAAAGAAAGCCTTGCATTCCTATGGCACCTTTCACAACCTTAGCACAGCTCAAAGCATTTTGCAAGGAAATCACTGTAGGCTATGGGAATGAGGAAACTCAGCAGCAAGTCTGTGTGCTTGCAAACCCCAGAATTCCATAGAACAGTCATACTGGACTTGGAATGGATGCTATCTACATGGACTTCCAGAAGGCCTTTGACAAGGTGCCGCACAGGAGGCTGCTCAGTAAGATAAGAGCCCGTGGTGTTAGAGGCAAGGTATTAACATGGATAGAAGATTGGCTGTCTGGCAGGAGGCAGAGAGTGGGGATAAGGTGGTCCTTTTCAGGATGGCAGCCGGTGACTAGTGGAGTTCCACAGGGGTCAGTGTTGGGACCACAACATTTCAATTTATACATTAATGATCTAGATGAAGGAACTGACAACATTCCGGCTAAGTTTGCAGATGATACAAAGATAGGTGGAGGGACAGGTAGTATTGAGGAGGGTTGGAGGCTGCAGAAGGATTTGGACAGGTTAGGAGAATGGGCAAAGAAGTGGCAGATGGAATACAATGTGGGGAAGTGTGAGGTCATGCACTATGGTAGGAAGAATAGAGGCATAGACTATTTTCTAAATGGGGAGAGAATTCAGAAATCTGGAGTGCAAAGGGACTTGGGAGTCCTAGTCCAGGATTCTCTTAAGGTTAACTTAAGGTTGAGTTGGTAGTTAGGAAGGTAAATGCAATGTTGGCATTTATTTCGAGAGGACTAGAATATAAAAGCAGGGATGTGCTGCTGAGGCTTTATAAGGCTCTGGTCAGACCACATTTAGAATATTGTGAGCAATTTTGGGCCCCGTATCTCAGGAAGGATGTGCTGGCCCTGGAGACGGTCCACAGGAGGTTCATGAGAATGATCCCAGGAATGAAAGGCTTAACATATGAGGAACATTTGAGGACCCTGGGTCTATACTCGATGGAGTTTAGAAGGATGATGGGGGATCTAGCCAACATGTTGTGCTCAAGACACAGGACTGGGATTTGAACCCCCAATCTGCCAACTCAGGAGGTGAGTTGAGCCACCACTGATACAAGAGAAGTGGACTCCTCTTCATCACACAGTCTTACTCTTACTGCAGCGGTTCCAGAAGATGCCTCACACCTTCTCAAGGGTAACGTGGGATGGACACATCCCATGAAAAAGAAAATGACCAAAGGCACAGATTGACGGTAGGTTGATACTTGCGTAGATTAGTTGGGCCGAATGGCCTAATGGGGTAGCTGAGGCACATCCCATCATGGTGGATCACAGGGAGCTGGAGGATGCAGAATTGAAGGAGCGCAGAGTCCTTAGAGGTTTGTAGGGATGGGAAACGGAGAGACCATAGAAGGACCTGAAGATAAAGGTGAGAATTTTCAATTTGGGCAATGATGGATCAGTAGGTCAGAAAGCAGATTGTTGATAGGTGGATGAGAGGGCAGCGGAGTTTCAGATGGACTCATCTTATGGAGAGTGGGTGATGGGTGGAGGGGGCCAAGATAATGTTGGAATTGTTGAGCCTGGAGGTGACAACACCATAGATGAGAGTTTCCGCAACAGATCCTTTGAGGCATGGGAAGAGACTGACGATTTATGATCATGGTCTCAGTGATGGACGGAATATGCATCGTACTAGGTGCCACATTTTTACCTTCCCCATTCAGTGAAGGCCAACTTCATGCTAAATAATGGACAGCTTTATTCTTTCAATATATTTCCAGTAGTGACCTTGATTGGACTCCCAAGGTTACTCAAAATAAACTGGACTGGAACATGGCTCTCTGAGGTGAAAGCTCAATGTCCGAACACATTCCTCCTTGACTCCTTTCTTTCCATTATTAACGTACAAGTTTTCAAAGTGCATCATGCAACTTAAAGAGTCAATTTTGACTCTGCATAATCCTGGACAGTTCACAGCAGCAGTGACAGCCCAGATGAATGAAATGCCTTGGTACTTGGAGAAACGTTTGGGTGTACGAGTGTGGATGAAATGCCAGTGCTTGATAAATTGGTGAAATATGCTTTATGGCTCATAATATCCAGGTCAACAGATGTAGAGCAGCAGAAAAGAGGCACCTGCATGACTCAATTAAAGCGAGCTTCACACTCTCTTTGTTCCAAGTCATTAATCTGCAAAAAAGCACCCATCCTACTGTAACTATTTATAAAAGCTGAGGGCCCAATACTGCTTGAACTTTGAGGTCTGTTTCGCTGAGGCTTGTCATTTGTGGAGCCCTGTTACCTGTCTTACTGATGAATGAACTGCTAATACCCAGAACTCAGCAATTTACAGTGACAACGAGGCCAGTGTGAAGGTCTCTCGCCTGTAACTCTTTATCCTGCCAAGTTGCAAAGCATCAGAGCGCCTTCCTACCCCCTCTTCACTGCCAAAATGGTTTCCAATGTGTAGCAGCATTGAAGATGCAGTAAATCTGACAGAGCTCAAGAACAAAGCAGGAAGCTTTGCCTGCACCCGGGGTTTAACAGTGAGTAGATTATCAATCCAGTGTGCAGTCAAACCTGATGTCAAGGCTTGGACACACCTGAGCACTTTCTAAACCTACTTTTTGTCTGATTTGATGATTGTAGACACCCCTGATCACACCTCTGAACAGATTTGGTTTGAATATAGAGCTGATGTCTGAGCCGGTGAATTATAACAACAGCACCTTTAACATTGTAAAACGTCCTAAGTCGCTTCATCGGAGCGTTGGACAAAGAAAATGTATTCGGGGCAGAAGCCTGGTCAAAGAGCTCGGTTTTCAGGAGAGTCTTAAAGGGAGCAAGAGAGGGGGAGAGAGAGAGAGCTGGAGATAGTTAGGAATTCCCCAGCTTGTGGGGGAAAACAGCTGAAGGTGTGGCCTCCAGCGGTGAGGCGATTAAAATCAGGGCTGCACAAAAGGTCAGAACTGAAGGAAATCAGAGATCTCAGAGGGTTCTTGGGTTAAGGAGGTTTCAGAGATAATGAGGGGATAAGGGCTTGGAGGGATTTGAAAACAGCTTTTATATCAATAAGACATGAAAGCAATCCAAACGGTGTACATCAAACTTTATTCTAATTTTTTTTTTGCTACTTTTAAAATGGACTTTCTGCTGAGCCCAATAAGATGGCAGCAACAAGTCACATGACCACAGGCTTGGCCCTTTGTTCTAGAAGCTACCAACAGGAGTTACAATTAGAATAAAAGAATCCTCCTCTCATCATCGTGGAATCTCACAGCCAATTGTAAGGACACTGTAATCACAAAACCAGGGGACTTGCAGATCAAAACTCGTCATTCCTACAGAGTTGTTAACAGACTCATCTCACACCTGGGACTGTCCAGGTCCATTTCAAAATGGGACCATTGAGGGGACGATGGATGTCATCTGCACCTTAATCAGCTTACCCCCCTAGTGGAGTCCAGCAGTCTGCCCAGACAATGGCTTCCCAACACAAGAACCTCAATATGAATGGTAACTCTGTCGAAAGCTAATGGCTGGAACGTTATCAGTCCCGAAACCAAAGCCGGTCCCAGACAATAGATAAACATCCCTTTGAAATCATTGTGGAGAAAGAAGGTCACATGGTTTGAATGCTCATTTTTAAGTTTCTATAGTCCTTTGAGAACAGTCAGTCTGCTGTTCTAACACCAACTGTAAAGAACTCCAGCAGATCTCCCGGTTGACCAAGCAGCTGGTCACAGTGTCTCAGCTCCTTGAAGACTGTTTGATTTTAAACAGTCTCTGGTCATCGCCTGCCAAGCGGTGGAAGCACAGGAATCCCATCATGCTGCATTGTTATTCATTTCAAGATTTTTTCACCTTGTTGTCACCAAACAGTAACTCGCCCGGATTGAACTCGCCCATTAACAAAACGCCCTTCAGCCTTTGGCTTTTCCAGGCCTTTGGAAATCTCTGAACTAAAGTTCATTTCTGCGGTTCTTTAAATTTGTTATTACCTATAGTTTTAAAGAAAACCCTCTTTTCTGCCCTGCCACCCCCCCACCCTCCCCTTAGTGTGTGTGTATGTTCATGTGTGTGCGTGCGCGCGCGTGTGTGTATGTGTATGTTCATGTGTGTGTGTGCGCGCGCGCGCGTGTGTGTGCGTGTGTGTGTGTGTGTGTGTGTGCATGCGTGCGCTTGTGTGCGGCATGCGCACGCGCATGTGTGTGCACATGCATGTGTGTGTGCATGTGTGTGCACACATGCGCGCATGTGTGTGTGCATGCGTGCACATGTGTGTATGTGCATGTATGTGCGTGCATGTGTGTGCATGTGTGCGCTTGTGTGTGCATGTACACGTGTGTGCGTGTGTGTGCATGTGTGTGCATGTGTGCGTGTGTGTGTGCGTGTGTGTGTGTGCGTGTGTGTTTGTGCATGTGTGTGCATGCGGCGTGTGTGTGTGTGCACGCGTGCGCTTGTGTGTGAGTGCATGCGTGCGCTTGTGTGTGTGTGTACGTGCGCATGTGTGTGTGCGCGTGTGTGTGCGTGCGTTCGCGTGTGTGTGTGCACGCGTGTGTTCGTGCCTGTGTGTGTGTGCATTCGCGTGCACGTGCGTGAAGTTGCAAACATTCACCAACCATGCTCGGGTTTCAATGTGAAATAAACTAACCTTCTGAGTTAATCATAACCCAATTTTGCTGCCTATTCCCAATAAAACTCGGCCATACAAAGTGAGGGTTTGGGGAAAACACACCACAGCTACTTTAAAAGTAGTTCCAAAATACCTGTGCTTATGGACAGGTGGGGAGAGGATAATGAAGTTCAGTTTGTCTCTCTTCTGTCCAGAACACAAAGATGAGAATTTTAAACATGAGGCACTGTCAGATCGAGGGTCAGTGGTCAGTGTGTTGTGACTCGGCCTTGGTGTGAGTTGGGGAGACCTCAACTAAGCTAGTTTAATAAGCTATATTGGAGTTAACATCTTTTGGGTAAAACTTTAAACTGAGGCCCTGCCCACTTATTCAGGTGGATGCAAAAGTTCTGAAGAGACTTTTTCGAAGGAAAATAAGAAGCGAGTTCTCCCCGGTGTCATGGTAGATATCTCCCAGCCAACACCATCCAAAGCAGATGAACTGGCCATTTATCTCAATGTTGTTAATGGGGAGTTGCTGTGCAAATTGTCATCCATGCTTGCCTGCATTACGACTAATGTGTTAGTTACGAAGCACTTTGAGGCATTTGGGGGGTATGACAATTGCAAGCTCTCCTTTTATTGAGTATCAACTTCTAGGTGAGGGTATCAAAGCCAATATCCCTGGCACACGCACTCTTCATGCACTCACTGCTCATCGATTAATGGCTCTCTCTGGCCATCATCTACCTAAAAGGTCTTTTCAAAGCTCAGCCATCAAACGATGATCATTTTTCTCAGAAGAAAAGCCTCCACATTGCAGCCAAGTGTGTGTTTTTTTCTCCCGCAATTTAAAAACTCAGTGTCCTAGATCAATTTCAGAACTAGTTAAACATCAGTCAGGACCAGCCATATACATTAGACTCCAAAAGCCTTGAACAGCAAACAACACACTTCAATTGAAAAAAGTGAGTAATCAGATTGGTTTATGCAGCAGCTTTTACTGCAAGTTGAATGCCTGGATTCCTATATTGACAGTTGCAGAGGATTTTATTGGGGTGTAAAGAAACACAAGGTGATCAAAGCATTTTCCTGTTGTGAAAGTTAGTCCTGAACTCCGAGATCAGTGTGAACCACTTGACTGGTTTGCACAGTTTATTCGACATGTGCTAAAATCTGCAAGTGTTTAATGGAGTTTGCAATGAGAATATTTTTTTTACTGCGCACCTGCAGAGGGCCAGAGCACTGACTCTACCTTTTTAGCACAAGTTGAGCTGTCAAAACTAATTATCCTAACTCCTGACAGTCCACCAGAGCAGCGACTGAGAAACTGGAGGAGTCCGTGTTTAATAAGGGAAACGGGGCTCCTGGTCTGGATCTTTATTACACTGCCCCTGGGAATTCTTGGGGCTGTTCACTAACAGTCAGATCAGACCAGGGGGCATGGGGTCAAGTGTCTGAACGCTTTGTGGGTTCAGAGTCAGTGTTGATATTATAATAAGGAGAGCGCTCCCATTTCACTCTTTTGTTCTGTTCATTAGGCTGTCCAGCACCAAGGTGCCTGGAGGTATTTAGTACAAGGGCTTTCCTCTGAAACCCCACAGAATGCAAGACCATCAGCTCCCAGGAAAGTAAAAAGCTGCCTGCTTGCCTCTCATACTTTCTTCACCACTTCCAGAATTGGTAACTGTCTCCCTGCGATCTGAACACATCCTTTTCCCCTCCCAATACTCCAACTAGTACAAAGCTCCCGCCTCCCTCATTAAAATCCTGGGTCAAAATCCTGGAACTCCCTCCCTACACCTCATGGACTGCAGCGGTTCAAGAAGGCAGCTCACCGCCAACTCCTCAAGGGGCAATAAATGCTGGGCCCAGTCAGCGATGGCCGCTTACCGTGAAAGAATAAATGAAAAAGAATAATCTGATTATTCTCCTCTTCCCCGGCCTCGACAGCACTCGTTCTGCATCCCCCAATGCATTCAAATTAAAATATTTTCCTTATAATTATACCACGGCCTCTCTCGACTCTGTTCTGCAATCTCTTCCAGCCTGTAATCGTGCTCCCCCACCTTGTCCTCTCAACAATCTGTTCTTCCAATTCTGGACACTTGAGCATTTCGCTCCTCCCCCCAATCCCGGCATGACAACCGTACATTCAACTGCCTTCATCCTACTCTTCCTAAACAGCTTACCCCTCCCCCCCCACCTCTTGAGTCACTTACCTCCTTTAAAACTCTTTAATCACACCCTCCGAACTGTTACTGCTCTGTTAATTATGTTGTTAAGTCTAAGGATGTACAGGTGAAGGGCAGTGATTGATTAGTTACAAATAAAGAGAGACATATGTGACATTGGGGGCTGGTAAGGAAGGAGGTAGGCGTATGCAATGCTGCATTCTGTAAATAAATCTACCATCAACTGTGAAGATTGGAGTCTGGTTTCCTACTTGACCACCTGGTTTCTGAATGAGTTAACACTGACCTTTCCTAAGTAAAAACAAAAAACTACGGATGCTGGAAATCCAAAGCAAAAACAGAATTACCTGGAAAAACTCAGCAGGTCTGGCAGCATCGGCGGAGAAGATTCTGTTCTGTTGAAGGGTCACGAGGACTCGAAACGTCAGCTCTTTTCTTCTCCGCCGATGTTGCCAGACCTGCTGAGTTTATCCAGGTAATTCTGCTTTTGTTCACTGACCTTTCCTTTCTTGGTTTGATGTCAGCACTCCTTACACCTAACTATCAAGCATTCTTTATACACTACAGGCGTTATATCAGTCCAAGCTGTACATCGTAGTCACATCCTCACCACACACTCTATCTCATCTACTCTCCTGTTCATGCCCTAGTAGCCATTGCGAGCAAAATCCTTGTTCCCCATCCTTTTCACCATTGTAATTTTTATCCATTATTATCATACTGTCTCAGAGGCCTGCTGAGCAGAGTGACTATCTCTTCAGATCAATTGTGACAGGCCTTCTTAACATGCTAATTAAGGTTCTTATTACTTATTACTGTTATCAGTTCAGTTGTCCTGAATGCAGTGCCAATTTATTATCAATTATCGAATGTAGGAGAGCGCTCCACACTGTCTGAAGAGAGGGAGGCAGACAGCATGGTAATTAAACTAGTGAGCGCTCAGAAAGGTTGCATAGGTGTATTCAGCATTTAATTAAAATTTAGATAAATGTCGACTTACCAAGACAGGTCCCCTGATAACAGTCAGACAGGCATTCTTGTCAGCTTCAAGCTTAGTGACATACCTTTAAAGATATTTTATGTGCAAGATTATTCTTTTGACACAAGGTATTTTCATGAGTGCCAGTGAGGAACAGTGGAGCTACGCATGTAGGAACACCGAGCCTGTTTTGTGATGTTCCTTCACCTGTGTACTGTACTGAGCGTGCTACATTTTTGTGGGAAATGCTGCACATCAGCTCAAATATCTGAAGATCTGGAGAATGGAGAACTGTCCCTTATATGACTAAAAGCACTTGAAGGGAAGACAGAGCAAGACTTGGACTTATTCAGTGTCTTTCACAACCTCTGGATGTCTCAAAAGTGTTTCATAGTCAATGAAATTCTTTTCAAGTACAGGCACTGTTGGAGTATAGGAAACACAGTGGCCAATTTGTGCACAGCAAGCTCCCACAAACAGCAATGAGATAATGACAGATGATTGGTTTGAAGCTCTGAGGTAAGGTCACTGACTTAAACTCTGTTCGTTCCTCCACTGCTGCTGTGAGGTACACTGGCTGGGATTTTCAATTTCCACAAGGATGAGAATGGGAGCAGAATGTAATTCCGCAATTGGACAGCCATTGCTGAACAATCCTGAGTGCGCCAAAAGCTACACCAACAACCAATTTAAGGCAATCAGTCGAGCTCGTAACGTGAATCATTTACACTTGCTAGAAGTGACACACATTCATACAAATGGACCCATTCCCTGCAAACAAATGGAATATGGCCAAGCCTTGTGCCTTTCTTGAATTAGCCAAGAGCTTGGGGAGCCTGCAGTTTCCTGTTGCTTTCTCCACTGCATGGCCTCGGCCAGTCAACTTGCCAACCAGTCAGCATCCTTTCCTCCTATCATATAAATTGCCGTGATAGTTCGAAATTTGACATTCTTGAGTTTGTCCCGATGAGTGCAAGTCACTCACAGCAACATTCCAGTTCTGTACCACGAGATGACTATTTGTCAGAATACAATTTTCAATTTCCAAATTGCCAAACCCCAACATTAATGCACAGGTTTAATATGGGCAGCAGTTAAGGATTTTTTTTTAATGAGGAAAGGGCTTTGCCACTTGGGCTTTTTGTTTGAGCACAGGATGTTTAACCATTTCTCTGTGCCCTGAGGCCCTCTGATGTTCCACCTCAACTCCACTGCAATGCAGCATCAGGCACTGTCATGGCTACCGTCTGCCTTTGATGCTCACATTGTGCAGGCAGCTCCCACCTCCTGGTGATGCCTGGTGACATCAATTGGACCCCGAGCTCGCTGTCCGCCCACGTTGGGCATTTGCATTTGAAGATTTCGTCATTTGGTGACGCGGACCGGTGTGGAGTTGGATCTCCGGAATTATCCAGATGTTGGATTCCCGGCCCCGGAGTGAAAATCAAGCCTGCTGAGCATATCCAGCATCTCCAGGTTCTGTTTTCACTGTTGGTTGAGGGATAACTGTTGGCCAGACCATGAGGGAGGGTGCCCTTGTTCTTCTGAATAACACCAAAGAAGCTTTTATATCCACCTGAGAGACAAAGGGGCCTCAGCTTAACAACTCATCTGAAAGAGGGGACCTCTGACAGCAAAACTCTCCTTCAGTACTAACCCTCTGACAGTGCAGCACTCCCTCAGTACTGACCATCTGACAGTGCTGCACTCCATCAATACTGATCCTCCGACATTGAAGTACTCCATCAGTACTGACCATCTGACAGAGCAGTGTTATGACACAGCTGATGGTAAATCCAAGAGGAAATTTGAAATAACTGTCACAACTAATTCTCAATTTATATGTTTTGAGATGCGGGCTTTGAATTCAGTAATAATAAGACTACCGAGTCTTAAGAGGTTTTTATAAAACTAAATGAAAAATTTAGTAATCAAGAAAATATTGTAAGCATGTACCTATGTCACAAATTACTGCGACAATAACTTTTGAATCCCCTAGTTAATCTGATTCCCAGTTACACCTTCATTAAGGCAACAGTAAAACACATCGATTCTAAAAGACCCAGGCAAAGGAAAGGACACCCTGAACAATCCAATTCAAAGTGACTTCTCTTAACTTCAGTTCCTGAAGCCAGCAGTTTGGTACATACAGACTGAAAGCGTTTCACATTTGTTGGATCTTAGACTGCCTACCCTCCACATAGCCTCCACTCCTTTATACATATTGTCCCCTTTGAAAGCAAATACCTATTGTTTCACTATGTCTTTGGACTTTACCTTCATGATAATAAAAATCTCTCAGAGCATGAAGTTTTACCAGTAATCTTTGGGAAAAATAAACACATTTTTCTAAACTTCACTCCTCCTTTAGTCTTGTTTATTTAAAAATGCAAATATCCTTTTACACCTTACATTCTAAACATTCCCATGTTTACCCTGTTTACATGAAAGTCTTCAGACCAGCTGCCTTTAATCCAAATTAAGTCTCACACAATCACAGACACATATAGACACAGATACCACAATTTTACAATACATTCCAAAAACATTTTAAGAATTATATATATCTTCCTGACAGCAGCACTCCCTCAGTACTGACCATATGACAGTATGGTACTCCCTTAGTACTGACCCTCCGGAAGTGCAATTGTCCCTCAGTGCTGACCCTCCGACAGTGCAGTGCTCCATCAGTACTGACCCTCCCATAATGCAGCACTTCCTCATTACTGACCTTCTGACAGTGCAGCACTACCTCAGTACTGGCCCTCCAACAGTGCAGCACTCCCTCAGTACTGACCCTCCTATAGTGCATCGCTCCCTCAGTATTGATCCCCTGACAGTGCAGCACTCTCTTAGCACTGACCCTCCGATAGTGCAGCGCTCCCTCAGTACTGACCCTCTGACAGTGCAGCATTCTCTCAGTGCAGAACCTCTGACAGTGCAGCACTCCCTCAGTACTGACCCTCTGACAGTGCAGCACTCTCTCAGTACTGACCCTCTGACAGTGCGGCATTCCCTCAGTACTGACCCTCTGACAGTGCAGAACTCCCTCAGTACTGACCCTCTGACAGTGAGGCATTCCCTCAGTACTGACCCTCTGACAGTGCAGCACTCCTCAATTCCGCCCCTGCATGTGAGTGTCAGCCCAGGTTGGATGGTCAAATCTCAACCCACGATCTTCTAACTTCGACGCAAGAATGCACTTTAAAGTTTGTCTGTGTTTAACTCCCCTGGTACCATCGGTGGCATTCGTCTGCGGGGAGAAACGGCACCAAAAAAAAACCCACAGGGAAAGATATCCTACTTTCCAAGCCCTGGGCCTAATAGCTACTCATTAACATCAGGATGCACTCCCAACATAGCCAGTACTTGACACTCCCTATCGCCATTGCCAACTTACTGACTAGTCTCCACACAGTCTGCTGTTCCAAGAAGAGTCGTATTCGGCTGGAAGGATTAACTCGGTTTCTCTCTGCACCGATGCCGAGCATTTCCAGCACTCTCTGTTTTTATTTCAGAACTCTAGCATCTGCAGCATTTTACCTCTAATTCAATGTCTCAAAGTCCCTCCCTGTAACTCTGATTACCCCATCTCTGGAGAACCGACGCTGTGCATTTTCCCTGCTCCTGTTGTCTTAAGCACGAAAGAAACCTAGCCTGATGCTCCCAGTGCTGGAGTGCTGCAGGGTTGGCGGTGCCATCTTTTTGATGAGATGTCAAACTGAGGTTCTGTCTGTCTTGTTAGGTGATGTAAAAGATTGCGTGGCACTGTTTTGAAGAGGAGCAGGGGAGTCCTGACTAGCACCCCGGGACAATATAGATCACTGAAACAATACCCCTTAAACAAATGATCTGGTCATTATCACCTTGCTGTTTATGGGAGCTTGCTGTGCGCAAATTAATTGCATTTCCTTACATTACAACAGTGACTACACCTAAGAAGCACATCAGTGGCTGATGTCCAGTATTCATGAAAAGTTTTATATAATTGCAAATCTTCCTTTTCTTTTTAACCCGCACGTAAACTCTTAATTTACTCAGCAGTTGTTGAGCGATGATCAACCCGATACTAGGCTTGCAGGCTAGCATTCGCCAATGACAGAAAAAGAATGGCCTACCTCCCACTGCCCTTCGAAGTCCAGCTGCATTTAAAAGATATTTGCCCAAGTCAAAATGACTGCCACCCCCCGATGCCTTGTGTGTGCTGTGTCCCAGCAGGGGAGATGGAACAAGGTATTGAGTGGCTGAGCAGTGAAGGTAAATGCAGGGATTATGTAGGAGTGATTAATTAGGGATGTGCAATACATGCTGGCCTTGCTAGTGACTCTTACATCTCCGGAATCAATAAGAGAAGCTGCAGCTACTTGGAAGAAATGTCGAACTCAGCGGTAGCTTATCAGGTTCATGAGGAGAGAACATGGTTGGAGAAAGCACAACCAGCAGACCCAGCAACAGCACAGTGGCTGTGGGCAACCCATGTCTGGCTTCATTTGACTCCTTTACATCCCTGATAAAGGAATGTGCATTAATCACTAGACACTTTATTCTGTGTGTTATTGGATAATTCGCATCCTGCAGTGAAGGATATGTTTCACTTG
The DNA here is from genome assembly GCF_017639515.1 of Carcharodon carcharias. NCBI lineage: Eukaryota > Metazoa > Chordata > Chondrichthyes > Lamniformes > Lamnidae > Carcharodon > Carcharodon carcharias. The sequence continues at coordinate 28,117,063 of NC_054483.1, read as the reverse complement.
CCTCATAATAAAGCTTTCATTATTGGTAAAACTGCCTGTCATAATCCATTAGGGTTTAGCATGTATTACTCTGTACACTTGCCCATCTGAATGGTGTCTGTGTGTGTGTTCATACTCCCAGTGGGGAGTCTTCCTGGCAACAGAGCGTATCTGATATTCAGAGATGCATGATTTCCCAACCTTTCATTTAAACCGTCAGGTTATTACTGTATTTAGAATTACAATGAACGACAAAAGAAAATAAAGCTTACAATTATAAAGCACCTTTCACGATCACCAGATGACCCCAAGCGCTTTACAGCCATTGAAATATTTATTGAAGTGCAGTCATTGTTGTAATACAGCAGCCAATTTTCACACAGAAAGCTCCAACCAACAGCAATGTGATAACGACCAGGTAATCGGTTTTTATGATGTTGGTTGAGGAATAACTGGTGTCCGGGACACCGGAAAGAACTGCCCTACTCTTTTTTTCTAAACGGTGGCCATGGGAGCTTTTACATTCATCAGAGAGGGCAGAATGGCTGCAGTTTAATGTGTCCCCAGAAAGAATGGCAACATGAAGCACTCTTTGACTTTTGGGCTCAAATGCTGGAGTGAAACTTGCACCCACAACTTTGTGACTTGGAGGCAAGAGTGCTACCAGCTGATCCACTGCTGACAGTCCCGCACAAAAACAGACCACGCAGCCCAACTGGTCAAAGGCCAGTGTTTGTGGACGGGCCTCTTCCCACCCTTCTCACCCTACCAGCATTGACCCTTCTATTCCTTTCTCCTTCATGTGCTTATCAAATTTTCCTTTAAATGTATTGAGACTAACTGCTACTGTTTGTCCTGTCAAGCTCGTTTAGAATTTTAAGTATGTCTACTGGGTCATCTCTCAGTCCTTTCTTGCCCATCGGTTGTTAACGTCATTCATGCCTGGGTTCCGGCTGCACTGGATTCACCTGGTTGGAACAACGGAGCTGAGCCCAGCATCTGAATGCCATTGGGTAAATTACTCACAGCCTTCACGCAGGGCATTGGCTTGTATTCTGATTCCGGGAGACCAGCTTCTGGTAAATCCCACAGAGCTACCCAAAGGACAGGCTGCAGTCCCTCCGGTATCCCAGGACCAACAGTGCTGCCTCAAGCTCTGTCACCAGCAAGGAAAAGATTAAAACCCTAGGTCATCCATCTCAACAATGACGCCCCTCCCAGCACTGCTCCTGCCCCTCACCACCACCCCCCCGACACCTCACCCTCTCCGAACCCTCCCCCACACCCAAAACACCCACCACCCTGGCACCCCCTCCCCCAGATCCCCCACGCGCCCACCCACCCCCACCAACCTACCCCACCACCCCCAGCCCCGCAACCCCCAATACCCTGGCATCCCCCCCCGCCCCACCCCGCATCACCCCCCACACCACCTGCACCGCCCACCCCCCCACCGCCACAGCCACCCACTGTCGCACCGCCCCGCACCCCCAACACACGCACCCCCCCACCAACCAACCCCACTAACCCCCACCCCCACCCCCGCAACCCCACCCACTGCCCCCAGCACTGCCCACACACTCACCCCTCCCCCTCCCTCACACCCCCCCACCAACCCACCCCAACAACCCCCACCCCCACCCCCGCAACCCCACCCACCCCTACCCGACACTGCCCACACACCCACCCCCCCCCCTCCCTCACAACCCCCACCAACCCATCCCACCACACCCGCCCAAGCAACTCTCCCACACCCCGGCACCCTTCCCACCGGCCCCGACACCGCTCCCCCAGGACTCTCGCCCAAACCCAACCACCCCACCACCCATCCACTACCCCCATTGTGCACCACCCCACACCCACCCTCCCACCAAACCCCCCCACCACCCCTGCACCCATCCCCCCACAGTACCCCCTCCTCCGTCCCCACCCCTTGTTCCCCAGCACCGTCCCCCCCCCCCCACCCTCCACCCGCACACAGCGTCATCACCCCTCATCTTCTGGCAGAAGTTATGAGCAGCTGGCCTGAAGAAAGCTATTGGAAGCATGTTGGTGATGAGTTAGCCGTTTGCCTCGTTTTTGGGATCTTGCTGTGTGCTTTGCGAAGACGTGAAAGCCGTGACATGAATGGATTGCTTTTGTTTCCTCCCATGCTGATGTATTTGCAGCGTTTATCACACAAGGCTGTTTTGATTAGTCCTGCTCAATTCTCACAAACATGCTTTGTCTGTAGCGAGAGAGAGAGAGAGAGAGACAGAGACAGAGAAATGTAGGCTTGATTTCAAAAAGATGTTATCATCCTAATCGTTTTTTTTTTACTTGACACGGATAAACTACATTGCATTTGTGAGTCTCTGTTGCTTTTTTTCTTGATATGTGTTATCTACTTAAAGCAGCTGAGTTTTATCAAAGTATTCAAGCCAATTTAGAGAATTTTATTGGTTAGGCCACACGAGACTTTGACCTGATAATCCTTCCTGCTCCTCATCAGTCTTCTTGAAGGCCTGTAACAAGGATAATGGCACAAATCCTTTGCAAAACTGCCAACTCCTCCTTTCCTCTTCCACAGGAGGATGCAAAACTGGGATGGTTGCATCCCTCCGAGTTCCAAAATCCAATTAAATTAATGTTCGGAGCAGGATAAAAGATGGGGCTGAGTTCAAAATTGACAGACTCCCTTTTAGGGCATTTGTAGGAGGCTGGTGCACAAGCCCGTATCTTGTTGCCCCCCTCAGGATTGGGTGGAGGAGGGGCGGGTAATACATAAGGCCCCAGGAAGACTGACCCATCACACCTACACCATGGGGGATATTCATGCAGGATAGTTGCACACAGCCTTTGCTCTACCTCCCCAAATTTCACCCTATGCTGTTCGTTTCCCCTTGTCAAAACGGTTCCCCCTGTATTACAAAGGGTTAACGGATGGGCTAAGCTAATGCATGATGTAGATGATGATGCACCACTGACATCAGTCAGTCATGGGTTAGACTCGAGAGAGAGGGAGAGGTTGAATTGATGCCTAGGAGCAACATGCCTACTCTGTAACCTGTTTGGATGTGGTACTAATGACCGAGTGTTTAGATACCAGAGTGTGTCTGCAGCTTCTCTAAGAGCCAAATCCCGCACTTCAAGTCCAAGCTGGAAGAACACAACCTAGAACACCTTTCATTACTGCTGTATTTGTACTGACCCCTGGTGTAACGGTGCCAGGCTTTCTGTTTACGAATGTTGTCAAGTGGCCTTTAGTTACCATTCATCCAAGTGCATTCCTCACCTTTCGCAACTGAGCACAGTGCAAGGTCTGAAATGGATAGGGTTAATGTCGCCCGTTTGTTCTGAATTCCTTATTATACTCCTTTGGCCCACTGCAGTTTAACAGGTCAATGTGGCATGCATGAACATACCAAATGGCACATCAACGAGCATTAGAGGATTGGTATCAACTGATGCCATATCAGTTCAGAACAACTGTAACTGGTATAGGTAACCTATCAGTTTAGTTGCCATTTATCACCGAGCTAGGAGTGAAATATAGCAACCCATGCCTTTTTTGTGTAAACCTGAGCTGTATAAAACTTGGCTGCCTGCATCCTGACTAACACCAAGTCCCTGTTCACATCACCCCTGTGCCCGCTGACCTACATTGGGTCCTATTCCGGCAAAGCCTGGGTTCTAAAATCCTCAACCTCATTTTCATATCCCTCCTCGATCTCACCACTCTCTATGACCTCCACCAGCCCCACAACACTTAGAGGTCTCTGCGCTCACACCATTCCATCTCTCTTGCACATCTCCTGATTTTAATCGCCGCACTTGTTGGCAGTCATACCTGGGTCCGAAGCTCTGGAATTCCCTCCCTCAACCTTTCTGCCTCTTCCCCTCCTTTAGGAAGATTTTTTTAAAACTTGCCTGTTTGACCAAGCACTTTTCCTAATAAATCCTTTTGTGACTCAGAATCAGTTGTTGTTGTTCGAAATCGCTCCTGTGAAGTGCCTGGGGATGTTATGCTATATACAGTACACCACAACCACAACAACAACATCAACAACAACAACTTATACTTATATAGCACTTTTAACATATTGAAATGTCCCGTGATGTTTCACAGGAACATTATTGAACAAAGCGTGACACTGGGCCACATCAGGAGATATTCAGCCAGATGGCCAAAAGCTTGGTCAAAGAGGCAGGTTTTAAGGAGTGTCTTAAAGGAGGAGGGTGAGGGAGTGAGGCGGAGAGGCATAGGGACAGGGTAGCCCAGAACTTGGGCGCCTAAAATGTGGGAGAGCAGCCAGGAGTGGCGTAGTCGAGCTCAGAGACAATGAAGTCACGGATGAGGGTTGAAGGGGATTGGTCTCTTGAGATTGCTGGATAATTAATTATAATCTTCCATTTCTTTTTTCTAATGAGACCTCATCCTTAGCAAAGTGAGCGTGATGATGCTAGAGGAGTGGGGAGGAGGAGGAAGTGGGGGTAGATATTTTCCTGGGTATGTGCGGAGGTTGGACAGCTTTGCCCACTGTGGAGCATATAGGGGGCATAGGTTTAAAGCGATTGTTGGTAGGGTTAGAGGGGAAGATGAGGATTTTTATTTCTTCACCCAGAGGGTTGTGGGGGTCTGGAACTCACTGCCTGAAAGGCCAGCGGAGGCAGAGACCCTCAACTCATTTAAAAGGTGCCTGGATGCGCACCTCAAATCTGTAAGCTACAGGGCTACTGACCGAACGCTGGAAAATGGGATTGGGCCGGGTGGCTCGACTTTCAGCCGGTGCGGACACGATGGGCCAAGCGGCCTCTTTCTGTGCCACAAAACTTCCTATGAGGCGAGACGGGGGGGGGCGAAGTCGGGCAATGTTTCTGAGGCGGACACAAGCTGAGATTGCGCAGGGGAATTTCAACACAACCCTGTCTGGACCGTGAACACTGATGCAGGAGTTGTGGAGCAAGGCACCAGTTGTGGTGATGTATAATGCAAACATACATCAAGGTCAAATTTCCATCTCCTACCCTGCTTCAAAGCATATATGTCACTGTCCATCAACTCATGTTGCAGGAGGATGATTATGATTCGGGCTGTTCTCAGAAAATTCTAAAAATATCCTGAATCTTCCCCTTTGCAGGCTTTGTGCAAAGATGAAACAGTACAGGGGTGTTACTGCCTGTGCCCTGGCCATTGTTTATCCCTCAACCAGCAGCACAAAAACAGATTACCTGGTCATTAGCACATTGCTGTTGTTGGGAGCTTGCTGTGCGCAAACTGGCTGCCATGTTTCCTGAATTACTTCAGTGACTACGCTTCCGTAAGCACTTTATTGGCTGTGAAGTGCTTTGGAACACTTGAAGGTTGTGAAAGTCGCTATGTAAATGCAAATATTTATTTTCTTTATTCCTGTTGTCTGTTCTCAATCTCTTAGATTTAATCCTCTGTTCATGGCCACTTCGTTCCTCATCCCGCGACCTCTGGAAACAGACTGTTGTACATTGGCTGAAATTTGGGCTTATCTGGAGCTGAGCAAAGACAGATCTGAAGATTCCAGTCTCCCTCCTTGATCTGTGCTTGTTGTGCTTATCTGTTGAGGTGTTGCAATTGGACTTCAGCTGGGGATGGGGGAGGATAGAAAGTCAGCCACTTCTGCTTGATGGCAGCTGACTCCCGCTGGGAAGTGTAGCTGTCCAGACATTGGTTCAAAAGTTCTTCTGTTTCCCCATTCCTCCTAACGATAATGATGTAGCTCCTCGAGGCAGATCATCAATTTATAGAACCATCACGCCTGTGCTGGCTATCTGATTATCCCCACTTGCCTGCCCTTTCCCTTTAGAGCTGTGAATGTTTCCCCTTTTGAGAACTATTATTAAATTCACCTGCGCTATCCTTTCAGGCAATGCTTGTCAGTTAACTGTCAGTCACCATCAACTGGTGCATTCTGCATGGTAACGCCTCTACCAATCAAAGTCCACTTGCCAACCAATCAGCACTCTCTTCTCAGATAGTATAAACTGTTGCTCCCTTTACATTTAGCATTTTTGCGGATGGTCCTGCTGTGTGCAAGACGAAAAGCTTTGACAAAACAAAAGTCTCTTTTCCCAGCAACAGTTAATTATGTGAATGAGGCGGCCAGTCACTGATTTAACTTGTTGTGCTGGTCTCACAGTTTCCTCACCTTACCTTCTGGATCTTTTGCTGGACACCTTGGATCTGTGCCTCTACTTACCAACCGTTCTCTTGTCGGAAACAATTCCTCCCTATTTATTCTATATAAACTGTGGTTCACGCTTTTGAACACCTCTATCAACTCTCCTCTAATCCTCCGTCACAAGTAGATATGGACATACAAATTCAGAGCAGGAGTAGGCCATTCAGCCCCTCGAGCCTGCTCCACCATTCAATAACATCATGGCTGATCTGATTGTGGTTTCAACTCTACTTTCCAGTCTACCCCCTACATCCTTAGACTCCCTTATCACTCAAGGATCTATCTAACTCAACCTTAAAAATATTCAATGACCCAGCCTCCACTGCACTGGAGAAGAGAATTCCACAGACTTACGACCCTGTGAGAGAAAATAATTCTCTGATCTAACTTAACAGTACCAGGTTTTCAAGTCTTCCTACATAACTGAAGTTCCTCATACTGTTCTGATAAATTTGTTCTCCAAGACCTTCACAGCCTTGCCGAAGTGTGGTGCTCAGAATTGGACACAATGGGCTAGATATGAACAGCGATGGGTTGGGATTGGAGATTGGGTGGGGGAGAGAAGTGGTTGTTTTTTGGGGGAGGGGATTTTAGATGCATGTGGAGTTTAACTCTACAGTGCATGTCTTTTCTCCTTGCCAAGGTTCCAGGAGTTATCTGGATTGACAAGCTTGGTTTCCAATCAGTTGGAGAGGCCTTCACAGCAGGGCAGAGGAGCAGGTAAGTCCGATCTCCAGCACTGAGAGGGAGGTAAAGTGAGGTGGGTCTGATCCCAAGGGTATAGTGGTGGGTCGAATTCCTGTCTTTTCCTCAGGGGAGGGGTTGTGAATCTGGTGGAGTGGGAGCATGCGGTGGATGGGGGCAGGAATTTGGGTGTTCAGGAAGGAGCATTCCTACTCCTCTTGGCCCACATGCAGTGCTGTAAAGGCATTTACTTTCTCCCTGAAGCTATCCTCGCTCCCATTCACTGGCTTGTTTCCTGAGGCCTGGGAAACACGGAGAGCCACTGTAAAACCAGCACAGCAAGTTAAATCAGTGGCTGGCTGTCTCATTCATATCACTAAACGTTGCTGAGGAAAGATACTTTTTTGGTCAATGATTTTTGTCTTACACTCATCAGGACAATTTGCAAGAATGCCAAATGTAAAGGGAACAACAATTTATGTTGGTGAGAAGAGAGTTCTGATTGGTGAACTTTGATTGGTAGAAGCGTTACTATGCAGAATACACCAGTTGATGGTGACTGACAGTTAGCTGCCAAGCATTGTTTGAAATTTAAACCAGGCAGCTTAACTGTGAATGGTCAAGACATTTCCCTGAAGAATGAACAAGTGAACCTGGCGGTTAAAATTCACTTAAATATTCCAGTTGTAGCCTAAATAGTGATTGATAAAAGGTTTTAGAGGAGGTCTTGTGGTCGCAGTGGGTAGCATCTCTTCCTCTGAGCTGGAAGCTCTGGGTGCAAGTCGCACCCCAGGACTGATGGCCAAGGAAGGTGCATTCATAAGGTGGCCAAACAGGTTGAGTATCAATCTGTAAATCTTGCCAACACACAGTGACGGCAGGCAGTGAGAGCGGGAGGGATTCCTGGTCAGTCATGTGATGGAAAGAAAATTGGAGCCTCGACCATCACTATCCGTAACTCTAGGCTACAATATGCATGTAAAGGTGTATGTTGCCACAGCAACTTGGACTCCTTGGGGACTGCTGGTTGGCTGGATGGTTGGTGTGGTTCAGATTAGTGCCAACAGCACCAGGGTTTGATCCCTATTCTGACTGGGGTTGATTCGGAACCTGGCTCCTTGCCTTACCTGTGGTGGAGGTTATGGCACTGTGGGCTAGTGCTGCCTTTGAGTAGAGAACTCATGAAGAAGAGAAAGTTTGAGCTATATAAACTTCCTTGATTTTGTCCTCCATTCCTATATCAATAAGATTGATTAAGCAATGTACTTGACAATGTGCGTAACATAAATAAACTGACCAACTTAGGGGAGATGTCTGAGGCCTATTGAGGAATGAACCCAAACATGAGTCACCCTCTCTGGGAGGCTAGAGGCAAGTGAGAGAAGTGAAGATTAGTGATGAAGAGTTCTTTGAAACAAGAGAAGTGACTGAGATTTTTAAGAGCAACTATGTTGATGCTTATGTCTACAGGGCTGATTGTTCAAATCAGGAAATCACTTCAAGTTGTGTTCTCAGGAATAATTTGGGCAAATATACACATCCATACAACGACTTACATCCAGGAATGAGTTGAAAATAATGAGAATTGTTCTTAGCCTCAGGTTAAAACAGGGCTCAGCTGATAACCTGTGCATGCATCCCCCTGCCCTCCCCAGCAACAAAGAGCAAAAGCAGAACACTGCAGGTGCTGGAAATCTGAAATAAAAACAGAAGGTACTGGAAATACTCAGCAGGTCAGGCAGCTTCTGTGGAGAGAGAAACAGGCGGAGGGATCTTCCCCACCCATCGCAAGTCAATGGGCTTCTGGCTGGGGGGGTGGGGGGACACCTCATCTCCAGCTGCTCCCACCCGTGACAGGGCCGGAAAATCCTGACCAGAATCTTTTCTTTTTCACAGAGAATCACAGATCCTTTACCGTGCAGAAGGAGACCATTCGGCCCATCGGGCCTGCACTTGCTCCCTGAAAGAGTATCCCACCCAGTCCCATGTACCTGCCTTATTCCCGTCACCTTGCATACTCTCTCTTTTCAGGTTGCGATCCAATTTCTTTTTGAATACCTCGATCGAACCTGCCTCCACCACCCTCTCACCCACTGGGTGAAAAAAAATTTCCTCACATCACTTCTATCCCTTATGCCCATTATTTCGAATCTGTGCTCTCTCAATCTTGATGCTCTCTTGAGTGGGAACAGCTTCTCACTGTTTACCCTGTCCATACCCCTCAGGATCTTAAATACTTCTATCGAGTCTCCTCTCAGCCTTCCTTTCCCCTCGGAACAGACCCAGCCTTTCCAATTTATCCTCATGGCTACAGTACTTTATCCCTGGAATCATTCTTGTGAATCTCCTCTGTACTCTATCCAATGCCTTCACATCCGTCCTCAAGTATGGTGCCCAGAACTGGACGCCGTCCTCCAGATAAGGCCTAACTAATGTCTTACACAAGTTCAACATGACCTCTTTACTCTTGTACTCAATGCTCCTATTAATAAAACCTAAGATACTGTCTGCTTTATTAACTGCCCTCTCAACATGCCCTGCCACCTTCAATGACCTATGTACGTATACACTGATGTGCCTTTGCTCCTCCACCTCCTTTAGAGTTTCTCCCTTTATTTTATACTATTTCTCCACATTCCTCCTGCCAAAATGAATTACTTCACACTTCTCTGCATTGAACTTCATTTGCCACTTGTCTGCCCAATCCACCAACATGTCTATGTCCTTTTGAAGTTCAAGGCTATCCTCATCACAGTTGACAATGCTTCTAACCTTCGTATCATCCACAAATGCCCTGCACACCGCAGTCTAGGTCATTAATATATACTAAGAAACAGATTTAACATTTCAGGTCGATGGCCTTTCATTATAACTGGAAAATGTTGAAGCTGTGACAGGGTTTAAGCAAGATCAGAGGCAGGGAAGGAGAGGAAAGAACAAAAAGGAATGTCTGTGATGGGATGGAAGGCAGGAGAGATTACTCAATGAAAAGGATGATGTTGCAAGGGAAAAAGAGATGTTAAAGGGGTAAGTGAAGAAACAGAAGATGGGTCTCAGGGAGATGGTGATGTTTCTGCTTTTCCCATTTACAACAGCAGTCCAAAATCAAAAACACACAAAAAGCCCCAAAAAAGGGGCAGAGGTTATGACCTGAAACCTGGAACCCCAAAACAAATAACAAAACAAAGGTAAATAAACAGGCAGCCAAGTGGGATAACTGATTAGGAACTACAGCACAGACAGAATGGATTGAGTTTCATGCTATACAATTGCACGTTTGTGTGTCCAAGTGATACTGCCCAAGGATGCCATCAAAACCTCACTATCACTTTCTACTGAGTGTCAGCGGTCGCTCAGTGGGTGGCTGTAGTGATTATAAGTAAAACCTTTCAGACTGTTTTGGGGATCACATGATTGTGTTAATGAATCAGCCCTAAGCACGGGTAATCTTGGGGGTTGGAGTTTTCAAGTCATGGACCTAGGTTAAGCATGCAGCTTCATCAGGAGCTCTGTATATAGCTGACTGTTTCCAATAAGAAACCTGTCCAGTACACCAATTTCATTACATTTGGCGATGAGGATGGGAAAGCTCCAATGCTGCACCTCGCCTCGTGAATGTGAGTATGTCAGTTTTTAAGGAAAAGAAAGAAAATTATACTCACTAGTCATGCGGCTCTTCAGCAGAATCAACCAGTATGACTCGTCCATGGAAGACAGGAGTCAGTACGTAGAGCATCTAGGTTTCTATTTTGCGGTGAATGAAGTAACAGCTGGGAGAAACAGAAAGCAGTTCTTCTAAGTTTCTGCGGGAGCAAGATATCTAACCTCATCCGTAGTCTGACAGCCCTGAAAGTGCCCAATTCCAAATCTTTTAACGAGCTCGTAGACCTCGTACAGGGACATTTTCAACCAAAGCCATCGGTGATTATGGAAAGATTTAAGTTCAATTCATGAGTAAGGGCCCCGGGTAAGTCAATCTCATCGGAGTTAAAGCAGTTGACTGAGCACTGCAACTTTGGAAATACTGTAAACAACATGTTGTGAGATTATTTGGTTTGCAGCACACACGACAACACTGTTCAGTGCTGTTTACTAATGTTGACCTAAAGTGCATCATGGAGACAGTGCTAGCAATGAAGAGTGCTGAGAGGGACTCGCAGGCTTTACCGAGTGTGCAACATGGTGCCGCCTTCAGTTGGGGCGGGAACCTACCCCCCAGTCATGGCGTGAAAACCAGGGAGAAAACCGTGAAGCGGCAAACAGTCTTTACCGCTGGAAAAACAAAAAGGAATCCTGGAAGCATCTCGCCAGCGATACAGAGATTAAAGTGTTATCGATGTGGGGGTAACCATGTATTGGAAACCTGCAAATTTAAAGAGGCAGAATGCCACTCCTATCACAAAAAAGGGCAGGTTATAAAGCAATGCAGGGTGAGATCAAGACAGCCAATCAGACAGCAGACCAGAATGATCGAGGTGCACGCTATAACTGAACCAAAAGCTGCTGATACTGATGCCTATTCCCTATGTAATGTTAAAGCAATGAAAGCTGAACCGATCGCCATCACCCTTAAAGTAAATGGAAAGCCTCTAGTCATGGAGGTTGACGCAGGAGCATCGACCACAGGTGGCGGGAGAACACACATTTAAATAGTTAAGTGAAGGTACCCAGCCACTGACTGTAGAGCAAACCACATCTCAGCTGAAGACGCACACTGGAGATACAGGTGAAAGATATCGCCTCTGTACCTGTATCCCACAGGCATCAGACAGCCCAGCTGCCAGTGATTGTTGAAACAGATGAAAGACCTAGCCTTCTGGGCCAAGATTGGTTAAAAGAAATTAAGCTCAACTTGCCAGAAATTTTTCAATTTCGAACAGGAGGAATTCCTGAGCTCTGAAAAAAACATGACAGCATATTCTGTGATGAACTGGGAAAGATAAAAGGCCTAGAAGCAGAAATATTCATGGATTCAGAGGCAGCACCCCTGTTATTTAAGGCCAGACCTGTATTTTACTCCCTAAAGGAGAAGGTGGATATGGAGTTGTGCCACTCACAGAAGTTAGGCATGATCCAGCAAGTCCAATTTTCAGAATGGGCAGCGTCCATAGTCGCTACAATGAGACTAGATCAAATTATTCGCATTTGTGGAAACTACAAATTAACTGTGAACAAAGCTGCTAACTTAGACAAATATCCCTGTCCTGAGGACCTGTACGATAAGCTTGCTGGAGGAAAATCCAACACCAAACTGGACATGAGCCGTGCATACCAACAGCTAGAGCTGGACAGCACATCCAGAGGGTATGTCACCATCAACACGCACTGTATCAATACACATGCCTACTCCTTGGTGTATCATCTGCCTGTGCAATCTTCCAAAGAACCATGGAAAACCTGCTACAAGGACTCTCCCAAGTTGTAGTGTATCTGGATGGCGTCCTGATCACAGGATCAATGGAAGCCGAACATTTGGCCAACCTAGAAGAGGTTTTAAGGAGATTTTTGGAGGCTGGTGTACGATTGAAGAAAGAGACGTGTACTTTCCAAATGACTGAAGTCACTTACTTGGGTCATCGAGTAGATGCTCAGGGGTTGCTTCCAGTAGAGGAGAAAGTCAGGCAATAAAAGAGGTGCCCTCTCCTACCAGCGTCAGCGAACTCAAATCATTTTTTGGGCATGATAAATTATTACAGCTGCTTCTTGCCAAATTTGTTTACAGTGTTAGATGCTTAACACTCATTACTGAAGAAAAACCACAGATGGTCATGGAAGGCACAACAAGAAGAAGCCTTCATAAAAGCCAAGAAACTATTACACTCGACATGTCTGCTAGTCCACTATGACCTATCAAAGGAATCAATATTAATCTATAATGCATCTCCCTACGAGGTGGGAGCGGTATTGTCACACAGGATGGAAGACGATTCTGAAAGACCAATAGGAGATGTCTCCAGAACTCCCTCGGCAGCTGCTTTCACAACTTGAAAAAGAAGATTTATCCATAATATTTGGAGTAAAGAAGGTCCATCAATACTTGCATGGTCAACATTTCATCACAGTGTCAGATCACAAGCCACGATTGGGTTTATTTAGTGAAGATGAAGCAATTCCGCCATTAGCCTCTGCCAGAATTCAACAATAGGCTTTGAATTTGTCTGCATATGAGTACAGTTTTATGCACCGTCCAGGTGTGCATGTAGCAAATGCAGACGCCCCTCAGTCATTTTTCTTGCTAGCATTACACATGCTCCTGTGCCACAAGAAGTTTTACTTGTGTTGAATTTCCTGGACTCCTCGCCGGTCTGTGTGAAGCAGGTAAAGAATTGGACAAACCTGGATCCAATTTTATCAAGAGTCCGAGACCAGGTATTGCAAGGATGGTGGAATGCATCAGTCTCTGAAGAAATAAAACCATTCTACACCCGTAAACCTGTCAAGATGGAACCTCATTGTGGGGAGCAAGGGTCACCGACCCTTCTCAAGGAAGTGAACCAATCTTGACAGAGCTTCACGGTGCGCATCCAGGCATTTCAAAAATAAAGATGCTTGCGCAAAGCTATGTCTGGTGTCCAGGTATAGACTGTGATATAGAAAAAGTGGTTAAATGCTGTCTCCAGCATCAGCAATAACAGAGGTTGCCTGTTTCGGCTCCACTGCATCCGTGGGAGTGGCCTGGTGGACCCTGGGTTAGACTACATTTACACTACGTATACACTACATATACACTACATATGCACTACATATGTTGGTCTAATTTTAGGTGCCATGGGAAGAATTTTCCCCCCGTTGGTGGGGAAGTTCAGGAGCGGGCACGTGCGGGCGTGCCTCCGATTGGCACCACCTCTGAATGGGCCAAGTAAGGCCCGCCCAGTGTGACGTCCACCTGGAAGCGCTTTGTGTGCCCTGTGTAGGCGGTGGGGGGAATCCCTCAGCCGAGAGTGTACTCCATCGCACATGCGCATGAAAGAGCGCACTCACCTCCCTGAGGCCAAGTGCTGCCTCAGGGAGATAGTTGCCAAATTTAAAAATGGTGCAGGTGGAAAAATAAACTTTCCCTGACATGTCCCCTCATGTGACACTGTCACATGAGTTGGGACACATCCATCACTTTTAATTAAACTTTTATTAAATTTTTAAAAACTTACATGAAGCCTCGTCCCGCCCGTGGATGAGGTTTGACGCTTTTTCTGAAGTCCGCCAGGGCTCCCAGCCTCCTCGCCAACCTTAAGGTTGGATGGGCAGGTCCTTTAACTACTTCAATTAGTTTTTAAATGGCCTCAATTGGCCATTGACAGGTCGGCGAGCGCACAGCTGATTCGGCTGCGCCCCCGCCGAATGAAAATTGAAATGACACGGGATGAGGTCGGGAGTTCTACCCAACATCGTTCCCGCATTAATTAACGTGTCGGTGAGGGGACCTCGCACCCCCACTCGCTGACCAGAATATACTGGCCCATGTTTTTGGTGATCATCGACGCGCATTCTATGTGGATGGATGTGTATGAAGTTAGATCAGCGATATTGTGTTCAACTATTGAAAAACTGCTCCAATGTTTTAGTATACATGGCCTACCAGAAGTCATTGTTTTGGATAATGGCGCTGTTTTCACTAGCACGGAATTCCAGAGATTCATGAACTTAAGTGGGGTTAAACATATTAAAACAGCATCATATCATCCCTTGTCCAATGGGTTAGCAAAAGAAACAGCACAAACGTCTGAAACAGGAACGGTAACGTTTTCCGAAGGAGCATTAGAAACACGAATTTCACGATTACTTCTCAACTATTGCACAACTCCTCATCCAACCACGGGTTCAACGCCATCTGAATTACTAATGAAATGGCACCTTCGCACAAGGTTGTGTCTGGTGTTTCCTAACTTAGAGGGGAAGGTAGAGAAGAACCAGAGTAGTCAGGAAGTGAATCATGATATTCACAGAAAAGCTCGAGAATTTACTGTGGTTTTTGTGCGAAATTTTGCAACTGGACCTAGATGGGTGTTCCTGGTACAATTATCTCTGAAACAGGACCTTTGCATACCAAGTGGAAGTAGAAAACAGATTCTTTGAAAACATTTGGATCATCTATGAAGTAGAGAGGCACTCCAACAACTGAAATTGAAGTTGAGCCTTTGATCCCTGACGTGCTAGATCAACACAGAATAGACATACCTGGTGTCTCTGTTAAAGTAAATAATTATGAACTGCCATTGTCTAAGAATGTCCCTGATGCTGCAGTTCCTGATCAAGTCGATCCAGTGGTAGAATCTCAAGTCGTAGAGATATGTTGCTCTAACCAATTTAGAAAGCAGCCTCAGAGACTTGATCTTTAATTGCATGAACTGTGTATATTTGTACATGTTATGGATTATACTATGCTTGTAAATAAGAGATGTAAAAAAAAATTAAAGGGGGAGGAATGTAGTGATTGTAAGTAAAGCCTTTCATGCTGATTTAATGATCACATGATTGTGCTAACGAATCAGCCCTAAGCATGGGTAATCTTAGGGAAGGACCTTTCTAGTTGTAAACCTGGTTCAAGCATGTAGCTTCATCAGGAGCTCTGTAAATAAAGTTTACTGTTTCTATGAAGAAACCTGTCTGGTACACCAAGTTTATTGCAGTGGCACTCTCTCTTCTGTGTCAGGAGATTGTGGGTTCAATTCCCACAATCAAGTTGAAGGCATTTTCTGTTGTAATATGCATTTAAGAGTATAGCAACGTACCATCACTGGAAAGGAAATGTGTCATGTGATCCAGTCTCAGTTTCACTTTGTCCTGTGAGCAGAAAACAGCACACACAGCTCTGCTGCTGATATCTTCAAGCTTTCTACCTTTGTATAAAGGTTCTCATGTGCTGAGTCTAAATAAAGGAAGCCACAGCATTACCCAATCCCTTATGAGATTGGTGCCTTCACATCATTATAAAAACACAACACCCTTTTGGCTGATACTCCCAGTTCAGTGCTGAAAAGCGTGCCACAATATTAGAGGCACCGGGCCGAATTTTCCGACCCCTCCCACTGGCGGGATTTTTTGGTCCCACCAAAGTCAATGGGGGCTTTTGAATGGCTCGCTGCATTTTACAGCCTCGACCCCGCTGTGACAGGGCCATAAAATTCCACCAACGGTCTTTAAGATGAGATATGAAACTGCAGGGCCCTTCTCCTCTCTCAGGTGGACGTCAGTGGGATAGTGGTAAGGTAGTTGCATGTTTTAAGGCCACATGTGTTGCTTGTCGTGTCAGTCACAAGGGTTGTTACCTATCGGTCAAGAGTTGTGTTGGTGCTTGACGCCACATTGGGCAGGGAACTCAATATCAAAATGACTGTCTGTTGGTCCGGGAAACCCGATATCTGAAACAGACATGTCAGCAGCAATCGCAAACAGTTGGTAACTGACCAACTATCTGGTTGCTGGTGGAGTGGACCTACCAGTGAGGCTGAACAAGGTCAAGCGGAAAGCCCATGCTATGACAGGCGTGTTGGTCCTGGCTTGACCAACACTGGCACTGAGAAGTTCATTTAGAATTTCACCCGTGAACACAACTTAAAATTTATGCAAACTGCAAGGCAGATATTCTTTGGGACCCTCTGCAAACAGCAACACACTCCTCGCAATCCCCTGAAAATGTTGATGCAGTCTAAGGAACATGCCATAAACACGGATACACTGCTGATGACCTTGGGGGATCATTGGCACATTCCAGGGGAAACATTTCAGATGTTAACACACATACAAGTGTGTCTCTGCACACAGGCATGGCGAATGTTGAATAATGAAAAACTCCCCAGGCCAAACAAGCTGACTAAAACCTGTAGGAAAACAATGGTAAACATGAAGGAAAATCTGGTTTTACTTGGAAGCAGCATTGGCACTTGCTCTGGGAGTTAAAAGGCATATATTACGACCTGGCGATGAGCCCTCAGAATTCTGGTGGGTGATAGCCTCTCACATTCTCCCTACAGCATGGATGCCCCAGATTTTAAAGGCAGTCAGTGGATGAGCCAGTACATGGTCACTTGTGGAGGTTTTGACCCATGTGCCAGCATTGCCCAACTCCTTGCATTCTTTCCCCAGTTACATTGTTCACTGAACGTTTCATAAACTGCACATATGCCAAAACACAAGTGCACTTGCTTGCTCTATTTGTAGTCTTCATTGATTTTTTTTTTAAAAAACAGTCGTTTCAGTTCTATAAACAGTAAGTGGATTGATTTCAGTCTGAGGTCCCCATGTACTGTTTGATTCAACATTTTACTGCAACACACATTATCAGCAGGTATTGCTTAGACCTCTGTTACAGCCAGCATAAACCTCATATTGATTACCTATTTCCCTTCACAACACACCTTCCTATTTGGCAATGATCGAAATCCACTCATAACTCCGAGCACAGCCACAGAAATCCAATCGAAGAGGAGAAACTGTAGAGCAGTGAGGATGTAGGATATTATTTTTGATGATGTTCTTCGTGCGAAGTGCACAGTCTCAATCAGTTTTTGGCAGGGAGGTCCCGGAGGGATTCACTTGATGAAGAATGAGCCATTCCTTGCGTCGCTGTTAATGGAGAAGGCTGATCCTGTCTGCTATCCAACCATTTGTGGTCGAATTTCGCAGCATGTGTCATTGTCTGGAGATTATTCAAAGAGTTTTATTTGAACAGCCAATGCTGAGAGGATTGTGAATCTTTTGCCTGTAAATGCTGTTATTGTCTAAGACTCCCAGCGAGAGCCTTGCCCAGCAGAAAATAACATTCCTCTCATGATTAATAGTTTCCCATTTCACCGACCCAAATGATAACTGTCCTCGGAACAAGAATCATCGACGATTGTTACATTGACTATAGCTCCAATTCAGATTGATTACGAAACATACTGGGAAAATAAGATTCAGTCAGGCTATTCCCCCACCCATAGGGCCCTGTAAATAAGAAGTTTTTCAATATCCCCAGGATAACTATTGCTTAAACAAATACAATGAATATTTATCAACCAGTTGAAAGGTTGTTGTTGTGACTTAGGAGACACTGGCATGGCAGTATTAGTTTCCTATCCTGTGTGGTCCTGACAGCATTGAGTCAACCAGAATTGGTCTGAAGTCATTCAGAGGCCAGACTGGTTAAGATTGGCAGTTTCTTTTGTCTATAAACATTAGGATATAGGAAATGGGAGCAGCCGTATACCATTCAGCCCCACGAGTGTGCTCTGCAATTCAAAAAGATCATGAATGATATTCTGTCAATATGAATTTCGTACCTGATCCCCATGGTGGCATCGTGGTATTGTCACTGGCAAGTATTCCAGAGAGCCCAGGTAATGCTCTGGGGACCTGAGTTTGACCCCCACCATAACAAATGGTGAAATTTGAATTCAAGTCTGATGATGACCATCAAACCATTGCTGATTGTTGTAAAAACTCATCTGGTTCACTAAAGTCCCTTAGGGAAGGAAATCTGTTGTCCTTACCTGGCCTACATGTGATTTTAGACCCACAGCAATGTGGTTGCTTCTTAAATTAGGGATGAACAATATATGCTGGCCTAGCCAGCGATACTCACATCCCATCCCATGAACAAATATTAAAAAAAAACAAAGACCACCTATTTCCGCCCCTGTGAAATTGACCCAACCTGCCCTGTCTTAACTCACCTTGCGGCTGAAACCATTATCTATACTTTTATGACCTCTAGACTTGAATATTCCAGTGCACTCCTGGCAACCCTCCCGCATTCTATCCTCCATAGTCAGACAGGGTAAGGATGGCAAATTTCCTTGCCTAAAAGGCATTAATGAACCAGATGGATATTTATGACAGTCAGGTATTTTCATGGTCATCATTACTGATCCTAATTTTTTTAATTCCAGGTTTTACAATTCATCAAATGTGTTATGATGTGGCAGATGATGTGTGCCTGGTGGACCAAGTCCACAAGGGAAACTTGGTTGCACTATCACGATGGTTTTGAAATTTGTATTGTGAGATGTGTGCACTGAATTCAGAAGCAATAAGTCCACCAAGACCTTTAGAAGTTTAAACAATTAAATTAAAATATTTATTAACAAATTATATAATATTTCAAGCACTTACATATGACTATAAATTACTTACTCCTATAATAGCTCCTAAAATTCCTAATTAACTTGACCTCCCAGTTACACCCCCTTTAAGGCAATAGTCCAAAATAGATTTTAGATTTAAAACAGAACCAGCAAATTAACACAATACCTAATGGTAGAATTCCAAATGGCTTTTCTGCAACTTCAGTTTCATTATATAGCAGACTTATGCACAAATACTGGAGGCTTCATTAAGGCTATTTCACCCACTCCTGTTAGATTTTACATGGCTTTCTGACACAGCCTTTCATTCTCCTTTATATATGTTTCTCTCATTTAATATGTAAATTCTATTGTCCCATATGTCTTTGAAATTGTATCTTCCTCATGATATAAAAAATTTCATAGTGCCCATATTGCCAGTAACCTTTGGGAAAAATGAACACATTCCTTAGCCTTGCTTATCTGGGTAGTTATAAACAGGTTAAGATTCCTCTAAAATCCAAATATCCTTTCTTTGATCTAAAAATGCAAATCCCCTTCACATCCTACATGCTAAGCCAACATCATTAGCATACCAAGCACCTAACTTTGTTTGATGATTTCAAACTTGCAGTCTGCTGGACTCCAAATGTAATTGAATCACACATAGACCCAACTATACTTACCCCCATGAACCTACTTCACAATAAACCAGAAAAATATTATGAAAATTATTATATTTTCATCACAAATTTAAACTCTGCAGCTGCTGTGCTATCTCTGGATTATTAGCCCAGGCCTTTGGATTCACCAATAACAAACCACAATACTACCATACCGCTGCTGCTGAAATTCTCGCTACTCAACATTCTCCTGATCAGCCTCTCATCTTCTATTTGACATAACATTGAGCTCAACCAAACTTCCACAGTCTATATCCGAACCCGCACCCCGTCCCATTCACCCATCACCCTCTGTGCTTGCTGCCTTACACTGGTTAAGCAGCCCCTCATTTGTAAAATTCTCATCCTTGGCTTCAAGTCCTTGCCCTTCCCCGTCTCTGCAATCCCATCCAGCTCTATAACCCTCTGAGGTCTCTGCACTCCTCCAATTCTGGCCTTTCGAGTATCCTCAGTTTGAATCGCTCCTCCATTGGAGGCCTTGCCTTCAGTTGACCGGGCCCTAAGCTTGAGAATTGCCTTCTGAAACCTCTCCATCTCTCTTTCCTCCCTTAACACTCTCCTGAAAACCTAGCTCTTTGACCAAGCTTCATCTTAATACATTTTATTTGTAAGTGACTCTCTGTCAAGAGACTTGGGATGTTTAACTTGCGTCAAAGGTGCTATAAAAATGCAAGCTGTTTTCTTTTTCTGTTTTATCCACCAGAGTGTATTCACTGTTTTTTGTAAAGTAATTTATGCAGAGAATGATTTACAAGCAACCTATACAACCTCAGCTCTTAAAGGCTACTTGGGTCATCTATAATGGTTCATACTCCTGGCCTAGCAAAGGTTTAATTTTAAAATTTTCGTTCTTGTTTTTAAAATCCCTCCATGTCTCACCCCGTCCTTATTTTTGCAACCTCCTCCAGCTCCACAACCCTCTGAGATATATGCACTCCTTTAACTTAGGTCTTGAATATCCCCAATTTTAATCTCTCCACCGTCGGTGGCCATGCTTTCAGTTGCCTTGGCCCCAAACTCTGGAATTACATCTCCACACCTCTCCTCTCAACCTCTCCATACGGGTCTCTCCACCTTCAACAGACTCCTTAAACCCAGGCCTTTGACCAAGCTTTTGGTCACATGTCCTAATATCGCCTTATGTAATTCGCTGTCAGTTTTTTTGATAATGTTCCTGTGAAGTGCTCTGGACTGTTTTACCACGAAAAGGTGCTATGCGAATACAAGTTGTTGTTGTTGCTGTGGAGTGTTGAGAAATTAAGTTACAACTCCTCAAGCTCGCTAACCTGGATTGGTTCCTCATTGATCCATGATTTGAATTGAAAACTCAGGGGTTCCTAATTATCGATTGCTTGATAGTCTTGCCTATGCTTCCCTCAAGAAACTTGTGCACCCTCTGTGAACCATCGTACACCTTTCCTTCCCTCTGTCTGCTTCACATGGTGGCACAGTCTTCGACCACCTTGTCTGCACTCTCTCCCTGCACCCCTCCACCTCACTGCCTCTCCCCCTAGTAGGGAAAGCTAGTTTATGGAGCCCCCGTTTCCCCCCATCACCTCCTCCACTCTCCTCCTGAGGAGCATCCCTGAAATGTGACCAGTGTCATGAAATGGGACACTTGTAAATTTCCTGTTGCTTCTCCAACCTGCTTCAAGCTATGTAAAGACTGATAACCTTTAAAACTATTAAAACTTCCAGTTAATAGTGGAAAGGACGACACAGCGAGATTTCATTTTTCAAAACTTTTGCTGCACCAAATAATGAAAAAAAAAAATTTTTTTGGCTAAAGACTATTTCCATTTGCAGGCAACTGATACTTCATAGAAATTGCAGAATCACAAAATTGTTACGGTGCAGAAGGAGGCCATTGGGCCCATCGTGTCTGCGCCGGCTCTCTGAGCATTTTAACTTAGTGCCGATCTCCTGCCTTTTCCCTGTGACCCTGCCCATTGTTTCTATTTAAATAATCATCTAATGGCCTCTTGAATGCCTCAATTGAACCTGTCTGCACTACACTTCCAAACCCTAACTACTCGCTGTGTGAAAAAAATTTTTCTCACCTCGCACTTGCTTCTTTTGCAAAACAATTTAAAACTGTGCCCTCTGGTTCTCGATCCATTTACGAGCGGGAACAGTTTCTCCCTATCTACTGTGTCCAGACCCCTCATGATCTTGAAAGCTCCGACTAACTCTCCTCTTAGCCTTCTCCTCTCCACGGAAAACAGTCCCAACTCTTCCAATCTTTCTTCATAACTGAAGTGTTTCATCCCCGGAACCATTCTCGTAAACCTCTTCTGCACTCTCTCCAATGTGTTTACATCCTTCCTATAGTGTGGTGCCCAGAATTGTACACAGTACTCCAACTGAGGTTTAACCAGTGTCTTATATAAGTTCATCATAACCTCCCTGCTCTTGGTTCGGACACAACATATGGATGGATGGAGAGAGATATAAAATCACTTCATACAGATAGAAAGTAGGAAAATTGACTGCAGAGATCAAGTAACTTCATGGGTTATCAGAGAAATTTGACAAAGGGAAAGAGAAGATCAATGGTAAGCATAGCAAAACTGAACTCCACACATCTGAATCAGCAAAGATTCAGCAGAGTCAATTATTGCTCAAGGGATTTCAGTTTCAGGTTTCACCTCCTGGATTCGTGAACAGAACAAAGAGATTCTGAAGCTCACTGTGTAAGACACAGTTATTGAATATAGCAACAGCCGTCGGCCATTCAGGCCCCAAGGTTGTTGACAAAAGAGCCAGAGGTGAGTTGAGTGAAAATAAACACTATGCATTGAATTGTTGTGATCTGGAACGTGCTGCATAAAAAGGTGCTGGATTCAAGTTCAATCGCAAAAACAAAGGGGAATTGGATAAATACATTTGCAGGGCTATGGGGAAAGAATAGGGAAGAGTGGGATTAATTGGATTTTTCTTTCAAAGAGCCAGCACAGGTGTGATGGACCACATGGTGTGCCAAATGGCGCTATGATTATCTTAATTTAAGCTGTCATCACAAAGTGTAGTGCTCAATTTTTCTGTGTTCGGTTATGTGTGCCTGGTGCTTGATTGGTTAAGCCTGGGTGTGAACTCAGAGCAAAGTAAACAAATACCATTGAAGTTAGAGCTGGGACAAGCAGAGATATTTTAAAACTCTTGTAGATAAACCTGTTACACAGTTAGAAACGGGTGTCACCTCTGCATGGCTCTGAGAAATAAAACATAAAACACTAAGCAATGTCCCAGAGGCCACGATTCGAAATGGCACAATGCAGTGGATCATATTGTAGGATTTCATCGAAGGGGCAATAGTGACAATTTCCTGCACCCTGGAAACTTATCCCCACTTCTCTCCTGCCATCATGCAGCAGGCTCATGATGCTGGAGATTGCGTGGGGCCATCCCCTAAAAAATGTTCTCAACTACAAAATCCTTAAAGAGGATCTTGTTTTAGACAAAGCAACAGTTGCCCAAAAAAGCTACACATGTAGGAAAACATGCAAAAACAGAACACACATGTACACAGCATGTTTGTCAATGTTCATGGAGACAACCGTTGGCCAATGTTTTGGAAAAATATTCTTCATGGTGGCACTCTCAACTCTGAGATAGAAGGCTGTCGGTTAAAATGGCACCCTGAGAGACTTAAGTGCATAACCTAGGCTGACATCTCTAGCGCAGGACTGAGGGAGCGCTGCACTGTCAGAATTGCTGTCTGTTGACCGAACTGCTAAACTGAGGCCCTGTCTCCCCTAACGGGTGAATATAGAAGATCCCATGGCACTACTTGAAAGAAGAGCAGGGGAGTTATCCCCAGTGTCCTCAAACAAAGAGTTGATCTGGCCATTATCTTGTAGCTATTTGTGGGATCTTGCTGTGCACACATTGACTGCTGCTTCCTCCATGGCAACAGTGATGACACTACAAAAACACTAGTTGTAAAGTGCTTTGGGAAGCACTGAGGTTGTGCAAGGCATGAGTGGAATGCAAGTCTTTATCAAAACTGAATAAACAAACAAAGCATCTTACAGCTAAGTGGGAGAATTTTTAAACACAGAGATCCTGCAGAATGGGCTGTAACATTGAAATGGATGATGCTGGCAAGAGCAGAGTGGCTAAGTTATTTAATTTGGGTCCTGCTGCTGGTTGTCATTCATCAGGTTTTCAGCTGAACAGGTGAGGTGGTGGCATAATGGTATTGTTGCTGGACTAGTAATTCAGAGATGCAGGGTTTGAATCCCATGAAAGATTGTGGAATTTTAATTCAATAAAAACCTGGAATTAAAAGTCTATAGATGACTATGTTGATTGTTGTTAAAACCCATCTGGTTTGCTAATGCCCTTTCATTTACCCCACCCTGTTGCACTGCCTTTGTTTCCAATTGTCACTGATGAGCTACTAATTAACCACCTTTCCAGATGCTCCACAGCATCTGGACAGTGAGTGGAACTAATTCTTATCCCACTGCTGGGAAAACCTTGCTTTGTTCTGTTACCTCTAACTATTGATAGATCTTCAAGGTCCTTTTTCAATGTCCTAAAGAATAAACCATGCATGAGGAAATTCGCATCTTGTTTCACATTCAAACCCTTTGACAATGTCCTGTATTGTGAATTTCTCAAGTATCTCAGTTTGTCATTGTACTCTATAGGACTTGATGGTGATGCATTGGTTATGTTACTGAATTTGTAGTTTGGAAGGAAGAAAAACAAGCAAGTGTTGGAAATACTTCGCAGTCAGGAAGCACCTGTGGAGAGAGGAACAGAGTAAACATTTTGAGTTGAATATGACTGTTCTTCAGGACTGGTGTTCCGAAGTTCCCAGTCTGAAGAAGGGTTATACTGCACTCGAAATGTTAACTCTGTCTCTCTCTCCACAGATGCTGCCAGACTTGCTGAGTATTTCCAGCACTTGTTTTTATTTCCGATTTCCAGCACCCACAGTATTTTGCTTTTATTTTATTGTAGTTGAGAAGCCTGGATTCAATTTCCAAACTGATCATTTTGTTATGACCCCAGCTGATGTTGCTCCTGGACAAGCCAAATCCAGGTGTAACCCAGCTTGATAGATCCAAACTTTTATTTTTTGTTTAGATATGTGGAGAGTGGCTACTGAACAGAGTCACAGGAGTCAGCCAATGAACTTTCAGCAAAAGAATTAAACATTTATTAAACAATAAAAGATGAACTATATTACAATACTCCTTCACCCATAAGTATACCTTTACAGATATGGATCTATTCAAAAGGATAACACAAGTTGCAAAATGATCTTAGACTTGAAGGTTCCCAGTAAGTACAGTCAATGTAAACCAATAAGTGACCTATGGTCAGGCACACTTGTAACCAAGTGACGGATGCCACCCCAACCAGATGCTATGGATCTCTCATCAACTCCCCCCCAGACCTTTGACCACACTGTGAGCCAACCAGTCTCACTGAATTCTGTCCTTCACATGAGGATTTCCAATCTCTACTCTCAAAGAATCCTCTCTGGAATCTTCTCCCAAACAACGCTTTTTCTCAGACCTTCCACAAAAGTCCACCTCCAGGGTTTCAAACTCTCAAGTTCCTCTCCCCTGGATCACCATGTGCATTCAAACTTCCTTCCACGCACTCTCTCTCAAATGCTCAGCTGTGCCAACAGTACAACACTGCTTCACCCGCCCACAGTAAAGAGCTACAAGGCCTTTAGCTGTCTCTTTGGAGAGCCTGACTTCCTGCAGCTTTTGTTCTCTTTAAGCTTAAAGCCTGACCCCTTCCTCTCAGTTCCTTACTGTCACTTCTGCAAAACAGAACCTTTTCCAGGTTCCTGCCCTTTAACTAGCCTAGAAGGTCTTCTTGGGAACCTTCCTTTCTGTCTCACTCCTTGGCCTTGGGACCTTTCGGTTTTTTTGGGAGATCTACTCTCTTGGCAGTTCCCCCTCTCGGTATCTCTCTGGAATCCTGGCTTCAACTGCAGCTTGGGACTTGCTATCTGTCCCTCTGCTGCCCAGTCTCTCTAGCAGCTGCTTCCAACTGAACTCAAACTGCTTTTTTATTAGTATTTTTTCTGCGTGTGCATGTGTGTGAGTTTGTGGGTAGGGGCTTCACTCTCTGGACCCCTGTTGCTAAACAACAGCACAGTTTTTCCCTACTCCTGTTTGCTTTAACTCTCCTTCAAGATCCATAACAAATCTTATTAGAAATGCAGGTATACAAACAGAGCTTTAGACTTGCTGTCTCCAATCAGAAATGAAAAGAGACCCCAGGTTTCGCCTTTTAAGCTACAAATAGAAAAAAATATATAAATTGAACTTAAACTTAAAAGATATGCCTTATTCCTAGCGCACACAAATACAAATATAACTTAGTTAAACTATCTCCAGTTCCTAACAATTTGGGAATTTGAATCAGTTTTTTTACAAAAATGTGGAAATAAGAGTCTGGGAAATTGGGGAAAAATAACCATGCAGCTGTTGGATCGTCACAGGTTCTCATGAGGTTCATGAGTGAACTTGAGAGGAGGAAATTTGCCATCCTCATGTAGTCTGAGCTGATAAGTGACTCGAGGAACACACCAACTTGGGTGGGCTCTGAACTCCTGTCTAAAGTAGCCCAGCAAGTCCCACAGGACTAAAAAACTCTGCACAAATGGCCCTTACCACTTCTTGGGCAATGAGGGATTGGCAATAATGGCTGGCCTCATCTGCCGCGACCACATTCCAAGAATTAATGATAAAAATATGGTGTCAGGTCTGCCCTTTGAAACATCTCTATTGTCCATTGAGGGTTAATCTTAAGTCTAGCAAGGACCTTCAGACAGTCATCGAGTCACTACGGCACAAAATGAGGCCTGTCAGCCCATTGAGTCCATGCTGGCTCTCCGTGCAGCAATCTAGGCTATCCATTACCGCCTCCACCCCCACACCACCGCCCCCTAACTCCCCACCCCACCCCGCTCTATCCCCGTAACGCTGCAAGTTTATTTTCCTCAAGTGTCCATCCATTTTGAAATCGTTCACCGCTCTCCTCCCACCCCCTCATGAGCAGTGACTTCCAGACCATTACCACTTGCTGCCTAAAACATGTTCTTCCTCTCATGCCCCCCCCTGCATCTCCTGCCTAAAGCCTGAAATCTGTGCCCCCTCATTCTTGTACCATCAGCTCATTTGTCTACCCCCATCTAAACCTGTCGTAATCTTGATTAAATCTCTCCTCAATCTCCTTTGTTCCAAGGAGAACAACCCCAGCTTCTCCAACCTAACCTAAAATCTCACATCCCTAGAACCATCACGATAAAACTCTTCCACACCCTCTCCAGAGACCCTCACATCTTTCCTAAAACGTTGGAGACCAGAACTGGACACAGTATTCTAGTTGTGGCCTAACCAGAACTTTTTTGACATAGCTTCACTGCTTTTGTACTCAATGCCTCTATTTACGAAGCCCAAATAAAATTAAAGTTTTAATTTTGAATTGCTTGGTTCTAGTTTCTGGTGGAGTTATTATTGTGGAAGAGTGAATATTGCTGGACCAGTGAAGGACTTGTGCAACAACAGTACTGCCAGCCTTGAAACTCCTGTTGTATGTGTGCTGGTTCATTTCTGCACAATTGCAGTGACCTCAAAGAGACAGTATTCATCATGGCTCGCTGGGCTTGTAAAAAGGCATTTCTATCAGAATGCAGTCCAAGAGCCAAGGGCAAAGGCAGTGATTTATCAGTTTGAATAAAAGAGTCCAGATATGTTTGAACACTGGTAAGTGCTGCATCAATGATGCAATTATGCACCCAGTTTGATTTTGTGGTCAGTGGGAAGCCATTGATCACACTTCAACTCTACCCGTAGTCTTCTTGTGGACTTTTGAGCAGCTGCTGAGGATATTTAAGAGAGCCTTTTCAGTGTGATTCCCTCTAAAGGGCATCTGTGGTGTGCCTGAGCAGGACAAGGAACAGCTTGGCTCTTCAACCAATCAGATTAAAGAACTTTCATTCAGTTGAATCCTCAATGAAGGGGAAAAGAAACTGGGTTCAGGAGCAAACGTTTTCTGGGTGCTGCAAGAGGCCACTTAAGGTTCCAAAATGGTATCCATAGCAAGAACATGCTCTCCTGATGCAAAGTGCATTGGATGCCACATGCGGAAAGGGGCTGCCGTATGCATACCCACATCCATATGTGAGATAATGATGCTACTGTTGCTGTTTTTGATCTGCAGACTTCAGATGACGCTCCCTCTTAACCTTGCACAGCTGAACACATGTTGAGCAGATGGGGGCCCCCTTCTCTGACACCAGCATGATACAAAGACATTGTGAACTCCTTACAGGCTGGTAGCTGCAATTCTCCATGCTCTGGGTGTTTTCTATAGTTGCTTACAGTTTCAAAAGTCTGGGGTACCGGGTGAGGGGTGGGGGGTGGTATAATAGGTGCTGAACTGCTTTTTTGATGACCAAAGTTTCTGCATAATCCAATTGCTATGAGACATGGGTTTACTGGCTGGCTTTCCTCTTGGAATTGAGTATGATTTGGAGAATGAGCAGAGGTCATGCCGAGCTGGAAGAGAGAGGAGAAGGAGAAGAGTGGGGTAGGCTTTCAACAGAAGGCCATATCTGCCCAGGGGATCCAGGGAGCAATTCTGCTCATTGAAATTCAGCGAATGCCAATGTTTGAAACATCTGCATTTCATTAAGGAGTCAACATAAATTAGAAAAATGTAGTATTGAGCAAAGGAGTGTTTAAAAGAAGCAAAATGTGTGTTTTTACACTGAGAGTTGCACATTTAGGGTACCTGTTGCTAAGGATCTGTTGGTGACTTCATTACAGCCTTCTTCCAAACATGAACAACTGAGCTAAACTCAAGAGGTGAGAGTGACTGCCCTTGACATCAAGGCAGCATTTGACTGAGTGTGGCATCAAGGAGCCCTAGCAAAACAGGAGTCAATGGGAATCAGAGGGAAAAATCTCGGCTGGTTGGAGTCATACCTAGCACAAAGGAAGATGGTTGTGGTTGTTGGAGGTCAGTCATCTCAGCTCCAGGACATCACTGCAGGAGTTCCCCAGGGTAGTGTCCTCAGCCCAACCATCTTCAGCTGCTTCATCAATGACCTTCCTTCCATGATAAGGTCAGGAGTGGGGATGTTTGTTGATGATTGCACAATGTTCAGCACCATTCGCGACTCCTCAGATACTGAAGCAGTCCCTGTCCAAATGCAGCAAGACCCGGACAATATCCAGGTTTGGGCTGACAAGTGGCAAGTAACATTCGCACCACACAAGTACCAGGCGGTGACCGTCTCCAACAAGAGAGAATCTAATGTGGATGTTATTCCTTGAAGCTCCAATAAATTTGGTTAAACATGATTTTCCTTTCACAAAACCATGCCGCCACTTCCCAATTTCCTTGAGCTTTTCTGAGCGCGCAGCTATAACCTCCTTAATGATCGATTCTAATAACTTCCCCACAACAGATGTCAAACTAACTGGCCTACAGTTTCCTGTTTTCTGCCTCCCTCTCTTCTTGAATAGAGGGGTTATATTTGCTGCTTTCCAATCTGATGGAAGATTTCCAGAATCTAGCGAATTTTGGAAAATTAACACCAGAGCATCGACTACCTCATGAGCCACCTCTTCTAAGACCCTAGGATGAAGTCCATCAGGACCCAGAGACTTGCCAGCCACAATCCATCAATTTGCTCAGTATCACTTCCCTAAGTGATTGTAATTTCATCAAATTCCTCTCTCCCCTCCACCTCCTGATTTACAGCTATTACTGGAATATTTTTTGTATCCTCTATAGTGAACACAGAAGCAAAACCTTTTTTCACTTCCTTATTATCTACTATTAACTCCACATTGTCACATTCTAGAGGACCAACACTCAATTTGCTTACTCTTTTCCTTATTAAATATCTATAAAACTCTTGCTATTAATTTTTACATTTCCAGCTAGCTTCCTCTCATACTCTAATTTTTTCTCCTGATTAACCTTTTAGTCATTCTCTGCCATTCTTTACCTATTGACTAGTCATCTGTCCTGCCACTCATCTTTGTGCAATTATATGCTTTTGCCTTAAGTTCAATACTTTCCTTAACTTCTTTAGTTAACCACGGATGGTGGGTCCTCCCCTTTGAATTTTTCTTTATAGTGGGCGTATATTTATTCTAAATATTCTGAAAAATCCCCTGACATGTCTGCTTCTCTATTGACATATCCTCTAGCCTTGTATCCCAGTTCACTCTAGCTAGCTCAGGTTTCATGCCCACATAGTTGTCCTTATTTAAGTTTAAGATACGAATCTTAGACCCACTCTACTCCATTTCAATCTGGGTGCAAAATTCAATCATATTGTAGTTGCTGCTACCTTTATTCTGAGGTCATTAATTAATCCTGTCACATTACACAATACCAAGCCTAATATAACCTGCTCTCTGGTTGGTTCCAGAATACCATCTTGACTTGGAATTATATCGTCGTTTCTTCACTGTCACTGGTTTAAAATCCTGGAACTCCCTCCCTAACAGCACTGTGGGTGTACCTACACCACATGAACTGCAGTGATTCAAGAAGGCAACTCACCACCACCTTCTCAAGGGCAATTAGGGATGCACATCCACATCCCATATAAGAATTTTTAAAAACTAATGCGTTGAGTTTGTGAGCAATGGATAGAGCTGTAAATCTTGCAGGAGCAGCTGTACTTGTGAAGTAGTTAACCTATTATTCCAGCTATAGCAAGACTTGTGCAGAGAAAGTGGGTTGGTTAATTGATTGATAGAGCACAAAGTTAGGCAAACACTGCAGAACAATCGAGACATGGATAAAGGCAAAGAATCCAACCCAACATATTTTCAATCTCCGAAGATTCAGAGAGTGCAAAGGACATAAAACCACAGAGCACTGTGTATAAAGTCTACTGATCACCAATTCATGGTGAGGCTCCTGGACAGGAGAGGCTTGGTCTCAGGTGTGCTTCCAGCACCGCAGTCTGATCATCACACATTAGTGCGAAACACCAAACGGACAATCTTTTCAAAATCAGGACTCTGTTATCTGCTGCTCTCCTTTGGAACCCTGAAGTAAGCAAATCGACGTTGTTGAGGTAGTGTTGGAAGTTGCTGCCAGTGTCCTTAAAAACCTCAGCTGTAGAAACCTAGAGTAGCCGATAACCTGTGAGAAACATTGAGCAATCTCTGAGCAGGGAATAAATCAGTGCTTCATCCAGAGAAATGAGTGTTGTTGTTAAACAGTTAAATCCATTTTATTGGACATGCAAATCTGAGATGGGAAATTCTCTGGGTTTTTGCAATGATAGGCAAGGTGGATGAAGTTGTGGATCCTATCACAAACCATTTCAAAATCTCAGTTATTTTCAATCGCTATGTACTACCCATCCATTCTGAAGTGAAAAATTGAATCAGTAACACTTAACTAGCGAGGTGGGAGTGTGATGTGAATAGAATGTCAAAAGCACTCACACTAATGCCACAGTGAACTTGGCAAGGAATTTAGAAGGTAGACTTGGAATAGAACAAATTAAGTAGAAGATGATGTCCCCGGTGGTTCAGTGGGATGGTACTGAATTACAAAGGAATGTTCTTGAGGTCGATACCCAGTGAGTGTTGTGCTCCCCTGTCTCTCTCTGTCTCTGTGTTAAACTCCTGGTTGTTTGAGAATGTCTGAGATGTCAGTGACTTCAGTATCTTCTGTGGGTCCTCTTGTGACTGAGGAGCTTGATACGAGATTGCTACAGAACTGGCAGCTCCTGTTACCATTGTCGGTGCTTGGGTGGTGGTGGGGGGTGGGGGGGGGGGCCTTCTGCCGCTGCGCCACATCTGGCCTTCCTTCAGGCAGGTTGGATGTTGTGAGTTGGCGTATATGATCCTCGAAGCAGGCTGAACCAAATTTCAGTGCTCGCCTCCACATGAACCAGTCGACCGCAGTGTTTTCCCAAGAGAGGTGGTCTGCAATGCAGAGGTTTGTCAGGCTCCTTTTTAGCGTGTCCTTGTGTCACTTGCACTGACCACCTTGATGTTGTTTGCCCTGAGACAGTTCCCCATATAATATCTGCTTGTGGCTCCAGGCAGGAGACACGGCCTGCCTATCTAAGTCGAATTTTCTGGGCTGGTGGGGGGGATGGTCTCCATGCTGTTGAGCCAGCATGATGAAGGAGCATGTGTTTGTGATTTTCTCCTACCATTGAATTCCCATGATGGACCTCAGGTAACTTTGATGGGACAGAAGAACGTAAGAAATAGGAGCAGGAGTAGGCCATTCGGCCCTTCGAACCTGCTCCACCATTCAATGAGATTATGGCTGACCTTGGATGTCAACATTTTCCTGCACCATCCCCGTGTCCCTTGAGGCTTTCAATATGTGGAAATATATCGATTTCCGTCTTGAACGTACACGGTGACTGAGCTTCCACAGCCCTGGGCCAGAGAATTCCACAGATTCACCACCCTCTGAGTGAAGAAATTTCTCCTCATCTCAGTCCTAAAAGATCTACCTCTTCTTCCAAAACTGTTCCAGAGCTTTGATGTGGCATTTATAGCAGAGCCAGATATCTGTGCCATACAGCAGGGTGGTAGATCAATGGCCTGGAAGGATTGATTTTAGTCTTCTGGTTAATACCTATTGCCTCACAGAGACAGACACTATGTTTCCTTGTCCTGAATGCAGTTCAGTGAGTGAGGTGAGGAGTAGGGTGAGTGTTCTAGATGATGTTACAATTGGGCTTGGGTGAGTATCTCCCACTTGATTAATGTGAAAGGAGGAAAAAGATCTTGCCTTTATATGGCATCTTTCACACCCTCAATCTACCCCAAGATGCTTCTCAGTGAACAAATTGGGTGCAGTCACGGCTGTCATGTGACTAAACACAGCAGCCAATTTTCTCACAGCAAGGCTATAGATAGGAGAGAGAGAGGGGAGAGAGAGGAAGAGAGAGAGATAGAGAGAAAGAGGGAGAGAAAGAGAGAGGAGAGATAGAGAGAAAGAGACAGAGACAGAGAGAGGCAGTGAAAGAGAGATAGAGAAAGAGAGAGAGATAGAGAAAGAGAGAGAGAGGGAGAGAAGGCAAGAGATAGAGCCAAAGAGAGACAAAAGAGAGAGAAACAAAGAGAGAGACAGAGAGATAGAGAGAGAGAGAGAAACAGAGAGAGAGAGAGACAGAGAGAGAGAGCAAGACAGAAACAGAGAGACAGACACAGTAAGAGGGAGACAGAGAGTGAGATAGAGAAAGAGGGAGAGAAAGAGGGAGCGAGAGAAAGAAGGAGAGAAGGAGAGAGATAGAGAGCCAAAGAGAGACAAAAGAGAGAGACAGAGAGAGATAGAGAGAGAGAGAGAAACAGAGAGAGAGAGAGAGAGAGACAGAGAGAGAGAGCAAGACAGAAACAGAGACACACACAGAAAGAGGGAGACAGAGAGAGAGATAGAGAAAGAGGGAGAGAAAGAGAGAGAGGGAGAGAAAGAGGGAGAGGAGAGATAAAGAGATAGAGAAAGAGAGAGAGGAGAGATAGAGAAAGAGAGAGAGAGAGGAGAGATAGAGGGAGAGGAGAGATAGAGAAAGAGAGAGAGAAAGAGAGAGACAGAGAGAGAGAGAGACAGAGAGAGGCAGAGAGAGAGAGACAGAGAAAGAGAGATGGAGAGAGGGACAGGGAGAGAGAGTTAGAGAAAGAGAGAGAGAGACAGAGAGAAGGAGAGAGACAGAGAGACAAAG
Organism: Carcharodon carcharias; assembly: GCF_017639515.1. Lineage (NCBI taxonomy): Eukaryota > Metazoa > Chordata > Chondrichthyes > Lamniformes > Lamnidae > Carcharodon > Carcharodon carcharias. Next base: position 28,083,777 of record NC_054483.1, on the reverse strand, counting down.
AGAGACAAAAGAGAAAGAGACAAAGAGAGAGATAGAGAGAGAGAGAGGCAAAGAGAGAGACAAAGAGAAAAAGAGAGAGACAGAGAGAGAGAGATTGAGACAGAGAGACAGACAGAGAGGGACAGAGACAGAGAGATGGACAGAGAGGGACAGACAGAGAGATAGACAGAGAGGGACAGAGAGAGAGAGATTGAGACAGTGAGATAGACAGAGAGAGAGAGAGATAGAGACAGAGAGAGAGGGAGATAGAGACAGAGAGAGACAGAGAGAGAGAGAGGGGAGAGACAGAGAGACAGACAGAGAGAGACAGAGACAGAGAGACAGACAGAGAGGGACAGAGACAGAGAGATAGACAGAGAGGGACAGAGAGAGAGAGATTGAGACAGAGAGATAGACAGAGAGAGAGAGAGATAGAGACAGAGAGAGGGAGATAGAGACAGAGAGAGAGAGGGGAGAGACAGAGACAGAGAGACAGACAGAGAGGGACAGACAGGGAGACAGACAGAGAGAGACAGAGACAGAAAGACAGACAGAGAGGGACAAAGACAGAGAGATGGACAAAGAGGGACAGACAGAGAGACAGACAGAGAGAGACAGAGACAGAGAGACGGACAGAGAGGGACAGAGACAGAGAGACGGACAGAGAGGGACAGAGACAAAGGCCAGGCGCAGGACCGAAAATTCCCACCTGAAGTCAACGGGCCTTTGGCTGGTCTGGCAAATTTTCTGTCTTGGCCGCTAGGATTCTCACCACAGACGGGACTGGAAAATCCTGGCCAAAGGATTTGGAATGCTTTCCATATCCAGTACAGTGCTCAAGATTGACACTGTAGACTGCAATAAACATTCATAGAAAATTATTTTTTGTATTTGATAAATGATTCGTAAGCAAAGAATACAAAAATATTTCACTCAGTAATCCATTGGCTTGTTCCCTGTCTCTGCACATTTACTGTAAGCTATGTGAGGTCATGAAGTTTTCTTCTTAAATACTGCCATTCTAAAGCTTTCTTGGTTCCTGGCAGGCTGTAGACAGGTAAACTCATTCCATATTCAATAGAAAAACGTGACAACCTACTCTACAATGTATTCTCCTGCATCTAAGACAATTGGAATGCTATTGAAATTCTTGAGCATGAGATGGGTTTGCTCTACATCTGCATTCATTAGCAAGGGCAGTGATTGAAAGGTGATCTCTGATTGACAAGAGTAAAAGAAGTGGAGAGAGTTCATGGGGAGTCACAGGGGAAGTCGCTTCTGTCTGAAGGCATTCTGTGATTTTGAACCCACTCCAAGACGTTGAAAAGTTCTGTTTTATTTTGCACTGATTTGCTTTCAAAAAAGTCAAGGGATGGAAATTTGGCCAGGGCTGGGAAGCAGAGAGGCCATTGTTTGATGGATTCCTGAGCTCGAGGTGATCTGACTGCCTTCCTGACCTCAATACGTGTGAAGACGGCAAAACACAGCTGGGATTCAATTAAATAGCCAAGGGTGGAGTTTCTGCTTTGGGTACAATCAGAGATCTCAGTTTTGAGAGGTTTCTTTCTCCAGTTGATGCACAGTCTCATTCGTGTATCGCTCAGTGCAAATCTGCTATCAAACAACACCATCTCTCTCTCTTTCTGTTATGGCACAGAGGATAGTAAATGCTGAGCTGTTCAAATCCCAGAGGGAAATTTGAAACAACTGTCACAACTATTTTACAATTTATATTTATTTCGAGATGCGGCCTTGAATTCAGCAGTAATAAGACCATCAAGTCTTACAGGTTTCTTACAAAACTAAATTAAGCATTTATTAATTAAAAAATGGTTTTAAGCACATACAGAGGTTTACAAATTACTACTATGATAATTCCTAGCTCCCCTAATTAATCTAACTCCCAGTTACCCCTCTGATTTTAAAAGTAACAAGATACCCTGAACAGTAGAACTCAAGGTAAGTTTTCTCCACTTCAGTTCATGTAGGTACCAACTTGAGGCTTAGAGGCTGGAGGCTTTTCATACTTGTTAGGTTTTAGAAATCCTTCTTGCACAGAACCTCATCTCCTTTATACGGGTTTCTCCCTTTTTAATGTAAATCCCATTGTCCCAATATGTCTTTTCAACTCTACTTTTCTAATAATAAAAATCTTTCATAGTACCAATTTTATCAGTAAATGTTGGGAAAAATAAACACACTGTTTGGCTTCTTCTGGCTAAGTTTAACATTTCACCACCTCTTTTGAAATTCAAATGACCCTGGGTCATCTAAAAATGCAAATTTTCCCTTTATACCTCACATTCTAAAACACCCCCCATATGTTTACCTATTTAACATTTCAAACCTAGCTTCTCTTCTGAGACATCAAAGCCTACAGTCTTTAATTCAATTAAGTCACACACGCAGACACACACACACACTACTCCTAGCTTGCAATAAATTCCAGTAACATTATGAAAATGATTATATTTTCCTGACACTCTCTCACAGCCCCTCGAAGTGAGGAGGATGCCTGTCTGGAGCCCATGGCAAGAGTTGCTCATGGAGGTTTTTAACGTGGGGAGGCTGTTGGCCTGTAGCTACCGCGTGATTCTTGCTGATCAGGAAACGCCCGCGCTCTTACCAACTGCCATAGTGTATCGGAAGGATTTCCAGGTTGATAACCAACCTGCTTGGCTATGTCACAAGGGCACCTTTAAGGGCATCAAGCCCTGGGATGGAAATCAAACCCTGGCTTAGAGATGGAGACATAATCCACTGCATAACAAGACATCCTACACCAAGACCATCAGGCAACATTTTCAAATGTGCTTTTATTTTAATTTTCTTTTAAAGAATATTCCCTGATAAAATTAAGAACTGCAGCTCAATGCAGTTTTATTCATACAGTTGAAAACAGGTTTATCATTAAAACAAATCCTTTTCAATCATGGTGCCAATCCACTGCCTGGGAGTAGCCCGATTTTGAATGAATGGTAAAGATGTGGGCTGTAACTTCTGAGCTCCAGGGCAGTGTATCACCCCAAAGATGTGCTGGTAAGGAAACCCACCCCATCCCCAAACCAACTCACCACTGCGGAGGTTCCCAGGAAGCATTGCACTGTGGAAGTTCAAACTTCCTTTGGGCAATTGCCTTGAACAGGTAACTATCCAAAAATGTGATGGTTCCAACTGTCTTACATCAATCGTTAGCCAGAAAAAGTTGGAAGAATTAAAACCACTTCTAGCTTCTGGTTAACCATTGCACAGACCAATTCTGCTTCTCCCACACCCCCTACCACCACCACCCCTGCCCCCAAGATTTCTCCCTCCCTGGCTGCCCCTCCCTGACCCCCAAAAGGGACTCCTTCAACCACCTTACTCCCAGCCATAACAACTGCCCGAATTCGCCACAGCACTCCCGAGGCCCCCTAATGCCTCCCTGAGTACCCTCCCGCCGAGGCCCGCCTCCTAAATCCTGACTACGCCCCCCTCCAGCCACGGGCATGACTCCCAACACCACCCCCCAAAACCTGAGCCGAGCTCACGACAACCCCCACCCCACAACCCCCCACAACTAAATCCTACCCACTGGCCTTCAACATTAACCTTTTTCCTGGCTTGTCAAAGATTTTTAAACTGGGCTGGACCTTTAAACTTAACTGGTTTACGGCAGCTCAAGCCATAAAAAAGGGAGTGTGGCTTACTTACCTCCGATGAAGCTGCCCTCAATTATAGGCCCCGGGGACTCACTGCATGGCACAGGTCTCTCCCAGCCTGAGTCAGAAGGTCATGCAAGATAGGATTGCCTGGATTTCCAGGTAAGTAATTTCAAGCCGAGTGACAATCCGACTAAATTGCCACTCCACCCAGAAGTCACAGCCCATGATTTAAGAAAGAACGTTTTGTATTATACACGGTTAACAGATGGGATATGCTCAGGTGTATAATCACCTTTGAGGGACTGCGAGAGAGGGAGAGAGAGAGAGACAGAGAAAGATGGTGTTGTTTGATAGCAGATTTGCACTGAGCGATACATGAATGAGACTGAGCATCAACTGGAGAAAGAAACCTCTCAAAACTGGGATCTCTGATTGTGCCCAAAGCAGAAACTCCACCCTTGGATATTTAGTTGAATCCCAGCTGTGTTTTGCCAGCTCCACCACGTAATGAGGTCAGGAAGGTAGTCAGATCACCTCGAGCTCAGGAATTCATCAAACAATGGCCTCTCTGCTTTCCAGCCCGGGGCAAAATTTCCATCCCTTGACTTTTTTGAAAGCAAATCAGTGCAAAATAAAACAGAACTTTTCAACGTCTTGGCGTGGGTTCAAAATCACAGAATGCCTTCAGACAGAAACGACTTCCCCTGTGACTCCCCATGAACTCTCTCAAAGATATATCACTGACATCAGTTAGTCATGAGAGAGAGATAGATTGGAACACCATGCCTAGGAGCTCTGTAACCTGCTCAGATCTTGTTCTCATAAGCAAGTGTTAAGCAGATCCCAGAGTATGACTACAGTCTGTCCAGTAACCAAGAACCACACCCAGAGCCCATAGATAAGGACAGTCTCAGAACACAATGCAATGCAGTTGCTAGTTATAATGTGGCACAGTGGTCAATGTTTTAGTGAACTGAAAAATTAATAATATTGTAAAGATTTTGAAACTTGCCTATAACCCATGACTCTGTGCCCCAAATGGAGCAGGTTAATTTTTCTAGCCTCCTCAAAACCCCATCAGCAGGCACAACTGGAACTCTCAAAGCTGATTAATTCACCCTGGGGGCATTGGGCAATTTTGTGCGTGGGACCAGCATCAGTTTTTTCAACTTGCACGACAGATCGTGAAAGCTCAGATTTACACCGAACGCAGTTTCAGCTTGAAATTCCAGGCTCCTTTCCATCTGTTTGGCTGATTTTGGGATGAATTGCACTGGATAAACCATTGCAAAGAAGCAAGAGTTCAACACCACTACCCTCCCCACCACCATACCCTCTGCAACCTGCACTGCCCCCACCCACCAAGTGTGAACCTTTTAAGCCCTTAAGTGCATGTTCAGAGAAGGATCACTCACCTGATTCCTAGGGTGAAAGAGTTATCTTATGAGGAAAGGTTGGGCAGGTTAAGGCTGTATCATTTGCAAGGCAATCTTATTGAAACATATAAAATTCTGAGGGAACTTGAGAGAGTGGTGGCTGAGAGGATGTTTCCCCTTGTGGGAGAGACTAGGACTAGGGGACACAGTTTAACAATTTGAGGTCTCCCATTTCAGAAGAAGATGGTGGGAAATATTTTCTCTCAAGTGGTCTTTAGTCTATGGAACTCGCTTTCCCAGGGAGCAGTGGGAGAGCCATTAAATATTTTTAAAGCTGCGTTAGATAGATTCTTGATTGACAAGGGATGTCAAAGGCTACAGGGGATAGACAGGGAAGCGGAGTTGAAGCCGCACGCAGATCATCCATGATCTCATCAAATGGCAGAGCAGGCTCAAGGGGCCAAACAGCCTTCTCCTGCTTCTAATACATATGTGTCTGTATGTTCATATTGTAGGGGGTGATGGTGTGTATGTCAGCTTCACCTCTGACTTCTGAGCATTCCAAATCACTCCCATTCTCTGGGTTCTAGACCTTGGACTTATTTGGGATTTGTGACAAAGTGCAGCAGACAACTGGTTTTGGTGCAAGAAAAAAGACTGTGTTTATTAAAGTCACAAATGAACTTATAACATTAGGATTACACTGAGATTATACAGACTTACATGGCACACTTAGTTAAGAATGGGGAACACCTGGCATAATGAGGGAAAATCACGCTACTAATCCCCTTACCCTTGTCCTAGGAGAGGTCAGGGATCATGCTCACCAAGTAGGGTTCCTTGACAGTTCAAAATCCAGCCAGGTAAGCTGGTTGCAGTTTTGGGGTATGCTCTTTGTGTCCTCTGGGGCCTGCCATCCCCACGTAGTCCTGGTCTGTGGAATCTGCAATGGTTCTTCAGTTGGGTGGAGGGCGGGGTTGTGGACTTGTTGTCTTTGGTTGAGCCTGCCACCCCATGCCCCTTGCCGTGATGTTGCCTGCGGGCCTGCAAACCTCCAGATCTCCTTCCTCCGCTTGGCTCAGCTCCCTGCTTAACCTCTGGTTCAACTGCTCCCAACTGCTCACTACCCAAAACTGCTCACTTCAGATCTCCTGGCCCAGTTACACTGTTTTTTTCAAATTTCTTATCTCAATCCAAATCAAGGTTAGTTTTTTGTTTGATTTTGGTGGGCTTCCCCAGGCGATTGTTGTCTCGTTGTTTTTAATGGGCTCACATGATGTTTATCATTGTCTTCCAGCCCCCATAACTAGTCTTGAACTGAAAGCTATTGTATGTGTGGAGTATTGATGGGTTCGCATAATTGCATTAATTGTGGCTTTCCTGCCTTAGTAGTTAGTATTGATTATTTATGCGAGATTTTGATGGTCTTCAGTTTCATGTCTTTCTCTGGGCTGATTGATTTAAAGAGAAGAATGTGTATTCTGTCTCCTCTCATTGTCTGGTTTCAGGTAAAAGTCCAAAAGTCATATCCTTGTAGAAGATATGAAAATTGTGGGAATTTTGAGAACCCTTCAGCGTGTCCTGATTTAGTGGCAGCTTAGAATTGGCTCTGTCACAGTGCAGAGATTGTATATTCCAAATGTTGGCCTGTTCTGTTTCATTTCGACGGTGGAAGCGCCATTGTTGGCCCCTTAGTTTGATTTAAATTAGAGTGGGAATTTAATTCTAATACCGGAGAACAACACCTAGGTCTGGATGGTTAATTTTGACCCATTTCTGTAAAATGCTAGTGGTCTAGAGTCTGATCACAGAATCAGGTGTGATTTGAGGTTCTGATCCTGCTGATAGTGGTAAAATTGTCAGCACTGATTTGGTTCACACAGGTTTTAAGCAATATTTCTATTCCGTACACATTTTATACTACTGCAACATATCCCAGTAGGTCTCATTTGCTTCAAACAGGCTTGTGTGTTGCCATGATTGTTGTCAAGTTAACTCATCATCATTGAGTTACACGCTGTGGCTCCTCTGTCTAAGGCTGCTGTTAGCAAAGGATTGTAAGTTGTCAGCAACATGCTTCACGTCTATTTTGTTGAAGATGTAAGCATAGAAGGAGGCCATTTGCCCTGCCCTTGCCAGCTCTCTGAAAAAGGCATCTTAGCTAGTCCTACTCACCTGCCCTTGCCCTGTAGCTCTGCAAATGCATTCTCTTCAGATAATTATCCAATTCCCTGTTGAATGCCTCAAATGAATCTATCTCCCCAATGCAGTGCATTCCAAATCAGAACTACGCGCTGTGTAAAAAGGTTTCTGCTCAGGTCTCCATTGCTTCTTTTGACAATCACCTTGAATCAGTGTCCTCTGGTTCTCCATCCTTCCACTAGTTTCTCCCTGCCTACTCTGTCCAGACCCCATCATGATTTTGCCTACCTCTATCAAATCTCCTCCCCTCCAAGGAAAATAACATCAGTGTCTCCAATCTATCCATGCCCTTCATTCCTGGAATCATTTTAATCAATATTTCTGAAACCTCTCTAATGCTTTCACAATGTTGCTAAAGTCTGGTGCCCAGAATTGGGTAAGCTACTCCGCTTGAGCTGAACCAGTGTTTTATAAAGATTCATCACAATGTTCTCGTTTTTGTTCTCTCTGCCTCTATGGATGAAGTCCAGGATCCTGTAAGATTTATTATCCTCTCACCCAGCTTTTCTTCCATCTTTGATGATTTGTGCGCATATAACCTAGATCCCTCTGCTCCTGCACTGCCTTTACCATAGCACCCTTTATTTTATGCATAAAGCCTTTTACATAAAGATGGCTTTCTCATTTCAACATAGTTGCACCTTACAGTGAACAAATTATTTTTCTTCTGCCTAAAGTGCAATTTAATTGAGCGAGCTGAGGCCATTAGAGCAGCCAAGTCACTGAATATTGATGGAAATATTCAAATAGGTCCTAGAAATGGACAAACTGTCATGTGGAAGAGACTTGCATGATATCAGCTGTCATAGCGACCAAGAAAACAAAATAATTTCGACGTCAAGTGACATGGAGAGGGAAAATTTAACTGCACAAAACCTGTAATTTCTTTTTACAAAACCGTTCTGAATAGCTGGATCAGAAAGGAGCCTTTTAAGGAAATTCTATGCATTTACTGGCCAGTGCTTTAGCACCTTCTCCACCGGCAGATTGGTTCAACTCTGACAGTTTACAAGGTCTGCATCAAACCATTAAACGTCTGTCCATCTTCCAGAGGTTGCGAAATGCGGTCAATATGAGAGCATATTAGGTTTCCACCCACCCCCCCACCGCCCCCTGTCCTTTTACTTATGCTCCCTTATTGTTGTGACAGAGGGTGACAAGTATAGAAATCAAAGTCTGAGGCTAGTGACATAACGCTGCAGGCTGCGCAATGAATGGCGTTTCCTGCCTGGGAAAGGGGCCAGTCAGCATTTTTGAAACCGGATTTACCTCGGCCGATATCTTTGAGTTTTGCGTTGCGACAACTTCGGTAATTCTTAGAAATCCGAACAAGAAACGAAGAGGGGAGGGAGTGACAGAGGAATAGCTGCTGTTGACTTTGGACGTGGGCTTCATTGCATAGCACCTTGGTTGACGCTTCAGTTAGGATCATGCTTCGCTTCCTCTGCTTTTCCCACTCAGTTTCCTTTGATTGGGTTCCTCTCGGTTAGACGTGAGTCAATTCCCCCCATTTGAAAAAAATAAGAGCATAAGAAATAGGAGCAGGAGCTGGCCATTCGGCCCCTCAAGCTTGCTCCTCCATTCAATATGTTCATGGATGATCTATCCCAAATCCATTTTCTTCCACTAACCCAATATAGTTTGATTCCCCCAATGCACAAAAATCTATCGACGTCAGTCTTGAACGTACTCAATGACTGAGCATCGTCTGGGGAAGAGAATTTGTCAGCTAATTCCTTCCCACTGCCTGTGTCCCCGCCTCTGAGTTTTGTTCATCACAGTGGAAAATTAAATCCAAGGTGTGCTAGCTATGCAGGCGGCTGCTGTCAGACATAGCGTGAACCCAAGGATGAGAGGTCTAAGGCCCTTTTCTTATATTCATTCATGGAATATGGGCGTCGCTGGCTGGGCCAGCATTTATTGCCCATCCCTAGTTGCCCTTCTTGAGCTGCTGCAGTCCATGTGGTGTAGGTACATCCACAGTGCTGTTAGGAAGGGAGTTCCAGGATTTTGACCCAGCCACAGTGAAGGAAGGTGATATATTTTCAAGCCAGGTGGGTGAGTGACTTGGAGGGGAACTACCAGGTGGTGGTGTTCCCATGTGACTGCTGCCCTTATCCTTCTAGATGGTAGTGGTTGTGGGTTTGGAAGAAGGTTTGGTGAGTTCCTGTAGTGCATTTTGTCAATGGTACACACTGCTGCCACTGAATGTTGGTAGTGGAGGGAGTGAATGTTTGTGGAATGGTTGCTTTGTCCTGGATGCTGTCAAGCTTCTTGAGTGTTGTTGGAGCCGCGCTCATCCAAGCAAGTGGAGAGTATTCTATCACACTCCTGACTTGTGCTTGTACATAGTGGACAGGCTTTGGGGAGTCAGGAGGTGAGTTACTCGCTGCAGGATTCCCAGCCTCTGACCTGCTCTTATAGCCACAGTATTTATATGGCTAGTCCAGTTCAGTTTCTGGTCAATGGTAACCCCCAGAATTTTGATTGTGGGAATGCAGCGGTGGTAATGTCTTTGAATGTCAAGGGGAAATGGTTAGGTTCTCTCTTGTTGGCGATGGTCATTGCCTGGCACTTGTGTGGCACGAATGTCAGTCCAAGCATGAATATTGTCCAGGTCTTGCTGCATTCAGGTGTGGGCTGCTTCAGTATCTGAGGAGTCACGAACGATGCTGAACATTGTGCAATCATCAGTGAACATCCCCACTTCTGACCTTATTATGGAAGGAATGTCATTGATGAAGCAGCTGAAGATGGTTGGGGAGAAGACACTACCCTGAGGAACCCCTGCAGTCCTGGAGCTGAGATGACTGACCTCCAACAAGTACAATTGTCTCCCTTTGTGCAAGGTATAACACCAATCAGCCCATGCCGCGCATTAGCTTTGTGGACCTCCTCAGTTCTCAGTTTCATGTGTGTTGGCTAATCCACCTTTCTGCTCACTACTCTGATAATTCCTCAAGCACAGCCTGGTGGCCCAGGTACACTTCAACAGAGACAAATTGTTATATCCTGTCACACCACAGAGAGCCAGCCTCTGTAATTATGTACTGGTGTAATTGAACCCATGTATACCACCACTTGGAGTCCAGTGAGCTCAGTTGGCTGGTAGGTCAGATTAATGCCAACAGCATGGGATTTGATCCTTGTTCCAGTTTAGATAGACTCAGGGACTGCCTCCTTGCCCCACCCCTAGTCAAAAATCATGGCACTTTGCCACAGTTCAGCAAATAATTGCCAAGTATCTGCCTCAATTAGGTAGATTTTTGCTTTTCGATTGATAAGGGAGTCAAGGGTTGAGGGGAGTGGGTTGCAAAATGGAGTAGAGGCCACAATCATATCAGCGGGGCAGGCTTGAGGGGCTGAATGGCCCACTGCTGCTCCTGAGGGTGTGGGGGGGGGGGGGAGGGGGGGTGGAATTGGTGGGGCTGGGTCAGGGGAGTAGTCAGGGAATCTTGTACGGAGTCTGCGGGTCAATGTGAGTGATTAGGTAGCTAGTTCTGTCATTACGCAGGAGTTTGACTCGCATTCACACTCGAGGTTTAAAGTACCTTACAGCAGCTAGTGCCACAGAAAGGGGAAATGTCCAGCCTTCCCCCCGATGCTGATCCACTGCAACATAGTCCTCCAACGGACTGTACGCTCCACATTTGTGGAGAAGCCGGTCTTGGAAGACCCGGCCAGAAATACGGAGCTGTGCCAGGGTACAGAAAGTACAGTTCGAGCGGCAATCCATGGTGACTGCCACTCAGTGGAAGATCTGGGCCATTAGGGGAACAGAAAGAAGCCATTTGGCCCATCGGCTTTACAGGGAATGAAAGACATAAATAGGGCCATACATCTCGGCATCCACATTTCAAAGGCCCCGAGTACCTTCCACGGATTTTTACCTATTGTCCGGTTTCTGAAGCAGTCAGGAAAGTGAATGGAATGTAGCATCTTATGAGTTTTTTCCTTGTTACAATCTTGAGTTTTTTGTTGTTAACACATCCATCATCTTCACAAAAATTACTTCTGGCTCTCTCTATCCTTCTTCTCATTTCAGCACCACGTCTACCATCTTCTGTTATCACTTGCCCTAAATAGACAAACTTATCCACTTGTTCCAGTGGGACACCATCCACTTCAACCTTCACTCTAGTTTCTTTCGATGCATTTCTTCTGACTACCATTGTGTTTGTCTTTTTGATGCTTACACTCAATTCAAATGCTGAACTTCGATATTTTACTCGATCTACGACATTTTGACCGGTGCCTTCTAATTCTGTAAATAGCGCTGTGTCGTCAGCAAGTATATCTCATGGTCTGAACATTCGTTCTGTGTACAGATTGAATAGTTTTGGCCACGGTGTACAGCCTTGTCGTAATGCTCCCTTCACCTGCAGCATGTCTGACTGTCCTTCTTCTAGCCTAATGCTCACTACTTGGTCCCAATATAGGCTCTGGTTAATGTAATAACAGCTCGCGGGGAGTAAATTCAGCCGCTCAGTCACCAGAGCGTCAAATTCCGATTTTGATTACAGTGATGGAAAGCTGCATTTAGCTCAAATCTTTCACTCACGAAGGCAACAGCTGGTGATTCAGTGGCATTCCGTATTGCTATACAAAAGCCCTCAGCTATGTGGAAAGGTGTTGGTTTTTTGAGGAAACAACAGAGTCATATTATTCAGTACACAGCGCAGCAAGAATACACATCCTTGTTAATTGTATAATTTTGTTTTACCAGAAAAGCATGGGTAATTAACAGGGCGCACGGTGTTATTCAGAACTGCTGCCACAGCTGGTGAGCTCAATACCTTACTGAAGGAGTAAGATACTTCATCAATCTGTCCCTTGCTCTCAAATGAATATTGTAATGTGTGTGCTGTCAATTTTCTGCTTAGTGAACAACAGTGTAATCAAGCAAAACTGTTAATTGTTGAATAATTATCCTGCATTTTTTTGGGGGGGCAGATTGCTTGTGGAGCTGGAATGTGATAAAATGTGCCTTATTCATAAGCATTCTGCCAGCTCTCCCTCTCTCCCTGACAGTGCCTATTTATTTAGCTGTCCAACTGCTACGTGGCACTTAGTGTGAGTGGAAAGAAAATCTGAATGCTCCTGTGAATTTCAGTGGCATGTTTTTCAATGGCTTCTCTCATCCTGGAGCACTGATCACCGCGTTAGGCTGAGTAGGGCTCATGTTTGATGGTTCTATGGCACACACTTATATATCTGAAGACTGTGGTATGCTCAGAGTGGTGGAGAGGCAGTAAATTAGGCTTAATTGAAGACTTCTTCATCATCTAATTATAGTTTGGTATGACACAACATGGGTGGAGGCCATTTGGCCCGTCTTTACCAGAGCTACAAGAGAACGTGAATAAGGTGCTGGTTTTGAAGACGTGGGTAGGATTAGGGTAAGGGGAAAGAAGCCTCTGAATCAGAAGGTTGTGCAGTCATGTCCCATCGCTCAGATGTGACGATAAAAATCCAGTGCGGTACTGAATGAGTGCTGCCATGTTGAAGACGCCGTCTTTCAAGTGACAAGTTACATTCAAACCATTCTGTTCTAACAGCTGAATGTTCTGCTCTCCCATGACACTATTTTTAAGTCAAATAGAGAAATTCTCCCTGGTGTCCTGACCAATATTTATCCTCCATTCAACATCAAGCAAACAGATTATCCGGTCATCATCACATTGTAGTTTGTGGGAGCTTACTGTGCACAAATTGACAATTGGTCTTTCCTACATCACAACAGTGACTACAGTTCCAAGGCAGTGGCTGTAGATCATTTTGGAGATGCCCCTAGGCCATGAAAGGCACTGCAAAAATGTGAGTTCTTTCTTCTATGTCTCAGTCTCTGACCAAGGAAACAAGAAATTCCTTTGGGTCACATCAGCAATTAGGAGAGCAGAGAAGGTAACACACGGAGAAGGACACCCTTTGTTGCTCCACTTTTGCTTTCTGCACCCTCCCCCTCTCCCCCCGAGTGCATTGGGACATGTTGGCAGGGGATTGCGGCAATAAGTAGAACTTAATTGGTGATGGCGAAGCTACTGAAGGAGGCATGGCAAGGGAGAGGACTGTATTTTTTAAAGAAACTAAACAGGGTGGTAATATTCAAAAAAGGTCAAAAGTCAAAGTGAATAAAAAGGAGTGACTTTTCTTTGTAAGTACGATTCAGTTGGTGCATCAATCCTTCAGCGATAAAGCAAATTCACGGGAGCTAACATAATGTGAATTTTCGACTGTTAAAAGCCTCACATTTGTACCTTGATGTCTTTTATCTGGGCGTTAGTCAGCAATTAATTGATGCATGAGGTGAATCATGTTAGTGTCACAGTGGCACATCAATAGTTTCAAGGGGAGTCAATATCATTCAGGATGTTCAGTACCCTGGACAGCTCCAGTCTCAGGACTGTGACACTGTGCAGAATAAATTGGCTGTATTACCAGTGCCAGAGGTGGATTTAGCATCCATTAGCGCCTGTAAGAGAAGCCAAAAGACAGCTATAGAGTGCAAGCCAGGCCAGATCGGATGGATAGCAGGAAAATATGAAAATCAGATGCATTAAGAGCCATTTCATGAATGAGCTTTCATTACAACTGCTGCATTTCAAAAACTTCAGAATCCACTGAGATTGAAAGATATTGACCTCATGGGTTTAACATTACACTCACTCACTTTTCCAGAACTGTTTCATCCAACTTAGGGTCACGGGAAGTTGGAGCCTATCCCCACAGACAATGGACACAAGGCAGGGTCCTAGATTTGGACAATACACAGGCTTGGACTGATAAGTAGTAAGTAACATTCATGCCATACACAGGCAATTCCCATCTTAAGAAAAGAGAATCTAACCACCTCCCCTTGACAGTGAAGGCATTACCATCGCTGAATCCCCCACTATCAACATCCTAGGGGTTACCATTGACCAGAAACTGAACTGGACCGGCCATATAAATATAGTGTCTACATGAGCAGGTCAGAGGCTGGGAATTCTGAGGTGGGTAACTCACCCCCTGACTCCCCAATTCCTGTCCAACATCTACAAGGCACAAGTCAGGAGTGTGATGGAATAGTCTTCCTTTGCCTGGATGAGAGCAGCTCCCACAACACTCAAGAAGGTTGACACCATCCAGGACAAAGCAGCCTAGGATTAATCAGATAGCTATTCCAAAGAGCGAGCCTGGGAAGGCCAGGCTGATTGGCCCCGTCCTGTGCTGTCTGACCAGCTGAATCTCCGGCAACAATTCCACAGGAGAATGTGAAACGGTGACTGAATGTAATGTAAACAACAGTGAGTTTATGTTTTGGAGTTGACCCTTTGTACATTAGGCAAGGGAAGGAGCGTGACATAGTGGTGGATCTAAACGAGAGGGTAGAATGACCTTTCCTTATTCTGCATGTCCTTATGGTGTCCAAAGAGATCAGATGTGAAGTGACACGCAGCCTGAGGACCTTCTGTTACACATGCTGAGCTTTGCATATCTTGTCCTTAATCACACCCTGGCTGAGAGCCAGCCTGGATGGCTGACTCGAAGGTCACTTTTGGTGCCAAGTTAAAGGTCACAATAGATATAAATTCAACCTGCTTCGATTCTCTTCCCTGTGAATGCAAGACCACGGCACAAGGTTGCTTGAAAATTGGCAATAACTGTTTGTTTTCCAACTATAATGCATGTGTTGTGTGCAGTGGAGGGACTTTATTGTCAGTGTGGAAAAGCATCCAATTTCTGCTCACTTCATTTTGCAATGAATATGTGTAGTTCATGTTGATTTAAATGTGGAAATGACACCCTTGCGTCGCCTCCCCCAAGGATAAAGAGTGAGCTGGGAGCGAGCTCAAGGCAGTAAATAAACCTAGTGGTGCACAGGATGAAGATGGGTGGGTTCCTAATAATTAATGGCATTTGTCACCCACAACATTTGATGAGTGCCCAAAAAATCCCTTCCTGACGTGAAGTGGTTTCTAAAAAGGCTGAGGATATATTGACAAAGAAAGTCTAAGAGGGAGTTTGATGCAAGAAGCGACATGCAAGACTTCTAAGTTGTTACTAGGAATTAACGGGACAGTTTACATTGGCTTCAGAGTGTACAGTTTTAAAACGCAGACTGGGCAATGTCCCCATTTGACCCACTTGGTGTCGAGGCCTTCTTCAACTGAAGGTCTTTACTCTCCACGTGCAAAGCACCAAAGGTCAGCTGGTTTAACAGATAATTATAAATGATCAAATTCCTGGAAATCGCTGGGGTAATGTCAGCAGACCAGTGCTCTTTAATAGAGATGCTGGCATTGGCTGTGTTAGCGCCTCAGTTAAAATAACGTGCAGAGGAATGGCATCAGAAGATGTGAATTCTGGTCAACTATTGTTGTCCATGGGGTCAGCCGGTGTTCAGTGCTGGCTTGACTTTGCCAGTGGAACTCTCCTTGTCGACTCAGGGATAAGTTGTTGGTTCACGCCCTGCACTGGGACTTGAGTATTTTAACAAGGAGATCCAACACCCAATCAGCTGTGCCAGCTCAGCCTACTACAAACTACGGCAGGGATGTTTGACAACAACGACCTCCTCAAGATCAGCGATGCCTCCGCCAAATCCTCAATGGGAAGACCATCAACAAACATCCTGTCCTTCTTGAAGCCAGCCCAACAAGCATTCAGGCTAAACTCCAGCAGAATGAACTTCTATGGACTGGACACTGTGTCCTGATGGCTGAAAACTACTTCCCCTGCCAGGTCCTGTTCTCTCAACTCTCAATTTGCCATTGCCATCATAGTGGGTTCGGGGGTGGGGTTAACACTGGTTCAATGAAGAGTGCAGGTGGACATGCCAGGAGCAGCACCAGGCATACCTAAAAATGAGGTGTCAACCTGGTGAAGTGACAACACAGGACTATTTGCATGCCAAAGGGTGTAAGCAGCATGCGATAGACAGAGCGAAGCAATCCCACAGACAACGGGTCAGATCAAAGTTTTACTGTCCTGCCACATCCAGTCATGAATGATGGTGGACAATTAAACAACTAACAGGAGGAGGAGGCTCCACAAATATCCCCATGTTCAATGATGGGGGAGCCCAGCGCATCAGTCCAATAGATAAGGCTGAAGCGTTTGCAACAATCTTCAGCCAGAAATGCCGAGTGGATGATTCATCTCGGCCTCCTCCAGAAGTCCCCAGTATCACAGACGCCAGTTTTCAGTCAATTTGATTCACCGCGCATAATATCAAAAAACAGTTGAAGGAACTAGATACTGTAACATCTATGGATCCTGACAACATTCCTGCAATACTACTGAAGACTTGTGCTCCAGAATGGGTCATGCCCTGAGCCAGGATTTTTCAGTGCAGCTACAACACCCTGGTATCTACCCAGCAATGTGAAAAATTGCCCAGATATGTCCTGTCCACAAAAGAGGAGGGCAAATCCAATCTGGCCAATTACAGCCCCATCAATCTATTCATGCAAAATCCAGGAAAGTGCCATCAACAGTGCTATCAAACATCACTTACTCAGCAATAACCTGTTCACTGACGCTCAGATTGTGTTGGCTCCTGACACCATTACAGCCTTGGGTCCAAACATGGACAAAAGAGCTGAAATCAAGAGGTCAGTTGAGAGTGACTGGCCTTCACTTCAAAGCAGCTTTTGACCAAGTGTGGCATTAAGGAGCCGTGGCAAAATTGAAGCCAATGGGAATCAGTG
Organism: Carcharodon carcharias; assembly: GCF_017639515.1. Taxonomy (NCBI): domain Eukaryota; kingdom Metazoa; phylum Chordata; class Chondrichthyes; order Lamniformes; family Lamnidae; genus Carcharodon; species Carcharodon carcharias. The sequence continues at coordinate 28,066,884 of NC_054483.1, read as the reverse complement.
TGTACCATCTACAAGATGTACAGCAGCAGCTCACCAAGCGACAGCACCTCTCAAACCTATGACCTCTGCCATCTAGAAGGACAAGAGCAGCAGGTAGATGGGAACACCACCACCTAGAAGTTCCCCTCCAAGTCACTCACCATCCTGACTTGGAAATATATCACCATTCCTTCACTGTCGCTGGGTCAAAATCCTGGAACTCCCTCCCTAACAGCACTGTGGGTGTACCTACACCACATGGACTGCAGCGGTTCAAGAAGGCAGCTCACCACCACCTTCTCAAGGGCAACCAGGGATGGACAGCAAGTGCTGGAACAGTCAGCGATGGCCATATTCCCTGAACAAATAAAATAAAGGTCAACATTCCGGGGAGGACAAAGAAAATGCTTCAAATCTGCCCCTGATACCTGGCAGGATTGATATTAATGACTGGGGGGAGCTTGCTGCCAACTGTTCCAAATGGGGACAACTTGTTCATCAACCTGCATCATACTTTGTGTTCCAACACCTTACGATGAGGCAGAGGGGCAGCGGAGTAAAAGAAGCAAATCCTGCACTCCGCATCCCACTACCTCATGGGGCATCTTGCCACATCTGCCCAAAGACGTGTGAGTCAAAAATTGGCCTGTTCAATCACATTAAGATCCCTGGCAGAAACTCACAGCCCTCAGCAGATGTTATCCTTAAATCAGGGGACAACCACTGCCACTGATTTTAACAAAATAGCTGAAATCAAGAAGTCAGTTGAGAGTGACTGGCCTTCACTTCAAAGCAGCTTTTGACCAAGTGTGGCATTAAGGAGCAATGGCAAAACTGAAGCCAATGGGATGGCTTCACTTGGCACATCATAACATCCATATCAAGATCCATATTCCACTAAATTGGAGAACATACACTAGGCAGAAGGAAAGGCTGAAGAGTTTTCACCTTCACTGCCTCAGACGCACCCTCGGCATCTCTTGGCTGGACAAGGTCATCAACTCAGAAGTCCAGAGGTCCTGGAGTGTTTTAATGCCATCAGCATACACTATTCCAACGATGCACGTGCTGGCTCAGCCGCATTCCTCGAATGGATGACAGCCGTATACCAAAAACCAGCTGAATGGTGAACTGGCCAATGGGCCACAGCCCGCTGGAAGTCCACGCCTCCGCTACAAGGACACCTGCAAGCTAGATATAAAGATGGTGGACACACTAACACCAACTACTGGGAGATAGCCACTGACAGCCGTGACCTCTGGAGGCTGACTGTTTGGAAGGACAGCATCAGGGGTGGGCAGAAACAGAAAGCTCAGCTGACCGAGAAGAGGACCCAGAGAAAACAGAGGCCAGCAAAATTGTGCCTCCTCTCAGCCCATTGTCTTCCTCCACAGCAAATGCAGCAGAGACTGTCACGTCAGGGTGGGCCTCAGAGCCACAATAGGCAATGGTTAACACAGGGTTGACCACCAAGAGTTGGAAGGCTACAAAACCAATCTTCCATGAGCTGAAAACCATTCTTGAAATGACACACTGGAATATGACGTGATAGGGTTAAGCTTTGAGAGAAGAGCAGTCACATTCGTATTATGTCTTACATTGTAAATGGATTTGTACAGTTTGTCTCAATTAAAGATGAAATTACTGACCCTCCTAATGAGATTCAGTAATACATTTTTGCCTCGTATTTAGGCCATCAAAGCAAATGGATTCTTTCGTAAACAAAATATTATCTCTTTTCATGAGTGTTTCTTTCGTCTCTGATGAAGATGGGTCAAGAGAGTTTCGTTTCATTGATTGGATTCTTAAATTCGAAACAACAAATCTTTCCTTCTATGATTGCACTGATGTGACAATTTAATCATTTAAGCCATTAACATTTAGAATTCAGTTGATGCTAATTACAAGAAACTTCGCAAAAATAATCACCAAATGTCAGCTGTCGGGAACATCAGAACAGCAGCAGGCCATTCAGCCCTTCTGAGCCTATTCTGTTAAATCATGGCTGCTCTGTATCTGGGCCCTGGTTCACCCTCCTTGCAAACAATGATGAGATTTACATAAAAGGAAACAGTTCTCTGTGAAACGAGGTTGGACTGAAGTTCCAACTTAAAGCTAGAACAAAACTTGCCCACAAATTGGCACTGGGATGACCTGATCAAGGTGTACACGATTATGAGAGGCGTGGATAGGGAGCAGCTGTTCCCCTTAGTTGAAGTGTCAATCACAAGAGGACATAGGTTCAAGGTGAGGTGCAGGAGGTTTAGGGGGATGTGAGGAAAAACTTTTTTACCCAGAGGTTGATGACGGTCTGGAATGCTCTGCCTGGGAGGGTGGTGGAGGCGGGTTGCCTCACATCCTTTAAGAAGTACCTGGATGAGCACTTGGCACGTCATAACATTCAAGGCTATGGGCCAAATGCTGGTCAATGGGATTAGGTAGGTAGGTCAGGTGTTTCTCACATGTCGGTGCAGACTTGATGGGCCGAAGGGCCTCTTCTGCACAGTGAGATTCTGTGGTTCTGTGACTCTGAATAATCAGCCTCGCTCAAGAATGCATGCCAAGAGCTTAATTGGAGTCCCCATGGGGAAAGATTGGTTTGGGAGGTTATCATTAATTCCCAGGGTTTCATCTGTGGTCCGTTTAGCTCAGAGGGTCGTTTAACATTGTCTGGTTCACTTAAAGGCCTGAATCTTTCGACGATGATTGCCGCTCCGCCCCTGCTTCTCTGCGCCCTGACCCTGCTCCACGTTTCTGACTGGGTCTTCTGACCCCGGCTTCCTCAGAAATGCGAAGCATCCTTCCATCGAAGCGCTCCCTCGTGGAGCTGGGTCACTGGGGGTTGTGGGGCCGGTGGGGGGAAGGCAAGCCGTAGCCCCCCACCACCCCCCCTACTTTTACGGCACTAGCTGCGTATTCTGTTTTCCTTCATTCTTTTCACAGGATGTGGGCCTCACTGGCAAGGTCAGCATTTTTACTGCCCATCCCTAACTGCCCTTGAGAACATCCTCCAGACTTTCCAAAGCGCCAATTAATATTTTTTTTAAAATGCAGTTATTGTCCTTTTTTTATTCATTTATGGGATGCGCGTGTCACTGGCTGGGCCAGTATTTATTGTCCATCCCTAGCTGCCCTTGAGAAGGTGGAGGTGAGCTGCCTTCTTGAACTGTGCAGTCCATGTGGTGTAGGTACACCCACAGTGCTCTTAGGGAGGGAGACCCAGTGACAGTAAAGGAACGGCGATATATTTTCAAGTCAGGATGATGAGTGGCTGATAAGTGTTCACTAACACACCGAAAAGCTCTGCGACGTTCAAACAGATTTTTCAGTGTGTTTGTGAGTGAATGGATGAGTGAACAGGTGAGTGAATGGGTGAATGTGTAGGTGTGTGAATAGGGAGGTGGGTCAGGGGTCAGTCAGACCAGGTCAGGTCGGGTTGGAGGTAGTCGGGAGGTCAGGGTGAGTGGTGGGGGCTAGTCAAGTCGTGTTTGGGGGAATCACCTATGGTAATTGGGGGAGGGGGGATCGAGGGGTGAAGTCAGGGGGTGTCAGTTTATAGTTGCCCAGGAGTTGACTAGGATTTTACTGATTTTTCTGTCTAACATTTCCTTGGTAACTAAGTAAGTCAAAACTTTCCAACATCTCTGACTTAGTCGGAGACCTTTTCAGAGGGCCTCAGGGAGCAGAGGAGTTGGAGACCTTTTCAGAGGACCCCGGGAGCAGGGGTGTTGCCTGTCGCAAGTTCAAACTTCCCGGGCAATTCCACGGAGTCAGCGCGTCGTGACTTCTAGAGGGTCCTGAAGTGCCCCTTTGAGTTTATGTCCGGCCTCTGACAATCCGGAAACCAGAAGATCTGGGCCAAAGTCTAGGCCATTGATTAGCATCAGTCTAATGTACAAGTCAGAGTTAGTGGTGGGCATCTAAACCAATTCCAGTTTGAGAAGGGGCGTTTTCTGTCACCCATGCTGTTTGATGCTGTGGGTGAGAAGATAATGAGGATGGTACAGGAAAAGTCACCAGAGAGATGTGGCTGCAGCGCCAGAGGTCATAACATATGGAATCTCAGGGATGCAGACCATACCACATTCAAAGCCAGAGCAAAGGAAGAGCTCAAGACTATGGCATGTCTCGTCAAAAGAAAGGGTTGAGTCTTTTGGAGTGAACTCTAAATGGAAATGGGTAAGTCATGAATGGAAGCACTGAGATAGAGTCAGTGGACAAATTCAAGTACTTTGGCTCAATGAGAAATACCAAAGTTACATCCAAAAATTAAATCCAGGTTAAATTAGCTAAAGGCGTGACCAAGAACTGAAATAGGGTCTGGGAGTCCTAAAGCAGGAAGCTGAAAAAAAACATCTGGTACAGTCACTAGTGTGGCGTGTTGCACGCTATGAATGCAAGAGTTAGACTCTGAAGAAAGAGGATCTTTCTAAATGTTGGTATGTGCTCAGAGTCAACTGGATGGACAGAAAGACAAATGAGTGGGTAGGTCAAGGGCAGAAGTTCAGGAGTCAAGAGTTGCTAAGTACAGTTAGAGAGAGAAAGATAGCCAAGTGTGGACACTGGAAACAAAGGCCCAAAAGCCTTGTTCAAGCAACAACTGAAGGAGAAATAAAGGGTAAAAATAGAAGAGGAAGAAGAAAAATTAGATGATTGATAAGATTGAAATGTGGACTGAGAGCGGTTTGAAGAAAACCAGACTGCAAGCAAAATGATGTCAGTGGACCCACTAAGGCAATGGTGAAAACAAAAATCAATGTACAAATGTAAATATTTATGATTAAGTCTTGGCACATTTAGATGATCTTGAGGGCTTCACAAAACTCAACTTATAACTCCTTTAACCAAGTGCATAAGGCTCGCTGACAACGGTCACAGAAGGATGATCTGATGTATTTAATAGAAAAGCATTTTTGTAAAGAGCCTGAATCACACAATCCACTGTGTTAGATGGTGTTTAACCCGACATGTAGGTTAATGACAGCTCCTTTTGTGCAATAAGACGTGAACAGCTCAGTAAGTTTTGATGAAGTCCTGACTGGTGCTTTGTTTAGTTTGTTTTTCACGGTCTCCCTGCTTGGCAATCCTTCCCATTCTTCATCTTTATCTTCATCTGATCGCCCTCCAAAATCTTTTTGAGAACAATTTACGTGAATGCTGCTTGATGTTAAATTTTGAAAAAATGGACAAAATGTAAACCATCTCTTATCATGTTCTCCTGCAAGTCAGAGGTGAGAAGCCATACACTGCTGTAGGAAGGGGTGATCTCCCGAGGATTGTTTACAAAGGTTACAACAATACTCGTATGTGTAATGCCAGTGAGAAACAGCCTTTTACGGAGGGAATGCAAGCTGCAACTAGAATTGATCACAAAATTCTTGGGGAAGGGATGCCTTCAATTCAGAATAAGTCCCAGCTTTCATTTTCTGTTCTTTATTCTTTGATGGGATGTGGACATTGCTGGCAAGGCCAACATTTGTTGCCCTTCCTTAATTGCCCTTGAACTGAGTGGTGCGCTCGGCCATTTCAGAGGGCAGTTAAAAGTCAACCACATTGCTGTGGGTCTGGAGTCACATGTAGACCACACCAGGTAAGGACTGCAGATTCCCTTCCCCAAAGGACATTAGTGAACCAGATGGGTTTTTATAACAATTGATGATAGCTTCATGGTCACCATTACTGAGATTAGCTTTTAATTCCAGATTTTTATTGATTGAATTTAAATCCTACCAGATGCTATGGAGGGATTTGAACGCATGTCTCCAGAGCATTAGCTGGGCCTCTGGAATACTAGTTCAGTGGCCTAACTGCTATGCCATCACGTCCCATTTCATGTCCAATTTGCACTGACTCAGTCCAGTGTCAGCATCAAGGTGAAGCCAGGCTTGGCCTAAATAGCCAAGTGGTTATGGTACTGGGTTTGTAACCCCAAGATCAAGAGTTCAAATCTCACAATGGCAAACTATGAAACAATGTAACTTCATCTGAAACAGATGGAAACAGGTTTACTCAAAAGAGTATCAAGGTGAAGCCAGTACTGACACTAAATCTGCAGATGCAACCTTAAATGTGCTGCACCTGTTCTGCTTAGTGCAAACTCTGGCAACTCAAAGTGAAAATATATGTTATTCATCTCAATGCAATCTCACCCCTGAGTCAGAAGGTTGCGAGACTAAATCCCACGCCAGAGACTTAAAGTCAAATTCGCGGCTAATACTCCCAGTGCAGTACCGAGGGAGCGCTGCATGGTCACAGGTACTGGGCAGAATATTTCCCTCGTCGGGTGCCCGGCCAGAACGAGAGTAAAATAGTGCGCGATGGCGTCGGGCAAGCGTCACCGTGCACTCTCGCGATATATCGCTCAGCGGGCGCGGATGAAAGGCGGCAGCATGCCCGCCAACAATTAAGAGGCCGATTAAGACCCTTAATCAATGTAACTAAAACAGATTTTTCCCGAATAGGCCAAGCGGCTTGTGCATTTTTGCGAAACCTCATCCACAGGCAATGCCTGTACAGCATTAGATTGGGGTGCGGGATGAGAAGGTCTGTGGCATTGCCATGAAGAACCATGCCTCCCGGTCAATGGTGCTGTAAAAATGCAAGCCTTGCTTTTTGCTCTTGTGCAGCGTTACTGCTAAAGAGAAATCTGCAAACAGCAGTCTGCGGAACTCACACCCCCAACCAAGCTTTCTCAGTTGGACACAAAAGATCAGCAACCATGATGGTTCAACGATAATGCAGGAATGGAAACCAGAAAACAGGAGCAAGCACTATGCATCTAAGTGCGACTGCATATGTAGTTGGGATGACACTTCACAAACAGTGAAACTCTGATCCAAATGGCAATCGCTTGCTCAGCTTGTTTGAACCACGGCCCTTCCGACACCACCTCCTTTTACTCCTAGTCCGTCCCACTCACACCTGTGACACCAACAATATCTAACACTCAGCATCTGAGCACAGGCAGAGGAGTCTGTGGAGGTGATTAATGGGATTGATTGAAAGAAATGCCAGAATGAGAGCAGAGAGATACATTCTAATCAGAGCAGGCAAAGTAATGTGGCCATTTCTCATACTGGACAAGGATAACACCCTCAATAAAGAGAAATGCAATCAAAACTTAAAGGAAAAAGATGCCTGGTACATTTAATGGGATTGGTAACTCCAGGGGGAGTGCTTGCAATTCATAGAGTGCCTGCAAACCTACCTGAGAAAAATGAGAAATCGTATCTCTCTATTGCTCGGTTAAAATGCTGTTGGGATTTACTGGGTCTCCCGAAAGTTCCAGCATGTCCAGCCTCCTTCTCCAATGTCCAAACAGTAACGTACGGACAATGCATGTCCTTTGAACCCTGGACCGGCTTGCTCGTCAAACTCAGACTCTCACAGCTCGTGATGTGTGTCAGCTGTGACTCTGTGAGCAAGCACCTTGCCTCCCAAGGTCACTAGGTTCCAGCTGGTTCGGGTTACGCTCTGGGACCGGAACAGTAAAATTCAACGCTGATGCTTCAGTGCAGTACTGAGGGTGAGCTGCCTTCTGGGTGAGACTTAAACTGAGGTCTCATCTGCCTGCTCGGGCGGATGTAAAAAAAATCCCAAGGCAACTATTTCAAAGATGAGTCAGGGGAGTTGCTGCTTTGCCCCGGGTCAGTATTTACCCTCTAATCAAAATCAGCAGGAAGAGACTATTGCATTGCTGTTTGTGGGAGCTTGCTGTCTGCAACATTGGCTGCTGCATTTCCATTATTACAATCGTGATCACGTTTGGAAGGTATTTCACTGGCTGTAAAGCACTTAGAGGTATCCAGTGGTCGTGACAAGCACTATACAAACTTAAGTCTGTTTTTTGTGCTGTTACTCATTGGAATGGATGTTCAGTGATGGGAGCTCAATTAAAAGATGTGAACATGTGAAGGACTCATCTGGATAAAGAAGTAGCTGAAAGTGTGACCCGTAGTCAAGGATAACCCATCAGAGTTCATCCTTATGACGGGCTAATGCCCACTTGACCTCAGCTAAACCTATAGTGCGCCAGTCACTGTGATTCGCACAGGCCAATTATTGTGGCAGTTGTGCGATGACTGATGTCAGCCTGGCTTCCCTGAGGCAGGAGGCTTTAAGTTTAAGTCCCAGTCCAGGAAATGAACAGATAATCTAAACTAATATTTCAATGCAACACTGACCAGAAACTGCATGATCAAGAAGTGTTGTCATCTCTGTAAGGTGTAAAATGGAATCACTGCCTGCCTTTTCATCAAATCCGATAGAACTATGGAATAGTCACAGCCCAGGAGGCCATTCAGCTGCTTGCGCCTGCGCTGACCCCCTGCAAGAGCAACTTAGCTAGTCTCACTCCCCCAATCATACACTGATGCCCTGCGAATTGTAACTCTTCAGGTAATTATCAAATTTCCTTTGCAAAGCCACAATTCAACCTGCCTCCAACAAACCCTCAGGCAATGCATTCCAGATCCTGATTGACCCTGTCTCCAACACACTGACAGGCAGTGCAATCCAGATCCTGACTGACCCTGTCTCCAACACACTGTCAGGCAGTGCTTTTCAGATCCTGATTGACCCTGTCTCCAACACACTCTCAGACAGTGCATTCCAGATCCTGATTGACCCTGTCTCCAACACACTCTCAGACAGTGCAATCCAGATCCTGACTGACCCTGTCTCCAACACACTGTCAGGCAGTGCATTCCAGATCCTGACTGACCCTGTCTCCAACACACTGTTAGGCAGTGCTTTTCAGATCCTGATTGACCCTGTCTCCAACACACTCTCAGACAGTGCAATCCAGATTCTGACTGACCCTGTCTCCACCACATTCCCAGGCAGTGCATTCCAGAACCTGATTGACCCTGTCTCCCACAGACTCTCAGACAGTGCATTCCAGATCCTAACCACTCGATTGACACTGCCTGCAACAAATTCTCAGACAGTGCATTCCAGATCCTGATTGACCCTGCCTCCAACAAACTCTCAGACAGTGCATTCCAGATCCTGATTGACCCTCCCTGCACCACATTCCCAGGCAGTGCATTCCAGACCCTGATTGAGCCTGCCTCCACTACATTCCAAGTCAGTGCTTTCCAGATCCTGATTGACCCTGTCTCCCACACACTCTCAGCCAGTACATTCCAGATCCTGATTGACCCTGTCTCCAACAGACTCTCAGGCAGTGAATTCCAGATCCTGATTGACCCTGCCTCCCACACACTCTCAAACAGTGCATTCCAGATCCTGATTGAACCTGTCTCCACCACACTCTCAGACAGTGCATTCCAGATCCTGATTGACCCTGTCTTCAACACACTCTCAGGCAGTGAATTCCAGATCCTGATTGACCCTGCCTCCCACACACTCTCAAACAGTGCATTCCAGATCCTGATTGAACCTGTCTCCACCACACTCTCAGACAGTGCATTCCAGAGCCTGATTGACCCTATCTCCACCACACTCTCAGATAGTGCATTCCAGATCCTGATTGACCCTGTCTCCAACACACTCTCAGACAGTGCATTCCAGATCCTGATTGACCCTGCCTCCAATACACTGTCAGGCTGTGCATTCCAGAACCTGATTGACCCTGTCTCCAACACACTCTCAGACAGTGCATTCCAGATCCTGACTGACCTTGCCTCCAACATACTCTCAGGCAGTGCATTCCAGGTCCTGATTGACCCTGTCTCCAATACACTTTCAGACAGTGCATTCCACATCCTGATTAACACTGCCACCAACATACTCTCAGGCAGTGCATTCAAGATCCTGATTGACACTGTCTCTAACACACTGTCAGACAGTGCATTCCAGATCCTGATAGACCGAATCTCCAACACACTCTCAGACAGTGCATTCCAGATCCTGATTGACCCTGCCTCCACCACGTTCCCAGGCAGTGCATTCCAGATCCTAATTGTCCATCTCTCCAACAGCCTCTCAGACCGTACACTCCAGATCCTGATTGACCCTGTCTCCAACACACTGTCAGACAGTGCATTCCAGATCCTAACCACTTGATTGATCCTGCCTCCACCACATTCCCAGGCAGTGCATTCCAGATCCTAATTGTCCATCTCTCCAACACCCTCTCAGACCGTACACTCCAGATCCTGATTGACCCTGTCTCCAACACACCATCAGACAGTGCATTCCAGATCCTAACCACTCGATTGATCCTGCCTCCAACACATACTCAGACAGTGCATTCCAGATCCTGATTGACCCTGTCTCCAACACACTGTCAGACAGTGCATTCCAGATTCTAACCACTCAGTTGACCCTGCCTCTAACACACACTCAGAAAGTGCATTCCAGATCCTGATTGACCATGCCTTCACCACGTTCCCAGGCAGTGTATTCCAGATCCTGATTGAACCTATCTCTAACACATTTCAGACAGAGCATTCCAGAGATACAAACAAAAAACTGCGGATGCTGGAAATCCAAAACAAAAACAGAATACCTGCAAAACCTCAGCAGGTCTGGCATAATCGGCGGAAGAGAAAAGGGTTTACGTTTCGAGTCCTCATGACCCTTCCACAGAACTGAGTGAATATAAGGAGAGGGGTGAAATAAACAGCACCTCATCTTCCGACTAGGCACTTTACAGCCTTCCAGACAGAGTACTGAATTCAACAACTTTAGATCTTGAACTCCCTCCTCCATCCCCATCCCCTTTCTGTATATTCCCCCTTCCTTTTGATTTTTTCCAATAATTTATACAGATTTTTCTTTTCCCACCTACTTCCATTATTTTTAAATCTTTTATACCTTGCTAGTCTTTCCACCCCACCCCCACTAGAGCTATACCTTGAGTGCCCTACCATCCATTCTTAATTAGCACATTTGTTTAGATAATATCACCACTTTCAACGCCCCTGTGTTCTTTTGTTCTTTTGTCTGTGACATCTTTTGATTATCTGGTCCTATCACTGCTTGCTTGTCCCTACAACCACACCACCCACCCAACTTCTCTCGCCCGACCACCTCCCCCCACCCCCGCCCCCCCCCCCACCTTAATCCAGCTTATATTTAACCCCTCTCCTTATATTTACTCAGTTCTTTTAAGGGTCAGAAGGACTCGAAACGTCAACGCTTTTCTTCTCCGCCAATGCTGCCAGACCTGCTGAGTTTTTCCAGGTAATTCTGTTTTAGTTTGTAGAGCATTCCAGATCCTGATTGACCCCGTCTCCAACATACTCTCGGACTGTGCATTCCAGATCCTGATTGACCCTGCCTCCACTAACTTCCCAGGCAATGCATTCCAGATCCTGATTGACCCTGCCTCCACTAACTTCCCAGGCAATGCATTCCAGATCCTGATTGACCCTGCCTCCAGCACACTCTCAGGCAGTTATTCCAGATCCTGATTGATCTTGTCTCCAACACACTCTCAGGCAGTTATTCCAGATCCTGATTGATCTTGTCTCCAACACACTCTCAGTCAGTGCTTTCCAGATCCCGATTGAACCTGTCTCAAGCACACTCTCAGACAGTGCATTCCAGATCCTGATTGACCCTTTCTCCCACACACACTCAGAGAGTGCATTCCAGATCCTGATTGACCTGTCTCCAACACACTCTCAGACAGTGCATTCCAGATCCTGTTTGACCCTGTCTCCAACACACTCTCAGGCAGTGTATTCTAGATCCTGATTGACTCTGTCTCCACCACACTCTCAGGCAGTGCATTCCAGATCCTGATTGTCCCTGACCCCACCACATTCTCAGGCAGTGCATTCTAGATTCCGATTGACCCTGTCTCCACCACATTCCCAGGCATTGCATTCCAGATCCTGATTGACCCTTTCTCCCACACACACTCAGAGAGTGCATTCCTGATCCTGATTGAACTGTCTCCAACACACTCTCAGGCAGTGCATTCCAGAACCTGATTGACCCTGTCTCCAACACACTCTCAGACAGTGCATCCCAGATCCTGACTGACCCTGCCTCCAAAACACTCTCAGACAGTGCATTCCAGATCCGGATTGACCCTGTCTCCAATACACTCTCAGACAGTGCATTCCACATCCTGATTGAAGCCGTCTCCAACACACTCTCAGCCAGTGCATTCCAGGTCCTGATTGACCCTGCCTCCAACACACTCTTAGCCAATGCGTTCCAGATCCTGATTGGCCCTGTCTCCCACAAACTTTCAGAGAGTGCATTCCAGATCCTGTTTGACCCTTTCTCCCACACACGCTCAGAAAATGCATTCCAGATCCTGATTGACACTGTCTCCCACAGCCTCTCAGACAGTGCATTCCAGATCCTGATTGACTCTGCCTCCACCACATTCCCAGACAGTGCATTCCAGATCCTGACTGACCCTGTCTCCACCACATTCTCAACAGTACTTTCCAGATCCTGATTGAACTTATCTCTATCATACTCTCAGACATAGCATTCCAGAGATAAAAACAAAAAACTGCGGATGCTGGAAGTCCAAAACAAAAACAGAATTACCTGGAAAAGCTCAGCAGGTCTGGCAGCATCGGCAGAGAAGGAAAGGGTTGACGTTTCGAGTCCTCATGACCCTTCAACAGAACTGAGTGAATTTATGAGAGGGTTGAAATAAACAGCACCTCATCTTCCGACTAGGCACTTTACAGCCTTCCAGACAGAATATTGAATTCAACAACTTTAGATCTTGAACTCCCTCCTCCGTCCCCACCCCCTTTCTGTGTATTCCACCTTCCTTTTGTTTTTTCCAATAATTTATACAGATTTTTCTTTTCCCACCTATTTCCATTATTTTAAATCTTTTATGCCCTGCCAGTCTTTCCACCCCACCCCCACTAGAGCTGTACCTTGAGTGCCCTACCATCCATTCTTAATTAGCACATTCGTTTAGATAATATCACCACCTTCAACGCCTCTGTGTTCTTTTGTTCTTTTGTCTGTGACATCCTTTGATTATCTGCTCCTATCACTGCTTGCTTTTCCCCACAACCACACCACACACGCCCACTTCTCTCCCCCGACCACCACCCCCCCCCCACCTTAAACCAGCTTATATTTCACCCCTCTCCTTATATTCACTCAGTAGTGTTGAAGGGTCATGAGGAATCGAAACGTCAACGCTTTTCTTCTCCGCTGATGCTGCCAGACCTGCTGAGTTTTTCCAGATAATTCTGTTTTGGTTTGTAGAGCGTTCCAGATCCTGATTGACCCTGCCTCCAACACATTCTCAGGCAGTTATTCCAGATCCTGATTGATCTTGTCTCCAACACACACTCAGGCAGTGCTTTCCAGATCCTGACTGAACCTGCCTCCACCACATTCCCAGGCAGTGCATTCCAAATTCTGATTGAACATCTCTCTAAAACACTCTCAGACAGTGAATTCCAGATCCTGATTGACCATGTCTCCAACAAACTCTCAGACAGTGCCTTCCAGATCCTGATTAACCCTGTCTCCAACACACTCTCAGACAGTGCAATCCAGATCCTGATTGACCCTGCCTCCAACATACACTCAGGCAGTACATTCGAGATCCTGATTGACCCTGTCTCCAACACACTTTCAGCCAGTGCATTCGAGATCCTGATTGACCCTGTCTCCATCACACTGTCAGACAGTGCATTCCAGGTCCTAACCACTCGATTGACCCTGCTTCCAACACACACTCAGACAGTGCATTCCAGATCCTGAATGACCCTGCCTCCACCACATTCCCAGGCAGTGCATTCCAGATCCTGATTGTCCCTCTCTCCAACACACTCTCAGACAGTGCATTGCAGATCCTGATTGACCCTGTCTCCAACACACTCTCAGACAGTGCATTCCAGATCCTGATTGTCCCTGCCTCCACCACACTCTCAGACAATGCATTCCAGATCCTGATTGACCCTCTCTCCAACACACTGTCAGACAGTGCATTCCACATCCTGATTGACCCTGTCTCCACCACACTCTCAACAGTACTTTCCAGATCCTGATTGAACTGATCTCTATCATACTCTCAGACATAGCATTCCAGAGATAAAAACAAAAAACTGTGGATGCTGGAAGTCCAAAACAAAAACAGAATTACCTGGAAAATCTCAGCAGGTCTGGCAGCATCGGCGGAGAAGAAAAGGGTTGATGTTCGAGTCCTCATGACCCTTCAACAGAACTGAGTGAATTTATGAGTGGGGTGAAATAAACAGCACCTCATCTTCCAACTAGGCACTTTACAGCCTTCCGGATAGAATATTGAATTCAACAACTTTAGATCTTGAACTCCCTCCTCCGTCCCCACCCCCTTTCTGTGTATTCCACCTTCCTTTTGTTTTTTCCAATAATTTATACAGATTTTTCTTTTCCCACCTATTTCCATTATTTTAAATCTTTTATGCCCTGCCAGTCTTTCCACCACCCCCACTAGAGCTGTACCTTGAGTGCCCTACCATCCATTCTTAATTAGCACATTCGTTTAGATAATATCACCACCTTCAACGCCTCTGTGTTCTTTTGTTCTTTTGTTTGTGACATCCTTTGATTATCTGCTCCTATCACTGCTTGCTAGTCCCCACAACCACACCACACACGCCCACTTCTCTCCTCCCACCACCGCCCCCCCCACCTTAAACCAGCTTATATTTCACCCCTCTCCTTATATTCACTCAGTAGTGTTGAAGGGTCATGAGGCATCGAAACGTCAACTCTTTTCTTCTCCGCAGATGCTGCCAGACCTGCTGAGTTTTTCCAGGTAATTCTGTTTTGGTTTGTAGAGCATTGCAGATCCTGATTGACCCTTTCTCCAACATACTCCCAGACAGTGCATTCCAGATCCTGATTGACCCTGTCTCCAACACACTGTCAGGCAGTGCATTCCAGATCCTGACTGACCCTGTCTCCAACACACTCTCAGGCAGTGCATTCCAGATCCTGATTGACCTTGCCTCCACCAACTTCCCAGGCAGTGCATTCCAGATCCTGATTGACCCTGCCTCCACCAGCTTCCCAGGCAGTGCATTCCAGATCCTGATTGACCCTGCCTCCAACACACTCTCAGGCAGTTATTCCATATCCTGATTGATCTTGTCTCCAACACACTCTCAGCCAGTGCATTCGAGATCCTGATTGACCCTGTCTCCAACACACTGTCAGACAGTGCATTCCAGGTCCTAACCACTCGATTGACCCTGCCTCCACCACATTCCCAGGCAGTGCATTCCAGATCCTGATTGACCCTCTCTCCAACACACTGTCAGACAGTGCATTCCAGATCCTGATTGACCCTGTCTCCAACACACTGTCAGACAGTGCATTCCAGATCCTAACCACTCAATTGACCCTGCCTCCAACGCACTCTCAGACAATACATTCCAGATCCTGATTGACCCTGTCTCCAACACACTCTAAGGCAGTGCATTCCAGATCCTGATTGACCCTGTCTCCAACACACTCTCAGGCAGTGCATTCCAGATCCTGATTGACCCTGTCTCCAACACACTCTCAGACAGTGCATTCCAGATCCTGATTGACCCTGTCTCCAACACACTCTCAGACAGTGCATTCCAGATCCTGATTGACCCTGTCTCCAACACACACTCAGACAGTGCATTCCAGATCCTGATTGACCCTGTCTCCCACACATTCTCAGACAGTGCATTTCAGATCCTGATTGACCCTGCCTCCAACACACTCTCAGACAGTGCATTCCAGATCCTGATTGACCCTGTCTCCAACACACTCTAAGGCAGTGCATTCCAGATCCTGATTGACCTTGCCTCCACCAACTTCCCAAGCAGTGCATTCCAGATCCTGATTGACCCTGTCTCCAACATACTCTCAGACAGTGCATTCCAGATCCTGATTGACCCTGTCTCCAACACGCACTCAGACAGTGCATTCCACATCCTGATTGACCCTGTCTCCAACACACTCTCAGACAGTGCATTTCAGATCCTGATTGACCCTGCCTCCAACACACTCTCAGGCAGTGCATTCCAGATCCTGATTGACCCTGTCTCCCACACATTCTCAGACAGTGCATTTCAGATCCTGATTGGCCCTGCCTCCAACACACTCTCAGACAGTGCATTCCAGATCCTGATTGAACCTGTCTCCAACACACACTCAGACAGTGCATTCCACATCCTGATTGACCCTGTCTCCCACACATTCTCAGACAGTGCATTTCAGATCCTGATTGACCCTGCCTCCAACACACTCTCAGACAGTGCATTCCAGATCCTGATTGACCCTGTCTCCAACACACTCTCAGGCAGTGCATTCCAGATCCTGATTGACCTTGCCTCCACCAACTTCCCAGGCAGTGCATTCCAGATCCTGATTGACCCTGTCTCCAACACACTCTCAGGCAGTGCTTTCCAGATCCTGATTGAACCTGCCTCCACCACATTCCCAGGCAGTGCATTTCAAATCCTGATTGACCCTCTCTCTAACACACTCTCAGACAATGCATTCCAGATCCTGATTGACCCTGCCGCCAACATACACTCAGGCAGTACATTCCAGATCCTGACTGACACTGTCTCCAACACAATCTCAGCCAGTGCATTCGAGATCCTGATTGACCCTGTCTCCAACACACTGTCAGACAGTGCATTCCAGGTCCTAACCACTCGATTGACCCTGCCTCCACCACATTCCCAGGCAGTGCATTCCAGATCCTGATTGTCCCTCTCTCCAACACACTCTCAGACAGTGCGTTCCAGATCCTAATCACTCAATTGACCCTGCCTCCAACGCACTCTCAGACAGTGCATTCCAGATCCTGATTGACCCTGTCTCCAACACACTCTAAGGCAGTGCATTCCAGATCCTGATTGACCCTGTCTCCAACACACTCTCAGACAGTGCATTCCAGATCCTGATTGACCCTGTCTCCAACACACTCTCAGACAGTGCATTCCAGATCCTGATTGACCTTGCCTCCAACACACACTCAGACAGTGCATTCCAGATCCTGATTGACTCTGCCTCCACCACATTCTTAGGCAGTGCATTCCAGATCCTGATTGACCCTGTCTCCAACACACTCTAAGGCAGTGCATTCCAGATCCTGATTGACCCTGTCTCCAACACACTCTCAGACAGTGCATTCCAGATCCTGATTGACCCTGCCTCCAACACACACTCAGACAGTGCATTCCAGATCCTGATTGACCCTGCCTCCACCACATTCTTAGGCAGTGCATTCCAGATCCTGATTGACCCTGCCTCCACCACATTCTTAGGCAGTTCATTCCAGATCCTGATTGATCCTGTCTCCACCACACTCTCAACAGGACTTTCCAGATCCTGATTGAAACTATCTCTATCATACTCTCAGACAGAGCATTCCAGAGTTAAAAACAAAAAACTGCGGATGCTGGAAATCCAAAACAAAAACAGAATATCTGGAAAAACTCAGCAGGTCTGGCAGCATCGGCAGAGAAGAAAAGAGTTGACATTTCGAGTCCTCATGATCCTTCAACAGGACTGAATGAATATAAGGAGAGGGGTGAAATAAACTGCACCTCATCTTCCGACTAGGCACTTTACAGCCTTCCGGACAGAATATTGAATTCAACAACTTTAGGTCTTGAACTCCCTCCTCCATCCCCACCCCCTTTCTGTATATTCCCCCTTCCTTTTGTTTTTTCCAATAATTTATACAGATTTTTCTTTTCCCACCTATTTCCATTATTTTAAAATCTTTTATGCCCTGCTAGTCTTTCCACCCCACCCCCACTAGAGCTATGCCTTGAGTGCCCTACCATCCATTCTTAATTAGCACATTCATTCAGATAATATCACCACCTTCAACGCTTCCGTGTTCTTTTGTTCTTTTGTCTGTAACATCTTCTGAATATCTGGTCCTATCACTGCTTGCTTGTCCCTACAACCACACCACACACACTGACTTCTCTCCCCCCACCACCACCACCCCCCCTTCCCACCTTAAACCAGCTTATATTTTACCCCTCTCCTTATATTCACTCAGTTCAGTTGAAGGGTCATGTGGACTCGAAACGTCAATGCTTTTCTTCTCCGCCAATGCTGCCAGACCTGCTGAGTTTTTCCAGGTAATTCTGTTTTAGTTTGTAGAGCATCCCAGATCCTGATTGACCCTGTCTCCAACATACTGACAGTCAGTGCATTCCAGATCCTGACTGACCTGTCTCCAACACACTCTCAGGCAGTTATTCCAGATCCTGATTGATCTTGTCTCCAATATACTCTCAGGCAGTGCATTCCAGATCCTGATTGACCCTCTCTCTAACACACTCTCAGACAATGCATTCCAGATCCTGATTAACCCTGTCTGCAACATACTCTCAGACAGTGCCTTCCAGATCCTGACTGACCCTGCTTCCAACACACTCTCAGACAGTGCATTCCAGATCCTGACTGACCCTGTCTCCACCACATTCCCAGGCAGTGCATTCCAGGTCCTGATTGACCCTATATTCCACAGACTCTCAGACAGTGCATTCCAGATCCTAACCACTTGATTGACACTGCCTCCAACAAACATTCTCAGACAGTGCATTCCAGATCCTAGCCACTCGATTGACACTGCAATCCTGATTGAACCTGTCTCCAACACATGCTCAGACAATGCATTCCAGATCCTGATTGACCCTGTCTCCAACACACGCTCAAACAGTGCATTCTAGATTCTGATTGACCCTGCCTCGAACACACTGTCAGGCAATGCATTCCAGGTTGCTCTGTAAACATTTTTTCTTATGTTGCCTCTTTATCTTCTGCCAATCAATTTAACTTGATGATCTCTTGTTCTTGTTCTTTTCACCAATGGGCACTGTTTCTCTTCATTTAGTTGCTGTATAATTTTGTACATTGATCATGACATTTAAGATGCTGTGACATTAGCCTAAATCTTCTGGCATCTCTGTTGCCAACATCTGGATTTAACTTGGGGATGCACATCAGGAGCCTGCAGAAGTCCTGACAGACACGCATGCCCTGAAATTTCCCAGGACGTTCAAAAGTCCGAACAGCTAAATTCTGCTGCTTGGGACCCTCTGCAAAAGTTTCCGACACTGAGTTCAGTGTCAAAGATTTGGGCCAGATATGTGGAACTTAGCTGTATACTTGCTCTGGAAATGTTCGACTGGTTGATACCTGTTTTAACTCAGAGGTTCACCAGTGTAACTGAACTGAGCACCACAACCAGCCCCCCCAAATTACCCTCCCATCCCGATCCAACTACCCAACCCATGAACCAAAGCCCCATGACCCTTTCCCAACTGGACCTGACCCCATCTGACTCTCTCATCCACCAATTCCCTATGGGACATGACTACCCTCTCCCAATCTAACCCAACCCATCTTGACTTGATTCCCACTCTCACCACCACAAACACCAACTCAACCCAACTTTTCACTCTCCCGCTCCCCCACCCATTCACTCATCCACCCGCTCACCCACCCACTCACACACTCACTCACTCACACATACCCATCCACCCACCCACTCACACACTCACACATCTACCCATCAACCCACCCACTCACACACTCACTCACACGCTCACACACCTACCCATCCACCCACCCACTCATACACTCACTCACTCACACACCTACCCATCCACTCACCCACTCACTCATTCACACACCTACCCATCCACCCACCCACTCATACACTCACTCGCTCACACACCTACCCATCCACTCACCCACTCACTCACTCACACACCTACCCATCCACCCATCCACTCACACACTCACTCACACACTCACACATCTACCCATCCACTCACCCACTCACTCACTCACACACCTACCATCCACCCACCCACTCACACACTCACACATCTACCCATCCACTCACCCACTCACTCACTCACATGCTCACACACCTACCCATCCACTCACCCCCTCACTCACTCAATCACACACCTACCATCCACCCACCCACTCACACACTCACTCACATGCTCACACACCTACCCATCCACTCTCCCACTCACTCACTCACTCACTCACACACCTACCCATCCATCCACCCACCCACCCACTCACTCACTCACACACACACCTACCCATCCACTCACGCACTCACTCATTCACACACCTACCCATCCACCCACCCACTCAGACACTCACTCACCAATCTAGTCACACAATCATCCACCTACCCACTCACTCACTCACTCACACACTCACACACCTACCCATCCACCCACTCACTCACTCACTCACACACTCACACACCCACCCATCCACCCACTCACTCACTCACTCACACACTCACACACCTACCCATCCACCCATCCACCCATCCACCCACCCACTCAACCATTCACTGAAAGACTCCTGGTCTCTCAAAACTGAATATGGTGGATAATGCCGTAAAAATGGGACGTGTCCTCTCTTTGCCCATCTTTATCCCGACTCGTCACTCTCCTGTGGGATTGACCCATCACTGATGCAGCCAGGATCTGAAGTCCCAGCTGGAAAGAATGGCAATCTGGTCAGGAGCAGAAAGTTTTACAGGTGAGCAGCATCGACTCTGACATGGGAGGATCTGGTTAATGTCTGAACTTGTATGACATTTTTGCCAACCTCTCCTATTGCTAGCCTTCTATCTAGCTTCACCTGCTCCATCTCCCCACCACACCCCCCTTATGATCCACCTTCCCCCCCCACACACCCCCTTAAACAGTATAAACTTCATCACATTTCTACTTCTCTCCACGTCTGAAGAAGGTTTATATGGACTCGAAACATTAACTCTGTTTCGCTCCACAGATGCTGTCAGACCTGCTGAGTTTTTCCAGCGTTTTCTGTTTTTGTTTCAGGTTTCCAGCATCTGGAGTATTTTGCTTTTACCTGAAGAGGAGCTGATGCAGTTCACCTATTCCTGATCGACTCAACCTTCAGTTCACACCATCAAAAACAGCTGAATTGGCAAATATCTTGTGTGCAAAACCTTTACCAAAATGATACCACACTTCAGAATAATTCCTGTACACAAAGTACTTTGGAACCCTTCTGACAGCATGATAAAGTGCTTTATAAATAAAAATCTTTTTGTCCTTGCAGTGTTGCTGCAATAAAAATGGGGTTTGACAGTGACGCTTACAAGTTGGCTTGATTGAATGAAGAGGAAAATATTTAGTGCTTGGGTTTAAATGTATGTCCTGTGGAACTCTGAGCCACACATCAACTGGGGCACCAAAGATGGTCAGGCAGCTTGCTGCTCGGGGTGTGGATAACTTCACCCTGAGCTGGGCCATGCAGCTTGGGAACATGAGGAGTAATTCTACCGTCTGGCATTCCCCCACTTGGTCCTAACTCCAGGGCTCGAGCACCACCATCAAGCCTGACAAACAGGCAAAGGGGGTTGCCAGCCCTCCAGGATTGGCCTGGAGTCTACAGGGATTGAAGATTGATCCCCTGGAAAACCCTGGGAGCAAAACCAGAAGGAAAAGAAATCATAAGGGAGTTTTAAAAAAATTATTTCACGGGACGTGGGCTTCGCTGGCTCAAGCAGCATTTTTACTGCCCATCCCTAATTGACCCTTGAGAAGGTGGTGGTGAGCTGCCTTCTTGAGCCGCTGCAGTCCATGTGGTGTAAGTACACCCACAGTGCTGTTAGGGAGGAGGTAACTTTTACAAGAGGTGAGTGTTTTGATCAGGTTGAATATTTACAAAAATACTGGAGATTTAAATATAAAATAGGCTCCAATATTGGGTGGAGGACATGTGCTGAGATCTCCGGGAATACATCCACCCAGATTTGGCAACACGGCAGGTGAAGTGGATACTGAAATGCAAATGATAGACAGATGATATATTTCAGGTCAGCCAGTTCATGTTCCTGGTTTCTTTGAAATGTGCGATGTACACCTTCCCTTCCTTACAGACATTGAGGATGACAAGGTTCGTCATCATCAGCATTGGAATATTTGTCACGATGATATTCAGTAAATGTCTCTGATGGTAAGAACAGCAGGAACCACAATGCAAATGTGTCACAAATGATTCTCCTTATAATAGCACAAAGGTCAGGCAATTTTAAAACTGCATCGCGCTATTATAAAACTATTGATCAAAGCAATGGCCTCTTTTCTCGTTAAGGAAAGGAAAAGCAGCTTTCCATCTCACGGACAAGGAAGCAATTATTAATCCCCAGTGTCAGCAGGAACAGTGGAGGCATTGTAATTACTCCAGCCTCAATACAGGTAGCTAATTATGAATGGTGGTGTGCTGGTTAGAGGGCAGCAATCTGACAGCAAGGACCAGTGTCTGGAGATTGCCAAAATAACCACTTGTGCAAATGCTTCAATGTGCAAAACTAAAAAAAGAACCCTGTGTTACACAAGACTGACTGCTATTTGTCAAATCCATGTCCTCTGCCACGAGAAAACACTGCATCTGATTTGAATTACCATTAAATTCTGGGCTAGCTATTAGCTGGGGCACTGTCCACAAGCTCAACGAAGACACTGCGCTATCAGGGGGAATCCACTGTTGGAATACAAGTGCTACCTCAGTGTAGGACAAGGGCAGCAGACACATGGGAAAACCGCCACATGGAAGTTCCCCTCCAAGCCCCACTCACCGTCCTGACTTGGAAATATATCGGCCGTTCCTTCACTGTCACTGGGTCAAAATCCTGGAACTCCCTCCCTAACAGCACTGTGGGTGTACCTACACCACATGGACTGCAGCGGCTCAAGAAGGCAGCTCACCACCACCTTCTCAAGGGGCAATTAGGGATGGGTAACAAATTCTGGGCTAGCCAGTGATGCCTGCATCCCATTAAAGAATAAAATAAAAATTCTTGGGCTGCACCTACACTCAAGATGTATTGTTCTGTGTGAAGTGACTTTGCTTCCCACCCACGGTGCAGTTTACAAGTGGGGTCGTTCGCCCTTTGGAGGGAGCGTGTTGCTCGCTCATTTTGAAACACACCCATTTTTCAATTACTTTCATCCTCATGGTATAACGATACAGTTAAAAACAAGAACCAGATAGACTCCCCCAGCTGAGTGAGAAGATCATGTGGCACCTTGCCCCAACTTGGGACCATTACACACAATGAAGCAGCTCTGAATGTACTCACTGTTTCATAACCAGACAGCTTGCACATTGCAAGCTCTCACAAATAGCACCAAGACCAATGGCCAGGCATTCTGTTCTGTGAATGTGGCACAGCATTAGATTTCATTCATGCTTTCGCTACCTCAATACTTGACTACTCTAATGCACCGCTGGCTGGTCTCCTACATTCAGCCCCGGTAAACTTGAGGTCCTGCTCAATTCTGTTGCCGTGTCTTAATTTGGAGCAAGTTCCATTTCACTGAGTTCACTGACCAACATTGCCTCCCAGTCAAGCAACGTTTTGGCTGGAATTTTCTGGCCGCATTGGTATCGGCTGTCGTGGCAGGTTGTGGGGGAGGGCGGTGGGGTACAATATGGTGAGGAGGCCAAAAATCGGTTTTACACCATCGTGAAACCAGTTTGCGATCGTCCGCTCCACCCGTCAATGGCGGGGCCGTGTTTCCTGCTACCACACGTCGGGAATGTCATTTTAATACATTTGCATCTAATTATAAGCCCTGCTCACCGGAATCATCCCCCACATCAAATTTACCACTCATGTTGGAGTGACTTCACAACGATGTGTTTCATGACCAACTTTAAAAGGCGTGCACCTGGCAGCCTGAACTTTGAGGGGAACTCGGAGGCGAACGTACACAACCTCACATAGCACTCATGAGCATTGCTCGTAAGACATTAGGGATGAGGCACCGCACATTCGCAGGGGACACTGGCAAGTCCCTTTGTCCCCGCTGGCTTGCAGTGCAGTGCCAGGGCAAGGGCTCTAGTGCGGGTCAGGCCAGGCATGAGTGTGGGCGTGGGGCTTGTGGGGGGCAAGACAGCACAGACTGAAGGAAATACTCAAGCTCCTGCCGGGAGGGTGTTTGGTGGGGGATGGTAAGGGGTTAAGGGAAGCGGCCACACAGTTGGAAAAGCTTGTCAAAGTGAGCATTCTTCCACAGCTGAGACCTCTCAGCTGCGGCTCCATTGACAGGCCTGGAATCGGGGCCTCTGAAGTTTTCTGCCCACTCAAGCAATGCAAAAGTATGAAAGTGCCACCAAATGGTCCAGAACTTTTCACCCCACGGGGCAGACTGCAACTTAATGGGGATTTTAGGGGGCAGAAATTGGGCAAGTTGTACAATCCCCTTGTGAAAGGTGGCCATGGCACAGTCACTGGTGGAGGTGCTCCAGCCCCTTCCAATGTCTTCATTAAATTGTGGACCAGTATCCCTCGTGGTTTAAGCTAACAGCTCAGCCTTGCAGTGTGGGTTAGGAGAATGCCTGTCCCTGAGCTGGGAGCACAGCATGCAGCCCAATGGGCAAAGCTGCTGCCAATCAGTCAGGTGGTGTGGGGCGGAGGTGGGTGGGGTTTTAGACAGCCAATGAGCGCACTACACACTGGCCAGACACGTTGTGGCCAGCACTCTGCTGTATGTGTGAAGGGGCCTCCAGGTTTAATCAAGAGAGGTTCTTAGTACGCCTATGTTAATCCACGTTTCTCTCCCTGTGATCCTGCAGGAAGGGAACATCAGGACCATGGAGTCTGCTGATTTAGCGGTATGATTCATGGCTTACAGAGAGCAGAGAAGAAGAAGAAGAGAGTGTGTGTAATAGGCGCCTGGCTTGGCAAAGGGAGGAGCATCTCCCGCAAGATGACGGGTCGGCACAGCCTGGAAGGAGTCACTGGCATAAAAATTAAGCACCACGGTCACTTTCATGGCCTCTGGCAGTGTATGACCTCCATGTCCCCGTGGCACCAAGTCCAGCAGCAGGTGGCATATGTGACTGACCAGTTCCCTAGACATGTGCAGTCTTCAGCGATACTGGTTCTAAGTCATCTATAGGAATGACAGGCTCTGTCTATGGACCACTGCAGCCACCAACCCCCCATTCTGGATTGGTGACCTTGCTTGCTGGTCTTTGCCCAGAGTGGCAGTAGAGGGCTTCACAGCTGGCCTTCACTGCATCCAGTAGCCGCTTGAGGGAGGCATCACTAAATTTGGGGGCAGCATGTTTTTCTCCTTTCACAGCCATGAATCTGCAGGAGCTTCTGGCCCCAGAGAGAGTGCTCGCTCAGTGGCAGGGGCACCCTTTAAATATAGCTCCCGGATTACTGACAACCTGAGGTGACAGCAGGGGTGGGCGAACCAGAGACCACCCCGACAACGATCCGGCGTGTTTCCCAGAATACATTATTAATGAGGTGGGACACGCCAGGAATGGGACGATTTGGCACAAAAACCCACCGTTCTGGCCGGCGGGTAAAAGGCCCTCTGTGCAAATCTGGGGCAATTCTGCCCTTTGATTTTAAACTTTTCTTCCTTGTTTTCAGATCCCTCCATGGCCTTGCCCCTCCTGACCCCTGTGAACTCCTCCAACCCATGACCCTCCGAGATACCTGTTCTTCTCACATTCTGGCCTCTTGTCCATTCCCAATCATAATCCCTCCAACGTTGATGGCCGTGCCTTCAGCTGCCCGGGTCCCAGGTCCTGGAATTCCACCCCTATATCTCCCTGCCTCTTTAACTCACATTCCACGCTAAGACACCTTAAACCTGACCTCCTTGTCCAAGCTTTGGGTTATCATTTTTATTCTTTCATGGGATGTGGGCGTCCGCTGGGTTTCCCAACCCTTGAACTGAGTGTCTTGCTGGGCCATTTCAGGCGGCAGTTAACAGTCAGCCACATTGTTGTGGGTCTGGAGTCACACGTGGTCCAGCGCAGGTCGGACTGGTGGATTTCTTCCCGTGGAGGACATTACTGAACCAGATGGGTTTTCACAACAGTCGATGATTGTTGTGATGGTCACCTGATCACTCTCTGTGATATGGCCTGGTGTCACATTTTGTTTCAGAATGCTCCCGTAAGCCCCCTTGGCACATTTCATGACACTGAAGGTGCTGTTGTTGCAGTGTAATGGG
This sequence comes from Carcharodon carcharias, assembly GCF_017639515.1. Classification (NCBI taxonomy): domain Eukaryota; kingdom Metazoa; phylum Chordata; class Chondrichthyes; order Lamniformes; family Lamnidae; genus Carcharodon; species Carcharodon carcharias. Next base: position 28,040,953 of record NC_054483.1, on the reverse strand, counting down.
TTAATAGTTATGGTAATGAGTTAGTGACGTGTATCATGATGTAACAGTGACATCAGCAGCCACCTGCTTGAGACTGTGTGCCACAGATGCAATAGTGGGTGCACAAGAGAGATGTGCTTCCCAAGCAGCCCATCATGTACATCGTGTAAATGAAGTGCTTTTGAAGTAACCTGTCTGAGTCAGGCCACATTTACAGAGAAAAATACATCCCAGGATGTATTAGGCCACTTGGCCAACATACTCAAAACAAATTGCAAAATCTCTTCCATTTTTGCTGCTTTTAACTGAGACTGTACTAGTGCAAAGTGCTAAATTATACCTCCTGCGCTGGCTCCATACAGATACAAACCAGTGCAGGGAGCTTGCGATCACTGCTGCATCACTGCTGAAGCTGCAGCTGAGACTTCAGCGCTGTTCCATCAGTGGTGAGAGTGGAAAACGCAGAGGAGGAAAGCAGAGGTTAGAAAAAGGCAGATCAGAGCAGTGCTGGGCAGCAGATCAGGAAATGCGACTGGGGCACGTTTAAATGATAGCTTTGAAAACCAAACCTGAAATGGGCTGGGAGGGATGCTGTGTTTTTCCTGCTGAGGGTTTTTTTAGGAGTGAAGGAAACCAGAGAGAAAAGGAGATGGTGTCAAACGCGTCCCTAGTTTTGCGCTCACTGCCGTGTGTTTGCTCCTGCTGATTCACCTCAATGGAAAACCATTGGGACTGCAGCTACTTGATGATTGAAATGGCCCCTCACTGCCAATTGAAGCAGCTGGCAACCAGTGCTGAGGTATAATAAATCAGAACACATTTCCACCTTTAGGACAAACCATATCGTTCATTTTGTCAGATGTTATTCTCGATATAAAGTGAAAGGGTTTGTATTTGTATAGTGACGTTCATAACCACACAGCATCATGATTTGAAACCTGATGGGCGTTGCACTGCTGGACCCTCGCTTGGTTGAGTACCGCCGATCTCACCGTCAGCACAGGAACAGTCCAGATCGTCGCTGGCCAGCTGGGTGAATCGCAGCCAATGTAGAAAATGCAGCAGCTAATCTGTGTACAGCAAGCTCCCGCAACCAGCTTATCTGATACTGACCAGATAATCCGATTTTAGGTGACAAATGGTTATGGGATAAATATTGCTCCAGGACATCAGAGAGAACTCCCCTTCTCTTCTGAGAAGTAATGCCATAGGATCTTCTAGATCGCCTAAGAGGGGAGTGAAGGCTGCGACTTTTCATCTCATTCAACTGATGTCATTTCCGACAATGCAGCACTCCCTCAGTACTGACCATCTTGACAGCGCAGCACTTCCTCAGCACTGACCCTCCAACAATGCAGTACTCCCTCAATACTGACCTTCCGATAGTGCAGCACTACCTCAAAACAGACCCTCCGACAGTGCAGCACTCCCTCAGTACTGACCCTCCAACAGTGCAGCGCTCCCTCGGTACTGACCCTCTGACAGTGCAGCACTCCCTCGGCACTGACCCTCTGACAGTGCAGCACTCCCTCAGTACTGCTTGTGGCATAGATAAGTTCAGGTTGTGTAATTAAATTAGCTGTATGATCATTAAGGTGCTTGTAACACCTTAAGCACAAAACAGGAAAAAATTAATTCCCTTTAATCCATTAGTGAAGGTATTCTGTTTATATAATGGAAGAAATGTTACACGACGTAAGCTCCAAGCTGCAAACATGAAGCTGTGTCCAACTTCAGGTCACTCAGGTCAATATTAATTGCTGTGCCATCTTGTGGTCAGTTGGAGATTAATTGCTCTCCAGGTCAAACTGAGACCGGACAGACTTTCTCACTCTCCACTTGTGATTCTTAACATAGATTTTTACATTTTGCGCTGCTTGGGCATATTGAAAAATGATTGGTTCCATTACTCCTTGTGTAAGATTCTTTTGTATTTGACAAGTGTGATGGTGGTCCTTGAGATTTAAGTCTTTATTTATATATATTTTTAGAAAATCACATGATTGCAGTGAGTCAGGAGATGTGGTCTGCTTTATAAGTAGCACCCAATGTTCATTTGGTTGCTAAGGGAGAGGTAGGTAGGTGCTGTCCTTTTTAAGGTCATAAATTCAAATAATTTAAACACGGCGAGGGTATTCAAATGATAATTGTTATACTGGCCATGGACCAGGACTCTGGCTTTGCCCATTCAAAGTAGAGTCTGCAAATATTCTTTGCTTTTGTACTCTCTGTTTCCTGGGCATTGTCATTGATTGTCTTTACTTCCTTTATAAAACAAGTGTTCTGACCATGACTGGATCAGCCAAGATCTTATTGAATGGTGGAGCAAGCTCGAAGGGCTGAATGGTCTACTCTTTCTCCTAAGCACTCCCTCAGTACTAACCCTCTGACAGTGCAGCACTTCCTCAGTACTGACCTTCCAACAGTGCAGCGCTCCCTCAGTACTGACCCTCTGACGGTGCAGCGCTCCCTCAGTACTGACCTTCCGACAGTGCAGTACTCCCTCAGTACTAACCTCCCAATAGTGCAACAATCCCTCAGTGCTGACCTTCCTACAGTGCAGCACTCCCTCAGTACTGACCCTCCGACAGTGCAGCACTCCCTCAGTACTAACCTCCCGATAGTGCAGCACTCCCTCAGCGCTGACATTGTTCCGGCAGTGCTGCACTTATGCTCCTGTTATGAAACAAGCAGCTTGCAGTTGGGTGGTGGTTAGCTCATGTAGCTAGATGGCTAGAGTATGATACAGAATAATGCTAGCAATGCAAGTTCATTTGTCACATCAGCTTTGGTAGATCATGGAGACCTTAATCCTACCTTGCACCCACACTTATGGAGCAGTGCTCTTCAAGCTGTCCATAGTCAATTGCCTCTCTCTCTCTCTCTCTCTCTAATGGTGAGAGAATCCTTTATGAATTGTGGCTAATTGTAGACTTGCATTTATTTATTGCCTCTCATGACCACCAGACATCTCAAAGTGCTTTCGCACTAATGAAGTGCTTTTGGAATGTCGGCCCTGTTTTAATTTAGAGAAAGGGGCAGTCAATGTGTATACAGTAGGTTCCTACTAAGAGTGCTGTGATAAAGACCAGATAATCTGTGTTTTGTGATGTGGATTGAGGGATTACGATTGGACCCCCAGGTTAACTTCCCTGCTTTTCTTCAAAATCGTACCATGCAATCTAGACCATTTACCTAAGAGGACGACAGATGGGTTCTCAATTTAAACACGTCAGCTGAAAAGCATCCCTTCCAACAGTACTGCACTGGCATGTCAGCCCCAACTTTTATACTTAATCACCTGGAGTGGGACTTGAACCCACAGCCTTTTAGTCTCACAAATAACAGTGATAGACACTGAACCACAGCAAACCCATGACCACTACCATCTAGAAGGACAAGGGCAGCAGACACTTGGGAATGTTACCTCCTGGAAGTTCCCCTCCATCCTAACTTGGAAATATATCGCTGTTCCTTCACTGTCGCTGGGTCAAAATCCTGGAACTCCCACCCTAACAGCACTGTGGGTGCACCTACACCACATGGACTGCAGCGGTTCAAGAAGGCAGCTCACCACCACCTTCTCAAGAGGCAATTAGGGATGGGCAATAAATGCCGGCTCAGCCAGCGAAGCCCACATCCTGCCAATGAATTTTAAAAAAAGATGTCAGAAACATAATTGTGCATGGCTAGAACAACAGTAACATCCGAGACTAGAAATTCGTCCTGGATGAATGTTCATCCCCTCGAGATCAGGATTGGAGGTGGGCAGGGTCTGCCTGCCAGTTTCCTGAACTCGTTCCTGGCACCAGCTATTTTGGCCGAGATGGGTGCAGAGTTGGCGAGTATGCCTACCCCACTGAGACGGGTAGCCAATTAGAGTCTTGTAAACAAAGGATAAACTTCCTTGGAGCAGCGAAGGTTGAGAGGGGACCTGATAGAGGTGTATAAGATTATGAGGGGATTAGATAGGGTGGATAGGAAGGTACTTTTTCCATTAGTAGAGGGGGTCAATAACCAGGGGGCATAGATTTAAGATAAGAGGGGAGTTGAAGAGAAATTTTTCACCCAGAGGGTGGCGGGAGTCTGGAACTCGCTCCCTGAAAGGGTGGTAGAGTCAGAAACCCTTGTAATATTTAAGAAGTACTTAGGTAGTCACTTGCACTGCCATAGCCTCCAGGGCTATGTGCCAAGTGTTGACTGGCGTGGACATGATGGGCCAAATGGCTTCCTTCTGTGCTGTAAACGTCTATGAGACAAACCATGAAGGGAGGAGGTGAGGTCGTGTTGAATGCCTGGAGGTGTGCATCCAGTTGCAGGGTGGGGATGGGGGAGGCAGCACTCCAGGCAGATCAAAGGCCCACCCTACCTGCCTGAGTGGAGAGAGTGGGATTCCATCACTCACCTTTCCCCTTCCCGCAATGGTGGCCTGGCTTCTTTTTCAGTTCTCAGTTACACTGTGAAAAGGGTTGATGAGAGTGCGCCTCCCTGTTGAAGCACCCTCTCAGCGCCTTAACCTATATTGCAGGCTCTGAAGCTGGACGACCTCTGATTGGCCCTCCAGCTGTAAGAGCCCGCCCGCCATTCTTAATTGAATAAGGAGCCTCTCTCCATGCTAATTATTTAGGGACAGTCCGGTGAAAATCCCAGAGACAGACTGCTTCTCCCAGGGGCAGTGACTTGAAGGAGTGGGGAGGGCGGGTGGGGAAAGGTCTCGGAACCTAGAAACAATCGCCACTCCTGGGGGCGAGGGATAAGCCATACCTGCGAGGGAGCACATTCCAGGGGCGAGGGGAGTCAGACCTGCATGGGAGCACATTCCAGGGGCGAGGGGAGAGGGCTTTAGATTCGTGGGACACTGGGACTGGCTGTGGGGGAGATGGCACCTGTACAAGCCGGATGGGTTGTATCTGTACAGAGTAGGGACTGAGGTCCTTATGGGACATTTTGTTAGTGCTGTTGGGGAGGGTTTATGCTAACTCAGCAGGGGTGTGGGAACCAGGAAATAATATCAGAAAGTAATACCAGGGTGCACAAAATGCCGGGAAAGGCAGATAGCACTAAAATAGGGAATAGAAAGTTAGTAGATGGAGTCGGAGTAAGGGAGCAATTAATGAAGTCTAAATCAGGGTTACACTGCATGTATGTGAATGCACGGAGTAAAGTTAATAAAATTGGGTAGTTACAGACACAGATTGCCTTGTGGTATAATGATGTTGTGGCGATAACGGAGACCTGGCTTAAGGAAGGGCAGATCTGAGTGTTAAATATTCCTGGTTACAAGGTGTTCAGAAAAGATAGGAAAGGGAAAAAAGGAGAGGAGTGGCATTTTTGGTTAAGGACAGTATTGCAGTACCGGAAAAAGAGGATTTGTCAGAGATTCAAGGACTAAATTGAGCAAAGGAATAAGAACAGTGCAATTACATTGCTCGATGTAACATATAGACCAGCAGCTAGTGGGAAGGATATAGAGGAACAAATCTCCAAGGAAATTATAGAGAGGTATATACATCGTAGAGTAGTTATAATGGGGGTTTTCAATTACCCTTATATAGACTGGGATAGTGGTAGTGTGAGGGGCAGTGAGGGACAAGCATTCCTAGATTGAGTTCCGGAGAATTTCCTACACCAGTATATGTCCAATCCAACAAGAAAGGAAGCACTGATTGACCCGGTTCTTGGTGGGCCAATGAAGTGGGCAAGGTAGATCAAGTGACAGTGGGGTAACATTTAGAGGACAGTGATCATAGTATCATAAGGTTCAGGATGATGGTTGAAAATGATATTGGTCAATCCAAAGCAGGAATAATCTACAGAGCTGGGCTGATAGACTGGAACCAAAGGCTGGCGAGAGAAAAAGTAGCTGAACAATGGGCTACCTTCAAGAGGTTTGGACACAGTCAAGTTACGCTCCCTTAAAAGGGAAGGGTAGGACAAAAAAATCCAGAACTCCCGGGATGACAAAGTAGATAGAAATTAAATTAAAGAAGAAAAAGTGTACCTACGACAGGTGTCAGGTAGCAAATACAATTGAGAACCAAGCTGAATGCAGAAGGTTCAGAAGGGAAAAAGCAAATAAGAGAAGCAAAGAGGGATTATGAAGAAAGACTGGCAGCTAACATAGAAGGAAATCCCAAAGTATTATATAAGCACATCAATATTAAAAGGGTGGTAAAAGGAGGAGTAGGGCTGATTAGGGACCAAAAAGGGGATTTACTCATAGAGGCAAGAGGCATGGCTGAGCTGTTAAACGAATACTTTGCATCTGTCTTTACCTATGAAGTAGGTGCTGCCTAAGACATGGTGACAGAGAAGGAAACTCAGTCACTAGAAGGGCTTAACATTGATAAGGAGGAGGTATTTGATGAGCTGTTGGTAATTAAAGTTGATAAGGCATTGGGACTGGATGAGATGCATCCAGGAACATTGAATGAAGTGAGAGTGGAAATTGCAGAAGCACTGGCAATAATCTTTCAATGTTCCCTGGATTTGGGAGAAATTCCAGAGGACTGGAGAATTGTAAACATTACGCCCTTGTTAACAAAAGGTTATAAAGATCTGCCCTGCAACTACTGACCCTTCAATTCAACTCTAATGGTGGGGAAACTTCTAGAAACAATTATTCGAGATAGAATTAATAATCAATGGAAAAATGTGGATTGATTCGGAAGAGTCAGCATGGATTTGTTAAAGGAAAATTGTGTTTAACTAAATTACTGGAGTTTTTTGAAGAGGTAACAGAGATGGTTGATGAGGGCAAGGCTATTGATATGGTGTAAATGGACTTCCAATGCCACACAACATACTTGTGAGGAAAGTTATAGGTCATGGGATAAAAGGGACATTAGCAATGTGGATACAAAATTGGCTGAGGGATAGGAAACAGAGCATCATGGTTAATGGGTATTTTTCGGGCTGGAAGAAGGTCTGTAGTGGAGTTCCCCAGGGTTCGGTATTGGGACCCTTGCTTTTCCTGATATGTATTAATGATCTAGATCTTGGTGTGAAGGGGACAATTTCAAAGTTTGTGAATGACATAAAACTTGGGTGCACTTAAACTGTGAGGAGGCCGGTGTAGAACTTCAAAAGGACATTGACACATTGGTGGAGTGGGCAGGTAGATGGCAGATGAAGTTCAATGCAGATGAGTGTGAAGTCCTACACTTTGGTACAAAGAGCATAGAGAGAGAGTATAAAATAAAGGGCACTATTCTAAAGGGTGCACAGGAGCAGAGAGAGCGGGGTGTATATATACATGTCATTGAAGGTGGTAGGACAGGTAGAGAAAGCTGTTTCTAAAGCATACAGTATTCTAGGCTTCATTAATAGGGGCATAAAGTACAAGAGCAGGGAGGTTATGATGAACTTATATAGGACACTAGTTAGACATCAGCTGGAGTATTGTGTACAGTTCTGGGCGCCACACTATAGGAAGGATGTGAACACATTGGAGATGGTGCAGGAGAGGTTTACTAGAATGGTTCCAAGGATGAGACATTTCAGTTATGAGGAAAGATTGGATAAGTTGGGACTGTTTTTCTTGGAGAGGAGAAGGCTAAGAGGAAACTTGAAAGAAGTTTTCAAAATCATAAGGGGTCTGGACAGAGCAGATAGGGAGAAACTGTTCCCACTCGTAAATGGATTGAGAATCAGAAGGCACAGTTTTAAAGTATTTTGCAAAAGAAGCAAATGCGAGGTGAGAAAAAACTTTTTCACACAGCGAGTAGTTAGGGTTTGGGATGCACTGCTTGGAAGTGTGGTAGAGAGAGGTTCCACTGAGGATTCAAGAGAACATTCGATGATTATTTAAATAGAAACAATGTGCAGGGTTACGGGGAAAAGGCAGGAAATTGGCACTAAGTTAAAATGCTCAGAGAGCCGGTGCAGACACGATGGGCCGAATGGTCTCCTTCTACATTGTAACAATCCTGTGATCCCTGCCCCTGAACCGAAAATTCAGGCCAACAGCTCAAAATGGTTGGTTTGGTAATGGGCACCATCTCATGCCAGTGCCTGTAATGCAGCCAGTGGAATTAAATATCAGGCGCTGGATTGACCAAGCAGCCGATCTTAAAGCATTCATTTAACACCACCGTCTGACAGGAATGTCTAACCCCCTTGTAGTTATAAGGTGCATATAAACATAGTGAAATGTTTTCAAATGAGATGTTAAATGGAGGCCTCGTTTGCTCTCTCAGATGTATGTATATCCCATGGTGCTATTTTATAGAGGAAAGGGGAATCTCTGCAACATTTATTCCTCAATCAACATTACAAAAGCAAATTATCCGGCAGTGATCACATTGCTGTTTGCGAGAGCTTGCTTTGTACATACTGGCTGCTGTGTCTTCTACATTACAACAGTGATGAGACTCCAAAAGTACGGGTTGTGAAAGGCTAACGAGGCACTTCACATTTTCAAGCTAAATTTGACACTGAGCCACGTAAGGAGATATTTTAAGACAGGTGACCAAAAGCTTGGTCAATGAGGCAGGCAGTAGCTAAAATGAAATGTCAATACAGTTGTGATATAAATGAAAAAGAAATGCTTAAGCCTCAGAGTATGACATTTGGAAAGAAACTCTTACATTTCTTTCATGCTTTTCATGACCACAGGATGTCTCAAAGCACTTTGCAGTCAATGAAACGCTATTTTTGGAAGTGCAGCAGCAGAGCTGTGTGTGCTGCGTTCTGCTCATGGGCCAAAGTGAAACTGAGGCTAGATCACATGACACACTTCCCTTCTCACGACAACCTGCTGCTATCCCTTAGAAAGTAGGCTTGTCTAACCCGTGGCCTGTGAAACCCCTCTGTGTGGCCCCGGATTGTCTAACCCGCAGCCTGTGAAACCCCTCTGTGTGGCCCCTGGATTGATTGGTGAAAATTCAGGTTAGACGGGTCAGCAAGTTTGAAGTTTCTTGCAGGGGGCTGCTCTTCCAGTCACAGCCTGTTTCTCTCCCACATTTGCTGATGATAGGTTCAATATTGAGTAAACACAGGAGAGAAACAGGCTGTGATTGGGAGGAACAGTGGACACCGGGAACTGCGAGTATGTGAAGATAGAGAGACTCTGGAGCACGTGGGGCTTCTGCTCACCATATCCCCCCTCCACGGCTCTGGCCACTTTCCAAGAGCTCCCGCTGCTCTCGCCTGGCTCTTGCTTCTTTTCCCCAGCCCTGGCCACGTCCTTCCAGCCTCTTGGCACTACACTCGTCTGGCACCCATGTTAAGGTGGCGCTAGGCCTCAGGCCTCAGTCCAGATCTCTCCACTGGTCTCATTGCACCTATCATCCTGCCCCCCCCCCCACCAATTTAGCAAGTGTGTGGCTGTGTGTGTGTGTGTGTGTGTGTGTGTGTGTGAAGGTGAGTGAGTGAGTGTGTGAGCTTCTGTGAGGGTGGGCGAGTGAGTGAGTGAATGAGTGTGAGGATGAGTGAATGAGTGTGTGGGCTTCTGTGAGTATGGGTAAGTGAGTGAGTGTTTGTGAGGGTGAGTGAGTGTGTGAGCTTCTGTGAGGGTGGGTGAGTGAGCGAATGTGTATGAAAAGGTGAGTGAGTGAGTGTGTGAGTGTGTGTGAAGGTGAGTGAGTGAGTGTGTGAGTGTGTGTGAAGGTGAGTGAGTGAGTGTGTGAGCTTCTATGAGAGTGGGTGAGTGAGTGTGAGTGTGTATGAGGGTGGGTGGGTGAGTGAGTGTTTGTGTGAGGGTGAGTGAGTGAGTGTATGTGTGAGGGTGGGTGAATGAGTGAGTGTGTGAGTGTGTGTGAGGGTGGGTGGGTGAGTGAGTGTTTGTGTGAGGGTGGGTGAGTGAGTGAGTGCGTGTGTGAGGGTGGGTGAGTGAGTGTTTGTGTGAGGGTGGGTGAGTGTGTGAGGGTGAGTGAGGGAGCACCCTGAGACTGGGAGTGAGCAGGACACACACAAACTCTCACCCTTTCACACTCTAATAGTTGCATTTATTTATTACTCAGTTTTTTAAATGATCAATTTATTGCTGTACTTTTTTGTTTGTTCAGCAAGTCGTTTCTTTCCATACGTCAAAAAAACATTCACGTTTAAAGTTTCACCAAACCTTATCTTTCCAAAACTTGCTCATCCAGCCCTTGAGTGGGAAAGAAATTGACATGTGCTCCCACACTGACCCACTCATTTGAAAAGGTTGGCCGAGCCTGTCTTAAAGTCATAGTACAACAGTGTGGGCTTTTTTTGTGCTGTAGATCGAGGGATAAATATTGGGCACACCCAGGAAATCTCCCCTGCTCCTTCTTCAAAATAACACCATGGGGTCTTTTGCACCCACCCCAAGCAGGCATATCAGGTCTTGGTTTAATGATTCAACCGAAAGACGGCATCCCCAACAGTGCAGCACTCCCTCATTACTGTTCCGGACAGGTGGCCTCGATATTTATTCTCAAGCCCTTGGGATGGGAATTGAACCCAGAACCTTGTGTCTCCCGGGGGGAGGATACTACACCATGTGTGGCTGCTATTTTTCAGACAAGCGAGGTGGTGGGCACAACCTGGGAGGTTCGAAATGATTTGGACTCCCGCTCAGTGGGTGGTCCCTGGCAAAAAAAAAATACTATCTTTGCAAGGTAACAAGGAGTACAATTGATTTCGGATGTACCCTTTGCCTTCCTTTGATGTGAACGTAATTAAAAGCTCATTACCTTGCTGCGATCAACTCCAGCCTAAGAGTTTGCAGACTCTATAAATAGTTAATGTTGTGAAAGATTACATTTCAGTTCTGCTACCTGTCAACTTCTGCTGCAACCTCAGCAGCAGCATTTAACTGAGAGCAGTGCGAGCACAAAGTCCGATTAACCATGCCCACCGCAAAATATGTACGAGCAAACAGGTGCAAGGCCGTGATTCGGCGCTGATTTCTGACTGGAGAAGAAAGATACTAAAATGCATCATGCCAACCTCTCGGGCAAAGTGTGTGATGGCTCTCACATCATTATCACGCGTCACTGCAGACATAATGTAACTCTGCAAAAAGGGACATGAGTCCTGGATCCCTCTGAAAGGTGCAAGGCCTTTACTGGCCTCGAATTGACCTCAGCAATTTACAGATAGCCGTCAGCTCGGCATTTAAAGGGACAGGCTGAGCGGTTAAACGTTATTGTTAATGTAGAAATGGTGCTGCAATAGAATGCGTGCTTCAAACACAGCTGTCCCCAACTGGGGAAGGATGAGGGAATCATTGCAGCGGCATATACACGAGTCCGCACTGGGAGGAACTGGGGGAGCCTGTGACTTGACTCTGTTCCCTTGGAAATAAACCCTGTTTTAAGGTACAGCTTCACTTCAGGCTCATTCCGCCTCGACTTGCAGTTACTGGAATTAACAACTGTGGCCGTTCCCCATGCTTCTCACTATTTTTAGCAGCGTTAAATAAAGGAAAATAAGTGCAATGACTTGAGAAATAAAAGTTTTCTAACCCTTCTGAACTGGGGGACGCCAGACCCCAGTCCAGAAACTTGAGCGAGAAAAGAAATCTGCGCTGACGGAGTGCTGCACTGTCGGAGGTGCCATCATTTGGATGCAGTTTTAAACCCAGGCCCCGTCTTACCCTCCCTCAGGTGGATGTTGGAGAATGCGCCGCACTATTTCATGGAAGGGCAAGGAAGCTCTCCTTGGCCTATGTGCCGCACAAATATTTACCCCCCCCTCCACCCCCCCCCACCCCCCGCCCCCTTCCCCTCCCAGCTTACATCGCTTAAAAAAACAATGGATTACCTGGTCATTTATCACATTGCTGTTGCTGGGAGCTTGCTGTGCATAAGTTGGCCATCATGTTTTGTGCATTACAACAGTGGCAACACCTCAAAGGCATTTCATTGGCAGCGGAGCACTTTGGTGCTTCCTGGGGTCATGAAAGGCGCCAGTGAAATGCAAGCCTTGCTCAACCAAAAGAAGGGGGACAAATGGGAGGCAGTTTTCTGCAGTTTGCAAAGAGATCCAACAAAGTTCTTTGCCATTGGGGATGCTTACAGGCAGCAGGGCTCCTGAGAGTGATAATGCTACCTCGTTCCTCGCCTGTGTTAACATTAAACGCTGAAAGGAAGGCTGATTATCCAGGGATTACTGCACGTAGTTTATACCAGACATCAAGAACAGACTGTGTTGATGAAGCCGGCACTACATTCAGTAAAAGTTACAGTCGCCTTGAGGTTGGGTGTCAAAGAGTTCTTTGTTCCCAGCGATCGACAAGATGTTGGGAATGAGATGGGATGGAACAGTGGCAGTGACCACAGTCAATAGCCAGCCCACTTTTCACAGCCCACGTGATTGTGGCAGCAATAGAGAGATACCAAGACATGAAGAGCATTCCATGACATCGCTGGCATGGACAATGTAAGCAAATCACTCTTATTGTCAGCTTTATTGAGTTAATCACCAGCACTCTGAGAGTTCCACAAGAACCAGGAGGACGCCATTCAGCCTCCTCTCAAGTCTGTTACACAGGGACCAGGAGGAGGCCATTCAGCCCCTTCTTGAGACTGTTGCACAGGAACATAAGGTGGCCATTCAGCTCCACTCAGGCCTGTTACACAGGAACAAGAGGAGGTCTTTCAGCACCTTGATCCTATCTCACAGGAAGACGGGAACTGATTCAGCACCTCGAGCCTGTCCAGCAGTTCAATTAGATCATAGCTGATTTGGTCCTCAAATCCATATCTCCACTTTGCCCCATATCCCTCGATTCCCTTCCCCAAAAACATTTAGAAGTCTTACTCTTAAAATTTTCAATAGTGCCTCCTTCCCCCTAGACTTAAAGCTTTGTTGAGGGAGAGAGAGCTTCCGGTTTCTCGCTACTATTTGTGGACACTAACCTGACCTCCAGTGTTCCTCTATATTCACTTGTGCATTCCTGAGGATCCTCTACAATCAATGACATACTCTCAAGGATCCCCTACAATCACTGACACACTCTCAAGGATTCCCTGCAATCACTGACACACTCTCGAGGATCTCCTACAATCACTGACACACTCTCAAGAATCCCCTGCAATCACTGACACACTCCTAGGGATCACCTGAAATCGCTGTCACACTCTCAAGGATTCCCTGCAATCACTGACACACTCTCAAGGAACCCCTGAAATCACTGACACACTCTCAAGGATCCCCTGCAATCACTGACACACTCCTAGGGATCCCCTGAAATCACTGACACACTTTCAAGGATCTCCTGCAGTCACTGACACTCTCCCAGCAATTCCCTACAATCAATGACACACTCCCAGGGATACCCTGAAATCACTGACACAATCTCGAGGATCTCCTGCAGTCACTGACACACTCCCAGGGATTCGCTAATATCACTGACACTCTCCCAGCGATCCCCTACAATCACTGACACACCCAGGGATCCCCTACAATCACTGACACACCAGGGATACCCTACAATCTCTGACACACTCCCAGGGATCCCCTACAATCATTGACATACTCCCAGGCATCCCCTACAATCACTGACACACTCTCGAGGATCCCCTGCAGTCAATGACACACTCCCAGGGATCCCCTGCAATCGCTGAGATACTCTTGAGGATCCCCTACAATCACTGACACACACTCAAGGATCCCCTGAAATCACTGACACATTCTCGAGGATCCCCTGAAATCAATGACAGACTCTCAAGGATCCCCTGAAATCAATGACACACTCTCAGGGATACCCTGCAATCACTGACACACGCTTGAGGATCTCCTGCAGTCACTGACACTCTCCCAGGGATTCCCTACAATCACTGACACACACCCAGGGATTCCCTACAATCACTGACACACTCTCGAGGATCTCCTGCAGTCACTGACACACTCCCAGGGATCCCCTGAAATCACTGACACACTCCCAGAGATCCCCTAAAATCACTAACACACTCCCAGGGATCCCCTAATATCACTGACACTCTCCCAGGGATCCCCTGCAATTACAGACAATCTGAGGGATACCCTGAAATACTGACACACTCCCAGGGATTCCCTGCAATTATTGACACATTCCTAGGGATCCCCTACAATCACTGACACACTCCTGGGGATCCTCTGCAGTCAGTGACACACTCTTGAGGATCCCCTGCAGTCACTGACACACTCCCAGGGATCCCCTACAATCATTGACACACTCCCAGAGATCCCCTACAATCACTGACACACTTTTGAGGATCTCCTGCAGTCACTGATACACTCTCAGGGATTCCTTACAATCACTGACATACTCCCAGGGATTCCGTACAATCACTGACACACTCTCGAGGATCTCCTGCAGTCACTGATACACTCTTAGGGATTCTCTACAATCACTGACACACTCTCAGGGATTCCCTACAATCACTGACACACTCCCAGGGATCCCCTGCTGTCACTGACACATTCATGAGGATCTCCTGCAGTCACTGACACATTCCTAGGGATCTCCTGCAATCACCGACACACTCCTGGGCATCCTCTGCAGTCAGTGACACACTCTTGAGGATCCCCTGCAGTCACTGACACACTCTCAGGGATCCCCTACAGTCACTGACATACTCCCAGAGATCCCCTACAATCACTGACACACTCCCAGGGATCCCCTACAATCATTGACACACTCCCAGAGATCCCCTACAATCACTGACACACTCTTGAGGATCTCCTGCAATCACTGATACACTCTCAGGGATTCCTTACAATCACTGACATACTCCCAGGGATTCCCTACAATCACTGACACACTCCCAGGGATCCCCTGCAGTCACTGACACACTCATGATGATCTCCTGCAGTCACTGAAACACTCCCAGGGATCCTCTGCAGTCACTGACACACTCCCAGGGATCCCCTACAATCACTGACATACACCCAGAGACCCCCTACAATCACTGACACACTCCTGGGGATCCTCTGCAGTCACCAACACACTCTTGAGGATCCCCTACAACCACTGGCACACTCTCGAAGATCCCCTGCAATCATTGACACACTCCCAGGGATCCCCTGCAATTACTGACACAATCCCAGGGATACCCTTGAGTCACTGACACTCTCCCAGGGATCCTATGCAGTCACTAACACTCACCCAGGGATCCCCTGAAATCATTGACACACTCTCGAGGATCCCCTACAATCACTGACACACACTCAAGGATCCCCTGAAATCACTGACACAATCTCAAGGATCCCCTGCAATCACTGACACACTGCTAGGGATCCCCTGAAATCACTGACAAACTCTTGAGGATCTCCTGCAGTCACTGACACACTCCCAGGGATTCTCTGAAATCACTGACACACTCTCGAGGTTTTCCTGCAGTCAATGACACACTCCGAGGGACCCCCTAATATCACTGACACTCTCCCAGGGATCCACTGCAATTACTGACAAACCCAGGGATACCCCGAAATCACTGACACTCTCCCAGGGATTCCCTGCAATTATTGACACACTCCCAAGGATCCCCTGAAGTCACTGACACACTCTCGAGGATTTCCTGCAGTCACTGATACACTCTCAGGGATTCCTTACAATCACTGACACACTCCCAGGGATTCCCTTCAATCACTGACACACTCCCAGAGACACCCTACAATCACTGACACACTCCTGGGGATCCTCTGCAGTCACTGACACACTCTTGAGGATCCCCTGCAGTCACTGACACATTCCCAGGGATCGCCTACAATCACTGACATACTCCCAGAGATCCCCCACAATCACTGACACACTCCCAGGGATTCCCTACAATCACTGACACACTCTCGAAGATCCCCTCCAATCACTGACACACTCCCAGGGAACCCCTGCAGTCGCTGACACACTCCCAGGGATACCCTGCAGTCACTAACACTCTCCCAGGGATCCCTTGAAATCAGTGACACACTCTCAAGGATCTCCTGCACTTACTGTCACACTCCCAGGGATACCCTGCAGTTACTAACACTCTCCCAGGGATACCCTGCAGTTACTAACACACTCCCAGGGATCCCTTCAAATCACTGACACACTCTCAAGGATCTCCTGCAATTACTGACACACTCCCAGGGATACCCTTGAGGCACTGACACTCTCCCAGGGATCCTCTGCAGTCACTGACACTCACCCAGGGATCCCCTGAAATCACTGACAATCTCATAGGGATCCCCTGAAATCATTGACACACTCTCGAGGATCCCCTACAATCACTGACACACACTCAAGGATCCCCTGAAATCACTGACACAATCTCAAGGATCCCCTGCAATCACTGACACACTGCTAGGGATCCCCTGAAATCACTGACAAACTCTTGAGGATCTCCTGCAGTCACTGACACACTCCCAGGGATCCTCTGAAATCACTGACACACTCCCAGGGATCCCCTGAAATCACTGACACACTCCCAGGGACCCCCTAATATTACTGACACACTCCCAGGGATCCCCTGCAATTACTGACACACCCAGGGATACCCTGAAATCACTGACACACTCCTAGGGATTCCCCGCAATTATTGACACACTCCCAGGGATCCCCTGAAGTCACTGACACACTCTTGAGGATCTCCTGCAGTCACAGATACACTCTCAGGGATTCCTTACAATCACTGACACACTCCCAGGGATTCCCTACAATCACTGACACACTCATGAGGATCTCCTGCAGTTACTGACACATTCCTAGGGATCCCCTACAATCACTGACACACTCCTGGGGATCCTCTGCAGTCAGTGACACACTCTTGAGGATCCCCTGCAGTCACTGACACATTCCCAGGGCTCCCCTACAAATACTGACACCCTCTCAAGGATTCCCTCCAATCACTGACACACTCCCAGGGATCCCCTGCAATTACTGACACACCCCCAGGGATACCCTGCAGTCACTAACACTCTCCCAGGGATCCCTTGAAATCACTGACACACCCTCAAGGATCTCCTGCAGTCACTGACACTCTCCCAGGAATACACTGCAATTACTGACACACTCCTAGGGATACCCTGCAATTACTGGCACACTCCCAGGGATACCCTGCAGTCACTGACATTCTCTCAGGGATCCCCTGCAGTCACTGATACTCTCCCAGGGAACCCTGAAATCACTGACACCCTCCCAGGAATTCCCTAATATCAGTGACACATTCCCAGAGATCCCCTACAATTACTGACACACTCCCAGAGATCCCCTGCAGTCATTGACACACTCTCGAGGATCCACTGCAATCACTAATGCACTCCCAGGGATTTCCTAATATCACTGACACAATCCCAGGGATCCAATGCAATTACTGACACACACCCAGGGATCCCTTGAAATCACTGACACACACACTCAAGGATCTCTTGCAGTCACTGACACACTCCCAGGGATCCCCTGCAATTACTGACACACTCCTAGGGATCCCCTACAGTCACTAACACTCTCCCAGGGATACCCTGCAGTTACTAACACACTCCCAGGGATCCCTTGAAATCACTGACACACTCTCAAGGATCTCTTGCAGTCACTGACACTCACCCAGGGATCCCCTGAAATCACTGACACTCTCCTAGGGATCCTCTGAAATCGTTGACACAATCTCGAGGATCCCCTACAATCACTGACACGCTCTCGAGGATCCCCTGAAACCACGGACACACTCTCAAAAATCCCCTGAAATCAATGACAGACTCTCAAGGATCCCCTGAAATCACTGACACACTCTCAAGAATCCCCTGCAATCACTGACACACTCCCAGGGATCCCCTGAAATTACTGACAAACTCTCAAGGGTCTCCTGAAATCACTGACACACTCCCAGGGATCCCCTGAAGTCACTGACACACTCTCGAGGATCTCCTGCAGTCACTGATACACTCTCAGGGATTCCTTACAATCACTGACACACTCCCAGGGATTCCCTAAAATCACTGACACACTCCCAGGGATCCTCTGCGATCACTGATACACTCCCAGGGATCCCCTGCAGTTACTGACACATTCCTAGGGATCCCCTACAATCACTGACACACTCCTGGGGATCCTCTGCAGTCAGTGACACACCCTTGAGGATCCCCTGCAGT
The DNA here is from genome assembly GCF_017639515.1 of Carcharodon carcharias. NCBI lineage: Eukaryota > Metazoa > Chordata > Chondrichthyes > Lamniformes > Lamnidae > Carcharodon > Carcharodon carcharias. Next base: position 28,022,953 of record NC_054483.1, on the reverse strand, counting down.
CACTGATACACTCCCAGGGATCACCTACAATCACTGACACACTCTCAGAGATCCCCTGCAATCACTGACACACCCTCGAGGATCCCCTGCAATCACTGACACACTCCCAGGGATCCCCTGCAATTACTGACACACTCCCAGGGATACCCTGCAGTCAGGAACACACTCACAGGGATACCCTGCAGTCAGGAAGACTCTCCCAGGGATACTCTGCAGTTACTAACACACTCCCAGGGATCCCTTGAAATCACTGACACACTCTCAAGGATCTCCTGCAGTCACCTACCCACTCCCAGGAATACCCTGCAATTACTGACCCACTCCCAGGGATACCCTGCAATTACTGACACACTCCCAGGGACAACCTGCAGTCACTGACACTCTCCCAGGGATCCCCTGAAACCACTGACACCCTCCCAGGAATTCCCTAATGTCAGTGACACATTCCCAGAGATCCCCTATAATTACTGACACACTCCCAGGGATCCCCTGCAGTCACTGACACACTCTCGAGGATCCAATGCAATCACTGATGCATTTCCAGGGCTTCCCTAATATCACTGACACACTCGCAGGGATCCAGTGCAATTACTGAAACACACCCAGGGATCCCTTGAAATCACTAACACACTCTCAAGGGTCTCCTGCAATCATTGACACACTCCCAGGGATGCCCCGTAATCACTGACACACTCCCAGTGATCCCCTACAATCACTGACATACTCCCAGGGATCCGCTACAATCACTGACACATACCCAGGGATTCTCTAATGTCACAGACATGCTTCCGGGGATCCCCTGCAATTACTGACACACACTCAGGGATCCCTTGAAATCACTGACACACTCTCAAGGATCTCCTGCAATCACTGACTCACTCCCAGAGATCCCCTGTAATCACTGACACACTCTTAAGGATCTCCTGCAGTCACTGACACACTACAGGGATCCCCTGAAATCACTGACACACTCCCAGGGACCCCTTAATATCACTGACACTCTCCCAGGGATCCCCTGCAATTACTGACACACCCAGGGATACCCTGAAATCACTGACACACTCCCAGTGATCCCGTGAAGTCACTGACACACTCTCGAGGATCTCCTGCAGTCACTGATACACTCTCAGGGATTCCTTACAATCACTGACACACTCCCAGGGATTCTCTACAATCACTGACATACTCCCAGGGATCCCCTGCTGTCACTGACACAATCATGAGGATCTCCTGCAGTCAATGACACACTCCCAGGGATACCCTGCGATCACTGACACACTCCTAGGGATCCCCTGCAGTTACTGACACGTTCCTAGGGATACCCTACGATCACTAACACACTCCTGGGGATCCTCTGCAGTCAGTGACACACTCTTGCGGATCCCCTGCAGTCACTGACACACTCCCAGGGATCACCTACAATCACTGACACACTCCCAGGGATCCCCTACAATCACTGACACACTCCCAGGGATCCCCTACAATCACTGACACACTCTCGAGGATCCCCTGCAATCACTGACACACTCCCAGGGATCCCCTGCAATTACTGACACACTCCCAGGGATACCTTGCAGTCAGGAACACTCTCCCAGGGATACTCTGCAGTTACTAACACACTCCCAGGGATCCCTTGAATTCACTGACACACTCTCAAGGATCTCCTGCAGTCACTGACACACTCCTAGGAATACCCTGCAATTACTGACACACTCCCAGGGACAACCTGCAGTCACTGACATTCTCTCAGGGATCCCCTGAAATCACTGACACTCTCCCAGGAATTCCCTAATATCAGTGACACATTCCCAGAGATCCCCTACAATTGTTGACACACTCCCAGGGATCCCCTGCAATCACTGACACACGCACAGGGATTCCCTACAACCACTGACACACTCTCAGGGACCCCCTGTAATCACTGACACACTCCCAGGGATTCCTTGCAATCGCTGACACACTCCCAGGGATCCCCTACAATCACTGACACATTCCCAGGGATCCCCTATAATCACTGACACACTCCCAGGGACCCCCTGAAGTCATTGACACACTTTCGAAGATCGCCTTAAATTATTGGCTAACTCTCTGGATGCCTGCAGATACTCTCGCATCAATAATTACTGAGGAGCTTCTGGGAGTGCTGTCCCCAAGTAGAATCAGAGCTGCTCTTGGTGTGGCCTATTTGTGTGCAATTCTTTTAGACAGTAATATGCTAATCCACGATGTTACAGTCCATTACAGTTGCCTCCACTGAGATTAATTTGTATCTTCCGTTGGGGCTATTAATCCCACTCTCAGGTGAGAATGTGACTCAGGGTGTCTGCACTGTGGCGCAAACAGTCACTTATTGTGATTTTCTCTGTGGCGGTCAGTTAGTGGCCAGAGGGTGGGCTTTCAGTCCAGTTAAGGACGGCCTGTGGCCACTGCAGAATGAGGAAGTCAGGGAGAGCGTTTTGGCATGAGCTGGAGAGCTGGACCCTGGTCTGGTCTGCCTCCAGCCGGTTAAACTGGCCCCTGCAGCCTCTGGAGGACAGACGGCCGACTGAAATAATGCAGTAGCACCGAGGGAGTACTACACTGTTGGAGGTGCCGACTTTCAGATGTGGCACGAAACCCCCTGCCTCCTTGGGTAGCGATGTTTCGAAGGCGAGCAGAGCAGTGATCCCTGGTGTCCTCGGACCAATTATTTATCCCTCGGCCAACGCCTAAAAGGACCGCAAGGCATAAAAGGGCGGAAATACCCAGGAGGTCAGACAGCAACTGCGGAGGGAGAGAAACAAGAGCTCCCATTTCGGATTGACGACCCTTCATTGGGGCTGGGGGAAGTGAGAGACGAGTAGGTTTTCAGTCGGTCAAAGGGAGGAGGGCGGGAAAGAACAGAAGGGAAAGTCCGTGATGGGCTAGAGATGGGAGGCCTTAAATAGCCAAAGCGTGGGGGGGAGCCAAAGGGAGCAGAGATGTGAGAAAGATGACCAACTCTGACTCGGTGGTAAGAACTGTTTCCAAAAAAAAGCGTTCTTGTAATTTAGACTAGAAATTCAACAAAGTTTGCTTGTGAAAAGAAAATTAAATGAACTGAAATATTTCCAGTTCATATCTCCCTCAGTTAAGAGCCTGCTTGCTCAAGCTGATCGGGCTGAGCTGGTCCCGAGCAGATTATTCCAAAGCAAATCCAAGCATTAATTAGTCCTGCACTGCCTTTCATTTGTTTTCCTTTGCAAAAAAGTAAAATGGCCTATTAAACCCGATTTTATTCCCTTTCTTACATCAACTAATTAGTACAGTGTTTCCCTGATGGGAGAAGCTCATAGCAACGAGCAGCTTTCTCTGATAATTGTGAATACATCTAATATGTATAAATTAAACCAGGTGTTACATTCATTACTCTCATCTAACTCACTCCAGATGTCTCTTCCACCTCCTCCCTCATTTGCTGATGTATAAATCACCCAAGTTCGTAGCGCTATGGCGCTTAGTTGCCAACCTGCACCAGAAATTGCTTTAACCTCCTGCTTAACTGTTCTCTGGAGCAGTCATAGTCAAAATCACAGGATCGTAGAATAGAACAGCACAGAAGGAGACCATTCGGCCCGTTGAGTCTACGCAGGCCGTTTCGAAGGGCAATCCCCAGTTCGATCCGCTCCTCCCGCTTGTGCCCCATATTCCCCGCAATTCCTTTCCTCCGTCAAGTATTTACCCAGTTCCTTCTTGAAAGCTATTATCGAATCTTTTTCCACCACCCTATTCGGTGATTACATTCCAGGTCCTAATCTCAAGTTGTGTAATGTCGATTTTCCTCATGTCGTCCCTGTTTCTTCTGCCAATCACCTTAATTCAGCGGCCTCTGGTTATTCCAGACTGGAAGGCGGTGGAATAGTAGCATTGTCACTGGACTAGTCATCCAGAGGCCCAGGGTAATGTGCTAGGGATCCAGTTTCGAACATGAATTCAGTAAAAACCTGGGGTTAAAAAGTCTAATGATGACCTTAAAAAAAAAACCCATGTGGTTCACAAATTTCCTTCAGGAAACAAAACTTGTCCTTACCTGGTCTGGCCTACCTGTGACTTCAGACCCACACCCACCGCGATGTGATTGACTCCTAACTGCCCTCTGAAATGGCCGAGCAAGTCATTCAGTTCAAGGGCAATTATGGATGGGCAACAAGTCCCACGAATAAGTAAATTTTTTTTTTAAAATCAACCACCGAACCCACGAAAGGAGAGAGTTGTAACACTTTCAGGTAGGCAGGACAGGAATGTTTGGTCACTTGGACTGCTTCTCCTTCCATTCCTGCTGACCTTTCCTTTGAGTGACCGCTGGTTTTGCCAAAGTTTGGCTGGGTAATTTAACAAGTGCAGCCTTGTTTCCGCTACCCCACCCATGATGGCCATACATGTCAGGTGACACCGCCCACCCTCCCCACTCAGGAAGCCACTGAAGGTATATTTTCTCCGATTCCCTCAAGGAAACTCCAGGAATCTGCTCGCTGCATCCTGCTCCCCATTCCCCAGGGGTTAGGCCCTTGGGAAGCACCACCCCAAAACCTGAACCCCAACCCAGATTGGCAGCCACCATATTTGACTCCTCGACATCGAACGGAGGCCGCACCCATCGGATCAACAGTTTGAGAGTTCCTGCTCACAATCCTGGGTGAGAATACCATTCAGTTCCACAATAAACCCTATGGTTGTGTGCAGGGTTTGACAGGAATTCACCTTACATGTCGGAAGATTATTTGAAGCGCAAGATTTTGAACGCAGCGCTTATCCAAGAGTTCTGACCACACTTTGTGTAAGAAATTTATCTTGTGCCTTTCATGATCTGAGAACATCCCAATGTGCTGTCAGCCGATGAGCTGAGGGGGGAATGGTGCTACAGTGCTAATGATGCTAAACTCATAATCCGAAAAACTAATACTCTGCGGCCATGGGTTCAAATCCCACCACAGCAGCTGATAAAATTTCAATTCAGTTAATTAATTAAAAACTCATTTAATTAAAAGATGAATCTGGAACTGAAAAGTCATCTCAGCTGTGGTGAAAACCCGTCTGGTTCTTTAATGCCTTTGCTCGAAGGGACTCAGTTGTCACTATCTGGCCTGGACAACAGGTGACTCCAGCATAGTTGATTCTTAACTGCTCACAAGGGCATTTAAGGATGGGCAACAAGTGCTGACCTTGCCAGTGATGCCCACGCTCCATGAAAGGTGAACAACAGACTCTGTTGTCAGGCTGTCACACCCTGCACCAAGAGCGAGGCGGATCACCAACTCCGATTGGTCTGTTCGTGAAGGTTTCATCACATGATGTACAGCCGTCAGCGTTTTGACCTCTCACCTTGTTTTGCTGAGGTTTTGCTTCCTCTGTAAGCGGCGTGAGTCAGTCGGTGTCTTGTTTTCCTTGAAACTAATTATTTGCACTATTTACACAGAGTTCATTGTAAGCACATGGTTCTGTGGACCACAGACTGTTCTGTCTCTTGGAGCCTCTTGGTCATCAGGCCCTGATGTCATGCTTATATCATCGGTGACAAAATTGTCTCATTAACATAACCATTAAACCTTTACTCGACGGCCAGAGACTCCACCGACTGATAGCCTAGCAACTGCCCTCCTTCGCATGGCCAATCACAGAGAAAATGGAACCTTCATTATGCAATCCGATGACCCATGGCTGTCAGTCAAACACCCTTTTCCCCTGAAGAGAACAGAAATTATCAGATGGCTGGTGGGTAGGAGTAGGAAATCAGAGCTAAAATCCAACTAAGAGACCTAAGAGCTCATTGCCAGGGTGGAGAAGGTTGTGGGTCAGTTTCGAGACATTCACAGCCACGGGACAGGGGTTAAACAAACACACCAATGCACCGAGTGCAGCGAGAAACCCAGGGGTGGTACATGACCTCCAACTTAAAGCCCGGTTCTTGCCCAGTTGTGCAGAGTTAAAGTCAGCGTGGCAGAATTAGACAGCTGACGCACAATCCTGCTTGAGCTTGGAGTTGGAAAAAGATTTCATTTGAACAATATGCTGATTTCATGAATAATTAAGCAGCCTGGAGATGAAGAAATTGAAAAAATATTTTAATTGGCCAAATATTAGCACTGTGGAGGTGTTGAACAGATTGTTCTCAAATTGCCTGAATAATCTCAAGCTCTCTGTGTTACTTGCCTTAGGCTAAGGTCCGACTGTGCTCATGTGCTTGCTTTGCTCTTGTCTTAGGTTCCGAGGGAAATTCATTTAGGATATTTCAGTATTCCTGAGAGCCAGGCACAAGCTAGCCTTGGGTGCAAAGGACAGGAACATAGGGCGTGAGAAAATAGGACTTAGGAGCCGGAGTAGGCCTTTCAGCTATTCGAGTCTGCTCCACCATTCAGTAAGGCCACGATCTGCATGCTTCCCCGTCATTTGATTCTTTGAAGCCCTGAAATGTCATTGAAGGATTGTAAGATTTGGAAAACTTCCCAGGAGATGGTGATTATAGGCTGGGTAGAATCGCTCTTGAAATGAGAAAGGCTGAAGGATAACCCCAATGCTGGTTTTCAAAACTATGAGAGGGTTTGGTAGAGTCGACACAGAAAATGGTTCCACTCCCACCTGTGGGGAAGAGCAAGACAAGAGGCCACAGACTTGTCGAGAAATCCAATGGGGAATTCAAGAGAAACTCCTTGGGCAGGATTTTCCCCTTGGTGTGCAGGGGCCGGGCCCCGCATGCACACGTGTAAAATAATGTGTGGTGATGTCGGGCGAGCGTCCTGACATCACCAGGTGCCATCGCGATATTACGTTGGGTGGGTGGGCGATGATATCTGATGCGCGCCCGCCATTAATTAACGGGCCACTTAAGGCCCTTGAGGTGCCAATCAATGGCGATTTTTTGGCACCCGTGTGATCTTCAGGTCACATTTATATAAACCTCATCCACGGGCAGGATAAGAGGGCTCAGTGGGGTGACGAGTGTGCTCAGTCAAATATTGATGTTTGAAAGTTACTGATACTTGTCTGTGTGATCTGCAATACTTTAAAACACATAGCAGCTGCTTTGTCTGGACTCTTAACCCTCAGGTCAGCTCTCTGCAGTGAGGAATCTTTTTTGGGCCTGCAGGTTTCAGAAAACCTTCCCTTAGCCTGGGAATGGGAGCTGAACTCTCCACTGGAGGCAGCTCCTCTGAGGAGGAAGAGAGGGCTGGAAGGGGGAGGAGGCCAGGAGTGGACATTCAGCCGCCAGGGGATCCACCTTTGGGAGGACAGGTGCAGGCACAAGAGGTGCAGGGCCAAGAGGTTGTCCAAGGCAGAAGGGGCCGCAGAAGATGCCACTATCCTGCTGCCAGGGTTTACAATCAGCGAAGCAGCTACCTCAATATGTCTGAGGTGCAGCACCGAAGGAGGCTCCGCCTCTCCAGGGAGACAGTCAATAATATCTGTCAGATGATTGCCCCTGAGATCTCCACTAACTGTGTGGGTGGACACCCCATGCCAGCGGCTCTAAAGGTCACAGCTGCCCTCAACTTCTATGCCTCTGGCTCCTTCCAGGGCTCAATGGGTGATCTTTGCGGTGTCTCCCAATCAGCTGTCCATGCTTGTGTCAAGCAGGTCACAGACGCTCTGTTCAGGAGTGCATTGACCTTCATCCACTTCCGCTGGGACCAGGCAAGCTAGACACAGCAAGCCAGAGGCTTTGTGGCCTTTGCTGGCTTCCCCTGTGTCCAGGGTGCTATAGACTGTACACACTTGGCCATCAAAGCGCCAGCAGGTGAGCCCGGTGCCTTCGTCAACAGGAAGGGCTTCCACTCCATGAACGTGCAGATAGTGTGTGATCACAGGATGCTGATTCTACAAGTCTGTGCAAGGTACCCAGGCAGCTCCCACGACACCTACATCCTCAGACACTCCCAGGTGCCGGGGATCTTCAGTGCTCCAGCCTGGCTGGATGGATGGCTGCTGGGTGACAAGGGCTATCCCCTCAGAAGGTGGCTCATGACGTCTCTCCACCATCCAAGAACAGAAGCTGAGCAGCGGTACAATAGGAGCCAGGGCACCACAAGGGCTGTGGTGGAGAGAGCCATCGGTCTTCTCAAGATGTACTTCCGATGCCTGGACCGCTCACGGGGTGCACTCCAGTACCCCCCAGATCGTGTGTTGCTGATAGTGGTTGCATGCTGCACTCTCCACAATCTTGCGCTGGAAAGGGGGGATGCAGTGGACGATGAAGATGTAGGCACAGTGGCTGCGGCTGCACATGATGAGTCCAGCAGTGAGTCCGAGGATGAGCACGCACAGGGAAATGCTGAGGGGGTAGACGCTAACCCGGGCATACTCCAGGGAGGCAGGGACACCCGGGAGACTTTAATCCAATGAACCTTCAGCTAGCCCACCACATATGGACCTCCAGGACAAGCCTGGGCTGCAGGCTCCATACTCGATACCTCAGTGCAAAATCTGCCAGGTTAGGAACAGTAACTAAGGTCCTTGTTAATAAAGCTGAATGTCCCACAAATCACTCATTATGTTGTTGAAAACCATCCACCTGCAGAAGGAAAGAGACACCCTCAGCCATGGTGACATGTCTGAATTTATTATTGCAGCCAAAGGAACTTAAGAAAACAAAATGACAAATGTATTAAAATTCACACCAAATCATAAGGACCTCATCTTGGGCCAACACAAAAGCACCAGTGATAAACCCGTGATGTGCCTAAGGTGCCTCACGTTTATGTTTTCGGGTGCTGCGTCTTGGTGCTGACCCCTCACTGGGAGTGGCATCTGAGACAGCCTGACCCTGCTGTCCTGTTGGCCTCAATGACCTTGGCGGATGTCCTCTGGCCCGTGGAGCCTGTACTGGTCCCTGCCTGGGAGGGATGGTGTGACGCTGGTGAGACATCAGGGCCCTCAGGTGTGAGAGGGAGCCTCTGCTGCTCCTCCTCCCAGCCCTGCTTCGCTGATGCTGAAAGGAAGAACAAGGACATTGGATCAGTTAACGTGGAGTCAATGTCAATGTGCATCCCTGTCCCCTGGATTATTATGCGCTCATCCTTCCATAAGCAATGGACAAGCCATGTTGCAAACTTCAATCACTGAACATTCAGCACTGCCATGGCTGTTGGGAGAACAATGGTGACCTCAGTACTGGGCATAAATACCTGCCTCTGGCACCTTAGCCTCACCGACACCACTGGACCTGGGTGCATGGCACCTCTCCAAATCTAGGGCCTCCTGCTCGAAACAACTGAGAATCGCTAACTGTGCCAGCCCTCCACCAGTCCTCACCCGCTCAGCGGCATTATGTGCATTCTTCTCCTGAAAAGGAGAGAAGAGCATTGATCAGTGCTACCTGTACCTGGAATCTCTTTGCCCACCCCAACCAGAGTGGGACATTGAAGGGCTCCAGTACCTCCTCACTCCGATGCTGCCGAACACTCACAGAAAGGTGCTCGGCCTGTCCCTTACACCCTCACTCCCTTGGCCAAATGCTGCCTACATCACATTAGGCACCACACGGTCTAACCTTCCACAGCAAGGAGGCACAAGCACGTGGAGTGTAGAGGACAGCAGATCGATCGGTGCCAATGCCACCTTGAAGCTCCCCTCCCAGCATCTCATCAACCTGACTTTGACATGTCCTGGAGTCCCAGCACTGTGCCCAGGTGCAGCTCCTCCAGGTTGCACCCAAAACAGTCATGCAGGTCTCAGTGTCCCACATGCTGCGGGGGCAGAACCCATCTCTTCACCACCCTCTCAGGGTGATCTCGGCATGGCCAATACCTGCTGGCCCACCGAGCGAAGGACACATGCTGTCAATGATTCAATGCAGTCACTACACTCAGACTTGGTGGTGGGGTGGGGGGGAGGGGGGTGGGGGTGGGCACCAGGGGGGAAAACCTACCTGCTGGGTTAAGTCACCGACGCCAACATGGTCCTCACCCGTCCAGAGGGCAACAGGTCATTGAAGCGCTTGTGACACTGGATCCAGGTGCCTCGCACCACATCACAGGAGCTCACCACCTCAGCCAACTCCTCCCAGGCACGTTTCATCATGTGGGGGGAGGGGGCCTCATCCTCCCGTCCTGGGGTACGAGGACCTCCCGCCGCACTGCCACCTCCTGGAGGAGGGCAGCAAGGCAATCATCGGAAAAATGAGGGGCACACTGGTCCTGCCCTACCCTCCTGCCTGGCCTGCTCACCAGCAGCCCTCTGGGGAGCCCTTCCACTGGCCGTGATTCACAGCCTGGGAAAGGCTGCAGCAACTTATTAAAACAGGCCGCCCGGGTCACCATTGGAACCGGTGGTCAGTGCAGTCCCACCGCCGCCCGCCCACTCCCACTGTCCTCGGGAGCCGTGATTCACGCTGGGCGGGCCTTAATTGGCCTGCCCGCATAAAATGGTGGCACGGACCTGATCGCAGTTGGGGATCGGGTCCATTCTTGCCCACACCCGCTTTCACACAGCACACCCCCCCACCCCTGCCAGCCAGAAAATTCTGCTCCTTTAGTTAGAAAGTGGTGAGAATGTGGAACCCACCACCATGGCGAGTGGTTGAGGTAAATAACAAGATAAACACATGAGGCAAAAAGGAACAGAAGGATATGCTGATCGAGTGAGACGTGGAGGGGTGGGAGGAGGTTTGCGTGGAGTGTAAATGCCACACAAACTGGTTGGGCTGAGTGGCCTGTTTCTGCTCTGTATGTTCTGTGTAATTTTATGTAAAATGAATAGCGATGATTTGAATATTTCAGATGCTCTTGTAAGATAAAACCAAGAGTTGAGAGTGGAGGGGGGAAGTAGGAGCAGAATAAAAATCTGCTTCATCGCTCCAGTGTTTGGTGAAAGCTAAAATTCCCCATCTATGTAGATACATATCTTAAACATGAATATTAAGCATTCTGTTACAACCACGTGAGGGCGAGGGAGTCAAAATGACTCCCCGGTTCTCCCTCGCCAGGTCTGACCATAAGAGAGTTGTTTGTGAATTTAGGGAGGATGTGCTTTGCCTATCCTGCAGGGGTCCTACAATTTACGCTTTCAGATGATAAAGGGTCAGTCAGACAGGTTTTCTCAGGTTAAGCAAAGAACGCGGTGAGTTTATTGAGACTATTTCACGAATGAAGAAAAGAAACGAGGGAAATCGCAGCCACCGTTCACATGTCACACTCGTTCTCTGGGCCCACACTGGTACAGGTGCCAGGATACGAAGGTAGGTTTAAGGATTTTTTTACAGATTGTGAAGAAGTTAAAACCAATCAGTGTATGGTCCGCTGTCCTGTGGCCGGGTTCAACGCTGTGATTCCACATTCTGCCGGAGTTTTGTTCAGTTGTCTTCCTGGGTGCTGTTGAACGGAACAGATTTCCACATTTTATCCCCAAAAGATCTTGCTCTGCGGTAGGTTTCTCTCTCTCAGGATAGTTACTTTGCAAATCTGTGCGCAACACTCTCTCTCGAGAGAGAGAGAGAGAGGGAGAGAGGGAGATTGCACAAAGGTCTTTTGCAGCCATTTTTGGTGCAGTATTCTAATCCCTGGAGCCCTCTCTGCTTGGTAACAAGGTGTGAAATTTGACTGCAGCGGGATTTTACATTCCCGCCTAAAGCCAATGGAGTTTGGAGTGACTCGTTACACCTGACGGTCCCATACCCAACGCAATGGGGCTGTAAAATTCCAGCCACAAGCTGATAATTGGCTAAAGTTGTGAAATAAGTGGAATTAAAGGTTCCATTTTTGAAACGTCAACTTCCAGGAAGAACATGACGGACTCCATGGGAAAAGAAAAACCCGAGCCCACCCTGTGAATAAAGGGAGCGAACGTTCCCTCTGGGAAGAGCGGGATATGCCCATGGTATCCAGTCAAAGAAGGCAGATGGTCGACAACAGGAAACACAACGCAAAACACCACAAGAAGGCGCTCAGGTGTTGAAACCTGTGTGTTTGAAACACCAGGTACTACAATTTCAACTCCAAGCTAACAAGGTCAGCCCAAAGCAACTAAGACCACCCCTCCTCTGAATGGGAAGAGAATGAGATCTCAAAGAGCCATAAAGTCTGAATTTGTAAAGTCCGAGAATTTTGTGGGGTTCTGTGGAGGAGAGAAGGGGTAGCATGGAAATAGCATATTGTAAATATATTTGGGTAAGGAGCTGGGGACGGGGGAGGTATAGTATAAGGGTGTTCAGGTTAGTAGGGGTTCATATGGGACTGGAGAAACAGTACCGCCTACATTATGACATAGAAAATCACATGGTGGTAGGCTGTGAGAGATGGTAGACTGGGAAGGAAGTAAGAATAAAGATAGCACCTAGACAGCAGTCAGTGACCATGGATGCTGAGAAGTTGTTTCCCCTTGTGGGAGAGTCCAGCACCAGAAGGGCGTAACCTCAGAGTAAGGGGTCGCCCATTTAAAACAGAGATGAGGAGGAATTTCTTCTCTCAGAGGGTCGTGAATCTGCGGAACTCTCTACCACTGAGGGCTGCAGAGGCTGAATCATTAAGTTATTCAAGGCTGAGATGGACAGGTTTTTAATCAGTAAGGGAATCAAGAGTTATGGGGAAAAGGCAGGAAAGCGGAGTTGAGGGTTATCAGGTCAGCCATGATCTCATTGGATGGCGAAGCAGACTCGATGGGCCGAATGGCCTACTTCTGCTCCTGCATCTTATGGTCTTATGGAAGGAAGATTCCTGGGAGATATGTACATGGTTGTGTGTTAAATATAAGCTGCTTATGTTCAACTGTACAACCCTCCAGACCCCTTGGTGAGACACCAAGCAGCCATACAACAAGATCATGAAAGCTTTTATATAAATGCAGTTCTTTCTTTCTTCTGTGGTGTCTTATTGAAATGTAATCTATTTGTTAATTCTGGGCTATCATGGACTCTGTGCTTTATGTGCCTTTCAGTCAGACCACAGGTTTAATTAGCAGGATTCCACATTCCCCATTGATTGCATTCTGTGCGTTTTATCTCGAATTTACAAAACGATTTATCTCTAATCTCAAGAGTTTATATAGTGCAAAAACATTATACTAATTAAAAGATAATCAATGCAGCCCTCTTGTCTGCCTGTGTTCCTTTCCCCATCAGCCTGCTCTAGCCCTGTGATATACTTATTCATGAGGCTCATTAGACAGATTTAAGTGTTGTGTTTAAAATTTACGAAGGATTGAAGGGGGTCCTTGGAGATGCAGCTCCCAGCTCTGTGCTTTCGATACACCACAAACTAGATGCAGTCATGTAGACATTTGACTGAAGAGCTACTGTCTGTTCCAACATGGTTAGGCTGCTGCTTACTTTATGCAATTTCTCCAACTGGCTCAGTAAATGGCAAGACTGTTGGGCAAGGGAGCAGATCAAAGGCAACTTGGCGGTGCAGGGAATGGCAACATTTTCCTTTCATCAGCCGTTTTGGAAACTTGCATCAGTAAAGTTTGCATTGACTGAACACCTAATCAGAAGCAGCACCCTACGATTCATTTACCATGATTTATTTTTAGAGCGTAGCCACTGTTGTTTAGTGCACAACCATTTCATGCACAGTAAGATCCCATGAGCCAGCAATGACCACTGATGTGGCATTTGTTGAGAGAGGGTTCTTGACATTTTTTTTCTATCTCCCAGATTTAGTTTGCATTCCAACTTTATTTTTCCTTCTTTAATACAATCGATTAAAAAATATATATATTTAACATTTATGTCTCCTGGGAGTCATCCTCTACTTTGGTGACAGAACCAAACTCTGGTCAGTTGGGTTTTCATTGGGCGAAAACTAAATTGAAAGTTTAAATGGAAAAATACAAGTGTCACCAACTTAACTGATTGTACTTCTTGACCAACTACGTGTGTGCTACACAGAAGCAGGCTATTCGGCCCATCTGATCTCTGCCGGTCTTTATGCTCCTCACAAACCTCCTCCCACCCCTCTTCATCTTACCTGATCAACACATCCTTCCATTCCTTTCTCCCTAATGTGTTTATCCAGCTTCCCCTGAAATGTATCTGTATTATTCATCTTAACCACTCCCTGGGGTAGTGAGTTTCACATTCTCACCGCTCTCTGGGTAAAGAAGTTGCTCCTGAATGCCCAATTAGATGTATCAGTGACTATCTGATATTAATGACCCATTGTCCTGGATTCAACCTCAAGTGGAAATATCTTTGCTGGCTCTACCCTATCAAGTCCCTTCATAACGTACCATGCTTCAATAAATTCTTTTCATCATCATTACCTTTATTGTGTATCTTAAAATTTCTTGCCTTGTTAATAAATGTTGATTAAAACTGATGATCTTGAGGTTTTTTTTATGATTCAAAGCATTTGTTTCACTTCTCACTCACCTTTATACCTGGTATTTGATGCTCATTTACAAGATTCAAAGAGAATCCTGTGTTATGGATCCCCATGGAGACTAATAACATGAAATAATCAAATTTCCAAAATGAACCTAGCACAAAAAAAACCCAATGGCCAAGATTTCACTTTGTAAAACTTTAATTGCAACAAATAAGCTCAAATCAACAGAGATTAAACATAACAGGCAAATTGTATTTAGTCAAAACTATAAACTACACCTTAGGTAGCTGATGCACAAGGGTAAATCTCATGTGTTTCCCAGGAAACATGTGAGCACCACATATCGTCCCCAAATTCGTCCCTGTCTCTGCAGGAGAGTCCAACCACTTTTTGTCATGCTGAGTATGTAATCCTCAAGTAGCCTGTGACAACTGCTTTCTCCATCCAAGACACACAGACACAGTTTACTCCAACAAAGCTCCTGTGGAACGTCCCACTCTTGGGTCACAACAGACCTGATAGAGTAGCTTTTCAGAGTCCCTTTACCTGACCACTCAAACCACCCAGTCCATGGTGCTGTCAGCTCTGGTCAAAGCCACTCAGCTTCACAGTGTGCCTGAATGATTCACACAGTGATTCGCTCTGTGATTCACACAGCTTTACGGACTCAGCTCTTCCAGCTTACTCATACTCTGCTTTTTGCCCTTGTCCAGTCCTGTTCTCTTTACTGTCCTCTGAACCGAAACTGAGATTGTTACCTACAGACCTCTGCTTGCAGGCTGAAACTTGATTGCCCAATTAAATTCCGTTTCCTCAGCAACCCAAGCGAGGAACTGGTTTCTCAGAAATGATGTCACAGCCAGGAAAACCAATTAAGGAACTCCTCCCCCAGAAACCTGGTCTGGAAAATAAATGCAGGCTTATGTCATGACATATGGCCATCATCTCTTAGAACAATAACCTTTCTCCTTGGTCCGCTTCATATGAGCCCAATGCCAGAATCTTGACATTCAGCAATCCTACGACAGAGCTCAGCTCATCCCTAGAAATTCAGCACACAGCCATGACACATTTCTTCCTGACTCCAACAACTAGCCTTGAAGACAGTGAAGATTAGTCAGTAGCAGACATGGGGAATGGGAACAAGGTGGGGATGCCAGCATGATTTGAAAGCTGTCTCAGACCAATGCGAGCCATTCACCAGAATTGCTGCAGAGACTCCATTCCAGGCTTGGACACCCCAGGCCTCACGCACCCTGAGTTGCGTGTGTGGGTGACCGGTTTCCTGGGGCTGGCTTGCAGATACTCTGCCTCCACTGCTGCCTCTCACCAGCTTCAATGCTCAGCAAGGAAAACATGAATCACAGAATCTCACAGTGCAGAAGAGGCCCTTCGGTCCATCGAGTCTGTACCGAATTGTGAGAAACACCTGACCTACCTACCTAATCCCATTTACCAGCACTTGGCCCATAGCCTTGAATGTTATGATGTGCCAAGTGCTCATCCAGGTACTTTTTAAAGGATGTGAGGCAACCTGCCTCCACCACCCTCCCAGGCAGCGCATTCCAGACCATCACCACCTTCTGGGTAAAAAGGTTTTCTTCACATCCCCCCTAAACCTCCTGCTCCTCACCTTAAACTTATGTCCCCTCATGACTGACCCTTCAACTAAGGGGAACAGCTGCTCCCTATCCATCCTGTTCATGCCCCTCATAATCTTGTACACCTCGATCAGGTCGCCCCTCAGTCTTCTCTGCTCCAACGAAAACAACCCAAGTCTATCCAACCTCTCTTCATAACTTAAATGTTTCATCCCAGGCAACATCCTGGTGGTTCTCCTCTGCAGCCCCTCCAGTGCAATCACATTCTTCCTATAATGTGGCGACCAGAACTGCACACAGCGCTCCAGCTGTGGCCTTACCAAGGTTCTATACAACTCCAACATGACCTCCCTACTTTTGTAATCTATGCCTCGATTGATAAAGGCAAGTGTCCCATATGCCTTTTTCACCACCTCACTAACATGCCCCTCCGCCTTCAGAGATGAGGCTTGGACTCAGTACCCAACATGCCCAGGACTGACAGACCCTCACAGGAAGGAATCCAAAAGGGTTACAGGATTCCCCAGTCTGGATGCCATGGAAATCATTCGGAGGCAAATTGGAAACTCCATATGGTATGTGCCATATTATAATCGGATGTAATTGGCTGTCAAGTGTTTTGGGATGCCTGGAACTCACGCAGTGCTATGTGAATGATAACTCCCTCTGTTTCTTTCTATGTGGTCGATCTGTACTCCATAAACTGGAGTTAACTCCTGTCATTTTTAATATCTTTCCCCAGTCCTGGACAATATGCAGTGCTCATTCAAAATTGCCCAAAATGGGGAAGGTTGGGAAGTTTTATTCTAGCAATTGTTTGTTACAACGATGGTAACAATCATTACACTGAGTGGATGACTCAGCCACTTATGAGAATATTACAAATCTGTATGTTTAAATTTCTCCTGTGCACATATAAACCAATACTGATAATCTTATAATCTTAATGATAATAATTAGGAAGGCGAATGAAATGTTGGCCTTTATTGCAAGGAGGATAGAGTATAACAGTAGGAAAATCTTACTATAATGGTAACAAGCATTGATAAGATCACACCTAGAGTACTGTGTCCAATTTTGATCTCCTCATTTAAGCAGGGATATATGTGCATTGGAGGCAATTTGTGAAAAGGTTCCATTAGTAGAAGCCTGGGCTGAAGGGGTTGGCTTATGATGAAAGGTTGAACAGGTTGGGCCCATGCCCATTGGAGTTTAGAGGAATGAGGAGGTGATCTTATTGAAATATATGTGATCCTGAGGGTGCTTGGATGGATGCTGAGAGGATGTTTTCTCAGTTGGAGGAATCTAGAACTAGAGGGCACAGTTTCAAAATAAGGAGCCTCCCATTTAAGACAGAGATGAGGAGGGATTTCTTCCCTCAGAGGGTCTTTAATCTAATGTGCCTTTAAGGGATAGCAGAATGTCTTCATGAGAAGGGACATGTGCCATGTGATCCAGTCTAAGTTTCACTTTTGATTTGCGCAGAGCACATGCATGCACACACATACACGCAGCCCTGATGCCTTCAAGCTTTGCGCCCGTGTATAACTGTTCTCATGTGCCTAGTCTTGATGGATGATTCCACAACGTGTTTACCCAAACTCTTAAGTGCAATCGGTGCCTTGTGCCTTGTGCAGTAAATAAGCCTCAGGTGATATATCATTATAATAACATGACAGCTAATCTTTGATATTCTCCTCTCCAGAGAGCAGTGGAGGCTCAGTCACTGAATATATTCGAAGCAGAGTTAGGCAGAGTTTTTGATTGACAAGGGAGTCACAGGTTATGGTGGGGTGGGGTGGGCAGGAAAGTGGGGTTAAGGCCACAAGCAGATCAGCCATGATCTTATTATTGAATAGCAGAGCAGGATTGATGAGTCAAAGGCCAATCCCTGTTCCTATTTCTTCTGTTCTTATGTAGATATCTTGAGGTCATTTGATGAACCTCAATGACTAGTTCACTGTTCAAATGCTCGGATACCTGGTGTGCGGTGCCCATTTAGAGGGGCAATATCAAGTCTCAGGCTGACAGATCGGGTGTGCGGGTGTGGTCTCTCCCTCACCAGGTGTGCTTTTAATGCCCACTTACCAGCTTTTAATCTCGATTAAACCAGCAGAGAACGGGTCAGAGTTATTGAAGTTTCGGTTCGCCACTTACCCCGGAGCTTTTCAATCTGACCACCTCTGGGCCAATCGAACAGCCACCTCATTTTCGAAGGGAGTGCTTTACCATACTGAGCGTTTCTTTCCCCTTGGTGAGTCCTTCATCCTCCTTCATGGACATTGTGTGTGCAACCAGCCACAACAATTTGTGGCTTCTCAAAAAAAAAATAATAATAATCAGCATCCAAACGGCTTCCCATTTAAAACATCAAACCTTGTTTGATAGATCTCTTGGGAAGCAATTAAGACTGCAGGAGCTCGAAGATACATTTGTTTACAGAGGAATATAATCTATTTACTTGAAAGAAGTTCAAAGTTTCCGCATCAAGCAGTGCTCCTCCGAGTCTCCTCTGTCTATCTGCTTTCGTTCCCCCACACCGAACCCCCGCCCACCCAAAACCCCTCCTCGCCCCCTTCCCCTTGGGTTATCGGCATGGAACTGAGGAAACTTGTGCAGGATATACTTTCGATTCATCAAGCGCCCAAGTCGCATGTCCGACATGGCTCTCCCAACCTCCGACCTGCCTGGATCCAGGTGCCATTTTGTTCCCATTTCGCTCTGAGGTGTATTTCCCTTCTGTGGGTGATGGAACAGTCATTTCAGCGGCAGCCGAGCGTCCTCCCTCAAAATGCTCAAGCGGGCTCACTTCGAAGGGAGTGCTTCAAGCGCCCCCAAGGCAATTCGGCACACGATTTAAGCTGACACTCGGGCTGCTGGGAGGGAGTGCCGCCCTGCTGGAGGCGCTGCCTTTCAGATGGGGCGCGGGTGCGGCATGGACGTTCCCCCTGCCGTGGGGAACGTGGGGTTGAGATTACAATCAGATCAGCCGTGATCCTATTGGATGGCGGAGCAGGCTCGAAAGGGGCCGAGTGGCCTTTTCTTGCTCCTAATTCATGTGTTCTTATGTAAGGGCAGGGGAGTTAAACAGAGGTCCCACATGCCCTCTCAAGCTAGGCTTCAAAGATCCTACAGCACTAAAATATGGTAAAGAATAACAGAAGAGTTCTTGTGTCCCGGCCAATATCTGTCCCTCAACCAGCATCATGACACACATTTTAAAGAAAGACTTGCTTTTCTATAGTGTCTCTCACAACCACAGGATATCTCAAAATGCTTCACAGCCATTGAAGTACCTGTGAAGCACAGCAAGACCCCACAAAGAACAATGTGATAACGACCAGATAATCTTTATTCTGTCTTGTTGATTGAGGGATAAATATTGGTCAGGACAGTGTGGAGAACTCCCCTGCTCTTGCATAAGGATTAGGAGCAGGAGTAGGCCACATAGCCCCTTGAGCCTGCTCCGCCATTCAATAAGAAACATAGAAACTAGGAGCAGGAGTAGGCCATTCAGCCCTTTGAGCCTTCTCCACCACTCAATTTGATTATGGCTGATCCTCTATCTCAACGCCATACCCCTGCTTTCTCTCCATATCCCTTGATGCCCCTAATATCCAAAAAATGATCAATTTATTTCTTGAATATACTCAGGGACCCAGAGTCCACAGCCTTCTGTGGTAGAGAATTCCACAGGTTCACCACTCTCTGAGCGAAGAAATCTTTCCTCATCTCAGTCCTAAATCCTGAGCATCCTGAGGCTGTGGCCCCTGGTTCTAGACAACTCAACCAGGTGAAACATTCTCCCTGCATCTAGTCTGTCTCACACTGTTAGAATTTTATACGTTTCAATCATATCTCCTTTCATTCTTCTAAACTCTAGTGAATACAGGCCCAGTCGAACCAATCTCTCCTCATACAACAGTCCTGTCATCCCTGATATCAGCCTAGTGAACATTCACTGCACTCCCTCTATGGCAAGTATATCGTTTCTTAGGTAGGGAGACCAAAACTGCACACGATACTCCAGGTGTGGTCTCACCAATGCCCTATGTAACGGAAGTATAACCTCCCGACGTTTGTATTTAATTCCCCTTACAATAAACAAAAACATTCTATTATCTTTCCTCATTACCTGCTGTACCTGCATAGTAACCTTTTTGTGATTCATGCACTAGGACACCAGGATCCCTCCGAATCTCACAGCTCTGCAATCTCTCACCATTTAGATAATCAGCTTCTTTTTTATTCTTCCTGCCAAATGGAGAATTTCACATTTGCCTACATGATACTCCATTTGCCAGATCTTATCCCGCTCACTTAACCTATCTACATCCATTTGTAGCCTCATGTCCTCTTCACAATTTACCTTCCTACCTATATTTGTGTCATCAGCAAATTTAGCAACCATCCCTTCCATCCCTTCATCCAAGTCATTTATATAAATTGTCAAAATCTGAGGCCCCTATGGCACACAACTCATGTCATCTTGCCAATCAGAAAACTACCTATTTATCTCTGTTTCTTGTTTCTTCTTCTGTCCATGCCAATATGTTACCCCCATAACCTGATCTTTTATTTTACACAATATCCTTTGATGTGGCACCTTATCAAATGCCCTCTGGAAATCTAAATACAGTACCTCCACCAGTTCCCCTTTATCCACAGCACCTGTTACTTCTTCAAAGAACTCTCATAGATTGGTTAAACATGATTTCTCTTTCACAAAACCATGTTGACTCTGCCTGATGACTTTGAGCTTATCCAAGTGCCCTGCTGTAGCTTCTTTAATAATAGCTTCTAACATTTTCCTTATGGCAGATGTTAAGCTAACTGGTCTGTAGTTCCCCGCTTTCTGACTCCCTCCCTCTTTGAATAAAGGAGCTACATTCACTATTTTCCAAACCAATGGAATCTTCCCCGAGTCTAGGGAATTTTGAAAATTTAAAACCACACATCAACTATCTCACTAGCCACTTCTTTTAAGACCCTGGAATGAAGTCCATCAGGACCCGGGCACTTGTCAGCACACAGCTCAGCCATTCACTAAGTACCACTTCCCTGGTGATTGTAATCTTCTTGAGTTCATCCCTCCTTTTCAATTCCTGATTTATAGCTATTTCAGGGACGTTACTTGTATACTCTATAGTGAAGACCGATATCTGTTCAATTCATCTGCCATCTCCTTATTTTCCATTATGAATTTCCCAGACTCACTTTCTCTTGAACCAACTCTCATTTTGTGAACTCTTTTATTTTTAATTGCCTATAGAAATTCTTCCTTTATATTTCTAGCTCGCTTTTTCTCACACTCTAATTTTTTCCTCCTTAAAAATCTTTTGGTCGTCCTTTGCTTGTTAAAAAATATTCTGTCCCTCTCCTAACCTGCCACCCATCTTTGCGCAATTATGTGTTTTTTTTTAAAGTTTGATACGACCTTTACCTTTTTTAGTCAACCACAGGTGGTGGGTCCTCCCTTGAAATTTTTCTTTCTCGTTAGAATGTAACTATTCTGTGTATTCTGAAATATCCCCTTAAACGTCTGCTGCTGCATCTATACTGACCTATCCCTTAACCTCATTTGCCAATTCACTTTAGCTTGCCCTACTTTACCTAGAAGAGCTTGAAGATCTTCTTCAAAATAGTGGCCAAGGGGTCTTTGATGTCCACCAGGGAGGGCATCTCACCTGAACATCTCATCTGAAAAACGCCACCTCAGACAATGCCGCACTCCCTGAGTCCTGACCTTCCGACAGTGCTGCACCGCCTCAGAACTTCACTCAAGCCATCAGCTTTTCGCATACATTTCCCCATTCACCAGTATTCTAGTTTCCTCTTAAATGCTGCAGTTGATTTGGTTTCAGTCCGAACTGTAGTGTAGTAGGTTAATAGAACAGATATGCTCATGAGTGATGTAGACTATGATGTACCTGTGGTGTCAGCAGTCATGCGCGAGAGACTTCATAGCAGACAGGCAGTACTCAGAGGAGATGTGCCTACTCAGTAACCACTGTTGTAAACACTGTACATCGTGTAAATAAACCAGTTTTAAGTAAATACCTGAGCCTAGCTACAGTCCCTCTTCACAAGATACAAGGCCCAGCACATCCATCAAATACTAGCTTCAGTTGAAGCAGTGAGTATTCCACCAATTCTCCTTTGCAAAAGAATATTCTCTGAACTGACTCCCTCAGGCAGGTTCTGAGGTATCCCATGAAGTGGGCAATCGGTAACCACCTGTACCTTCAGCCACCAGACTCTGTTGTCTGCAGTTCCCTGACTGAACCCCACCTACTCTTTCTCTCCCACCCTACCTCATTGAAGTCCACCCCATGGCTGGAGTTTACTGGCCAGGGGAAAGAGCTTTCCCTTATCAAAGCACCTCATGAGTTGAAAGTCATCTTATCTGATCTCCTCCTAACTATGAGCTGAAATACGGGGCTGGAATTTGCAGGACGTCATATTCCCTGCACCCCAGCCCTCAAGGCCTGAAACCTGGCTTCCCCACAGCGATATTACACTGGGCGCAGCAAGGTTGGGGGGAGTGAGGTGGGGGAGGTGTGAGCTTGTGATGCTGGCGGGAGCATTAGAGAGGGGGCTGATCTTTGCCGGGGCTGCGAGGTGCCTCCGATGGGCACAGGGGACACCACAAAGATGGTACCCCCACCACCCCCACCCCCCCCTCCACTTCCTGCTCTACAGCAGCCTGTGGAGTGAAAGCTGCTGGGCTGTTTGCCTTGTTTCAGCCTCCCCTGCCTCATGTAAAATAGAGATGGAGACGGAGATGGAGTGAGGCTCGTAAGTAGATGATAATTGTCCACTGAAGAGCCTCAGCAAGTCCCAGCGTGGGTGGGCTACCTGAAGCCTGCCCCTCCTCCACTGTGACATGGGGGCAGGCCGGAGATGGGCGGGAAGGCTGGTCACTTTATGCTACGAGCGCCCCCCCCACCACCTTCAAATACGACAGTGGGGTGGGGTGGAATAGGGGGCAGAGCGGTCGGTGAAATCAACCCCATGGGGGCAGTGTTTTCAGCCTGTCGGGCGGGCGGGCCTGACCCAATCTCTGGCGGGTGGGGAGCCGATCCCTGTCAGATTAGGTGGCACCGCCGCCATTTTAAGCCAATTAAGGCCCGCCCACCATGACGTCCAGCGGGAAGCGCTATGCACTCCCTGTGCGGGTGGAGGGGGAATCCCTAAAAGCGACAGAGCACACATCTCCCTGAGGCTAAGTGCAGCCTCAGGGAGATTGCTGAAAGTTGTTCAAACATTAAAAATAGAGAAAAAAATCCTTCACACATCCTCCTCATGTGACAATGTCACACGAGATGGGACATGTTCATAATTTAAATAAGTTCATTAAAATTTTTAAACCCCTGCGTGAAGCCTCATCCCGCCGCTGGTGGATGAGGTTTCACGTTTTCCCTATTCCCCGCCGGGTCTCCTGGCCGACCCATCAACCTTAAGGTTGGACGGGCAGGTCCTTTAATTGTTTTAATGATCCTGTCAATGGCCTCAATTGGCCATTGACTGGTCGGCGGGCGGACAGCTGATTTTGCAGCGCCCCCGCCTGCCTGAAGATTTAAATGGTGGGGGGGATGACCCCCCCAATGTCATCCCGCATCCATTTCATGCCGGTGAGCGGGTCCTGCTCGCCAATGGCAAAATTCAGCCCATGGAGTTGCAGCCTTTTGGCCCAATGGATGGAACAGCTGGGGGTTGATAGAAAGGATATCAATCAGATCTGTTTCAAACGTGCTAACATTCATGTGTGTGTGTGTGTGTGGCGATGCAGTGGTAATAATCTGGAGAGTCAAGTTAATATGCTGGAGGCACAGGTTCCACAACCCACCATGGCAGCTGGTGGAGTTTAAATGTAGTTAATAAACCTGGGATATAGTGTCAGTAATGGTGACCATGGCATCTGTTGTTGTAGAAACCCTTCTGGTTCACTAATGTCTTTTTGGGAAGGAAATCTGCAATTCTTACCTGGTCTGCCCTAAATGTGACTTCAGACCCACAGCAATCAGTAGCCTAACAAGCCACTCAGTTGAAGGGAGATTTGGGCCAGGATTTTTCCTATAGAGGGTGGGTGGGCTGGGTGGGGGTAGGCGCGGAGCCGATTGCCACCCGCCACTGGCTGCGTGCCGCCATTTTATGCTGGGGGGGGGGTCAATTAAGGGCGGGCGGGGGTGGGGAGGAGGGTGAGTCGGGGCCAGCGCTCTTTCGTGCTGTTTTGTTTTTCTGTGAATGTGAGCTGGTCATATTCTTTTTACTCTTGCAAGGGATATGGGTGTCGCAGCCAAGGCCAGAACTTGTTACCCATCCCTCGGCCAGAATCTTCCGACCAGCTCACGTTGACAGGTGTGGCTCCTCGAAACAGAGAAGCTGATCAAGTTTGTAGACTGTGGAATTGTTATCAGTTTTATTTGTAATGCATGAATTAGTAATGGATGAGACAGATTGCAATAAGTAAGAAATACAATATTAATGAACAGGAGGTGGGCTTATTCAAGCAGCACTTCTCAAAATTGTTCCCGTTTTGATGCTCCAGAATTGGTCTGACTCCAGATGCAAAGAGAAACAAAACACAGGATAGTAACGTTCAATATTTAAGTATTAAAGTTTGCACATAAAGGAAAAAACATGCATCATACATATATATATATATATATATGAAAATTTGCTTTTAAAGCTACTTTGTGAAAATGCTAACTGCTGGACTCACTGGGCCTAACCACTGGGCTCGAGTGTCCAGATGCTCTACGCTCATGAGGAGTTCTGCAACTGAATGCACAGGCGCACCTTCCGAGCCCCACCACCCCCCCTTCACCCCCCCACCCCCCCACCACCCAACAATTGTGGCATGGCCACCCCACCCCCACTCACCGATCGTCCAATTGGGGTTCCCGTTGATTAAAGTACCCAGTCACACACAGGGTCACTTGAAGGTACTCACCCCTCCCCTTGCAGTGAAACGGGACCGGGGAGGAGGCGGGGGGTTAAAAAAAAAGGGGGTCACACGCGTGTGACGGAACCTCGAAACCTGTCCGGGCCCCCACCCCAATTACTCGTCCCGTGACGCCCTCAGGGGTAGCAGGGGTGGGGGGGTGGGGGTAGAGATAGGGCACACGGTTTGGGAAGCCCTGTACTGGGGCCTGATGATCATCTGCACAATTGCACACGGAGAGGGATTGTGATCTGGGGAATTTTGCTGCCGTCGGGAATGAGTTATACACAAATTACTCAGTTTCAGATAAAGAGGCAAAACACCTGGAAAACTGGCACGAGGGAGACTCGAGGTGGCGTGGACGGACAATATCGGAACGCGGGCCGGGTTCTCCACGGGGCAGGAAGCAAGGGCAGTGGAGACAAGACATCAGTGGAGAAACAAAAACAGAATTACCTGGAAAAACTCAGCAGGTCTGGCAGCATCGGCGGAGAAGAAAAGAGTTGACGTTTCGAGTCCTCATGACCCTTCGACAGAACTTGAGTCAAGTCATGAGGACTCGAAACGTCAACTCTTTTCTTCTCTGCCGATGCTGCCAGACCTGCTGAGTTTATCCAGGTAATTCTGTTTTTGTTTTGGATTTCCAGCATCTGCAGTCTTTTTGTTTTTACATCAGTGGAGAAAGTTTGTTCATAATGTGGCCAACCCTCGGAACAAGGATGGATGAAAGACAGGCAGAGCTTACAGAACAGAAACAGCCCAGCTGACCACACCCCCCACCCCACACACACACACACCCCGCCCCCGCCCCACACACACACCCCGCCCCCGCCCCACACACACACACCACGCCCCCGCCACACACACAACCCGCCCCGCCCCACACACACACCACACCCCCGCCACACACACATCCCGCCACACACACACCCCGCCCCACACACACCCTGCCCCACACACACCCCGCCCCCGCCACACACACACCCCGCCCCCTCCCGCAGCCCTCGGGTCAGGATTTTCAGCTCAGGGTGCAGGCGCGTGCCCCGACACATCCGAGCGTGAAATGGTGCGCGATGCAGATTGGGCGAGAGTCGGCAGCGCGCCCGCTGGCCATTAAGAGGCCGATTGAGGCCCTCAAGCAACCAATTAAGTCGGATTTTCCACCACCTGTCCAGCCTTACGGTTGGCGGGGCGGGAGAAGGAGTCAGGCGGCCTTCGCCTTTTTGGGGAAACCTCATCCACCGGTGGGACGAGGGTTTCCGAGGATGAATTAAAAAGCAATAAGAAAATTTTAAGCTCGTTTTTAACGTGTCCCTCTTCCTGGGACTGAGTCACATGTGGGGGACGCCCCGTTTGCGAAATCTTCACTTTTCGTTTGAAAGGCCTTCGGCTCCCTGAGGGCGGCTCTGGTGACTTCAGGGAGCTTTCAGTGAGCGCCCAACACCGCCCCGCACCCCCCCCCCACCCCGCGCTCCGCGCACACGCAAGCTTCAGCGCTCGCGCTCCTCCCGCCAACACCTCCCCCTCTCCGAAGCCGGGCAGCGCTGCGCATCGCAGCGCGCGATTCAGGCTAGCTGGCTGTTCATTGGCCAGCCAGCGTGAAACCGTACTCGGGGCCCGGTCGCCTGCTTCACGGCCTCTCCCGGGCCTGCCCCACCACGCCAGGCCGACGAGGGGAACACCCTGCCCGTGGCCGTTTGTGTGCCCCAGGGGCCTCCCTGCCGGCCTGCTTCACCTCAGCCATTCAGCCATTCCTTTCTCCCTCGTGTACGTCGAGGCTGCCTCACAGACGAGGATGGTCACTGAGAAAAGGGCGTCATGATTTCCCCAGTTCTTGAACCACGGCCACTACCGCTGTGAGGTAACTCTTTCGAGTACAAACACGTTTCCATCTGTTCCTATCCAGATGAAGTTACATTGTTTTTCATAGTTTGCCATTGTGAGATTTGAACTCTTGATAATCTTTTAAATGAAAACCAAATCAACAAAATTGGGATAAATCAGGCACAGTCCCTAATTCAGGTCAGCTGTAAAACCAAGAACAAAGTTTAAAGGAAACTTACAAACTTTAAATCAAAATGTGATTAAAGGGGTCAACAAAACACCCCAGTCCCCGCGGTGTCCACTGAGCACGGAAGGCCTTGAGAGTGTCAGCAGACACCGCGTGCTCCCTCTCCAGGGACATCCGGCAGCGAACGTAGCCGCGGAAGAGGGACAAACAATCGGGCGGGACTCCCCCGTCGATCGCCCACTGCCTGGACCTGTTAATGGCCAACTTGGCCAGGCCCAGGAGCAGTTTCACGAGGAGGTCCTCCTCCTTCCCGACCCCCTTCCGCACCGGGTGCCCATAGATCAGGAGCGTGGGGCTGAAGTGCAAACAAAACATCAATAAAAGGTTTTTCAAGTAACTAAAAAGGGAGTGCAGCCTACAACACCCTATGTATACATGGTCCACGGACTCCACAAGACCGCAAATAAGGCACGTGTCCTGAGAGTCCGTGAACCTATGCATCCTCTTATTATAAGGGACTGCTGCATGCAACACCCTCCAACCCAGGTCCCCGATAGAAAGGGGGAGGACACCTCCGTAGAGGGCTTCCCATCGGGGGCCTCCGCTGCCGGACGGCAACAAGGCACGCCAGGGCGTGTCCGGGCGGCGGACAAGGGCGAGAAAATGGAAGGTGTGCAGCAGCAGTCCGTACAAAAAGCCCCTCTTTGCCGTGCCAAAAGGCACGGAGGGCATGTCCCCAAGGCGGCTCATATTGCAGGGCACCAGCACCCGAGGGAGGGTTCGGGGCTTGGGGCCAATGTGGAATTCTGTCCGAACAGGGGAACATTCAGACGGAAGACCACCGCACACCTGGGCCACCTCAAGACCCAAAATAACGTCGGGTCCGAGCATGACCGTTCTCAGGTCTTGGATGGCATTGGCTGCGACCTGGACACTCACAGACGCTCGTCGCGTCAACTCCTGTGGGAGCATCCAGCCCAGTCCTCCGCCACCCAGCACGTCCCTGATCCTGGTCACCCCTGCGGCCACAGCCCTCCTCTCCGCCAACCACTGAAAAGGACGGAGGGGCGGATTCCTGAGCAGCGGGTCTCTGACGATAGCTGCTACTCCTGATGGGGGAGAGCTGCTTCGTGAGGCGACCACTTTCCAGACTTTGATCAGGTCCTGGTAAAAGACGGGCAACGACTGCAAGGAGCCACCGAGGCCCAGCTGTTCTATAAACAGGAGCTGCACGTCATAATTCAGGCCGTGCACCTGACGGAAGAAATACGTCATCAGGGCACACCATCTAGGAGGAGGCTCGGCGTAAAGGTATCGCTGCAGGGTCTGAAGGCGGAAAGTCGCCACCTGTGTGCGTAGGCACACTAACCCCTGACCACCCTCCCTAAGCGGGAGACTCAGAACCTCGGCAGCGACCCAGTGCAATCTTTTGTCCCAGAAGAAGTCGACTAACAATCTCTGGATTCTTGTGACAAAGTCCGGGGGAGGGGTCAAAGTGACCAACCGATTCCACAACATGGCGGCGATCAGCTGGTTTATGACCAGAACTCGACCCCGGTAAGATAGCACTCAGAGCAGTCCTGTCCAGCGCCGCAGGCGAGCGGTGACTTTCGTCTCCAGTTCCTGCCAGTTTGCCGGCCAGGATTCCTCAGCAGGGCAGAGATGGGCACCCAGGTAGAGGAGGCTGGTCCTGCTCCAGGTGAAAGGCCTGAGCTCCTCGGGTAGGGGATCCATCTGCCACTGACCGACCAGGAGTCCAGAACATTTACCCCAGTTGATCCTGGCAGAAGAAGCGGCAGAGTAGACCTCCTGGCACTCACGCATCCTCCGCAGGTCAGCCGAGTCACTAAACATAAGGAGCACGTCATCGGCGTAAGCCGAAAGGACCACCCCGATGCCCGGCCCGCGCAGAACCAATCCCGACAACCTCCTCCGCAAGAGGCGCAGGAAAGGCTCCACGCAAATAGAAAAAATGCTAGTAACTCTTTCGAGTACAAACACGTTTCCATCTGTTTCACATGAAGTTACATTGTTTCATAGTTTGCCATTGTGAGATTTGAACTCTTGATAATCTTTTAAATGAAAACCAAATCAACAAAATTGGGATAAATCAGGCACAGCCCCTAATTCAGGTCAGCTGTAAAACCAAGAACAAAGTTTAAAGGAAACTTACAAACTTTAAATCAAAATGTGATTAAAGGGGTCAACAAAACACCCCAGTCCCCGCGGTGCCCACCGAGCACGGAAGGCCTCGAGAGTGCCGGAAGACACCGCGTGCTCCTTCTCCAGGGACATCCGGCAGCGAACGTAGCCACGGAAGAGGGACAAACAATCGGGTGGGACTCCCCCGTCGATCGCCCACTGCCTGGACCTGTTAATGGCCAACTTGGCCAGGCCCAGGAGCAGGTTCACGAGGAGGTCCTCCTCCTTCTCGACCCCCTTCCGCACCGGGTGCCCATAGATCAGGAGCGTGGGGCTGAAGTGCAAACAAAACATCAATAAAAGGTTTTTAAAATAACTAAAAAGGGAATGCAGTCTACAACACCCTATGTATACATGGTCCACGGACTCCACAAGACCGCATAAAGGGCACGTGTCCTGAGAGTCCGTGAACCTATGCATCCTCTTATTATAGGGGACTGCTGCATGCAACACCCTCCAACCCAGGTCCCCGATAGAAAGGGGGAGGACACCTCCATAGAGGGCCTCCCATCGAGGGCCTCCGCCGCCGGACGGCAACAAGGCACGCCAGGGCGTGTCCGGTCGACGGACAAGGGCGAGAAAATGGAAGGTGTGCAGCAGCAGTCCGTACAAAAAGCCCCTCTTTGCCGTGCCAAAAGGCACAGAGGGTATGTCCCCGAGGCGGCTCATATTGTGGGGCACCAGCACCCGAGGGAGGGTTCGGGGCTTGGGACCAATGTGGAATTCTGTCTGAACAGGGGAACGCTCAGACGGAAGACCACCGCACACCTGGGCCACCTCAAGACCCAAAATAACGTCGGGTCCGAGCATGACCGTTCTCAGGTCTTGGATGGCATCGGCTGCGACCTGGACACTCACAAATGCGCGTCGCGCCAACTCCTATGGGAGCATCCAGCCCAGTCCTCCGCCACCCAGCATGTCCCCGATCCTGGTCACCCCTGCGGCCACAGCCCTCCCCTCCGCCAACCACTGAAAGGGACGGAGGGGCGGATTCCTGAGCAGCGGCTCTCTGACGATAGCCACTACTCCTGACGGGGGAGAGCTGTGTCGCGAGGCGACCATATTCCAGACTTTGATCAGGTCCTGGTAAAAGACGGGCAACGCCTGCAAGGAGTCACCGAGGCCCAGCTGTTCTATAAACAGGAGCTGCACGTCATAATATAAAGAGAGATCACATGACCTTGTGTACCCAATAGAGGAGTAGCATGGGCTGCAGTTCGTTTGTAACTCTTTTCCATCTCTTTTACAAACACGTTTCCATCTGTTCCTATTCAGATGAAGTTCCATTGTTTCATAGTTTGCCATTGTGAGATTTGAACTCTTGATCTTGGGGTTACAAACCCAGTACCATAACTACTTGGCTATAAATTGAAGCTTCGGTGATGAGCTTTCAATCATTTAGTCCCGAAAGGCTGATTTATGGGGATGGTGTTAATCGGCAGGGGGCTGCGCATACCCACAAATCCTGGCTTGCTGCTTCTCGTCTCCCATTTCAATAGGAGGAAAAATTCCAGGCATCGACGGACGGGGATTTGCCCATATTCCGATTACTGTTAAGATTACGCACCAATAGCTGATTCCCGAAAACGAACGCATTGGGTTCCAAGTGAAGAGGTACCCAATGAAACAAGGAAACCTCAAATAAGTTGGAGGGTGTTGCATGCAGCAGTCCCCTATAATAGGAGAATGCATAGGTTCACGGACTCTCAGGACACCTGCCCTTTTTGCGGTCTTTTTGGAGTCCGTGGACCATGCATATATATACGGTGTGGTAGGCTGCACTCCCTTTTTAGTTATTTGTAAAACCTTTTATTGATGTTTTGTTTGCACTTCAGCCCCACGCTCCTGATCTATGGGCACCTGGTGCGGAAGGGGGTCGGGAAGGAGGAGGACCTCCTCGTGAACCTGCTCCTGGGCCTGGCCAAGTTGGCCATTAACAGGTCCAGGCAGCGGGCGATCGATGGGGGAGTCCCGCCCAATTGTTTGTCCCTCTTCCGCGGCTACGTTCGCGGCCGGATGTCCCTGGAGAAGGAGCACACGGTGTCTGCTGGCACACTCAAGGCCTTCTGTGCTCGGTGGGCACCGCGGGGACTGGGGTGTTTTGTTGACCCCTTTAATCACATTTTGATTTAAAGTTTATAAGGTTCCTTTAAACTTTGTTCTTGGTTTCACAGCTGACCTAAATTAGGGGCTGTGCCTGATTTATCCCAATTTTGTTGATTTGGTTTAATAGTTTTCATTTAAAAGATTATCAAGAGTTCAAGTCTCACAATGGCAAACTATGAATCAAGAGTTCAAATCGGGACAGATGACAGAAAGCCTGGTGAAAGAGCTAGGTTTTCAGGAGCATCTAAACGGAGGGGAGAGAGAGAGAGATGGAGAGATAGAGAGGCACGAAGAATCCAGTGGAGAAATCTAGAGGTCAGTGCTCAGGCTGCTGAAGGCATGGCTGCCAAAGGAACAAGGTTCGTCCACTTCATTTTCACCCATCAGTCACCGGTTGCAAAAGGAAAGGAAATTCTGTTCAATGTTTGTTGACTTCAAAGGCCTGGCCTGGTAGAAATGCACAAATTAAGCTGTTGCTGAAATTCAGTTGTGGCTGAGCGGAACTGCATTCAGAATGTAATGATGAAGAGATGTTGTCTACTTCTGCAGGCAGCACTTGGTCAGCTGGTTGTGCTGATGTTGAGCCTTTGAGTGTCACATAAAATGCAGGGAATGATAGAATTATTACAGTACAGAATGAGGCCATTCAGCCCTATGTGTTATTGGCGGCTCCCTGATTGAACAGCTCAGCTGGCTTCACTTCCCTGCCTCGCCCCTACCCCGCCACCCCTCCCCCCACCCAGCCACCACCCCAGCCACCCCTCCCCCCACCCCGCCAACACTCACCCCACCCTGTCACCCCTCCCCCCACCCAGCCACCACCCCGCCACCCCTCCCCCCACCCCGCCAACACTCACCCCACCCTGTCACGCCTCCCCCCACTCAGCCACCACCCCGCAGCCCCTCCCCCACCACAGCCACCCCTCCCCCCACCCCGCCAACCCTACCCCACCCCGCCACCCCTCCCCCCACCCCGCCAACCCTACCCGACCCCACCCCTCCACCCCTCCCCCCACCCAGCCAACCCTACCCCACCCCGCCACCCCTCCCCCCACCCCGCCAACCCTACCCGACCCCACCCCTCCACCCCTCCCCCCACCCAGCCACCACCACGCCACCCCTCCCCCCACCCAGCCACCACCCCGCCACCCCTCCCCCACCCCGACACTCCTCCCCCCCCACCCCGCCACCCCTCCCCCAACCCAGCAACCCCTCCCCCCACCCCGACACTCCCCCCACACCCCGACACTCCTCCCCATCCCTCCACCCCTTCCCACTCCTCCCCCATCCCTCCACCCCACCACCTACCACTTCACCCCTCCCCCACCTGCCACCCCTCCCACCACCCGCCACCCCCCCAACCCACTACCCCTCCCCCCAACCCGCCACCCCTACCCCAACCCGCCACCCCTCCCCCCCAACCCGCCACCCCTCCCCCTCCCGCCACACCTTCCCCATCCCTCCAAACCTCCCCCACCCCTCCCCCCACCCCACCACCTGTCAGTGAACCAGTACTGAGGGAGTGCTGCACTGTCGGAGGGTCAGTACTGAGGGAGTGCTGCACTGTCAGAGGGTCAGTACTGAAGGAGTGCTGAACTGTCATAGGGTCAGTATTGAGGGAGTGCTGCACTGTCAGAGTGGCAGTACTGAAGGAGTGCTGAACTGTCAGAAGGTCAGTATTGAGGGAGTGCGGCACTGTCAGAGGGTCAGTATTGAGGGAGTGCTGCACTGTCAGAGGGTCACTACTGAGGGAGTGCAGCATTGTCGGAGAGTCAGTACTGAGGAAGCACCGCACTGCTGGAGGATCAGTACTGAAGGAATGCTGCACTTTCAGACGGTCAGTACTGAGGGAGTGGTGCACAATTGGACGGTCAGTACTGAGGGAATGCTGCACTGTCAGAGGTTCAGTACTGAGGGAGTGCTGCACTGTCAGAAGGTCAGTACTGAGGCAGTCTTGCGCTGTCAGGGAGTCAGTACTGAGGGAGCGCAGTGCTGTCAGGGGGTCAGTACTGAGGGAGCACCGCACTGTCAGAGGATCAGCACTGAAGGAATGCTGCACTTTCAGACGGTCAATACTGAGGGAGTGCTGTACCATTGGAGGGTCAGTACAGTGAGAGTGCTGCTCTGTCAGAGGAGCAGTGCTGAGGGAGTGTTGCATTGTCAGATGGTTAGTGCTGAGGGAGTGCTGAACTGTCAGAGGGTCAGTGCTAAGGGAGCACCGCACTGTCAGAGGTTCAGTACTAAAGGAATGCTGCACTTTTAGATGGTCAATACTGTGGGCGTGCTGCACTGTCAGAGGGTCAGTGCTGTGGGAGTGCTGCATTGTCAGAGGGTCAGTACTGAGGGAGTCCTGCACTGTCAGGAGGTCAGTACTGAGGGAGTCCTGCACTGTCAGGAGGTCAGTATTGAGGGGATGCTGCTCTGTCAGATGATCAGTACTGAGGGAGTGCTGCACTCTCAGAAGGTCAGTACTGAGGGAGTGCTGCATTGTCAGAGGGTCAGTACTGAGGGAGCGCTGCACCGTCAGAGGTGCAGTCTTTGAAGTGAGATGTCAAATGAGTCCC
Organism: Carcharodon carcharias; assembly: GCF_017639515.1. NCBI lineage: Eukaryota > Metazoa > Chordata > Chondrichthyes > Lamniformes > Lamnidae > Carcharodon > Carcharodon carcharias. Next base: position 27,989,249 of record NC_054483.1, on the reverse strand, counting down.
TCTCAGACGGACTTAAAACTCTTACTGCACTCCTTTGAGGAAGAGCAGGGCACCCCTCTCCAGTGTCCGGGGTCAGTATTCATACCGAGAATCAGATTACCTGGTCATTATCTCATTGCTGTTTATGGGATCTTGCTGTGTAAAAATTACTGCTGCGCTTCCTACCTTACAGCAGTGACTAAATTTTAAAAATGCAGCTCATTGGTTGAAAAGCATTTTTCACGTACTAAGGATGTGAAAAGTGCCACCTAACATAAGTGCCACATGCTGCTGAACATAATTTCTCCTCACCTCTCCTCTGGTAAGTGTGTTCTCTGGTTACTGACCCTCCTACCAGTGAAAACAGTTCATCTCAGTTATGCTACCAAATCCCTGCCTGATTTTTCATCCCCTCTTATTAAATCTCACCTTAAAATTTCTCTGCTCTGTATGGATAAAGAACGATAAAGACCTAAAGTTAGCCGGAGTCATTATTGGGTGAACACTTAATGCGTTGGTATGGTGTTTATCTGAGCACTACTTTAGCAGAAGTGCTAATCTATTTGAAGTCAGTGGGTTAATGCTTCCATTAAATAGCAGAGCCGAGAATCTCACACAAACACATTACATGTTCATCTGCAAATATTGCCAACATTAACTTCTAGCCTTAAGTTCATTTTGCAGAGTCCATTAAGCAGAGAAATGAACAGAGTTTCTGCTGCACAGGTGTTATCTCGGCTCAGCCTGACAATGCTGGGAGGCTTCCAGGACCAGGCGTGTGTGCTCTATTTATGATTCACCACAGCAAACAGCTCACACTGTTTGCACTGGCTCATGAACATCAGCCCCTTTGACAGGAGTTAAGCTTCAGTATGTTAGGATTCTTCTGTCTTAAACTGGAATGGCAGAGAGAATCTTTCTGATTTAGTTAAAGAAAAGCTTGCACTTCTGTATAGCCTCTTTCATGATGTCCAAAGGCACTTTCCAATCATTTAAGTGCTTTAAAAGTGGAAACACTGTTCGAATGTCAGAAACATTTCTGCATAGCAAGCTCCCACAAACAGTAACATGATAATAACCGGGTTTGGGGGCGAGGCGGTGGTGCAGTGGTAATGTCACTGGGCTAGTAATCCAGAGGCCCAGTCTCATGGCGTAGGCTTATGTGTTCAAATTCCACCACAGCAATGGGTGAAATTTGAATTGAGTTGAATTCAATGAATAAATCTGGAATGTAAAGCTAGTCTCAGTAATGGTGACCACGTAACTACCATCGATTGTCACAAAAAACCCTCCTGGCTCAGTCATGTCCTTTAAGGAAGGGAATCTGCTGTCCTTACCCGGTCTGGCCTATATGTGACTCTAGGCCCACAGCAATGTGGTTGACTCTTAAGTGCCCTCTGAAATGGCTGAGTAAACCACTCAGTTCAAGGGCAATTAGGGATGGGCAACAAACGCTGGCCTTGCCAATGACACCCACCTCCCAACAAAGAAGAAAGGAAAAAAAATATGATTTGTTTTTTGTGATGTTCGTTGGCAAGTAGATATTGACCAGGATGCAGTGGGGAGAATTCCCCTGTTCTGCAGATAGTGCCGTTGGAGCATTTGCATCCATTTGAGGCAGGGTATCAACTTAATATCTCATCTGAAAGACTGTGCCTCTGACACTACAGCACTCCTTCAGTGCTGTGTTGGGTATCAACCTACATTTTGTGCTCCATTCTATATCAGTTCGAGATTTTTACTATTGAGATCTACCTTGTGATGAATATGAAGAACTTCTTTCTGATGGTTCTGGGGTTGGAATGGTCTGAACCAATGCCTTGCCGTACGAGACAGGTAGCAGGAAGGTGGCTGCGGGAGCTGAAATTGTTTGTGTTACACAATGAGGTACCTCGTGTCCACTTAAGATGTTGGCTGAGTGTGGATTGAGTTTCTAATCTCTGTCTAAAATTGCTTTCCCAAACCTGTCTTCCTTGGTGACGATGCTTTCTTCTAGTTCCCACCATTCGTCCCAATCTTTTCTCCATCGTCCAGAAACTAAATTTAATTGACAATCCAAAAAGTGAATAAAAGTGAGCTCTTTCACTGCTATCAAGGTAATTGAATTCCTCACTCTCTCGAAAGAATCTTTTGTGAAGAGATCTAAATTAATTTCCCAGGCGTTATTACTAACTTGACTGCCGCAAACGATCAAGGAAAAATTCTGAAGTCACTTTTCGCCTGCGCAAGTGTAGCATTGGCATGACGTGGTCCCTATGTTAACCCTGATTGCCACGGCCCCATGTCACTTTGGAACAAAGTGAGGTTCCTTGGATCTTTGCTTTGGAGTTTGTTCAGGTTTAACACCAGCGTGAGTCAGAGTTCACACAAACACTGAAACTGTAGAATGAGAAAGCTGCAACAACTCTGCTCACCTCACCTTGCCATCTGCCTTTTGGGGACCACCTTCACTGAAGTTGTTGCTTCTATTCAGGATACTCAAGCCCCTAAAAATACAATGAAGGACAGCACACTCCACAACTTCCATTCATATAGCACCTTTAATCTAGTAAAAGCTTCCAAAGCACAAAATGTTAAACTGAGCCGCATTAGGACAGATGACCAAAAGCTTGGTCAAAGAGGTAGTTTGGGGAGCGTCTTAAAGAAGGAGAAAAAGGTAGAGAGGGAATTCCAGAACTCAGGGCACACAGGCAGCCACCAGTTGAGGAGCGATTACAATTGGGGGCTTCTCACGAAGCCTGAATTGGGGCAGCGCAGAGATTGTGGGGCTGAAGAAGGTTACGGGGATAAGGAGAGAGGGATTTGGACACAAGGATGAGAGTTTTACATCTGAGATATTAGACTGGGAGCCAGTGTACTTCAGCTAGCACTAGGGCAAATAGAAGAAAATCCTCACCTGAGGATTCAACCATTAATGCTGGTGACATGAGTTTGCGAGGTTTGTACAGTATTCCCCTGTCCAAGGTGTCTTTACATAGATTAGCACCTCCAATAAAGCAAAGGAGTCTCAAGTGCAAACAAGGGACTAACGCTGTAAGAGGCAACTTTCCTGCTTCTGTACTATTTGTGATCACGATGCAGCCATAGAAACTGTTCCATTTTGATCAAACTGCCTGAGAATAAAGTGATAACCCAAGTTATATATTTACACCATTAATATTTAGTTGAATAGATTTTATGATTTCCAAGTGGGAAACGACTTTGCTTTGATTCAAAATTAGGTTATGCAACACAAAATCATCACTAGTACATCAATTTTATACCCCTGAATTTTACAGCACAATTAGCCCAATTGGCCCATGCTGGTGTTTATGCTCTGCACCAGGCTCATCCCATCCCACTTCATCCAACCCTATCGTCCTCTTCCCCTTCTCCCTCGCTCATTTATTTAGCTTCCCCTGAAGTGAATCTATACAATTCACCCCAACCATTCATGTAGTAGTGTCAGTTCCACATTCTCACCGCGCTCTGATAGAAACGATTCTTTTGAATTCCATCTTGGATATATGAGTGTGACTATCTAATGTTGACGGCTGCATTCACACTGCTAGAGTAGCAATGGGGCAAAGTAGCTGCAGTGTAAACTCGTCCTGAGCTGTCAGCAACACAATGGACAGCATGACCTCCTCCTGTGTTGGAATCATTCCATTCTGAGTCCACAGCCAGTGGGCAGTCAATACAGACAAGTTCCCCTGAGATGAGGATTCCTAGCTGGATACTGATAACCACACTGTATTTCAAGCAAGGCAACAAGACCGTGAGCTGGGCAGCTTCTCCCCTTCTCAGTTCATTCCCAACTGAGTTCAAAAGAAGGAGTTCAGAACAGAAAGCTCCGCTGTCAGGTGATTTCCAGTAAATCACCAGCCCTTTGCCTTCAAAACAGCTCCCCCAGCCGCCCCATTAATTAAAGCAATTACAGTTCTATTGAGCAAATAGCTCTTGGCCCTCTTGTGCTATGCTGGGGTCAGGCGATTTCTTAGAAAGAACATGCTTGCCCACAAACTAAGGTGGACTTATAACCCTTTTAAAAAAAACTCAGGTCCTTGCAAATATCAAAAAAAAATATAGTTCTTGAAGATATGGTTTTAATCAGTGTGAGCCTAACTGATATGTTCATTTCCAGCAGAGCTTTCTCTTAAGGCTGAAATAGCACTCAACTCCTTCCTGAGAGCAACTTTTTCTCCAGCGCTTTGGGACTTGTCGAACTGGAACGTTATCTCTGAGCATTGAGTTACCTCTTAAACCATCCCTCAGCTTTGCACTGCCACTTTCTATTTGTACAAGTGTAGTCAATTACTGAGACTTGATCAATCTGTCTGCCACTCGCTGATGTGTAATATTTCACAATGTTGTTTTGATTCAAAGATGTTAATTTGTTAGACTCCCTTTTGATACAGAGGGTGTGCAGGCTGAACATATAAGTAATCAGCTCAAAACATCAAAGAAAGAACTTAGGAACATAATGGCAGTAGTAGACCATTCAGCCCATTGAGCCTGCAGCTCCAATCAATATGATCATGGCTGATCGGCCACTGCAATACCTTTTTACCACACTATCCCCATACCCCTTTATGTTACTGGCTTTAGAAACCTGTCAATCTCTGCTTTAAACATACTCGATGACTGAGGTCCCACAGCCCTCTAGGGTAGCAAATGCCAAAGATTCACAACCCTCTGAGTAAAGAAATTTCTCCTCATCTCGGTCCTAAGTGGCTTCCCCCTTACTTTGAAATTGTGTCTCCTGGTTCTGGACTCCCCAACCCAGAGAAACGTCCTACCTCCATCTAACCTGTCTATTCCTTTAAGTATTTTGTAGGTTTAAATGAGATCACTGCTCATTCTTCGAAACTCTAGAGAATACACCAGTCCCACCATCCCAGGAATCAATCTGGTGAACCTTTGTTCCCTCTATAGCAATAATACCCTTCCTAAGGTAAGACAACCAAAACTGCACCCAGTACTCCAGGTGCAGTCCAACCAAGGTTCTGTACAATTGAAGCAAGACTTCACTACACCTGTACTCAAATTCTCTTGCAATAAAGGATAACAAACCATTAGCCTTCCTAATTGCCTGCTGCACCTGCATGTTAGTCTTCAGTGACTTATTGATGAGGACACCCAAGTCCCTTTGTACATCTACAATTTTTAATCTCTCGCCATTTAAGAAATACTCTGCACATCTGTTTCTCTTACCAAAGTGGATAACCTCACATTTTTCCACATAATATTCCATCTGTCATGTTCTTGCCCACTCACTAAGTCTGTCCAAATCCTGTTGAAGCCACTTTGCATCTTCCTCAGAACACACATTCCCACCTAGCTTTGTGTCATCTGTGACCTTGGAAATATTTGGTCCCTACATCCAAATCATTGATATATATTGTGAACAGTTGGGATCCAAGTACAATCCCTGTGGTACCCGACTAGACACAGCCTGCCTGCCTGTTAACCAATCCTTAAACCATGTCAGTCTATTACCTCCTACCCCATATGCTTTAATTTTGCTCACCAACCTCCTGTGGAGTACTTTATCAAAAGCCTTCTGAAATCCAATTATACTATGTCCACCGACTCAATCTTGCACTTATCTCACTCTTTTCACAACTACAGGATATCCCAAAGCGCCTTACAGCCAATTAAATACTTTTGAATTGCAATCACTCTTGTAATGTCAGAAATGTAGCAGCCAATTTGCACACAGCAAGCTCCCACAAATATCAAGATGATAGTGACTAGATAGAGGGATAATTCTTGGCCGGGACACTGAAATGAACTCTACTGCTCTTCTTTAAAACAATGCCATGAGATATTTCACATTCACCTGAGAAGAGAGACAGGACCTTGGTTAAATGTCTGCTCCAAAATACAACATTTCTGACAGTACAGCACTCTCTCAGTACTGCACTGGGAATATCAGACTCGATTGTTGTGCTCAAGTCAAGGACTGGAGGTTGAACTTGCAATCTCCTGATTTGGAGGTGAGAGTGTCACCCACTGACTTTTAGGTGACAATTTGATCAATGTGATGGTGAGAGCCTGCAAAGAGAAGTAGAGGAGAGGTAAATTAGGAGGTGATGATTCAGTGACAACAGGTTTAATTTTCAAAGCAAAGGATGAAGCACTGGTTCCTGCAGAGGCAGACTTGATTGAGAGGAAACTGGGTCATTTTGAACTTAGCCTTGTATTGAGATAATATTTAAATAACTTGTTTAGAACGCGATGGGATCTCTCTGTTAATGTCTTGTCAATTACATTGCTAAGGTGAAGAGAAACAGATGATGGGTAGTAACTGTCTTTGAGAATATATAAATAGGAGATAGCTGGGACACTGGGTTGTGTGACAGGAGAGCTGTGAGACTAAACAAGTCAATAAACTCAATAAAGAAAAGCTCTGTGTCTTGGCTTTGGCTTCACCAACTAGCTTCGATTCTATTGACACTCTCCGCTACACCAATTCTGGCCTCTTGAGCATCCCCCATTTCCATTGCTCCAACATTGGCGGCCATGCTTTCAGCTGCCTAAACCTCGGGCCTGAACCTTCTGGTCGGCGCACAGGGGTGGGCCTCGCACGCTGACACATAAAATGACGCACGGAGACATCGGGTGTGCGTCCCGCGACATCACCGCACGTCATTCCGATCTGCAGTTTGGTGGGCATGCACCAGAGTCGGCTGCGCGCCCACCGGACTGTCAAAGGTCTATTAAGGCAATTAATTAACTAATTGAGGCACATGTCAGGGCTGTCCGACCAACCTTAATGTTGGCGGGCAGGCGAAGAGCCCAGGTGGCCTTTGCATTTTTCATGGAACCTCAACCACAGGCAGGGTGAAGGGTTTATTAATTTAATAAAATGTTTCATGAAAATTGATAAACATGTCCCACCTCTTGGACATTTCTGAATTATTTTATTTTTTTAATTTATCACATTTTTATGACTTCCCTTAATCTCCCTGAGGCAGCTCAAGACTCTCCCTCCTCCACCCCCCCGCTCACACAGGTAGTGCTGAGCGCTTCCGGGTGAGCATCACGCTGGGCAGGCCTTCATTGGCCCGTCCATGTAAAATGGCAGCGTGCAGCTGATCGTGGGCAGCGATCGGCTGTGCACCTGCCCACGCCTGCTCCCACCCAGCCTGCCCGACTAGGAGAAAATTCTCCCCTTTATCTCTAGGATTCCCTCCTTAAACATGTTCATCTCTCTCTTCATTTAAGACGTTCCTTGAAAACCTATCTCTCTGATGAAGCTTTTAGCCACCTATATGAATATCTCCAATGTTCAGTGTGGAAGTACCTTGGGATCTTTGAATGTGCACAAGGTCTGCTATGTTTCCTAAACTCCACCAGGAGCTAACCCTCCAGATGGTTTAATAGGTTGTCAACTACCTTGGCAAGTCCTGAGTTTGTGAAAGGTGCTATATAAATTGCAAGTCCTTTCCAATCTTTATAATGTCATTGACAGATTACAAATGGAAAGTCCTGTGGATACAGATGATGGCAACTTGATGGAACAGTCAATCGCTGTACTTTTTTTAATTCATTCATTGGATTTGGATGTCTAAGCTGCAAGGTCAGCATTTACAGCCCATCCCTAGTTGCCCTTTAGAAGGTGGGGGTGAGCCGCCTTCTTGAACAGCTGCAGTCCATGTGGTGTAGGTACACCCACAGCGCTGTTAGGGAGGAGTTCCAGGATTTTGACCCAGCGGCAGTGAAGGAACGGCCAATATATTTCCAAATCAGGATGGTGATTGACTTGGAGGGGGACTTCCAGATGTTGTTGTTCCCATGTATCTGCTGCTCTTGTCCTTCTAGGTGGTAGGGGTTATGGGTTTAAGAAGTGTTGCTGAAGGACCTTTGATGAGTTTCTGCAGTGCATCTTGTAGATGGTACACACTGCTGCCACTGTACATCAGTGATGGAAGGAGTGACGGTTTGAGGCGGCATTTGAGGCGTCAATCAAGTTGGCTGATTTTTCCTGGATTGTGTCGATCTTCTTGAGTATTGGTGGAGCTGTACTCATCCAGGCAAGTGGACCATATTCCATCACACTCCTCACTTGTAGATGCTGGACAGACTTTGGGAGTCAGGCAGTGAGTTGCTCACCACATAATTCTCAGTCTCTGATGTGGTCTTGTATCCACAGTATTTAAATGGCTAGTCTAGTTAAGTCTCTGCCACTAGTACGCCCCCAGGATGTTGATAGGGATTCAGTGGCAATAATGTTTCAGTACATCAAGCGGATCTGGTTCGATTGTCTCTTGTTGGAGATGGTTATTGAGTGGCACTTGTCAGGTATGAATGTTACTTGCCACTGGCAGTAACTAGCACATGTCTCATAGTTAAAAGGTTACTTGAACTTAAATGACTTGACTATTTCTGCAGAGATTAGTTGACAGCTGTTGTGCCAATACGCCAACATCATGTATTTTAATGCATGTTAATTTTGAGGTCAGCAGTGAGATGCCATTTTCATTGAGCTAACAATGGATCAGCATAACTTGGACAGCAACTTCAGGGTACTGTTGTTTAAATAGGCACTACCTCTGGCTTGAAGTTGTTGTATCATTAGCACATGAATAATGTCATGAAAATATAATAATTCTCATAATATTATTGTGATGTATTGTAAAAGTAGTTTAATAAAATTTTGTATATGTACAGGGTAGAGTAGGTAAAGATATTAAAATTTTAAGCGACACAGGGACTAGCCAATCCTTAATGTTGTGGGATAGTGATATTTTTTGTTCAGACAGAGTATTGCCGGAACAAGCGATAATTAGTGTGGTTCATGGAGATGCTAAACCTATTCCATTGTGAAAGGTAAATTTAAAGAGTAAAACAGGTGAGGTGATTGTTGGAGTCATGGAAAAATTGCCCATTCCAGGGGTTCAATTTATTTTAGGTAATGATACAGCTGCGTCACAGATGTAGGTGATGCCTATGGTAGTTGAGCAGCCTGTAGACTTATTTTCAACAGAAGTGTTGCAGAAAGAGCAAACTGGATTGTTTCCGGATTGTGTGATAACAAGATCACAGGCACACAGGTTGAAACAGGAAGAACAGGAAGTTAAAAGGCAGGGAGAAGGTGTGGAAGTCCAATAAGCTGACACTGTTTTTGATAAGATTGTTCAGTTTGAAAGAATGGAGGATAATGCAGCTGAGGTGTTTAACTCAAGGCAGTTGGTAGAGTTACAGAAAAAGGATCCACTCATAAAATAGCTGTATCAGACAGCTTGCTCAGAAATAGAGGCAGAATGCATTCCAGAATGTTGTTACCTTAAGGTAATGTTGATGAGAAAGTGATGGCCCTAGCAGGTTTCAGCAGATGAAAACTGGATGGAAGGTTATTATACCATTTGGGTATAGAAATGAGATTCTGAGAGTAGCTCATGAAATTCAAATGGGGGGACATTTAGGAATTAGAAAGACACAGGCGAAAATACAAAAACAATTTTAATTGGCCTGGATAGCATCGGGATGCAGTCAAATTCAGTAGAACGTGTCACACATGTCAGGTGATAGGGAAACCACAAGCAGTGATTAAGCTGGCACCTTTAAATCCAATTCAAGCTTTTGAAGAACCTTTTACTAGGGTCACAATTGATTGTATAGGACCCCTCCCTATGACTATAAGTGGAAATCAGTACCTACTGCTAATAATGGATGTGTCTACAAGGTTTCCTGAAGTGATATCCCAACAAAGAAAGTTGTGGAAGAGTTGACTAAATGTTTTACAAGACATGGTTGACCAAAAGAAATACAATCAGGTCAGGGTTCAAATTTCATTTCACAGCTGTTTAAGAAAGTAGTGAACAGTTTGGGGATAAAACAGTTTAAGTCAACAGTTTATCATCCTGAGTCACAAGAGGTTTTGGAAAGATGACATCAAACTTTAAAATAACCTGTCGCCTGAATTTTCATAACCAGCTAATTAATTTTCATGCTTCTGTGATCTAGTCCTGAGCAGCATCCACGAATAACAGGTGCAAGGGGAACACTGGGTCATGAGTCCACTGCCAATCCATTTGGGATACGAGCCAGACTGCAAGGATTATTTTAAGCCCAAGCAAGTTCTTTGTTAAATTCATCTGCCCGTTAGCTCAATCAATGTGGCATCATTACACCCAACATGCTGGAGCAGTATGCAGTGAGGTCTCTGCCAAGTGCCAACTCTTTCCAGTTTTGCTGCTGAATGAGTTTTGTGATCTCTCGTCAAGACGATATGAAGTGAATGAGCGAGGCATTTGCTGATTCGCGAGAAAATCAAAGCTGCAAAATGGAAAGTTGCAAACGTGTAACATGGGTGACAAAGAAGGAACCTTTGCACTGAACGATTTCTAGGAACTTGTGCCAGGTGGGCAGCACATGCCTCTTCTTGCCAAGGAGGGAGTTGTGTTTTCACTGGCATTTTCTGCTACCATCATTGTGATAATGGATCGTCACTCAGTAATTAAATAACAATTAATTAGGTTTCCTCTTGCCATTTAGTTATAACTAGCTGATTGCCCACGGCGTTGTTCACCGGTAGACTACGATCTGAAACTTGGTTGCTCTCCTGACTTGTTTCCTTTGACACAGGTCAAGCATTCTTTAGCAGGAAGAGGACTATCAAATTCAGGTAGCTGTGACAACTTGGAAATTCTCTGGAGAAAATTAGAGACCAGTTGTAACTGTTTGTAGGTTTCTGGCTCCCGGTCAGAGGAAAATATTGTACAATGATTGGCTTATTTACTTTTTGAAAAAGTAGAAGATTGTTTCCTATGCATCTGGCAATTTGAGATATAACATGCAGTGCAACATCTCCATTGTGAAGACCATGTGACAGCTGCAATACTTGTTATTTAGATATTCTTCCAGGTCTCCCATGAGGGCATGTTTCTTTTGTTCTTTCATGGGATTTAGGCATGGTTGGTTTTTCTAACCCAATTTGCCCTTGAGAAGGTGGCGGTGAGCTGTCTTCTCGAACCACTGCAGTCCATGTGGTGTAGGAACATCCACAGTGCTGTTAGGAAGGGGGTTCCAAGTCAGGATGGTGTGTGGTTTGGAGGGGGCGGTGCTCCCATGAACCTGCTGCCCTTGTCCTTCTAGGTGGTAGAGGTCATAGATTTGGAAGGTGCTGTCCAGTCAGCCTTACTGAGTTGCTACAGTGCATCTTGTAGATGATGCGCACTGTTGCCACTATGCGTCGGTGGTGGAGAGAGTGTGTATCCGGGAGTACGCTGATTTATAATGACAGTAGTATTAAAGAAATAACTTGCAGTTAAATGCCACATTTCCTCAAGATATCCCAAGGGAAACACAGCTACTGAATTATCAATATAAGATGACAGGAGATATGTGATAGGAGAAATGTGACAGGGAATGAATGTGACACTTACAGGAAATGCAGACTACATGCAAGACTTTTGATATAGAATTTATGAAAAGCATCACAGCAATGTAAGAACAGGAATGGGACTTTCATCCTTTTGAGCCTGTTCCTCAATTCAACGTGATCATGGCTGACCTGTATCCTACGCCTGTTCCAGTTTCCTTGGCTCCATATCGCTAAATATCAAAAATCAAGTGACTTCAGATTTTAATTAATTAATTAGGATTTCGTGGAAGAGAGTTTCACATTTCTACCAATCTTTGCATGAAGAATTGTTTTTCTCTGAACAGCCTGGTTCTGATTTTAAGGTTATGGCCCCTTGTCCTCAAGTCCCCAGAAAAGGAAAGAATTTTTCCTCCAAGCTCGTTACCCTATCAACTCCATTCAAAATCGTATGAGGAGAGATTGGGCCGATTAGGCCTGTGTTCACTGGAGCTTAGGAGAGTGATAAGGGACCTCATTGAAACGTCTAAAATTCTGACAGGGATGGACAGACTGGATTCAGGGATGATGTTTCCTCTGGCGGGGGTGGGGGTGTGGCGGGGGGGGGAAACTAGAACAAGGGGTCACAGTCTCAGAATACGGGGTAGGTCATTTAGGACTGAGATGAGGAGAAACTTCTTCACTCAGAGGGTGGTGAACCCGTGGAATTCTCTACCACAGAGGCTGTGGAGGCCAAGTCACTGAATATATTTAAGAAGGAGTTAGGTTCCTCGTTTCTAAAGGCACCAAAGGGTATGGGGAGAGGGTGGGAATACGGTGTTGAATTAAAGGATCAGCCACTACCATATTGAATAGCGGAGCAGGTTCGAAGGGCCGAATAACCTATTCCTGCTCCTATTTTCTATGTTTCTAAAAGCCTCAATCAAATCACCTTCAACTTTCTATATTCCAGAGAATGTAGGTCTGTTTATGTAACCTTTCCCCATAGCCTGAACCCTTGGAGTCGGGGTAATATTCTGGTGAATCTGCTGAATAAGATTCTTGCAGCCATGTCACACTTCTGTCATCAGATCAAATCTCAAAGATCCAGCAAGGAGTGGTGCGGAATGGAGAATGAGGAATGAGTTAATTCAATGGACAAGTTGGTCTGTTACATATTTAGGAGATGTATCGGGGACAGTTTCCACACTTTACGCATTTTATTTTTCGTTCTTTCACAATTGTGAGCATCGCTGATGACTTATGAGACCTTTTGGCAATTTGTCTGTTTCAAATGAACGCGGGAAGCGGGAAAAAAAAATCCATGTAAATGTAGTGCAGCATTCAGAATTTGGGATAACTTGTGCAAATTTTGAGAAAAAAACATGTGACTGTCTACAAAACTGCTTGAGAGTTAATAGCACACTGCCCAGTTTCCCTGCACCGATTTCTGCTGCTTTTGTATTGCACCAAATACATTTGCTAATGTCGCTCAACAGGTCAGGCAGCATCTGTCTGGAAAAAAATAGAGTAAATGGTCCAGGTCAGCTACCATTCATCGTTTCATAGTACAAGACAGCACAGAGGAGACTGCTCAGGTCATTTTCTCTGTCCTGCTTCTTTCATGGAGCTATCCCGTTAGTCCCAGTCCTTGATCTTTCCCTGAACTCCTCCCCTCCAAGTATTTATCCAATGTGTGTTTCAGCATGCCGTGATACTTCCTGATGTGGTTGTGTTTGGAAGAAGCGTGGCATTAACCGGAAGACTGAAGTCAAACTCTACCAGAGCCGTTGTCCTTAGCACCCTGATGTTTGGCAGAGAATTCCAGGTCTGCTCCTCAAAGGCCTGGAAAACTGCCACCAAAGACACCTGGGGTCCATCATGAGAATTCAATAGCTGGACAAAATCGCAAAAAAACGAAGTCTTTCATTGTGCTCCGCTCAACAGCATGGAGACCACCCTCTAGAAAATTCAACATGGATGGCCAGGCCGTGTCTCCTGCCTGGGCTTCTCGGGGCAAATGACATCAAGATGGTCGGGGCAAATGACATCAAGATGGTCAGGAAAAACAATACAAGGACATGCTAAAAAGGAGCTTAATAAGCCTCTGCATTGCAGACCACCTCTCTTGGGAAAACACTGCGATCGATTGGTTCATGTGGAGGCGAGCACTGAAATTTGGTTCAGCTTGCTCCGAGGATCATCTACACCAAATTCACAACATCCAATCTGCCCACAGGGAGGCCAGCGCTGGTGCAGTTACAGAGGACCGCTCAAGTACCAACAACAACAACATGAGCTCCCAGTTCTATGGGCGTCCAGGCTGAACTCACATCGGACTCTTCAGTCATGAGTGAACTCACAGAGGACAATGAAGTCCCTAACAACCTGGACATGCTCGAACAACAGAGTCTCTAAGACCATCCAATTCCCTGTTGAGGATAAGGGGCAGGCCATTTAGGACTGAGATGAGGATTTTTTTCACTCAGAGGGTGGTGAATCTTTGGAATTCTCCACCCCAGAGGGCTGTGGAAGCTCAATCATTGAGCATGCTCAGGACCGAGATTGATAGACTTCTGGAGACTCATAACATCAAAGGTCATGGGGAAAGTGGCATTGAGGTGGATGATCAGCCACAATCTAATTGGATGGCAGAGCAGGCTCTAGGGGCTGAATGGTCTACTCCTGCTCCTCTGGGAGTCACTCGTCAATCTGTTTCCACTGGTCTTTCACGTGGCACATTCTAGATCATTGCCTCACTCGTCTCTGATTCTTTAGCCAATTGACTTAAACCTCTGTCCTCTGGTACTGACCTTTTGACAACCGAAAACCGTTTCTCTTCAGTTACCCTAAGCCCGTCCTGATTTTATGAAATCTCCCCACAGCCTTCTCAGTTTTAAGGGAGAACAACCCCAGTTTCTCCACCCTCTCCATAGGTGGAACAAAATTTCCCTGAGTGTTTTCCGGCATGTTCCTTTTGTACTTGAGATTCCCAGGAGTCCTCAGCACTTTTGTTTTTCAGTTTGCTGGCGTGTAGGTTGCCTTAAATATAGTGTTATCCAGGGCATGGGGCTGTCCTTCTCATTGCACAGTGGCTGACTGCAGTGTCCTTGCCACTAAGAGTCTATCACTGACTTCTCATTCATTGTTACTGTCATGCAGGAGCCCTTGATGCGTGACCCTCTTTAGCCCCGTTTCTTCAGCAGTGTCGTGGGACAAGTGAGAAGCCTTGAGAGCTAACAGGAACGACAGCTCTGGTGATTGAATCAGAAACAGGTACTTGTCCTCTGACAGTTCCTTTGGGTGATGAAGTGCACTGCAGCTCCAAGAAGCAAAGAGGAATTTCAGCCACAACTTGGGCGTCTGATGTGTTTCGCAGTTGGAATTGGCTTCACCTGGCACAGCAGTTGTTCAAAGACTGGCCTTGGTTTCTCAGTGGTCACACCAAGTGGTGGTGTAGTGGTATTGTCATGAGCTTAGTATTCTATAGACCCCAGGGTAACACTTGTGGGGCGTTGGTTCAAATCGCTGCAGGTAATTGAATGTAGTAAATATCTGGAATTAAAAGTCTGATGATGACCACGAAGCCATTGCTTGTTTTGTTATGTTGTTAAAGACCCATTTGGTTCACTAATGCCCTTTAGAGAAGGAAATCTGCCGTCCTGACCAGGTTTGGCCTACATGTGACTCCAGACCCACAGCCATGTGGTTGACTCTTAAGTGCCCTCTGAACAAGGGCAGTTAGGGATGGGCGATAAATGCTGGCCTAGCCAGCGATGCCCACACCTCATGAACGAATTAAAAAATGAATGTCATGACCTGCATTCAGCAACTCCTAAGGACCTCCTCCGATACCCTACATGCAGTCATTAGCTCACTGTGTTAATGTTAGCTCAGACAGGGTGTGTGTTGGTCCCTCAGGGTGGGTTCACATTGAAACACAGAGTTTTGCTTCACAGCAACACAGGGTCATTCTGAGTGGAATGACCATGCAGAGGAGTAATGTCAATTGAGCATTCTGTATGTCTCCTGATTTTAATTTCAACACCTACAACTTACATTTATACAGCACCTTTAACATCCCAAGGTGCTTCACAGGAACATTGAGCGGAATCGTCTCAGGTTTGCACCAAGTATGGTCATGGGCATGAAAAATGACCCCGCAATGGCGAATTTTTGCGCCGTATTGTCCGCTTCTCGCCTTATTAATTATGCAGCCACAGGAAACACGCCGACTCGCTGGCGGGCAGCCTCTGAATCGCCCGCCACGCCGATACCTCACCGTTTCCTCACTCCAGGTGCCATATCTAAACTGCAGCTGCACACACGGTTCTCAATGCCTACAGCCCAGGGCTGCTCCAGTGAAGACATGGCCCTGAAAGCCAAGAAGGGTTCAGTGACCCATCACTGGAATGCCTTTGGGAGGCTCACCGTGATGTCCTCCACCCCCGCTCTGACTGCAGGAGGTCCAGTAATCTCACCACTCCGGCTGGGGAGGTGGTGACAGTGGTGGTCAGTGCCAATGCTGCACAGGAGAGGTTGGCCATCCAGTGAAGAACGAGGATGAATGATCTCATCCATGCCCCCAGGGTAAGGCAACCATCTCTTCGCTCTAAACACACACTCACAAGCCTATCACACATTCACTGGCATCACACTCACTGCCAACTCAAGAGTCATCACCAGTCACTCCCTCATACACATCTCCCTCTGGCCTCATCTCCTCTGGAGGCTGCCTCCTCAGCCCTCACCATCTTGAGGCCACTTGCACAGATCAACATGTGCCCCCACACACACTCTGGGATACCCCCCCTTGCTCAGTACAGCCCTCGCCCTGCAGACTCTTCCCTTGCCCAAAGCCACTTTTCTCCCTTCACCAAGCAAGACCTAGCCCTGCAGCCATTGGAAATCGACCCCTGCCTCACGGCTGGTCTGGTAGGTAGAGACCTGCCCGTGAGCCCCCCTAACAGTGATGAGCTGCTGCCTGTGAAGCCTGGCACTGAGACCCCGAGTGCTGCTCGAAGCAAGGTCGGCAAACAAACCTCGAAGTCCCGAGCGAAGTGTAGCTTGCCAGGTGCATGTAGCTTATGTACAGTTGTGAAACACACCGATGTGCCCAGACAATCCAGCGTGGGGGAGATGATTCCGGCAAGCAGGGCTTATAATGAGATGCTAAAGTATTGAAATGAGGTTCCTGACGTGTGGCAGTGGGGAACGCGGCCCAGCCATTGATGGGTGGAACGGACGATCGTAAACTGGTTTCACAATGACGTGAAACTGATTTTTGGCCTTCTCGCCGTATGGTCCCTTCTCACCCACCATGACGCCCACCCCCAATGTGACAGGACGATTCTGCCCATTGTAAGCCAAAATTTGAAACTGACCCACAGGAGGAAACCAAAAACTTGGTCAAAGCGGCAGGTTCTGAGCTGTGGCCTAAAGGAGGAGAGAGGGAGAGAGAGAAACGGAGAGGATTAAGGGAGGAAATTCCAGAGCTTAGAGGATTAAACAACTGGAGGCGCCTCCAGCAGTGCTGGAGGTGGTGAGTTACTTGCTGCTGTAAGGAAAATTGGAGATGCCTACGCGGCCGGTATCAAAGGAGCACAGGGATCTTGAAGTCTTGTAGGACTGGAGATTCCAGAGTCAGGGAGGTGGCAAAGCCATGGAGGGATTTGAAAACCAAGGCTGATGAGTTTAACATTGCAGCATCGACTGACTATGAGGTAGTGCCAGTCATTGAGTATAGCGGTGCCGGATGTGTGGGACTCGGTGCGAGTTAAGATACCAAAAGTGAATGTGCTCCAAGAACAGTTTGTTACAACAAGCATTGGAAAGCTAGAAATTTGTATTTCTGAAGCATCTTTCACAAACTCAGGACATCCCAAAGTGTTTCACAGCCAACGGAGGCATTTTTGAAACTGCTGGAAATACTCAGCAGGTCAGGCAACATCTGTGGAGAGAGAAAAACAGCGTCCATTAGGCATGAGCTAGCACAGAGTGACAACCAGAGGCTGATTGTCGCTCCACTTCTTCTTTCTTAACTTTAATTTTTTTTCGATCCTGTCTCGCCCGACCTCCTGACTCAGGCCGGGCAGCGCATTCCTGAAGCCTTCAGTCAAGGGCTGCGGCCTTGGAGAGAAGGAGGTCACGCCCCTTTTTGTGTGGCACCAGCTGCCACAAAGCAGGTTGGTTGAAAGGTCCAGCCATGTTTAAAGGTCTTTGACAAGCCAGGGGGGGAAGGTAAGGTAGGTGTAGGAGGCAAGTGGGTAGGATTTTCGGCCAGAGTGGGCGGAGTCGGGTTGGAAGCCGAGTTTCGGTGGGTGAGGGTGAGGGTGAGAGTCGGGAGCTGGGGCTCGCTGAGGTGTGCGGGGGTATGGGGGGAGTGGTGGGGTGAGAGTCTGATGTTGGGTCTGGTAGAGTTGTGGAGGTGGGTGAGTCCCATGGCGGGGTGTAGTCAGGAGGTAGGGGTGTTCCAAGGGGTGGGTAGAGAGGGGGTTGGGGGAGTTATATGGGAGGTCGGTGTGGGTCTGTACAATAGTTACCCAGAAGCTAGAAGTGGTTTTAATCGTTCTAACTTTTTTCTGGGTAGCTGTTGGCGTAAGGCAGACAAAACCATCTGAAGTTTGCGATTTAAATCACATTTTTGGATGGTTCCCAGTGCAGGACAATTGCCCAAAGGAAGCTTGCACTTCCAGGCAATTGCTATGCAATCCTTACCTGGGAACTTCTTGGGGGTTGGGGATGGGTGGTGGGACGAGTTCCCCAGTGCATCTTTGGGATACCCCCCCAGTTACACTGCCCTGGATCTAGGAAGTTACAGCCCATGTTTGAAGTTGATGAGAAGTCACAGGTCTGAAATATCCTCGTTGTTTCTCTTCACGGATGCTGCCTGTGAGTGTTTCCGGCATTTCCCATTTTTATTTCACATTTCCAGCATCCACAGTATTTTGCTGTGGTAGAAGTATTATTGATGTCCAGTCAGCCATGGCCTGAAGGAAACATGACAACCAGTTTACACATGGTAAAGATCCCACGAACAGCAATGGGATAATGGCTGGTTGCTCTGTTTTCAGTGACGCTGGTTGAGGGTTGAGTATTGGTCAGGGCACAGGGAAGAGCTCCCCTACTCTTCTTTGGTGCTTCGGAATCTTTTATGCCCATCCAAAAAAAAAGATTGGGCGCCAGTTTACTGCTTGAGCTGAAAAACAGGACCTCAGGCAGTGCGGCACCCCCTCAGCTCTGAGTGTCAGCCGAGACTTGCGCTCAAGCCTCAAATTGGGCTGGAGCCTGCAAATTCTCTGGCTCAAAGGTGATAGTGCTACCTGCAGGGCCACGTGATAAACAGAGAATTGGGAGCATATTTTGAAGAGAAAGAAGTGAAAGGATATATTTACAACTTGAGATGGTAGAAAATCAGAGAAAGAGGAAAAGGAAGGAAGATGTAAAAAAGAAAGGAAGGTACATATGGAAAAGAAGAGAAAGTGAGAGCTGGGGTAAGAAGGTCCACTCTTCGTGGAGAAGACTGCACGAGAGCTGGAAGGATGAGTAAAAGAATTGAAAGCAACTTTGTCCTATCCTGTCCTATCTTGCCTGAAATGCAGGATTGGTGCTCTCTTGGTAACATTTGGCTGCCATCTGTGACTTATTGAGTTTGTTGTTCGATGTTACAAGTGGAGTGTTGAATCAACAGCGAAGGGAAGTTTTTGCATCGGTTGCATTCGTTCCTTGTAACACGACAGCTTCATCAAGCTCTCACAATAACACAACCTCACCTCCTATCAAGCAAGATTATCTGTAACATACTTGACCATCTGGAAACAAGCAGCATGGAACTATATTGATTTGAAGAATTCCAGCAAATTATTTGTGATTGTTACACCATGTTATTTAGCTCTTTATTCATTTAAAAGATGATGGACCCAAACACAGTCTGACTCCACAAGCCCAAAACCACTATGCTATACCTTGAGGATCCAGGTGGGAGATGATCCCTTTTTAGTAGTTTTTTTCAGCACACAGCTGATTTCATTGTACTCTCGTCTATTGAGTGACTTCAAATCCCTGTTAAGCAAGTCATTCTTCGCTCAGTGCATCATGCTCTTAACTTTGATTCCGAGGGTTGTGGGTTGAAGTTCAACTCCAGAGAGCACAAAATCTCTGCTGACACCGAGGGAGTGCTGCACTGTCAGAAGTGCCGTCCTGCAGACTGGGTCTTAAGCTGAGGCCCCGCCTGCCCTCCCAGATGGACATTAATAAAGATCCCATGGCAATTTTGCGAAGAAGAGCAGGGCATTTCTTCCCAGTCCCCAGGCTAATATTCAGTTCGCAACCAACGTCACTGAAAACAGATTATCCGGTCATTTCATATTGCTGTTTGTGGGATCCTGCTGTGCTTCCTATGTTTGAACAGTAAATGCACTTCAAAAGCAATTCATTGAGTGTGAAGCATTTTGGAGAATCAATGCTGTGCTGTGATAGTCCTGTCTCCCAATCTCAGTTCCCTTAAAACTCAACTCCATCCAGGAGTTCAGAGTTGACTGAATATGCCTTGACACATAATTTTTTCTGAGATTTTGCAGACATGTGACAAGGTGCCATTTTTAAAGGCAATCTTTTTTTTCATTGCTGGAGCTGTACTGCTGGGGTTGCAGTCACCTTCCATTCCTTTGATTTCATCGTGGGCAAGCAAACATTAAATAGCTGTACCTGAAAATGTGACCAGTTTTAAGAATTCTCAATTGTAGACTTGTGAGGTCTCCGACAGCTTTTCCACCTGTCGTGGTGTCAGTTTTGAGGTTCACCTTGGGTGATTGTCTCACGAATATCAGAATGGGGATAGTGACTGATTCCTCAACCTGCCTTGTCATTTCAAACAACTGTATTCACATATCACCCTCCAGACCCTCAAGACACCTCAAAGCACTCTTGAAGCATAGTCACCATTGTAATGTAAAAAATGCAGCAGCCAATTTGCGCACAGCAAGCTCCTACAGTCACATGCTAATGGCTAGATAATTTGTACAATAGGTGTTGATTGAAGGATAATGATTGATGAAGACACCAGAGAGAACTTGCTGCTGTTCCTCAAGACCGTACTGTGAGATCTGAGAGGGCCTTTGTTCAACGTCCCTCTGAAAGATGACGCCAGCAATGATTGCACTGATTCTCCTGTTTCCCTCTGACCGGCCACTCGTTTGTATATTTATTGCAGGTAGAGCATTATGCCCCCTGCCTGGCCAAGTCGATATAAGCAGCCACAAAAAAGGGCTTCTAATAACCAAGCAATCACTGAAAGAAGCACCTATTGATGAGGCCTGTCCATTGCAAAATTTGAACCAGAGCTGACGGAGATGGACAATGCTCGGGTAAATGCTGTTCTCTCCATGCTGAAGTTATCTGCAAGATCACTACGTGTGAGTAGAATTGTAAACTAGACATTTCCTCCCAGCAGACGGACAGCTTCACCCCTTCTCATTCAAAGAGCAAACTTGTTGTCGAAACTGAGTCCAGTGGATCAGCCCTTACAAATAAGTTGGATGTTTTATTGCTTAGAGGATTTGTCAGGAATTCTCACCTTGCAAGACAGTCTTGTCCCTGACAAGGAGGAGATCTTGGCAATTGTCATTCTCCCCAGGATCTCCAAGCTCATTACAGCACCACATCCAGCTACAACACTGTGAACTTGCAGAGTTTCACACATAACTGAGTCCCTGTTGAGATAGTGTTCAGTGATCAGTGTATCATAGATCCTATCTGCTCGTGTATTTCAGAAAATTATGGAATTACATATAGAATACACATTTTAGATAAAGGTCATTCGGCATACCAGGTCCATGCTGCAGTTTCTGCTCCACATGCGTCTCCTCCCTCTCTGCCTCATCATTGAATTTTACAGTCTTACATCACGAAGGAAGCCCATTTGGCCCATTGAGCCCATGCTGGTTCTTTGAAAGAGCTATCCAATTAGTTCCACTCACCTGCTCTTTCTCCACAACCCTGCAATTTCATTCCTTTTCAAGTATTTGTCCAATTCCCTTTCGAAAGTTGCCATTGAATCTGTTTCCACCACCATTTCAGATCACAACTCGCTGCACCTCACCATATCTCAACTCATCCTTCGATTCCTTTCTCCCTGAGGTGTTTATCCAGCTCCCTCTTAGAGCACCTATCCTATTTGATTCAAATACTTTTTGTGGTAGCAAGTTTCACATTCGAACTACTCTCTGGGTAAAGAAGTTTCTCCTGAATTCTCTATTAGAATTATTCATGGCCATCTTATGTTTATGGTTTTGGTCTCGCCAACATGTGGAACTATCTTCTCCATGTCTAGTCTATCAAACCCCTTCATGATATTCAAAATCTCTATCAGGTCACCCCTTCAGCCTTCCCTTTCCTAGACCAAAGTGCCTCAGCCTGTTTTCCTTTCCTGATGGGTGTAACCTCAGTTCTGGTATCAATCGCAGAAATCTTTTTTAGCATTTTCTCGCGTGACTGTGGCACAATTTTATATTCTGGAGACTTGAATTATGCACTGTAAATTTTCCCTGTCTTTACATTAAAAGTTTGATGTTTATCAACCCTGACTGTATGTCCCCCCAGTGCTGTGACAAATTGAAAGAGCGCTCTTCCCTTCGAAGCTCAGCTGTTGTTAAAAGGGCAAAGGAATGATTTCATTGTAGAGGTCAAGTGATATATGACGAGAAACATTGTTAACATAAATAAAAAGAAAGATGTGCAGCCCTTTCGCAGTAAGATCTATGATGATTAAGTTCACTGTCTAGCTGTGAAACTAACAGGAACAAAACAGCCTTGATATCTCTCTGACAAGCATGAAACCTTCGATCATAAGGAAGAAAATGGCACGTGTCAATTACAGATGAGTCTCGCTTGGGCAACCAGTCAAAACATCATATTAGCATTTTTGTCAAATGCTTACTGTCACACCAAGTCCATCATTATTGTAATCACGTAACAGGAGCAGAAAAACCAAGGCATGGAGTAACCTGCTAAATCATAGTGCTGGCATTTGGTGTTTTTGATGGATAGCATGAGGTCTGGAGGAGGCTCAGGAACTTTCATTGCTAACTGTTTGTTAAACACGCCGAAATTTGTGTTAACTCACTGGGTAGCAGCCTCACCTCTAAGTTGGAAGGTTGTGTGTTCAGGTTTTAGCTCAGAGACTTGAGCAACAAATCTAGCTCTGCCCCCTCCTAGTCCAGTGTTATGACCGACGCAGTTGGTAAAGCTGAGTTATTTAAAAATCCCATAGGCAAACTTTAAACAATTGTCATAACCTATAATTTTACGTGTTATGTTTGAGATTCGACTCTAAATTCAGGAATCAGACCATCAGTTCTCAAGGTTTTATATTAAACTGCATGAAACATTTTATTAATTTACACAAGTTAAATATATACACATGGATACAAATTACTACTATCATAACTTTTAACCAATTCCCAAACTAATCTCCATTAAGGCAACAGCAACCCATAGACTTAACCAGACACCAGACAAAGCATTTTTACCTTACAAATTCAAAATGAGGTTCTTTTCACTTTGGTTCCTGTGGAGACAGTTGGGGACTTACAGCTGCCTTTTGATCTCACATTGCCTCTGCTCTGCACATCCAAAAACTGCTGAAGTTATACCTACCACCACTGATTGAATGTAAATTCTCATTGTATCCCCAACCTCTGAACTAAACCTCTCTAACAATAAAACCCCTTTCATAGCACCAATTTTATTAGTAATATAAACATATTGCTTGGTAGCTGCTAGATGGGTGTCAGTTTTCACCCCACTTCTTAAATGCTGTATTCAAAAAATGCAAATGCACGCTATCTCTGTTACATATCAAAATTAGTGCACATCAGAGCACCCGGACTAGCTGGCTGTAATCAAATTAAGACACACCCACTGACTAAACCTCTATTTTAAAAGAAAAATATTTTCCAGTAATATTATATACATTAATAGCTTCATGACATGCACGGAGTGCTGCACTTATAAAGGAACCATCATTCAGATGAGACATTCAACCAAGGCTCTGTAAGAAGAGCACACAAGATCCCATGGTGTTATGTGTCCCTTATGGGGCCAATATTTATCTCTCAACCAACATCACAAACAGATAATCTGATTTATTAAGAGGTTACTGTTTGTGGAGGCTTATGCACAAATTGGCCATAGAATAGCCACGTTGGACTCGGAACGTTAACTCTGTTTCTCTCTCCACAGATGATGCCAGACCCGCTGAGTGTTCCAAGCAGCTGTTTTTGTTCCTTTTGATGGGAGTTGGTTAGCTCAGTTGGCTGGACAGCTGGTTTGTGATGCAGTGTATCACCAACAGCATGGGTTGAATTCCTGTACGGGCTGAGATCATCCCATGAAGACACTGCCTTCTCAAACTCTCCCCTTGCCTGAGGTGTGGTGACCCTCAGGTTAAATGCACCACCAGTCGTCTCTCCCTAATGAGAGAGTAAACTTTGGGATTACAGTGAATTCCACTTCACCTGTTTCTTTTCTCCAACTTGGTAAAGTGCAATAATTGACTTTTGAAACTCTCAAACAGATCCAATCTGAGGCGCAGCTCTTTTAAATTTTCTCACTCCAGGTCAGCAAAATTCAGGATGAAATGATTGGCTTTCTTTCCAATGTTGTTTTACATTTTGATCATAAGATTTCACAAGTTGCGTGCCGCATTTCGAGTGTGACAGGCTTGTGCTAGACATAGGACTTTTGAATGTATGATGGAAATGTTTATCAGCAAAAGTAATTTCAAAGGCTAAAGGTGCCCCTCACCTGTGGAGGGCTAGAATGCAAACGACCATGCTAGTTATAGTTCGGCTGTACAGAGGCTTGTTCGTCTACATCTGGGATGGAATTTCACACTTGTGGGATTTTACAGCACCGCCAAAGTCAGTGGACTTTTGAATAAGGCCCACCGCAATGGGGGCGATAAAATTCTGCCCCTAAAAGTAACTGCGTGTAGTTATGGCCACTGCACCTCAGGAAATCTTTGGAGTAGACGGAACGCAGATTAACCAGAATGACACTGGGCTAAAAGGGTTAAATTAATGAAGACAGGTTGCATAGACCTGGATTGTATTTCTTTGAGTGTAGGAGATTTGGGAGCAATCTCATTTAGGTGTTAAAAATGCTGAAGGGATTTGATAAGGTAGATGGAGATAAACTATTTTCCCTGGTTATTAGAGCCTTCTAATTAGAGCCAGGTTCTTCAGGGGATGATGTCAGGAAGCACTTCTTCACACAAAGGGGAGTGAAAATCTAGAACTCTCGCCTCCAAAAAAGCTGTTGGATCTGGGGGTCAATTCAAAATGTCATAACTCAGATAGATGGTTTTTCTGTTGGGCAAAGGTATTTAGGAACAGGGAACGTAAGCTGCTAGGTGGAGTTAATATGCAGATTAGCCATGATCTCAATGCATGGTGGAACAGGTTTGAGGGACTGAATGGCCTCCTGCTGTTGCCTTGTGCCTCCTAATTTAATCTTTTAGTCCCCTCAGCCATCTTTTTACTGGTGTCTCCATTATAGCCCAGGTGCTTCATCTGAGGTAACAATTTCACTGACCTTTGCTACACGTTCTGCAATCTCTGGATGTCCACCTCATTGTCCAATGACTGGAAAGCACACTAACTCCAAATGAAGCCAGAGGTCAGTGTTCTGTGTGAGCTGATGGTCACAGGGAGCGATCCTCCTGGCTTTGACCCAACAATCTTATTTGTTTCCTTCGCTGAATCACAATGTACTGATTGTGACAGAAAGCTATTCATGAGAATCTCCAGATACCTCTCCTGTGTTTTGCCCTTTAAACTAATTCCATTAACCTTGTATTCCCATCGCTAATTCCCTTTCCCTGGCCTCATCATTCTGTAGTTATCTACGTTTACCAACATTGGCCACATATCAGTCCAACTTAATCTATCAAATCCCTCTGTACATGGTTGAGACATTCCATTATATTTCTGTATTATTAACCAACTAAGTGGCTTTGCCGGTTAAACAGAATGCATGTGAGGATGTTGATAATTAGCACCAGTTTGAATAGTGGTAATGGGGGAGTTCTTTATATTGAATCATCATAATTCAGAAGAAGCCCATTCAGCCCATCGTACTGGTGCTAGCTCTTTGGTAGTGCAATCGCATTCATCCCATTCTAACACCCAGTCCATGGACTTGTTTATGTGGGTAGGGTAGTCTTGGACCTCACAATGTGCTCTACTGAACGCGAGTTCAGCCATAATCTCTTCCTTGACCTACGATGAGAATGTTAAACTTTTGCACTCCTAATGACTGACCAATCAGTTGGGCGAACTTCCCTTAAGGACCTTATTTAAAATTTGATCAAGCAATAATTTGTTTGCTTTGATTTCTTCAAAGGGAAGAAGCCATCTCTTCATTGCTGCTTTTCTTAAGTGTTTTAAATGGGAGTTAAATTACTGTTATTTTGAGTCTGATTGGAAACTGAGTTGTCATTTCAGAATGAGCATCTGGTGTTCTGCAGTATGGATTAATAATTAAGTGACATCAGATGCACTGAGTGCCATTTTTAGACTGAGGTCTGGGGTACCTGCTGAGTTAATGAGACATTTTGCATTCTCTGTAGCTCTTTAGCATTTGTCACACTCCACAAACTGTTTGGTGTGACGACTCTGGAGACAACTGTATTTTGATCACACCAACAAAGTAATGTCAAAGTCCTGAGTGAGCTGTGTTCTGTGGGTTTCTACAACTGCTGGTGCATTCCTGCAAAAGTAAGCCTTAATCTTCAAAAAGATTTACATTCTCTTCAAGCCTTTCTTGGCTTGCCACTGCAACTTCCTTTAAACTGAACTTTTCTATTCTCTAACTTCATGTGAAACCTCTGATATGGTGCATAATCCATCCCAGTGAGAGTTTGATTCACTTCAAAGAAGCTCTCAGTAGCGGTCGAGAACTGAAACTCTCTTTACATCCCCTCTCGCACATGAACCTAGGAACAAGAGGAGGCCATTCAGCCCCTTGAGCCTGCGCTTTCATTCTATTTGATCATTGTGGATGTGTCCAGTAAATAAATTAGTTTGCCTTTTCTCCATATTGCTTGATACCCTGACCCTAACAAAACTCTTATTGGTAACAGTGTTGAAAATTTCAGTTGACCCCACCCCCCCCCCCCCCCAGAACCCCCAGCCTTCTGCGGAGAGAATTCCTGGAATCATGAATGTTGGGCATGTGCAAATTCTTTGCTGGGTTTTCTATATTACATCACTGGCTTCACTTCAATCAATACTTCATTGGCTGTAAAGCGCTTTGGGATGTCCCGAAGTTGTGAAAGTAACTATATAAATGTAAGTCTTTCTTTTTAATTCCTAAGTTACAATATTAAATGTTTTATGATTAATTGCTACAATTCAACCCTGCACTAAAATTTCTGCCGAGTCGTGCTCATTTTTCTCAGCTCAATTTTCCCAAAATTGGCACAAAAGATGGAGGAATTCCAAGTGCCGATTACGACTGTTGCAAATCTGGCTTTCTGCAATCTTTTGCACTAACTTTACAAACATTACATTCACGCTGTCACTTCCAGAACCTTGCCCTACCTCAGTTCATCTGCCACTAAAACCTTCATTCATGCCTTTGTGACCTCTAAAGTTGATTGTTCCAATACAATCCTAGCCGACCTCTCACATTCAACCCTTCATAAACTTGAGATGATCAAAAATGTCACAGCCTAAGCCTTAACTTGCATCAAATTCTGTTTGCCTATAAACCTTGCACATACATTGGTTCCCAGCACAGGAACGTCTTAAATTTAAAATCCTCATCCTTCTTATCAATTCCCTCCATGTCCTCACCCCTCCCTATCTCTGTCATCTCCTCCAGCCCTACCACCCTCTGACATCTCTGTGCTTCTCGAACTCTGGCCTCTTGAGCATCCCTGATTTTAATTACTCCACTGTTGGTGGCCTTGCCTTCAGCTGCCTGAGCCCTGAACTATGGCATTCCCCCCTAAACTTCTTCATCTCTCTTCCCTTTCCTCCCTTAAGACACTCCTTAAAGCCAACCTTGTTGACCAAGCGTTTGGTCATCTGGCCCAATATCTCCTTATGTGGCCATGGGTGTGCTGGCTGTTTCAAAATGCTCCTGTGAAGCACTTAGGGATGTTTTATTATGTTAAAGGTGCTATATAAATGTTATTGTTGGCCCTGCCCACAAATCTACCTGCGCCTCCAGGATGAATGAATCATGAATGTGAATTTCCGCTGATGACACTTGTGTCTTGGAGACTTTAAAGTTGCGCTGGAACTTTTAGGTACAAGGACACTCAGAGGAACGTTTTAAAATATTAAAAGGTAAATTAATTTGCCAAGAAACTGGCTGGTGTACACGAACGAAACTGATAAGTGATCTTTAACAGCCATTTGCTGATATTTAAAATTGGATTGCTCTCAGGCAGGGGTAAGAAAGAAAAATTGCTGGAAAAACTCAGCAAGTCTGACAGCATCTGTGGAGACGAAGATAGAGTTTACGTTTCGAGTCCATATAACGGACTCGAAACCTAAGCTCTATCTTCCTCTCCACAGATGCTGTCAGACCTGCTGAGTTTTTCCAGCAATTGTTTGTTTTTGTTTCAGATTTCCAGCATCCGCAGTATTTTGCTTTCATCTAGGGGTAAGAAAGGCTCTGTTGAAAAGTGCTTATTATTTGTTATGAACCCCTTACAGTTCATAAAACTGCACCAAATTATGACTCTGAAATGCAGAAGGGAATAAATCTTAAGGCAAAAGAGGAACGGTTTTTTCGCCAGGCTCAGGGACCATTTCACACGAGCAGAAACGTAAACCCTAAATCCGCTTCGGGAAAACAAGCGCGATTTGCAACCGGATTGCTGTCACGATCCAAAGTGAAATACGACCTTTATTTTTTGACAGATTCTTGAATGTCTTCAGGATAAGAGCCTTTGAGCCAGAAAGCGGCTGACTCTGACTGACTGTAAGGTAATGGATAAATTCACAGATTTGAACTCAGCCGCATTAAAGCATCCACTCGGCTTGAAACCACTATATTTTTGACATTGATTCAAAACACTTAATTGATAAGCGCCATCAAATACATTTTTTAGAGGGTGCAATCATAACAGTGGCTAATGTGTTTTGTTGGAGGGCTAGATTTGTTTTAACCAGGAAATCCGCTTACAATTGACAGAGACGTCAGTGCCCAAGGTATTCTCTAGGGCTTTACTGCAACGGTTGAAGTGCATGCCCACATTGGAAATAAATACCCGCTATTCAAAATCATGCTGCTCCCACACAGTGCTCAGGCTGCTCTGCTTTGTCGGTAAATGTGCGTCATGTAGAGGGTGTTGGTGAAATCTCAGTCAGCGTGTTAGCTATTTGAGTCACAGAATCACACAGTGCAGAAGAGGCCCTTCAGCCCATCGAGTCTGCACCGACAGGTGAGAAACACCTGTCCTACCCACCTAATCCCATTTACCAGCACTTGGCCCATAGCCTTGAATGTTATGATGTACCAATTTGCCATGTTTTGTTTCTCTCGCTTGGCGTTCCACCAAGTCTTGCTGCCTGCACCTCACAACATTCGATGTTCGGCATTTTCAGGCCAGCTTTCACTCTGCAAATCATCCTGCGTTCTGACCTGCTGTCAGCGCGAGTTGACCATGGTGACGGCACGGACACCTGCAACCTCAAGTGAACGACAGAACCAACCGTGCACCTCCTGACCCAATGAGATTTCAGCGTTGAAAAATAAACAGAGGAAGGGCAGAGGAGCACATCAGGCGAATTAGAGTGACATCAGTCAGAAAAAGAAATAAAGCGAGGGAAAGAAAGATTGGGCTGATGGAGAGAGGCAAAAGGCAAAGGAAAAGTTTACAGATCTAAAATGTCAAATCCCTTGGAGCAATTTATGACCCCGAGGAAGGAATTTGAGTTGTTTGTTTTCTGGACTGGAGAGGTTGAGTGGAGTTACAAAACTTAAAACCGTCATGTTGTCTAAATAGTGCTTAGATGCTTAATTACCAGACTTCACTTTCTGTGGCAAGTTTAATAGTTGATTCCTGTGAAATTCCAGCATGTTGTTCACAATAACAGAGAGGCTGAGGGCGAGATGAGATTTGTGTGATGGAAATGGTGGAGTGGAGTAAATCAACCAGGAAGTTCTGGAGATTTACAACACATGAAGCATCTGTTAATGCCCTAAACCCACTTCCAATGTGCACATTGATAACAGGACATGTTTTTACAACTTCATGGTGCTTCTAGCAAGATTTGGCCCATTTGGTCAATAGATCAATGCTGGTGTTTGAACTCCACGCTACTTCCCCTCAGCATATCCTTCTATTCTTTTCTCCCTTTAAACTCATTATTTTGTTGCATTTATTGTGAAGCAAATTCCTGGTTACATTTTGATTCTGGGTTAGTTTTTACTGTTTCTGGGTTCCTTGGACAGCACCTCCCAAATCTGCAACCTCTACCACCAAGAAGGACAAGAGCAGCAGGTGCATAGTGTTGACATTGGCCTTTAAGGGATAGCTGCATGATATTAGTGGAAGGGAAGTGTGCTGTGCAATCTAGTCTTTGTTTCACTTTTGCTTTTGAGCAGAACACAGCACAGCTCTGCTGCTGATGTCTTCAAGCATAAACCTATGTACAAATGCTACCATGTGCCTCATTGAAATAATTGAACCCACAACATGTTTACACAATCCCTTATGAATGATTGGTGCCTTTATATCATTATAACAACACAACATGGTGTTCAGTGGTGATCAAAACAACCTGGCAGCAAGATGAAGTACACATACAACATGGTGAACAGCCTTAGATTGTGCTACATGGCATGAGACAACCCTCAAAATTCTGGTCAGACTGGAATGAAGCTGTAGCTTTGGGGAGTGCTGCAAATGCAGTGTGGCACAGAAAAGCTTGAAAGATGAACTGGGGTAGTGCTCAAGTCAAGAGCTGGTAAGCCCTCATGATGCGATTGCAGTGCATAGTTCAGTGAGTGGAACAGCGCTTTGAGAGGACTAGCACTGGGTTACCTCAATTGAGAAAAGCAAGTGGCCAGGGTGTGGGTTGGATTGATAGTGTGTGAGGGAGAGCCAAACAGAACAAAACAAAAGAGGTCAAATAAATCAGGCCAGAGAAGGTTGTGAATATATTGAGTAGAGCTATGGAAAAGCTTGTGAAAGCTGCTACAGTGAGACTCATCCCAGGTACTATAGAAGAAGGAAGGAGAAGGAAGGTCGAGGGGATATTGTCAGAATGTCCACAAGGTTCCCCAGTTTGAAATAGGATACAGCTGATCTAGTATTCAAATTCAAAATGTTTAAATAGCAGACAGAGCTATGGTTTCTTGAACCAGAATTCTGAACCATACAAGCAAGCCACAAAAATTCACTTAGCAATTGGGAATGAAGGTCTACGTAGGCTGAACATATCAGGATTAACAGCAGAATGGCTAAAGGATCCTTAAAGGATCTGGACTACTTTGGAAGACTGGTTCAGAATCAGGTTGCATATTCATTGTTGAGAGTTCATGTCAGTTCAACAATAGCCCACAGAACCCACAGACCACTTTGTCAGCAGATGCAGGGAAAAGGGTACATACTGTGATTTTTCAAACACAGAGCTAATAGACAGATTTGTTGAGTTGGTATTCATATCCACTCCCATGGAAGAATTCCAGAAAGATCTACCAGACAAGCCCAAAACCCAAGCTACTCAACGAAGGGTGTAAATATGAAGTGATTCTCGCAGGTTAATTAAGCTTACAGGTTTTAAGTACAACCCCAACAGTTGGCGCACTTACTAGAATACCCAGACTGAGCAAAACATGTGGAAGATGTGGCCTTCTGCATGCACCAGGGGAATGCTCAGCTTTCCATCAATGTTGAAAGACATGTGGCAGAAAGGACCACTGGCAGTGACAATGCACTGGAGCAAAGGCTGATGCATCTACAAAGAACTGTGCACTGATCCAAACAGACTGTACACAATGGGTATCTTCAGGTATGAAGAATGACGATCTAGTATCCATTCAGGAACATATACTTGAGGTGCTGGACAAACCAAAGCATGATAATGATGTGCATGATGAGACAAAGAGCAGTATACATGTTTCACACCATCAACCACGTGGAAAACAAAAGAGCCATCACACCATTCAAAGTTTACCGAAGTTCAAATTATCTGACCTAAGAAAGTTGGAAACTATTCCTTTTTGGCCAAGATTGGCACAGGGGCAAGTGCCAACATACTACCCCTGCATATTCTAAAAGATATATATCCACAGGCATTATTATTACACACAAAGGTGCAATGATGAGGTGTAACCAAAGATAAATCAGGTGTCTTCAGAAAGAAAAGGGGATGTTGTAATATGTCTTTAAGGAATAGTAGCATGACATCACGAGAAGGGAAGTGTGTCATGCAATTCAGTCTTAGTTTCATTTTCGCTTTTGAGCAGAACACACAAACAGACGCAGCTCTGCTGCTGATATCTTCAAGCTTACTAGCCATGTATATCTGTTCTCATGTGCCTGGTTTAAATAAATGAACTGACAATGTGTTTGCCTAATCCCTTATGTGTGATTGGTGCCTTTACATCATTACAACAACACAACACGTGGGAGCACCACCACCCGCAAGTTCCCCTCCAAGCCACACACCATTCTGACTTGGAACTATATCACTGTTCCTTCACTATCGCTGGGTCAAAATTGTTGTGTGGCATGTTGCTTGTGCTGCGTGATCTTTCCAACCCTTCACTCTCCAGGATTAGCATCCTCTACGAGCTGCCTATCCTGAGAGGCAGGGTCTGTGCCACACTCCCACCTTTGCTGCAAGTTGGCTTCTGCTTGTGGGTGAGTCTTTCAAAAGATTTGTATTCCAAAATGCTTAGAATCTTTCATTTTGCTTTAGTGCCCAGCTGTCAGCCGAGTTAGTAAGAGGACAAAGTGTTCAATAAAGATTTCTTTCAGCACAATTTGAAGAAGTTGTGCTGTCATTTTAGATAAGCCGTTCCAGGCCGTAACTCTGATTTTATTTTTAATTTTCCGTCATATAATAATCTCTCAGTACAGAAAAGGGATGGCTGGCAATCCAATTAAGCAAACTAATTTCAAATGCGAGCATTTGTAAATGCTGCGGGCTGTCTTATCGCGGCTGTGCATATTTTCTGTGCTGTGCAGAGACAAAGTTAGTTATAATTAAGACTTGGAAAAACTGAATGTCGGCAGTCCCTATCAGAGATGTTCAGTCACTGAAGCAACAATAATGGTTCAGAATTTCGACTGTCTTAAGATTATAGAAGTGGTTTTTTTTTAATATATTTTTCAAACATGACATTAGAAAATAAGATAAACATTTTGTCACGTGGGTGACTGTTTTTTTTTTAAAATATGTATCTTGATTGGATAAGCATTACAATTGGCGAGTCAAGCTACATCTCAGGGAACAAAAGGGTGGATAAAGCTGAAAGATTAATGAAGGAGCCCTCTTACTCACAGTCTCAAAGCTCAGCATGACATTGTAAAAGTTGGTTGAAACCTTTCATTAAAGCCAGTGAAAAAATATTGTTCAGTCGCTTTCAAAAGTAGATAAGACTGTGATCAAAAATCCTGGAGACTCGCCTCGCGAACAAAGCTTGTGCAGCTCTGGGTTCAAATGACTGTCATTCCGATAGCCCCTTTCACAACCCCAGAGCAACCCAAAGTGATTCGCAGATAATCAATTAGGTTTGCAGTGTGGCCACTTTTGTAATGTAGGGACCGCTGCAGCCAATTTTCTTTTTAATATTCCTTCCCGGGATGTGGGCTTCGCTGGTTGGGTCAGCATTTATTGCCCAACCTGCAGTTGAATTTGAGAAGGTGGTGGTGAGCTGCCTTCTTGAACCGCTGCAGTCCATGTGTTAGGGATGGAGTTCCAGGATTTTGACCCAGCGACAGTGAAGGAACGGCAATCTATTTCCAAGTCAGGATGGTGATTGGTTTGGAGGGGAACTTCCAGGTGGTGGTGTTCCCATCTATCTGCTGCCCTTGTCCTTCGAGATGGTAGCAGTCGTGGGTTTGGATGGTGCTATCTAATGAGCCTTGGGGAGTTTCTGCAGTGCGTCTTGTAGATGGTACATACCACTGCCACTGTGTGTTGGTGGTGGAGGGAGTGAATGTTTGTGGATGCGGTGCCAATCAAGCAGCTGCTTTGTCCTGGATAGTGTCAAGCTTCTTGAGTGTTGTAGGAGTTGCACTCATCCAGGCAAGTGGGGACTATTCCATCACACTCCTCTTGTGCCCTTGTAGATGGTGGACAGGCTTTGGGGAGTCAGGAGGTGAGTTACTCGCCACAGGATTTCTAGCCCCTGGCCTGCTCTTGTAGCCACAGTATT
The DNA here is from genome assembly GCF_017639515.1 of Carcharodon carcharias. Taxonomy (NCBI): domain Eukaryota; kingdom Metazoa; phylum Chordata; class Chondrichthyes; order Lamniformes; family Lamnidae; genus Carcharodon; species Carcharodon carcharias. The sequence goes on along the minus strand of NC_054483.1, from coordinate 27,955,576 downwards.
TATATGGCTAGCCCAGTTCAGTTTCTGGTCAAAGGTAACCCCCAGGATGTTGATAGTGAGGGATTCAGTGATGGTAATACCATTGAATGTCAAGGGGTGACAGTTAGATTCTCCCTTGTTGGAGATGATCATTGCCTGGCATTTGTGTGGTGTGAATATTACTTACATTTGTCAGCCCAAGCCTGGATATTGTCCAGGTCTTGCTGCATTTGGACATGGACTGCTTCAGTATCTGAGGAGTCATGAATGGTGCCGAACAGTGTGCAATCATCAATGAACCTCCTCAATTTTATGATGGAAGGAAGGTCATTGATGAAGCAGCTGAAGAACTCTGAGGAACTCCTGCAGTGATGTCCTGGAACTGAGATGAATTTGCACAAAGTAAGATCCCATAAACCGCAACATGGTAGTAATGAGCAGCTCTTCTGTCTTTTTTTGCTGCTGTTGATTGAGGGATAAAAATTGTCACAGGATGTTAATATCTTGACAATTACATTGTTCAGGTTTGTTAATGTCAATTAAATTGTTACGGTTATGAGAAACAGATGATGGGCATCAATTGTCTTTGAGCACATATAAATGGGGAATAGCTGGGACACTGGGTTGAGTGAGAGGAGAGCTGTGAGACTGAACAAGCCAATAAACTCTCTCTATAAAGAAAAACTTTGTGTCTTGGTTTTGGCTTCATCAACACTGGCGAGAGCTCCATTGTTCTTTTTTGCAATGAATGTCATGAGTGTTGTTTTTCTCACCAGTGGAAGGACACACGGGGCCTTAGATTTATGCCTCTTCTGAAAGGCAGCACCTTCGACAGTGCAGCACTGTCTTGGTATTCCATTGAAATGTCAGCCTGGATTATGTGCTGTAATCCTAACAGCACAATTTGAACTGTGAGTTCTGACTCAGAGGTGCGAGTGCACTGTGCCATGGCTGAAATCGATTTGACATACTACTGTCTATTGAAAAAAATGATTGGAAAATACTGGGTCATGCCCCGTTTGTGTATGGGGCTTCAACATTTTGTCTGCTCTTTCAACTGTTAAACAAAGAAAGACATACATTTATATAGTGCCTTTCAATACCTCAGGGCATCCTAAAGAGTTTCCCTGCACAACAAATGGTGAATTCCTTCCAGTACCTCATCCAATGGGCTCAGCCTTTTAACCCTTCTCTTTAACTTCAGGGGTTGTAAGACCTCATTAAAAATTTATATATACAAACAAACCCAAAAGACCAGCAACCTTCTAGTCAACAGTCTGTACAGACTCCCAGCCACTAAGGTTCATAAAGAAAACATAATTGAAACTGAAGCCATTTTTACATTTCTTGACATATGCACACACACACACACACACATACATAAACGTGTGTATATATATATATATATAAATATATATATAAATATTCAAATTATAATTTCATAACAAGTGTTCAATTGTTCACTTGCTCTGTGTTCAAGTGTGAGAGTCTGGTAACTGATCTATGCTCACTTTGCTTAATTGGTTAAGCCTGGGTGTGGACTCAGAGCAAAGTAAACTGACACACAGAAGCTTCTAGAAGCTGAGCTGTAAGCAAGGTGCAGGCATTGCAAAGATATTTTAAAGTTCTTCTCAATAATCCGATTGCAGATATTGCTCAGAGATATATAAATTATACAACAGGAAGATTGGCTGATCCTCCACTCTCATAAATCTGCAGGAGTAATGAGGTTTGTGGTAGCACTCTGCACAATACTATTAGGTAATTCTGTATAGAGAGGGGATCAGAGATAAAGCTTTCCTGGCTTCTGTCTCTATTTGGAGTCCATTCTGCATTCTAAATTACAGAGGGACGGATTACTTGCGTCTCCTTTTCAAGCTTGTTAGTTTTAAAATATTACTATTCAAAATACAAGTCAATCAACAAGCCTGCAGCAGCCTCATCCACATTCTCCAGCATTTTAGATACTTCACAAGATCCTCTGTGAGTCGATTATCTCGGTTGGCTAAATGGATAGAATGTGAAGCAGAGTGACATCAACAGCGTGGGTTCTGTTTTAGTTGGTCCCTCTGACCTGTGGACTCTTGGCGTGGTTCTGGGTTATTGGCCTATCTTCCCTTAGACAGACAGTCGTTACATGCTGGTACCTGCTTAACACTTGTTTATTCGTACTCAGTCTATAAATGTAGGTTACAGAATAGGCATGTTGCTGCTGAGCACAGTGGGCTCCAACCTCTCTCTCTCTCTCTCTTGTCTAACAAATGAATGAGTGATGTCAGTGGTACATCATCATCTATGTCATACATTAGCATATCCATTCTCTTAACCCTTACACTACTTTAACTGGGATCTTGGGTCGACTTGTTTGACAGTGAAAACTTAAGTTGACCATGTCTACACTTGCACTGCTGGAAGTTTCCAAAACAAGCTTAAGTTTAGCATAAATATCCCAATGAGCACAGAATTACAGGCAAGCTTCACACATGTCAGCCTCTTTACAACTGGTCTTGTGAGTAAGACTGATTGACTGCACTCTTCTGTGGCAGTAGTTCGATTGAAGGGCAGATCCTGTCACATTATGTGCTTGTCTTATTCAAACTGCAGCCTCTTTCCATTGATGTACACCCCAGCATTACTGAGCGCATCCGAGCAGGACTCCAGCAGCGTTGATTGAGCTTCTGCTGGTGATGCAACTGTCCCAGGATCTCTATGGCAATGGGTTGGGAATAAGGCACCCCCCCCCACCCACCCCCACAGCCAAATTTGAAGGTGGTGGGACACATAAAATTCAGTGGGAATTGTGCCCACCGCCTACCCACTCAACTCTGCCCTCGTCACATTTATTTTGGGGGACGAGGGAGGGGGGGTGTGGTTTGGGGGGGCCTATTGAGACCCTTAAGTAGCCAACTGATGGCCTCTGAAGGGCCTCATCCCCATGCTCCAGGGATCTCCGCACAAAAGCAGCACTGACTCTCCCAGCACAGCAGTGACAGAGAGCTGCATGGTCAGAGTGCAGTCACTCAGATGGGATGTTTATATGATTATATCTGTGCCGGGGTTGGGGTCCACAACAATCGAGAAGCACAGCAGCCTCAGCTACGGAAACTGTTGTCGGGCAAGGGTTGGTCCCTGGGGACCATCAGAGGTGCCACCTCCCCCACCCGTCATTAAAACCCCTGGCCCCTCGACCTGGACCCCCAACCCCTCACCGCAGCCTGTCTGTCTGTCCCCGCCAATACCCCGGAGCTCAAACTTGCCTGGGCTGCTCAGCATGTTAGGACAGTCTGTTGCCCCAGCAGTGGTGATATCCTGTTGCTGGGCCGATAGAGTTGCTGCCATCTGGCAGCTCTCTAAGGTGGAACATGCTCCTGTGAGACAGACAGAAGTCCTACCTCCAATGACTGAACGCTAGTCCCAGTGTTAAATATCTACAAGGCAGCCATCAGGGTGATGGGCATGCTCATCCCTAACTACTTAGCCTTGAGGGGACAGGGATTATGTCTGCTGGTTAAGTCCAGCCAAATATTCAAGTTCCTTTTCTATTTAAATGCCTAAAGAAAGACTTGCATTTACATAGTGCCTTTCAAGACTTAGGTTGTCCCAAAAAGTCGTTATATGTATAATACTTTTCTTCAATAAAGTGTTGTCAGTTTTGTAATGTAGAAACTGCAACAGCTATTTTGTGCACAACAGGATCCCACAAACTGCAATGAGATAATGAACAGACAATCTATTTTAGTAATGTTGGTTGAGGGTAAATGTTGGCCAGTGCATTGGCATCGTTCACCTGATCTTCTTCAAAATGGGATATTTTAAATTCACCTGAAAGGGCAGATGGGGGCCCCAGTTTGACATCCTATCTGAGTGATGGCACCTCTGGCCGTTCAGCTCTCTGTCACTGCTGCGCTGGGAGAGTTAGTGCTGGAGACCCTGGAGCAGGATTCACACGGCCCTTGTCAAACTTTGTGCTGATTCCCTTGATTCACTGAACATTCTGCCCTGTACTGGAGTGCTGTTGAACACTTTGGAAACCAGATAATGCTGCCACTCTGCTCTTGATGTTGTATACTTCAGTCATCTGGATTATTCCCTTTGGATTGCCTCTTTGAACCTTTTGCTATATGGCTCCCCATCTTTAAAAGCCTCTTCATAACTTTGCTTGATCAACCATCATCTTGGTCTCATCTCAATATTCCAAACTCATATTCCAACTCAACATTAAATCCAATTGGAAATTCAGGGTGGAATATTGAGTGAATCAAGGGAATCATTGCCAAGTTTGACACAGGCCATCTGAATCCTGCTCCAGGAACTCCAGCACAAAAGCAACAGTAACTCTCCCAGCGCAGCGGTGACAGAAAGCTGCACAGTCAGAGGTGTCATCACTCAGATGGGATGTTAAACTGAGGTCCCATCTGCCCTCTCAGGTGTTTGTAAAATAACCCATTTTGAAGAAGACCAGGTGAATGATCCCAATTCACTGGCCAATATTGAGTGGTGAGAATTGGAACTCACTACCGGAGAGTATGGTTGAGGTGAGTAGTACAGATGTATTTAAAGGGAAGCTGGGTAAACACACAAGGGAGAAAGGAATAGAAGGATGTTCTGATGGGGTGAGAGGGTGGGAGGAGGCTCATGTGAAGGGGAAACTGCAGCTTGTACCTGATGGGCTGGGTGATCTGTTTATGTGCTGTAGACTCAAGGTAAAGTACTCGGGGTACTAATGCCTGCTGTGTGGAGCAGTTTACATTGGACAAGTGTGAAAATATACTAGATTGCTACACAAGAGGGCACAAGTTGTGCGGTGCTGTTGTACCACTCTCTCCACTTTGACCTTTCACCTTGTCATTGATTCCAGGGATGGGGTCAGTTCTACAGCAGGCACGAGAAGGCTGTCCAACCCATGGGGGCAGTGAGATCGAACCAGAGGTTGAACATTCGGAGGTCTGGGATCAGGCTGAAAGATGTTTTCCCCTTTACCCCAAAGGGAAGTGAGGGGCATCTGGTCAGGAATAGGTGGCTGACAGGCCACTGTTAAGGCAATGATTATACTGGCAGCATCCTCCAGCTCTGGCACTGTCACGCGCTTTCAGAAATCTGAGCCTATTTACCTGACACTTCGATTTTACCTTGCTGGAATGTGGAACACTCTCCATGTTTCCATAAAGCCTTGTGACAATGGAACAGCCAGTGTGGAAAAACAAACAGAAGGAGCCTCCTCCTCCTCCTCCTCAAGTCAGACCGATATAGCCAAATAATAGTGAGGAGAGAGAAATAATTACATATTCCATTGTTAACAGTGAATGAAAACTGTGAAAGGGATGATTAAATTGTTTTACAATTGCCACCTCTTTGTTTGGGATTCTTGAGATTCTACCTGCACTAAGGCTGCATCTATCTTTACACCCATTTGCATTCTGTGATGTTTCCCTTCAGAGTTTCAAGGCATTTGATTTTGATGCATAAAGGTGCCAGCCATGCCTCAGTGGGAAATACAAATAGAAAATTCCAGAACTCCTCAGCAGGTCTGGCAGCATCTGTGGGGAGAGAAGCAGAGTTAATGTTTCATGTCAAGGACTTGCTAAAGGTAATACTTTGCAGGACTCATAAGGTCACGGCTTGGACTGCACTCCAAAGACAAGGAGTGCCGCACTGTCGGAGGGTCAGCACTGAGGCAGTGCCGCACTGTCAGAGGGTCAGTATTGAGGGAGTGCTACACTGTCGGAGGGTCAGCACTGAGGCAGCGCCGCACTGTCAGAGGGTCAGTATTGAGGGAGTGCTGCACTGTCGGAGGGTCAGCACTGAGGCAGCGCCGCACTGTCAGAAGGTCAGTACTGAGGGAGTGCCGCACTGTCGGAGGGTCAGCACTGAGGGAGCGCCACACTCTTGGAGGGTCAGTACTGGCGCAGCACCACACTGTCGGAAGGTCAGTACTGAGGCAGCGCCGCACTGTCAGAGGGTCAATATTGAGGGAGTGCTACACTGTTGAAGGATCAGTATGGAGGGGGTGCTGCACTGTCAGAGGGTCAGGATGGAGTGAGTGTTGCACTGTCAGAGAGTCAGTACTGAGGGAGTGCTGCACTGTCAGGGGGTCAGTACTGAGGGAGAATTGTAGATAATTTTCTCCAGGTTTTGCGCACCTCTCAAGGAGATTGCATACCGAAGGGGTGTTTAGGTGCTGCATATATCCACATTACATCTGATCTGTGAGCAATAACCTTTTCAAACCTTTTTGTTCATATAGATGTCCTAACGTCGTGCAAATTATTTTATCGTGTCCAGCATGGAAACAGGCCATTCAGGCCCCAGGGTCAAACCACTGTTCATGCTCCACACAAGCTCCTCACGCTCAGCAGGAATATTTAACAGAGCTTACGACTCTGACTTGAAAAGTCCCTGTTTAAATTGATCTGTAATCTAACCTGAGGTTGCTTCTTCATGCACAGACAGCACAGGGAAAAGTTGAACCAACAGGCTTGCTCCTGATGAGCACAGTGACCTTGGCCTGACAGGTCTGCAGCTAAATAGACAAGTTAATGATACCTGAATGAACACAAAGAGGTTCATGAATTCAAAGCATGAAGCAACATGGGCCCAACACGGACACATGATCTGGAATCTTCCGAGATTCAAATGAAGACTTACACTTGAAATTCTGGTCACAGTGTGAGGACAGAGTACGTTTGTAGCAAAATTTTAATGGAAATGTCATTTTTTTTTGGAGGAGGAATTTGAAAGATAATGGATTTATATAATGTCAACTGTGTGCTTGCTTCTGTGAACAATAGGGCTCAACTTAGATAATGAATGTTTTTATATTCTGACAACGTTAAAATCTTTTCTCGGCCAGCCCATAATAACCTGATGATTCAAAGGCAGTTCAATTTCTATGATGAAGTATTGTGTTCTCTGGCAACTGGGGTCTTGAACAAATGGACATTCAACCACTACCACTTGGAAAAGAGACCCCTGTAGCAAGGCAGACAAATTACACTGAGCTGTGCTTCCAACTCACAAATCATCTCACTGTCAAATCATTTGGTCACATTTCGGACGCCACACTTTTGTTGATAGACACAACCTTCATGAGGTGCTTGGGATGTATTCCTGATTTAAAGTTGCTATATAAATAAAAGTTATTGTACATGCCATTCTGTGCGTGCCATTCATTCTCATAACTCCTAAACAATGGAGAGACTCCTGATTTCTGAGTCTCCTGCATCTTGATTGTCACTTCAGTCGAGCTCGAAAAAGTTTCTTTTCTTCAAGTCTTCCAAGAAACTGTGTGTTTTGTTTTTACACACGTCACGATCTGGTTCGGGACCATTAGCCTTAAACGAGAAATTGAAATCTCATTTTAACCATCAGAACTGCGCTACAAGATTTCACACTTGTAAACTAAAAAGCTGAACTTTACTGTATACTAAATACTTAAACAAAATAAGCACTATTAACTTCACAATATGGTTTATAATTATGCACTCAGGTTTTCTTCTCGCTTCCCCCAAGATTTCTCTTATCAGACATTTCAATATTAAAACCTTTGTAGGGCATCCATAAGTACGCCACTGTCCTCCACAGACTGCTTGAATTCTCCTTGGCTCTAGCTATTCTCAGATGTATAACTTTCATTTACCATCTCTTGACTGTAGATACCTGAGTCCCTTGTTCTGGTTACTTTTCCAATACTTCCAAGCTAATCTGCTGGTTACTTTCTTTTGCCACAAGACTCTGTGGGGACTGTTGTTGCTTCTTCCACTTGTTTCAAACTGTGAAATCTTCTAGCTTCTGTTCCCTCACAAAATTCAAACTGAGTTTAAACCTCACCCACATTCCATGCAGTGAATGATGAAGTTAGTTTTTTTTTTCCTCTGCTTACAGTGCAGGTCTATCGAACTTTGGCTTTCTTCTCTCAGTGAGCCGGAAACTGCACACATCAGTTCCAAGCGGCAACTACCACTTGGATAGCTGTGTCCTTTTATGTAGCCTCAAAAAATTTCAACCTGCCCAGAAGTTTTGGTTTCCAAATCTCAGGTTTAGTTTTCCTTTCCCTAGAAACAGGTAAACAGGTTACCTTTCTATGTTCGTATTTCCTGTTTCCATTTCCAGTTTTTCAATCAGGCCATGCATTGTTTAAGTGTATCCATCTTCTGTTTTGTAGCTCAATTTCTTCTAGTCTGACCTTTTAAGTGTAATAACCTCCCAGCTTGTTTACATTGAATATACCCCAATTTCAGCACTTAAAAAATTTAATGCTTAAAACTAAAAGTTAGGTTGTAAAACACATGAACCGTGAACTAGATATTCACAATAACACCTTCTTCTCAAGTTGAACCAACAGGCCCATCTTTTACAATTGATGATACCACACTTTAGTACCTCACCTTACGTGATTCCAATGTCCCCTGTGATGTCAAATGGAACTTTTTTATCACCAAAGCTACGTACAAAAGGCCTTGGTTCCCATTTTATGCTGCACGCTTCAGCTTGTGGAGAGCTTTAACCCTCTTCAAATTTCGTCCAATGACTGAAAGTTACACTTGTGTCAGAAGCTGACTCTCCGATTACTGTTCCCCGAGTGGGATACCAAATAAAGTTTGCAAACAAAAAAGCTAGAAACGCTCAGCAGGTCAGGTAGGGTCTGTGAAGAGAGAAACAATGTTAATGTTTCAGGTCGTTGGCCTTTCATTGCCAAATAAGGTTTGTTCTCAGAGAGACCTCCTCTTTCAAACTCTGATATTTCTCAATTTTATTAGCTACTGGTATATCAGTGTTCCTTTGGGTTTATTCCTTTTCAAATCTTTGAACACATGGTTCCTTCTCTAATCATCCCCATGTGTAGTGAGATCTAAACACACAGTAGCGTCCCCTAATCTAACTCCATTTTTGCCAGGTTCTTAAAGCTGTTTAAATCATTGCCATATTCCTACCGTCACTTTCAACCTTTTAAAATCCCCAATTGTGCCACCTGCCCTCCATTTTCTGATCTATTTATTTTTTTCAAAACCTTGGCTGTTGTCAGGTGCAAAAGCTGAGGACCAGGCGGTGTCCATTTGGCCCCTCTAGCCTGTCCACCACTCAATTAAATCATGGTTGATCTGTGTTTTTAGCAGCTAGGCTGCTGTGGTAATAACAAGCAGACAACTCTGCTGAAATAGTGCCATGGGGTGTTTTATATCCATCAGAGTGACCAGATAGACTCTCAATTTAACATCTCAGCCGAAAATTAGTAACCTTTTGCAGCACTCACTACACAGTGAGGTTATTGGCTCAAGTTACTGGAGCGGGGATGAATCCATAGCCTACTGACTCAGGGTGTTACCATTGTCTATTGTATACATCTCAGAGCAATGCAGAGATAACACCATTATTACAGTGTGCTACAGGTTTATTTACAAGAGTTTTAAAATCTCTGCAATCATTGAATATCTGCATCCATGCTTATCCCAGCTCTAACTTCTCGCTGCATCTGTGTGCCTGTTTACTCTGCTCTGAGTCTACACCCAAGCTGAACCAATCAAGCACAGTGAACATACATCAGTTACCAGATTCACTTAATCAAATACAGAACAATTGAATACTACACTACCCACTGAGCCATGGCTAACACTATGGCTATCTTTCATGGTTATTGTCTTGTCTGCCAGGATTTTCAGGAAGGTCAGTCAATACACAACAGAAGCTTTTTAGATTACTGAATGTCAGGAACAACAGCAAAGCGATGCAAACATCGTTAAAACAATTCTGGCAGGTGCTTGGTTGTTTCTGTTGTTGCTGCTGCTGTTCTGAAACCTGGCTTTTGATAAACAGGACAGATTCCACATTACTTGGACTCCCAGTGTGTGGCAAAGCTGTCTGTTGCGCAAGAAACAGTCTGTAACATAAAAGAGACTATAAATCCCATCCCAGCCCCCCTACCAGTTTGTAGTGAGAGACCAGATGGACAATTTGTTTCTGAGCCTTCTGTTAAGATGCTGCAAACGAACCAGCGTGGGGGTTGGCAAGGGTGACATTTGGCTGCTGACCTTTTCCCTTGTTCCCTTAAGGAACGTGATTTTTATAGTCACTGATTCCCTCTGACATCTGCAGCGGACAGTTTGAAATTTTCTATCGGCTATATCAAAACAGACAAGGTTAGAAACGACTCTCAGTGAATTCAGTGGAGTGTGGTTTAATGAGTCCATGTGTCATCCCACTGTTTGCTATTAGAGCAACAAGGACTTAAACCTCTATCATTTCCATAGCTTCTTCCATGACCGCCACACATCCCAAGTGATTCACAATCGACGTAACGTAGGAAACACTCCCGCAAACAGCATTGAGACAATGGCAATCTGTTTTGTTGAAGTTCGCTGGGGTGTCAATATTGGCCAGGGCACTGGGGAGAATACCAGTGCTCATCTCCGAAATACTGGCCATGGGATCTTTTACGTCCACCTGAGAGTGAGGACAGGGCCTTGGTTTAATATTTCATTCAAAAGAGGGCACCTCTGACAGCGCAGCACTCCCCCAGCACTCCTAAGAGTCTCCTGCCACCACTGCGTTCAGAGCTGAGGAAAAGGGTATTTGAGTGACAGGGTCTCAAACCTGACACTCGGGTCTTGGTTTACTGGACAGCAGTTACAGATCAGGCCATGGTCTAAATGAATGGCAGAACAGGCTTGAGGGGCTGAATGGCCTCCGCCTCTTCCTCATGGTTGAAAGCATCAGCCTGGATTTTATTGTGTTGAAGTCTCTGGGGTGGGACTTGAACTCATAACCTTCTGACTCAAGGTCATAAGGGTTAAATCGCTTTGGTTTTGCACTCATAACCTTCTGACTCAGGGTCATAAGGGTTAAATCAGCGCAAGATCACTACTTCCAACAAGCTCTTTGCCTCACAATTTCTCCTTACCAATAACCTCCTCCTATACCTCTCCTCTGATCACACTTTCAGTCATCGCTCCAATGTCTGGCCTTGATGACAGGTTGAGAAACCCCCATGAACATAGCTTTATCAAAAGACACCAATTTAATCTCAGTTTTCTTTTTTGATCCTCAGCTGTGGGCTTATCTCCAGAATACGATACACCTTGTTTTTATCAGTAGAACATATAACGGAACCACGAGGAAGAGGCAGAGGCCATTCAGCCCCTCAAGCCTGTTCCTCCATTCATTTCGACCATGGCCTGATCTGTAACTGCTGTCCAGTAAACCAAGACCTGAGTGTCAGCTTTGAGACCCTATCGCTCAAATACTCTTTTCCTCAACTTGGAACACAGTGGCAGCAGGGGACTCCCAGGAAGACAGCGCTAACGCTTTAGGAATGTCATCAAAGTACCCCTGAAGAGGTCAAACTTCCCCTCCAACTCAAGGACCGACCAAAATGGAGAAGGTTCATTTGGAAAGGAATCTGACACACTGAGAGACGTGGTCGGGCATGTGCAGGGGCAAAGTCAGGGCATCAGTGGGAGGGTACAAACCTCCAAACAACCCATCTCCGCAGCCTTCAAGCACCACCCGACTCGCCACATGTGGCAGAGTCTGCAGGTCACGCCTGGGGCTTATCAACCATCTCAGAACCCATCGAACCAGAGTGGAAGCAAGTCATCCTCGATCCCGAGGAACTGTCGAAGAAGAGAAGAGACCTGTATCTTAGCTCCATCTGCCAGCCTTAATTCATGACCCTTAAAATACCCCTCACTGACAAAAATGAGCAACTCACCTCGTGTCGTTCCCCCACCTTCTCCCTATAACCCTGCATGTTCCTCCTTTCCAAATAACAGTCTAATCCCCTTTTGAATGCTTCGATTGAACCTGCCTCCACTAAACGCTCAGGTAGTGTGTTCCAGATCTTAACCGCTCGCTGTGTGAAAAAGTTTTTCTCATGTCACTTTTGCTTCTATTTACCAATGACTTTAAATCAGTGCCCTCTCATTCTCGATCCTTTCACAAATGGGAACAGTTTCTCCCCATCTACTCTGTCCAACCCCCTCATGATTTTGAACACCTCAATCCAAATCCCCTCTCACCCTTCTTTTCTCCAAGGAAAACAATCCTAACTTCTCCAATCTATCCTCATAACTGAAGTTCCTCAGTCATATCAGTCAATCATTAAATCTCAAATGTTAACATTTGTGAGAAATTCATCACCTTCACACATTGAGGAGAACACAGGCCATAGTGTGATCTCTTATACTGTCACCCAGGAACAGAAGAAGATTGGTTATCCACTTGTTGGTGAGTTCGTGACTTTGTTGACATAGTGAATGAATGTCTTCATCATACCCTGTTCATGGATTCTGTTTTGTTGTTGTACATGGTGGTATCAATCTTTTGCTTTGGAATAGCGCTTCACATCAAGAGGAAGGATTTCATTTCGGTACAAAATGAAAGAAATGAGTGTTCCATTATAGTAGATATCATGGACTGACACTGAGGAAATGAGTGTGAGCCTATTTGAGTCATAGATCACAGAAAGGGGGCGGGGGGGGAATGGTGGTGTAGTGGCAATGTCATTGGTCTAGCAATGCGGAGGTCCAGGTGAATGCTTTGGGGGTGGGGGGTAGGGGGAGCATGAGTTCTAGCAGGGCAGCTGGGTGAATTTAAATTCAATTAATAAAATCTGGCATTCAGAGCTAGTCTTCGGAATTGTGAGTATGAAACCATTTATAATTGTGGTAAAAATCCATCTGGGTTCATTAGCATCTTTCAGGGAAGGAAGTGTGATTCCAGACTCCCCAGCAATGTGGTTGACTCTTAAGTGCCACCTGAAATGACATGAATAAGGCACTCAGTTCAAGGGCAATGAGGGATGGGCAACAAATGCTGGCCTTGTCAGTGATGTCTATATCCCATGGAAAAATAAAAACAAAGGGAGGCCATTTGTACCATCATGCCTGTGTTGGCCCTGTTCAAACAACTCTTCGATTAACCCACTTTCCTGCTCTTTATGCGTAGCCCTGCAAATTTATCTTTTTAGGTATTTATCCAATTCCCCTTTTGAAAGTTATTATTGAATCTGCTTCCACTGCCCCTTCAGGCAATGCACCTAACAACGACTCACCGCAGGAAACAGCCTCCTTCTCTTCACCCCACCCCCACTCCCTCCAGCACCTCTCCCCCTACACCAGCTTTTTTGTCAATTATTACAAATCTGTGTCCTCTAGTTACTGACCCTACTGCCAATGGAAACGGTTTTTCACCATTAAAACCTCACATCATTTTGAAAGCCCCGACCAAATTTCCACTTATCTTCTTTAAAGGACAGAATTGAACAGAGTAGGATGTTGATACCGAGTCACTTTTGGTGATGGACATTGAAGTTCCCCTACCCAGAGTACATTCTGTATCCTTGCCACCTTCAGTGCTTCTTCCAACTGGTATTCAACATGAGGAGTGCTGATTCATCAGCTGAGTGACAACAGTCACTGGTAATCATCAGGAGGTTTCCTTGTCCTTGTTTGACCTGATGGCATGAGACTTCATGGTGTCTGCCTGCACCCAACATTGAAGACTTTCAGGGAAACCCCCCTCCTGACTGTATGCCACTATGCTGCCACCTCTCCTGGGCCTGACTTGCGAGTGAGACAGGACGTACCCAGGGATGATGACAGAGGAGTCTGGGACATTGTCTCAAAGGTTCCATGAGTATGATTATGTCAGGTTTGACTAGTCTGTGGGACAGCTCTCCCAATTATGGCAGAAGTCCCTGGATGTTCGTGAGGAGGACTTTGCAGCGTAGACTGGACAGGCTGGACCTTTGCCGTTCCTGGTGCCTAGGTCAATCCCAGATGGTCCTTTTGGTTTTATTCTTATTCTTGTCTTCATCAGCACTTTGATTCAATTGAGTGGCTTGTTAGGCCATTTCATAGTCAACCACATTGCTATGGGTCTGGAGTCAGCTACACGAGATAAAGACAACAGGTCTTCTATCTTGGACTCTAGTTGTAGGACTTGGTTCTTAGACAAACTGTAGACATACTTTGGTATCTGCTTAGCACTTGTTTGTTAGTACTACATCTAAACAGGTTACGGAGTAGGTATGTTACTGCTAGGCATGATTCCAACCTCTCTTTCTCTCTTGAGAGCCTAACACATGACATGATGTCAGTGATACATCATCATCATATATTAGCATATCCCATCTGTTAACCCTTTATACTACGCCTTCCCCCAAGTAAACTATCTACTTTTTAACAACAACATGAAACTTTTAACTATTTACATTGCATTCCTGTAACTTCCTTTCTTGTAACTATAGATTTTACCCACCTCCAACTCCCAATCTTCCCCACCCAAGTCACATTCCCAGGGGATTCAATCTCCCACAGTGCTTTCGGCCCTTAGGGAAGATGTCTTGGAGACATGAGGACTTTTTTTCTTCATCTGGGAGGATATCATCATCTGCAGAATATGACAGCACTTCAGCAGCATTGCTGCCAGCATTGCTGGGAAGCCAATTGCAAGTTGCAGGTTGGCTGAGTTGCAAGGATAATGAAGACTTTTCAACAAAAGACTGATCCAAAAGAGAAGGCTGAAGAGAATCCACCTTTGGACCCTCTGGGACTAGAAGAGAAGACATCAGGGCACTCTGTGGAACTCGTTGCTCCCTCAAAGCACTCAGGGAAAGGACTTCAGAACAGAAATGATCTTCAACACCAGGGAAGACTATCACAGTTGAGTCATCCACTGCTGTATTGATGACTGAAAAAGCATTGAGATCTGAGATTTCAATGAGCTTAGACAATGAAGGAAAAATGACCAACTTCCAGTAAGACTGTTAGGAAAAGGAGAAGGGATGATTTCCCAATGATTTCTTGGGAGGACCATCGACTTCCTATAGGCAGCGGTAAGACAGCCACACTTCTCTCTGTACAAGGTTATTCCACTGTGGGCAGTGGGAAGAATTGCTGAGGATGTGGAGACAAGAGAGCCCCATCTTCTGCAATGAGAGGAATTCCCTGTAGACAATTATCTCAGGAACAAGATTGCTGGACAGGATTCCTTAGCTTCAGAAGTGCTAAAGATTCTGCTACAGTTTCTGTGCTGACCTCCAGCTCTGGAGAGAAGACCTTCAGCTGGGTCTGAAGTGTGAGTGCCAATAATATTCACCCTTGGAAAGTACCAGCTCTTTAGCAGTTTGACCCTCTGACCTGGACTCAGGCAAAGCGTTCTCTGTCAAAGGCTCTTTAAGGAAAACAGGCAATAAAGTAGGCAATACTTTGGTAGATTGCTGGCCTAGCCCACATGCTGTGAATGAATAATGAAACCTAAGATTCAGTGGAACGAAGATCTGAGTGCTGCTCAGCAACTTAAAAACACATCTGACTCCTCTGAAAAGAGAGCAGAGACTTCATATGGTGTGTCCATCAACGGGAAAGATCAATCATCCTCTAGAATCTCAACCTCCATCACTCAGTGCTGTAAGGGATTCTTCCTCCTCACCCTCTAGAAAGAGCCCGTTCAGGTCTAGCAGGTCTTCATGGGGTTGGTCACCGTCTCCTTCAGTGCCCTCTCTATCCGCCACCTCTGGCCTTACCTCCTGAAGAACTGAGAAATTCATAACTACAACCTTTGCCCAGGGTCTAGTGGATGGTGTCTCAGTGAGAGGAAGGAGTTTGCTGCTGAGTGTATAAACTTCCTCAGCCTCCGAAGGCTGAATTTCAACTACTTCTAAATAATAGGTTGAAGATTGTTGAATGAAAGGCAGTGAGTTGTTCAAATGAGGAGCATCATCTGTTTTTTCTAGGATTCTTAGAAGTATGCCAACATCGTCACTCAATTAGGATGTATGTTGATTGCGAAGAACATAGGGAGAATCAGTGATCTGTCGCCACTTGTAGCTCAGAACAGCAATAATCCTGCCTTTGGTTCGAAGGGCATTGCCACCTGGGCCTTGTAACTTGATGTCCGATGGATGAAGGGCCATCGGCTAACATGTTAACAGCCACACCACGATCAATTTTAAAAGTAGCATCGAAGCCTTGAACTTGCACTGTAACTGGCCAATAGTCTGGATGAAGACTGTCAACTTCCCTGAGAAACTATGTAATTCTACCTTTTCCTTGTCTTCCCATTCCTTGTATGCAAGGTGCTTCATTAATACTTTCTGATCTGCAGCTTCAATTAAAATTGCTGGATTTGCAGGAACTCTTGCAATGCCGCAGTTTTGCCACACTGGGAACATACCACGCTCCCTGCTGGGCAGTCTTGGCATCTATGCTGGGTTTTCAGGCCACAACACAAGCATCTCAATATTGGCTGCCAGCGTCGAGTTTCCTGCCCTTTCGCTTGGTTTGGTAAGCTTTCTGACGGGGAGGGGGAGTCGCTGCCTATGGACCCCTCCAACCTACAGAGTCATGTGAAGCCTTTGTTCACCATGAATTATAGTCCGATTAAGTTCTCTAAACTTGGCCTGCCTCGCACACTAGGCCATTTGATCCAAATCATCTTTGTCTGCAAGAAGTCAGAGACTTTTTCATCCCGAATGCCCACGGTTATGCGCTGACCAATTAGCCCATCCTTCAGCGTCCCATAACCCAGGGACTAGCTGGGCAACATAGGTCGGTTAGGAATAATTCAATCGATTCCCCAGATCATTGCGAGCGCTGGTTAAAACGTGTTCCTTCAATTACTAAATTTTGCTTCAGGCTAAAACACATGTCAAAGGCTTTAATAATGGACTCAAAGTCCACGGTGGTCTCCTGCACACCCTGCCTTGGGAGAATGCCGTCTGCTATGGACCTATTGCATAAAGAAAGGAACTAACTTGAAGTTTGGATCCTTCTTGTGAAGACGTGATGTCACTCGGTACCGGAGAAAATGGTGATTTCATAACTCCCACTGCCTGGCCTCTCTCTGGGGGCCCTCGAGGCAGTCAAACAGGCAGGGCAAGGGCAGGCCCACCTGATATCCCTTTTTAAAACAAGCCAATGCTGATCGCTCCAAACTCATGGGGGAGGAGTTTTCCGTCGTCACGCAGGCTTGGCGAGGATGGGCGAGGGTGGGGGGGTGGGTGGGGGTGGGCAGGGGTGGGTGAGGGTGGGTGAGAGTGGGCTAGGATGGGAGGGGGTGGGCAGGGGTGGCAAGAGTGGGCAAGGGTTTGAGGGGGTGGGCGTGAGTAGGAGGGGGTGGGCGAGGGGTGGGCGACAGTGGGTGAGGGTGGGCGAGGGTGGGAGGGGGTGGGCAGGGGTGGGCAAGGGTGAGCGAGGGTGGGCAGGTGTGGGTGGGTTGGGCGGGTGTGGGCGAGGGTGGGCGAGGGTGGGAGGGGGTGGGCGAGGGTGGGCGAGTATGGCTGAGGGTGGGCGGTGGTGGGCGGGGTGGGAGTGGGTGAGCGAGGGTGGGCGAGGGTGGGCAGGGTGGGTGAGAGTGGTTGAGGGTGGGAAGGGGTGGGTGAGGATGGACAGGGTGGGCGGGGTGGGCAGGGGTGGGCAAGAGTAGGAGGGGGTGGGCGAGGGGTGGGCGAGAGTGGGCGAGGCTGGGTGAAGGTGGGAGGGGGTGGGCAGGGGTGGTGAGAGTGGGCAAGGGTTTGAGGGGGTGGGCAGGGGTGGGCGAGAGTAGGAGAGGGTGGGCGAGGGTGGGAGGGGGTGGGCGAGGGTGGGGAGGTGTGGGTGGGTTGGGTGGGGGTGGGCGGGGTGGGCGAGCGTGGGCGGGGTGGGAGGGGGTGGGCGGGTGTGGGTGGGTTGGGCAGGGTTGGGCGAGGGTGAGCAAATGTGGGCGAGGGTAGGTGAGGGTGGGCGGTGGTGGGCGAGTGTGGGTGAACATGGGCAAGGGTGGGAGGGGGTGGGCGAGGGTGGGCGAGTGTGGCTGAGGGTGGGCGGTGGTGGGCGGGGTGGGAGTGGGTGGGCGAGGGTGGGCGAGTGTGGGCAGGTGTGGGTGGGGTGGGCCGAGTGGGTGAGGGTGGGCAGGTGTGGGTGGGGTGGGCGGGGTTGGGCGAGGGTGAGCGACTGTGGGCGAGGGTGGCTAGGGATGGGCAGGTGGGTGAGGGTAGGTGAGGGTGGGCGGGGGAGGGGTTGTGCGGTGGTGGGTGAGGGTGGGCGAGGGTGGGTGAGGGTGGGCGGGGGGGAGGGTTTGTGTGGTGGTGGGTGAGGGTGGGCGAGGGTGGGCGAGGGGAGGGGTGTGGTGGTGGGTGAGGGTAGGTGAGGGTGGGCGGGGGAGGGGTTGTGCGGTGGTGGGTGAGGGTGGGCGAGGGTGGGAGAGGGTGGGCGGGGGGAGGGGTTGTGCAGTGGTGGGTGAGGTTGGGCGAGGGTGGGTGAGGGTGAGCGAGGGTGGGAGGGGTTGTGCGGTGGTGGGTGAGGTTGGGCGAGGGTGGGTGAGGGTGAGCGAGGGTGGGAGGGGTTGTGCGGTGGTGGGTGAGGGTGGGCGAGGGTGGGAGAGGGTGGGCGGGGGGAGGGGTTGTGCGGTGGTGGGTGAGGTTGGGTGAGGGTGGGCGAGGGTGGGCGGGGGAGGGTTTGTGCGGTGGTGGGTGAGGTTGGGCGAGGGTGGGAGGGGGTGAGCGAGGGTGGGTGAGGGTGGGCAGGGGCAGTCGGGAAGCTGACAGCCGCCTGCGCTAGGGGCCGGACCGCCATTTTGCGCTGGTGGGCCGATTAAACGCGAGGGGCAGCGCTCAGCACTGCCTGTGTGTGTGGGGAGGGGGAGCGAGCACAAACTTCATGAATGCCCACTTGAAAATCTCCCTGAGGCACAGAGCTGCCTCAGGGAGGCAAACATTTCTCAAATTAAAAACCAATAAAGATGTGTAAAATGTTGTAAAACTTGTCCCCTCTTGTGACTCTGGCCGGGAAACCCGCCTCTGTCACTGGGCAGGGACATGTCATCAATTAAATTTAAAAAATTTTAGTCTATTTTTATTCACTGTTGGAAACCTCATCCCACCCATGGATGAGGTTTCCTAAAACAATGCAAAGGCCTGTTCGCCTGCCCTGCTCACCTTAAGTTTGGATGGGCTGCGAAAAATTTCTTTTAATTACCTTTTTAATAGCCTTAACAGGCCTTTTAATCGCCGACCGAGTGCGCGGTGACATCGGGGACAGTCGCCCGGCATCACCGTCCATCATTTGACGCTCGGTCGGGGGTTGGGCGAGTGCCTGTCCGCCGAGCTAAAGGTTCTCCCTCACACGTTTCAAAGTCTTCATCAACCTGTGTGTGGTTCCTTCGATGACATGTCTTCTACATCGATGGCTCTGCTGCTCTGAGGTGGCCCTTCTCGTCACCTAGGTGTAGGATTTGTTTCTTAGACAGACTGTAGCCATACTCTAGTATCTGCTTAAACTTGTTTATTTGTACCACATCTAAAGAGTAGGCACATTGATCCTACACATGATTCCAAGCTCTCCGTCTCTCTCGAGACTCTAACACAAGAATGACTGATGTCAGTGATACATCATCATCTATGTCAGATATTGGCATAACCCATCTGTTATTCTACAATAACTGAAGCTAGCTTTTAAATTCCAGAGCTTTCAGAATTCCAGAATTTCCAGAATTTAAATTCCTCGCGTGATATCTCCAAAACTTCCATCCAGACATCTGGGTTACTAGTCCAGTAACGTAACCAATATGGTTCTGTACTTTGTGTGAATTAAAGTGGTGATTTCTCCATGCAGCCAAACATCTCTGTCCTGGGTATAATGTATATTGTTCAAAGGAAGACTCTGAGTGTATTACACTTTAGAAAGCATGAATATATTTTATAATCATTGCTTTAAATGATGATAACATCTGTTTTACTCTCAACAGATGACAAATTTATTGCTTCATAGATTAATTAATAACAATACTCAAAATCTCCAGTGTAATAAAACAAGTCTGCTTTTTCAATTTTAATATTTGATGACTGCTCTGTTCAGTCAATGAAAGCTTGGTCCTCATTGCTTCCACTACACCTAGGCTCTTAACTCATTTTGCTGCAGTTCCAAAAGGCTTTTGAATGTTTGACCCACACACTTGTTGGGGGAGTGAAAGAATGGGGAGAAAAGGACTGTCCTGATGAGAATTCTTGGTAAAACATTAAGCAAGTTCTTTCAGAAGGTATTTACAATATCACTGCACACAGATCAAGGCAATATTTCACCCAGTCTGGTTAAAACTGTTCCATGCACTAACCCATTACTCCATGCACACCCATCACTGGAAGCTTTCAGTGTCCAGCTTTGACACTGCCTGCAAAGACTCACAAACAGCCTCGAAGTCAATAAGTTCCCAGAGGTAGTGGTCATGGTGGTGGTGGTGGTGGTGGGGAGGGTGGGGTAACTATCAAAGCGGGAACATTGACTAACAGTTACCATGATTGAACACAGAGAAAGTCCCATTGGATTGGAAACAAGCCCATATGTATCTATTTTCAAAACAAGTCGATGTGGGTCACTCCAAACTCATGAGCTGTGCATTAGGATTGGGCAAATTAAGGAAACTGACCATTCAGTTGAGGAGGACTTACAGGAAAATAGCTTGGTATGTTGCAGCCGATGTTGTTTTGGGAATCCAACTGCCCAATTCCCTTGAGATTTTTTAACACCTCGAGTGAATCCACATTGACCTATGGGGAAAGGTAAGGGGGATTCAGATGATCCCAGTTTGAGAAGGAGATGCACAAACAGGGTGTTTGCAACATTTGGTTTTTTGTTGTGCTTTCATGGGACGTAGGCATCACTGGCAAGACCAGCATTTGCTTCCCATCCCTCTTTGCCTTTGAAAAGATAGTGATGAGCCACCGTCTTGAACCCCTACAGTCCATGAAGTGACTTCAACAAGTGTCTGGAGCACTTCTTCAAGTCACACTGCAGGACAAGGGGGGATGTTGGTGCAAAGAAGGGAGGAAGTTCTTCCGGTGCCCAGGCCAATGTTGTCAGTGAAGCACATTATCTGGTCATTTTTCTAATTATTGTTTGCGGAATCTTGCCGGGCATACACTCAATGCTGCATTCGATGACATAAGTGACTACGCTTGGAAAGGAATTCATTGGTTGTGAAGTGTTTTGTCATGCCCTGAGGATGGGAAAGATGCTACCCAAATGCAAGTTCCTTTTGTTGGTTCACGAACTGTAAAGGGTTAATAGTTATATTAATTAGACAATGATGTTAATGATGATGTAAGCATGACATCAGGGTCAGATGACCAAGAAGCTCCAAGGGAGCAAGATGGTGAACCCTCTATGTCCAGAGAATAAGGTACTTACCATGAGGTTTGGATGTCAATAGTGTAAACAAACAGTTTTCAGAAAAGCTAAATATTGAATATCTCCAAGTCTCTCAGAGCGTAAGAGAAGCCTCATCGAGCCAGAAGACAAAATATGAGAAGGGCAACAAGCCAAAGCATGAACTAATAAAAGACAGGTTTAGGACTGATCTCAGCTAGCACCTCTTAACACACTGATTTAGTCTCAAAACTCTGGAATTATTAAAGAGGGACTTCAATCCTCTGGCCCAGATTTGCATTCTGAACAAAAACTCGCATTGATATAGTATCTTTAACATGGCAGAACATCATCAAACACATTTTAACACTGAGCCACAGGATTGGCTTCAAACATGAATTAATTACACTCACAAATTCTCCAGCATCATAAAAAACAAGTCTGCTTTTTCAATTTTAATATTTTATCACTCGTCAGCATTCCGTCAATGAAAACCTGGGCTTTATCCCTTCCCTCATACTTCGGCTCCTGGGTAATTTGATGCAGTTCCAAAATGTATTTGTCTGAATGTTTAACTCACACACTTCATTGGGGAGTGAACAAATGGGAAGAGAGGGACTGCCCTGATCAGTGTTCTTGGCAAAACATTGAGGCATGTTCTTGCATAAGGTATTTGCGATATGACTGCACACAGACCGAGACAACGGGCAGGATTTTCCACACCCACCCGCCGCCGGGAACCTCTGGTCCCACCGTGAGTCGATGGACGTCTGGCTGGGGCGCTGCCTCGCCCACAGCGGGTGCTGCCAAAGACGGGGCTGGAAAATCCCGGCCAACGTCGTACCCAACGCAAGTAAAATTGCTCCATGCGCTAAGTTTCGAACGGACGCCTGTCGCTGTCATTTTCTGAAGTCCGTCCGAATGATCTGGACATTGCTTGTAAAGAGGGTCCCAGAAAGGATACCCATCGTCCCCCTCTGCATCTGTTGTCAATTATTCTAAATCTATGGCCTCTGGTTCTTGACCCACCCACTCAAGAGAACTTTATTTATTATTTCATGAGAGGCGGGCGTCGTTGGCAAGCCCAGCTTCGCTGCCCATCCCTAATTGCCCTTGAGCTGGGTGTCTTGCTCGGCCATTTCAGAGGGCAGTTAAGAGTCAACCACATTGCTGTGGGTCTGGAGTCACATGTAGGCCAGACCGGGTAAGGACAGCAGATTTCCTTCCCTAAAGGACTTTTGTGAACCAGATGGGTTTTTACAACAATCGACAATGGTTTCGTGGTGACCATTATTGGGATTAGCTTTATAATTCCAGATTTACTAATAGGATTTAAATTCCACTAGCTACCATGGTGGGATTTGAATGCCATGTCCCCAGAGTATTTACCGGAGCATCTGAATTACAGGTCTAGTGACATTACCACGACACCACCATCTGCTCCTAGAATGGTTTTTCTCCATCGACAGGCAATCAAAGCTTCGCAACATCTTGTAAACCTCTCCTTGATCGCCTCTTAACCTTCCCTGTTCCAAGTTTTCTAAACTTTTCCAACCTCTCCGCAAAACTGATGTTTCTCGTCCCTAGTAACACCCTGAAGTAGATGGCAAGAGGGCAAAAGGGAAGCCTGGGAATAAGAGATGATAGCACAAAATTAATGATTATCTGTAATCGTGCAGCATCACAAGAAAGCTGCAAATTCTGACTTCCCGTAGAACTACGAGGAGCAATCCTTTCAGACAGGGTCCCTGGAGACAGATAGTTCCAATTTGACAGTAGATGTATACTTGTGAATGGATTGATGTGCTGTGAGGTGTTGTGAGCCTTAGAGATTTCAGTTACCTCTGCAAAGGCTTCATAAAGGATTGTCATGATAAATGCAATTAAATATTGACTATCAAATGAACGACACTTTTCAGAAGCTCCGACTTCACTCACGTACTTTTGAAAGGCTGTTCTTGTTGTTAATGATTAAAGTACCAGAGCTCGGTGCAGGAAGAAAAGCTGCTTGATTTTAGTGGTCCAAACCCGGGGCAGCTACGCATTGCTTATCGTCCTGACCACTGACCCAAGCTTCAGGAAGTGGGTTCCAGATTCGGAAATAAGCTCTACTTTACCACAAATAGACAGCAATTTGACACCTTCCAGAAGGGGCTGAATTGAAACAGTTGAGAAGGAAGCTTAAGGGTTCAGAGATGCAACCAAAATATCTTTTTAAGAGTGGTCGAGGAGGGGGTCACAGAACAACTTGCACTTTACACAGCAATTTGAAGAAAATATCCCAAGGCGCGTCACAGAAGCTTTATGAGCCTGACAAGCTCTGAATGCACGAAGAACCACTTGAAGTAAAGTCCAACAGACTACTCGGACCTGTGCCAATGACTTTGCCAGAATACCCAGATGTCCTTCGACACAGGGAATGTTCGGGGCATCTACAAAGGAATCAAATAATCAACAGGTCATTGATAATGAAAACGTCTCCATTGGAAGCAAAGGCAGGGGAGGTTATCACCCACTGCAAAAACAGTTGGAGAGATTTGTGGAACAGTAGCTTGAGTTGTGCTTCAGAGTGAACACTGTCACAGTGGAGGAGCTTATTAACCCACTTGCCATAGGCAAATCCCATCAGCAAGTGCTGATGCTATACCATCTGAACTCATCAAGCAAGGGAAACGGGTGCTCCTGCTGCATCTTCACGAACATCTCTGCTGGGGAGAGGAGGTAGTGGCCCATGACATGCGTGATGCAAAGATTGTGACCCTGTACAGGAACAGCTGCAAGAGAAGCACTGGGAACAATGGAGCGCACTGTATATTGCCTTCATCGATCTCACCAAGGCATTCGACCATGTGAGCAGACATTGTCTATTGAAGCTGCTGGAGAAAATTGGCTACCCATTGAAGCTGCTCAATATGATCTTCTCTTTCCATGGTAACGTGATGGGTAAGGTCAACTATGACAGGGCAACATCGGAACTCTTTGAGATTCACAGTGGGGGTCAAACACAGTTGCGTTTGGACACTGACACTCTTTGGCATCTTCTCTTTGCTGCTATCATTTGCCTTCATGTCATCTACAGAGAGTGTCTACTTAGATACCCAAACTGAGGGAAAATTGTTCTGTCTTGCTCACCTGAGATCCAAGACGAAGGTACCCCAAGTCTTCATCAGAGAGTGGTGCTATGCTGACAATGCCTCACTAACATTCCACACCGAGGAACACCTTCAATGTCAAATGGACAGACTCTCTCACATCTGTAAAGAGTTTGGTTTGACCATCAGCATGAGGAAGACAAATACCGTGGTCCAGGATGTTGCCAAACCGCCATCTATCAGCATTGACAATGTGACATTGGAGGTTGTTGACAGCTTCATATATCTCAACTGCACAATAACCAGCAATCTGTCACTTGATGCTGAAATCAACACATGCATTGCAAAACCTGGAGCTGTTCCGTCCAAGCTGAGTAAGAGAGTGTGTAACAACAGAAACCTGACTGAAAACACCAAACTGCGAGTCTACCAAGCCTGAGTCCTCAGTACACCCCTCTACAGTGTGAAATTCAGACAACATATGTGAAGCAGGAGAAAATGCTGAACAGTTTTCACCTTCACTGTCTCAGACTTATCCTTGGCGTCTCTTGGCAGGAGAAGGTCACCAACTCAGAGGTCCTGGAGCATGCTAATTCCATCAGCATACACTCATTGCTAAGCTAACGATGTCTGCACTGGCTTGGCCACATTCATCAAATGGATGATGGCAGTATACCCGAAGACCTTCTGTAAGTTGAACAGGCCAGTGGTTCACGACCTGCTGGACGCCCATGATTCTGCTACAAGGATACTTGCAAGCGAGAAATGAAGATGGTTGTCCTTGACACTGTTAATTGGGAGACAGACACTGATGTCCATGACCTCGGAAGACTGATGATTTGGAAGGTCATTGTCAGAGGCAAACAGAAATGAAAAGCTCAGATAGCCTGGAAGAGGACGGCGAATCTTTCACCTTTTCAGCCCACTGTCTTCCTCTGCAGCAAATGTGGCAGAGAAGGCCATACCAGAGTGGGGCTCCTGTGCCACACCAGGTGATGCCAAATCAGAGTTGACCACCAGGTCGTGAACCATTTTCTTTTGAGATGTAAGGCTGCCACTGACTACTGCATGAAGCAAAATTTGACCACAGTCCACAGAGGAGATATTAGGATTAGTGACCAAGGGGCTTGGCCAAATCAGGGTTGCACAGGGGACCAGAATTGGATGGGTGCAGAGATTTTGGAAGATTGTTGGGCTGGAGGAGATTACAGGGATCAGTCGGGAGCCAAGATGTGGAGGGATTTGAGCATAAGGATTTTAAAGTTGGGCCATTGCTGGGCCAAGAGCCAATGTAGGTCAATGACTGCAGGGTCCTGTTTATGAGCAGAGTTCATTCTATTGACAGGGCACTGGTTATGTGTTTGTGGTGAATGTCTATATGCACTCTTTTTTTCACAAGCTATAAACCCCATTGAATTGAATCTTATCTGGGCAGTGGTAAAAATAGCAGATGTCTTCACTTTGCAAGCGACACTTGTCGTCTTCAGATTTCTCTCCTCTCTCAATTTCCTTAGAAGACCCTCAATTTTCCTGTATGAGATCTCCCATTTCTCAATATTATCCTGATTTCCTATGAAGATCTCCCATTTCAGATGACCCCCCCGCACCCCCCTCGAGCTTTTCGTGACACCCTGCTTTGCATTTCTACTTTGTTGGTGCAACTGGTTCTATTTGGGACAAGTTGCATTTATTTCCATTCTGAAGCGCAGCAAGGATATTCTAGTCTTGTGCATCCTTGACTACTTTATGTTGGCTTTGCTGGCTGGCTACTGAGGCATTTTCAGTTCGGTTCGGCCCATTAGAGATGCGGAAGTGCCTGAAAAGATTAGTGTTCATTCGGACCTAGTTCAGCTCTTGCCTTGTAGTTCCTGAAGCCAAGTCCAGCAGCAATGATGGGAGGAGGGGGCTGGAATGCGTTTGTGGGGGGAGGGTGGGGGGGAGAATGCAGGGGTGGGGGGTGGTGGGGGGGTGGGGCGGTGGCTTGCATTGCCAAGTAGCCTCAGGGCTCCAGTTATTTCTGTCTGCTCGCCATAGTATCTACAATAGAAGGTGGCATGGAGAAGTTGAAGGTCAGTGCCATCAAATCCTTTAGCTAAGAGTTGTCTTCCAATTGTGGTCTCGTGTGCAGCCCTTGTTTGCTTTGCTTCACCTTGGCAGCCATGCCTTCAACTGCTGAGGCCCTAAGCAAGGAATCCCTTCCCTAAGGCTCTTTGTTTCTCTGCCTCTCTCTCTTCCTTTAAGATTCTCATTGAAAACTGTCTCTGTATACTGGCTGCGTGGCCAATCTTATTTTGAATGATTCTGGTCTCACTCGGGTGGTTAATTACAACAGATTCCTCTGATGCCCTAAGTCCTATCAAAAAATTCCAGTTCCCTGGCCCCAACCGCCTCCTCTTCACTATGGACGTCCAATCCCTCGACACCTCCATCCCCCACAAGGATGGTCTGAGGGGTCTCTGCTTCTTCCTCAAACAGAGGCCCAAACAATCCCCATCCACTATCACTCTCCTCCGCCTGTTCTCTCACTGAACAATTTCTCCTTAAATTTGTCTCACTTCCTCCAAATAAAAGGCGTGGCTATGGGTACCTGCATGGGTCCCAGTTATGCCTCTCTCTTTATGGGGCATGTGGAACATTCCATGTTCCAGCCCTATTCAGGCCCCCTCCCACAACTCCTTTTTCAATACCTCAATGACTGTTTCACTTCATGCTCTCGTCTGGACCTGGAAAAATTTATCAATTTTGCATCCAATTTCCACCCCTCCATCACCTTCACATGGTCCATCTCTGGTACTTCCCTTCCCTTCCTTGACCTCTCGGTCTCTATTTCTGGTGATAGACTGTCCACCAATGTTCATTACAAGCCTACCGACTCCCACAACTACCTCGGCCACAACTCCTCACCTCTGCTTCCTGTAAGGACTCCATCCCATTCTCTCAGTTCCTTCACCTCCGTCGCATCTGTTCTGATGATGCCACTTTCCAAAACATCACTTCTGACATGTCTTCCTTCTTCCTTAACCGAGGTTTCTCACCCACGGTGGGTGACAGGGTCCTCAACCATTTATGACCCATCTCCCGCGCCTCTACCTCCACACTTTCCCCTCCCTCCCAGAACCATGATAGGGTCCCCCTTGTCCTCAATTTTCACCTGCCCCCAGCCTCCGCATTCAAAGGATCATCCTCCGCCATTTCCGCCAACTCCAGCATGATGCCACCACCAAACACATCTTCCCTTCACCCCGCCGTCAGCATTCTGGAGGGATTGTTCCCTCTGAGACACCCTGGTCCACTTCTTCATCACCCCCTACACCTCAACCCCCTCCCACTTGCACTTCCCTCAATTTAGTCTACTGCATTCGCTGCTCCCAATGTGGTTTCCTCTACATTGGAGAGCCCAAATGCAGACTGGGTGACTGCTTTGCAGAACACCTTCGGTCTGTCCGCAAGCATTACCCAGACCTCCCTTTCGCTTGCCATTTTAACATTTTAACACTCCACCCTGCTCTCATGTCCGTCCTTGGCCTGCTGCATTGTTCCAGTGAAGCTCAACGCAAACTGGAGGAACAGCACCTCATCTTCCGACTAGGCACTTTACAGCCTTCTGGACTGAATATTGAATTCAACAATTTCAGACCATGAACTCTCTCCTCCGTCCTCACCCTTTTTCCAATACCCTTTTTTAAAAATTTAGTTTTATTTTTAATCTACTTATTTTCATTTTTATTCATTTATTCATTATTTTATCCCCTTTTTATCCCTTTTTCCATCCTTTTTCCCCAACCACTGCCCCCTCCACCACCCTGCCCCCAAAGGGCTATCTGTTACTCGTTAAAGTTGTTCTTTCCAGAGTGCTTACCCTTGCTCTGCTATTATCACATTCTGCTTTCTGATCTTAATGCCACCATCAACACCTCCTTTAGCCCTTACCACTACCATTCACATTCCCTTTGTCTTTTTATCCATGGCATCTCTGTCAATCTCTCCTTAGCCCCCACTTATTATTGGCCTTCTATCCAGCCTCACCTGCTCCCCCCCGCCTTAAATAGTATAAATGTCATCACATTTTTACTTCTCTTTAGCTCTGAAGGAGAGTCACACTGGACTCAAAACATTAACCCCCTTTCTCTCTCCACAGATGCTGTCAGACCTGCTGAGTTTTTCCAGCATTTTCTGATTTTTATTTATTATAGTTAATTGCAGCTGCTTTATTAGTATGATATACAAGAAGGGCTACAGAGTAGGTATATCTCTCATGATTACAGACTTCCATCATCTCTGCAGAATCTCTAGCACATGACGGTTGATGTCGCCATTCCATCATGATCCACATCATTAACTCATTAACCCATCATACTAGAAAACCTACCTCTTTGACCAAGCTTTTGACCGTCTGTCCGAACATCCCCTTATGTGACTTGCAGTCAAATTTTGATTGATTTCCACTCCCATGAAGCTCTTTGCGCTGCTTTTACTATGTTGAAGGTGCTGACCTTGTTGGAAGAGCTCTCTTCATTAACAATCAGCTTTTTGAGCACAAGAACGACAGTGGAAAACAGAAGGTGCAAGCTCCCTGAGAGTCGCTGTGGACAAATTGTGTGTGACATTTGTGACGCACAAGTCAATGTATTGGTACGAAATGTCTTTGCTCTTTCGAACAGTGTTAACCAGTTGAACTCGTTCGACACATTTCTGCACTTGGCTGACATTTGCTCAGCCAGTTTTCAGCACCATGCTGTTACATTTTTAAAGGAGATACAGGTCAGTGCAAATGTTATACTTGGAGCTTGCGGACTGATTGGGAACATCATTGTATCAACCCCTTCCTGAATCCATCTCACTGCCTCTGGGTCTTTCCATTCATGCAGTGGCCTCTTAATGGATGGTCGACCATGATGTTGGCTGGGTTCACTGCTGCTTTTTCAAACAGTATTGTGTGAAATTGTTTAAATATCTCAGTAGGCTGAGGTATTGAATTGTGGAAGTTTACAGCAGGGGAAGAGGCCCTTTGACCCATTGTGCCTGTGCCAGATCCCTGAAAACTGCCTTCTTTGTCCCATTTCCCCATATCGTTTGCTAAAATCACCGTGGAGCAAGAATGTTAAATTCTTCACTTCCCTTTTTAAGGCTATCGCAGATTCTATTTTCCCCGTTGCTTTGAATGGGACAGCCTCAACAAATCCTCAACACAAAAATTCATCAAATCTCCTAATCTCAACATTTGGCTACCCATTATCTTAAATCTATGCCCTTTATTTACTGATTCATGGACAAGTAGAAATGATTTTTTTTCCAGATTCACCTGACTAAAACCCTCCCTGGAGACTTTCTCTGAAACCTTCCTTTCTGAAATAAGGAGAGCCTCGATATCTCTGCCTTCTGTGTGAGGATATGGTTGTCATGTAGACAGGGCCACAGACTTGTCGACACCCATTATGTTCTGCCCACTCAATAACTATGATTAAGTCAATGACAAGCCTTCATGTTGACTGCGAGATAACAGCTCAGATGAGCAAGAGACCTATAAGAGTCAATTAAAAAAAAAGCAGAGAGGGGAATTTGTGCTGGTAGGAACATCTGGTTTGAAGGAGGCACTCTTTTCCCAAGCCTAGGGGCTTCAGCACAAAACCTAGGCTTTCCCAGTGCAGTGCTGAGTGAGTGCTGCACTTCTGGAGATGGGGGATTTTCAGATCCCATCCGCCATGGGAATCGTCGGAAAATTTGACGGACCAGCAAGAGGTCCATTGACTTCGGGCAGGACTTTCCGGTCCCACCCAATCCCACCCGTCTTTCGCATTGGATGTTAAACTGAAGCCCAACTCATTCCCTCAGTTCGACGTACAAGATCCCGCAGCGCTCCCCTGAGAAATTTTCCTCACTGTCCCACATTTAGCCTTTCAACAACATCATCACTATTTTACCTGGAGTTGCTCTCCTCAGAGGGGAGAAGCTCGAGAGGAGATTAGATAGAAGTTCTCAAGATCATGAGAGGTCAGGATCGAGTAGATAGGGAGAAACTGTTTCCATTGGCAGAAGGATCGAGAACCAGCGGGGACTGAAAGGCAAAAGAACTAAAGGCAGCACAAGGAAAAAAATGTTTGCACAGCGAGTGGTTAGGATCTGGAATGCACTGCCTGAGAGTGTGGTGGAGAAAGGTCAATCAACTGGTTAGGATCTGGAATGCACTGCCTGACAGTGTGGTGGACACAGGTTCAATTGGGGCTTTCAAAGGAGAATTGGATAAGCACCTGAAGGGAGACTTCTGCAGTGTTACTGAGAAAGGGCAGGTGAGTGGGCCTAGCTGAGTTGCTCTTACAGAGAACCAGCAGGACTATGATGGACCAAATGGCCCTCCATTGCTTTAACTATTTATGATTCTCTGATTATCACATTCCTGTTTGTGGGTGCTTGCTGTGCACAATTTAGCTGCAGCATTTCCTACATTACAACAGTGACTATACTTCAAAAGTATTTCATTGTCTGTGAGGTGCTTTGCAACATCATGAGGTGGTGAAAGGTGCTATACCAATGCAAACTCTTTCATTTTGAAATGACTAATTTGTGGCCTGTGTTGGAACCATAGTAGCACAGGAGGAGAGCAGTCATGCCCGTGTTGGGTCTTCGAAAGAGCTGTCCAAGTTAATTGCACACCCCAGCTTTTGACCCCACAACCCTAATAATGGGTTCTCTCCTAGTTCATGCCCGATTGCCTTTTGAAAGTTCTGACGGAATCTGATTTCACCACCCATTTTTGGATAGTCCACTCCAGGTGTTAGCACCATTCATGTGAAGACTTTTGTCCCCATGTCCCCGCTCGTTTTATTTTTGTCAATTATATTAAATCTATGACCTCTGGTTACCAGCCCAGCTGCTAAGGGACATAGTTTCTCCCCATTTGCCTGATCACAAACCCTGACAATTCAAAATATCTTGAAGAGCAACTCCCCTTCACCTTCCCTCTTCCAAGGTTTGAAGGTGAGCTATCCTGCTGTTTCATTCCAGAGCACAGGCCATGCGTTGCTTGTTCTGCTTGAGTTACTGTAATATCAGAAAGACTTTTCAAAAAAATGCAGGTCTCATTGTGTCTTCCTGACAGTTTAATCTGATGGGCTCAGAAATACACTTTGAGCCTGTTGACAACACCATGATATTGGAAGGATCTTGATCTGTGACAGGTCAACAAATGATCAGTAAGTAAACAGCACTCAAGCACTGGTTACTCAGCCAGCTTTCTATGTCGGTTCTCAAATCACATCACCATGAGCTTTTTGCTTTCTGACAATATGAATTGTCTCTGCATTGTACACTGGTGTTTTGTTTGGCTCAGTTGGAGGCTGGTTAACGTTTCAGTGAGGTATCAACAGAGTGCAGCACTGTCGGAGCTGCCATTAGTCAGATACGGTGTTAAACTCAGACCCTTGTTATGATCCCAGCTGATGTTAATGCTGGACAAGTCCGATCCCAGACTGAAACCTGGCATGATAAATCCTAACTTTGTTTTTATTTTAGAAACCATGGAGGTCAGTTACTGAACAGTCACAAGAGTCTGCCAGTGTACTGTTAACACCAGGAATAAAATGTTTATTAAACAAGCAAAAATGAATTATATTATTCTGGAGAAAAAAGTTGGAAAGATTTCAATACAGATACCAGAAAGTGATTCAAACTCACACGATTCCTTTTATTTCAGCAACCCTTTCAGATGGATAAACCCCAGTGAAGATTTACCACTGTCTCAACACCAAGGTTTCTTGCTTGTGCTAGCTCAGTTTCAAACAGTTTTCTTCTGGCAAACATCTGAGCGTTCACTAGATGCTTTTCTTCAGCTGGTATCTCTACCTGAGACACCCAAAAACCACAATCTAAACTTACTATTGCTTCAACTTCAGAGCAAACATATGAGTTCCCTAAGCTCAGTTCCCCAGCAGGCTTACAGGATTTCTTATTAGAGAGTTTACACCTCCTGCCTGTACTTTCTGGTATACACATACTAACTGACCACTATTCTGCATTTCCTTGTCTCTCTGTGTGTCTCTGGACCCCTGTCGCTAGGCAAGAGCAGAGTTTTTTCTACTTTGTGTTTTTTTTTCACTTCACTAAACTCCAAACCCCTTGGCAACCCATCTCTTCACTTCAGGAGCTGTAAAGCCTCACTAAAAATGCATGTATCCAAATAGGGCCCCAGATATCTCGACACCCAGGTCACAAAAATCTCTAAATGAAACTAAAACCAGGTTTCACCTTTCTTAACATCCAAATACAAAAATATAAATTAAACTTAAAGCTATACATTGTTCCAAACACCCTTCAGACTCTGTCTGCCATATTGAAGTGGTGGCACTATTGTGATGGAATCCATAGATTCAAAGCTTTTTAAATTTTGAGACAGACCCTAACTGTAAAGGGAAACTGGTCCTCCCAGTTCCTAAGGAAACTAAGACTGAAGTTGAGATTAGAAACCAGAACATCTGCGTAAAACTATATAAAAGGAGACAGAGACATCAGAGTTCAGGAGATGATGCTGTTGATCCCAATGGTAAATTACGTGCAGGTCAGACCAGGTAATATGTCAGATTTCCTTCCCTTATGGCAATCGATAATGCTTTCATGGTCATCATGAGGCTTATTCCAGACTTGTTACTGAATGCAAATTATCCATTTGATTTGAAGCTGGGTCTCTGGAGCATTACCCTGGGTCTCTAGATTACCCATCCAGTCACTATACCACTACACCATCATTTCACCCTGCCTGCGAAATAGTTCCGAAATGTGAGTTTGGAGGAGAATGGCAAGGCTCAGCTGGACAGAAAAAATAATGAATGATGAAGGGCTGAGGAGAGTGAATGAACAAAGAAACCTGCTGAACATAATGAAGAACAGAGAGTCTGGGTAGGGCACAACTTAAGGAGAAACAGACTTGTAAGAGATGTTGTGGAGGGAAGATTTCAAGGAACAAGAGGAAGGAAGAGAATATCAATGCTGGATGACTTGAAGGCTGAAGAAAGTTATTGGGAAATGAAAAGATTGGCACATGGAAAGACTCATCGGAGCCAAGGACCTGCCTTCAGGAAATGCACACATCATGATGATGATGATGGTGATGATGGCAATGATTATGGTGACGATGATGATGGTGATGATGATAATGATGATGACGGTGATGGTGTTAGTGATGATGATGATGATGATGATGGGAATGATGATGGTGATGATGATGATGACGATGATGATGGGAATGATGATGGTGATGATGATGATGATGATGACAATGATTATGGAAATAATGATGGTGATGATGATGGTGATGATGATGATGATGATTATGATAAAGTTGATGGTAATGGTGATGATAGTAATGTTGATGATGGTGATGATGATGATGGTGATGATGACGGTGATGGTGATGATGATAATGATGGTGATGATAGCGATGATGACGGTGATGGTGATGATGATGGTGATGATGATGGTGATGAAGGTGATGACGATGGTGGTGATGATGATGCTGGTAATGATGTTGATGGTGACGACAGTGGTGATGATAATCATGGTGATGATGATGAAGATGATGATGGTAATGATGCTGATGATGGTGATGATGCTGATGGTGATGCTGATGATGGTGGTGATGATGTTAGTAATATCAATGATGGTAGTGATGCTGATGATGGTGATGATGATGGTGATGCTGATGATAATAATGCTAATGATGATAATGATGATGGTAGTGATGATGATGGTAATGATGATGATGGTGATGGTAATGATGACGATAGTAATGATAATGATGGTGATGATGATGATGATGAAGATGATGGCAATCATGATAATGATGGTGATGAAGGTGATGGTGATGGTGATAATGATGATGCTAATGATAATGATGATGTTAATGATGATGGTGATGGTGATATGATTATGAAGATGATGGCAATCATGATTATGATGGTGATGGTGATGAAGTTGATGATGATGATGGTGATGATGGTGATGGTGATGATGCTGATGATGAAGATGCTGCTGCTGCTGATGATGATGGTGATGATGAAGATGCTGCTGCTGCTGATGATGATGATGATGAAGATGCTGCTGATGATGATGATGGTGTTGATGAAGATGCTGATGGTGATGGTGATGATGCTGATGATGAAGATGCTGCTGCTGATGATGATGATGATGGTGATGATGAAGATGCTGCTGCTGCTGATGATGATGGTGATGATGAAGATACTGCTGCTGCTGATGATGATGGTGATGATGAAGATGCTGCTGCTGCTGATGATGATGGTGATGATGAAGATACTGCTGCTGCTGATGATGATGATGGTGATGATGAAGATGCTGCTGCTGATGATGATGAAGATGCTGCTGCTGATGATGATAATGATGATGATGATGATGCTGCTGCTGCTGATGATGATGATGGTGATGATGAAGATACTGCTGCTGCTGATGATGATGGTGATGATGAAGATGCTGCTGCTGATGATGATGAAGATTCTGCTGCTGCTGATGATAATGATGATGATGATGAAGATGCTGCTGCTGATGATGATGATGGTGATGATGAAGATGCTGCTGCTGATGATGGTGGTAATGATGATGATGGTGATAATGATGGTGATGGTGATGATGGTGATGATGAAGATGCTGATGAAGATGATGGTGGTAATGATGATGATAGTGATAATGATGGTGATGATGAAGATGCTGATGCTGATGATGATGGTGGTAATGATGATGTTAATGATAATGATGCTGATGATGCTGATGATGGTGATGATGAAGATGATGATGGCCATGATGATGATGTTAATGATAATGATGCTGATGATGGTGACAATGAAGATGATGATGGCCATGATGATGATGATGATGGTGATGATCTTACCTCTATCCTGATTTTTATTTTCTTATTTATGTATCTGTAGAATACTTTGCTATTTCTTTTTAACATTCCTCAGTAATTTAATTTTGTAGTTCCACCTTACTTTCCACACTGTTTGCTTGAATTATTTGCTGGCCTCTTCATATTTGCTTTTGTCATTGTGTCTTTGATTAATGTACATCACTGTACAATTTCAATTTTACCCTTATCTTTTTATTCAACTATGGGGATTCATTATTGGCTGGTTTATTTCTGAGTTAGAGAGGAATATATTCTTTAGAACATGATTGATGACCATTTTCAATATTTCTGTCTGCTCTTTGCCCAGTTTATCTACATTTGTTGCATTCTCATCCCTCAAAATTGGCTTTTGGCAAACCTAGTATCTTGGCCTTCATCTGTCTTAAGTTTTTATTAGTCATTTTGTTATGCTTGATATTGCTTAGATGATCCTCTTCACTTTTTGCTTCTCATTCATCCCCATTGTGAGGTCCTCCATAATTCTCCTTGCCAATTTATTTTTTATTTATTCCTGGAATATGGGAATTGCTAGCAAGCTCGGGATTTATTGTCCTTGAAAAGCTGGTGGTGAACTGTCTCCAACTGTGTGGCTTGCTTGGCCATTTCAGAGGGCAGTCACATTACTGTGAGCCTGGAGTCACATATAGTCCAGACTGGGTAAGGATGACAGATTTCCTTGCAAACCAGATTGGTCTTTGTGACAATTTGGTAACTTCATGATCACCAATACTGATACTAACGTTTTCATTCCAAATTTATTTAATGAACTGAATTTTAAACTCGCTATCTGCCGTGGAGGGATTCGAACTTTTGCCTCTGGATTCCTAGCCCTGGAACAGAGCCACTCTACTGCGTTCCCAGATCCTCATTGTTTTTGACTATTCCTGTCAAGAAATAGGGAAAATATACTAAGATGAAGAGTAAATGTGGCTGTTTGCTAATGAAACACATGGATAACCATGAACAGAAAGCCAGATTATTTTTAATCCATTCATCCCTTTAGTGATCTATTCTCACAATATAATATATTTACAATGACAGTCCTGAATTTAAGGAACATGGTACATTTGGCTTCGTCTCATTCCAATTACTCACTTCCATCTTCGAGAGGAAGTAATTGTTGGCCCTGTCAGGTACACAAAATGCCCAATGAAGTCTGCTCACTGTGATACTTCTTAAAAACTCAGACCCCATTACTACAATTTCTGCAGTTCTTTATCAAAGCTTCTCTTTGGCCAGTGAGGGAAGAACATACTGCCTAAACAGGCCATTGTCAACCAGATAATGTCTCTAATTGGGATTTTGGAAGGAGTCAAATTATGTTCAGAAATCCAGTGATAAACACTGTAGCACTTGTTTACACTGGTCACAGTTCACCCATGTTTAATTTTTATTTACATATATGCAGTGACTCTGAAAGCATCCAATAAAGATGCAAATGGAGATTCTGAGGAAGCAATTAATGTAGATGAATGTGACAGCTTCCTAATCTGTCAGGAACCAGGCCAGACTTGACAGCTTCAACCCACTAATTAGTTTGAAAACTGTTCCCAACATATTGTGGTGACTCATGCGATTTCCATCAATCTCTTGATGGGGGAATGGGGCCATTGAAAGTAAACAGGATTGCCAGCCTCTAGTACACACATGGAACTGCCCCCACTGCAACAGCTGCTCCAGGACTTTTTGTTCCATCTCTCAGAAGACTCTGGATCCTTCCAATTTTTCATTATTTGATGGTTTGATATGACGTTGCATCGGTGCTTAATGAGCAGGCTTAATCAATTGATTTAATCATTCATCTGGTCTATGGCAACCTGTTAGAGTCAGAACGTGCATGCAATCCTCAACCTGAAAGGAACTTTGGCAGATCTTCTGTTTGTCATCTGTGCCTCCAGAGGCAGTGGACCCATCTCAGGAGGGCAGCTCTGCTTCCTGACACTCAAGGGAGATGGCAGCAGCTGCTCCTGTGCTGGGTCCCTCCCCATGTGACAATCTTTACAGATGTTCACTCAACCTCAAAATCAGTGGACCGAGTGAGCATAGCAGCATCTCAACTGTGCAGCAACTGTGCACCAATAACTTGTGTTTATATAGCGCCTTTACTTCAGTAAAATGTCCCAAGGCCCTTCCCACGAGTATTATCAAATAGAGTTTTGACACTGAGCCACTTGAGGAAATATTGGGACAGGACACTGAACAGTTGGTCAAAGAGGTTGACTTTGAAGGAGCGTCTTAAAGGAGCAGAGAGAAGCAGAGGTGTTTAGGGAAGGAATTCTAGAGTTTTTCCCAGGCAGCTGAAGACACAGAGGCCAAAGGAAGACTGAAGAGAGCAGGTTAGAAGCCAAGGTTGGAGGAATGGAGAGTTTCAGTAGAGGGATTTCGGGCTGGAGGAGGTTATAGAGGGGTGAAGGGGCAAGACACTGAATAAGATTTAAACACGAAGGTGAGAATTTTAACTTTGAGGCCTGGGAGAACAAAGATAAAATGTAGATCAACAAGGACAGTGATAAGTGGGATTTGATGTGTGTTAGGAAACAGACAGCAGATTTCTGGTTGTAGGTTTAAGTCTCACTCCAGGGGTAGGATTTTCCCTTCTTCAGGTTGGCCCAGGGGAGGCTGCGAAATGGACCACTGCCTGAGATTGGGCTCCGACTGCAATTTCACACTAACGGCCAACCTCAGCGCTGCCGGGGGGTGGTGGAGGGGGGTGGGGGGTGAGGAGCGCCAGCGCTAAAGTCTGCGTCTGCGTGGAGGGAGTGCACACTGAAAGCTCCTTGAAGGCACGGAGCCGCCTCAGGGAGCTGAAGAATTTTACAATCAAAAATAAAGGTTTTAAAAATAAGGGAAACGTCCCCACGTGTGACTCAGTCACATGAACAGGGACGTATTAAAATTTATGTTCAAAATTAAAAAAAAATATTTTTTCAATTGCTGTCGGAAACCTCACTCGGCCTGTGGATGAGGTTTCCTAAAAAATCCAAAGGCCGCTTGGCCAATTCGCCTGCCTGCCAACTGTAAGGTTGGACATTCAGTGAAAAATGCTACTTAATTATTTGATTAATGGGCTTAAGAGCCCTCTTAATTGTCTGTGGGCGTGCTGCCAACTGCCGATCGCCACACGATGATACCAGGACACTAACCGCCGGGCGTACAATTCTGCCCCAGGACTTGAGCACAGACGTCCAGGCTGACACAGACAGAGCAGTATCTGTGTTGCAGTCTTGGAGGTGCCTTTTACAGGAGAGTCATCAAACCATGGCCCTCTCCGGTGGACAGAAAAGGGTTACATAGCGCTATTTTGAAGAAGAGCAGGGAGTTACCCCTGTATCCTGGCCAATATTTATCCCTCAATCGACATCACAAAAAACAGATTACCTGGCCATTATCGCATTGCTGTTTGTGGGAGCTTGCTGTGCACAAGTTGGTTGCCGTGTTTCTGACATTACTTCAAAAAGTGCTTCATTGGCTATAAGGCAATGGGGACGTCCTGTGATTGTGGGAGGAGCTTCCCGATGAGCTAAAGTTACTGGAGCGTGGAGGATGAGAGGTGAGCCAGGAAAGCTGTGGAACAGTAAAGTCTTGAGGTATACAAGGATACGGAAAAGAGTTCCAACAGATGATAGGGCGGAGGCAGGTAATGTTAGGGAGCTGGAATTAGACAGTCTTTCTGCTAGGGGAATTGGAAACTCATCTCTGGATCAAGTAGGGTGCTGAAGGCTGTGAACTGCCTGAGTCAGACTGAGAAGGTGATTATGGGAAGGGAGGAATGTATCGCAGGGTCACAGAAATTATGGTATCCACCAAAGGTGATGGCTTTCGTCTTTCCAGTTTATAGCTGATGGATATTGCAACTCAATGAATATTGGACAGGTAGGCCCACGACAGTGAGGCAGTAGAGGGACAGAGAGATAGTGGAAAGGTAAAGCTGGGTGTCGTCATTAGTGATTGTTTTAAGATGCCAAAGTGATTAAAATCTGCAGGAATGTTTTCCGTTTGGTTGCCGTGTTTCTGACATTACTTCAAAAAGTGCTTCATTGGCTATAAGGCAATGGGGACGTCCTGTGATTGTGGGAGGAGCTTCCCGATGAGCTAAAGTTACTGGAGCGTGGAGGATGAGAGGTGAGCCAGGAAAGCTGTGGAACAGTAAAGCCTTCCGTTTTGTTTAACCCCATGTGTCACCTCAGCAAATGGCTGATCTTCGCGACTTAGAACAAACAATATGTTGACTTGTAAAATTGACTCTACGCATGGGAAATAAATAATTTACTCTGCAGTAAGGGTGCTTGACTGTCTGTATGTGTGTGAACACAGGTAGGCGTGCACTTCATTGTATATGAATATCCATACGTACATGTGTGTGAGAACACGTTGAGGATGTGTATGTACATGCATGTGTATGGATTAGATTCAACAGGGAGGGCAGACTGGAGGGCAGGCGGTGAGAGAGGAAGGAGGGGTAACATCTTATGAGGGGAGGTGCCCCTGATGTACACATGGTACTTCCTGAATGAGGTCTCCCCTTCCTTCCCACCTATTCCATCTGGCTCACATCTGCCGCCTGCCCCTGCCAGCTGTATTAGGCCATGGGCAGCATATTATGGCTGGTCAATAGGCCTGCTAACAAGCCAAATTGACCTTAAATTATTAACTTCAATATGGCTGCCGATTTCAGCGCCCGCCCAACTAGTGTATCTTGGGAGTCAGCTCAGGGTGGTGGTGGGCTAGCCCGCTGACATATTTCACTTGCTCCTCCTCACCCCACCTGCCAAAAAGACACCCAGCAGGGGCCCATGCTATCCAGCCCCATGTGTGAATGTACGCAGCTGTGTGTGTGTGTGTGTGTGTGTGTGTGTGCGTGTGTGTGTGTGTCCGTGTGTGTGTGTGTGTGTCTGAGCATCTACTCATGTTACTGAGGAGAACTTTCCCACTCAAAACTCATGAGCAGTCACTCAGTCCAATATGACAGGCATTAATCAAGTGCCAATTCAAGGGTCTAATCTCCTTGATTCACACTCCTTTACTAAATCTCAATTCCCTCCAGCAATCATTTCAAGTCCTGCCCCAGTTGGTGTTGAGTTAATGTTCAGGGTCTTCCACCAGGATTGTGAGAACCTGTCGAGGGAATTCTGAAATTGGACAGCCATCTTTTCACCACACGGTTGACTTGCAGACTGAACTCTGATATCTCGCCTCCCCTGGTTTGCATAGTGACGATTCACCTCTAACTCCAAAAGCCCAGTGTAAACCAATTGAGAAGCACTGCACCTGTGAATCCATGTCTCGCTCGGAGCTTTTGTAACATATTCCCCAGGCTTTTCAGTCAGTCTTAGTAGGGTTGGCACATCTCCAGGATTTTCCAAAGGAATTTAAGAGTAATCTCCTCCACACAGCTGTGAGTAACCCAGGAGAAAAATCATGAGTCCATTGGAAAACAAAGTGTTTTTGTTTTTTTATTTGCTTTCACTTATTAGTGACACAATATTGGAGATGGAAAGGAAAGCTGTTTGACAGCCCGGGGCAATTGGAAGCAGGAGGTGATGAGCTGAAACCTTCCACGACATGATCAACTAGATTTACAGTATTGCAAAGTATTTACAATACAGTCGGAGGCTATGTGCCCCAACTGATCCAAGCTTCCTACCATTGTGCTTCATCTCATCCTTTCAACTTATTCTTCTGTCCCTTTCTCCCTCGTGTGTTTATCCAGCTTCCCCCTTAAGCGTATCAACACTTTTCACCCCAACCACTCCCTGTGGGAGTGAGTTCCACATTCTCACTACACTCTGGGGAAAGAAGTTTCTCCTGAATTTCCCATTGGATTTATGAATGAATAGCTTTGGTTTACAAGGCAGTCTTGTAATGCAGTGGGTAGCATTCCTGCCTCTAAGCCAGAAGCTCTGGATTCATGTTCCACCTCAGGACCTGATGTACAAAGAAGTTCCTTCGTAACTTGACTGAACAGGTTGAGTATTCACCTGTGAATCCTTCCAATGCGCATGCTAATGACAGGCAGTGAGTCAGGGAGAGATTCTTCATTAAACCCTGGGATGGAAAGAATACAAGATCAAGAACACAGGGAATAGGAGCAAGAGTAGGCCATTCAGCCCATTGGGCCTGCTCTGCTGTTCAA
This sequence comes from Carcharodon carcharias, assembly GCF_017639515.1. Lineage (NCBI taxonomy): Eukaryota > Metazoa > Chordata > Chondrichthyes > Lamniformes > Lamnidae > Carcharodon > Carcharodon carcharias. The sequence goes on along the minus strand of NC_054483.1, from coordinate 27,914,347 downwards.
CACAATCATGTCTGATCTTGGGCTTCAACCCCACTTTCTTACTCGCTCTCCGAGTGCCTTAATTCCCTGAGAGGCCAAAAATCTGCCTATCGCGGCCTTTAATACATTCAACAATGGAGCATCCACAACCTTCTGGGGTGGAGAATTCCTAAGATTTACAACACTTTGAATGAAGAAATTTCTCCTCATCTCAGTCCTCAATAATCAACCTGAGACTGTGTCCCAGTGTTTTAGATTCCCTCGACCAGCAGAAACAATCTTTCAGTGTCTACCCTTTCAAGCCCCTTCAGAATTTTGTATGTTTCAATGAAGTTGCCTCTCATTCTTCTAAACTCCAGAGAATCTAAGCCCAATTTACACAGCCTCTTCATCATAGGAAAACCCCCTCATCCCAGGTACCAATTTAGTGAACCTTTGCTGTACCGCCTCCAGTGCAAACATATCCCTTCTTAACTGTGGAGACCAAAACTGCACACAGCATTCCAGATGTGGTCTCACCAACTGTAGCAAGACTTATTTATTTTTATACTCCAATCGCTTTGAAATAAAGGCCAACATGCTATCAGTCTTCCTAATTCTTCGCTGCACATGTATGTTAACATTTTGCATTCCTTGTACAAGCACACCCAAGTCTCTTTGAGCATTGAGACTTGTAAGTTTCACACCTTTTTAAAAATATCCTGCTTTACTATTCTTACAACCAAAGTGAATAACTTCACACTTCCTTACATTATACCCCATCTGCCATCTTGTTGCCTGCTCTCTTAACCTGCTTATATCTCTTTGCAGCTCCTCTGTATCCTCCCCGCAGCTTATTTTCCCACCTGGCTTGGAATCATCACAAAACTTAGATACGTTACTCTCTGTCTCTTTATTTAAATCATTAATATCGATTGTAAATAGCTGAGGCCCCAGCACTGATCCTTGCAGCACTGCACTATTCACTGTCTGCCAACTTGAAAAAGCCCCGTTTATGCCCACTCTCTGCTTTCTATCCGTTAACCAATCCTCTACCCATACTAAAATATTACCCATAACTCCTTGAGCCCTTACCTTGCCAATTAACCTTTTGTATGGCTCCTTATCAATTGCCTTTTGGAAAGCCCGGTATACTAAATCTACTGGTTTCCCTGAATCTACCCTCCTAGTTACATCCTTAAAAATCCCTAATAAATTGTCAAAAGGATTTCCCTTCAGTAAAACCATGTTGACTTGTTCTCATCATACCATGCTTTTCTAAGTGCATTGCTAAGATCTCCTTAATAATAGATGCCAGCATTTTCCCAACAACTGATGTTCGACTAACTGGCCTGTAGTTCACTGTTTTCCCCCTCCCTCTTTTCTCGAAAAGTGGTGTAACATTTGCCAACTTCAAATCTAATGGGACTGTCCCCAAATCTAAAGAATGGTGGAAATAATAGCCAGTACACCCATTATTCCTGCAGCTATCTCTTTTTGAACCCTACGGTGTGGGCCATCAGGTCCTGGGCATTTGTCAGGTTTTAGTCCATCAAGTTTTTCCAATACTTTTTCTCTGATTGTTGGACTCTTTATCATCGCTATCCATAGTTTCAGACTACAGCATGCATGTAAAAGTGCATGTTACCACAGCATCTCGGAGTCTCTGAGTGAACTGCAACATACCGCTACCATTTTATGCTTACAACCCCTCTGCAAGTGGAAACATCTTCTCTAAATCTACTTAAGCAAATCCTTTCATAATCTTAAAGACATCTATCAGGTCCCTCCTCATTTCCTGAAGACAAGTGCCTCAATCTAATAATCTTTGATGGTAAGTGTAACCTTTCCATCCCGACATCATTCTAGTGAAGCTTTTTCACATGTTCTCCAGGTCCCAATGTCCTTCTTATAACGTGGAGGCCAGAACCTCAACTGTCGTCAAACCAAGGTTCGATATAAGCTTAATGTAACTTCCCCGCTTTTCAATTATGCCACTCGAGAAATGAATCCTGGTGTTAGTTTGCTCTTTTCTTCTGGCATTATTAACCTGAGTCAGGAGCACATTTGTGTATCTGTGTCCCATCCCCCTGCTCCTCCACCACATTGAGACATTCATTTTGCAATCAGGCCTATCAATTCTTCATACCGAAATTTACCACCCCAAATGCTCATTGATATTGGAACTCATTCAGCAACTCCACACCCACCTTGAAAGTTTATTGATGCATTCCTGTGTTTTGTTGCAGTTCTCATTTGCATCGATTATAATCTCCCAATTTGATGTCATTAGCAAAATTCAAAATGTACTTCTAATTTCCAGAGGCCAAAAGGTGAATGGAAATTGGAGGTAGACAACCCAACCTGGAAGTTCCCCTCCAAAAGGCCAGACACTATCCTGACTTGGAAATACATTGCCGTTCCTTCATTGTCGCTGGGTCAAAGTCCTGGAACTCCCTCCCTAACGGCACTGTGGGTGTATCTACGCCACATGGACTGCAGCAGTTCAAGAAGGCAACTCACCACCACCTTCTCAAGGTCAATTAGGAATGGGCAGTAAATGCCGGCCTCACCAGGAATGCCAACATTCTATGAAAGAATTCATAAATATGATAAACAGCACTGATCCGAGCACTGATTTCTGTGGAACATGACTTTTCATCTTTTGGCCCCTGAATTAGTGTCCAAAGCTTTGTGGGGGGATGGAGTGGACATCACATTAAGGTGCGTGTTCCCATGGGGAACGATTTCACACAAACTACTTGTCTGAACTCAGTGAAAAGCACATGCCCGTGGCGTTCAGGGGAGAATACCTCAGATATTCTTATTTCCAGAGCCACAATGAGCTGGATGGCCCACCTTTGACTGCTGCATCATTCAGTGATTGTGGGCAGGGATGATCACACTCTCTTGCAGATGTCAGGATAATTAGTCAGCAGCTTTGCCTCAAGGAGAGAGCGATGGTTTTATTTGCAAAGCAATGAGTCGCTGGTGGTTTTGCTATGGTCAGACATGGGGACTTTCAGAGCTCAATCGACCATTAGCTTGAAGCTACATTCGAAGCAGGTTAATTCCACTTGTTGATTATCAGTTACGGCTTGTAGGTGTGATGATTCTTCATCATGAATTCAAGGTTAGAACATATTTGTGCATGGTAAATAAAATCATTCATACTCCAAGTAATCATCACCTGGAGGAAATTATTGAAAACAGATGGAGTAGAAACTAGAAGCAGCCTTGCTGAAGTTATGAGACCCGATTCCTTATCCCTACAATTTGAAAGACTTAAAAAGATAGGAAGAACTTGCATTTCTATGGCAGCTTTCACAACTTCAGGACTTCCCAAATCACTTCACAGCCAATGAAATACTTACAAAGTGGAGCCAAGTAGGAGACACAACAGCCAATTTTTGCACAGCAAGATCCCACAAGCGGCAATCTGCAAATGAGCAGGTAATGTGCTTTAGTGATGCTGGTGATATTGGCCAAGACACCGATGAGGACCCGCCTGCCCTTCTTCAAAATGGTACAGTGGGATATCTGACATACACCTGAGAGGGCAGACAAGATCGTGGTTTGCCCAACCGGCACGGCTCAATTATGCAGGAGATTGCACGATTGCAAAAATGACAACTTGTAAGTCAACTGGAGAGAGTGAGAGAGAGAGAGATAGAGAGAAAGAGAGAGAGAAGCTGGGATTGTTCTCCTTTGAGCAGTGAAGGTTAAGGGGAGATTGAAGAGAGGTGTTCAAAATCCCGAGGGGATTTGAAAGAGTATAGAGGGGGAAACTGTTTCCACTGGCAGGAAGGCAGGCAACCGAAGAAAACACATCTAAGTTAATTGATGAAAGGGTAACCCGAGGGGACAGGAGGAGAATTTTTTGTTTCACTCAGCGAGTTGTTGTGATCTGGAACATGCTGTCATTTTCAAAAGGGAATTGGATAAACACTGGAAGGTGAAAGATTTGCAGGGCTTTGGTGGACAGCGGGGAGGCAAGAGACCAGCTGAAAAACTTTTTCAAAGAACTGGTACATGCACTGGGCTGCGGGACAGGACAAACTGTCAAAGCAAGCAATATTTAGGCATTTGCCAAACAAAATGTTGCCATTGCTGACTGGAGCAGGCGGGAAACGACTGTTTAAATACAGCGCCTGTGGCTTCTGGCTCGCCGACACCACGATTAATCACCTTATTTTGGATTTCGGACAATACAGGTTTTTGATATGAAATCAATTATATCACGAGAAGCAGCACAGTGCCAAAAGACACAGTGGAAAATCTGAAAGTCAGGCAGCCTTTAAAGAAACCATCCATCATTCTTTACATGGTCATGCAAATAACAAGGTCTGTGTTTAATCATATAATTTCTGCAGAAGTGGATTTAAATGCTGTAGCAGGTAACATTGTCCAGGTCTCATTGCTAGATCAAGTTCCATTAACCCCATGACACCAGATCTCTAGATTTCTTTTGAGCTGCTATTTGAACCGTTCGGTTTGGTCATTTCCACTCTGTGAACACAGACGGACGAGTTAAAATGTCGCCCTTCCTGCCTGAGAACAAGCTCGCAATCCCCACTTAAACCATGGGGACGAAGGGGATAATCGTCCCTGATTTTAGAGTTTACGGCCCAGGCAGCTGAAGTCACGGCCGCCAATGCTGGAGGGATGGAAATCAGTCATGCTTCCAGAGGCCAGAATTGGAGGAGCGCAGATACCTCAGAGGGTTGTGGGGCCAGAGGAGATTACAGAGATCAGAACATCGGAACATAGGAATTAAGAACAGGAGCAGGCCATTTGGCCCTTTGCTCTGCCATTCAATAAGGTCATACAAAGTTCAGGATAACCTCAAGTTTATGCATGTTGGAATATAGGAAACTGGGCAAGAATGCATTGGCATAGTCAAACCTTGAGGTAACAAAGCTGTGAATGGGGGTTTCAGTAGCATGTGACCAGAGACTGGGCGGATTTGCGGGATGTTACGGAGGTGGAATTAAGCTGTTTTAGTAATGGCACGAATATGTGGTTCGGAATTCAACTTCCATTCAAATGCAATGCAAGGTTGTGAGCTGTCCAGCACCAGCAGGTTGCCAGATCCTGTCCCACCCTGTCCTTTGTTCTCTCAGATACTAACAGACAATGTGCTGAGGAATGTCTGCCATCAATAATACCTGGCCAATACACTGGGTTCGCATGAAAATTTCATGGTGTCCCATTTAAATAGAATGAAGGCATTCATGCTTCAGTTAAAATGGTCACCTGGGGATTATTGTGCCAACACATTAAGGCTTTATTTACTCTTATCAATTGCTTCTGAGCCTGTGTTTTGCAAATTTAAAAAAATTAAAGCAATCCAGCTCGTGATAAAATACTTTCATCGGTTTATGAGCCTTGTAATGCTCCCTTTAAGAACAGTTCCAGGGGAAGGTAATCCGGGTTAAGTGTATTGTTTGAAGAAGCTGTGAAAGGAAATGATTGTCAATGGATCCTTGGATGATGCCTGGAGGACAGTAGTAACCTATGGTTGATAATGGCCAATAATTTTCCTTTATGATACGGTCAATAAAATTATACACCTGGCCCAACAGTCTGGTGAAGACGGGACAAGGAAGTCTCACACAAGTAAAAATGCAATATGTGCTCTGCCTCTTTTTTTCATTCTTTTTTGTGGGCTGGGAGCGTGGCTTCCAAGGCCAGTATTTGTTGCTGATCCCTAATTGCCCTTATACTCCCTGTACAATTATATGTGTGATTACTCCTATTAGGTTAATTCATTCAACAGAAAAGTGAACAAACCTGAACACAAGCTACATGAAGGTCCAACACCTTAGGGTCTTAAAAGAAGTGGTTAGTGAGATAGTTGATGCTTTGGTTTTAATTTTCCAAGGCCCCCTGGATTCGGAGGAGGTGCTATTAGATTAGAAAGTAGCGAATGTAACTCCTTTATTCAAAAAGGGAGGGAGACAGAAAGCAGGAAACTACAGGCCAATTAACTTAACATTTGTCACAGGGAAAATGTTGGTAGTTATTATTAAAGGTGTTATGGCAGGGCACTTAGAAAAATTCAAGGTAATCAGGCAGAGTCAAAAAAAACAAAAACAGGATTACCAGGAAAAACTCAGCAGGTCTGGCAGCATCGGCGGAGAAGAAAAGAGTTGACATTTTGAGTCCTCATGACCCTTCAACAGAACATGTGGTTTTGTGAAAAGGAAATCATATTTAACCAATTGGTGTTCTTTGAAGGAGTCACATATGCTGTGAATGAGGGGGAATCTATGGATGTACTGTACTTAGATTTCCAGAAGGCATTCGATAAGGTGCCATATCAAAGGTCATTGTGGAAAGTAAAAGCTCATGACGCAGGGGATAACATATTGGCATGGAAAGAAGATGGGCTAGCTACAGGAAGGAAAGGGTAGCCATAAATGGATCTTTTTCTGGTTGGCAGGATGTGATGAGTGGTGTGCCACAGGGATCAGTGCTGGGGCCTCAACTTTTTACAGTTTATATAAATGACTTGGATAAAGGGACTGATGGTATGGTTACTGAATTTGCTGATGGTACAAAGGTAGGTAAGAAAATAAGTTTGAAGCAGACAGCTACAACGGGATATGGATAGGTTCAATTAGTGGGCGAATTTCTGGCAAATAGAGTATAATGTGTGAAAATGTGTAATTGTCCATGTTGACAGGAAGAATAAAAAGAAACATCATCTAAATAGTGAGAGATTGCAGAGCTCTGAGATCAGAGGGATCTGGGTGTCCTCGTGCATGAATCACAAAAGGCTAGTATGCAGGTACCGCAAGGAAATAGGAAAGTTAATAGAATGTTATCATTTACTTAAATTAATTTCCCCTCATTTATTGTGAGGGGAATTGAATATAAGAGTAGGGAGGTTACTTTTCAGTTATACAAGGCATTGTTGAGACCCCATCTGGAGTACTTTGTACAGTATTGGTCACCTTATTTAAGGAAAGGTGCAATTGCATTGGAAGCAGTTCAGAGAAGATTTACTAGACTAATACCTGGAATAGGAGGGCTGTCTTATGAGGAAAGGTTGGATAGACGAGGCTTGTATCTGCTGGAGTATAGAAGAGTAAGAGGCGACTTGGCTGAAACATATAAGATCCTGAGGGGTCTTGACAGGGTGGATGTGGAGAGGATGTTTTCTCTTGTGGGAGAATCTAGAACCAGGGGTCACTGTTTAAAAATAAGGGATCGCCCATTTAAGACAGAGATGGGAAGAAGTTTTTTTCTCTCAGAGGGTCGTGAGTCTTTGGAACTCCCTTCCTCAAAAGGCAGTGGAAGCAGAGTCTTTGAATATTTTCAAGGCAGAGGTAGGCAGCTTCTTGCTGAACAAGGGGATGAAAGGATATCTGGGGTAACTAAGACATTACAGTCAGATCAGCCATGATCTTTTTGAATAGTGGAGCAGGCTCGAAGGGCCGAGTGGCCTAGTCCTGCTCCTAGCTCATATGTTCATATGTTCGAATGTCAAGCTACGAGGAACAGATTGTATTCCATTTGATTTACGAATGCCCTGTAGGGAAGGAAATCTGCCGTCCTTACCTGGTCTGGCCCACATGTGACTCCAGACCCACTGTAATGTGGCTGACTCTTAACTGTCCTCAGAAGTGGCTGAGCGAGACACCCAGCTCAAGGGCATTTAGGGATGGGCGACAAATGCTGGCCTTGCCAGCGATGCCCACGTCCCAGAAAAGAACAAAGAACCAAGAGAGTAGTTAGAATGTGGAATTCGTTAACACCAGGGGGTAGTTAAATTGAATGGTATCGATACAATTAAAGGGAAGCTGGATTAGTGCATAAGGAAGAAAGGGATAGAAGAATATGTTGATATAGTGAACTGAAGAGAGATGGGAAGAAGCTCGCATGAAACAGAAACACCGGCACAGACTAGTTGGGCCTAAGGCCCATTTCCGTAAGTTTATGTGAAGTTAATTAATCTGGTGGCATAATCAGACCCAGATATTAGCCGCAAAGCTTGCAAGCAGTTCTGAGCAAATCGTGGGGCAGCTTTTTTATTGATTAGCATTCTATTTTCCATTAGAAACGAGTGGACAGGTCAGCAAACTGCATGCTCATATTCCCCATCATCTACCCTTCTTGGGGTAATTCCGCCCCAGGAGTTCGAAAATCTCCAGGTTGTTCAGGATAAGCCTGCGAAATAAATTGGAGAATTGGCTTCACACCAGAAAATCTGACATTGACTGTGTGAAATTACTGACGTCCTAGAACTAAAGAAAGATGAAATTATCTTGTGACAGAATGAAGCGTAAAGTGAAGATTGACAAGAACTCTTGTCTGGAAAGAAAGAGCAGGGAGATCACAAATTGCGTTAAATGATTATTACAGAGGAAAGTTTGAGATAGGGGCTTCCCTTCACTGGAGAATCAAAAGGGACAGAGAAAATGGAGCAGGTGTTTACGGGATGATTGAGATATAAGCAGAACCACTTGACTTGGGCTGTGAGCAGAGAATACAGATTTAAAACGGAGTGGTGTTTGATCCTTGCTGGAGTCTGGAAACTTTCTTCTGACAGAGTGATGCAGGGATGCTACAAGATCATTAGATCACATGGAACTGAAAAATCTATGGGCTGCGCTCAAGTATGTAACCATGACCAGAATCTCTAAAGCGTGGGCTCTGGGAAACATGAATGAAATTGCGCTCTCGCTGATATCCACAGACGAGGATGTTACACGTGCACAATTGTCAACTGGTCACCCCCACTTTTTCTTAACTCATTCTGGGGATAAGGGTGTTCCTTGGAGCACCCCACTTTTTTTTCTTTCATGGATTAAGGCCAGCATTTATTGCCCATCCCTAAATTGCCCTTTTCTCAGAGAGCATTTAAGAGTCAACCACATTTTAAGAGACAACCACATTGCTGTGGGTCTGGAGTCACATGTAGGCCAGGCCAGGTAAGGACAGCAGATTTCCCTCCCTAAAGGGCATTAGTGAATCAGATGGGTTTTTACAACAATCGACAATGGTTTCATGGTCATCATCAGAGTTTTAATTCCAGATACTTATTGAATTCAAGTTTCACTATCTGCTGTGGGATTTAAACCTGGGTCCCCAGAACAAATCCCCTGGGTCTCTGGTCTACCAATCCAGTGAAAATACCACTATGACATAGCTTCCCCCTCAGCCATTTCAAAGGGCATTTAAGAGTCAACCACATTGCTGTGGATCTGGAGTCACATGTAGGCCAGACCAGGTAAGGACAGCAGATTTTCTTCCCTGAAGGGGCATTCATGAACCAGATGGTTTTTTACAACAGTTGATAGTTTCATGGTCACCATTACTGAGACTCGCTTTCAATTTAAGATTTATTAATTGAATTTAAATACCACCAGCTGCCATGCTGGAACTTGAACCCTGTCCTCAGGTCATTCACCTGGGCTTCTGGAGTACCAGACCAGTGACATTACCACCTCACCAGCACCTCCCCAAATTTCACTAGTTTCCCTTCAGAGGGTGATGGTGAGCTGTCTTCTTGATCTGCTGCAGCCTATTTGGTGAAGGCACATGTTCCATTTTACAGCAGTTTAATACTATCCAAGTGGCATGCTCAGCGATTTAAGAGGGAAGTTAAGAATCAACCACATTGGTCTGGGACTGGAATCACATATAGGTCCAGACTAGCCAAGAACAACAGGTTTCCTTCCCTAAAAATCCCCCTCCGGTCCATAACAAGGCAGTGTGAGTTTGAGTCATTTTATGGTATTTGCAATCTTTCCAACCTTTTTGTCTAGTGTAATATAGTTCATTTCTTCTTGTTTAATAAACATTTTATTCTTTGTGTTAACAGTACACTGGCAGACTCTTGTGACTATGTTCAGTAACTGACGGCCACAGTTTCTAAACCAGGCTTCACTCTGGGATCTGATTTGTCCACTATTAACATCATTAAGATCACAACACAACAGGTACCATTTCTAACCTCCAGTCCCAGAAACCTGTGAACAAAAGCAAAATACTGTGGATGCTGGGAATCTGAAATGAAAACAGAAAATTCTGGAAATACTCAGCAGATGAGGCAGCGAAGATGAACAGAGTTAGCATTTCAGGTCAATGAGCTTTCATCAGAACTGAAGGAAGATGGGTTTTATGCTGTCGGAAGCAGTGAGGAGGAAGAAAAGCAAGAGGGAGGGTGTGTGATACGGTGGACATGGAGAGGTTAAATGCTGAAAGGACCCATGTTATTAAAGCAAAATAGAGTGGTAATGGGTATGGTAAAGAAACAAAAGCTGTGCCCAGATGAGGTGTGAATGGCTGTGAAGCAGCCATCTGAATGCAACATGAAAGGAACAAGAAAGAAACAAGAGAAGACCGAACCAGCAAAAAAACAACATTGAGCAAGGCGGAGGCAGAAGTCATGATCTAAAGTTGTTGAACTCAACATTGAGTCCAGAGGCTATAGGGCTCCGAGTCAAAAAGTAAGGTGCTGTTCCTAGAGCTTGCCTTGAGCTTCATTGGAACACTGAAGCAATTCGAGGACAGAAAGGTCAGGGTGGCAGCCAGGTGGAAAATGAAATGACAAGTGGCAGGAAGCTTGGGGTCACACTTGTGGACTAAATGGAGATGTTCTGTAAAGCGGTCACCCAGACTGTGTTTGGCCTCTGCTGTGTAGAGTAGACCACATTGTGAGCAGCGAATACTGTAGACTAAATTGAAAGAAGCACATTGCTGTTTCACTTGGAAAGAGTATTAGGGCCTTGGATATAGAGACGTGAGGAGGTCAAAGGACAGGTATTGCATCTCCGGTGCTTGCACGGAAAAGTGCCGTGGGAAAGGGAGGGAATGTTGGTGGTGACTGAGGAGTGGACCATGGTGTCTCAGAGGGCATTGTCCCTTTGGAATGCTGACAGGGGAGGGTCAGGGAATATCTGATTGGTGATTGCATCGCGCTGAATGTGGCAGAAATGGCGGGGGATTATCTGTTCAATGCAAATGCTGGTGGAAAGTGAGGACAAGAAGGAAACCTACCATAGTTCTGGGAGGGAGGGGAAGGAATGAGAGCAGAAGTGCAAGAATTGGTTGAGGAAAAAGGAGGACATATGAGAAGTGCTCATGTAGAGGTTGCATTCTCTGAACAGATGGGGAAACTGGGAGAATGGAATGGATTCCTTACCAGAAGCAGGGTGTGAGGAAGTGTAATCGAGGTAGCTGTGAGAGTCAGTGGGCTTGTTGTGAATATTAGCCAATAGTCTATCCCCAGAAATGAAAACAGAAGTCAAGGATGTGAGGGGAAGAGTCACAGATTGACCTGGTAAAGATGCTGAAAGGATGGAAATTGGAAACAAAGCCAATGAAATTTTCCAGTTCGGGGCGAGAGCAGGAAATGGCACCAATGCAGCCATCAATGTACCGGAAAAGAGATGGTGGGGGGGTGGGGGGGCAAGTCAGATTGTAATAAGGAGTGTTTCACGCATCTCACCAAAAGGCAGGCAGAACCAGGATCCTAAGTGGGTACCAATAGCAACACCTTTTATTTGGAGGAAGTGAATGGAGTTGAAGGAGAAGATGTTCAGAGTGAGAAGTTCAGCCAGGCGGGGGAGAACGGTAGTGGATGGAGACTGGTTGGGACTCTGTTCAAGGAAGAAGTGGAGAGTCCGCAGAATGTCCTGGTGGGGATGGAGCAATAGAGGGATTGGACATCCACAATAAAGAGGAAACAGTTAAGGCCAGGAAACTGGACACTGTTGAAGTGACGCAGGACATCGGAAGAGTCACAAATGCAGATGTGAAGAGACTGAACAAAGGGAGAAAAAATAGAGTTGAGATAGGAAGAAGCAATTTCAGGGGGACAGGAACAGGAGGAAAAAACAGGTCGATTTTGGGAAGCAGGCTGTTTGGAGAGCCAGCACAGACACAACAGGCTGAATGACCTCCTTCTCTGCTGTAACTATTCTATGGTTCTATGTTTGGGTTTGATGGACTATGAGGCTGGAGGCTGTGGAGGGAAGATCTCCAGGGGAGATGAGCTCAGTGACAGTCCTGGTTTGATATTTGGGAGTGGGGTGATGGTCTAGGATAAGGGAGGAGGAAGTGTTGGAGAGCTGGCATTGGGCCTCTGTTAGCTAAAGGTCAGTTTTCCAACAACAATGACAGTAACAGCCTTGTCAGCAGGTTTGATGACAAATTTGGGGTCGGACCTGAGGGAACATAACTCAGCAAGTTCAGAGGGAGGCAAGTTAGAGTTAGTGAGGGGAGCAGGGCACTTGGGACTGCTGATGCTACACCAGCAGTTCCCAATGAAAAGACCGAGAGAGGGTAATAGCTCAGAGGGTGGGGTCCAGGTGGAGGGAGAATATTGGAAACAAAAACAGAATTACCTGGAAAAACTCAGCAGGTCTGGAAGCATCGGCGGAGAAGAAAAGAGTTGACGTTTCGAGTCCTCATGACCCTTCGACAGAACTTGAGTTCGAGTCCAAGAAAGAGTTGAAATATAAGCTGGTTTAAGGTGTTGGGGGGGTGGGGGGGGTGGTGGTCAGGGGGGAGAGAGAGAGAGAGAGAGAGAGAAGTGGAGGGAGGGTGGTGTGGTTGTAGGAAAAAGCAGTGATAGAAGCAGATCATCAAAAGATGTCACAAACAACAGGACAAAAGAACACATAGGTGTTAAAGTTGGTGATATTATCTAAGCGAATGTGCTAATTAAGAATGGATGGTAGGGCACTCAAGGTATAGCTCTAGTGGGGGTGGGGGGAGCATAAAAGATTTAAAATATTTAAAAATAATGGAAATAGGTGGGAAAAGAAAAATCTATATAATTTATTGGAAAAAAACAAAAGGAAGGGAGAAACAGAAAGGGGGTGGGGATGGAGGGGGGAGCTCAAGACCTAAAGTTGTTGAATTCAATATTCAGTCCGGAAGGCTGTAAAGTGCCTAGTCGGAAGATGAGGTGTTGTTCCTCCAGTTTGCGTTGGGCTTCACTGGAACAATGCAGCAAGCCAAGGACAGACATGTGGGCAAGAGAGCAGGGTGGAGTGTTAAAATGGCAAGCGACAGGGAGGTTTGGGTCATTCTTGTGGACAGACCGCAGGTGTTCTGCAAAGCGGTCGCCCAGTTTACGTTTGGTCTCTCCAATGTATAGGAGACCACATTGGGAGCAACGAATGCAGTAGACTAATTTGGGGGAAATGCAAGTGAAATGCTGCTTCACTTGAAAAGAGTGTTTGGGCCCTTGGACGGTGAGGAGAGAGGAAGTGAAGGGGCAGGTGTTGCATCTTTTGCGTGGGCATGGGGTGGTGCCATAGGAGGGGGTTGAGGAGTAGGGGGTGATGGAGGAGTGGACCAGGGTGTCCCGGAGGGAGCAATCCCTACGGAATGCCGATGGGGGGGTGAAGGGAAGATGTGTTTGGTGGTGGCATCATGCTGGAACATTGGAGATGGACGAAAGGGTCTACTACATGGCGGGAAGACACCTGGTCAAAGAAGTGGGTACAGAGGTGGGGGTGATGGAAGAAAAGCTCAGCACCATGCTGAGCTCAAAATTCGTTGAGTTGGGGAATTAATCTGAGGCCTTTGCTGAGGACAGTGTTCAGAGCCAGTTATGGGAAAGTCAGAAGGTGTTGTGAATAACTGGCAAGAGGTGAGTAACATAAGAACATTAGAACTAGGAGCAGGATTAGGCAATTCAGCCCCTCAAGCCTGCCCCACCATTCATTACGATCATGGCTGATCTCATTTTGGTCTCAACTCCAATTTCCCACCCTCTCCCCATAACCTTTCAACCCGTTACTAATTAAAAATCTGCCTATTTCCTCCTTAACTTTGTTCAGTGTCCTGGTATCCACTGCACTCTGAGGCAGTGAATTCCACAGATTCACGACCCTTTGAGAAAAGTAATTCCTCCTCATCTCTGATTTAAATCTACCACCCCTTAGCCTAAAACTATGGCCTCTCATTCTAGAAGAGAAGAGATGGGGTTGGAGGAAAAAGAAGGAAGGGGGAAGGATCCGGAGAGGGTTGGCACCCGTGAGGTAGTGAAACTTGAGATCCTTCACACCTGAAAGGAAGATAATTTTTTTTTTTTGTTTAAGTATCAAATGAGGCAAGGCATAAAATGAAAATGTGAACAAGGACAGCTTTGGGATAGCGAGTTGGTGTTGCTTCAGTGAGAGGTGGAGAGTATGCGTGAGGTGGCTCGGGGCATGGAGAGCGCACCTGAGAATGTGGCACGAAGTGCTGTGAGGAATTCTGAATGTCTTGGAAATACCCTGTCACAGTAACATGAAGGATGGGAGCAAGTTGAAGCCGGAGACAGCTGCTCAGGAAGGAAATATGGCCGTGAAAGTGGGTTTTTTGAGATAACTGAACAGACACCAGAAGGGAAACAGAAACTTGCTTCTTTTCCAAAGCTCCTAAAAAGGGCTGAATCTCCTCCTGGCGTCGCTAATGGGCAATCTGCGACTAAGAGCGTCATTGTGAATGTTTCACAGTTAATCTGGTCCGCCCCAATAATATCACTGTTCCCAAAAAAAAGCAAATCTGGGCCACAGCCACATCACAGAAACTGCTGAGAGTGACTTTAATTGCTTGTAAATTCTGGTTGGCGTTCCTATTGCTTTAAGACTCCTTTTCCAAAGCTAGCAGAGTGGATAATGTGACAGAGGAGATTGATCTATCTCTATAAAGGAGACGTAAACAGGGACATTGCACTTTTCCATTGTTATTGTGCTGTTTTAAATGTAAATGTCAGATCTAAATTCTGTCCATCGCCTGCAGCTACCTATTACAAAGCAAAGCAGTTTGACCTAATATCACTTGAAGAGAGGCAGTGCCCAGCTGACTTGGAATATGTGTTGTGTGGAAGGGAATAATATCTCACTGAGGCGGAAAGTCTCCCGGGGGCACGAGGCCTTATTCAGTTGGCCTGGTTTAGTTGGCAGTGCAGTGTCTTAAAGTGGGATACAGGCTTAAACTGCTGTGAACGGCAATTCCATTTCTTCCTGATCCATTTTAATAAGCCGTGGAATGGCACCAACAAACCAATTCATGGCTCCACGGAGCTTAGGAATCAGACTCTGTCCATCAGATTCTGTCCATCAAAGCCAAGCCCTGCCTTCCCCCTCCCCCCGACCCACCGAACCCCCAACCATTTCCCCGCCCGGGGTTGGGGGGGGGGAGGTCCATTTTATTTTCTAACTGAATGCCAAGCCACCGTTCAAGAATGAGCTGTGTTGTTAACGTTTTTCCAGCAAGCTCTTAATCCCCTGGTGCAAACTCAGCCAAAGTTTTATCGGACTCCACCTGGGAGTAAGGGGTGAAAGGGTTCCAATCCCAGTCAGAAACGCGATGCTAACTCGATAGAGCACCAGGATTCCCCACAACCCAAGCGTCCTGCGAGAATCCTAAAGAGTTCCACACGCCTTTTCAGGTCACAGGAAAGCTGCACCAAGTTTTTCATGATATATTGTTCGTAGATCGAATGGAAACTAATCGTTCAGCATATTTTCATTTTCATTAACGGTGTTAAGCTTTGTTTTTACTTTTGTTTCATAATATATATGAATTATTTGGGCATTACAATGGGAGGGGAGGAGGGAGAGGGGGGCTGGGGGTCGCACAGAATTTCACAATATATTACAGAGTTCCTGAAGCCATAGAAGGTTGCAAACCACTGGGGCTAGAATATTTTGCAGAGAGCCTGAGCTTCACCGAGTGAAAGGAGGATGCCTGATTACCTCTTTCACTGGGATTGTGGCCCCTCTTAAAGCTGACAAGTAAAATGTGCAGTTAATGCGTTGTGAGTTAATGGGTTAGCGTCAATGGACCGTCAATTCCGATTAATCCCCTGGGAAGCAATCCGCATTATAGCAGATCCAGTGTTGACATGCGATTTACTTTTTCTTCCCCCGGCAGTCAAACCAGTTCAAAGGTAGACAGGCAAATGTGCTCCGCTCTCATGTTCCCCTCCGAGCTGACACTGTTAACGACGCCTCATTCCGCGGAGGAGAAAAAGCCTGAACCAGTATTTTCAACTTGGACTAAAAGATCATTATAAGGCGCCCCGGATTTGAAATGGAATTTAACGATGATATTTTTTGAACTGTTTTTAAAGTACAATACATTAATGTATGTCATGTGAAGCAAATTAAACTTGAGTTTTTGGTGTTAATATGTGTTGGAAGAAAGCCTGTGCATTGTGGTGGAATAGTGCTGAGGTTGTTCATATTTTAGTCACGAATTTGTTTCAATTGCTCAAAACTGGTGGAGGGTAATTGTGTGGGACAATGGCATAATCACGATGTTGTAAGTGGTTTTAATACTGAAAAACTCTAACAAACAAAACAAAATGTAAAACACCTGCTATAACACATCTGAGTCAGAAGATTGTCGCTTCAAGTCCCACTCCAGAGACTTGAGCACAGCATCCAGTCTGACACTGCAGTGCAGCACTGAGGGAGGGTCAGCACTGAAAGAGTGCTGGACTGTCAGAGGATCAGTTCTGAAGCAGTGCTGCACTGTCAGAGGCTCATTGCTGAGGGAGTGCTGCAGTCTCAGAGGGTCAGTACTGAGGGAACGCTGTACTGTCAGAGGGTCGATACTGAGGGAGTGCTGCATTCTCGGAGTGTCAGGACTGCTGCACTGTCAGCGTATGAATACTGAGGGAGCACTGCACTGTCAGAGGGGGAATACTGAGGGAGTGCTGCACTGTCCAAGGGTCTGGAATGAGGGAGTGCTGCATTGTCAGAGGGCCAACACTGAGAGAGCTCTGCGCTGTCGGAGGGTCAGTACTGAAGGAGTCCTGCATTGTCGTAGAGTCAGGACTGAGGGAGCGCCGCACTGTCGGAGGGTCAGGACTAAGGGAGCGCTGCATTGTCAGAGGGTCTGTAGTGAGGAAGCGCTGCTCTGTCGGAGGGTCAGGACTGAGGGAGTGCCGCACTGTTGGAGGGTCAGGACTAAGGGAGTGCTGCACTGTCGTAGGGTCAGTACTGAAGGAGCTCTGCACTGTTGGAGGGTCAGGACTAAGGGAGTGCTGTGTTGTGGGAGAGTCTGTACTGAGGTAGTGCTGCTCTGTCAGAGGGTTAGTACCAAGGGAGCACTGCACTGTTGGATCCATCAGCTCTCAGGTGAAGCATTAAACTGAGGCACCGTCTGTCTGCCCAGGCAGACATAAAAGATCCCACAGCCCCTATTCATGAAAAGCAGGCTGTCCTGGCCAATATTTATTGCATATCCAATTTCACTAAAAACTAACAGCTCATATGGTCATGATCACATTGCTGCTTGTGGGAGCTGGCTTTGCTTAACTTATCATTCACATTTCTTAAATCACAATAGGGACTCTGCTTCAAAGGTAATTAATTTGTCATGAAACTCTTGGGGACAAGCTGAAGTTTTGCAAGGTACCATATAATTGCGAGTTTGTGCTTATGAAGTGTGCATTAAAGTGGTAGAGAGGGTCAGCAGGGGTCACAGTAAAAGCTTTAGGTTGGATACACTGGGCAAGAAGATGTGT
The DNA here is from genome assembly GCF_017639515.1 of Carcharodon carcharias. NCBI lineage: Eukaryota > Metazoa > Chordata > Chondrichthyes > Lamniformes > Lamnidae > Carcharodon > Carcharodon carcharias. Next base: position 27,896,901 of record NC_054483.1, on the reverse strand, counting down.
AAATTAAAGCAAGTGTAGATTATGATACAGAATAAACTAGTTTGCATTACATAGAATTAGAGGAGTGGGCGGAATTTTCCGTGCCTGCTGGTGGCATTGGGTGTCACAGAGGACGTGAGTGAACAATATGGCGGGCAGGCCAAAAATCAGTTTCACGCCGTCGTAAAACTAATTTGTGATCATCGGCTCTGCCTGTTTTTGGCGGGCCACATTTCCCACCACCGCACATCGGGAACTTCGTTGTTAGCCTGTTAGCGATGTTAGCGTGCAGGTACAGAAAGTAATGAGAACGTTGGCCTTTGTTGCAATGGGAATGGAGTATAAAAGCAGGGAAATCTTGCTACAACTGTATAGGGCATTGGTGAGACCGCTCCTGGAGCACTGTGGACAGTTTTGGTCTCCCAACTTGGGGAGGGATATACTTACAATGGAGGCAGTTCAGAGAAGGTTCACTAGCTGATTCCTGGGATCAAGGACTTGTCACATGAGGGAAAATTCAGCAGGTTGGGCCTATCCTCATTGGAATTTGGAAGAATGAGAGCTGATCTTATTGAAACATAGAAGATCCTGAGGGGGGTTGACAGACTAGATGCTGAGAGGATGGGGGAAATCTAGAACTAGGGGAGCACAGATTCAAGTTAAGGTCTCTCCCATTTCAGAGGATGAGGAGGAATTTCTTCTCTCAGAGGGTCATTAGTCTTTGGAACTCTATGCAGGAGCAGGGGAGGCTGGGTCATTGAATATATTCAAGGCTGAGATAGACAGATTTTGATAGGTTAGGGTGTCAAGGGTTATGGGGACAGGGAGAAAGGTGGAGTTGAGACCACAACCAGATCAGCCATGATCTTATTGAGTGGTGGAGCAGGCTCGAGTGGTCGACTACTGCTCCTGTTTCCTACGTTCTTAAGTTCTGTGGCTCGGTATCTGATTATACTGCTCGGCAGAACCTTGGGGCATTTTACTCTTGTTAAAGGCGTTATATAAATACGCAAAATTGTTGTTCTTGTTTAAAACACACACGAGAAACACATTGTGCTTCCAGGCAGGCTTTTTATCACAGCAGGAGGAGCTGTGAAAAGAAAAATTGTAGACAAGAGAATGTGTGTACTTGGCAATGGAGCTCGGAAGAAGTCAGACGTTAAAAGTGGACACAGTGAGGAGTAACAGAAATGGTGTCAGTATAAGACACGCAAGCACTGTGGTGATGATAACCAAAGCAGACATTTCTTCAAGTGAATGAAACACAAGGAAACATCCTCAAAAATCTCAGGGAGACAAAGGAAATCTTTTCAGTCTATAGCAGTTACATTTCAACCATGTAGCGAGCAAAACATATCTTAAATATGTACCACAGACAAGGGGTAATGCATAATTGAGGTGATTTAGCAGAGAATATTAATCAGACATTCCTCAGGAGTTTCCTCAAACTTATATTAGAGGTTACCACAGACCCACAATAGGTTCTGGGACGGCTATCTGACAATGTCTTACACAAACCCATTGGGATCCCAGCTCATGCGAAGAGGATCTCCAGCGTCCAGCACTTATCGAGCTGGAATGTTTATCACAGACAGTTTCACACAGCGAATTTGCTGAGGCACTGCAAGGAAATACCAGAGGTAACTCTGGGTGCACCCGCTGCACAACCAGAAGGAACAGTTTGCACTGTTGTATACAGGAAGTGGTGCGTATCTGGTAATGATTAGTCAAATTCACCCATGTGCACCGCAAAGTCACATTTGACAAGTTTTGACATACTTCTGGCTGCATTAATGCAGCAAAATTCAATATGGCATGCCTGGTGCTGTTACTGAGGGAGTGCTGCACTGTCAGGGGATCAGGACTGAGGGAGTGCTGCACTGTTGGAGAGTCAGTACTGAGGGCGTGCTACATTGTCAAAGGCTCAATACTGAGGGAGTGCTGCACTGATGGAGAGTCAGTACTGAGAGGTTGCTGCACTGTTCGAGGGTCAGGACTGAGGGAGTGCTGCACTGTTGGAGGGTCAGTGCTGAGGGAATGCTGCACTGTTGGAAGGTCAGTACTGAGCGAGCACTGCACTGTCAGAGGGTCAGTACTGAGAGAATGCTGTACTGTCAGAGGTTCAGTACTGAGGGAGTGCTGCACTTTTGGAGGGTCAGTACCTTAGGAGCACAGTACTATTGGAGGGGCACTATTGAGGGAGTGCCACACTGTCAGACATTCAGTACTGAGGGAGTGCTGCACTGTCAGAAGGTCAGTACTGAGGGAGTGCTACACTGTTGGAGGTCTGTACTGAGGGAGTGCTGCACTGTTGGAGGTCTGTACTGAAGGAGTGCTGCACTGTTGGAGGTCTGTACTGAGGGAGTGCTGCACTGTTAGAGGGTCAGTACTGAGGGAGTGCTGCACTGTCAGAAGGTCAGTACTGAGGGAGTGCTACATTGTTGGAGGTCTGTACTGAGGGAGTGCTGCACTGCTGGAGGTCTGTACTGAGGGAGTGCTGCACTGTTAGAATGTCAGTACTGAGGGAGTGCTGCACTGTCATAAGTTCAGTACTGAGGGAGTGCTGCACTGTCAGAGGGTCAGTACTGAGGGAGTGCTGCATGTCAGAAGTTTAGTACTGAGGGAATGCTGCACTGTCAGAAGGTCAGTACTGAGGGAGTGCTGCACTGTTGGAGATCTGTACTGAGGGAGTGCTGCACTGTCACCGGCAGCTCTCCAAGGTGGGATTTCCTCCTGAGTGAGGAGCTGAAGTGCTGCTTACAGCCGCTTAACACTCATCCAAGCACTCAGAGTCAGTAGGGATGTGTTCCCTGCCAACTCCTCAGAAGGCAGGAAGAGAGACCCTCACCATCCTAAAAATTCAAGCCATCATTAAGTTTGACGTGTGAGAAACCAACTGCAGAGCTTTATATGGACACACCGCAGGGAATATGGAAAGGAATTAAACAATCTTACCAGGAATCAGCACTCACGCAAACTTCATTGAGGGACAAAGAAACTTCTATTAAGGACAAACTACTGAACATACCCCAGATAGTAACTGCAGACCAAAAGAATGAGACATTATTTAGCTTGTTACAACATGTTACACAAGGAACATGGAAATGAAATAAACTGTCCTAAGTTTATTGGGATAAGGGGAGGGTCCTAAAGGGGCTTGGGTTGACCACATTTTTGTCTTCTCCCATCTAGAGATGCTTGAGGCAGGTGAAGCCCACGCTTACATCTGTTTCCAAAGCTCATTTTCCCTGGAGCAGCTCACTGGCCTGAAGTTGGAGGTGGGAGCTTGAGGGCTGCCACTTTGCACCAAGCATGACTGACCGAGATTCTCCCACTCTTACCACCTACCATAAGGTTTGCAAGTTGATATGAATCTATCTGGCTATGTTATGAACACACCTTCCTTGACCATCAAACTTTGGAGTGGGTTTCAAGTCCGGAGCTACTGGTTCAGTGGGAGGGATGTTACCCACTGCACAATAAGACCTCCCTGGCTGGAGAGAGGAGACCTGATAGAGATATTCAAGATCCTGAGGGGTATGGATGGGGTAAATAGTGAGAAACCGTTCCCACTCAAGGGAACATCAAGAACAGATTCAAAATAATTGGCAAAAGGAGTAGAAGTCTTGTGAGGAAACATTTTTTTCAACCAAAGTGCGGTTGGAGACTGGAACAAACTCCCTGAAAGGTGGTGGAGGCAAGTTCGATCGAGGTATTCAAAAGGGAATGGGATTGCTACCTGAGAAGAGAGAATGTGCAAGGTTAAGGGGATAAGGCAGGGGAGTGGGACAGGATGAAAAACTTTTTCAGAGAGCCCATCAGACTCGATGGGCTGAATGGCCTCCTTCTGCACAGTAAAGATATTGCGATACTGTGATGCCTCATTCACGGCACAGAGTTTTGGCCTCCTTACCTTTAAGTCTAATGCTCAGATTGGTTCCTGGGATGAGTGGATGGCCCTTAGAAGAGAGATTGAGTCAACTAGGTCTATATTCCCTGGACTTTCAGAGAATGAGAGATGTTCTCATTAAAGCCTGCAAAGACTCTTAAGGGGTTTGACAGGATAGATTTTGAGAAACGGTTTCCTCTGGCTGGAGAATCTAGAAGAAGGAATCCCAGTCTCAGATTAAGGGGTTGGCAATTTCGGATTGAGAGGTGGAGAAATTTCTTCCCTCAGAGGGTTTTGAATCTTTGGAATTCTCTACTCCAGAGAGTTGTGGATGCTCAGCAGAAACAGGCAGTCCTTCAGCATGTTATGGAAAAACAAAAGGTGTTTGCTTTGAAATATATTCATTTCTTGATGCATTTAAGAGTGCCAACTTGGTGCAGCTTGATCAATACAGCTGAAAATGGGTTTATCACAAAAAAATTAATCAGTGTCTAGTTCACTGCCTGGGAGTAACCCAAATTTAAATAACTCCAAAATGACTTTAAAGAGTGGCAGGAAAAAATAACGGAATCCTTAATCAAAATTGCAATAAAAATGCATGGCTGTTATAGAGTTGATCTTCAGACAACTTTTCTCAGTGGAAACATTTAATTTTATTTACAAGACAGCAGCAGCAACTACAAGCGTGCATCAAACTCCATAACAAAGAAGTACGCTCTCCAGTCGAGGTTCCCCATGCTGCTAACACATTGGTTTACACAGATCATGTGATCATACAACACAGGGTTATCCTTAAAGCTACAGTCCAATGTTTCCCAAAACTATAATTACTACGCATCCAGAAAGTGAAAATATAGTAAAGTGAAGTCAGCACAGATTCAGGGCAAGCTGGATAAACACACAAGGGAGAATGCAACAGTGAGATATATGGAGAGGGTGAGATGAAGAGGGGTGGGAGGGGGAGGGGACACACATGTGGATCATAAAGTCCAGCATGGACTAATTGGGTGGAAGGCTCTGTTTCTGTGCTGTAGCTTCCATATAATTCCAGGTTAATGCAGTGCTAAATTAACTCGCTTAAAAAGAAAGTAACACTTGTTCATACTGTGAAAAAAATTAGGAAGTTCCCTCATGAAAAAAAAATGTATTCAGATCATCAGTGTCTCTGCACCTGAAAAAAAAATTGAAATTCAAGATCCGAAGGCCCTAAAGAGGTGTAATTAGCGGCAACTCATAACAGCGATTAATGTGATCTCGGGGCGTAGTCAGATTTGTGGACAAGGTCAACTTCCGGGGCATTCTTTTGTCGCCGAGCGCAAAAAAGATCATGGAAACTTGAACGCTGAATGGTGCTGAAAGTTCCGCTCTGTTTTCAGCACATTTGGCCAATTTCGGGCAGAAAGTCCCGAAGAGATCAGCACAACCGAGCAGAAACCTGGCTGACGCCTGCCGTGGAAAGGCTGGGGCAGGGCTGATGAGCTCAGGAACCCACAGTTGACGGGCGATCTATGCTCCAGGGTCCCAGGTGAGACACGGAACAAAACCTACGATATGCTGCAGGTCGGCGGTCAATTCAAACAGGGAGCAATGAGTCAATGTAAGTCCGGATTTGGAGAAACACAACAAGGCAAACTCAGCTAAGGGACTCATAAATTGGAGGCTGCCACTTGGTAGAACAGGGCTTGAATATTGCAGAAAAGAGGGACATGCTGCTGAAGCCTTTCATCTCGCACTCGTCAGGACAAATGCAAGAATACCAAATTTCACAACAATTTATACTACAGGGGAAAAGGGTGCTGATTGGTTGGCAGTTTGATTCTGATTGGCTGAGACTTTACCATGGAGTAAGCAATAGGGGACTGGAGCCTCCCCAAGCTCCCAGGTAATTCAAAAAAACAAGCAAGGCTTGGACATATTCCTAAAACTAAGACTGGCAAATTGATGGAATCTTATTGTTAAGACTTTCAAAACAAGACTGATAATTATTCTGCTTTTTTCTGTTCTGCCAGAGTTCAGCAAGAAATGGGTGCCTCCAGTGAAAAAAAAGACTTGCATTTGTATTGTGTTTCTCACAACCACCTGATGTCTCAAAAGGCTTCACATTCAATGAAGTAACTTTGAAGTGCAGACACTGCTGTGACATTGCAAATGTGGCAGCCAAACGTGCACAGCAAGCTCCCAGAAATTAGCCTTTTTAGCCCATTTCGATCCCTTTCCACCACCCCACCCCACCCCACCCCCACTAGGGCCATCTGCCACTAGCTTGTCCTGCTTGCTACCCTTAATGTCCCCATTAGCACATTCCATAGATAATATCACCACTGTGAACACCCCTTTGTCCTTTTGCCTATGACATCTTTGGCAATCTCTCCTTTGCCTCCACCTATCACTGGCCCCCTATCCAGCTCTACCTGTCCCACCCCCCTCTACCAGCTTATATTTCACCTCATTTCTCTATTTCCTTAGTTCTGATGAAGAGTCATATGGACTCGAAACGTTAACTGTGTTCCTGTCCACAGACGCTGTCAGACCTGCTGAGTTTTTGTTTTTGTCCCACAAATAGCAATGTGGTCATGACCGGAAAGACTGTTTATTTGTGGCGTGGATAGAGGAATAAATATCAGCCAGGAATAACTCCCCTGCCTCTTCCTTGAAAGTTTGTAGTGCCATGGAATCTTTTACTGAGCAGGCACACAGGCCATTGGTTCAAAGTCTCCTCTGAAAGATAGCATCTCCAACAATGCAGTACTCCCTCAGGACTGCGAATGTCAACCATGACATTTGTGGTCGATCCTGGGGCGGGATTTACTGCTCCCGCCAGAGCTGAGCTTGGAGGCAGATGTTGGGGGGAGTGGCTGCGGGGGGGTTGGCGGGGAGCGGGGTTGGGGGGGGGGGGTGGTGGGGGGGGAGTGCGGTGCAGGGCAGGTTGTGGGGGCTGGATCCCTGAAGAGATGTAGTGGTCTGTGTCTCACCACGCTCTCTGGTAAAACATTCCACGCTCCGACAAGCAACTGTGTTATCTCTCAGTGACAATTTGAAATTGAATGATCCTTCATCATTGATCTCCCAGCAGAAGAAATAGTCTTTTTCCATCCACCCAGTTTCAAAAGCTCTGTTAAATCTCCTCTTTGCCTTCTCCACTCTGTTTCTTTGGCTTACACAGAAAGGAAGGTGCGAGTTGTGAGAGAATTCAACTCCTGACTGGAGATAGACAAGGCAATAAGCACTTGTATTTCTAAACACTGACTTCAGGGAATTATTTATTGACCTTGGGCTGATTCTGTCTCCTTGTTTTGACTTCCTGCAGCCAACAAAACAGCGCACCGAGCTGCAAAATGAGCTTTGATGTGGACCGATTGGCACGATTTAAGCCGGTTAGCATCCTTTCATCTTCATCTCATTGGTGAGTTGGTATTTTTTTTTATTCATTCACAGGATGTGGGCTTCGCTGGCTGGGCCACCATTTATTGCCCATCCCTAATTGCCCTTGAGAAGGTGGTGGTGAGCTGCCTTCTTGAACCGCTGCAGTCCATGTGGTGTAGGTACACCCACAGTGCTGTTAGGGAGGGAATTCCAGGATTTTGACCCAGTGACGGTGAAGGAACGGTGATGTATTTCCAAGTCAGGATGGTGAGTGACTTGCAGGGGAACTTTCGGGTGATGGTGTTCCCATCTATCTGCTGCCCTTGTCCTTCTAGATGGTAGTGGTCATAGGTTTGAAAGGTGCTGTCTAAGGAGCCTTGGTGAGTTCCTGCAGGGCACCTTGTAGATGGTACATGCTGCTTCTACTGTGCGTCGGTGGTGGAGGGAGTGAATGTTTGTGAATGTGGTGCCAATCAAGCGGGCTGCTTTGTCCTGGATGGTGTCCAGCTTCTTGAGTGTTGTGGGAGCTGCACTCATCCAGGCAAGTGGGGATTATTCCATCATAATCCTGACTTGTGCCTTGTAGATGGTGGACAGGCTTTGGGGAGTCAGGAGGTGAGTTACTTGTCGCAGGATTCTAGCCTCTGACCTGCTCTTGTAGCCACAGTATTTATATGATACACAATGAGGAGTGATGCAACAACAAATTGCACTTGCTTGGCACCTAACGTGGGGTAAAATGCCCCAAGGCATTTCACAGGAATGTTGGCAATCATGTTTGACACCGAGCCACGTCAGGCAATAAGGGCAGGTAACCAAATGTTTGGTCAATGAGTTGAGTTTTAAGAAGCGTCCTAACAGAGAAAGGCATTAAGATAGACAGGTGGAGAGGTTTAGGAAGGGACTTGGAGAGGTTAGGGTCCAGGCTGCTGAAGGCACAGCCACCAATGGTAGAGCGATTAAAATCGGGGATGCTCAAGAGGCCGGACTTGCAGGAACATGGAGTTCTCGGAGATTTTTGGGGCTGGAGGATGTTGCAGAGGTAGGGAGAGGTGAAGCCACGGAGGGATTTGAAAACAACCATGAGGATTATAAAACCAAGAGATTTATGGACCAGGAGCCAATGTAGGTCAGTGAGGACAGGAGATCTGGATACTTGGCATGAATTCAGATACTGCCAAATACCAGCCAAATCAACTCTTAAGCGCTCTTCCATTGTGACAATAAACCTGATTTAAATATGGAGGTGGCAACCTTCTGCTCAATGGATAAAGGTGTCACACAAGATGGAAGAACATAATGCATATGTTAGCCGGCCAGCTAGTAGCTGTTACTAATGGTCGACTGCTAAAATAATGTGGGCACAATCAAGGTTTGCATCTTATCGCACCACCTCAGACAATGATTCACAATCAATGACTCTTTGAAGCAGTTACTGTTGTCAGAACAGTGGACCCAGCAGCCATTTTGTGCACAGCAAGAGCCAACGATCAGTAAATGAGATGAATGACATGTGATTCTGTTTGTTGTTGATGGAAGATGTTGGCCAGCTCCACCTTTAGATGTAAGAGTACCTATGGAACCATTCAAATAACAGAGCCAGGCAGACAAGCTTTGGTATAAAGTCTGATTGGAAATAGAGTACCTCCAACAAGATAAAGCATCTAGATTAGCAGCTCAAGTCCTAGATTGGACTTTTGACATGGAGACAAATTTTTTGCCAACTGTGGTCAATGGGCATTTAACAAGAAGTGACATTTCTGAACAATGTGATGAAGAAAGGCTGGTCAGTCTGACAAGGAGGTCAAATTATTGATCAGTAACGTGTCATAAGTGGCCATCTTGGTGGATAGTCAGGTAGATACAGAACACACTAGATTACTCTCTGATTCGATGATTACAGCAGAGAAACCACTAACTTTACAAAAGATGAATTGGACTTCCAGTTAATAGCTGAAAGAATGACACAAGAAGATTTCATGTTTTAAAACTTTCACTGCAACAAATGACTATAAGCACTGTTGACTAAATACTAAAAGTAAACACAAAGTGTAGGCAACTTGGACTTTAAAACTACAGAAAGGAACATTCCCCTTTTATACTAAACACACATCGTACTCCCCATGGAAATACAGTCCTTTTAGCAAATAGTCCACATTTGACCCCACTTTCCAGAAGGTTCACGTTTCCCTGTTTCACCGAGTAGTAACTTTGAGTGGCTGCCTCCAGGCACTTCCCTTAGTTTTTGGAGAGTTCCTGAAATCCACTACCAGCAGTATAGCCTCCCCAGTGATTCTTCTCCTCTTTTCACACCAGGATGAATCTTCCAGAATCCTTGTGTGGCCGAAGGATGCATCTCATTGACTAGAGACCATTTCCATCCTCTGTCTGGCTGTGCTCATTCGCAAAGCCAAGCAGCCTATTCTCTCTGCTGACCATAAAAACTGCTGTCTGTCTGTGATATTCATTGATTAGTAGGGAAGCCTGTAACCTGATTACAAAAATAGCTTCCATCTGCACTCTTCCCCATGGCAACACATTGGCCTTGCATCCATGTATAATTGCTGATCATTGATTTGTGACACTAACTCTCTTTCATATTGGAAGTAAAAGAACAGTTTACAGTGCAACTGTTTACAACCCGATACCTTCGACACCTTTCAAGGACTTTGGGAGACTCAGTGTCTACCTATTGTGAACTCAGAGACTGCTGCCATTGTCTCCAACCAGTGACATCTTATACCATCTCAGTAACACAGAAACACAACTTGGATCTTCCTTTGACCTTTATCCACCGCAGGCCTGTTGTCAATCAGAGCTTTGAACAGGTCACATGACCCCTCTGCTTTTCCTTAAATTAGGACACATTCCAAAGTAAAACAATCTCATAAACCTCATAATAGTAACACTATTCCCTTCCTATCCCACCTAATTAATCCTCTTCCTTTAATCCTGTTTCAGCATAATTATTTATATAACAGTGACGAATGATAAATAGTTCTTTAAAATGTTGATTATCTTCCTGTGGCAGGGCTTAAGCTTTTTAAGGTGATGGCTGAGTTAGGAATCTTCTTTTTCTCACCCTGAGACCAATATAAATTTACCCTTGATGCTAAAATGACTGTGCTGCTGTTAACAAAATGCAGCCACTGAGACATTCACTCTACAATGTGTCAATCAATATGACAAGGTCAACATTTCCTGCAGTGAATGCTTTTAATAAGGAGATGCCCCTGTGCCGCTAGCCACACCAGCTCCCCCCTGGAATTGTCTTTTTGATAAGTTCCAGTTGAAATGCATTTGCAATCATAAAGCAATCCCCGCCTTCGAATCAAAGCTTTACAATCCAGATATCTCAAAGCTGTAAGACACCGTAAAGTCTTTATGCAGACTTTGATGAGATTAAATAGTATGTCAGATACATTGTTTAATTACCAGAGCGAAGCCATTTGCATGAAGGATAAGAATCGTTCAATAGTGTCAAACATGTCGTGGCAAATCACTGTGAAACAGCAATAAACAAAGAAAACAGAATGGGAAATTGTGTGGTTAGATTTATAGAGTGTGAGGCGGAAGATGGTATGATGGAACTGCTCAATGACTTGGTCAGACTGTATTGTAAAATCAGAGAAATTTACAGCACGGAGGCTCTTCAACTCATCATGCCTAAACTGGCTGAGAAGCTTCCATACGGCCTAATCCCATTTTCCACTTCTGCTCCACAGACTTGTGGCTTACAGTACTTCAAGTACATATGCGTGCGTTTTTAAATATTATCAGGTTTTTGCCTCCATCATCCTGCTAGACAGTGGGTCCCGGGTCCGCAACATCCTCTGGGTGATAAAATTTCTCATCGACTTCCCTCTAAACCTCCAGCCTCTGACCCAAAGGCCTGGGTTCTCATCCTTGAGGCAGGCAGGGGGAGCTGGTAAAATCCCCGGCTCGGCCCACCCACCTTAGGAGAAAGTGTCGGCAAAGGCAGGATCTTCATTCCTGGGGGATGGGTGCAAGCTGGAATTTGGCCAGCCGAGGCAGGAAGAAGCCTGGAGGCAGGCAGAGGGGCAGTTTAAAAGGCCCACCTCAGTGCTGTGGGACTTTACCACTGTGAAAAAAAACACACAGGCTCTTCATCCCTCATCCATCAAACCCTCTTCACTCTTCAAACACACCCCTTGCCCTATCCATGCCACCTCAAGCCTCCCCCCCCCCACCATGCACCCCCTATCTTCCATCATACCCACTATGCCAAGTTCCTCCCTTCCATCCGCCCCCTTCAGGCCACTCATGTCCCTGTGCTGGGGTCTGCCCTTCCAACCGCCCCTAATGTCCCCTCATGCCCCTGATGCCAAGCTCTGGCACCTCCATGTCCAAGGAAGCATTGTACACTTTCTGGAACCAATGAACACCACAGTGTATACCAGAATGTGAGAAAAAAAGCTTTGAGAAAATGTAATCCATTGATAACTTTCTCCCATGCTTGAAAAATGTCTGGCCCAATCTAATAAAGGTATCAATCATCCAGGCCCTTTGAAGTTTCAAAAACCACAAACCCTTGAAACCACTTAACTTGTGTCAACAAACATTGTGAAACTAACCATAGAGAGCAGAGAGCCTGAGCTGTCAATCAAACCATGTTTCCTTTAGGGAGCAGGTGTTCTCATTTTAATAGCTGCCTGGGCTCTCAGCCAGCTTTGATATGCCATGTTGCAACCTGGAACTAAGGATAGTGAGAGTAGTAGACACTCTAATTTCTTTCCATCACATGCTGACCAGAAATCACACATCCTCTTACTTTCCTATCATTGGCATGTGCTGGAAGGATTTATAGGTTGATATTCAACCTGTTTGGTCACGTTATGAACACACCTTCCTAGTCATCAAGTCCTGGAGTGAGAATTGAACCTAGAGCTTTTTGTTCAGAGGCAGGGACACTACCCACTATGCCACAAGACCTCAAGGAGGCTTGTGTGAAGCTTAAATACAAATATAGTTGGGCTGAATAGGCTGTTCCAATGCTGGCGTTTGTATCTAATGCTACGTGCTTACACTGCAACAGTAGTTATGAAAACTATACTTATCTTGTTGAGAGCGGAGATCGGGAACCTCAACCCCAGCTGGACCTTGGAGCTCTTGCATGTGAGCAGACCGGGAGCGGGCTGCACACGTGCAGTTCTGCAGTTCTATGCCTTTTGGGTCCTGTGCGTGAAGAAAAATGGTGCAAAAACCTGGGTCAGGTGGCAAGGAACAGAGTGCCATGGAAGAGCAGTGCCCCAGACAGAGGGGATAGGGCCAGATAAAAGTCCCAGCTCAGTGAAAAAGTGGGGAGCAGAGAAACAGGCTCCCAGACGGGGAAAAAGGCTGCAGGGAGCAGACTTTAAATGAAGATGGCAGTCAAAGATTGGTGACTTGGTGCTGCGGGCTGCCGGGGTGAAGGTGCCCCTTTAGAGCAGTAGCGTTATGCTTGGCGTGGCCGGAGAGCTGAAGTAGTGTTGGTGAGTCGGTGTTTGAATGCACACTTTGAAAACCAGAGGAGCGGAAGCTCGGGAAGTGAGATTGAAATCCCGTGAGGTGGGCCATTGTTGGTGCCATCCAATTTTGAGCAACATTTGGAGAAAATTTTCAGGTTAGATCTTCAAAAGGTGAAGACTGGAATCCATCGGGGGAGAGAGAGAGAGAGAGACACAGAGGTACAGTGAGATTAGTTGACTCACAGTATTTATTGCAGTCTGGGTGATTTGTTGAGAAAGCCATGGACTCTGTCTTAGTCGCATATGCCATTTATTGCGCAGTGTGGTGTATTCGACCACAGTTTGCCTGCTAATTCACATCTCCCTTATATATACCTGAATGTTAGAGTATAAGAAAGATATTGTAAATTGTTTTATCTTTCTGACCTTGTATAGTAAAGTTGATTTTTGTCTATTTAAAACCCTTGGAATCTTGTGGCTCTATTCACTGAGCAAAGTATCTTAAATCTCAAACGTTGTCTACCTTAAACAAAACATTGTTGGCCTCTAGCCAGATCTTATCAAAATCTTGGGGGCCTGGTCAAGGATCATAACGCAGTGGCATTGAAAAACACTTTGGGACATCCTGAAGAGGTGGAAGGTGCCATAGAAATACAAGTTCTTTTTCAATCTCCTAAAGCTTTCGAAATCTTTTGAGCATCTCTGTGGGATTGCCTGTCAACTCCCTCTCTTCCAACGGACACTGTCGCAGGTTTTCAAGTCTCTAGTTATGGGTAGGCAGAGGAATGAGTGACCTGGAGCCGCCAGAGTCACTTCACTTCTGCTTCAGGCTTGCTGCTGGAGCCTGGGCTGCTTTGGATGCTGGAGTTCTGACGTTTTGTACAGGAGCAGCTGTTCACCAGCACCAGAAGGCAGGAGCTGAACCTGCTGGAAGAAGGCAATGGAGCAGAGACACAGAGTGGGTCTGACGGCATTGGGAGGAAAGCAAGGTTAACATTTTAACTGGGGCCTTTCATCAGAATAAAAAGATATTATTGCAGAAATTAGCGCAGTCCACTCAATGTTCTCAGACCAGAGTAGCACTGATGTTCTTGAAAGCTGGTGGCAGGAGCAATGATCTGGATGAAAACATCTCATTATTCTAACAAAATCTAAGGGCCATCACCGGGAAAAGAAATTCTGCATGACTGCCAGCTTCTTTGATTTGAGTTGATTTCCTTTCATTCTCCTCCAGCTGCTGGTAACCTCGTTCTCCGCTGCTCACCTTGCGTGTTCTCCCTGGAGCAGTCATTCATTGCCTGCTGTCTAATGCCTCTTCTGCCCACGGCCTTTCCCAGCAACAGCGGGTTGTCGCTCCGTGGTTGTGTCGCACACCATTGTGTTCAGCCAGCCTCGGATCCACAGTTCAGTGGCTGTCTCTCCAAATGCAGCTTGTTACGGGCAGAACTACTTCCTGCTACTGACTTAATCGGGTAGCATGCTGCTTTCTGTCGCATGTGGTTGCTGTCCTGCTCTTGGCTTGCCCCGCAGTCCGAGTGCGAAACGTTTCCCTGTCCGCTGTTTTGAACAAATTGGTCGAACCTCGGCTTCACCAGTATTGTTTCAATGGCGAAGTTTCGCCGAACTTTGTTGGGCGTTTCGTCAAAAATTGCGCAGAGGGCAACTCTGACCCTGCGGTACAAAAACGGGGCACTTACAGATGTCACGCTTCAGCCGTTCCACTCTTTCACTAATGCAAAACAAGCTTTTCATTCCAAAGGAGGGAAAAGAAAGCCGGTCACTGAGCTGCAGGCTGAAACCTGCATTCAGCTCCGATGGCTCTGACTGACCTCAGTCATATTGCTAGCAGCTACAATGAAATGGCCTACATTCACTCAACTCCAGCAGTGGCTATTGAAGGCACAGGTTCCATTTTAAAGTATACAAGACCAGTTCGGACCAGTATTCTTATTTCCCAGTTTTTAACTGGTGTTCCATTTTAAAGTATACAAGACCAGTATTCTTATTTCCCAGTTTTTACCATTTTTTCCCCCCGTTGGGAATGGCAAGGGAAAAATTCCTGATATGGCTCAGCACAATGAGAAAACATTCTCCTGGTTGAAATGGGAGTTGAGCTAACTAAATTAATGAAAGCCCAGCTGGTGCAGTCATCAGCCCTCTCAATGGCTGACCTTTTAACCAATTAATTGAAGATTTCATGAAATTGTTAAACAGGCTGCCAGTGTTTCAAGATAACAATGGTGTCAGTTGTCTCATGAGATTACACTGATGTAGTTTTAATTGTAATGACCCTGAGTCCTGTCTGTACAGAGAAATTTCGAGTCCTACATGACAATGAAGATTGGATGCTCACCCAACCTGTGACCGTATTTTCCTCCTGATACAAAATATCTGCAAAGGATGGGGTGAAATCTTATAACAGTCTCCCAGTGATGGACTGGGACTTTTTTTAATATGCCTTAAAATTTTTATTTCTGTGCCTCGGAAGGCTTATGATGCTCATCAGGGAAACGTTCACTGGCATTTCTAACGTGGAGTCGGCCATTTTCCAATCCCACAAATGGCCACGCCTCTTTTTTGAGGGGGGGACAGGACTGAAGATGAGCAAACAGGGCACTGTAAAAGAATATTTTGCAGCAGGAGCAGCAGCAATCATTGCACAGCATCTTGTTGTGTAGAAACTAAAATTGTTGCTTGGTAGTACAGAACTTAAATATTGTTGAAAAGAGAGACGTGTTGTCAAAACTTTTCATCTTGAACTCATCAGGACAAATGCAAGAATGCCAAATTTCAAATGGTCACAACAATTTATACTACAGGAGAAAAGGATGCTGATTGGTTGAGGCATTACCATGGAATAGACAACAGGGAATTATGGGCTCCCCAGGCCCTTCAAGTAATTGAGAGAAGGGGCAATTATTCTGACATCTAAGGCTGGCAAAATGACGGAAGCTTATTATTAATACCTTCATAACACAAGAGTACCAAATTTCAAATGATCACAGCATTTTAAATCACAAGTTCTGATTGGTTGGCAAGTTGACTCTGATTGATTGAGGCACTGCCATGGGCCAGGATTTTATGGTCCCGCTTTGGTGTGTCTTTCCCCCAATGGATATGGTGAGCTATTTATCCCTCCATTCAGTTTGGTGGGATTGTAACATACTGCCGGGTGGGAGGCACCATAAAATACTGGGCATGCAGAGGCAATGGGGGACTATCAGCTCCCCAAGCTCCTGGACAAATTTAAAAAGGTGCAAGGCTTGAACACATCTGGGAACCTAGAATGGGTCTCTGTGTACGAATATATGCAGCTTCTAGCAAGTATAAATGAGCTGCGTTATGAGATTGACTGATTATCTTAAACTGGTTGTTAGTGTAGCTATTAGCACACTCAGGATTGTTCAGCAATTGCTGTCCAATCACAGAATTACTTTGGGTTTTGCAAAAGCAGGCTATTTGAGTATGGTCTATACTCCGCCTATGATGAGCAACGCTGTGAATGAATTTCGGGGCTGGTGCGATGGCAGGTACATAGGCTGTGTGTCCCAGTGATTGGCTGATTGAATCAAAGACCATGTTCCTTCACTAATTTGTGAGAAGTCTTGCTTTGTACTTCCCACTGTTCTCCATTCAAAACGATCTTTATCAGCTGCATCGCGCTGAAGCCACACCTTGCTTACCCATGCATTTACAATGGTTTTACATTGCATCAACAAGCATCAGTGATTGATTAGTATGGGTAAATATCTACAGGCAGTCAAGATAATCTATTCTGTCCTGCTTTCCTCTATATTAGCAGTCAAAATTCCATGCCTACATTTAGATTGGAAGCTGCCTATGTCACACAGCTATTATTGTCTTCCTACAAGTGCTGGCACTTCAGCAACTCCATTGGTGGAGCTACTGTAATTACAGAAAGAGACATTTATCTGCAAGTTTCTAATGTAAATGTTGAGCTAAGAATTTACTAATCAACAATTGGCAGTGAATGCAAACAGATTTTTAATGCTGAAACAATTTATTTGGATCAATGCTACCTTAATATTTGTAAGAATTGTTACAGAGCCAAGATTTATGAAAATGACTTGATGTATTCACTGGCTGAAAATCATTAAGTTTTAAAAGGACTAAAACAGCAAGCTGTTAAAATGGCTGCCAAGAGCCAGGTGGCTTTCTTAATTTCTGCAAAGACTCAGAGTTGCCTCAAGTCTGCAGAAAATTCTTAATTAAATGACCCTGGGTGGGGTGCCCTCCCTGAATGGACATGCTGAGACAACACCATCTTTGGAATTCACATCTTCTATTGTTTGTGCACTTACCCAAACCTCAAAGGCAGATTCCAGGTCCCTGAACTTGGCCCTGAACAAAGAGGACTGCAGGGGAACCAGTTTATCATAAGTAGGTGTGAACTGCCACCATCCATTACCCATGGTGTACCAAAGGCTTCTAACTTCAAATCTTTTATGTTGACAATGGCAGTATTGATCAGGTGGTCACTTGACCGAAACTGACTTTAGATTTAAAAAATCCTATTTACTCCAAGAACCATTTAGAAACAAGTCAGTCTGAAAATGAGCAGATCAGAAGACCCCAGTGTAGACCTTTCTCTCTCTCTCTCTCTCGATCTCTTTCTATCCACCTCTTTCCCAAACTCAAATCCAGTCTGTTGTTTGACTACCCATGTGCCGCACGCAGAGAGCATAAAGAACCCATCCAAACAGATAAATTGTCTGTCTATAATTTAAACTGCTGAGAGGCTGAAACAAGGGGACAATTGAGCTCAGCTTGGATCCATTCAAGCCATCAACCTACAAGAAACATATAACTTTAATCTCAACTAGACTTTAAAATATCACTTAATCCATCCTCCCACACTGTAACTTATTGGGTGTGTGTGTGTGTGTGTGTGTGTGTGTGTAAGTTCGAACATTTTCATTATTTTTCTCAGATCCAGTTAAGTACAATAAATACTATTCTCTTTTCTTTCCAAAAAGCTCAAGGAAACCTGTCTGTGCCCTTCACACCCACAGTACATGAACAGTTAAACACTCACTAAACTGGCAAGCATGTCCTTTAAAAAAAAACCTGCTGTGGTCAAACAAGCAGTGGGGAAAGAGGGGAGCCAGTCAACCCCTCTCACCTGAGCAAAACAGAACCTATCTTGTGTTTTGGGGCTGAGACTTCAGTTTGCTTCTCTAATTGCCAACTAGACAGGACTGGCTGCACAGTGGATCTGAAGGCATGGGGTGGGGTGGGGAGGAGTTAGGAAAACCCAGCCAAATTAAGAATTTGGCCACTGGTGCACGTCACTGATATTTCTGAATGCTGGATCAGGACCAAGGCAGCTGAAGGTGCAGCTGCCCATGGTGGAACAATGAAAATCAGGAATGCTTAAGTAGCCAGAGTTGGATAAGAGCAGAACCTCAGACAGTTGCAGAGATAGGGTGGGGCCAATGTGAAAATGAAGGTGACACAATTTACGCTCAGTGCCATTCTGAGAAAAGGTTTCCAAATGGGCACTAACAATTGCCATGCACCGTGAAAATCACACCAACTTTTCCATATAGCAAGTCATGCTTTGAAATGCTGAAACGTGTGAAGTAACATTTCACTCAGGAATTTCCACGATAAATGGTTGGGCTGCTCTGTAAAGACATGTTGGGTTGTACATTGCAATGTGATGAAATACCATTCCAATGGAGCCCTGATTGCATTACGATGTGTTAGCGTAGGTTGTGAAGATTAAATGGCTGATCATCCTTTACTGCTGTAATAACATCCCTCAAGATACACGGCTAATCTGTTAAATCGATGCCTCGATATTTGAGGGGGCTGAGCTCATTCTGCTATCTGCAGCCTGCAGACGACTCAGAATCCTTCTCCCACTATTCATCTGCCATCCCAACAAAAGCACCTCCCGGATAATGGACCATTGTGTGAATATACGCACATATTGTATATAAATACATGCCAGAACTGTATTAACCATTTAAAAACTGACTTGTCACGTACAGTCCAGAATTCAGTGTGATAAAGCCTGGATGTTTTGGGGCTCATGACAATGAAGAATTGCTGATTGTTTTTTGACTATTTTACACAACCTAATGGCTGTTAAATTAGCAGAGAGAGGTCATATCAATTCATTTAGGGTTAATCCACTGATATTATCCCTAGTCATTCCTAGCATATTGTAATTAACATGGGCCCTATTAATGAGAAAACATATTTATGCAACACCTGTATAAGAAAGATTTTTTGACCTATGAAAATACATAGATTGAAGTGCAAGGTCAATACAAACAATGAGCAGTGCTGCATGAATGGACTATCTAATTGACTATGATTCTTTATCAAACACCTTGCCTGCCCATTAATAATGAAACATGGGCCACAGATTGAATCGTTACAGCATCAGCTGAAAGTGGGAGAACGCTATCCCAATGCATTGCCATTCTGTCACTGACTTTCAATAGTGCAAGGTATGAAATCAATGAAACCCATTTTCATTGCTCCACCATCAGTGACCGTGCCTTCAGCTGCTGAGGCTTGAAGTCCTGGAATCCCCTTCCTCAACCTTTCTTCCTCTCTCTCTCTCCTTCTGAAAACCTACCTCCGTGGCCAAGCCTTTAGTCTATCTTTAGTTCAATGTCAGTTTTTAACTGATGACATTCCTGTGAAACGCTTTGGGATTTTTTTTCCCAGGTTAAATGCTACATAAATGCAACTTGTTGTTGACTGAAGAGGCTGCGAACCTACCATTTATTCAGCGATACCTCACCAGCTTGGTGGTCATGACCAAAGCGGCCTGCACCGCAGCAGTGGCCTGTGCATCTATGGGTCCCAGGAACTGTAAGATGCAGCCAGCAAAGCTCAGTGAAATATGGCTCTTCCATTCCACCTGCTTAGCAATCTGCGATGTTTGATGGAGACATGGCAGCTGCCTTCTGGGGAACTGGCAGCAAACAAACAAACAATTGGAACTCAAGCCTCTCAGTCGATGAGTGCAGAAGACAGACCTGGACATTTTCAGTTTCTCTTCTTCATGCATTGTCACTGACATAGCTGGCAACAATAGACTCCCAGTCCCTACTTGTAAAGGCTACTGCAGAAGTAGATGTTAAATATGACAGTCCCAAGAGCACAACTGACACGGAAGAGGCAGATTTGCTGCTTTGTAGAAGATGCCTCTCCCTTTACCACAGCGACAATACTTCAAAAATACTTCATTGGCTGTGAAGGGTTTTGGGGCGTCCTGAGGTCATGGAAGTTGCTAAATTAATGTCATTTATTTATATTCAGTTTTTTTTTAAATCTCTCTCTCTCTCTCCGTCAATTTCTATCTCTTTCCCTATCTCTATCTCTCCATCTATCTCTGGCTCAGTGGAGTGTCGGAGAGATCAGTGCTGGGACCTCAACCATTTACAATTGATATTAATGGCCAGGATTTTGTGGCCGTCCCCGCCTGGCAGGACATTGTGGCCCGGCTGAGCTGAATGGAGATTTAAATGGCTCATCCCATCGGCTGGGGGGAGACATGCCATGGTGGGGCTGTAATATCCTGACCAATACTTTGGATGAAGAGACCAACTGTATTGTCACCAAATCTGTGCTGCCTATCACACAAATGAGTAATGAGGTATATGCATTTCAGGGCCAGTGTGATGTTAGGTATGTAGGCCATATGTCCCATAGACTGGTGGATCGTATCAGACAAGCATGTCCCAGCCACTGTTCACAATGGGCAGGGTACAGACTGTATCCAACCAGCCCGTGCTTGCAAAACTCAAAACACAGTGTCCAACATTAGATGTCAATCCGCAATTGGACAACATTTGCTAAAGAATCCTCAGTGTGCTAAGAACTATGTTGATAACAAATTTAAGATTGCCACTTGGGCTCGCAGTGTGGCACTTTTAAGTGTACTGGAACCTACATATACTAATACGGAGACTGAAAGAACATGTACACGCATTGCGCCTGTTTCAGCTAATGCAAAATAATGATAGCCATTTGCTGCCTCATTCCCCAGGGCAAAAGCCTTGACCCATCAGGTTGAAGCTGCCTGGTTTAAATTTCAAACAATGCTTGGTAGTTAACCGTCAGTCACCATCATTGGTGCATTCTCCATGCCAATGCCTCTACCAATCAGAGGCATGCAGTATAAATTGTTGTTTTCCCCTTACGTTGGTGTTCTTGCGGAGTGTCCTGATGAGTCCAAGACGAAAAGCTTCGGCATGTCTCTCTTTTCAGCAATTCTCAAGTTCTGTACTGCCAACTGAAAACTGAGATTGAAGATTTGTGTTACAGAGCCAAGGCAGGTAGATGGCGTAAAGACGTAGACCAGCCACAATCTAAAATTGAATGGTAAAACAGGTTCGAGTGGCTGAATGGCCTTCTCCTGTTCCTAACTATTTTCTCACCCCACCCCCCCCCCCCCCCCCCCACCCCCCCGCCCCGCCCCCACAACTAAGTGTTTCCACTTTCTCTCTAGCTTCACCTCTGCTTCGGTTTCAGCCTCAATTCCTGAAAGATGTATTTCAAACGCTCTCAGTCCACAAGGAGAAAAATTTTCCTGATTTACAGAACACATCCTGATTAATAAGACCACCTGTACTGATATCTCTGAAGTACCGTCTGAATTAAGAGGAAGCAAGTTGGGATAAATGTGCAATCTTCTCCTCATCTTGCTGTCTTTCTCTTGAGGGATATATACAAAACAGATTGTCGTTTCTAAGTGACAAGTTTATTTAGCCCATTTTGCCAATCATAGATCACTGCTAATTCAGTAAAATTAATCTGTAATTATCATGGAGTCATCAGCCAGCAAAGCAGTGAACAGCAGAAGGCAAAAAAAAAACAAGCTTTCAAATCACTGAGAAACAGTGAGGCACCAGTGTTGAACATGCAGAATAATGACTATCTGTCAACCAAAATCAAGAGGTTCCAACAAAGAATTTTAAACCTGATCTTACAGTTCAGTCCCTCAATCTCTTTTGACAATCTGCCTTTCTATAGCGCCTTTAACATAGTAACACTGTGCTTCACCAGATCGTTCGCAAACATGGTTTGGGGTGACCCACTGTCACCCCTATTGGTTCATGAAAGGAGGCCCAAAATCAGAACCCATCTCCTCACACTGGGTTCTCCCAAATGGTCTTCCCACACCCTTGCAGACTGCTGTCTAAAAGTCTTATGCACCTTCTTCCCTCGTGAGTTAAGCTTTCCTTCTGTCTTTTTGTGGACCAAACATTTTCAGAAAACGGGTGTTTTTTCTTTCTCTTCCCCCCGCTCCCGCACCACCCCCCACCGCTCCCCCCCCCCCACCCCCCCACCACCCCCCCGTCCCCCACCATTTCTAAAGATGCGGTGGGGTTGGATGAGGAATGGGCAACCAAAAGCCTTTGATCAACCAGCACTCTTGACAAACCCAAGTCAAGTGGGAGAAGCCGAAAGCAGAACCGACAAAAGAGAGTGTGAGAGCAGCCTTCGAGCAACTTTCCCACATTAAATTCAAGGCTTACAACAAGAACAGCAGCAACTTGCATTTGTATAGCACCCTTCACGCAGTAAAACATCCCAGGCAGGAGTGTAATTTGACCAGGCCATCTGTTTTTGGAGTGATAAATGTTGGCCCCAGGACACGGGGGAGAGCTCTTGAAGAGTGCTCCGGGGATCTTGTGAAACCAGCGAAAAGTGCGACATCTCTCCAACGACCCCAAATACTTCTGCAAATGACTTCCCAGGTATTACAATGTGAAAGGCACTGGAAGCTGGAACCCATCCCTTGGCTGTCATTATGAAATAACCATCCAATTAGTCCCACTCCCAAGATTTTTCTCTATAATCCTGCAAATTCTTTCCTTTTTAAATTGAGATCTAATTCTTTTTTGAATTAGACTGAACCTGCTTCCACGGCCCTTTCAGGCAGCATGTTCCAGATTACATGAAATAAAAAATCCTCCTCAGCTTCCCTGTGGTTCTTTTGCCAGTTGTCTGAAACCTGTTTTTTTTTTCTGGTCTTAGAAAAGACCCTCCCACTCATGGAAACCTGAGATTTCTCCTTGCTTATTCCTCGAAAACTCACATAACCCTGAACGTCTCCGTTAAATCTCCCCTTGACCTTCTGTGCTGTACGGAAAGCAATCCCGGTTTCTCTCATTATCTGAGCTGACGAAAGAAACTGGACTTATTTCCAAGAGGACAGAAAATCTTCTGGGGAGATTTAACAGAGATGTCCAGAACAATGAGGAACTTTGCATCCATTCAAATGGCATAAACTTACTCAGTGCCCTGGGAATGGACAAGATCTGGGAGACGTGTACCTTATACCATAAGAACATAAGAAATAGAAGCTGGAGGAGGCCATTTGGCCCTTCAGGCCTGCCAGCCACTCAGTAGATCATGGCTGTCCTTCCACCTCAACTTCATCTTCCCTACACGATTCTGACATTCCTTAATTCCATTGGTATTCAAAAATCTATCGACTGTAGTGTAAGCATCCGGCTCAAATAGGATTGACATGGGACTGAGTACAATATTGCCCACAGAGTGATGCAAGAGAACACATGACCCTCACCTAGGGGTCATTCTGGTGTTGAACAGAGCCATATGCACAGGCAAGCATGGAGACAGCTCCTTGATTGAACCCTTTACTGTATATATGCACATAGCTCTTGTAGCTAACCTACAGCTAACCTACTTAAGACTAGGAAGGCTTCATTCAGACCTACCAAACAGTATCCAACACCCCACCGCATCGACGTCTCTCTTGACCACACTCAATGACTGAACATCCATCGCCCTCTGGGATACAGAATTCCAAAGGATCCCAAATTTTCATTAAAATACAGGCAAGTTTTGCTAAAGGAATTATGAGCGCGTGCGATGAGTGACTGTACACCAACCTTGAGGAGAGTTTGACACCCGCATGTTTACTAAGAATGTTCCGGAGTGGCAAAGAAGGTCCAGGCATGGTGGTTGAAATGTTCCAACAAAGGACAACTGGCTCTGCTGACCCACTGAATCCATCAGATTAACAATGCTCATTTTCAGGCGGAATGGGTTATCATTGATGCATTAGCAGCGCATTGATCGCTAATTGGAGTCAAAAGATTTCTCCCTGGTGAAAATTGATGCTATTAATCTGTTCAGAAACAGCGATGAGCCCAAACTAACACCCAGCTTTTCACAACCATGATGGTGTGATCAATTGAGAGAGAATGATCAGGGTGAAAAAAAACACATGCAGTCACCAGATATATGAGAACAGTTAACAAGGAAGCTAATTTCTGCCTCCATTGAAAACATATCTGTCTCAGCTGATCAATGCAATTTCGCTCTTAATATCTCATTTATTTTCTGCTTCTGAAGAGTCAAATCATGCTTCAATGAATGAGTCAAATGTACAAGAAATACCTCCACCCTACCCCCCCAGCCTTAGTTGGGCTGAGGAACGACAGACAGGCTGGGGTAAGTGGAATAACAGTTGGCCAAGTTCAGAGAAGGGGTTGAGGGAACGTAATCCAGAATGCAGCTGCTGATCTTGCCTCCCAGCAACCTCCGGGTTGGGGGCATATCTGAGTCTGCTGGTGGAGGTCAGGATGGGGCAGAGTAGTGAGGTCCCTGGGGTGATCCCTGGACTGAACAAATGGTCTTCTGATGAAGAGAAAAGAGAATGAAGTTTAAATATATATCTGCCTTTTTGGTTGTCTTTGAAGGCAAAGGTGGCCATGTTCATCATCTGCAGTGTTTGCTTGCCTGAGATCTAAGACTGCACTGAGTCATCCTCAGACACTTGCCTCACTAACATTCCACACTGAGGAACACTTTCAGCAGCAAATGGACAGACTCTCTCAAGCCTGTAAAGAGTTTGGTTTTTCCTTGTCCATCAGCACAAGGAAGACAAATGTTGTGGCCCAGGATGTTGCCATACAGCCATCTATCAGCATTGACAATGTGACACTGGAGGTTGTTGACAGCTTCATATATCTCAACTCCACATCCACCACAATCTGTCACTTGATGCTGAAATCAACACATGCATTGCAAAACCTGGAGCTGTTATGTCCAAGCTGAGTAAGAGAGTGTGGAACAACAGCAACTCAACTGAGAACACCAAACTGCAAGTCTACCAAGCCTGCGTCCTCAGTGCACCCCTCTACAGTAGTGAGACCTGGACAATATGCGAGGCAGGAGAAAAGGCTGAACAGTTTCCACCTTCACTGTCTCAGGTGTATGCTCAGCATCTCTTGGCAAAACAAGATTTCCAACGAAGAGATCCTGGAGCGTGCTTAGTCCATCAGGATACGCTCATTGCTAAGCAATGATGTCTGTGCTAGCTCAGCCATGTTCATTGGATGGATGACAACCATATACTCAAAGACCTTCTGTACGGTGAACTGGTCACTGTGTCACTACCTGCCGGATGTCCATACCTTTTACAAGGACAGTTGGGATATGAAGGTGGCAGACATTGACACTGACAGATAGGAAACAGTCACTGACGACCATCACCTCTGGAGGCTGACTGTTTGGAAGGGCTTTGGAAGAGGCGAGGAGAAATGGAGAGGTTAGCTGGCCGAGAAGAGGGCCCAGAGAAAACAGAGGCCAGCGAATCATGCAGCTTCTCAGCCACTGTCTTCCTCTGCAACAGATGTGGCAGAGATTGCCATGCCAGAGTGGGGCTCCTGACTACCCCTCGTGATGCTTAGCACAGAATTGAAGACCACGGCATGAACCAATGGCTCATGAGACTGAAGGCTTCCACCAAAAATATGATATTTTACATTCTTTCAAAATACAGAACAAAATATTTCTAGATGGATCTTAAAGGGCAGAGAGAATAATTTCTTTCTTTTCATATAGCTGCACTCATCATGAACACTGTGCAGCTAGCTTAAACCAATTCCTGTACAGAGATGAGAATAGAGTTTAGCCAAGTCGTTGATGCTGAGATTCCTGTTATCTCTTATTTAAGAATCAGCCCTTTCTGATTATTCATCACTCAGAGAGGTTTGTTCTTTTGGTTTATCAGCCTAATTGAGAGATCGAATCGGGTGTACTTACAAATCTCTGACTGCACGCAGTAAGGGATCCATCTGTGATTACTTGATTATAAGGTCCACATGCTTTGGTTGCAAAGCTGCCACCTGTGTATACCTGTCAATAATTGTGACCAATTGAGAACTGCAGTTAGTTTTCGTATTCTGCAATTCAGAAATGCTCTACACAATTGGCTGCAGCCTTGTCTCTGAGTCAAAAGGCTGGCAGTTGGAACCCATTTTAGAACTTCAGGGCCTTATCTAATATGAAACTTTACCGTGGCAATACAGGATGGCTGCATTGTTTTTGTGAACCACACATCAAACCAAGGCCCTGTCTGCTCTCTCATTGGAAGCAAATGTTCCACAGTAGCATTTGAAGAATTGCCATGAAAACTTTAATCACAGACAATGCTTCATCTTCAAGGACTAAGGACATTCTGAGAGAATTTGTGTTTGAAAAGACACTGGCCCTTAAAGGGTTAATGTTGTGACTCTGATTGCTATTTCTGGGAGTAGAATTGAGAAAATCTTACCACTTGTGCTGGAATTCAAAAGCAGAGGCTATTAATATAAGCTTGGCTTAAATAGCCAAGTGGTTATGGTACTGGGTTTGTAACCCCAAGATCAAGAGTTCAAATCTCACAATGGCAAACTATGAAACAATGTAATTTTAGCTTGGCCTAAATAGCCAAGTGGTTATGGTACTGGGTTTGTAACCCCAAGATCAAGAGTTCAAATCTCACAATGGCAAAACTATGAAACAATGTAACTTCATCTGAAGCAGATGGAAACAGGTTTACTCAAAAGAGTATCAATATAAGACAGTCACTTATAAACCCAATGGGGAATTCAGGAGAAACTTCTTTACCCAGAGAGTAGTGAGAATGTGGAACATGCTGCCACAGGGAGTCGTTGAGGCAAATAGTCCATGTACATTGAAGGGGAAGCTGGATAAACACATGGAAGAAAGGAGCAGAAGGATAAGTTGATGTAATTAGATGTAGAGGGATGGGAGGAAGTTCATGTGAACTAACGCAGCTGGCATGGACCAGTTGGGCTGAATGGCCTGTTTCTGTGCTAGACATTCAACGTTACTCAATATGGAAGCAGGGAAGTTCTCCCAGTGTCCCGCCAATGTTTATCTCTCAAAAAATATCACAAAAATTGATGACCTGTCCATTGTCTTGGTGCTGTTTCTGAGAGCTAACCAATTAGATGCTACGTTTCTGATGTTACAACAGTATCTGCAGCTTGAAAAAGTATTTCATTGGCTGTAAAATGCTTTGGGACATCCTGAGGTTGGAGGATGCACTATAGAAATTCAAGTCTTTCACTACAACATTTACAAAGGTTCTGACAGATGGTATGAACTTGTAAAGTAAAGGGCCAAATGCAGTATTTATATGGTTAACGCTAAAAGCTTTGTCAGCAGCACATAAAATTAGGATAGGGAAAACGCTCCTGCACTTGTTAATTTTAATCAGAGCAAGAACTCCCCTGAGCGATGGTGAAATATGAACTGACTGGATCCCTTTATCCTGCATTGATTTAATGTTACAAACAGACCGGCAGAGTCAAGGGTATTTGTACTTTTACGAATGTCGATATATTAAACTGATCGAAGTCGTAACTGTATGAGGGGGTACAGTAAACAAATATGAGACCAATGTATCTGGTGCAGACAGTTAGGAATGTGTGAAGCATTGGTTAGTATAGTCGGAATGGTCATTGCTGTTCGCTGACAAGCTCATTGATTTGTTCGTTTTAACTGACCGTTCAAGGGTTTTTAATTCTTACACATTTTACGAACCTGTTCTGCATTGCAATGGCACAGTGAGTGTGGGTGAAGTATACTTATGCCTGAAGATATCTTGACCTAGTTCTACACTGTCGGTACCTCCTCATTCTCTTCACCCAGCCATCATGACATAAATTTCAGCTTTGACCTGTTCTCCAGAAGCATAGAAACTTTAAGGCACAGAAGAAGGCAAAAAAGCATTCTAACTAAGACTAACTTGGCCTGTAGAACTCATTGCCTCAATCCCTCTAATCTCCCTAAATAAGTCTCTATTCTCCAAACCTATCATTTTGACCAAGTTTTCAGTCACCTTTATGATCCATTATGGAAGTTGTAGATACAGAAACAGATCATTCGGCCCAATGGTCCATCCTCATGCTCTACTTGACCCTCCTCCCAACCCCCTCTTCATCTCACCCTATCAACATATCTTTCTACTCTTTTCTCCCTCGTGTGTTTATGCAGCTTCCCCTAAAATACATCAACACTATTCATCTCAACTACTCCCCGTGGTAACATGTTTCACATTCTCATCAACCTCTGGTTAAAGAAGTTTCTACTGAATTCCCCTTTGGGTTCATCGCTGATGATCTTATATTTATGATCCCTGACTCTGGTCTCGTCCCACAAGTGTGTAGGTTTTTAAGGGAGATGGTGGCATAGTCGTATTGCCACTGGACTAGAAATCTAGTATAATGCTCTGGGGACCCAGGTTCAAATCTCACCATGGCAGGTAGTGAAATTTGAAATCATTCAAAGTCTGTTGATGATTATGAAGCTATTGCTGTTTGTTTTAAAAAAAAGCCACCTGGTTCTCTGATGCCTTCTAGGGAAGGAAATCTGCTGGCCTACTGTGTGGTTAAATTAGAAATGGACCATAAATACAGGCCCAGCCAGTGACTCCCACATCCCATGAATAAAAAAATTATAGCACCTACAAAGGAATGAAATGGGTTACCATTTACTGGGCAGCACATGAGGGATCATGCTGACATGACAAGCCAAAAAGCATTTTCATTTTCATTCCACTGCAACCTCAATCTCAGCATAGGTTCTGCCTGCTGGTGTAATCACTTGGTACCTCAATGGCATGACCATCACTGAATCCCCCACTATCAACATCCTGGAGGTTACCATTGACCAGAAACTGAACTGGACTAGCCATATAAACACGGTGCCTACAAGTGAGTAACTCACTTCCTGACTCCCCAGTCCAAGGTACAAGTCTGGGGTATGATGGAATACTCTCCACTTGGATGAGCGCACCTTGAACAATACTTAAGAAACAGCCCCGCTTCAACTCAGTTCACCTCAGCCACTCCCTGTGGTAGTGAGTTCCACATTTTGGGTAAAGAATTTTCTTCTGAATTCCATGTTGGATTTATTCATGACTACCTGCTCTTTATGGACCCTAACCCTGCCTTGCCCACAAATGGAAACATCTTAACAATGTCGGAGGCTGATCTTGATTCAAGGGCAATGTCCAGAATGAAGATTTTTACTTAATAATTTTGAATATGGGACAAAAACACTATTTCAGAGAAGAGAGACAAAGACAACATGTTAATAATCTGCTCCAAACCCTCAGGAATGAGTCAACTTGCCTTCCCTTTAACTGGGTGCATTCTTTTTTCTGCTAAGTTTCTGTTTGATCTCTTGGCCATGGCTCCTTTTATCACCTTTTTCTTTTTCCTCCTTGTGGAACTTTAGCTGTGTCCAAGATGCCAATAAAATTCTTTGTTCTTGAGTTGGATGGGCTGAAACAATTTCATCTCTGGGTTTCAGGTGGACTGATATCATTGTCCCTGTCTGCCCATCAGTGGCCTGCATTCTCTTTCCAGTTAATGGATTGACCTGGGGCTGAGGTTTCGTAGGAGTGGGGAGGTTTTGGAGGGATGGTGGGGGGGGAAGGTTTGGAGGAGTGAGGGTGTTTTTTGGAGGAGTGGGACACGAAGCTCAGGGGAGTGGGGGAGGGTTCAGAGGAGGGGAGTGTATAAGGAGTGTATTAGGAGTGGGGGAGTGTTTTGGAGGAGTGGGGTGTGGGGATCTGAGGAGTGGGGGCAGTTTGGAGGAGTGGGGGAGGGTTCAAAGGATTGGAAGAATATGGAGGAGTGGGAGGATGGTTTCGGAAGAGTGAATAATGAGAGATATTGACAATCTTTCCTCACTGACTGCAGCATAGTAACAAAGGCCGGTTGCAGCTTCTTCAGGTAGTAGGCATGTGAGTCTCCACTTCAAACTACATGGTCATTGGCAAAGGCACCAAATCGAGTCAGTCTGGTGCAGGAGTCTGGGGAGCCCACAGTGTCTATGGCTTATCGCACATGTGTGAAGGGTCCAGCCTGATGTTTGCTGGACTATAAGCAGAAAATGCTGGAAACGCTCCTTAGGTCAGGCAGTACTGGTAGAAAAGAAGAAAGTGAGTGCTCATTTCAGATGAAAGGTCACTGACCTGAAGGGTTTGTTCCGGCAATGGGACACCAAGCCTAGGCTGGCAGTCCAATAGAGGGACCGCTGAGCGATGAGAAATGCCCTCTTTCAATGAGGGGTTAAACTGAGGACCCAACAACTATCTCAGGTGGATGTCAAAGATCCCTAAATACTTTTTCAAAGAAGGGTAAAGAAGTCCTCCTGACATCATGGTCAATATTTACCCCTCAACTCCATCACTTGAACAAAATTGAGATTGTTTGACCATTATCACATTGCTGTTAGTGGGAGCTGAACTGCTCACAAACTGGCTCTCTGGTTTCCCACATTGCTACGATGGTCACACTTCCAAAAAGTACTTAATTGGCTGTAAAGCAGTTACTTGGAATGTCATGAGGTCATGAAAAGCACTATAAAAATGCCATGAGTTTCTTTTCAGCAGCATTACTCTTTGCAAGACATGCTGCAAGTTAAAAATAAAATGATTTGACGCTCAGATTCATAACTTTGCTTGTTTTGGAAAGTAAAATTCATTGAACATAACCACAGTGCGTCAGAGGATGTGCAGTGTCAGTAACCTGCCACTCATCTGCAACATTTTCAGACATTGACAGTGTTTTTAATTATTTCCATCATGTCACATAGATGGGTTTGAAATGAGCACCAAGTAAGTGTACAACAGCTGCATAGGAGTGAGTGGTGAGCCGTGCTTTTTATAGGCTTGGTTTGCAGGATAGTTGGACTGGATTGCAAGGGCATCTGTCATTTCTGTGAAAGAAAACAAAGCAAGGAAAAAAAATTTAACTGGAGGACAAAAGGCAAAGAGCAGATGGGAGAGAGGACAGTGATCAGGAGACACAGCGGAGAGGAGACGGAATGACAGCACATCGGAGGAGGCCTCAGAAGTTAAAGGATGCGATAATTGTTGAAAACAGTTGGTAGCTGAAATTGGAGCGAGAAGAAAGGAGGTGTTGCGTGAATAATCTGGAGAAAATAATTTGAAAAAAAAAACAGGCTAGCGGTGAATGCAAAAAGAATAGTGAGTTCAGAATGGAGAGCTCGATCCACTGACCAGCCATTCTCGAGATGGAAAAAACTGACTGCTCAAGGATGTTTAATGGTCGGTGAAGTTAAAACTAAGACACATCTGCTTTCTTTGCTGGGCAGAGTTTATTGACTTAGTTCACAGTCAACATTACTGCCACACCCCAGTGTCCCAGCTATCCCCATTTTTCAGTCTACAAATACCCATCACCTGTTTAACAATGTAATTGCCATTAAACCGTGACAATGTAATTAATAAGACATTCACAAAGGACAACAGAGTTTTGCAAATGAAACCGAATTGAGCCTGAAAGTTGTAATTCAGTCTAAAATTTTAATTCTATACTCAGAGCCTGACTACCGTGCAATCAGCATAAATGGCCAGCTAGAATTTTAATTGTCACCTATTTTGTGTTGAAATTATTAAGATCATAAAAACATAGGAGCAGGAATATGCCATTCAGCCCTTTGTGTCTGCTCCGCCATTCTATAAAATAATGGGTGATCTTTTTCACTCAACTCCATCTTCTTGCCGCATCCTTTCTTACTTGGTAATCTGTCGATCTTAGCCTTGAATATCCTCAACAACTGAGCATCCACAGCCCTCTGAGGCAGAGAATTCCAAAGAATCACAACCCTCTGAGTGAAGGGACATCTTCTCCTCTCAGTCCTAAGCGACTGACTCCTCATGTTGAGACCATGGCACCTGGTTCTGTACTTCCCCAGATAGGGGAAACATCCCCTCAGCATCAATGTCAAGCCTCTTAAGAACCGGGGAGCAAAACCTATTAAAATAAGATTGCATTGGTTACCTTTGGTTGGCATCCTTCCATTTGTGAGAGATGATGGGAATGCAACCCCAGGACTCAGGTCAGACCATCTGCTGCAACTCTGGTGACGGCTGAACAAGCCGATTCTGGAGAGGCAAAGCCTGCCACCGGAGCCGTAGATGAAGATGCGCCTTGCCAGCTGGTGCAGGATGATCTCTGCTGATGCCTTGTTTGCAGGGCTGGCATCTGCTTCGGAGCTTCTGAAATTGCGTGTCGAGGTGGCGCTGAACTCCTGCCCACAGCTGGTGTCAGCATTTGCATCGATTGCCAGCTAGAACTTTCCACTTGTTGTGACTAATGTCGAGGGCTTTCACGTCTCTTTTGACAGCCTCCTTGAATAGGAGCTTTGGCACCCTTTGGGTCTGTGGGCGCACACTACCTCCCTATACAACATATCCTTGGGGCAGCGACCACCTTCCGTCCTGTGTATGTGCCCAAGACATGGAAGCATTTATTTTGGCTTGATTAGCGTTAGCATGCTCAGCGTGTTTGCCCTAGAAAGAACTGCTTCATTCGTGACTTTGTCTTTCCATTTTACTTCGAGGATGTGTTGTAGAGAGCAGAGATGGAAGTTCTTGGTAGGTGTGGGTTGCCCAGACCTCACTGTCATCCAGCAATGTGATGAGTGTACAGGCCTTGTAGCTAAGTAACTTGGTCCTGAGGGTAAGATCGGTGTTTTACCAGGCCAGTTTGGCAAGTCAGCCGAAGACGGTGGCTGCCTTGGTACAGAGCTCTTCACCAAGAGGCAGATGGTCTGTCACTGTAGATGCAAGACAACAGAATTTGCTGACTGCTTCCAGTGGCATGTTGTTGAGTCTGATCACAGGCAGGCACACCGCACCCTGTCCCATAGCTCCAGTTTTCTTGACACTGATGGTGATGGTTAACATGGCACATGCATGGCACTGACAATTCATGATCCTTTGGAGCTGGCCTTCTGACTGTGCAACGAGTGCAGCATCAACAATATACAGAGGTTCCCTGATCAGGACTGCTGCACTTTGTTTTGCCTTTCAATCTTGATAGGTTGGGGAGTTTCCTGTCTGATGGTGGGAAGCATAGGTCATTAGGACAGGGAAAAGTATACAAAACAGAGCACGGGCAAAGAAGCAGCCCCGTTTTACCCCATTCTCGATCTAAAAACTGTCAGAGCTGTCGAACTGAATGAAGCTGTGAATGTTATCACGGAAGGACCGTCTGAGACTGCAGAGCTTGGGAAGACAGCTGATTTTCTCTAGTATCCAGTAGAGGCCTGTCCTGCTCATAGCACCATGCCTTTGTGAGATCCACAGAAACAAGGTTGGGCGGTGATTGCTGCTCTCTGTACTTCTCTTAAAGCTGACATTGGGAGATCATATCTACTGTGGATCTACTGTGGCCACGTTGTACTTCTAGATATATTCTGTTGGCTATTTGATGGACCCTCGTTAGAATAACCCTGGCATAAGCCTTCCCAGTGATGCTGAGGAATGAGATGCTCCGGTAGTTGGTGGGCCCTAATTGCCTCTGTTCTTGTCTAACGTGTTAAGAACATATGAACATAAGAACGAGGAGCAGGAGTAGGCAATTCAGCCCCTCAAGCCTGCCCCGCCATTCATTACGATCATGGCTGATCTCATTTCGGCCTCAACTCCAATTTCCCACCCTCTCCCCATAACCTTTCAACCTGTTACTAATTAAAGATCTGTCCATCTCCTCCTTAAATTTACTCAGCTTCCCAGCATCCACTGCACTCTGAGGTAGTGAATTCCACAGATTCATGACCCTTTGAGAAAAGAAATTCCTCCTCATCTCTGATTTAAATCTACCACCCCTTAGCCTAAAACTATGGCCTCTCATTCTAGAATGCCCCACAAGGGGAAACATCCGCTCCACGTCTACTTTGTCCATCCCGTTTAGCATCATATTTAATCTAATTTAGAGCATCTAATTTAGAGATCTCAATTAGATCTCCTCTCATCCTTCTAAACTGTAGTGAGTATAGGCCTAAACTGCTCAATCTCTCCTCATAAGACAAGCCCCGCATCTCTGGAATCAATCTAGAGAACCTCCTCTGAACTGCCTCCAGTGCAATGATGTTTACTTCACCAATATCCTGTAGGATAGAGCATTCTTTCTATCAGAGGGGGAGGAGGAGAGCATGGAGGTATGGTAGCAAATGGGGCGTTCCATACCTGAGTAGCTCAGTTGGTATTCCCTATCGTCCAGGTGTTTTCCTTGATGCTAGAGAATCAAGCTCAAGATAGTTCTGCATCAGACTTCTACATGATAGCTACAGATCATGAAGCACAGGCAGAGACATGTCCATCTCACATGAGTACTGCTCAACCCAGGGGAACATTTGCCTGTTCCTGTCAGTGAGTACTTCCCCACCTATGCATTTCAAAGAGAAACTTTGGTGCTGGTGGGGCCAAATGCTCTTTTGATATCATCAGACACAGCACAAAAATGACCATGGTCACCAGCAGTTTGTATTTCCTCTCCATAGATTGATCCAATACTTGTTGTCACAGTACATTGCTGTCTTCCAGGTGAGCTGTGCTCTTGGCTTCAATGGTAAGAGTCATCTCTTCAAGGTGGGTCTCAAACCAATCTTTGTTCCTGTTTCTTCCTTTGCCAAATATGGTTACTGCAGTTTCGTAGTTGAATGACTGCAGGAACAAATCCATTCAGTTCCCTCTAACAACTATCATTAGACAATCCCCCTTTCCCCCTCCGCCTCTGCTCCTATATTTCACTGGATGGCGAAACCCCAGCTGCTGATTTTACCCCACCTTCTGCCCATAATTAATACCTCAAGTACCTTGGCAACAGTGTGAGCTGCAGGGCATTTTCTGAAGATGATTGGACCTTGATTCTGGTTGCTAGGTGTTCTGCTAGGCATGATGGGACTTGTACTTCATTGATTCGCCAATGCTGTAGAAAGTCCAGTGTTCTCCTAAGGACATAGATGCCCCAAAGGAGATGGATGGAGCTAGCCTTGGGATTCTTTACATGAGACATGATGCCAAGCACTCATATACCCATTGGTCTGCTTCTACAGATCAAAAAGGTGTAACCTTGACTTCTCTGAACATCAGTGTCTCAGAATACAGTGCTTCCCTCCAGGGCAGTAATGGGGGATGAATTAACTGCTGGCTGAGGACCTGCAAATGATTGATTTACAATTGTAAGTTGCTACGTCAATATTTCCAGCTGCATTTTGTCACATCGATGCTCACGATGCAGTTGCAGGCTCTGGCCACTCGATGACACTGTCAAGTGGCTTTCTCAAGCACCTCCAACTCCATCACCAACTTGTGTAAAAATAACTCATCAAATTTCTGTAATCAAGGCAGAAAAATATGTGATCTCAGCTGACCACAAAGTCTGTCAACAGGATGCAAGATTTAGGATAAGATGCCCTGCACAATACCTTTAATAATATCAAGATTCAGGTGAGATTGGTAAAGAAGTGATGCTGCTCTTTCGCTGAGTGCCTTTGTGTTTAGAAACACACTGGAATCTCTTCTGAGAATTTTCACTTGGAAGAAAAGACCTGCCTGAATCCAAAGAACCTCTTGAAATCCCCAATAACACAGCTGGATTTGATTCTGGCTCTTAAATTGGATGTTAAAAGCAAAGATGTCAAAGCAGATGATTGAAAAGTCCCATTCAGGGTTAAGGGAGCACAAGGTATAAATATGATGATGTGATGATAATTTGAATGTGATTCATGAACTGTGCTGTTTTGATACATGGCAACATCAATGAATGGTTTACTGTAGTCATGGGAATCTGGACATTCTTATGAAATTCAGAACAAGGGAGACATTTTCTAACTGGTGAAATAAAAATCCATAACAGTTTTCAGATACTGAGCGAATGCATTAAATGCTGTTGAATATTGTAAAGAGGGCAAAATCTCTGGAATGGTTATTCTCATGGAGTGGTTATGCAACTGTACCAGTGATCTGCAGAACAAAAAGTTGAAATCTCAGGCGTTTGAAAATTTGAATTAATCTGGCACCAGTACAAGTGGGCAGGAAGCTGTGGGGTTGTTGTAAAAACCCAATTATACCTGTCCATTAAATAGGGAATTGTGCCTTCATTACCTTGCATGGCCTATACTGTGACTCCAGTGTCACACTAATATGGAAGAGTGGCAGCCCTCTGAAGTGACCTAGCAAGCCATTCGGTTGTATCAACTACTTCTCAGGGAAACTGGGGATGGAGCAAGCAGCCCACTTGACCCACACCTTATCCACCACCTTAAATGTTCACTCCCTCTACCACCGACACTCGGTGGCAGCAATATAAACAATGCACTGCAGCAACTCACCAAGACTCCTTCAACAGCACCTTCCAAACCTGTGACCTCTTTCACATAGAAGGACAAGGGCAGCAGATGCATGGGAACACCAGCTGCAAGTTCCCCTCCAAGCCACTCACCAACCTGACTTGGAAATAAATTGCTGTTCCTTCAGTGTCGCTGGGTCAAAATCCTGGAACTCCCTCCCTATCAGAACTGTGGGTGTACCTACACCAGATCGACTGTAGCGGTTAACAGGCGATTTTATCTCTTTCCAAAATTCAGAGACTGAGAATTTTAAACAAAACAATTTCATTTAAAATCTCATGGTTATCCCTAACGTGGTCAACCTGAGATGACTGCAGGTTGCTTAGGAGCGATCTTGAACCAAAATCTTCCTGCTTGCTTCTCCTGGACTCTTCCTGTTGATATGTGTCTTTTGTTTTCTTTCTTGAATGCTCCCCATCGATACGTATCTTCCATCTTCTTTCTTGACCACTCCTGTGTGGGTCATTTCATGGGTTTACATACAGAAGACAGTTTGTGAAAGAAGTCAAGCGCAATTCTCTTCTGGATGGAGATTGTTACGTTGAGCGTACGATCACTGACGGTTGGTTCATGTATTCCCAAGTTGTCCTGCATTGATTTAGGCATAGAGGGATTTCTTCCTATCCCGCTGTGATTACCTCTCTGGTTTCAGTCAACCTCTGCTTATTTCAGCCAGTTTGCTGCGATTAACAGTTCAATTCAATTCAAATTGTTTCATTCAATTCAGCGGTGTCAGTGGAATGGCCAACTATCATTGTAATTAGCAAGTATCACACCTATCCGGTTTCCACATAACAAACACTCCTCTGAACTCGTAGTCAATCCGTTGTCCCTTTCCTTACAGGTTCAAGAAGGCAGCTCAGCACCAGCTTCTCAAGGGCAATTAGGGAATGTAATAATATTGACCTTGCCAGCGACCCTCCCATCCCATGGAAGATTTTTTTTAAAATGCTGTCTTTCTCAGCGTTGTTCATATCATGTAAATGATTAATAAAATCAATCCAGAGCCAATTAGATGGTGCAATGGGTGAACTGTGGAGATTTCTAGATGGATGTGAGTGCATCTATCTTTCTTGCATCGCAAGCTGACCTCAGACTCCTCGGGACTGGATAATGTGAGCAATCCCCATTTATTGCCCACCTCCAGTTGCCCTGAACGTATTAACAAGCAACCCGATCACATGAGAATGGAGTCACGTGTAGACCAGAGCAGGCAGGCTCTTCCCCCTGATGGACACAATGAACCATGCGGGTTTTTTAATAAGAGTCCGGTGGCTTCCGTAGTCATTTATTTTTCTAGTGCTACTTCTCAAGTTGACAGATTTATTGCGGCTAACTTCACAACATGTTATGGTGGCGTTTGAACTCTCACCCTCGGGTTTTCAGTCTAGGAGTGGAGCCATAAGGCTATTATATCTGTCTGCATTCACTAAAGTGGGCAAAATGTACAGTCAGTCTAACAGTTGGCCCTATCCTGTATTCGTGTGAATGCATTTGACAATTACTTTAGCACCGAAATCAAGTTTAATATCAGATGAATAAGGGGTCATTTTCCCCATTGGTGGGAAAAATGCCATTGCACCTGGGTGCATCCCTGACAATAGCCATAAATAAAGTGCAGGGAACCAACAACAGACATAAGCCTTACTGTGCTCTTGAGAGCATTCATAAGAATCAGTCACAAGACTGCTTTTTCCTCTCAAATCCTTATTTGTTAAAGTGGAGACCAACTTTGCCACCAGTTGCTGAATCCCCGCCAGCCCTTCTGCACTGCTATCTTGTGACCTGCCAACATTTAACTAACGTTGCCGATGGGTTCCTGAGGCTTGAGGCCTTGTACAGGGGGCTGCGCAAGCTCAGTACACTTTCATGGAGCCACACGTGGGACCACCGAGCAGAAGGGGACAGAAGAAATGGGTTCAACTGCTTGCAGCTGAACTCAGCGGGTCTTCCCCGCCCCCCCCAACACCGCCAAATCTTACACATGTTGCAGATGTTCCGGCGGAAGGCTCTGGAAATTCAAAAGTTTCAGTGCCCTCTTGAGCCAGGCCGTGCAAGACTGAGAACCGTGATTGTCTCCTTAGCGGCGAGCAGTGTATTCTGTAACATAACTTCATTGAAGCCATCGGCCAGACAAATACGGCATTCAGCCACACTCTGGCGTGTGTCCATAATTTTACACGAGATGTGTTATAAATAGAAATGGGCGAGCAGCAGTCATCGTCCACCTCAGTACTTGACCATTCTACGCAGCAGCACTGCATCTGGATTCTTATCACGTTTTTACGCAGAATTGGCAGA
Source organism: Carcharodon carcharias (assembly GCF_017639515.1). Classification (NCBI taxonomy): domain Eukaryota; kingdom Metazoa; phylum Chordata; class Chondrichthyes; order Lamniformes; family Lamnidae; genus Carcharodon; species Carcharodon carcharias. The sequence goes on along the minus strand of NC_054483.1, from coordinate 27,858,414 downwards.
ACAGAAAGAGGCCGTTTGGCCCAAGTATGGGTACGATAGAATCATGGTAATGTTACCGGACAACGAATGCAGAGGCCTGCACGTAAGGTCAAATCCCACCACAGCAGCTAAGGAATTTCAATTCAATTAATTATAAAAATCGGGAATACAAAGCATCGGCCGGTTATGGTGACCATGAAACTGCTGTATTGCCCTAAAAATCCATCTGGATCACTCACGTCTGTTAGGGAAGGAAATCTGCCATCCTTACCTGATCTGGCCTACATATAACTGAAATGGCCCAGCAAGTCTCTCCGTCGGATTCCAGAAATTGGCTCAACCACCACTATCTCAAGGGGCAATTAGGAATGGGCAATAAATGCTGAAATTGTCAGATATGCTTACATCCCATGAATGAATTTAAATAAAAAAGCAGCCCATGTTTATGCTCCACACAAGCCTCCTCACTCCGCTCTTCAACTCGTCCCATGGGCCATAACCGCCTAGCGTTTTCTCCCCCATGGGTTTATCAGCCGCTTTCTCATTCTCACATTCTCACCATCTCTCTGGGCGAAGGAAGCTCCTCACAGAGTCCCAGAATAGTCAGAGCACGGGAGGGGGTGCATTTCAGCCTGTCGTGTTTGTTCTGCTCCCCGAAGGAATAAATTCACCGGGTGATACTAACCCCCCCCCCCCCCCCCCACCCCACCCCCCCCCGCCCTACCCCCACCCCCCCCACCCTCACATACGTTCTCCCCATCGCCGTGCGCACGCTTCCTTTTCAGATAATAATCCAATTCCTTACTGAATGCCTCAATGAGTATGCCTCCACTGTCAGATCGTGCGTTCCAGATTCTAGCCCCTCACCGCGTGAAAACATTTCTCCTCATGCCGCCTTTCTTCTTTTTGCCCATTACCTTGAATCTGAGCCCTCTGGTCTTCAACCTCCTGAACCCCCTATTGGATTTACTGATCACCAACTTATAGTGATGGCCCCTAGTTCTGGGGTTCCCCCTTTAGTGCTTGTGGAGCGGGTTACATTAAGCAGCTGTCGGCGGTGTGGATCCCAGTTTTCGAGTTACTGATTCTGAAAGAGCGCTGTAAGAAAACAATGGAACCTTTCCGTACCTAGTTTCAGGGTCAGCTGTGGCTCAGTGGGTAGTACTCTTGTCTCTAAGTTCGTGGGTTCAAGTCTTATTTCAGAGACTTGGGCTGGGATTTTTGAGACCCGCTGCTAGGGAGGTGGTGGGCCAGCATGAAGTCTATTATTTTCGGTGGGACTGGATGATCCCAGGGGTAGGAAAGGCTGGAAAGTCCTGCCCTTCATCACTCTCAGAATAGGGAAGTGTCGCACTGTTGAAGATAAACTGAGGCCTCACTCCTCAGGTAGAAGATCCCACAGCATTTTTTTTTAAAGAAGAGCAGGGGAGTTCTCCCCAGTGTCCTGGCCAATATCAATCCCTCAACCAACATCTAAAACAAATCACCCAATCATTGCTGTCTTTGGGAGCTTGCTGTGTGCAAATTGGTTGCTGCAATTCGTACAACAGTGATTGTAATTTGCAAATATTCTTCAATTGAATTGGCTGTCAAGCTGAAAATATACTTCTTTCGTCTCAGCTAAGTTTAAGAGGAAGAAGGCTATATAAATTATGGCTCTTTATTTTATACTGATGGCTATATTGTAGAGGAAGATCAGTGGCAGTGTTCCTACCTGTGGGTCTGAAATTCTGTGTTCAAGTCCCACTCCAGGACTTGATAACTACAGAGCACATGTTCATAATGCAGCCAAGCAGGTTGATTATCAACCTGTAAAGCGTTCTGTGTAAGGGTGGTTGAGTTGCTACTATTGTTGATCTGCAGACACTTCTTGGGTGGAAACATTATGTTGATTTACAATGTACTCAGCAGCAACTACATGTGTGCTTTCAACTCCAACTCTATCTTTACACTATTGAGGTAGCCCGCGCTACTCTCTTATTGGTTACTTCAGATCATGTGATCTTCCTTAACAAGTATAATTTTTAAAGGTACATTAACACTAAATTAAACCATAAGTACTACATTCCTCCCCCTTTAACTAGGCTATACATATTTTATTTACAAGTGTATATTTTTCAAGACAGCAAAATATTTACACTGGTAGGGAATTTACGATTTCAGTCTTTCAGGTAGTTTCCTGTCACATGTGGACTGTTGCAGCTCCACAACTTCAGATTCTTTCTCAGGAACCTTCTTTTCCAGAGGTATCTGAACATCAAGTGCTTCAGTGGGCACTTGCAACTCTGTAGCCTCAACTCTTACAGGAATATCAGACATTTCAGTCCAGGGTTGAATATCCTCAACAGGAAATGCAGACCCAGTCATGATCACTGTGAAACCAAATCTCAGTGATTTGTCTTTCTCTTCCTCAAATAGTCCACCTCTACATGGTAAGATAGAGGTCCAGTCTACGCACTTATTTCACCTGGTAACCATTTTGGTCCTTCCCCGAAGTTTTGCACATATAGCAGCTCTCCCAGGGTAAATTTCCTCTCGTGACTATGCCTGCTGTGTCTAGTGTTCTGGTTTCTCTGGCTCCTTTCCACCTTCCCCTCTAAATTCGGCATTGATTAAGCTGAATCTCGTCCTGAGACGGCATTTCAACAATAACTCCACAGGTGTGACACCTGTTGTTGTATGAGGGGTAGTCCTGTAATGAAAAGGAAAGTGTGCTAACTTGGTTGCCAAGGAATTGCCAATTAGCTTTCTCATGCCTGCCTTGAACGTTTGAACCACCCTTTCGGCCAGTCCGTTTGAGGAAGGGTGGTACGGTGCAGTTTTTACACGAGTAATACTGTTGAGGCTGATAAACTGTTGAAACTCAGTGCTCATAAATGCCGTGCATTTCCGTTATCGGAAACAACTACTCCTGGTGGTCCGTGAATGACAAAACTCTGACGTAATTTCTCAATTGTAACAGCTGACGTTGATGACTTCACCTCATATACATCCAACCAGTTTGAATGGACATCAACAATGAGCAGAAACATTGTTCCCAGGAAAGGTCCAACTTAGTCAATATCTAACTGCACCCAGGGTCTACCTGGCCACTCCCATGGGTGTAATGGAGTTATCACTGGCAAATTCTGTAGTTGCTGACATTGCACACAGTGCTTCAATGAACTCTATTTTGCCATCCATCCCTGGCCATCATCGATAGCTGCGTGCTATGGTCTTCAATCAGGAAATTCCTGGATGTGCTCTGTGTAGTTCAATTAAAAGTGGCTCCCTTCCCTTTGGAGGAACTTTCACTCATGCTCTCCAAAATAAGATGCCATCCTGGCTGGATATTTCATGTCTTCTGCTGAAGTACAGTTTCATTTAATCAGACACAGGCTCCTGTGACCAGCCATGTAGCACTTGTTCTCATATTTGACATAGGACAGGGTCCCAACGTGTCCAGTCTCTGATCTGTTGAGCACATACTGGCGAGGAATCTAAGAAATTTCACAGTAAGACAAGTTCCTGTGGAACCAGGACACGCTCATCATTTTCTTGTAAAGGCAAACAACTAAGGGCATTGGCGTTTGCAATGTGATTATCATGCCTATGTACGAAAGTATATTTGTATGCTGCCAGAATTAAAGCCCCATTCATATTTCTGTATCTTCTTTCTAGCACAGACTTTAATCTTGGCCTTCTTTTTGACTTCACTGTTGGCCAGATTTCTCTCAGATGCAAACTCAACTTATATGAGCTCAGTGGCTGAGCCTCCCAAAATTTCATTATCTATCTGCTTCTTGGGAAACGCTGTGACTTTTGCTTCCAAAGCTTCTTTGGCTTAATTTAACTGATTCTTCAGCTCTTCCATCTCTTTTTTGTACTTGTTTACTGCCTCCTGGAAAATTGAACATTTTTGTGTCTTCCCTGCCAACTCATTCTTCAGTTTATCCAGAGAAGTGCTGAATTCTTTCTGTTTCTCTTCATACTTTTCCAGAGATACAAACTTTGACCTGAGGGAATCTCGTAGTGTGTGAAGGTCTTTTAGCAGGTTTTCTTTATCACTGCGAAGGTTGCTCACCTCACCGCGAACTCTGTCATCAAGCAGGGTCTCTTTGAGTTCCTTCTGCTGTTCTTCCAGGTTTTGGCTTAAGGCAGCCTGCATTTCTTCAGGTTGTTGAATCCTTACACACTCCTTTTTCAAAACAGGAATGCTTCCAGCTTCTTTTGGAATCTCAATGGCCAATCAAGGTTGAGTTCCCTTAGCTAATTTCGCCCGAGAAGGCTTGATCCTCTGCCCCTCACTACCAATACTGGTAGCTGTGCCAATTGGCTTCAATAATGGACAGTTACTCTGCTTATGCCTTTTGTTGAATGTCTTCACCTGTATATTTTTTGAGCTTGGCAGTTGTTTCTTCTAAACTTAATTGATGTTCACCATTGAACAGACAACTGAAGATATGTTTCCCAACTACTGTAGTGGAAGCCCCTGTGTCCACTTCCATTCTAACAGGTCTGCCATTTACGTTCACTGTGACACATATTGGTTCTGTCTTTCCAGCTTTCAGATTAAACATTGAGTAAATGTCTGAATTTGCTTTTGTTTCAGCCTCTTCTGTATCATTGGGCTCCTTCTTTTGTTTACAAGTCTTGAATCTTTCCTTGCACTACCTCATTATACATCTATTTCTGTGACAATATTAGTGTTAATTTTTTAATCTGCCAATTCCTAAAAAAACTGCTTGTTTCTACCTCTATTAAAATTATTCTTTGATTTCACCACAAAGTTATTTTTCTTTATACTTCAGCTAGCGGGGGCTGTTTCCCACATCTCAACAGAGTCTTTCATTCTCGCACCCTTTTCGGCTGGGGTTTCCCACCTGATGTGGAGGATGGTGCCATTTTGCAAACCTGTATTGCTTTTGAATCTCTTTGAAATTCACTTTGGGCAATAACGTTTTCTATATAGAGTCCTCGTTTAAACCACACACTAAATAGTCTCTGAGAAAGTCGTTCAGAGTCGTACCAAACTCACAATGTTCCGTTAGCTGCTTCAAATTTGCCACGCAGCATGCAATTGTCTCACCCGGGGCTCTATTTTGCAAATTAAACCTGAACCTCTGCATCATGACTGAGGGCTTTGACTGAAAATGACCCCTCACGAGGTCCACCAATTCATCAAAATTCTTCAAACTTGGGGCACTGGCTGCCGTGAAACTTTGAATCAGACTTTAAGTTTTGTTCCAGCTTAAGAGTTCACTTGCCTCTTCTCTTCCCCCATAATCTCATTTGCTTGAAAAAAGAACGTGAGACATCCTATGTAATGAGACCAGTCGCCTGTGGCTGGTTCAAAAGGATCAATTCTCCAAAACTGTGGCATTTTGAGAGGGGTTAACTTTGTCGATTCTAACAGAGGTTGCTACTTACAATCATTGGGAGAGGTACAGAGCCGATTTCTTTTTAATTTCACTTCTTCTGTTCAATCCTGTTTTATCCTTATTGCCAGTTTGTTGTAAGAGTGGCCAAGTTGCTACTATTATTGATAGAGTTGATCTGCAGACACCTCCTGGGTGGAAACATTAAGCCAATTTACAATGTACTCAACAACAATTACCATGTGCTTTCAACTCCAACTCTATCTGTGCACTGACTGTTGAGGTAGCCCTCACTACTCTCCTATTGGTTACTACAGATCTTTCTTAACAAGTATTCTTAAAATTATATTATGCACTAACTAAAACCACAAATACCACACTTTCCAAAGTGCTTGATATCAGGCAGTAAGAATGGGAGAGTTTCCTGATCAGCCATACTGCAGAAGCCAACAGCAAACCACTGCAGAACTTGGCCAGGCATAATCATGGACCAATCCAGTGGAGGTCCATGGTCATCAATGCCAATGCCCTCTTAGGGCATGGTACCAGAAGGAGGAGGGTGAACATATAGCAGAGTACAAAGGGGTGTGACTGTACATCATTTCAAAAGCCCTTCCTGAAATGAGAACTGTGGCTGACACCAAGGGAAACATTCAGTTGCCTTCTCCATTTCTACTTAGCCAGCATTGCACCAAATTCTAACTCTGTGTGATGGGGATGGTTCCAGGAAGCAAAGTGAATTCCAGCCCTTTCAAAGCCGCAAGATCACTAAGCTGATAGAAATGTGTAAGTATTTTCAAAAGATTAATCACCCAACAAAATTTTAATTTTGTGTAGGCTGCAAGCGGTCAGGGTTTTCACGTATATATATATATATATATATATTACATATACACTTTTTTAATATATTGATGCAGTGGTTTCTCTTCCATGCATTTCTTTGGGAGAACTCCTATTATCTCTTGGTAATTAGAGTTGTGCATTCATCTGATCCTGCGCACTGAGACAGTGGGGGAATAGAAGAAACAGTTTTGACAGGAAAATGGAATTGAATTGATATTTTGTCAAACACGCTGTCACTCAAAGGTGCTTTTTATTTTCTTTGCACCCTGCGAGGTTCAGTCTGCTTCCTTGATGTTCCCTCTGGAAGATCAGGTGTCAGCACAGCAGGTATGAAGGCAAGTGACAGCAGTGCAGTGAAAAGATGATTACAGCACTCCACCAAAGGTGTAGAGGACAACCAGCTGATGACAGTCTGCTAGGGCACTTTTTACATTAGTGTTAAAGTCCAAAAGCTTGGCAGTCTCATAGTTATGTGCCAGTTATGATGAGTGTACGTGTGAACCAGTACACACTGGTCACTGTTGCTGTTTTCTGTTTTGCTGTGTTTCTGCCTCCGATATCTTAACTGGTTCCATATCCCTACTCTCGCTGGGGTGCATTGGCTCCTAATCATCGAATGCCTCCATTCTAAAATTCTCACCCTGGTGTTCAAATGACCTCACCCCTTCCTATCTCTGTAACCTCCTCCAAGATCTCTGCGCCGCTTCAATTCTGCCTCTCCTGTGCATCCCCAACTTTCATAAAGTGTCATTGTGCTTGTGCCTTCAGCTGCCCAGTCACTAGGTAACGGATTCCCGCCCTAAACCTCTTTTCCTTTGCACTCTCCTCACTTGAGATGTTCCTTCAAACCTACCCCCTGTGACCAAGCTTTTGATCGCGCACCCTAATATCCCCTTCTTGAGCTTGGTGTCAAACTCTGTCTGATTACACTGCTGTGAAAGGCCATTATTTCACTGCATTGAAGATGCTATGTAGATACAAGTTGCCTTGGTGGGATTTAAGCTCATGAAATGAGCCAACCCAATAATTGTTTATTCCTGAAGTAGACGTGTGAGGGCCCTGAACCATTGAAAACTCTTGATGTGGTAATGAGATGGCCTTGGCGCATATGCTTAACTGGACTGCCTCACCATCATCAAGTGTACACACACCGCTCACACCCTATCACACTCATACCATCAGTCACATGCATGCCATACAGGCATTGAGTTGGGGGGGCAACCTGTAGCATCACATCATAAGCACTTGTGTTTATCTTCTGAAACACAAAATGAAGCAAGCAGAGGGGAGAAATTCAGCACTTGGGACACATCTGGTGGGGAAGGAAGCTAAGAGAGACAGAGAGGGATGAAAGTTGAGAAGCAAATATAAAAAATTGAAGGACAGCATCCAAATGATGCGGTACTCAGTTCCTGAGTAGCATGTTGCTCTGTGGTTGGGCATGGGCTCTTACCTCTGGCTTCTCACAAGCCCACAAACCTGACCTTGGGCATCAGAGGGAGGTGCTGATCAGTTGCTGAGGAGCCTTCTCTCTACAGGGCAAGAACTCAGCTAAGAAGCAGAGTCAAATTTGGTCACCGTCTGGATTGTTGCTTCAGAGAGCCAGAACAAACAGGACAGGCCAAATGGCCTCCTTCTGTGTTGTAACCATTCTGTGATTCCATTTACAACCATATGAGTTGGAGGAGGAGTAGGCCATTTGGTCCATGGAGCCTGCTCTGTCGTTCAATAACATCGTGGCTGATCTGATTGTGGCCTCAACTCCATTACCGATAGCCTTTGATTCCCTTGTTAATCAAGAATCTATCTATCTCTGCCTTAAAAATATTCAATGATCCCTCCTCCAGCACTCTCCAGGGAAGAGAGTTCCAAAGACTCACAACCCTCTGCGAGAAAACATTTCTCCTCGTCTCCGTCTTAAATGGGAGACCCCTTATTTTTAAACTGTGTCCCCTAGTTCTGGTCTCTCCCACAAGGGGAAACATCCTTTCAGCATCCTCCCTGTCAAGCCCCCTCAGGGTCTTCAATGCTTCAATAAGATCACCTCTTATTCTTCTAAACTCCAATGGATACAGGTCCAGCCTGTCCAACATTTTCCCATAGGATCACCACCCGACACCCCCTCTCCCAACCCCCGCAACATCCAGCCTTCAGTGTGAACCTTCTCTGAACTGCTTCTAACGCACTTATATGCTTTCTTAAATAAGGAGACCAAAACTGTACACAGTACTCCAGGTGTGGTCTCACCAATGCCCTGTACAACTGTAGCAAAACATTCCCACTTTCCTGTGAGAGACTGACTTTCCCAGAGAGTGTATTGGTAAGGGACACACTCTTATTTGAGTTCTTGTCCTGTAGGGAGGAGGCTCCACAGCAACTGATCAGCACCTCCCTCTGATGCCCAAGATCAGGTTTGTGGGCTTGTGAGAAGCCAGGGGTAAGAACCCATGCAAAACGACACATCAACATGCTGTTCAGGAGCTGAGTACCGCATCATTTGGATGCTGTCCTTCAATTTTTTATATTTGCTCCTCAATTTTCATCCCTCTTTGTCTCTCTAGCTTCCTTCCCCACCGAATGTGTCCTGAGTACTGAATTTCTCCCCTCGCTGCTTCCTTTTGTCTTTCAGAAAATTAACACGTGCTCCCATGATGTAATCGTACATGATGCCCCCAACGCCATGACTTTGGAACACTGACAGACTTTCTCTTATACATGTACAGGGTGTTAAATCTGACACCAGCACATCAGCAAGGTAAAAAAGCAAGAAAGATTTGCATTTACGTCACACGCTTCAGGACTTGAGTAGGCCCCAAACCACTTTACAGCCAATCAAGCACTTCTTAGAAGTCGAATCACTGTCATAATGTAGGAAGCATGGCAGCTGTTGGGGAGGTGGTGGTTTAGTGGTATTGTCATTGGCATTGGATTAGTACTCCAGAGACCCAGGGTAATGGTCTGGGGACCCAGGTTCGAATCCCGCCATGGCAGATGGTGAAATGTGGATTCAATATAAATCTGGGATTAAAAGTCTGGTGATGACCATGAAGCCATTGCTGATTGTTGTAAAAACCCGCCTGGGTCACGAATGCCCTTTAGGGAAGGACCCTTACCTGGTCTGGCCTACACGTGACTCCAGATTCACAACAATGTAGTTGACTCTTAAAATGCCCTCTGAATAAGGGTGATTAGGGATGGGCAATAAATGCTGGCCTAGCCAGTGACCCCCACATCCCACAAAAAAATTGAAAAAAGCTAACTTATAAACAGCAAGCCAATGATGACTAGATCATCTGATGTTGGTTGAGGGCCAATTATTGGCCAGAACACAGAGGGAACTCTCAGCAGGTCTAGCAGCATCTTCGGAGAGGAACACAGTTAATGTTTCGAGTCCATATTACTCTTCAACAGAACTAAGGAAACAGAGAAATGAGGTGATATAAGCTAGTAGAGGGGGGTGGGACAGGTAGAGCTGGATAGGGGGCCAATGATAGGTAGAGACAAATAAGAGATTGTCATAAACAAAAGGACAAAGGGGTGTTGACAGTGGTGATATTAATGGAGGAATGTGCTAATGATGACATTAGAGGTAGGAAGCAGGACGAGCAAGTGACAGATACCACTGATGAGGTAGGGGGAAGGGATCAAAATAGGCTAAAAGGTAGAAATAAAGCAATGGATAGAAATACATTTAAAAATAATGGAAATAGGTGGGAAAAGAAAAATATATATTAAAAAAATTAAAAATGATAAATTATTGGAAAAGGAGGGATCGGAAAGGTAGTGGGGATGGAGGAGAGAGTTCATGATCTAAAGTTGTTGAACTCAAAATTCAGTCCGGAAGGCTGTAAAGTGCCTAGTCGGAAGATGAGGTGTTGTTCCTCCAGTTTACGTTGAGCTTCACTGGAACAATGCAGCAAGCCAAGGATGGACATGTGGGCATGAGAGCAGGGTGGAGTGTTGAAATGGCAAGCGACAGGGAGGTCTGGGTCATGCTTGCGGACAGACTGAAGGTGTTCTGCAAAGCGGTCACCCAGTCTGTGTTTGGTCTCTCCAATGTAGAGGAGACCGCATGACACCACCACCAAACACTTGGTCGCTTCACCCCCCTGGCAGCATTCTGCAGGGATCGTCCCTCCAGGACACCCTGGTCCACTCTTCCATCACCCCCTACACCTCAACCCCCTCCCACGGCACCTTCCCATGCAACTGCAGAAGGTACAACACCTGCCCCTTTACTTCCCCTTTCCTCACCGTCCAAGGGCCCAAACACTCCTTTCAAGTGAAGCAGCATTTCACTTGCACTTCCCTCAATTTAGTCTACTGCAGTCACTGCTCCCAATGCATTCTGCTCAGATATAGAGAGCACAACCCTTGTGCACACTCACCAAGTGGTGGTGCGAGAGAGTGAAGCAGAGACACAGCTGTCTGAGCATTGCTGCTCCTTTACTATCAGTTGCAGAGATTAATTGCAACAAATTCCTTGTGAATGTTACAGGGATGGGGAATAAAGGCAGTGCTGTTTAGGCCCAGCTTCTTGTGAATGGGGCCGGTGTTGCATTTCTGTTAAACCTCTCAAGTCCCCAGCTCCCTGCACAGGAATCTACCTTCAAACTCTGCGTGAGCTGTCCATACAGGATCACCAATGCAGCTTGGAACTGATAACCTTTCTGGGCTCGATTCAAGGTACAGCTGTCAGTAAAGATTAACAGGCTGGGGCTCTTTACTCTGGAAAACAGAAAGTCGAGGGATAATCTGACTAAAATTATGAAAGGACTTCATTAGGGTTGACATTGAGAAGATGCGGGAAAAACCAGAACTAGGGATTGTAAATATAAGATAGTCGCTAATAAATCCATTGGGGAATTCAGGAGAGTGGTGAGAATGTGGGGCTCACTACCAGAGGGAGTGATCGAGCCAGGTATGATCAATGTATTTAAGGGGGGGCCATGCGAGGGACAATGGAATAGAAGGGTACGTTGATGGGTGAGATGAAGAGAGGGTGGGAGGAGGCTCGTACGGAGCATAAACACTGGCATGGAGCAGTTGGGCCGAATGGCCTGTTTCTGTGCTGTGCATTCTGTGTAACTCTATGCAATGTAAAGCTGCCCGGCCTGGTTGGCCTTCAGATGCCCAATCCACGATGGTTGTTGGCACAGTGAACAGTGTGCTTCATGCTAAGGTCGGCAGCCGCTGACGAGAGGTCAGTGCAGGAGACTTTCGGGATTGCAAACAAACAGAAAGCAGAATAAAAAGCAGAACGAGTGAACCACAACTTGATTATTCCTTTCTTCCAGTTATGGATCCACCTTCAGAAAAGAGCCGGGTACTGATTAACAGCTGCAAGCTACAAATTCCTGCATTGAAACCAGTGGTTAAAGTGGAAACCAAAGTGGAAAAAGATGAGCCATTCTCCACACCACACAGGCTAACTCTCTCTCCATACCTCCCACAACCTTTAGCATTTTGAGTAGTGTGTACAGTTTTGGTCTCCTTACCTAAGAAAAGATAACGTGCTAAGAGGGGTTGCAACAATCATTCGTGAGGCTGATTCCTGGGATCAGAGGATGGTTCTATGAAGTGAAATTATGGAGAATGAGCCTGTCGCCTCTGGAGTCCTGAAGAATGAGAGGCGATCTCTTTGAAACAGACACGATTCTGAAGGTGCTTGACAGGATAGACACTGAGAGGTTGTTTCCCCTGGCTGGGGAATCTAGAACAAAGGGGGGGCACAGTCTCAGGATAAGGGGCCAACTGAGGTGAGGAGAAGTTTCTTCACTCAAAGGGTTGGAATTCTTTACCCCAGAGGGTTGTGGATGCTCCATCATTGTGCATATTTCAAACTGAGGTTGTTAGATTTTTGATCTCTCAGGGAAGCAAGGGATATAGTGATCATTTGGGGAAATGGAGTTGAGATAGAAGAACAGTCATGATTGTATTGAAAGGTGGAGCAATTCTGAGCTCTGTCTACTCTTCTTCCTAGTTCTTAAGTTCTGAGATTCCCACCTTCTCCGCCTCTCGACTTTTCCTTCCTCTTTTAAAAGATGACCTTGAGGACTGTGCCTTAGGACCGACCAATTTAACCAAACTTTTGGTCATTTGCCTTAACGTTGCAGTAAGTCCCATTCTCCTCTCACCCCTGTTCTCACTGCCCTACACGGGCTCCCAGTCAACGCAACACATTGACTTGAAAATCCTCACCCTTGTTTTCAAACCTCTCCATGGCCTCTCCATCTCTGTAATCCCCTCCAACCCCACAAGCCTCTGAAACATCTGCCCTCCTCTGATTCTGGCCTCTTGCGCATCCCTGGGCCCCAGCCTCTGGAACTCCCTCCCTTCACCTCTCTGCCTCTCTGCCTCACTTTCCTCCTTTCAGACACTTCGTAAATCAGACCTCTTTGACTAAGCTTTTGGATATCTGACCTGGTATCTCCTTATGTGACCCGGTGTCGCAGCTTGTTTTACAAGGCTCTTGTAAAGCCCCTTGTACAGGTGCTATATAAATGAAATTTGCTTTTGTTAATCCCTGGCTGGCAACGTGGTCCCACATATAAGCATTATTGCATTCATGCCTAATGCGCTTTAAGATTGGAGCCATCCCATTTGACTGGGCTAGATTCAAATCCAGGTATCAGAGGTGACAATGCAATAGTCTTTGTCCTGATGTAAAAGATCTACCATGAGGACTCCTTCCAGTTAAGGATCAATTGCGCTAAAAGGTTCACTGATTTGAACCTCGTTCAAATTTCTACATCGGAACTAATATAAAAGTGGAGCATGAAGCAGGCACGGGTAATCAAATTAAATTGACACATGGTTCCATGTAAAATCCTACGTGTCAGAGGAATTGTGGTTTGCACAGGGGGAGGAACGTCTTTGAAGAGATGTTGTCTTCTGGGGGCCGGAATGGAAGCAGCACCAATTTTCCCTCAAGGTGGTACATTTGCCTTCGAGCTGAATCAGGCAGGTGAACCTCGGTCAGCCAACCATTGTTGCAAGTCAAGCTCTCAGTTACTGAATCATTCAGTGACCTGTGGAAGGTAGCATTACAACAGAACAGAGCACAATATGTGCATATTCGAGAGCTGTACTTGATATTTGGGGTCAAACATAGGACTGGAGAAGCTCTCTGGGACATTTTGTGATGTTAAAGGCTCTACGTAAATCCAGGTGATTGTTGCATAGAAACCCTGGATTCCTGATTTTAACCTTATCGTTTGCCACCAATGGGACAAGTGAGTGGTTAATATTGAGGCAAATTCTCAAACTACTGTGAGCTGGGCAATTCACCAAGTTCAGCAGAGCAGTTAGCTCTCAATTAGAACACTAAGATAAAAGCAAAATACTGCGGATGCTGGAAATCCAAAACAAAATCAAAAATACCTGGAAAAATTCAGAAAAGTCTGGTGAAGAGTCATATGGACTCAAAACATTAACTGTATTCCTCTCCGCAGATGCTGTCAGACCGGCTGAGTTTTTCCAGGTATCTTTAGTTTTTGTCTCAATTGGAACACTTGTGCCAAAAGCCAATAGGTGCCTGGAGTATATGAAAGATGAGGTCCATGTGCCTTTAATTATAGATGTTATCTCCTGACTCGATCGCTGTGTTTGATGTCTTTCTCAGCTGGCTCCTAAGGAAGGGAAACAATTTTCTACCTTCCCATGTGCTGGAGCCAAGATTTACTCCTCAACCAATGCCACTCAGAAACAGATGACCTGGTTGTTGTCACATCGCTGTGTGTGGGAGCTGGCTGCGCACAAACTGAATTGCAGTGTGGCCTAAATTACACCGGTGACAACACTTCGAAAGTTTATCACTGGATGGACGGTGGCAAAGGGTGCTATAGAATTGCAAGTCTTCCTTTTCCTTCAGCGGCAATAGCTCAAAACTATCCCGCAATTACAAATCTCACGAGAATGTCACACAACGGTTCTTGACGGGGAAATGGAGAAGTTTCAAATCATGTTCCCCAAAATGAAGATACATTTTCACCGAAACCCATAAAGACCCATCGGACCCAGAAGGCAATCACTGAGGCGACAGCGTGTTGGAATGAGTCGTGTTGACAAGGGAAGGGCATGCCAAAGTCTCGTGTTGCCTGGGCATTCAGGTGAGGGCCAGGTGTTCTCCCTGCACTGTTCAGGAGCAACTAACATGGTTCATGGAGTCACTAAAGCACAGAAGGAGGCCATTTGACCCACCAAGTCCAGCCCATCTCTCTGTAGAACAATCTAACCAGTCCCACTCTCCCAACCTAATCATGCAGCAAGTTTATTCCCCTCAAGTGCCCATTCAGTTTTCTTTTGAAATCATTAATTGTTTCCAATCCAGCACTCTGGTAAGCAGCAAAATCCAGCTCATTACCACTCGCTGCGTGATTTAAAAAAAAACTCTTCCTCACATTCCACCAGTGCATTTCTAGCCCAGAACCTTAAATCTGTGTCCCCAGGTACTTGCAGCATAAGCTAATGGGAACCGTTTGGCATGAAAGCGAATATGGGATAGGCCACCGCATTGGGCCTTTTTCAGAGATGGCAGAGGAGGTAACAGAGACACTGGAAGACCAACAGCTCACTTCCTTCACTGGCCAGCTCATGTGACAGAGAGTCATTGCTGTGATCAGCAATGGCTGACACCAGCTGTGTGGCCTGTAAGTTAATGCACTGTTATCCTATTACAACACATCTGTTTTAATGTAAAGCAGCATTGTTCGAAGCAAAGTAACATTAGTGATTGCCACAACAGACCCCCATGCTGGAATGATTCTTCCTGGTTCTCGTAGCTCCAGGAACTCTGGGTAAGTGCCAGGTTCTACTGAAGTTTGTGAAACCTGTTGCCGGGCACATGCAGACTGTTGTGTAAACTGTGTCACCTGAGAACTTAGGAAGGCTTGGAGGGAATGGGAGGCCTGAATCACTGTCAAAACAGCCAGATAAGATTGCTTTTCTATTTGGAAGGAGTGGGAATGGGTGTTCATCTCAGTCCCCCTGAGCCTGTCCCCTGACGTCTATCGATGTGTATTTACAATCAACTTAAGTTTACGTCTAGCTTGTAGACTGCTCCTTGGACTGAAAGCTAAGTCTATATATATTGATTACACTCAAATCTTTTTAAAAAGCTTGTACATTTGACTTATAAATAGTCCTGTTTCTTTTTGCCGCACTCCACAAGCTTGAGTTGATCCAAAACACTGCTGCCTGTTTCCTCACTTGCACCAAGTCCCGTTCACCCATCGCCCCTATTCTTGCTGACCCACCCTGGCTCTTCGTCTGACAAAGTGCAAATTTTAAAGTTCTCAGCTCTGTTTTCTAATCCCTTTATGGCCTCACCCCTCCCTATCTCTGCAATCTCCTCTAGCCACCCCGCTACCTCACCCTGCCCCACCGCCTTCTGAGATCCCTGTGTTCCTCCAATTCATTGTTTCACCCACTCAATTTTCTTTCTATTTATTCGTATCCACTGAACCAGTTTAATCCAAGCTCTTTTTGTCTTGCAATGGAGTTTGAACCCACAACCTTCTCACTCAGAGGGATAATGATGCCAAATGAGACAAGCTGACATAGGACAACTGTTGCATATTTTATAAATCTCAGAGCAATGCAAAGATGACATTAGTTTCTAAGTCTGCAGCAGGTTTATTTACAGTATTTTAAATATTTCTGCAATCACAAAATGCCTGCACTCATGCTTATCCCAGCTCTAACTTTAGGGATGGGCAATAAATGCTAACCTTGCCAGCGGCGCCCACATCCCATATATGAATACAGGAAAACTTCTAATAGCACCTGTGGTACCTGTTTGCTTTGTTTTGAGTTCACGCCCAGGCTTAACCAATCAAGCACAGTGAGCAAAGATCAGTTACCAGGCTCATGTGTTCAAACACACAACAATTGAACACTACAGCAACAACCTGAAGGATGGTGGTCACCTTCAGCTACTAAAAATTGCCATTAGACATTCCTGAACCTTGGGTAGGTATAATAAGTGAGTTAGGGAAAACTAGTTACTGGCTGAGGAACAGATTGAGATTTCCAGCCCAATGATCTAACTGGGAGTCGAACCCAGGAGGTAAACACGAAAGATCAGTGTCTAAATAGTGCTCATTCCAACTGTATTTGTTTGCTCATAACACACTTAGTTTCCCTAGTAACAGGGGCATTTGGGCTTTGTAACCTCTGTTCAATTAATTCAGTTGCCAAGTGCAGTGAGTGGATCACAGTTGAAGAAATTCATAGATCTATGGAGTATTCATTCCCTTGACCAATAATCTCGAGTGTAAAACTGACCCACCAACAGAAATCTTCTAATGAGAAATGATGGCCCAGAACATTTTACCTCATGGTTGTTACACTCAAAGGCTGTTGAAAAATTATAAATCAATTCTGAGAAAGAATTGAAAATGCTGGAGACGCTCAGCAGGTCTTGCAGCATTTGTGGAGAGAAAAAGAGGAACAGAGCAACGTTTCGGGTCTATGACCTTAACGGCATCAACAAGCTGTTAAAAACCATGAATAAAGCATGGCTTGGGAAATGTGTTGATGACTTCATTTAAATCCTAGAATCCAAGAGCACAGAAGATGCATATTAGGGCCATTATGCCCATGCTAGCTGCCTGAAATATTAATGGTAGGTTGATTATATTGTTAAGATATGCAGGTGAAGGACATTGCTTAATTAAGTATTTTGAGCACTTATAAAGAGAGACTACTGGGACACTGGGTTGGTCGGTAGGAGTAAATAAACCAACTATCAATAAAAGGATTTGTGTCTAGTTTCATACTTTGCCACCTGGTTTGGGATCCATTTATCATGCAAGAGCTATCTAATTAGTCCCACTCCCTGTTCCTCCCCCACAGCCTTGCAAAAGTTTGTTCCCCCAAGTTTATGTCCTGAGTACTAATACAAAAATAAAATGCTGCAGATGCTGGAAATCTGGAATTAAAAACAAACAAAAATGCTGGAAATACTCAGTGGCTCAGGCAGCATCTGTGGAGAGAGAAATAGAATTAACGTTTCACGTTGATGACCTTTCATCGGAATCAGAATCTTGACAGATGAAAAATTGAAACCTGGAACGTTAACTCTGTTTCTCTCTCCACTGATGCTGCCTGGCTTGCAGAATACTCACAGCAATTTTTTTGTTCTTATTCCCTTTGTAAAAGTTACTGTTGAATCTTGTCCCACCATTTTCAGGCAGTGCATTGCAGTTCATAACTAACATAGCTCACTGGGTAAAAATATATCCTCCTTGTCTCCATTTTTTGCCCAACTACCTTAGATTTGGGTGCTCTGGTTACTGACTTAGACATTCTTTTAAACTTTAATATATATATATATATATTCTGTGGTTGTATTTTCATTCCCATTACAAATGCTAATTGGAGCATTTAGAATGAAGATAGCTGATATAAAACTGGCACATGGTGATTACCCGCTGCTCTGCAGGACAGGGATAGCATTGCAGTGTATCCTCAGAGATTAGGGTGGGAATAGATAGTGTGTAATTACAACATGACAAGTGCACACGGTCAGTTTCCATCACGAATGTGGGCACGAGAACTTCCAGCACTAAATGAAATCGCAAGGAAGTGTTCTTTCGAGTTAGACTTTTAGGCAGTACAGTTTCTGCTTTGTGCGCACTCAGTAACCCCAGCTCTGTCCCTTCTCAAAAGCATCTTTTTCCCCAGGTTTCTGCTCAAACTCGTTTGCGTGTTCAATCTGGCACACACCAGCACAATTAGGCTCCATTTTTTAAAAAGCCATTTTTAAGCATTTTTGCTAAGAGTATCTGTTGTATTTGTTAACATGATGTAAAGCCACCAATCGCTCATAAGGGATTGTGCAAACATGCTGCGAGTTCAGTTACTGAGACTAGGTATTTGAGAACAGGTATACATGGAGATAAAGCTTGAAGATATCAGAGCTGCTGAGCTGTGTGTGTGTGCTCTGCTGAAAGCAAAAGCAAAACTGAAACTGGATTGCATGACACACTTCCTTCTAGTCATCCTTAATGGAACATTGCAATGGTATCCATCCACAACCTGTAAGTAGCCCAATTTGTGTGTGCGTGTAGATGCCTCGGCTGGAGGAGAAGACAGAGCTAAGGAAGGGAGAGGCCATAGAAGGAATTGAAAACAACTTCAACTTGCTCCATCAACCCCAAGCATATTAACATGCTCTGGCGCTGTAGCCAGTTTTTTTTGACGGGAGGGGGTGGGGGGGTAACGGGTGGGAGTGGGCAGTTCTGGCTTCTAAGGCAAAGTTTCACAGGATTTGTGTATAAAATGCTTTGATCTTTTGCATTAGTTTGGCAGGCTTTAGAGAAAATTTGTCAAAGAAAAGTAGCACCAATGTTTTACTTAATACTCGATTTATTTACAGAATGCAACATTACAAATGATTGCTCCCTTCCTAACCATCGGCCAGTGTCCCAGAAGCCTCTCTTTATATTCCTTTGATGATACCAGTCAAAGAAAGTAAACTAATTAACAAATGCACTAATTAAATTGACAGCCCTTCAAAGGGGCGAGTCTCTCTCTATAGACCCTTTTGTGAAGCAAAATAAAATAAATTAAACTAAAAATCACCAGATCAGAGGGGGTGACAGCCCCTAGCACTGTAACTAAAACAAAACCCTGAAAGAAAACTTACAAAACCAATCAAAATGTCAATTCCGGGGGTGATGATGCACCCCGGCCCCCCACAGAGAATCTCTCTCCATATGTGCTCAAGGTACTTAATCAATTAATGCCCTCCATCTGCATATCATTAACCTTAATCATACAATTAATACGACATTAACAAGTTGAGCTGAAAATCTGCCCCTTAATATACCAAATGTATATTAGAAAGAATTTTTGTTCAGCAAGAGACAGGAAAGGGTGAACCATATCTCAGGTTTAAAACAATTTCTTCAAACTAACAAATCTGTAAATGCTGTGATTCATGCTTACGTTTTGAAGCACTTGCAGTGCAGCTGAAGCTCCAGCACAAAATTTTCAATTACATTCCTCTGTGGGGAATATTGTTCCCAAACACAAAAGCACAAAGTTGAGAGAGAATATTTAATTGTATTGTATTCTGCTGCACAACTGGATTTATACACACAGTTTAAATTAATCTCCAGGGCACAGTGATACCCCAAAACCTCTGGGAGACACATGCCCGCATCTGTAAGGCACCCTGCCCCCAATTCACTCTCATGCGCTGATGTAAAAATGAATTAAGCAGGGAATCAACATCTGCTTATTCTTAGGATGCACACCGCTTTGTTTATTTCACACATATGAAATTGTTCCATTGGACCTTATTAAGGGAAAGCTTAAGTCTCCTCAAAACCATCCCCATGTGATTTTGTTCCCTGTAAACATGAGAGAGATAGATAGAGAGAGAGAGAGAGAGAGAGAGAAGAAAAGTACTGATGGTTTGTTTTTTGCCAGCAAGCCTGACCTAAGCACAATCGTTCGAAAGTGATGCAGGGAGGACAGAGCTTCAGAACACCAAGAAGGTGATTCTATGAATTTAAGGAGTTCAAAAGAGATTTAACTCAACAAACTGAGGGAGATGGTGTTTTAGTGGTAATGTCACTCGACCAGTAGTTCAAAAGCCAAACCTAATGCTCCAGCGGATAAAAGCAGATGAAAAGTCATACGGACTCGAAATGTTGACTGTATCCCCTTCTGCAGATGCTGTCTGGCCTGCTGAGTTTTTCCAGCTACTTTTGCTTTTGTTTCTAATGCTCTGGGGACGTAGTTTCAAATCCCGCCGTTGGTAGCTGGTGGAATTTGAATTCAATTAATAAATAGTTCTGTTGAAGGGTCATGAGGACTCGAAACATCAACTCTTTTCTTCTCTGGCCGATGCTGCCAGACCTGCTGAGTTTTTCCAGGTAATTCTGTTTTTGACCTGGAACTGAAAGCTAGTCTCAGTAATGGTGAGCATGAAACACGCATCGATTGGTGTGAAAAAAAAACCCACCTGGCCCCTGTAGGGAAGTAAATCTGCTATCTTGTCTGGTCTGACTCCAGACCCACAGCAATGTGGTCAATTCTTAACTGCCTTCAGCTCACGGGCGATGGACAACAAATGCCGGCCTTGTCACACGAATTTGAAAAAAAAAGACGACTGAACTGAAAATATTTGACCACTTAGTTGCCTTTACGGCTTCATGGGATGGGGCCTCCAACAGCAGGTGGCAACGAGGGAGTATGTGGGAGGGAGTATCGAGCAGGAGGATTGGTCGGCTCCTCACTGCAGGGAGCAGCGTATCTGCCAAGCTGAAGGGGGCAGAGTTGGATGCCGTGAGGTGAGGGAGAAAGCGGGCAGGACTGGCGAGTGGCAGGGCGGCAGGAGCCTGGGGCCGCTTGAAGCCCCTGAGGGTGGGGGATAAGCTAAGGAGGGGAATTGGGACTGCGTCAGGCTGACAAGGCAGCACCTCTGAGCCTGAGAAGCATGGAGCTTCATGGCAAGATAGGGGAGCTGGGCAAGTGTGAATGCCCCTGGTGAATACTGCGCTGAGAAGCCAAGGCCCCGAGATCTAGAGCATCAGCAGTGAATATTCTCTGTGAAAAGTTGCTTCTTGACAGTTTATACAGTTTTGAAGCCAGTGGAACAAAGGAGCCTTGTTTTTTTTTAAGTCTTTGCGCAGCTTAAAGCGAACATGACATTAAGGTTGTGTGAGTCTGTGTCAAAAAACTGTTGTCTTTTCACATTAATAAAAACCCATTTAATGAAAAGTTTGGTTGATCTTATCTCTAATTACCCTGAAGGGTAACCGGGTTCTTAACAACCTTGCACCACTCCGAGATTAATTGAGTTGCTGTGGATGTTTGTTCCAAGTCTCTCTGAAAACATATATTTTGCAGCTCACTTTTATTGATGGCAAAGTAATGTTTGTCCTTGCAGTGTTGGAACACTCGCCTTGTCATGTCTGAAGGAGGGTCATATGAACTCGAAACATTGGGCAGGATCTTCCGGTCGGTGAGCTGGGGGGCAGGGCCTGCTCGCCGATGCGGGATGATGTCGGGTGGAACTCCCCACTTCACCCCATGCCGCTTCCATTTTCAGGTTGGCGGGAGCGCAGCTGAGTCAGCCTGGCACCCACCAACCTGTCAGCGGCCTATTGAGGCCATTAAAAAAACAATTTCGATAACTAGCAGACCTGCCCGTCCAGTCTTAGGGTTGGTGGGCAGACCGGGAGCCCTGGTGGGCTTTGGAAAAATCATCCACAGACCGGATGAGGTTTCATGAGGGTATTTAAATATTAAATAAAGGTTTCAATAAAAGTTATGGACATGTCCCAAGTCATGTGACAGTGTCACATGAGGGGACATGGAAGGGAAATGTTAGAATGGTTTTTATTAAAAAATTTGAAGTCTGAATCGATCTCCCTGAGGCAGCACTTAGCCTCAGGGAGATCTGTCTACTCTTTCACGCACATACGTGAAAGAGCACACTCTCGGCTGAGGGAAATTCCCCCCACCGCCCACACAGGGAGCACATAGCACTTCCTGGTGGATGTCACGTTGGGCGGGTCTTAATTGGCCCGCCCACTTAAAATGGCGGCGCACCCCAAATTGGGGGCACCAATCAGAGGAGCGCCTGCTTGTGCCGGCTCCCGCACTTCAACCCCCCCAACAGGAGGAGAATTTTTCCCATTAACTTTGTTTTTCTCTCCATAGATGCTGTCAGAACTGCTGAGTTTTTCCAGCATTTTTGGTTTTTGTTTCAGATTTCCAGCATCTGCAGTGTATTGCCTTGTCACGTTATCCGATTGGGGACTCGATTGTTACTTGACAGCATGGATGTGGAGATGATGTTTCCTCTTGTGAGAGAATCTAGAACTGGGGTCGCTCATTTAAAAATAAAGGGTCGCTCATTTAAGTTAGAGATGGGGAGAATTTTTTTCTCTCAGATGGTCGTGAATCTTTGGAACTCTTCCTTAAAAGGCAGTAGAAGCAGAGTCTTTGACTATTATTAAAGCAGAGCTGGATAGATTCTTGATAAGCAAGGGGGTGATAGGCTTTCAGGGGTAGGCAGGTATGTGGGGTTTGGGTTACAATCCGATCAACCATGATCTTATTGGGTAGTGGAGCAGGCTCGAGGGGCCGAGTGGCCCACTCCTGCTCCTAATTCCTATGTTCATATGTTACCTCATGGAGCCTATCATTGCTTTTCTGGCAACTTGACTGATGCATTGCTCTTGTATCTTAATGAATTATCTTGAAGTTGTCTTCACTTCAGTGCTGGGGTTCGTAAGTTGCAATTTGACCTGCATTACAGTGTCCCCTCTCTAAACCTCTCTGCCTCTCTCTCCTTCTCTCTCCCCCTCTCCCTCTCTCTCTTTCTCGGTCTCTCCGCCTCTGAGACACTTCTTGAAACCTACCCCTTTGACCAAGCTTTTGGTCGCCTGTCCGAATACCTCCTCTGTTGCTCAGTCTCAAGCGTGCATTTCATCACACTCCTGTGAAGTGCTTTGGATTTTTTTTTAAGTACATTGGAAGTGCTAACTAAATGCAAGTTGTTATTGTTGTTTTTGTAAACGATGCACCGCGGAGCTTGTTGATATAGTGGCTTCTACAGTCCAGGTTTCAAACTGATGGAGAAATGCCAGGACATCTGCTTGTTAGCATTTCAGCTGGGTCATGAACTTAATAGCACATCATTGCCACACTTAACTAGCCAACAGCCTAATGAGTCTCCTTCAGGATTTCGAGGTCAGACCCCCATGGGCAAAGTTTAATGAAGTGTTGTCCCCCTTTTCATTTAGTACAGTTTTTTGGGATTAGTAATATTAAATATCGAGCTTGTGGATATAAGGTCATCATTGTTAGCCTCTTGAAGCGAGTTGTAACTACTCTGTAAATAATCCATTCTGCTGGAAAAGAGTTGAAAGTTCAGAGGCACAACAACGGTTTTCCTCCTGATCTTCATCTTTGTGTGAAAGCTTCCTGCACTGAAATATTTGCTATCGGATCATCTGCCCCAACACTGGGACCAGTGGAAGCTTCCTTTAAGAAGAAAAAGGTAAGCCACACAAATCAGAGTTCAACTGATTGGGCATTAATGGTTTGAAGACATCCACACCCAGAATGATCCGGGTAAACCAGCCACCATCAAATGAACACCTAATGATCCAGAGATGCAGGTTTGGAAGTTCAACTTCAGTCTTTTTTTAAAAAAAATAAATAAAGCTGTAACAAAAAAAAACTGCTTTAGCAGAAATGGCAGTGAAATGGTGGATTGTCATGAAACACATCTAGTTCACTGCTATCTCTCACTGAGGGAAATCTGCCTGTCTTACCAGGTCTGGCCTACATGTGACTCCAGCCCAACACCAACAGGGCTGGCTCTTGACTGCCCTCTGCAATGGCCCAGCAGACCACTCAGTTCTACCAAGTTGCTGCAAAGATAAAGAGCGTTGTGGGATCGTCATCACCAGGCGGACTGCAGCTCTTCGTCATCTAAAGAATAACGAGGGATGGGGAAAATAAATGTCCACATTCGGAGAATACTTGCAATGAACTCCTTCTATAGCAATTAATATTAGGGTGGAAATCATTGCCACGGACTCTCTGGAGATGACCAGGCTCCTGTACGAAATGCCTTTTGCTAACAGCGATTGACCTAGAATTGCCATGCCAGCAATATCATTTGAAAAGCAAGAGGCTGTGTCAAACTTGCGTTGAGGCTTGGTTTGACCGTACAGGTTTCAAGATGATGAAGGGGCGACTGGAGAAGGTGTCAAAAGAAAGGATGCTTCCAGGCTTGGGAGGTGACAACCGTCAGAAAAGATTGAACAGGGCTCGGGCTGTTTTCTCTTGGTCACCTGAAAAAGAGTGTGTTGGTTATGATCGGGCCTGACGGGGTAGATGGAGTAAAGGTGATTCCACTTCTACAGGAGACCAGAGCTGGAGGCCATCAATGTGAGGTAATTAGCCATGAATCCAATTGGGAATTCAGAAGACACCTCTTAACCAGAGAGTGGTGGGAATGTGGAGCTCACTACCACAGGGAGCGATTGAGTTAAATAGTATAGATGAATTTAAGGGGAAGCTGGGTAAACACATGAGGGAGAAAGGAATAGAAGGATATGTTGATGGGGTGATGTGAGGAGTTGGGGGAAGAGCCTGAACAGCTGACTCTGTGCAGTAACTTCCACAGGCAGAGGTGATGGGGTCTCGCACACCACGTGGAGACCCAGCGCAAGCCCCAATCAGACACTTAGTGGGGTAAATAAAGGACCGCGGGGCGCAAATCCCACCCACCTTGAGGTGCTGGCCAATCAGAGGCAGGTCATCGTGCGTTGCTCAGCAGCGCCACGGAGGAGGCGGTGGCTGCTTCCAGTAATGCACCCACCTTGGGCCAAGGATTGCCAGGGGCCCAGGCCACAAGTGAGTGTTGGCTGGAGGGGAGCGGGGTCATGGCGGGGTGGGGGTGGGGTTGGGGGAGAGGGGGGGTCATGGATGGGGAGGAAGGTCATGGGGTAGGAGGGAGGAAGGGGGAGGCGGCAGCCTGGGGCAAGCGGTGAGTGGCCTCACCCCTTCCTGATGCCGGCTCACTTGATCAGGCCTGACCATGAGGGGAGCCCCCCCAGCCACCCACATGACCCCTGACCCCACCCCCCACTCCCCCAACAACCACACCCCCGCCCCACCCCCCCCTCTCCACCACCCCACCCCCCCCCCCCCTTACCAGAAAGCCTGCAAACAAACACATCAACGTTTGCTTTTTCAGGCTTCCCACATCACAAGTCCCCAGAATCACTCATGTCAGGCCAAATGGCCTCCTCCTGTGCTGCAATCATTCTGGGTTTCTGTGATGTCCAGAGGAGTTTCACTGACGCTGCACGTCAGGTAACTTTATAGTCTACTGCCTTCCAGAAACTCAACAGTCGCTGTGTTTGCCAAGGATGCAGTTTTCCTCCAAGGCTTTCACAGCTCAACTTATGTTAGATTCCAATTAAATGGTGCAGCCTTGTAACTATTAAATGATCCCAGATGTGTACAGGGTCTGGCTGCGAGAGCAGATTAGCTGCAGTTCCCCCACTGAATTTCACCAGCATCCTTAAATGCTCTTGCATTCTCCCAACAAATAGGGGCAATATTCTAAAGAGCCAGTGATCCTGGACACATACCTACGAAGCTACATTAACACCTGGTCAGATTCATCTAGTCTCAACATTGCTAAGTATGGACACGGATTAGAAGCACAGAAAGTTGTCTCAGCGAAGGAGGCCGTTCAGCCCATTACTGGCTTTCTGAAGGAGCTGCCTGCTCAGAGTCACTCCAGTACCCTTTCCTCTTAGACTTATAAATTTCCCTTCATCAAATATTTATCCACCAGGCTTATACTACTGCTGTGAGTGCAGGAAATTAGGTAATTATTCCATAAAGGACCAGAGGCACCTTTCTCTCTCCATTAGGGAAAGAGAGACAATAGCTTGAGGGGCACCAGATCCGAAGAGCAAGATAAGATGTAGAGGCAGGCCTCCACAAACTACCAGAGCCAATACAGAGGGTGAACCTGCATCTTGGCATCATTCTGCATCACACTGAAGCCATTTAGCCAACTGAGATAACCAGCCCAGATAGAAGGTGAAGGGGTGATCCAATTGAGGTGCTCAAGATGATTAAAGAAGTTGCGAGGGGAGATGAAGTAAACCTATTGCCTCTGGTGGTGGTGGGGGTGGGTGGGGGTGCATGGGGGAGTCCGAACAAGGGGACATAACCTTAAAATTAGACTTGGGCTACTCAGGATGATGTCTGGGAGCACTTCTTCACACATAGGCTAACTTATAAACCAATTGTGAATTCAATTGCTTTGTTCGCTGAATAGAATTTATTTCTGAAGTAAGAGGGGCTTCAAATAGAAGTGATATCTGAACTGAAGAAATTTCAGACTTTATGAAAGTATCGATTTATTTGGCTTCAGTTAGAGAGCGATATTGTGAATGCAGGAAGTTCAGCAGAGTCAGCAAGTGTGTGTTCAGTCACAAAGCAGGAGTGGGAACGTGGAACTCTCTCCCCAAAAAAACCTGTTGAGGCTGGGAGGGTCAATTGAAAATTTTAAACTGAGATCGATAAGTATTTGTGAGGAAAGGGGATGAAAGATTATAGAGCCAAGACGGGTAAATAAGAGACAGATGGGCCATGATCTAACTGAATGGAGGGACAGGCTCAAGAGGGATGAATGGCCTCCCCATGTTCCTGTATTCCATTTGTTTCTACATTTGCCTTTAAAAGCTATTCTGAATCCTGCTTCACCTTTAGTTCAGGTGTTCCATGTCTTAGCAACCCTCTCCACAAATGTTTCCTTTTTCACATCTCTCCCTGTTCATTTGGTGATGATCTTAAACACTTTACTACAGGACAGGCGCCATGTAAATGCAAGTTGTTGTGAGGTACTTGCCCTCACATGTACTGGCCAACTAGTCAGCCAGTCCGTCCCTCATTAGAAAGATCATCACCAATCCGTTTGGATACCCAATGTCTTTCAACCCTGCGATCATCTTGGTTTGTCTCTATGGCCTTAACGTCCTGCCCAAAGCATGACAGCCAGGAATGAATTTCCTTTCTGAATGTGTCACTATTGCCTTGTGATTTTTTTCAGTGCCTTTCACTATGTCAACCAGCAGCCTTCATAGAGCCACACAGCACAGCCTGAAGCCATTTGGTCCATTGTACCTGCGCTGACCCTTTGACAGAGCTGTCCGATTCACCCCGCCAGCCAGCTCTTTCCCAAAAGCTTTTCGAATTTTCCTCTCCCAGTGTTTATCCAGCTCCCGTTTGAATCTCCTTCTGCCGCACTGTCAGGGAGAGCACCGCCCTCCAAACCGTTCCTCTGACAGGGATTGAGGACACGGGATTGTGGAGCGTGAGCCAGGTTTCTCACACGTGAACAGGTTTGGACGGGACTTGTTCTCCCTTCCCTCCTCTAGTTCTCAATCGAACCAAAGATGTATTCTCAGAATATCCTTACCTTCCTTGCCGTTCCACACACTAAGCCATGTAATTTGAGCGCCACTCCAGAAACTTCAGCATGTAACTGAAGCTGAAACTCGCGGCGCCAGTACCCATGGAGTGCGACAGGGTTGGAGGCACCATGTTTCGGATGAGATGTTAAACCGTGGCAGCCATTGTGCGCTTAGCAAACTCCCACGGACAGCAGCGTGACGATGATCCAAAAACCTGCTCCTCTGTGATGTCGAGGGAAGGACAAAGATTGGCCAGGACACCAGGGAGAACCCCGCTGCTCTTCTTCGAAATAGTGGCCATGGGATCTTTTTTCTTTGTCTGCCACTCAGGTGGTCATGGAAGATCCCAAGGCACAACATGAAGGAGAGCAGGGAATTTCTCCTCCATTTTTTGCCAACATGAAATCCATCTCCAACCTGCGGTCTCTCTGGATAATGATTTCACTCTCAGTCTGGGTACTAAGTTATCGAATTATACAGACGTTACACCACAGATACAGGGCATTTGGCCCATCCCGACCAAGTTGGTGATGATCCTCCCAGATGAACAGTATCCCAATGCCATGTACCCGCCCTGTTCCCAAAGCCCACCTATCTAAGGTGTTCTAAAATGCTGAGCTGGCCTCATCTTCAATCTCTAACTCTGGGAGCGCATTCCACAGCTTCACAAACCTGCGGGGAATTTTTACGGCCTCTCCCACCATCAGGCCAAAGCCGATGGAGATTGGAACAGCTCGCCGCATTTTCCAGCCCCTCCCCCACCACGACAGGACCGTAAAATTCCTCCCCCCTTTGTGTGCAAAAGAACTCCTTCTTGTCCCAAATCCCTTACAAATGGTATTTTCATGATGTCATTTCAGTTTAGACCGAACAACTGCGTGCAGCAGTCTGTTTCGATCTACACCGTCCCGCTCCTTCATAACAAATCATCCAAAGATTCTCTGTACACTCTCACAGTGCCCTGCCGCGCTCAGATGTGAAATGCATTGGCCGATTCAGAAGGAGGAGGATTAGAAAACACAACACAGTAAATGATGATATTCCACAGCTTTCAGTCTTGTGGTTAAAGCTGTCATCAGCACAATGTGATTGAATTACAGCTCCATGCCTCACGGCCAGCCAGC
Organism: Carcharodon carcharias; assembly: GCF_017639515.1. Classification (NCBI taxonomy): domain Eukaryota; kingdom Metazoa; phylum Chordata; class Chondrichthyes; order Lamniformes; family Lamnidae; genus Carcharodon; species Carcharodon carcharias. Next base: position 27,830,136 of record NC_054483.1, on the reverse strand, counting down.
TGTTGTGCAGTATGTATTTAACCAAATTTAATTTCACACCCAATGTGACACTAACAGCAACATGAAGAACCTTCAGCAAACCAGGTTGTCAGGAAATTTTTTTTTTATCTGGCGCTTCAACAGATGCCAGCATTGTCCCTCGCTGGAGAAGCTGATCAGTTCTCAGTGTCAGTCGGACTGTGATGCAGCGCTCTGCAACCCATGCCTTTGTTACCTCCAGACTCATTTACACCAAAGCCCTCCTGGCTGACCTCCCCCCATCTTATGTGTCAGCTGTGGCTCAGTTAGTAGCTCCCTTGCCTCTGCGTCTCAAGGTTTTGGGTTCAAGTCCCACTTCACGGCTCAGGCACATAAAACAGAACTGACACTCCAGTACAGTACTGAGGGCGTGCTGCAAGGTTGGAGGTGCTGTCTTTCAGATGAGATGTTAAACTGAGGCCCCCACCTGTCTGCTCAGGTGAGCATAAAAGATCCCATGGCGCTATTTTGAAGACAATAGGAGTTCTCCCCAGTGCCCTGGCCGATACGTGACCCTCCTTCAACATCACAAAAACAGATTATTTGGTCGTAATTACATTGTTGCTTTTGGGAGTTTCTGTGGGCAAATTGGCTGCTGCATCTCCTACATTACAACAGGGACAACACTTCAATAATTGCTTCATCGCTCGAAAGTGCTTTGAGGTGTCTAATTGTTGTGAAAAGCACTCCAGAAATGTAAGTCTTTCTTTCTTTATTTTGAACCATCTGGGCACTTGAGCTCATCCAAAGCTTTGCTGCCCATAGCCTAACTCATATCAAATCGATTTCACCCATCGCTGCTTTTGTTCACTGATCTACATTGGCACCGGGTCTGGTAACACCTTGTACTTAAAATTCTCACCCTTGTGTTCAAATCCCTCTGCAGCTTCACCCCTCCCTGTCCCCATCACCTCTTCCAGCCCTACAGGACCTCTGCGCTCCTCCAATTCTAACCTCTTGTTCACCCCCGATTTTACTCGCTACACCATTGGCGACCATGCCTTCAGCTATCTGGCCCCGAAGCTCTGGAATTCATCTCTAAGCCCCTCAGACTCTCTACCCGCTTCACTTTCTTGAAGAGGTCTCTTCAAGCCTTGCTGTTTGACCAAGCTTTAGGTCACCGGCCCTAACATCTGCCGATGGGGCTCGGTGTCACAGTTTCTTTGATAGTGTTCTTGCGAAGCACCTTGCTCACTGCAAACGATTACTTGGAAATATAGAACTTGAATGTTGCTAAAATGAGAGACATGTTGCCACCATTTCTGAATTACCCAGTAGCTTGGATAGCCTACTGTTTCCTATTGGTTCCTCCACAGCACTGCCTCAGCCAATCAGAGTTGACTTGCCTATAATAATTTGCTGCTCATTCACTGAGTAAAGGAAGAAATTGGAGCCAGTCTTTCCTTAACATAGGTTTATTCACAAAACCCAGAGAACACAGGCACGGACTTCCTTTTCTTTAACCCCCACACAGGTGAAAACTGTTTCTTATATATACTGTAAGAAGCATATCTTTTTTATTTCTGTTGGACTGATGTAAAGAATGTGCCCTTTTGTTTTTCTCTATTCCTGTTGGACTGTGGATTTAAAAATACAGTGGCCGTCATTTGAAAGCCATGTCCACTGGAACAGGATGAGAGATATATACAATGTTGCAGTCCTGTATCAAAGTATGCCATGAAAATCAGGATGGTGCTGGAAAGGAGTCCTGGACCAGGGGAGCAGCCTGGCAACAACATATTAATTGGCTCCTGATCAGGTGACCAGGTTTTGTGTGAGGGCAGTGCAGGAGAATAGTTCTTAGCCTGAAAGGAACAAGACCTAAAACCTCTTTCTCATTTGTGCGGAAGATTCCATTAATTCCACAATAATAGCTAGCTGGCTTTTTCTCCTCATATCTCTATAACCTGCTCTCTCTCTCTCTGAAAACCCCTGCCAAGAGGCAAAGGGGAAATTACTGTTAGAGACATTGAAAGGCAAGTGCTTAACCAATGAAATAAACACTGAAAATGCTGAAAGACCACCTCATGTCATCAACAAAAACTGAAAGAATTTTGGGAGACATCAATCAAAATCAACCCATCGAATCTTGTACTCGGAATTGGTGCTATTGAACTGTTTTATCCCACCCTTAAAATCCATGTTTTTTATGTCTTGTATGTGTGTATAAGGATTTAAAAAGGGGTAGAGTTTAAGTTATAGTGTTAAAATTTAGCAGTGTATATTTCTTTTGCCACTACTTAATGAGAATTTTTTACTTATTAAGTTTTTTTTTTACTCATTCATTGGATGGGGGCATTGCTGGCTAGGCCAGCATTTATTGCCATTCCCTAATTGCCCTGTTGAGAGGGTATTTAAGAGTCAACTGCATTGCTGTGGGTTTGGAGTCAGATATAGGCTAGACCAGGTAAGGATGGCAGATTTCCTTCCTGAAAGGACATTAGTGAACCAGATGGATTTTTACAACAATTGACAATGGTTTCATGGTCATCATCAGACTTTTAATTCCAGATTTTTTATTGAATTCATCTGCTGTGGTGGGATTTGAACAGAGCATTACCTTGGGTCTTGAGATTACTAGTCCAGTGACAATGCCACTATACCATCACCTCCCCAGGCCTGATGCTTGAATTCTGTTAACCTAAATTAAATAGATGGGTAGAATTGGGGAAATCTGGTGATTTGGTCAAACTTTTCACATTTGTGGCAGCTCGGGGAGCAGTGGGGCTGAAATTACAGCGCACTATCCCCAGTCATGACAATATTTAAGAATGATGCCTCACCTTTCCCCAGTTAGTAACAGCTGCTCTCACTTACAACTGGAGCATGCACTTAATTGTGACAGGATTCTCCCCTGTCGTATAAATTGTTGTGATTGTTTAAAATTTGGCATTCTTGTGTTTATCCTGATGAGTGCAAGATGAAGAGCTTTGGCAACATGTCCCTCTTCTCAGTCACATTCATGGTTTACTACATTAAAGGCTCTATATAAATTAAATGCAAGTCATTGAAGTTTCATTGCCATTCATAAACCTCAGAAGAGAACTGTCTCGGCAAATTGAAGAAAAGGAAGGACTTGGAAACAGCCAAGCAGAGGGACAGGGCTGAAATAAACACAGGAAATGCTGGAAAAACTCAGCAGCATCCGTGGGGAGAGAAATAGATTTAATTTTCTGAGTCGAATATGACTTCTTCAGAATTGAAGAAGAACCGTATTCAATTCAAAGCAATAATTAGTTGAGTAATCGTTGAGTTTCTCCAGCCCTTTCTATTTTTATTTCAGAATTCCAGCATTGTCAATTTTTAGTTTAATTTTAGAGGATCAGGGCTGATTGTCCTGCACTCCACTCAGTATCTTCTGGAGCCTGTGACGTTAACTTTTCTGTTTGATTGGGTTACAAAGTCATTTCCTGATGTGTTTCCATGTCAGACTGAATTAGGAATGAAATTAGCATCATTTTCCGATTGATCCAATTTCAATAATGAGCAAGCATCCTTCTTTAATAAACAGTGATGGAGGAAGTGGCCTATGCATCTCTAACATTCTGATGAATGATCGTCGAGCTTGAAACATTAACTCTGTTTCTCGTTCCACAGATGCGGCCTGACTAGCTCCAGCATTTTCTGTTTGTAATTCAGATTGCTGGTGTCCACAGTCTTTTTGTTTTTCCCTTCATTACCCAGCAGGTTTCCGTGAAAATACATTTCGAAAGATGCCCAGCATTCTAGGCATTAATTTTCCATTTCAGAAGGGTTGTGGTTAAGGTCAGTTATTTCCAAATAGACAGTGGAGTAAATATTACACTTCCGATTTACAACTTGTATCTCATCTAAACGTTTTTATATAGGTGCACGGCATCATCCGCCTGGCCCATGCTTTGAAAGCAATGGTTACCATGGAGATGACTTTTCTATTGCATTGGCAACTGTTGACATTCATAATGAGTTTGTCAAGGAGTAGAAAAGATTTCAGTGTAAGCACAGATGAGTAAAAATTTGCCAGAGTAAGCAATTTCATTGCGTTGAGCTTTTGCAAAGCTATAATTTATTGAGGCCACAAGCAGAATTGTACAGAATGATAACATGTTTCTGCTCAATACGTTGATGAAGATAATATGACAAGCTTTGCTTATTCAATTATTCTTCATTAGCAGTAGCATTTTCGGCACGCAGTCAATTCATCCAAAACATTTATCAGCAATGGTTACTTGTATGATTTACTAATTTATACGTAAGGCTCTGGTTGGTCTTTGGCTTGTACCCATAAGCAGGCAAAAAAAAGTTTAAAAATTATACTCATCCAGAAAGTGCTGCTTATGATTCGGTAAGACTGTTGATTAACACGTTTCAGTAACACTCCTCTTGATTGCCACCTTAATGTAAACACTGGAGGATTAATTTTATCCCATCCAAACAGTGATAAGCTGGGATGGCATGAATTGCTCACCCTGCCTTCCCTCAGTTTCCTCATGGTCCAGGAGCAGGCAGAATACTGATCCAGAGAGCAATAATCTCCCAGGCTGCATAGGGAGGGTGTTGGATAGGATATGGTATGCCTTTGTCCCTGCTTGCACAATCCCAGGATGGGAGTTCAAGTTAGGGTTTTTATTACCAATGCCTGGACGACTGTGAGCAGCTCTGAGCATCACAATTCAGGAAGGATATACTGGCCTCATGATTAGTGTAGTGTACATTGACTGGACCGATATATGGACACTGGATTACATGGCAAGAACAGATCAAACAAACTAGGACTATATTTTAGGACTGAGATGGGGAGAAATTACTTCACTCAAATGATTGTGACTCTTTGGAATTCTCCACCCCAGAGGGTTGCAGATGCCCCATTATTGAAGGCATTTAAGACTGAGATAGAAAGATGTTTGCTCTCTCAGAGAATCGAAGGATATGGGGAGAGGGTGGGAAAGTGGCCCAAGATCAGCCGTGATCATATTGAATGGCGGAGGAGGGATGATAGCCCATGTGGTCGACTCCTGTTCCTATTTCTTGTGTTCTTGGATTACTTAGAATTTAAAAAGGTTGAGGTAATTGATCAAAGTTTTCAAGATATTTAGTGGAACAGATAGGGTAGAGAAAGAGAAACTATTTCTGCTGGCTGAGGTGTCTAGGACAAGGGGAAGTTAGAACCAGACCTTTCAGGAGTGAGATTAGGAAACACTTCGACACACAAAGGATGGTAGAAGATCCGCAAACAGCAATTGATGTTCAACCAGATGTTAACATTAAATCTGGGATTGAAAGATTTTTGTTAACCAAAGCTATTAAGAGATGTGGGCCATGGGTGGGTATGTGGAGTAAGGTCACAGATCAGCCATGATCTCATTGCATGATGGCTGAACAGGCTTGAGGGGCTAAATGGCACCCTCCTCTCCCAAAAGCAATGCCCTCTAAAGAACCAAGAGAAACTGGATCTTCTTTTTATTCGAACAAGAGGATGTCAGGTTGAGCTGCTGAAAACAATGAGGGGTTTTGAGAATGTACATCAGGTGAATCTATTGCCCATGTCAGTAAGGTGGTGGTGTGTTATAGCTCACTCAGAAAGTCCAAGTCTCTGTGGCAACATGCACATTTGCACACTTGTTGGAGCCTGGAGCTGTGAAATAATGGTTTAGGCTCCAATGGTCTTTCCATCACATGGCAGACCAGAAATACCTCCCATTCTTACCACCTGCCATTGGGTGTTGGAAGGATTTACAGGTTGATGCTCTACTTGTTTGGCCACGTTAAGAACACCCCTTCCTTGGCCATTAAGTTCTGGTGTGGGACTCAAAGCCAGAGATTCTGGTTCAGAAGTGGGGATGCTGCCCACTGCATCACAAGTCCTCCAAGTCTATAAGGAGAGGACATGAATTTAATAACATCACTGAAAGAAAGATGGGAGAATGGAATTTTACTTTATGCAGAGGTTTATTGAAGCATTGAATGCCATACTGTAAACAGCGGTGAAAGAAGAATCTAGAATAACTTTTAAAGAGGACAGAGGAAGGTAAGAAATAGGATCAGGGGTAGACCATTCAACCCCTCGAGCCTGCTCTGCCATTCAATATGATCATGGCTGATCTTCTGCCTCAACTCCATTTTCCTGCCCAGTCCTTGTACACCTCAATTCTCAGAGAGATTAGAAATCTCTGAATCTCAGTCCTGAGTATACTCAACAACCCACAATCCACAGCTCTCTTGGACAGAGAAAAAAATATTTGGAAAAACAAATAAAAGGTGCTGGGTGATAGGCAGATGGGATGAATATTGCATTCAGAGAGCTGGCACTGGCTCATATTGCTATCTCCTGCTCTCTAAATTGTCTCTGATTCTAGATATTAATATCGGGAGTGGTTCCATTCCGTGAGCATTCAGGGACCTTGAATGGATTTTCTTTTTAAATTTAAATTAAGGGTCAATGTGTTTGATGAGGAACTGGTACAAAGCCACAATGCAATCCTCCTGATGTTGCTGTTAACTCAACCTGAAGCCAGGCGGTGAAGTAGGAAACCAGACCCCGGCTTTTTTATTCCTTACTCAAAGTGTTAGTGGACCTAGTGCTCTTTTCCTCCCTGTCTGTTATGTATGTCCATAATTTGACCATTTCTAATGCATTGCATTCTGTGAATGGCAAGGCACGGAGTTAATTGAGTGGTGCTGTAGGCATCGTAAATTGAGCGAGCGAAGCCGGAATAATTTCTGAGTGCTGCCACAAGGGAAAGATTGAATCCATGCCTCGGACTCGTTGCCAAATATTAGTTTTTCATTATATTTTAAAGTTATTTTCAAGTGGAAATGCAATAAAACCCAAAGTGTTAAAGGATGTAAATACTTATGACAGCTTACAGCTGTTCAAATTGTTTACTGTGGGGGCTTATCAGGAGTAGTTTTTTTTTGGATGTATATTGTAAATGACATGAAGTTGATTTATTTTGATTGATTTTTTTGGTAACTCAGAGCAAGAACAACAGGTTGCATTTCTATAGTACCTTTTAATGTAAAACAAGTGCTTCACAAGAGTGTCTGTAAAATAAAATTTGACACTGAGCTGCATCAGGAGATAATTCAGGTTGGTGAACAAAAGCCCAGGTAGGTTTTAAAGAAGCATCTTAAAGGAGGAAAGAAAGGCAGGGGGGCGGGGGTTCAGGAAGCAAGTTCCAGAGCTGAGGGCTCAGGTAGTGGAAGGCATGGCCACCAATCGTGGAACAGTTTCATGCGGGCCTACTGAAATGGCCAGAACTGGAGATGGTGGAGCAAAAGATGAATCTATGCTTGAGAACACCACTGGCAGTGCCAAGAACAACTGACTGTATGCACGCCATTGAGGCAGATGAAATGTGATCAGTGCAGGGCTATTTTTAATCCTGACGAGGTGTCACAGAATCACAGGAGAAAGAACACTTGGATTTATACAGCACTTTCTGTACTGACTTCAGGCCTTCTCAAGCTGCTTTACAGCCAATGAGGTACTTTCTGAAGTGTAGTCACTGTTGTGATTCAAGAAATGTGACAGGAAATTTGCGCACAGTGATCTCAGGACATAACGACTGCATAACCTGTTACAGTGATGTTACCTGAGGGTTAAATATTGGCCAGGACACACATTGGAAAGGTAATGACCAAAACTAGCAGGCAGGTAATGCACAGCCACAAAAGGAATGAATAACCAAGCATTGGGAGTTAGTTATGATAGCCATCTAAATTAGAGAGGCTGAGTGGGAAGAGTAAATGAGACCTGCAGTGAAATTAGTTCCATTCCTTAGATGGTGCGATTATCAATCCTCCAAAATCTGCTGTCTTGATGGGCTGAAGAGCCTGCTCACCTCCCCCCCCCCCCCCCCCCCCACACACCCCTACTCTGGCCCGCCAGCCCCCACTGGCCAGCCATCTAAGAGCTAGTATTCTTGAGGTAGTTTCTGGATGCCCATTTGCTTATGCGTGTGCAATGTTCCTTCACTATCATTGGTCTCACTTTCTCCCTCTCACAAGTGTTCAGTTTGAGAATGAACTCACATTAAGTGACCAGTGAGCTTGCACACACGCAGGGGAGAGACCTCATCCTGAGTGAGACACAGTCTGGGTGAATGTGGGTATTGGCAATTTGGTGCTCAGTGGGAATTCGGTGCAGAGGGGAAGAGGGGCTCTTTGCATTTTTTCTTTGCTATCCAACATCTTAAATCTTCAGAGAGTGATCTTGCCCTGCTGCAGCAGTAGAGGCTATAAGGGAAGGAAATGACTGGCAAGTGGTGGGTAAGGTCAGGTAAGCATTTACTGCTTTTATCGCTTTTAGTTTAAGGTCTTTTTGTGGTTTATAGTTTGTATGTTCTGTAGGAATGAGGATCAGGAAAGATGGGCCCGAGAGTAATTAATTTAAAAGGTTTAATTTAAAGGGATAAGTCATGGCAGGAGAGCTCAGAGCCATGGTGTGCTCCTCGTGCTCTATGTGGGAAGCCGGGAACGTTTCCAGTGCCTGGGACCAGCATGTGTGCAGGAGGTGTCCCCAGCTGCAGCTCCTAGAAGCTCGGGTTTCAGAGCTGGAACGGCGGCTGGGGACACTGTGGAGCATCTGGAGTCTGAGAGCATCGTGGATAGCACGTTTAGAGAGCTGGTCCACCGCAAATGAAGGGAATTGAGGAAGGAAGGGAATGGGTGACTACCAGGCAGTCCAAGAAAAACAGGCAGGTAGTTCAGGAGTCCCTGGGGTCCCGCTTGCAAATTGGTATTCTGTTTTGGAGGCTGATGAGGGTGCTGTGTTCCTCCAGGGAGTGCAGACAGAGCCAAGTTTCTGGCACCATAAGCAGCCTATCTGTACAGGAGGGGAGAAGGGAGGAAGAGCAATAGTAATAGGGGATTCTATAGTCAGGGGAACAGATTGACGGTACTGTGGCCGTCAACATGACTCCAGGATGGTATGTTGCCTCCCTGGTGCCAAGGTCCGGGATGTCACTGAACGACTGCAGGGAATCCTGAAGGGGAAGGGTGATAAAGCAGAGGTCACGGTACATGTTGGTACCAATGACACAGGTTGAAAGAGGGATGAGGTCTTGCATCAAGAATCCAGGGAGTTAGGCAGTAGACTAAAAAGCAAGACCTCTCGGGTTGTAATCTCTGGATTACTCCCAGTGCCACGTGCTAGCGAGCTCAGAAATAGGAGAATTGCACAGATGAATACGTGGCTTAAGGGTTGGAGGGAGGGTTTTAGATTCCTGGATCACTAGGACCGTTTCTGGGGAAGGTGGGACCTCTACAAGCAGGACGGTCTACATCTGAACCAGAGCGGGACTAACATCCTTGCGGGCGGGTTTGTTAGTGCTGTTGGGAGGAGCTTAAACTAATTAGGCAGGGGGAGGGGACACAGAATGTTAGCTGAATAGGGACACATCACAATACAGTAAAACAATCAAGTCAGAGGGAGTACAGCTGCATTAAGGTTCAAAGAAGTAAGGCAAAGCTGGATGGCCTTTACCTTAATGCCAGGAGTATTACAGGTAAAATGGATGAGTTAAGGGTGAGGATTGACACCCTTGTGTCAATTGTGGAATTGTGATATAGTAGCTATCATACAGACATGGTTGAGGGAGGGGCAGGATTGGCAACTCAATATTCCAGGATATAGAATCTTCAGGTGAGACAGGGGAGGGGGTAAAAGAGGAGGAGGCGTTCCATTATTAGTTAAGGAGTCAGTTACTGCAGTAAGGAGAGATGATATCTTGGAGGGGGCATCGAATGAAGCTTTGTGGGTAGAGCTTAGGAATAATAAAGGGGCAGACACATTGTTAGGTGTTTATTATAGACCCCGGACAGTGGGAAATCGAGGAGCAAATATGTGCACAATTTGTGGAGGGGCGTAAAAACAATAACAATAGGGTAATTATATTAGGTGATTTCAACTTTCTTAACATTAATTGGGATAGACATAGTGTTAAGGGCTTGGATGGAGTGGATTTCTTGAAATGTGTACAGGAGAACTTTTTAGGTCAATATGTGGAGGGTCCAACAAAGGACGGTTCATTGCTGGACCTAATTCTGGGGAATGAAGCCAGACAGGTGGCTGAGGATGGATGGGGGAGCATTTTAGTGATAGCGACCACAACATGGTACAGTTTAAGCTTGTTATGGACAAAGAAATAGACAAGTTGCAAAAAAATCTTTTGGACTGGGGGAGACTGATTTTAGTAAAATAAGGCAGGATCTGGCCAAGGTAGACTGGGAACAGCTACTTGTGGGGAAATCTACAGAGGAGCAGTGGGGGGTGTTCAAAAAGGAAATGGGGAGGGTACAGGCTCAACATGTTCCCTCTAGGGTGATAGGAAGGAGTAACAAGCCCGGAGAACCATGGATGGCCAGAAATATTCAGGATACGATAAGAAAGAAAAGAGAGGCATTTCGCAGGTACAAGGGGAGCAAATCAACGGAGGCATTAGTGGAGTCCAGCCAGTGCAGGGTGGAGCTTAAGAAAGCAATTAGGAGACCAAAGAGGGGATATGAGAAAGCTCTGGCTGGTAAAAGTAGGGAAAATCCCAAGATATTCTATAAGCATATCAATGGGAAGAGGATAACCAGGGAAAGAGTAGGACCTATAAGGGACCAAGGGGGCAATATATGGGTGGAGCCAGAGGACATCGGTAGCGTGTTGAATGAATACTTCACATCCGTCTTCACCCAAGAGAATGAGGTATGGAACTCGAGGAGACAGACTGCGAGGTTCTTGAGCAAATTGATATAGGGAGTGACAAGGTATATTGAATGTGTTGGCAGACTTAAAAGTGAACAAATCTCCAGGTCCAGATGATTTGTGTCCCAGACTGCTGAGGGAGACAAGGGAGGAGATCACAGGAGTTCTGACCCAAATTTTTAATTCCTGTCTGGCCATGGGGGAGGTGCCAGAGGACAGGAGAACAGCTAATGTGGTTCCGCTATTTAAGAAGGGTTGTAGAGATAAGCCAGGGAACTACAGGCCAGTGAGTCTCACATCAGTGGTAAGGAAACTATTGGAGAAAATTCTGAAGGAGAGAATCTATCTCCACTTGGAGAGGCAAGGTTTGATCAGGGATTTAACAGCATGGCTTTGGCAGAGGAAGGTCATGCCTAACAAAGTTGATTGAATTTTTTGAGGAGGTGACGAGGTGTGTAGATGAGGGTAGTGTAGTTGATGTAATTTATATGGATTTCAGCAAAGCCTTTGATAAGGTCCCACTTGGGAGACTTATAAAGAAGGCAAATGCACATGGGATACAGGGTAATTTGATAAGGTAGATTCAAAATTGGCTTAGTTGTAGGAGGCAGAGGGTGATGACAGAAGGCTGCTTTAGTGACTGGAAGCCAGTGTCCAGTGGCATACCACAGGGATCTGTGTTCGGTCCCCTATTATTCATCATTTATATAAACGACATAGATGACTATGTCGGGGGTAGAATTAGTAAGTTTGCGGATGACACAATGATTGGCCGGGTGGTTAACAGTGGGTTGAATGTCTTGGGCTACAGGAAGATATGGATGGGAAGGTCAAATGGGCAGATAAGTGGCAGATGGAATTTAACCCTGAAAAGTGTGAGATGATACACTTTGGAAGGAGTAATTTGACAAGGAAGTATTCAATGAATGGCATAATACTAGGAAGTTCTGAGGAACAAAGGGACCTTGGCATGTGTGTCCATAGATCTCTGAAGACGGAGGGGCATGTTAGTGGGGTGGTGAAAAAGGCATATGGGACACTTGCCTTTACCAATCTAGGCATAGATTACAAAAGTAGGGAGGTCATGTTGGAGTTGTATAGAACCTTGGTGAGGCTGCAGCTGGAGTACTGTGTGCAGTTCTGGTCACCACATTATAGCAAGAAAGTAATTGCACTGGAGGGGGTGCAGAGGAGATTCACCAGGATGTTGCCTGGGATGAAACATTTAAGTTATGAAGAGAGGTTGGATAGACTTGGGTTGTTTTCATTGGAGCAGAGAAGACTGAAGGGCAACCTAATCGAGGTGTACAAGATTATGAGAGGCATGGACAGGGTGGATAGGGAGCAGCTGTTCCCCTTAGTTAAAGGGTCAGTCACGAAGGGACACAAGTTCAAGGTGAAGGGCAGGAGGTTTAGGGGAGATGTGAGGAAAAACTTTTTTACCCAGAGGGTAGTGACGGTCTGGAATGCACTGCCTGGGAGGGTGGTGGAGGCGGGTTGCCCCACATCCTTTAAAAAGTACCTGGATGAGCACTTGGCACGGCCCATAGCCTTGAATGTTATGACAAGGGCTGGTAAATGGGATTAGGCATGTAAGTCAGGTGTTTCTCACGTGTCGGTGCAGACTCGATGGGCCAAAGGGCCTCTTCTGCACTGTGTGATTCTGTGATTCTGTGATTTTGTGAATGATAATTTAATTGAATTTGGGCAGAAAGGTACCAGGAGGTACAAATTTCTTGGGGAGTTCCACGTTCACGCTAAGCTGTCTGTCACTGTACATCCTGCTAATAATGCTGGGATACCTGGGTTCTGGGAGAAGGTGCCTTGAGCTACTCACTGTACAATGCCTAGGTTATTGCTTCATGTTTTTATATCGTTTCAGGGTGGAACTTGAATAATGCCACAGTCTGGCTGAGTCTCAGAATCCATCATGGTTTTCCCTGAAGTGCTGTGAGTTGGGGCTTCAGAAGGAAATTAAATCAAAGTGATTGGAAAAGCAACTTATAGATATTGGGCAGAAACTAGGGAACATTCCAAATGCTGTCAGGTTGAACGAAACAGATGTAAGCTAACAGGCAGAAAGAGTGATAATATTGCAGCAACCAACCTAGCACTTAGAAAGCACTTCAACACTGTGAACTGCCCCAAGGCACTTCACAGGAACGGTACCAAACAAAATTCGACACTGAGACACACAGAGGTGCTATTACTGCACATGTCCACAAGTTTGACCAAAGGAGTAAGTTTCAAAGAGTATCTTGAAGGATGAGAGAGGGAGAGCTGGAGTGACTCAGGAATGGAATTGGTGGTGATCCCTCATTATTCAAGTGTGTCCAAGCTTCTGTCAGTAACTTCATTGTCCTCTGCGGGCCCCCTCTTAACTGAAGAGTCCAATGCGAGATCAGCATGGATGCCTAGCAGCTCATATCGTCGTTGTTGGTGCTTGGAGGAACTTCTGCAGCTGTGCCACCTCTGGCCTTCCTCTGGGCAGGTTGGATGTTGCAGGTTTGGCATAGACAGGCCTTGAATCATGCTGAACTAAATTTCAGTCCTGATCTCCACACAGGGTAGTCAGCTGCAGTGTTTTCCTAAGAAAGGTGGTCTGCAATGCAAAAATTTGTCAGGCTCTTGTTTAGGGTGTCCTTGTGTTGTTTGTGCCGATCATCTTGATGTCATTTGTGATGAAATCACAGAGGTCAGGATCTTCTTGGAGTGTTATGAAAGGTCTCCAGATCAGTTCAAGCGTCAGTAAACAGCAATTCTGAGGCAGTTGGTTTTAGTGAGTCAAGCACTTTTAATCAGAATCCAAGTGTCCCAGGCAGGGGACAGGGAGAGGTCCCAAAAGGAAGACTCCCAGGTATGGGGCAGAGACAGCGAACAGAGATAGATCCCACTTCAGGTAAGAATAAAAAAAGAGGATCAGAGAAACAGGCTCCAAACAGGATAAGGGCTGTGGGTAGCAGATCGATTGACTCACAATGTTTACTGATATCTGGGCGGGTTGTTGAGAAATCCATGGATTCTGTCTTAGTTGCACCTGCCATTAATGTGCAGTGCGGTGTGTTCAACCACAGTTTGCCTGCTAATTCACATGCACTTCATATTAACCCTGAACGTTAGAGTAAAAGATAGATACTGTAGATTGTTTTTATCTTTCTTACCTTGTATAGTAAAGCTTCTTTTCACCCGTTCAGAACCCGTAGAATCTTGTGGCTCTATTCACTGAGCAAGTGTCTTGAATTGCAAGCTTTGTCTACTTTAAACAAAATGTTATCGGTTCCTAACCAGATCGTCCCAAAACATGGGGATTTGGCCTGTTTCAGATCTTAACACCTTCACCCTGAGACAGTTCCCCATAGAAGGCCTGCTTGTGGATTCTATAATTATCCAAGCAGGAGACATGGCCTGGCCATCCAGGTTGAATTTTCTGGAGGGTGGTCTCCACACTGTTGAGCCCAGCACAATGCAGGACCCCATTGTTTGTGATATTATCCTGCCCCCCCAGATTCTCATGATAGAAGTGATCTAGAGCTTTGATGTGGTGCCTATAGCAGACCCAGGATTCTGTGCCATACATCACAGTGGTAAGGACAATGGTAGAGTTTGGCTTTAAGCTTCAGCTGAATGCCAACACTGTTTCTGGATATGATCATGGAGTTGGCAAAGGCAGAACTTGCTTTCTGGATTCATGCACGGTTGTTTTCATCAATAGTGGCATCCCGAGAGTTCTCACTACGCAGGTCTGAAATTTTTTCTATAGCCTTGAGACAGGTTCCATCGACGGTTATGTCTGGTGCTTCATACCCTGTATCCGCTGCTGACTGGAACACAACCTCGGTCTTGGAGGCACTGATTTGGAGACCAACGTTTTTGGCAGCAGTTGAGAATTTATTTGCCATAGTCTGGATGTTCCCTTATTGTGGGCAGCTGGAACACAGCCATCTCTGTGCAGAAGCTCTCTGATGACTGCCTCTGTGACTTTGGTAGAGGCATACATTCTCCCCTGAATTAAACCTCATGTCGATGCCTGCAAGCATGTCCCTGTGGCTTCCTTAAGCATTGTAGAAAAGAAGAGATTGTGGGAGCCACGACTCACCTTTGCTTCAAGCCGCTGGTTATCGCAAAAGCATCAGACATCTCGTCACAGTCACAAACACATCCGACCATGTCATCATGCAGTAGGTGCAGGATTTTGACAAACTCATTCAGACATCCTAGTTTGGAGAGCAAGTGCCATAGACCAAGTCGACTCTCAACATCAAAAGCTTTTGTTCGCTCTGTGAACAGCAAATATAGATCTTAAGGAGCCTTGTTAAGGCTTTTTTCAACATCAGTCATGAGAATCTCTCGCAGAGAGTGTGGGAGAGAGTAATGAGTGCAAACAAAGAGTGAATTATCTCACAGTGAGAACCTGTGGGTTAGTTACAAGAAGAGACAAATTTCAAGTTATTAGTCCAGAATGTATCACAACATTGTGGGATAAATAGCTGCGAAATCTAATTAAATATCTGAACAAAACAGTAATTCTTTTCTCAGAAGAGTGTTTAAGAAGCTTTGTAATAACATGCTTTAGATAGCATTGGGTATTATTCTTAATATGTGTTTGAATATTGCAGTTCAAAATGTTTCATCTGAATATTAATAACTGCACGGTATGACAAACAACAGCAGACAGATGTTGAGTAAATACTTATTTGCACTTCTGTGAATGGAACACAGCAACAACAACTTAATGTACTGTTGGTTGTAGGTAAGGGGCTTTAGGTTTGTACAAACATTTATTGCCCATCCTTAATTGCCCTTGAGAAGGTGGTGGTGAGCTGCCTTCTTGAACCGCTGCATGTGGTGTAGGTACACCCACAGTGCTGTTAGGGAGGGAGTTCCAGGATTTCGATCCAGTGACAGTGAAGGAATGTCAATCCTGTTCTAAGTCAGGATGGTGTATGGTTTGGAGAAGAACTTGCAGGTAGTGGTGTTCCCACATACCTGCTGCCCTTGTTCTTCTAGATGATAAAGTTTGCAGGTTTGGAAGGTGCTGTCGAAAAAGCCTGCAGTGCATCTAGTAGATGGTACACACTGCTGCTACTGTGAGTCGGTGGTGGAGGGAGTGAATTTTTAAGATGGTGCATGGGGTGCTGATTAAGCGGGCTGCCTTGTCCTGGATGTTGTCAACCATCTTGCCTGTTGTTGGAGCTGCACTCATCCAGACAAGTGGGGAGTATTCCATCACACTCCTGACATGTGCTTTGTAGATGGTCGACTGGCTTTGGGGAGTCAGGGGACGAGTTACTTACCACAGGAATCCTAGCCTCTGACATTCTCTTGTAGCCACAGTATTTATATGGCTAATGCAGTTCAGTTTCTGGTCAATGGTAACCCTCAGGATGTTGATTGTGAGGGATTCAGTGATGATAATACCATCATCAAGGGAATGTGGCTAGATTCTCTCTGGTTGCTGATGGTCATTGCCTGGCATTTGTGTTTCATGCATGTTACTTGCCACTTCCCAGTTCAACAGACATAAGCAGATAGGTAGATAAAAATAATAACTGGATAGATCGACACAGATTGATTAAGATAATTGGATATATAGGATCCCAAAATTTTCACTGAATCCCTGGGAATGTGTCAATATTCACTGGATCCTTGGGAGTGGGTCAATATTTATCTGGGTCACCCCTTCATATCTTGTTTAAAATCAAATGGTGTCAGTGTAAGTGAGAGGTGAGCTGTTTCAAATAAACTACAGAAAATAATAATCTATAATGTTTAGTAAGCAACTCAGCCCCCTTTTCTACCATACCAACCTCATCCCCGCAACCTTTCCTCGCACCCTGCACACACCTGGGCACACTTGGTATGGTTTGGAATCTGAATCTCCTGTTGAAGTCCTCACTTAAATTTTAAGCACTTGAAATTATAGATCAGGACGTCATATCCAGATTAAAGGCAAAATCCTTTGAAGAGCAATGCACGTAAAAAATGAATTATCTTTTATCAAGTGGGCTGCATGTTTGAAATATTGATGTGTACGTAATGCAGCTGCCCTTGAGCACAGACTGCTCAAAAGGATGATGCCTTTTCAATGTTCGGGCCATTCATTTCCATCTTGTCACTCATATAATCTGTGCAATCGGCCTCTGTTAATCATTTTACACAAAATTCCTCTGACAGCACCTTCCAAACCCGTGACCTCTCTACCACCTAGAAGGACAAGGACAGCTGACGCATGGGAACACCATCACCTGCAAGCTCCCCGCCAAGCCCCACTCACCATCGTGACTTGGAAATATATCGCCGTTCCTTCACATCGCTGGGTCAAAATCCTGGAACTCCCTCCCTAACAGCACTCTGGGTGTACCTACTCCACATGGACTGTAGCAGTTCAAGAAGGCAGCTCACCACCACCTTCTCAAGCACAGTTCAGGATGGGCAACAATTGCTGGCCTTGACAGTAATACTCACATCCCATGAATGAATAGAAAAAGAAATAAGACAATTAAAAGGAGGATAAATGCAAGTGTTGCAGTGGGTCATTTGTTCTGTTTCTGATTTAATTGGATGCCTGCAGTAACAAAGAATTAGACTGAAATAATTTGATGGAAGATAAGGAACCACGTTGGGAGATTGGTTCACGATGGATTGGTTAGGGATCAATGAATCTCACTCACCAATGAGAAAATTCTGGTACCAATTTTTAAAGGTGGACAGAGAAAAGAGGGCAATGCAGAGCAATTGAGATCCTGCATTGATGATCAATGCTCTAAGTTGACAGACAACATGAAAAGAAAAATATTCACGCTGTGAAGGAAACACAGCATTGGATATAAATGGTTTTAACCTGCTCGTGATTAGATGCAGTTCAAACATCGAAACACCATCCCTCACCCCCACTTCCTTATTGTGAGAGCAAGGTCTCTGAGTTCTGGAGTTCAGTGTTTGTGTCATAAGATAATCTCCATGCAGATAATAAGCATTGGGCATTAATTCATGTTGCCTGCTCTTACACACAGAAGCTTTTCTGCGTGGTTGGTTGAAAAGACAGCCCTGGGGTACTCAGTTTTGCATTTCAGATGATGCACAAACAAACCTTGAATATTGCTGAAAAGAGAGACATGTTGCCAAGGCATTTTGTCTTTCACACATCAGGGCAAACGTGAGAATGCCAAAGTTCAAACGATCACAACAGTTTATACTCCTGGAGAAAAGTATGCTGTTTGGCTGGCAAGTCGACTCTGATTAGCTGAGGTGTTGCCATGCAGAAAGCCACAGGGAACTATGGGCTCCCCAAGCTCTTGGGGAATTCAAAAAAGGTGCAAGACTTGAACATATTCCTTTTGTTTGTGGTGAACAAGTCCCTGCGTAAGCCTGTGTGTCGTTTCTAGCAAGCGTAAATGAGCCATGTTAGGGGCTTGACTGATGATCCTAATGTAGCTGTTAGCGTAGCAAATACCACACTCAGGATTGTTCAGAAAGTGCTAGCCGGTTGCGGAATTACATACAACAGTTGGTACTTTGCAGGTGCAAGTTGTTGAGTAAGGTCTGTCCTCCGTCTATTCCGGACAACTGAAGGGACACGGTGGTATAAAAGCCAAATACCGTGGATGCTGGGAACCTGAAACAAAAACAGAAAATGCTGGAAAAACTCATCAGGTCTGGCAGCATCTGTGGAGAGAGAAACAGAGTTACATTTTGAGTTATTATGACCCTTCTTCAGAGCTGAAGAGAAGAGGAAATGTGATTAAATTTATACTGTTTAAGGGGGGTGGGCAGGTGGAGCTGGATCGAATGCTGTTTGATTCAACCGGCTAATTGCTGGGATATATGCCATACGTTCCTGACATTGCACTGACACTGAAATTCATACAATGATGTTGCTCAATCATGTCGTAAGCAGAACATCTTTTCTGGACTGATGTCAGAATCCTTTTAGTTGAAAATACCACTCGTATGGCCACTGCATAGTAGCTGTGTGAATGACTTGTTTAAGCTGTTGTACAAAATCTTTAAATTACCCAAGAGCTGGGGGAGCCTATTGTTCCCTGTGGCTTTCACCATGGCAACGCCTTGGCCAATCACAGTTCACTTGCCAGCCAGTCAGCACCCTGTGGTATGAGTTGTTGTGATGGTTTGAAAATTGGCATTTCTGTGTTTGTCCTGACGAGCGAAAGACGAAATGCTTCAGCAGCATGTCTCTCTTTTCAAGGAGTGAACAAATGTCTGTTATCTGGTCAATCAACAGGCAGGAGGTGTGAGGAGAGAAGAGATGATTGACACCCCCAGGTTGATTTACCTTGCAGAGTGGTCCAACATTACAGGCAACAGAGAACAGCCCTCCTGCCTCAATGGCCACTTTGGATCACAGGCAATGGTTCATTTTGATTTTACATGCGGATGTGGGAATAGAGAGCAGTACAATTCACACAATGAAACACAACGTACTTCCATTACCAATTCTCCCAAATACTCTGGGAGGCAATTGAGAAGACACATAACAAATTATTTGTCATTCTTTAAGTAACAAGCAGTTCCAAATCTATGGATCCATCTTCACATCTGCATCATTTGACTTTGCAACTCTGTCATTCAAGCAACAGCTTGTCAGCTAAGGCAGCACAAATTATATTCTGCTCTGCGTAGCATTTGCTCATCTCACTTACTCTCGCCTCCTATCTTGGACGCAGAAATGCTCTAATCCAACCTCTTTATTGATTGATTGAGTTGATTGTTTTAGCCTTGCCTGCTTTTGCTGGGAGAATGTTTTACACGTTTATTTACTGCTCTGCGGGGAGAAACAAATGCTCTGGAAAACTCTTGTCTTGCTTGAAGCTCACTGACCTACATTGGCTCCCAGTCCAACAATGCCTCTATTTTAAAATTCTCATCCTTGTTTTCAAATTCCACCATGAAATTGCACCTCCCTACCTCTGGAATCTCCTCTAGCCCCACAATCCTCTGAGATTGCTGCATTCCTCTAAATTCTGGCCTTTTGCACATCCTTGATTTTAAATGCATCACTATCAACAGCCCTAAGCTTTGAAATTTCCTCCTTAAACCTCTCCATTCTCTCCCTTCCTTTAAGACATTCTTTAAAGCCTTTCTCTTTGACCAAGTGTTTGGTCACCTGCCGTAATATCTCCTTATGTAGCTCGGTAGTCAAATCTTGTTCGCTAATGCTATTGTGAAATGCCTTGAGATGTTTACCTATGTTAAAGGTGCTATATAAATGCAAGTTGGTTGTTAGTTTGAAGAGCAGAGAACAGGAGAGTTTGCCCTGCCCTCTTTAACCACAATAGGTTGATCTTAGGAGTTGAGTCCATCGAGGATTTATGAATGCTTGCAGTTCAGATGAAAGTGGATATAGAGTCTAGGAACTGTGAGCAGTCACTACTGCATGTCTGAAGACTGGATTACTCCTGGTTCCTGTTAAATTGATCCCAAGCCAGTATGGTAAAGTATGAAAAAAGACACTAATACATTTCTTGACAATAGACTTATTCACAGAATGCTCCCTACCTCCCTCGCCCCCATGTCATAGCAGTCTCTCTTTATAGGTGCTCTAGGCACTTTGCTAAACAATGTTCATCACCTATGTATCTTAACAATAAAATTAACGTATCATTAACACAGAGAACTCATCAATCCTGAAATGGGCAAAACTCTGGGAGTTCAAAAAAATTCTCAACAGGTTTGTGTTCCCTCTCCTCCATCTTAATGGTCTAATCTGACGAGCAACTTAGGAAAGGCACAAGTTGTATTGTGTTTTTAAACATAAGTTTTTCATCAAAATGTGCATTCATTATTGAATCTGAAGGTCAGCTTTTTGATGCACCTGACTTTTGATCTTAGAGTGCTTAACACTGACAAAATATAGCTCTTTTCCTATCACTGGACTAATTGACTGTACTTCATACACACCAAAATGCCTTAACATATAGATAAAAGCAAAATACTGCGGATGCTGGAAATCTAGAACAAAAACAAAAATACCTGGAAAAAACTCAGCAGGTCTGACAGCATCTGTGGAGAGGAACACAGTTAACGTTTCGAGTCTGTATAACCCTTCATCAGAACTAAAAGATATCGAATCCTGTCAGAGAGAAGAGCAATACTTCATTGCCTGCCACCTCTTTTCAAAAATTGTCTATCCTGAAGAAGTATTGCTCTTCTCTCTGACAGGATTCGATATTTTTTATTTCTGTTGAAGGGTCATACGGATTTGAAACGTTAACTGTGTTTCTCTCCGCAGATGCTATCAGACCTGCTGAGTTTTGCCAGGTAATTTTGTTTTTGCCTTAACATATACTTTTCTAACAGGTATTTAAACATCATTAGCAATGAAAATCATCAACTACAAATGAGTTAGTCTTTCTATTTCTTGTTCATTTGGCGACATGCAAAGAAAAGCTGATAGAGGGAGATGGATCAGTGAAAAGATAGATCAATACAGCTGGATAATTGATCAATATAATTGGCAGCTATGTATCAATAGATCCATCTCAATGGACAAGTTGACAGATAGTGGTGAGAATGTAGGACTCGCTCCCACAGGGAGTGGTTGAGGTGAAACATATGGATGCATTTAAGGGGAAGCTGGATAAACACATGAGAGAGAAAGGAATAGAAGAATATGTTGATATGGTTAGATGAAGTGGCGGGGTGGCGGGGTGGGGGCGGTGGTGGGACGATGTTCAGGTGGAGCACAAACAGCAGCATGGAGCAGATGGGCTGAATGGCCTGTTTCTGTGCTTGAGTATTTTGTAATGTACATATAAGTTGATAAATTGATTGCTTGATCGTGGAGACGACATCATCAATCGCAATGATGTGGATTGATACGAAGAAGAAACAGTTACATGCCTTACAACTAATTTTACTTTTGTCACAAAGAGTGAATTTTTGGAACACAGGGAAGGAAGGGGTACATCTTTGTACACATCTTGTTGAACATCGTCTCATTTAAAATGCAATTGCATTCCCTAACAAACAATATGGATTCAAGTTGCACTTATTGTCACTGGTTGGTCATCAATTTGTAAATTCTCCACTAATCTTCCTCTCTTAAATTGGGATCATTTAGTCTTGCAGAGGCTATCTTCATGCAAATTCCAATCTTGCTCCTGTTCAGCCTCATTTTGTTCATCAGTCTTTGGTTTTGAAGCTGTGTTATGAGAGAACTCAATGACAATTAGCCTTGTGTGTCTTCAAACTCTCCAATTCTTAAGAGAAACAATTTGTTTTCAGAAGCAGTAAAACATTCATTGATGACCTTGCTTTTAGGAATTTCAATGCGGCTTCAGTGCAGAGAAATTTTTATTTTCGTATCAACACAAAACCAGCACAGTTCAGGGCTCAGCCTGGAGGAGGATGTTTTAACCCAAATGATCGTAGAATGATACAGCACAGGAGACCATTCAGTCCATCATGCCTCTGCTAGCTCTTTGAAAAAGCTATCCAATTATTCTCAATCTCTCTGCTCTTTCCCTTTAGCCCTGTAATTTTTCCCCCTTCAAGTTATTCTTGAATCTGTTTCCACCAGTCTTTTAGACAGTGTTTTCTAGCTCATGACAACTCACTGTGCAAAAAATAAATTCTCCCCAATCCGTTTATAGCTCTTTTGTAAGTTACCCTAACTTCTTTTTCTGCTGTCGAAACAGTTTCTCCTTATTTACTCTATCACAATTTTCACAATTTTGAACAGCTCTACATAAACTTCTCTGCTCCAAGAAAAACTTCACCAGTTACTGCACATAACTGAAGCCCATCACCCTTGGGACAAAAGCAAAATACAGCAGGGAACAAAAAATGCTGCAAACTCAGCAGGTCGGGCAGTACCTGTGGAGAGAGAGACAGTTAACGTTTCAGGTCTGTGACCCTCCGTGAGAATTCAATCGGAGCAGGAGTTGACCATGTGGCCCCTTGTGCCTACTCTGTCATTCAGCATGGCCATGGCTGACCTATTGCCTCAATGCCGCTTTCTTGCCTAATCTCTATATACTCTTTTCTCTGAGTGCCCAAGAATCTATCAGCCTCCATACTGATCAATCCCAACTCAACGACTGAGCATCCACAGCTCTCTGCGGTAGAGAATCCCAAAGATTCAAAGCCTCTTTGTTAAGAAAATTCTCCTCATCTCAATCCTAAATGGTCAACCTATTATCCTGAATATATAAACCACCATACCTCCGCCCCCCCCAACCCCCATCACCCACCCCCCATCCCCGCTCCCCCCCCCCCCCCCCCCCCCCCCCCCCCCCACCCTCCCACTCCCCCACCCCCACCCCCACCACCTGGTTCTAAACTCTTCAGCCAGGGAAAACAGACTCTCAACATCGAGCTAGGAATCAAAGTTCCAACCAAATTGGAACCAAGCATCGAGCTGAAGCCGGAATCTCAGCTGTTGGTTCCCAGTGGAGTTGCCAACACTCCTGGAGTCTCAAGGAACTAAGGATTCATCTCCTGAGCACTAATTCCAGAAGCCTTGGAGAAAAATTACCTGAGTACAAAATAAAATGTGTTTTTACGCTCTCTTTCAACTTTTTAATTGATTAGTAATTAAGTTACTACAACAACAACAACTTATATTTAGATAGAGCAGCATTTTTGGCACAATGAAGTGCTTCACAGGAGCATTATAAAATAAAGTATGATACCATGCCACACACGGAGATATTAGGTCAGGTGACTAAAAGCTTGGCCAAGGAGGTCAGTCTTAAGGACCGTCCTAGAGGAGTAAAGTGAGCAAGAGAGGTGGAGAGGTGTAGGGAGGGAATTCCAGAGCTTGGGGCTGCAGCAACTGAAGGCACAGCCACCAAAGGTGGTGCAGTTATAACTGGGAATGCACAAGAGGCCAGAATTAATAGGAAGACAGATACCTCAGAGGGTTGTGGGGTTGGAAGAGATATCAGAGGGAGAGAGGGACAAGGCCATGGAAGAATCGGAAAACAAAGGTGGGGATTTTAAAATCAAGGCACTACTTGACTGGGAGCCAATGTCAGTCAGCAAGCACAAGGGTGTTAGGGGAACAGTATTTGCTGCAATTTAAGATATGGGCAGCAGAGCTTTGGATGAACTCCAGTTTATGGAGGATATGACGTTGTCGACCAGCCCAAAATGCATTGGAGTCTCAAAGTTACAAAGGAATGAATGAGGCCTTCAAGAGCTGGTTTAGCTGGGATAGGGGCAAAGTTATGGAAAGCCATGTTATGGAAGTGGAAATAGTCAGTCTTAATGATGAACAGATATGAGGTCGGGAACTCATTTTGGGATCAAATACAATGAAAGGTGAAGAGACAGAAGTTTGACTCAAAGTTAGGATTCATCTAATCGGAATACGAAGAGTATATTTGTTTTTTGATTGGCTGTAGGAGGGTGATGCATGGTGATGGGTGGGGGGATGAATTTGAGGGAAAAAATGGCAGGAGTGTGAGGGTGGGGGATTTGGAGGCAGGAGGGACAGCAATAGAAGAACAAAGGTATCAGTCCTGTTTTTTGATGGAACCATAGAAATGACAAGTCATCCCTTTGTGCTAGCTCTTCAATTGGAGCTGTTGACTCTGATTCTGTTGGCCTGCCTTTTCCTCAGGTCCTCTTCCATTGCTTGTTTTCTATTTTAGTCGTGGTTTAGTGGGCAATACTCTTGCCTTTTGAGTCTGAAGATTGTGGGGTTAAGTCCAACTCCAGACACTTAACTGGAAAACATAGGCTGACACTTCCAATGCCTGTACTGAGGGAGTGCGGCACTGTCGTAGGGTCAGTACTGAGAGAGTGCGGCACTGTCGTTAGGTCAGTACTGAAGGAGTGTGGCACTGTCGTGGGGTCAGTTCTGAGGGAGTGCGGCACTGTCGTGGGGCCAGTACTGAGGGAGTGCGGCACTGTCATAGGGTCAGTACTGAGGGAGTGCGGCACTGTCATGGGGTCAGTACTGAGGGAGTGTGGCAATGTCATAGGGTAAATACTGAGGGAGTGCGGCACTGTCGTGGGGTCAGTACTGAGGGAGTGCGGACTGTGGTGGGGTCAGTACTGAGGGAGTGCAGCACTATTGGAAGTGCCATCTTTCAGATGAGACATGAAACTGAGGCCCCATCTGCCCTCTCAGTTGGATGTCAAAGATTCAAAGAAGAGTCGGGGAGTTCTCCCCAGTCACCAGGCCAGTATTGATCCCACACCCAAGATCATTAAAAAGCGAATTATCACCACATTGCTGTTTGTGGGAGCGTGCTGTGTGAAAACTGGCTGCCGCATTTCCGACATTGCAACCGTGACTACACTTCACAGAATCACAGAATTCTTACAGTGTAGAAGGAGGCCATTCAGCCCATCGTGTCTGCACTGGCTTTCTGAGCATTTTAACTTAGTGCCAATCTCCTGCTTTTTCCCTGTAACCCTTCACATTGTTTCTATTTAAACAATCATCCAATGGCCTCTTGAATGCCTCAGTTGAACCTGTCTCCTCCACACTTACAGGCAGCGCATTCCAAACCCTAACTACTCACTGGGTTTTTTTCTCACCTCACATTTGCTTCTTTTCCAAAACACTTTAAAACTGTGCCCTCTGGTTCTCGATCCATTCGAGCAGAAACAGTTTCTCCCTATCTACTCTGTCCAGACCCCTCATGATTTTGAAAACTTTTATCAAGTCTCATCTTAGCCTCTCCTCTCCAAGAAAAGGAGTCCCAACTTCTCCAACATTTCCTCATAACTGGTTTCTCATCTCTGGAACCATTCTCGTAAACCTCTTCTGCACTCTCTCCAATGTCTTCACATCCTTCCTATAGTGTGGTGCCCAGAACTGTACACAGTACTCCAGCTGAGGTTTAACCAAGGTCATTATCATTTCCCTGCTCTTGTACTTCATGCTCCTATTAATGAAGCCTAGAATACTTTAGTAACCTAAGCGTAACAGCTCTCCCTACCTGTCTTGCCACCTTTAATGACTTATGTACATATACACCCAGGTCTCCCTGCTCCTGCACACCCTTTAGAATAGTATCCTTTATTTCACACTATCTCTCCATGTTCTTTGTACCAAAGTGTATCATCTCACACTTTGCTTTGAACTTCATCTGCCATCTATCTGCCCACTCCACAGTGTGTCAATCTCCTTTTGAAGTTCTACACTGGCCTCCTCACAGTTTACAATTTCCCCAGTTTTGTGTTCTCCGCAAACTTTTAAACTGCCCCCTTCACAGCAAAATTTAGATCATTTATATATATGTCAGGGAAAGCAAGAGTCCCAACACCGACTCCATTACAAACCTTCTTCCAGCCTGAAAAATACCTATTAACCATCACTCTCCATTTCCTATCCCTCATTCAATTCTGTATCCGCGTTGCTACTGTGCCTTTTATTCCATGGCCTATAACTTTCCTCACAAATCTGTTGTATGGAAACTTCAAAAGCGCTTCATTGACTGGAAAGCGCTTTGGGACAGACAGGGGTCATGAAAGGCGTTACAGGCAGGTTTTTGTGTACTTTAACCATGTTTCAAATACTGATCTCTTTATCCTTCATTATCCCTGCATTCTCTTAATAAACCCATCTCATTCCTGTGGGTTTGTATGAGGTTAAAGAATGCCATTAGCCCATGAGTATCTGCAGATAGATTTCCTTTGCACCAAAGTGAAAACAAAGCAGCTTGGCCGTGAGGAAATGAGCTGTGCCCCTTCACATTTCACTAATGACACTTGAAATACAAAGCATTATATCTTCACATAAAGTCAGTCTTGAAATGCTGTGTAATGGAAAACACTTGCCTACTTTGACAACTGCAAGCTAAACTCAGTACTTTATTACCAGATTAATTTAAATCACTCTGGTGCACATAAATGTGATTCCATTGATTACAAATGCATTTTTCCATCAGTTTTTTTGCAGTTGAAGCTGTTTTATCTTTTAATTTGATGCATAATTAATCTTTTGAGCATCTCTGAAAGTTCGCATTAATTTTCAGATTTTTCCAATATTTTATCATTAGTTTTAAATGATTTTCATTTCAAAACATCACTTGTTAAGATTAACAAAATCAAATTGTCCCTTCATTCGAAAGGAGGAAATAACACTGATAAAATAATGACATATTAAAATTCTATCTCACAAACTCAAAAAGAGAAGGTTTTTTTTTCTGAAATAGGTCAGCAGGAAATTAATTAACTCCAAGGCATCCTTGATTCCAAGATTCACTATTAATGCAAGATATATAATTAAGAGCAATGGGATGTGTATTTGTCAAGGAGAGAGTTTGACCTGAGCTGTGTGGAGTGAGCCACCTGGGTGAGGAACCAATTTGGGGAATAAATTGTTTTCATATCTAAATATTTATGTGTCAGGTAAAAGTTTAGTTATTAAATAAATGGATTAAAACTTCCTTCTGCAAGTGGATTTGTTCTCCCTAGTGGTTTAGCTGGTTAAGGCCATGTGGTGCTAAACTGCATCCAATCATGAATCTCCCAGGCTCAATTACTTGTCTGGCCAATGACTTAGCGAGAATTCCAGCTGAAACTAGTCTGAGCACCCTGGAACCTTTGTTCCTGATGTACATGCAGAGACTGAGTGCGGACAAGTGTGGTTAATCGTTCAATGATCTGGCAGTGACATGAGTGTCAAATTAGGCTCAGTGGGCATGCACTGTCACCTCCCATTCAAAAGGCTGTGAGTTCAAGAACTTCCTCCAGAGGCCTGACTTAGAATAATCAAGGCTGACACTCGCAGCTCAGGACTGAGCAGCTGCTGAGCTGTCGGAGGTGCTGTGTTTCAGATGAACCATGAAACATAGGTCTTGTCTGCCCTCTTGAGTAGATGTAAAAGATCCCACAGTGCTATTTTGATCAAGAACAGGGGAGTTATCCCCAGTAGCTTGGAAGGTATTTATCCCTCAATATCCATCACTAAAACAGATTATCTGTTCATTATCACTTGGTTGTTTGTGGGAGCTTGCTGTGTACAAATTGGCTGCTGTGTTTCCTACATTACAACAGCGACTCCACTTCAAAAGTACTTCATTGGCTGAGGAAGAACTGTAAGGTATCCAGTAGTCTCGAAAGGCATAAAATAAATGCAAGTCATTCTTTGGCATTCCTACCTTCAGAATGACTGAGTAAGACAGCACAGGCCAACCAACTCCTTCAAATCCCAAACAGCAAGAAATTGCCTACAATTGCATCCTGAGAGGAACTGGCTAGGAGGGGACCAGGGTAAAGTGAGCAAACTAAGTTAACATCATAGTCGGTAAAGGCAATTTCCAACACAGTCAGTTGCTACGTTCCACTCCGGATCGCCTCCAAAACTGTTCCCCCGTGTTTAGAACATTAGAAATAGAGGCAGGAGGAGACCATTCAGCCCCTTGATCCTGCTCTATCATTCAATACAACAATGGCTGATCATCTACCTCAACTTCACTCTGACTCCTCACATCCCGCATTTGCCTGAGAGACAAAGATCTGTCTGATTCTGCCTTAAATATACTCAAGGGAATCCACAAACCTCTGGGGGAGAGAATTCCAAAGATTAACAGGCATTCGAATGAAGAAATTTCTCCTCATCTCAGTCCTAAATGGTCAACCCCTTGTCCTGAGACTGTGCCCCCATGTTCTAGATTCCTCAGCCAGGGTAGTTCATATGCTGGTTGTGTGGCCTATCTTACCTAGAGAGACTGAAGTCTTATTCGGGTAGCAACTTTAAGCTAGTTTATTAACACAATATATAAGATAGATTACAGAGTCGGTATGTCTCTCATGAGTACAGACTATTCCATCCTCTCTCTCGATGTCCAGCAAATGGGTGCTGATGTCATTGTTACCTCCTAGTCTACATCACTCATGACCATAATTATTCTCTTAAACCATTACATGACACAGGGGAAACAACCTCTCCCTATCAAGCCCCTTTAGAATCATGTATGTTTCAATTCGATCACCTCTCATTTTCCAGACAGTATGGACCCAATTTACTCTGCCTCTTATCATGGGACAACCCTCTCATCCCAGGAGCCAATGGTGAATCTTTGCTGCACTGCCTCCCATTCGAATTTTTCCTTCCTTAAATACGGAGACCAAAAACCGGGCACAATATTCCACATGTGGCCTCACCAAAGCCCGGTACAATTGTAACAAGACTTCCTTAATATTTAAGAATATCAAGAAATAGCTGAAGGTGCTGGATACTGCAAAGGCTATAGGACCTGACAACATTTGGCAATAGTACTGAAGACTTGTGCTCCAGAACTTGCCATGCCCCTACCAAGCTGTTCCAGTACAACTACAACACTGGCATCTACCCAGCTATGTGGAAAATTTCCCAGGTATGTCCTGTACCCAAAAAAACAGGACAAATCCAGCCCAGCCAATTACCGCCTCATCAGTTTACACTCGATCATCAGTAAAGTAATGGAAGGGGTCATCAATAGTGCTATTAAGCGGCACTTGCTTAGCAATAACCTGCTCACTGACGCCCAGATTGGGTTCTGCCAGGGTCACTCAGCTCCTAACCTCATTACAGCCTTGGTTCAAACATGGACAAAAGAGCTGAACTCCTGAGGTGAGCTGAGAGTGCCTGCCCTTCACATCAAGGCCACATTTGACCGAGTGTGACATCAAGGGGTCCCAGCAAAACTGGAGTCAATGGGAATCAGGGGGAAAACTCTCCACTGGTTGGAGTCATTCCCTGCACAAAGGAAGATGGTTGTGGTTGTTGGAGGTCAGTCACCTCAGTTCCAGGAAATCATTGCAGGAGTTCCTCAGGGTAGTGTCCTCGGCCCAGCCACCTTCAGCTGCTTCATCGATGACCTTCGTTCCATCATAAGGTTAGAAGTGGGGATGTTCGCTGATGATTGCACAATGTTCAGCACCATTCGCAACTCCTCAGATACTGAAGCAGTCCATGTCCAAATGCAGCAAGACTTGGATAATATCCAGGCTTGGGCTGACAACTGGCAAGTAACATTCGCGTCACACAAGTGTCAGGCAATGATCATCTCCAACAAGGGAGAATCTAACCATTGCCCCTTGGCGTTCAATGGCATTACCATCCCTAAGTCCCCCACATTCAACATCCTGGGAGTTACCATTGACCAGAAACTGAACTGTACTAGCCATATAAATACTGTGGCTGCAAGAGCAGGTCAGAGGCTAGGAATCATGCAGTGAGTAACTCACCTCCTGACTCCCCAAAGCCTGTCCACCATCTACAAGGCACAAGTCAGGAGTGTGATGGAATACTCCCCACTTGCCTGGATGCGTGCAGCTGCCACAACACTCAAGAAGCTTGACACCATCCAAGACAAAGCAGCCCGCTTGATTGGCACCACATCCACAAACATTCACTCCCTCCACCACCGACGCACAGTTGCAGCAGTATGTACCAGCTACAAGATGCACTGCAGGAATTCACCAAGGCTCCTTAGACAGCACCTTCCAAACCCACGACCACTACCACCTAGAAGGACAAGGGCAGCAGATGGATGGGAATACCACCACCTGGAAGTTCCCCTGCGAGTCATTCATCATTCTGACTTGGAAATATATCGGCTGTTCCTTCAGTGTCGCTAGGTCAAAATCCTGAAACTCCCTCCCTAACAGCGCTGTGGGTGTACCTACACCACATGGACTGCAGCGACTCATGAAGGCAGCTCACAACCACCTTCTCAAGGGCCACTAGGGATGGGCAATAAATGCTGGCCTAGCCGGCGATGCCCATATCCTGTGAATGAATAAAAAAAAAAATATAAAATAAACCTTCGTGAAAAGGCTAAAAAAAACATCTGGTGATAGGAAATGGTGTCAGGTGATATTAGGAAATCGCTTTGCTCCTTATTTTCACAAATTCAATAAAGCATTCAGTAAGATAGTTTAAAAGCAGATTTAAGAGCCATGCCAATGCTCAGCTTAAATAGCAGACAAGGTATCTCTCTTGAAATGACCACAGATTGGGAACAGATGTGAAATGGATGACAGATTCACTATTACCCATTGACACTCCCACAAGACCAAAATTGACCCCACGGTAATCGTTCACATTTAAAAAGCAGCTGAGGGGACCAGCAGGTTTTATCTCGGGATTGCTTAGCTACTGACTCGAGAAGAGATCTTGTTGGAGGATAATGGTCTTTTGTTGAAACCACATTTATTTACAGACCAACTATCTATAAAGACAGAGCTGGAGCTACTCTCCACTTTGCTTCTCAGTGAGTTACAAGGCTCTTGTGTTCAGGGAAGGCAATCCTGAGGGGATGTACGGGTATCATCAATGCCTCCCAACAGAATGGATATTTCTTAATGCTGAATCTTGTCGTGAAATGTGTCTTTTCATTTACACGGGTGGGACCAAATGCTGAAGAGCTGGACACGCCGCAGAAAAGCATTTCGTTCAGCTTTGAAATGAGGTTGGGTTGGTGGGGTGTGTGGGGGTGGGGGTGGGCAGAGATAAAGTTAAACGTGTGACAGATTAATAAATGACTTGTGTGGGTGTGAGCCTGAACGTTGCAAATCAGGAAGTGGTGCTCACAGGAAAGAAGTCAATTTGTTTGAGGGTTTTTCAGCCTGTAGCTCTTCACTGAAGCAATTCTATCAGATTTGAGGAAGCAGTTGACACCTTGACACTCCATCCATATTGCAGTATCTGTCGTGTAAAGGGTTAATGGAATAGCCATGTTCCTGAGTGATGTAGACCATGATGTATCTGTGACATCAGCAGTCATGTGCGGGAGACTCTGGAAAGCAGACAGGCAGCAATTACGAGGTGTGCCGACTCAGTAAACCACCTTGTAAATATTATACACAGTGTCAATAAACCAGTCAGAGTAACTACTTGAGTTAGGCTACAGTCCATCTTCGGAAAATATACTGCCTAACACATCCATGTAACAGCATCTGCTCAGACCTTTCTGGTCCGCACCTACACTGAGCTTCTTCTGCAGCTTGAGCACAGCTGCAGCGGCTTGACCATATCTCTTTGGTCCTGTCGGCTGGACTCAATATCCACTCACAACAGTGACCACGGACACTGAGGAGCCAACAGTTCCAACATGAGGATTGGAAATATTGGTCCCAAAATTGGGTACGTGCGTGACCAGCACGAGCCTGGTGAGCGGAAGCCCATCTCACCCTGTGGCCAGAGACCTTAGGTCCCAGACCTGGTTAATTGCATAACCGAGGTCGGATGCCCACGCTTGTGTAGTATAAGGGTTTGTCACATTCAAGGTTAATGTGGGACTGAGCAAAGTACCACTGGCACAAGCGGGCACATGACCCAGACCCAGGGGTCAGCGTGATGTTGAGCAGACAGCAGGTGAAGCCCTAAACATGGAGATAGCTTCTAGCCTGTGACCTTACTGTGTAAATAGGTCTACCTGTTCATAAAGACCACAGTCAACCTGCTAACGATGATGAAGACTTCTTTAAGAGACAGCACCTGTAACCAACATCCTCCCAACAACTTGCAGGGGTGTACCAGTGGTGCCAGCCTTAACCCAACCTGATATGCCCTTCCAAAACAGGGTAATGCCACACCACCAGGGGTCCTGCTTACCCTCTTCCCTCCATCCAAAGCCCAACCTGGCTGGATTTATGTTATGAAGACTTTGGACGAGATCTTAACTCATCAAAAAAAAAAACCATCTGCTTGCACAGAATTAAAATCGGATCCTTTTCTGCAACTGGAGTAAGTAATCAGGGATTGAATGATAGATGGGATATTTCACCCTGACACAGAGTGGAAGACCAAGGACACTGAGCAGCCAACAGAGTGGGTCAGGGACAGTGGTGCGCTGTCCAGCACAGGCTGCAACCACTGAGTCAGAAAAAAATAACCTCACTAACATTGGGGGAATATCTGCAGTTGATGCTGATATGGGGATAAATATTGGCCATGACACTGGGGAGAGCTCCCCTGCTCTCTGAATAGTGGCCATGGGATCTTTTACACCCAGCTGGGAGTGCAGATGGGGCCTTAGTTACTTTCATTTCATCCGGAAAACAGCACCGCTGCCCGTGTAGCACTCCCTCAGTCCTGCAGTAGGAGGGTTCACCTGGAGCTTTATGCTCACATCCCTGGAGTGGGAATATGATCGAACAAGCTTCTGTCTCAGGGGTGAGAGGGCTACCACTGAGCGATGAGAATGAAGAACAGCCATCCATTAGCGGCAGTTCATTGTGAAAATTCAGAAGTACTTAAAAAATATAGCAAACCAAGACATGGGTGAGAATCATGATGATAGCAGTTTAGCCAGCGCATGACATGAACTCAAATTGCGCACCCCACCCCTGAATGTTCTGACACGTCATATTTTTTGTGTTCATCAAGTTCCCACATCTCGCTAAAGTAAGAACAGGTGTCTTCAGCACAGGGGCGCCCAAAGCTTGGCAGTGATGAGATTAAACTTCTTCCTTATATGGCGTTCCTTTAGTGCATATCATTTGAGGGTGATAAGGGTTTGGTACGTGTGATTGCTCAGTGAAAACAAGATGATTCCCAAACAGCTGAGAACATCGTACCAAAGAGGGGAATCTGGGATGGGCAGCGTGAGGGTCGATTGGCAGTCTCACTTGATTTGGGAAGAGGAATTTTGTCCAGACTGCTCCCCGGGAGATCAGACAGGTTGAGGAAATTGTGCAGACTGTGAGCTAATGTGAGGAATGAGCAGGTGCTGACTGCCGATGTCTTGTCGGTGAAGCGTAGTCAAGGGCACTTTGCAGCATGAAAGTGAGTCAGGTGGGGAGATAACTGGTGGCCATACTCAGTGTTGGGCTTCACAACAACTTCACAGAATCACAGACTTACAGAGTGCAGAAGAGGCCCTTCGGCCCATCAAGTCTGCACCAACACGTGGGAAACACCTCACCTACCTACCTAATCCCATTTACCAGCACTTGGCCCATAGCCTTGAATGTTATGACGTGCCAAGTGCTCATCCAGGTACTTCTTAAAAGATGTGAGGCAACCTGCCTCCACCACCCTCCCAGGCAGCACATTCCAGACCATCACCACCCTCTGGGTAAAAAAGTTTTTCCTCACATCCCCCCTAAACCTCCTGCCCCTCACCTTGAACTTATGTCCCCTTGTGACTGACCCTTCAACTAAGGGGAACAGCTGCTCCCTATCCACCCTGTCCATGCCCCTCATAATCTTGTATACCTCGATCAGGTCGTCCCTCAGTCTTCTCTGCTCCAACAAAAACAACCCAAATCTATCCAACCTCTCTTCATAACTTAAATGTTTCATCCCAGGCAACATCCTGGTGAATCTCCTCTGCACCCCCTCCAGTGCAATCACATCCTTCCTATAATGTGAAAACCAGAACTGCACACAGTACTCCAGCTTTGGCCTCACCAAGGTTCTATACAACTCCAACATGACCTCCCTACTTTTGTAATCTATGCCTCAATTGATAAAGGCAAGTGTTCCATATGCTTTCTTCACCTGCATTTATACAGCACCTTTAGCTCAGTAAAACATGCCAAGGCACTTCACATGAGAGCCATCAAACAAAATTTGGCACCAAGCTACAGAATGAGATGTTAGGACAGGTCAAAGTCTTCAAGAGTTATTCTCATAAGTGAGACTCTCACCATGTTTACACCAAAATAGTGTTTCTCATGAGTTTTACAAAGCTTAAATGATAAGAAAGAGAATCGGACAGATTTAGGGAAGGGATTTTGGCAGTGAAGGCATGACCACCGATGGTGGAACAAACGAAATTATCCTCCGTTTTGAGTGTTCCTCATGGAATAATTCAGGAAAAAGAAATTCAATAATGGAAGAAAAGGTGTAAACAGAAGAGATATTGGGTAAGACAG
The DNA here is from genome assembly GCF_017639515.1 of Carcharodon carcharias. Lineage (NCBI taxonomy): Eukaryota > Metazoa > Chordata > Chondrichthyes > Lamniformes > Lamnidae > Carcharodon > Carcharodon carcharias. The sequence continues at coordinate 27,795,653 of NC_054483.1, read as the reverse complement.
GGTGGAGAATAGAGATTGAAAAAGAGTTGCTATGGGTAGAAAATTAGCAGAGCAGGTCCATACCATCCAGTGGCGAACCCTGTGCTTTCACATTCCGGCATCATTATAGTCATGCTCACGTCACATGCCATGAACAAACGAAGATTATGGGCATTATTTCCTTTTGAAGGAACGTTTGATATGGACAATTTACCCTGACAATATGGAGTCCAGGTGACCCCTTTGTCATTTCTATGCAGTTACAGGGTCAGACATGTCTGGGCACATCTCTGGGAAGTTATTTAACATGGAAACAGCCTTCCTAGGTGTCGATGACCGGTCCTCTCCATTTCAATTGAAGAAACCTAAAGCAACAATGACTGTTAGAACTGCTGAACCCAGGAACGAATGAATACATTTTTGGAGGCTATTATTGGATGGAATATTGTTTGGATGCCAAGCATGTGCCTTTGTGCGACTAATTGCAGAGCCATCAACACATTGTGTGGGCAATGGAAAACCTTGATACTGTTGTCACATGACAGAAAATGGCTTGAGACAGAAAATACCTTATTTATTCTAATAACAGCCCCGAAAAGTCAGTCTGGGATATGAGGAGCACAGGTGGACCATCTTTCCCAGCACAAGTGAGGACTGTGCCTGGAAAATCCACTATTGCCAGAGGAAGCAGGGTTAATTTGTTTGACTTGCAGGGTTATATTCCTTCACTGCAGGGGCTCAACCAATTTTGGCTGTAAAAGCCAGAAACCTACTATTGCTAGAGGTGCCATTGTGAGTGCATCACCAGAAACTGCCAGCCTTCTTTCTCCTCCAGCAAAGCAAAGCCGAGAATTCTCAGGCCTACAACATTTCCAACCACCAACATGAAGGACTAAATTATTACTGATTTTCTCGAACTCCTCTTAAAGATATCAGTGCCTGCTACCCATTTTTTGAAATCATTTTTCCTTGTGTGTGCCTGTGTGTGTGTGTGTGTGTGTGTGTGTGTGTGCGTGTGTGGGCAGAATTTTCTGCCTGTCGGGTGGGAGGACCCGACCCAATCTCCAGCGGGCGGGGAGCTGACCCCCACCGGAGAAGCGGGTCCCGCCGCCATTTTAAGTGGGCAGGCCAATTAAGGCCCACCCAGCGTGACGTCCGGCAGAAGCTCCCTGTGCGGGCGGAGGGGAAATCCCTAATAGCTAGACTGCGCTCTTTCACGCACGTGCACGACCGAGCGCACATCTCCCTGAGGCTAAGTGCAGCCTCAGGGAGATCGCTGAAAGTTGTTCAAACATTAAAAATAGAGAAAAAAAAATCCTTAACATGTCCCCCTCATGTGACAATGTCACACGAGATAGGACACGTTCATAAATTTCACTGAAACTTTAATAAACTTTTTTAAACCCGACATGAAACCTCATCCCGCCGCTGGTGGATGAGGTTTCATGTTTTTTCTATTCACCGCCGGAGCTCCTGTCCAACCCGCTAACCTTAAGGTTGGACGGGCAGGTTCTTTAATTGTTTTAATTGTCTTGTCAATGGCCTCAATTGGCCATTGACAGGTTGGCGGGTGGACAGCTGATTTTGCTGCGCCCCCGCCTACCTGAAGATTTACATGGGGCGGGATGACGTCGGGGGTTCCGCTCCATGTCATCCCGCATCATTTTCACGTCGGCAAGCGGGCCCCGCCCCCTGCTCGCCGAAAGAAAAATTCAGCCCTGTGTGTGTGTGTGTGTGTGTGTGTGTGTGTGAATGTGTGTGCATGCGCGTGTGTAACTGTGTGTCTGTGTATGTGTATGAGTTTGTGTGTGTGTGTGTGCCAATGCATGTCTGTGTGCATTTGTGCGTATCTTTGTGTGTGTCTGTGTGCATGTGAATTCATGTGCATGCGTGTGTTTGCATGTGTGTGTGTGTGTGTGTGTGTGTGTGTGTGTGTGCATTTGTGTGTATCTGTGTCTGTATGTGTGTGTGTGTGCATGTGTGTGTTTACGTGTGTGTGTGCATGTGTGCGTGCGCATCTGTGTGTATATCTGTCTGTGTGTGTGTCTGTCTGTCTGTGTGCGTGTGTACCTGTGTGTGTGGACATGTGTGTGTGTGGGTGTATGTGTGTATGTATTTGTATGTGTGTGTGCCAATGCATGTCCGTGCATGTATGTGTCTGTTCGAGAGCAGTTTAAGGAGAAATTGTCCGGTGAGAGAACAAGTTCAACCAGACGGAGGAGAGTGGTGGTGGATGGGGATTGTTCGGGCCTCTGTTCGAGGAAGAAGCGGACTCGAAACGTTAACTGTGTTCCTCTCCGCAGATACTGTCAGACCTACTGGTATTTTTCCAGGTATTTTTATTTGTGTTTTTGTTTTGGATTTCCAGCATCCGCAGTTTTTTGCTTTTGTCAGAGTATGTGTGCATCTGTGTGTGTGTGTATATGTGTCTGCATGTGGCTGTGTGTCTGTGTGTGTGGCTGTGAGTGTGCATGTGTGTGTGTATGTCAATGCATGCCTGTGCATATGTGTTTCTGTTCCTGTGTGTATCAGTGTGTGTGTGTTTGTGTGTGTCTGTGTATCTGTATGCCTGTGTGTCTATGTGTGTGTGCATTTGTACGTATTTGTGTGTGTGTGCCTGTGTGTGTACATCTGGGTGTGTGTATCTGTGTGTGTGTGTAAGTGTGTGTGTCAATGCATGCCTGTGCGTGTGTGTTTCTGTGTGTATGTGTGTCTGTGTGTGTGTACATGTGTGTGTGTGTGTATATCTGTATGTGTGTATAAGCCTGTATGCCTATCTGTCTGTATGTGTGTGTGTGTATGTGTGTGTGTGTGTATGTGTCTGTGTGTATGTATCTGTGTGTGTGCCTGTGTGTATGTGCCTGTATGTGTGTATATCTGTGTGTGTATGTGTGTGTGTGTATCTGTGTGCCTGCATTTCTGTGTGTGTGCCTGTGTGGCTATGTGTGTGTGCGTGTGTGTATCTGTGATTATGTGTGTGTGTGTGTGTGTGTGTGTGTCTGTGTGACTAAGGTGTGGGTGTTTGTTGTGATTACTTCCCTGATGTTCTGCACATAAACGTTTAGCCTTTCTTTTCATTAAAATTCAGAAGAAAGCCGGTTCTTAAAAGTTACAGTACTTAAGGGAATAAAAGATTCCTTCTGAAAAATACATCTTGTTGCAGTTGCCGAGAGGTGGGGAAAAGACCATAAGACATAGGAGCAGAAATTAGGCCATTCAGCCCATCGAGTCTGCCCCCCATTCAATCATGGCTGATAAGTTTCTTAACCCCATTCTCCTGCCTTCTCCCCGTAACCTTTGATCCCCTTACCAATCAAGAACATATCTATCTCGGTCTTAAATACACTCAATGACCTGGCCTCCACAGCCTTCTGTGGCAATGAATTCCATAGATTCACCACTCTCTGGCTAAAGAAGATTCTCCTCATCTCTGTTCTGAAAGGTCTTCCCTTTACTCTGAGGCTGTGCCCTCGGGGCCTAGTCTCTCCTACTAATGGAAACAACTTCCCCACGTCCACTCTATCCAGGCCTTTCAGTATTCTGTAAGTTTCAATCAGATCCCCCCTCATCCTTCTAAGCTCCTTCGGTATAAACCCAGAGTCCTCAAACGTTCCTCATATGTTAAGCCTTTCATTCCTGGGATCATTCTCGTGAACCTCCTCTGGACCCTCTCCAGGACCAGCACATCCTTCCTGAGATATGGGGCCCAAAATTGCTCACAATATTCTAAAAGTGGTCTGACCAGAGCCTTATAAAGCCTCAGCAGCACATCCCTGCTTTTATATTCTAGTCCTCTCAAAATAAATGCCAACATTGCATTTGCCTTCCTAACTACTGACTCAACCTACAAGTTAACCTTAAGAGAATCCTAGACTAGAACTCCCAAGTCCCTTTGCACTCCAGATTTCTGAATTCTCTCCCCATTTAGAAAATAGTCTATGCCTCTATTCTTCCTACCAAAGTGCATGACCTCACACTTGCCCACATTGTATTCCATCTGCCACTTCTTTGCCCATTCTCCTAACCTATCCAAATCCTTCTGCAGCCTCCCCGCCTCCTCAATACTACCTGTCCCTCCATCTGCAAACTTAGCCAGGATGACCTCAGTTCCTTCATCTAGATCATTAATGTATAAAGTGGAAAGTTGTGGTCCCAACACTGACCCCTGCAGAATTCCACTAGTCACTGGCTGCCATCCTGAGAAGGACCCCCTTATCCCCACTCTCTGCCTCCTGCCAGACAGCCAATCTTCTATCCAAAACAAAAACAGAATTACCTGGAAAAACTCAGCAGGTCTGGCAGCATCGGCGGAGAAGAAAAGAGTTGACGTTTCGAGTCCTCATGACCCTTCGACAGAACTTGAGTTCAAGTCCAAGAAAGAGTTGAAATATAAGCTGGTTTAAGGTGTGTGTGTGGGGGGCGGAGAGATAGAGAGAGAGAGAGGTGGGGGGGGGTGTGGTTGTAGGGACAAACAAGCAGTGATAGAAACAGATCATCAAAAGATGTCAACGACAATAGTACAATAGAACACATAGGTATTAAAGTTAAAGTTGGTGATATTATCTAAACGAATGTGCTAATTAAGAATGGATGGTAGGGCACGCAAGGTATAGCTCTAGTGGGTTTTTTTTTTTATAATGGAAATAGGTGGGAAAAGGAAAATCTTTATAATGTATTGGAAAAAAAAAGGAAGGGGGAAACAGAAAGGGGGTGGGCTTGGGGGAGGGAGCTCACGACCTAAAGTTGTTGAATTCAATAGTCAGTCCGGAAGGCTGTAAAGTCCCTAGTCGGAAGATGAGGTGTTGTTCCTCCAGTTTGCGTTGGGCTTCACTGGAACAATGCAGCAAGCCAAGGACAGACATGTGGGCAAGAGAGCAGGGTGGAGTGTTAAAATGGCAAGCGACAGGGAGGTTTGGGTCATTCTTGCAGACAGACCGCAGGTGTTCTGCAAAGCGGTCGCCCAGTTTACGTTTGGTCTCTCCAATGTAGAGGAGACCACATTGGGAGCAACGAATGCAGTAGACTAAGTTGGGGGAAATGCAAGTGAAATGCTGCTTCTCTTGAAAGGAGTGTTTGGGCCCTTGGACGGTGAGGAGAGAGGAAGTGAAGGGGCAGGTGTTGCATCTTTTGCGTGGGCATGGGGTGGTGCCATAGCAGGGGGTTGAGGAGTAGGGGGTGATGGAGGAGTGGACCAGGGTGTCCCGGAGGGAGCGATCCCTACGGAATGCCGATAAGGGGGATAATCTTCTATCCATGCTAGTACCTTGCCTCTAACACCACGGGCTCTTATCTTACTGAGCAGCCTCCTGTTTGGCAGGAGAAATTATCCCAATCTCTCCCCTGTCTGTAACACCATTATATAAAAGAATAAAGTTTGGAGAAAACAGGGTTGGTGTGACCTGATTCAGACAATGAAGGACTGGTTGAGGGTGATGAAACCAGCTTTGTCTGAGCTGATAGTTGTCCTGAGGCGCTCTCCAAGAAACTCAAAAAGGACAGAGGTCAGATTTCCAGTTGCTTCACAATGGACTTGGTTCTAAATCTCCAAGATGGAATAATGGAAACGGAACAATAGAGTCAGGTTTGGGCCTCGCTACTCAGCGTGATGAGTGGGAGGGGTGCGTGTGAGCAGCAACAATGGTGAATATCTGAAAGGTTTGCATGCGTAGTGGATCGCGCTGTGAATAAAAGCCTTTTCAGTCCAATAAGCTGAAAGTATACTTATTTTTAAAAACCCTGTGCTTCAGCCCAGAGTCCTGCCATGCTGTGTGAAGGAAATGGACATTTCAAGCCCAGGGATAAAAACAAAAAAAAAACTGCGGATGCTGGAAATCCAAAACAAAAACAGAATTATCTGGAAAAACTCAGCATTGATGCTGCCAGACCTGCTGATTTTTTTTTCCATTTCAAGCCCAGGGATGTTTTTAAAAGCGGTGAAAGCACTCTGAGAGCTTTAGAAGAACGATAGGTTGTGTTGAGATCCCCAGTAACGGCGCTCCAGCCCCCCACATCCCCAACTCATAACCCTCAAACGCGCTCTGTTTCCACTGCACAATTAGGGTATTTGTTTCACCGCGAGGACAACGGGAGCTGCATTGATGTAGCACCTTTAACATCCTAAAGCGTCGCAAGGTGCTCCCGTAACCATGTTATCAAACAAAATTTGACCGCGTGCCGCGTAATGAGATATTGGGACATCTGACCATAAGCTTGGTCAAGGAGGAGAGAGGGGGTTGGAGAGTTTTCAGAAGCGTTGGCACTGACCTGAGTTAAGAACAATGCCCCAAGCACCAAACCCACTGCCCAGACTGCAGTCTCCCTTTTGGTTCAGGTCGGCCTATCCTGGCTAGTTCTGACACCCAAGTACGGGTCGGCTCTTAACACAGAACTCGAGCCCAAGGCTATAGGTGGAGAGATAGGGGCCAGTTAAAATGGGGAGCTTGGCTGTGCTCTGTGCAGGCCAGGAGGATTCTCCCAACAGGTACAGGCTGAATGCCAACAGGTTTGAGGGCGGCTCCCAGTTACAGAGTGGATCAGGATGTTGCTGCATCTCTTCTCACTGCCACTACACATACACCAGTGAGCATTACTGTTAGTTAAGACAGGGAATCTGAGTGTTCCCAATATTTCTGTTAGATATCTGGGAAATGACCATTCACGACTGATGGAATCAATGTTTCACCCTTGCAAATTCCACCCCCCCCCCCTCACTGTCTTCCTGTGAATCATTTTCCCCACCCTCGACTTCCACTCTCCCCTTCCCTCTATTTTCTCGTCCTCTCTTTCCCTATTCTCCCTGCTCGCAGGAGAGCCTCCCTGGTTTTTGGGAGAGACTTGAACAACTGCTGCAATCGGGAAACCACGAGAGAGAGAGAGAGAGAGATACTCAATTGCAGGGGACTCAATTTTTATCACGGACCACCGTAGATGTCAACTAGTCAAACCCCTGGAACGTCTTCGATCTTATTGTCCATGTCACATTCAATGGCTCAATTGTTCTGCCATTATGTGAGTCTGGTAACTGATCCATGCTCCCTGTGCTTGATTGTTTAAACCTGGTTAGTGACTCAGAGCTGAAATGCACAGACACATAGAAAGACCCAGAAACTGCTGGCAGCTGAGCTGGGATTTTGTGAGTGCAGAGGTAGTTCAAAGAACTGTGAATAAACCTGTTGCAGGCTGAGAAACTAATGTCGTCTCTGTATTGCTCAGAGGCTAATTATGTATGTAAAATATACACCAAACAGGCAAATACATAACAGTCAGAGGAGCCCCCGCAAATCACCTCCTCTGACAATGCAACACTCCCCCACTGAAACATCGGCCTAGATTAATGTGTTCAAGCTCTGGAACAGCGCACAAACTCACAACTGCCTGACTTTAGAGGTGAGAGCTCCACCAGCTGAAGAAAGCTGACTCCAAAGATTCATTAGTTTCAGTGTGCGGATTTGGAGACGGTCCCTTACGATGAGGCCGTGCAACGCCCCAGTTTCAGGAAAGCAGGGAGCTGGAGCCAGGCTGGGGTCATTGAGGAAGCCTGCCAGGGGAAATTTGTAAGTTTGTGGATCGACACTGGAAGCCGTTCTGTGTAAGGTTAGGCACCACACCTGGAGTATTGCGTGCAGCAGTTGGTCTCCTTACCTAAGAAAGGATATATTTGCCATAAAGGGACCACAGCGAAGGTTCACTGGGCTGATACCGGGGATGGCAGGACTGTCTTATGAGAGATTGGTTCGACTGGGCCTGTATTCACTGGAGTTTAGAAGAATGAGAGGGGATCTGATTGAAATTGTAAAATTCTAACAGGGCGAGACAGACTGGATGCAGGGAGGATGTTTCCCCTGGTTGGGGAGCCTAGAACCAGGGGCCACAGTCTCAGGATACAGGGCAGGCCATTTAGGACTGAGATGAGGAAAATTTTCTTCACTCAGAGGATGGTCAACCTGTGGAATTCTCTCCCGCAGAGGCTGTGGAGGCCGGGTCACTGAGTACATTCAAGAAAGAAATTGATAATTTTTTGGATATTAGGGGAATCAAGGGGTATCGAGAGAAATCGGGAATATGGTGTTGAGATAGAGGATCAGTCATGATCATATTGAATGGCGGAGCAGACTCGAAGGGCCGAATGACCTACTCCTGCTCCCAGTTTCTATGTTTTGATGAAAATAGACCCATTTCCTTTCTCATTCCTTTGTAGATTATCGAAGAATTGGATCAACAATCAATAATATAATGAAATGCAAAGATCATCATAATCCCTGATGCCCAGGTGTTCATCATGGCCTGCTTTCAGAGTGAGGTTTCTGCTCCAGAGGTACAAGATCTGCATTCCCTCAGTTACATGGTAGTGTTATTGACTTGTAAATACTGGGTGGAAGACAAGAACATCCAGCTGAATACATTCTCCAACGGTTGGTCACCAAAGAGCTAGAGCTTAGGAAAAGGATTAGACTTCCCAGGGAGACCGGCTTGGCTGTTGGCTTTAGAAATGTTTATAAGACTGGGCCTTTGTGAGAATTGTTTATTTACCCATCGATTGGGACGAAATGTGATGCCTACCAAGGTGACTTTGCCATTGGCTCCAGTCCACTCTTCCTCAGGTACAATCCACAAGCTATCATGATCCCAAGACATTTTTACCCCCACTTCGACTTGAATGCTGGCCTCAACTCCGCTTCAGGTCATATATGCTGAGCAAGTACTTTTCTTCAAAATAATGCTTATGTTGTATTATTGTGGAATAATGCTCACCAAAAAAGCTGACTGATGGACCAAGGCTTTTTTGAATTGTTTGTTTTGGTCACCCTGAAGGATAACAACATGACTTGATAGATTCTGGAAAGCTACTTTCTTGGTTGCCAGTTAATTAGTTGGACGCGGTTTGGGACAATTCTTTGTAGGATTGATGGCTGGTGTGTATGACAATGTTGTGACACTCTGGAGAGGTAAGTGTGCGAGTAAAGCTATCCAATGGCAGGAGGTTCAGTAACCAGAGATTGAGACAGTTGACAAAGGAGCCAGAGGTGAGATGAGGAGAATTGTATTTTACTGCAGCAAGTGGCCTTGACATGTAATGATGTGCCTGAAAGGGTGGTGGAAGCAGATTCAAGAGTAACTTTCAAATGGGGGGTTGGTTCTCAACTTAAAAAGGACCAATTTGCAGGGTTTGGGGGAAAGTGCAGGGTTGAGCGGAACTGATTGGATAGCTCTTTCAAAGAGTTGGCACGGGCACAATGGGCCGAATATTCTCATTCTCTGATTCAATGATGATGTTGCAGTCTTCAGTTCACATCCCCAAGCTATGTTTTATTCATTGTCTTTCCTGCTTGCTACAGCAGTGTTATTTGTATTTGTTAGCTTCAGTATTGAAGATTTCATATCTGCGTTCATCAACAACTATTCCTGATTTTCCTCAATAACTATTACAATTAAGGTCACTGGCCGAGGGTATCACTTCACTTGCGCTCAGAGACATCCGTAATCTGGGCACAAGCCAATCAAGCAGCTTTAAAGATTTTAAGACAACCGACATCAAACACAGCTTTGAATTCTACAATCTGTCCCAGAAAGGGTTGCTCTGTGAATGATTAATGAACTTGCTGATTCGACATATGTGGTGAGGTCACTGGACTGAAAGTATAAAAAAAACATGATCTTGAGATGTAAAAGCTGTATACCAGGTGTTTGTGTGTTAAAGAAACAGTTGGCATCTTTTAACACATTGCCAGTCTGAACCTTCTGCAGTGTGGGACTGACCGAAGTAGACACTGATGTTACAGCCCATGCCTCTTCGATTGAGGAAATTCCCACCTATTCTCACGTTCTTAACTCAGGTGAAGCTTTGATGAGGCTCACAAGAGGTCCGAAACAAACAGCTCGTGAAAGATCCAGTGCCAAACCCTGGCTTCCACCTCCAACAAAGCTCAAGAGCAACCTTAAACATCATCCACACAAACCATGGCAGATCTGGAGTCTTGCTGAGCAAATGGGAAATGCAAAGCTCTCCAGTTTGCGACCGTGATCACGTAGAACATGATGGAACATGTAACAATCAATGGCCAGCTCACAAATATGAAGGAGGTAGCAAGTCCTGACCCTGTCATCTGGCTGATACATCTGAATATAAAAGAATAGCAATTGTTCTACATCTACATCAGCCAGGGGAAAGAAGGTGGTTCTGTAGCAGTGAGTTGAAAAGTGTCTCCTGCACAGAAAGATGGGCCACATGTCCACTGACAGCAACAAAAACAGAAAATGCTGGAAAAAAACTCAGCAGGTCTGACAGCATCTGCAGATAGAGAAACAAAGTTAACATTTAGAGTCCATATGACTCTTCTTCAGAGCTACAGAGAAGTAGAAATGTAGCTCTCTGTAGCTTCTACTTCTCTGTAGCTCTGAAGAGTCATATGGACTTGAAACATTAGCTCTATTTCTCTCGCCACAGATGCTGTCAGACCTGCTGAGTTTTTCCAGCATTTTCTGTTCTGGTTTCAGATTTCCAGCATCTGCAGTATTTTTCTTTTGTCCACCAGCAGCACTGCCTGCGCAAATCTCTCAGCACATAATATGTCAATACGAAGAGGGCCGATTTATCAAGGCTTCAAGCTGTGGTCTGAATAAGTATCAATACTTTGGTACAGAAAAATTATGTTCAGCCCTCCAGATTGGGCCTGTTGCCTGATAGTTCATTAATTCCAATTCTCTCCCTTTTTTGCTGAGTCACTTGATATGGTTCCTTTTCCAAGTCCTGACCAGAATTGCACTGAAATAGGCTGTGCCAGTTGGTGGACATGTCTTTGAGCTGCCTAGTTCCCAAGCTCTAGTACACCATCTCAATGCCCCCTTGACCCCTCTTGGCTGCAGAGCCAGGAAAATTTGAGGCTCAGAAGTGCTTGCAGTTTCTAACGTGTTTGCCAGCAGATATTTCTCCAGGCAAGTACAATGTCATACTGTTGCTTAAAGATCAGGAATTGTAACATGTAACACAATGCATTATTCTGCTCAGATGGCCTGAAGCTTTATCCCTTGGGAGGCAAGAAAGCCTAATTGCTGTTAAGTAAGCATAAACCTGGGACACTCAGAGATCAATTGTTCTTTCCCAAGGGGACTTTGTAAAATGCTGGCCAGTTTTGGGTCCAGGTGAGAAGCATTAAATAATCAACTTTTCTCCCTATTGAAATAACACAAGCTAGCCATGGGATATAGGTTGGAAATGATACATCAGCTTATCATTAGGGACCTCCAGTGGCATTGCTCAGATGAAGAACATGATCATTCTTGTAAATGTGCTTGTGGTGTACAGCTGAGGGAAGTTAGAACACTGCCTCTAGGGCAACTAAGAATAACAGACATTGCAGTTACAGAGAGACCCATTGATCTCACTGCACTGGGGGGATCCCAACATTGTCAAGTGTGTAACCTTAATATATAACACTTGAGCTTCCATGGCATTGCACACAGGGATTCGAGACCAAATTCCTGTCTTCAATTGAAATGGGGTTAGATTATAATTGGAACAAGTTATGCCGCACTAATTCAGTCCTCGTTTTAATGTAACAAGTTCTGTCCATTGGTAGTTTGTGTGTATATTTATAAAGGAAACTGTCCATGTAAATTTGTAATGCTATAATGACATGCATAGAAAAACCCCCCACGGAAGTGTTTGAAATTGCACCAGACATTCTGCGAAACAGCAGCCAATATTCATACAGCTGGTATTAATCCTCGATCCAGATGGACAAAATCATGGGATACATGCAGCATAAAGAACTAGTCAATACCTAATCACTGAGCCAACTCCAGGAGACCCTTGCTTTGAGCTTCCTCGAGGAGGACAGGGCACTGACAAAGCAGTCACCTGCTGCATTAGTGGAGGATGAGGAACGAGCCAAAGGGTGATTGTGGCCACGAGTCCCAGACCATGCAACACATCACATCAATCTGCTGACTGAGATCTGTTGTGGGAGACACCTCATTTCTCCCCTCGGCATCTCAGGGGGCCACGAAAAGGATGGCCAAACTAGACATCTCATAATAAGCTTTGCCCCGTCAGCTGGAGGTGGTCACTTTACACAGCTTGACTTGATGCCCCCTGACTCCCCCTCTCAAAGTCAAAAACTGAAAATATTGCTTCCCTCGCGCCCATCAAATAGTTGGACTGGGAAATTAAGAAAATTCAACTCACAGGGTCGCAAATTGAGTCCAGCAAAGGGTGAGACCTTCAAATGGAAACTCCAATGAGAAAATTAAAAGACACAAAAGATAGTTTTTGATTTTTTTTCTCTGCACTTATCTTTTGACATTAGTACTTTTTATTGCTGAGATAAAATGGCAGCTACAAAACTTTCTGAAAGCAATTTGAGAGCTTGGTGAAAACCATTGGGCTTGGGGCAGATTGACTAGAGTCATGAGTTTGTTCCTGCAGACCCTAGAATAAACATTGAGATATTATAGTGGAAAATGGTGACAGAGAGATGGCAACAGGAAGTGCGATGGCGCAAACAGGAAGTATGTACAGACTTCAGATGTTTAATCAATTATTCGTATCGGTTGAAAAAAATGAAACAGAAATACAAAATTCCACAGGCCTGAATTTCAAACTTTTTTTAGGGGAAAGTGACATGCAGAAAAGCACGAGAAAGATCGCGAGGAAGCTGAACCATTTTACAAAGAATAATGACCCTATGATCTGTTTTTAGATTTTGGCCTTTAATTACAATTTAATATGCTTCAAGATGCACGGGAATGCCTTGGAGAAGATGCTGAGGAGATTTACGAGGAATGAAAGGCTTCAGTCATTTGGAGAGACTGGAGAAGTTGGGCTTTTCTTTCCTTAGAACAAAGGAGGTTAAGAGGAGATTTAATCGAGGTGTTCAAAAGTAGCATTGGCTTTGACAGAGTAGATGGGGAGGAACTGTTTCTACTAGCAGGAGTGTCAGTAACTAGAGAACACAGTTTCAAGGCCACGGACAAAAGAACAACAGGGCGAATTGAGAAATGTATTTACTCAGCAAGTTGCTGTGATGTGGAATGCACTGCCTGAAAGGGCAGTGGAAACAGATTCACTCATCACTACCAAAGGAAAATTGGATATATAATCGAAAAGGCAAGATTTTCAGGGCTCTGGGGATAGAGCCAGGGAGTAAGAGTTAATTGGAGAGCTCCTTCAAAGGGTTGTCATCGGCACGATGGACTGAATGACCTCCTCCTGAAAAATTCAATGGCTCCAGGGGCTTTGCCGTATCAGGTTGAGCCTTGCAAAACGGAGAAAAACTAAATCACTGTGACATCTCCCGGTTCGCAAAGCCCTTCAGCCTTTCATGCTGATGAAAGGATTGAAATGCCTTGCTGACAGACTGACATCATAGGTAGATCTTCCGCCGTGCATTTCACTGGACATCAGCGTTTAAAGCTCGCATTAGCATTGTTTCTGGAACTTAGCTGACCCATACATAAACATTTTTATGTAGATTATTGGCAGCTTTATGAAGCCAAATGCATAATGCGAAAGGCTCACTTAATAATGGCTATGTTTTGCATGTCAACCTTTGTCTCCAGTATGCTCAAAATTGTAAATCTGTTGCCTGCTGAATGAAAGGTAATCTATCCGATATAAAACTGCCCTTGGGAGTGAAGGTCCAGGAAACTATTAACAATTCTAATTGATCTGTACGCTCCAAACCCACATCACAGCAACTTCTGGAAGGCTTGCAACTGGTCTTCAAAGGAAACTTGATAGACCTGAGAAAACCTGCAAGGATGATCATCTGTGCCTCTCCGTGACTCAAAATGATGAATGGGCCCGGCTATCGTTTTAGCTGAGAATGAAAATGAGCCCATGCCCGGCAATGTCATCTGAGGCAGGGGCCTTTGCTTCAACTGGGAGATCTTTTCCGTGGTCAGGAGCTTTTCCCTTTTGGCCTGGCTGTGATGTCTCAAGCTTGGGTTCTCTGGAGGCGACAGCAAGGATGGCTTTATTGTGGCTTTGACAACGAGATCGCAAGACTTGTTGTCAAAATGCTGGGAAATTAAGTCAATAAGGCAGTGGCTACAGATCAATGGAGCAAAAAGATTGGTTGGACTTTGAGAGATTTGGTATGACAAAAAACTGAATAGAATAAACTATCTGATGAGCGGATAAAGGATAAAATCCAGCCAACAATGCACTCTGAACTGACTTGAAGCCTCAAAAGTTTCTTGCTGAATACCTGAACTTACTACCTCGACCTGAGCCCACTGACTTGTGATCATTTCCAGCTATTCTGCAGTAATACATTATTCTTCGGCACCCTTTTAATCCCCTACCTGCTGACCCCTTCTGGTCTGACATCAACATCCCCGTGAAATACTCTCCGTTCTGTGGGGCGGATGTGGCTCGGTGAGTAGGAATCTCGTTGATGAATTCGACTGCTGTAGGATTAAGATACTTCAGCACAAAGTCACAGGCTGATTCTTCAGTGCAGTACTAAAGGAGTGCTGCACTGCTGGAGGTGCTATCTTTCAGATGAGATAGTAAATTGAGACCTCTATCCTCTCAAGTGGGTGTAAAAAGTTCCAGGGCGCATCTTCATTAAAGAGCAGGTAAGTTCTCCCGTGTCAAAAACAGAATTACCTGGAAAAACTCAGCAGGTCTGGCATCATCGGCAGAGAAGAAAAGAGTTGATGTTTCGAGTCCTCATGACCCTTCAACAGAACTGATTTTTCTTTACAAGGAGAGGGGTGAAATATCTCCTGTGTGTTCTGTCCAATATTTATATGTTAGCCAACACCTATAAATGGATAAAAGCAAAATACTGCTGTTGCTGTAAATCAGAAACAAAAACAAAATGCTGGAAAAACTCAGCAGGCTTGGCAGCATCTGTGGAGAGAGAAACAGAGTTAACATTTCGAGTCCATAAAACCTTTCTTCAGAGCTGTGTGTGTGTGTGTGGAAATCTAAAAATGGATTATAGGGTAATGAACACAGTGCTGATTTGGGATCTTGCTATGCGCAAATTGTCTGCTTTGTTTCCTATATTACTACAGTGACTAGACTTCAAAAGGTACTCCTTCTGGGACACTTTGGGATGTCCTGGTGTGATGAAAGGTGCTATAGAAGTGCAAGTCTTTCTTTCATAATGTCACAGAATAATTATGCCATGGTTTTCTGGACCATTGACCTATACATTATAACTTTACAACAATTGAGTGAAGCCATTCAGAATCAATTTCAGTGAGATCTCTTGATCGCAGTGCAGAAGTCACGTGTGCATTTTCAAGCTGGCATTGAAAATAAATGAGTTGTGAAACACGATAGAACTTCCCCAATCAGGTGCATCTCCAGAGAATTGTGGCGCAGTTGGTAACACTCTTGCCTCTGAATCACACAGTTCCAGGTTTCAAATCCCACTCCAGGACTTGAGTACAAATATTAAGGCTGATAACTCCAGCACAGTACTGGGGGAGTGCTGCACTGTTGGAGGTGTTTTTCAGATGAAACGCTAAAGCCAGGCCATCTGCCTGTACTGATGGATGTAAAAGATCCTGTGGCACTATTTTGAACAGCTGAGGAGTTACCCCTGATGTTTTTACCAACATTTACCCCTCAGTCAACTTCACAAAACAGCACAGATTATCTGGTCAATATCACATTGCTATTTTTGGGGGTTTGTGGAGCCCAAATTGGCTGTCACGATTTGTACGTCACAGTAGTGACTGCACTTCAAGAAGTACTTCATTGGCTGTAAAGCATTTTTGTCTTGAAAAGCATTCTACAAATGCAATTCTGTCTTTCTTTTCCAGACAGTGCACATTGTATGTGCAGCGAGAAGGAAACGGATCAGGGTGTGTCCAGGGAGATCAAAATTTCAGAACTTAGATTGCATTATTTCAAAAGACGTGGGGACGGCCCAGAGTTTTAAGTGGAGTGGGGCATTTTGCAGTGAACCCCATTTATTAGATTTTGCTCCATGTTTTCTGCTCCTAACATTTCTTCAGCAATTCTCTGACATGATTGGGAGCAGATAACGAAACAGTGAGGCCAGCAAGGATCTTGGACCCTGGTGAGTGATGAGACCAGCAGTCTACCTTTGGATAGAGAAAGAAACCCAGGAACGATAGAGATTGTCCAGTCTTGAAACCTCCCAGTGGCATTGATCACAGTGAGTTGAGGAATACAGGGTGTTAAAGTCAAAGCAATGTTCTCAACAAAGTGTGACGGAGACAGTGCTATGGGAAATTGTACTGTGATACTACAAGTACCACACAACGTTGACAGAACAAGATAAATTTCATACCTTTACGAATAAAACATTTTTCTCCAAGGCAGTATCCTGAATCCTGCTGGTCCATCATGCCCTGGGCTTGCTGCTCCAGATTGGTTCCCAGCCTGGCAACACCTCAAGTGAAAATTCTTGTTCCCTTGACCAAGCCTCTCAATGGCCTCACTCCCTTCTTATCTCTGTAACCTCCTCCAGCTACACAGCCCTCCAAGATCTCGGTGCTGCTCCAATTCTGGCCTCTGGTGCATCCCTGATTTTAATCATTCCACCATTGGCGGCCGTGCCTTCTGCTGACTGGGCCCTAAGCTCCCCTTCCGCCCCCACCCCCCCCCAACCCCAAAGTGGTTACAGAGCTATATTATCTGTGACAGAACTTTTGTCTCTTTAACTGCAAGGGATTAATTGTCATGTCCCCCTTTGTGTCCGCTCTCGAAAACCAAAAGGGGTGGGGGAGCAATTCAAACCCCAACAGCAATGGCGCACAGCAGAAAGTTGAGATATCTTTGGTCATTGACGTTATAATTACTGTTCATACATTTCCAGATCAATGATATATCAGCTCCTGCTCGTAATCCCTCCATCAGTCAGTCATGTGTGGTGCTGAGTGAATCTGAGGAGCGTTTGAAGCTTGAGATAGTGGGTGCGACATTTCTCTGTTCAGTAAACTGAATGTTCAAAAAGTAAACACGGTCACTGTAGATGATTGGGTAAATAGTGGTGGCTTATCAGAACAGCTTTATGGAACGACTGGTTTCTAAATAAATTGCAGACAGCTTTTGATGTAATTTCCCAGTATGGAGTTTCATTCACTGGCAGCACACATGAGGGATTCAAGCATGATTTGCTGCACATTAAAATCAGTGTCTCTTCCTTCCCAAGTATCTATTGTCCATGCTCAGCAGACAGAGAAAGGAGCAACTTAATCACAGAGAAGTGAAATGTGACAAGGCACATTTTGATTGGAAGAACCAGGAGGGACAAAATCAAACAAAGGGTACAATTCTAAAGGGGGTGCAGGAGCAGAGGGACCTGGGTTTCCATGGATAAATTATTGAACATGGCCGAACAGATTGAGAAGGTGGTTATAAAGGTGAGCAGAATCCTGGACTTTATGAGTACAAAAGCAAGAAAGTTGTGGCTCACCTTCATAAAACACTGGTTCAACCTCAAACTGAAGTTTTGCATCAGTTCTTGGCACCCCCCCCCCCACCCCCAACCGTCTTTGGGAAGGATGTGAAGGCATTAGAGTGCAGAAAAGATTCACAAGAATGGTTTCAGGGATGAGGGACTTCAGTTATATGGATAGACTTGGAGAAACTAGGACTGCTCTCCTTAGGGAAAAGAAGGTTGAGAGGAGATTTGATAGAGTTTCTCAAAATCATGAGGGACCTGGACAGAGTTGATAGGGAGAAACTGCTCCCATTGATGGAAGGATGGGGCAAAAGAGGTCATTGATTGAAGGTGATTGACAAAAGAAGCAGTGGAGACTTGAGGAAAAACTTTTTTTCTTCAGTGAGTGGTTAAGATCTGGTCTGAGAGTAAGGTGGAGGTAGATTCAATTGGCGCTTTCAAAATTGGATAATTACCTGAAGAGAAAATATTTTTAGGGCTATGTGGGAAAGGCGGCGAGCGTGAGTTGACCATGCAGAGGAATGGCACAGACATGACAGGCTGCATGTTCTTCTTGTGTACTGTGCTGTGCTTTCAGTGTTTATGTTCTACATAAGCATCTTCCCACCTTCATCTCTCTGTATCAGCATAACTCTGTATTTCCCCTTCCTTTGTGTTTATCCAGCTCCCCCTTGAAGGCATCCCTGTGACAATTAGTTCCGCACTCTCATTATTTCCTAGGTCAAGAATGTTTGGTTCTCAAGTTTTGAAGACTTTTTTTGTACATGGTTCTGTCAATAGCGCGAGTCCCCACAATATTTACACTTTGTTCATTTGAATACAATCTCCAGGACTTGAGACTTCAGTGAGCGGCCTCACGAACACCAATCACCTTTGGAGTCCCCCAAGTGCTTCACAACCATTTTATCATTCTTGTCACTGTTGTAATGCAAGCAAATTGGCTTGTATCAGATTCATAGGAAATAGGAGCGGAGTACGCCATTCAGCTTGTAGACCCTGCTCCACCATTATATAAGATCATGGCTGCTATGTTTGTGTTTCAAATTCCACATTATCGTCTACCCCCGCTAGCCTTTGATTCCCTTGCCTAACAAGAATCTACCTACCTCCGCCTTGAAGATATTCAATGACCACCCCCCCAGCCTCCACCACCTTCTGAGGCAGAGTTCCAAAGTCGCACAACCCATCCTCATCAGCCTCTCGCACTGAAGCTGGATGGACCAAGGCAGAATCACCCACTGAGATATTGAGCTGTTTTGAAAGTGGTTGTGGAGTCATGGAAGAGTCAAGTGTTTTGGAGATCCTCGAAAAGTGGTCACCGAAAGAGGGTGGACAAGTACAATGGACGATGATAAAGATTCATGGAGTGTTGGTCATTTTCTCAAACGGACTGGAATGCTCCACCATTGGTGGTTGTGCCTTTGGCCACCAAGATCTGAGCTCTCGAATTCCTGCTCTAAGCCTTTCCACCTCTTTGTCCTCCTTTTAAGGCATCCCTTCAAGCTTACCTCATTGAAGAAAGTTTTTGCCATCTGACCTGATATTCCTTTACATGGCTTGATTTAAATGTGGTTTGATAACTAACTGAAATGTATAAAATTATGAGGGGCCTGAATTGAGTGGCGAGGAAGAGGAAATGGATTTATAGTAAGAGGTAGGAGTTTTTTTTAAGGGGATATTAGTGGACATTTTTCGGCCCAGCGTGTTAATGGTATGTTAATTGTATTGTTAAGATACAGGTGAAGGGCACTGTTCAGTTAAATACCTAGAGTACTTACAAAGAGAGACTGCTAGGACCCTGTGGTGGTAGTAGAAGGCAGATAGATGTATGTAATGCTGCATTCTGTGAGTAGATCACTTAGCAAGAAAAGTATTAGCATCTGGTTTCATACGTCATCCTTTCACACCTCTAATTATCATAGAGACTGGTGGAGATCTGGAACCCACTGCCTGAGTAACTTTTCAAAGTACATGGATATGCTCTTGAAGTACCGTGACCTACAAGGTTGTGGACAAAGAGCTGGAAAGTTGAACTGGAATGGGTGGCCATTTGTCAGCTGCAGTGGACATGATGGGCTGAATAGCCTCCTTCCATGCTGTAAATTTCTACAATTGTATGGTTCCAACATTCTGTCAGCAAGAGCTCCAGTTTGCCGAGCGCCGTCAGTGGCAGAGACTCAGCACGGGGGGCTGCAGTTTGAGTAAATAGCTGTATCGTAGCCGGCTCTTTGGAAGAACACAAAGTCCTTTAAAAGGTGTTCATTCACGCAAGCTGCCTGTTGGTGAAGGATTAACAGATTAGTGTTTCTACTGTGAAAGTGGACATGGATGAATTTTACTTCAGTTAAGCCACTGAAATGATCACGGATGCACAAAAACAATCAGCAAATGTATGTGAATGCAATTCCCCCTAAATCCTTCAGCCTCAACATTCAAATAGGAATTTATGTGATCTCAAGTGATGCAGAAACAAAATCTAATCTCCGAGAATAATGTAAGGAATTTGGATTGTAACACTGTTGTTAGTAGACAGATGACTCTTGCTGCTCTTAATTATAAGCCCTCGTTCTTATTTTCCTGTGTCCATGAGATGTGGGCATTACTGGCTAGGCCAGCATTTATTGCCCATCTCTAATTGCCCTTGAGAAGGTGGTGGTGAGCTGCCTTCTTGAACCGCTGCAGTCCATGTGGTGTAGGTATACCCACAGTGCTGTTAGGGAGGGAGTTCCAGGATTTTGACCCAGCGACAGTGAAGGAACGGCGATATATTTCCAAGTCAGGATGGCAAGTGACTTCGAGGGGAACTTCCAGGTGATGGCATTCTCATGCACCTGCTGCCCTTGTCGTTCTGGGTGGTAGAGGTCGAGGGTTTGGAAGGTGCTGTTGAAGGAGCCTTGGTAAGTTGCTGCAGTGCATCTTATAGATGGTGTACATTGCTGCTGCTGTGCGTTGGTGGTGGAGGGACTGAATATTTAAGGTGGTGAATTCTGGGCTCATGTTAATTTTTAGCAATGCTATCATTTAAACACAAAGCACTGTAGTACTTTGCCAAGCATAAACACGGGTCAATCCAATTGAGGTCCATGGTTGCCAATGTTCTCTAAGGGCATGGTACCTGAAGGAGGAGGAGGGTCATTTACACAGCCCCGATCATACCAAAACATCTCAAATGAATGATTTTGTCAGCACAGTTGTGCTAAACGCAGCAGGAATCCTGGAATAATGGCATCAAGCAGCCATGAAATGAGCAATCAGCCAGTCTCCTGATGATATTGGCTGAAGGGTGAATGTTGCAGTCAGGGCATGCGGAGAACTCTTTTTAAACCCTCTTCAAATCATCCATCTGAACAGCAGATTTTCACAGCTCATGCAGAAGACAACACTGAGGACAATGCACACTCTGTTATGATGCCTTCGTCAAGGTTGTCAATCTTGGTTACAGCACAATCCGCAACCCTCTGGCATTTCTCAGGGACCTTTCATGACCTCAGGATGTCTCACAGCACTTTACAGCCCATGAAGTGCCCTTTGGGGCGTAGTCACTGTTGTAATGTTGGAAACGCTGCAGTTAATTTGAATGCCACAAGCTCCCACAAACACCGATGCGATAAATGATCCAATCTTCTGACTTAGTCATTGCTTGAAGGATAAATATTGTCCACAACATCAGGAGAACTCCCCTGCTGTTCCTAGAACAGGGATCCTTGACATCCACCTGAAGAGCGGACAGGAGCTCAGTTTAATGTCTCTTCCGACCGACAACACCTTGAAGAGTGCGTTACTCGTCCAGTGCTGGCATTGGAGTGTTAGCCTGCATTTTGTGCTCTGGAGTGGGGTAATAAAGCGTGTGTCTCAGAGAGGAGAGTGCTGCTCACTGAGCTATGACTGATGTCTCATTGTGACACCAGTCCCAAGCTTCCTTCACTGGTCCTGCAGTCAACAGAGTGTCACCCCACATCCATTCCAAACAAGTAATTTGGAATGTAGAAGCTACTAACCAAAGCTTTGGCCAATTTGGTCATGGTCTTGTCAACTTGCAAGGAGATTTCTTTGGTTTGGCACAGGTTTGGCGTCAAGACAAACCCATGACCTCAAAAGCAAGTGACCCTGCCAGTCAATCCTCTCAAATTCAAATCTTCCCCAAAGCAAAGAGCAAGACCAACCCGAGTAGAAAAAGGAACTGAAATTGTTTCTGACAATAGAAGAAGATATTCAATGACAGGCATAACCTCACTCAGGTGGCAAAGTCACTCTGGCAGTTGCTTCAAGAAGTAATGAAGGACTTCAATGTGTCCTTCTGCAGGTTAGTTTGGCTGAACATCTTTATGGTGTTTTGCAGATGTTAAAAAGCAGATTCTTTGAGATACCATCCTTTAGAAATATCTTTCACAAGTGCAAACATATAGAATTTTTTGGCACAAAAAACAGGCCGTTTAGCCCTACTGGCCCATGCTGATGTTTATCCTCCACATAAGCCTCATCCCACCCTATTTCATCTCACCCAATCAGCACATCCTTCTATTCCTTTCTCCTTCATGTGTTTATTCAGTTCCCTTTGGCTTAGTAGTAGCACCCTAACGTGTGCATCATGGGGTCAAAGCCATTCCAGTATTG
This sequence comes from Carcharodon carcharias, assembly GCF_017639515.1. Taxonomy (NCBI): domain Eukaryota; kingdom Metazoa; phylum Chordata; class Chondrichthyes; order Lamniformes; family Lamnidae; genus Carcharodon; species Carcharodon carcharias. Next base: position 27,773,670 of record NC_054483.1, on the reverse strand, counting down.
GACTGCTGAGGTCTCAACTATTTATGATCCATATGATTTGGATGAATGGGCCAAGTGTATTGTAGCCAAATTTGCTGACAATACAAAGACGAGTGGGAAAGCAAGTTGTGAGGAGGATAAAAAGAGCCTGAAAAGGGATACAGATAGGTCAAGTGTGTGGACAAAAATCCAGCAGATGGCGTATAATGTGGGCAAATGTGAGATTGTCCACTTCGGCAGAAAGAGTAGAAAAGCAGAATATTATTTAAAAAGTGAGAGAGACTGCAGAACAGAGGGACCTGGGTGTCCTTGTCCATGAATCACAAAAGGTTGGCATGCATGTGTAGAAAGTAATAAGGAAGTCAAATCAAAATTTGACATTCATTCCAAAGGGGATTAACTATATAAGTAGGAAAATCTTGCTATGACTGTACAGGGCAATGGCGAGATCACACGCAGTGCACTGTATACTATTTAGGTCTCCTTATCTTGTGACAGATATACCTGCATTGGAGGCAGTTTAAAGTAAGTTCACAAGGCTGATTACTGGCATGAAGGTGCTATCTTATGGGGAAAGGTTGAGCAGGTTGGGCCTATACCCATCGGAGTTTAGAAGAATGAGAGGTGATCTTATTCTAACATAAAAGAGACATAAAAGAGACAGGATCCATGCTGAAATGATATTTCTCTTTGAGGGGGAATCTAGGACTAGAGGACACAGTTTGAGAAGAAAGGGTCTCCCACTTAAGCTGGAGATGAGAAATTTCTTCTCTCAGAGGGTCTTCCCCAGAGAGCAGTGGAGGCTCTCCTGAGGTAGACAGGCCTTTGATCAGCAAGGGAGTCGAGGGTGAGGGGGTGGGTGGGAGGCAGCAGGAAAGTGGGGTTAAGACAAGGATCAGCCATGATCTGACTGAGTGGCAGGGCAGGCTCAAGGGACTGAGTGGCTGACTCCTGATCCTGTATCTTATGTTCTTGTGTTTCTTCAATTATTAAGTGTTTGAACAACAGATGAACAAGCAAACAAATAGCAGCCGTACAATACATTATTTATGGTGGAAATGTTTCAATCGAGCAGTTCAGAAAGAAAGCAATAAACGTTAATCCAAATGCTGTGCAATTCTCTGAAAGATAGCTTTAGCATTCTCTAGAAAAAGGAACACAGAAGGGTGACCTTGTGAAGTCTTGATATTTGTTAAGGGGCTTGATAGGGCGGATGTAGAAAAGATGTTTCCACTTGTGGGGTACTGAGAAGCTTGGGATCATAAATATAAGACAGTCACTAATAAATCCACCAGGGACCCTGGGAGAAATCTCTCTCTTCAGAGAGTGGTGAGAATGCAGAGCTTGCTCCCACAGGGAGACGTTGAGCTGAATAGTGCAGATACATGCCCTGTTTCTGTGGTATAAATTATCTGTAAATACAGACAACAGTGTTGTTTTGAAGTGCCGTCACAGTTGTAATGTGGGAAGCGCAGCGGTCAGTACGCGCACAGCAAGATCCCACACACAGCAGTGTGATAACGAGCAGGAAAGCTGTTTTCCAGCGCTGTTGGTTGAGGGATAAACATTGGCCCCCGGGACATGCAATTCTGTGTAAAAATAAATCATCCAGGGCAGAAAGTGACCTTTGCTGCCTCTTCGAATGAGAGAGAAGAACATTTCCCCTAAACCTGGAGTTGACGTTGCTGCTTTGTGTCTTACACTGGCTGAGCGTCAAGTGGGCAACAGTGGTTTATTCCAGCCTTTGAACACGTTACTGATGGACAAGTATGATCATTCCCGATAGCAGACTGGGCAAGGAGTTGTCTCTGCACAGTACACTTCAAAACACAGAAATAATTGCTAGCAAAGATACAGAATTGCAGTGAGCAGTTGTTTTCTTTGTGCTTGGATGAATTCAGACTGTTCTGGAATTAATTCATGCAGCTACACAGATTCAATTCAATCTATGCTCGGTTGTCTTTATCCCACAGAAAGCACCAGAACTCTCTTGTCAAGTAGGCTGCGCTCATGCCTTTTACAGATCCTGGTGTATGGCTGTAAGATTTTGGACTTGGGGGGTGGGGGAGTGGGTGGCGGACAAAGATACCTAAGAGAGGCAGTCGACCATTTGCAAGTAATTTTAAGATAGTTTATTTGGAAGCAACAGTTTAGATACGATGCATCAATTAATTAGACAGAAAAGGTGTATGGCCAGTCACAATTGAAACCAGTTAACAGATCCCAGAGGACAAACGGATAGCTGGCACGGTGTGTGTTGAGTGTGCTGTGATAGCAGCATTCTGCTCACTAGGTGAAGTGTTAGGGAACTGCTCCCTCGGTCTTCCTACATCTTCTCTGGTCCATCTTCCATCTGAAGAAGCTGGCTGTGTGACGAGGACCACTCCCTCACAAGCCCTGCCACCTGGCGAGCACTCCTTAATATACTTCATTCCTGGGGGCTGGGAGCTTGCCCAGCGTCAATCACCTGTTCAAACCCTTCCAACCAATGGATACGGGACAGCTACCCAAGATGTCAGTGTGATCATCTCCCCCACTGTTTGTCACCCTGTCTTGAGGTCACTGCGGTACGCAGGGCTCCAGTAGGCTTTCTGCTATTGACTCAGGAATGTTTGTAGTGACCTCAGCGTCTAGTGACCTCAATGTGGGGAGCACAATCTTTATGACCTTTATCTCTACCTTGCCTTGGTCCCTGACTCTTTAGACTTGTTTATGGGGTTTTGTTTTCAGAGACAGGGATAAGTAAATGCTGTGCCAGCTAGTTCCCTGAGAACTCAATACAATTCTCAAAAACACCATTTCTGACAACGGGTGAGGGTGGAGATTATGAGAATTTTCTATCTTTATTATTTGTCTCCTGGATGATGCCGTTGGCTCACAATGTAGAGAAAACGCAACACTGTGCTGACATCACTGTTCTTTGGGAAGTACCAGCAATTAATTATTTTCTTTGTTGCTTCGTGAGATCGCTGGCAGGGCCAGCATTTATTGTCCACCCTTAATTGCTCTTTTAGACAGTGGTATTGGGTCACCTTCCTGAACCACTACAGTCCATGTGCACCTGCAGCATGGGGTAAGGGGTTTCAGGATTTTAACTCAGCAACAATGAAGAAATGACAATACATGTCCAAGTATGATGGTGAGTGATCCTCCTGACCACCTTCACATTCCCGTTAAGTCATATATTCCATTGGTCATGCCGGGTTCGTTTGAAACTCTTGACGGTGCTCGCCAATTATTTTCTACCAGTTCAACCTCTCGCACCAAGTGGGACAAGAGCAGGAGGATGATGGGAAGGTCACGATCTTCAAATCATACTCTATCTGACTTGGATATCCATTGTTGTTCCTTCATCACTGTTCATATAAAGTCCAGGAATTCGCTACATAACATTACAGGAAGAAGGCCTAGCAATCTCTCAGGACAAATAAAATGGACAATGAATGTCAGCCTTGCCTATATCTCCAGAGCAAATCGCAAAGTCAAAAAGATCCTTTATTTCTATACTATTTTCCTGCTGTTTCCATGCTCCATATATATTCTGCCATTTATCTAAATTCCTGAAGACATATTCTGCGATAAAATGTAACAAACAAAGGACTATGTCCTTGCACCATCACTATTAAATCCTGACTGATTCTGTATTTTATCATGAAAAGCACACTCAGTCTCCCATTGTTTCTCTCCTGAGGTACCTCTATGATCGTCAGCTTCCTTGTAACATGGATCTAACCAGCTTTCTATTTAAATCAATTAATTTAACACTGCATTAACCCTTCTTCACAGAGAATTACACTGAATGTAAACTGCAGATACAGGCTATTCAGCCCAACTTGCCCATACAGGCTCCACACAAGCCTCCTCCCATCCTCTCTTCATCTGACCCTGTTCGCATACCCTTCTATTGCTTTCTCCCTCATTGTTTATCCAGCTTACCCTTCAATCCATCTGTACTGTTCGCCTCAACCACTCCCTGTGGTAGTGAGTTCCACATTCTCACACTCTCTGGGTAAATTGTCCTGAATTCCCTGTTGGATTTGTTGGAGCCTATCTTTTTTTTTTAACGTACCGTAGTTTTGCTCTTGCCCCCAAGTAGAAGCATCGTCTCCACAATTATACTGTCAAAGCCTTTCATAATTTTAAAAAGATTTTTATGAGGTCCATGATATTAAGAATGATCAGTCACTGCTGGGTGTTCAATCTAAATATGCACCACTTTACAAAGAGGCAAACTCAGGGAGCGAATCCTCAACCACCTAACATAGAAAATTGGTATTAACCAGTCACCAAGGCACTTGTTCATTGTGCAGGTATGGCAAATGTCATGATAATAGTTGATTGTGGTAGTGGACTCTAGTATCAGGTACTATACGGTACTATGTACTAGATTGGGGGGGGCGGGATTACCTGACCTGGGGATTAAAGGTCAGAGAGCACATGCTGGAGCCTCTCTTGAAAGAATTCAGTTAGTGCAGATGTGTGTTTATGTCAGGAAAATGTGTTATCAATAAAGTTAGCTCAGCTTCAATGTCGACAGCCTGTGTGCATCATTGAAACAAAAAACAAGACAGCAAATACCCATCACAAAACTGATGCCAAACACAAGGTTCTCTGGTAACTGGTGCAAAGTAACATCTTAACTCTGAGGAAGAAAGTTATTGACCTGTAAACATTGACATTTTCCCTCTTTAGCAGCTTATGATGGGCTACAATGTGCTGCAGTAGTCCATTAGTGCAAACGTCCTAGAGGGACAAGCCTACTTACTGTTGTAATATACCTTTAAGGGATAGGAGCATGACATCACTGGAAAAGGAAGTGTGTCACGCAATCCAGTTTTAGTTTCACTTTTGCCTTTAAGCAAAACACATGCAGACAGCTCTGCTGCCGGTGACTTAAAGCTTTATACACATGTCTATCTGTTTTCATGAGCCTCGCCTAAATAAGTGAACCCATGAGACGTTTATCAAATCCCTCAGGAATGATTGGTGCCTTGATATCATCAGAACACACACGACACTTAGCAGCAAAGCATCACAGCCACACTCCAAGTCCTAAGCACAGCCACTCATGAGCATTGCCACAAGAGGTGTTTGACTGGGTCAGCGTGAGCTTGCATTGCACTGATCATTCCCAAAACTTGCAGTGGGCATGGTTAACGAGAATTAATACAACAGACGTGGACATAACATTCTGATCGTGACAACACTCAGGGCTGTGAAATATCACGGGGCAGAATGTTTCCCTAGTTGGGCGGGCGTGCACCAGACCTGAGCGGGAGTAAAATAATGCACGATGATGTGGGGTGAGTGTCCCAAGGTCACCGCGCACTCTTGCGATATTTCGCTTGGCGGGCACGCGTGAGTGGCGGCAGCATGCCCACTGACAATTAAGTGGCCTATTAAGGCCCTCAATCAGTTAATTAAATGGAACTTTTCACTGCCCGTCCAACTGTTTGGTTGCCCGCCCCAATGAGAGGGAAATCCTGCCCGTGGAGATGATTCAGTGACCCTGTCTCTTCCCAGTGGAGAACCCTCACCCACAGGGAGCTTGGGAACAGGGCCACCACACTTTAGCCCCATTCCTCCGACTTGTGATCCCTGCAGTGAGAGTGGGATTGCCAGTCACATCACAGCTACAGCTCTAAAAATACGTTTGCGACAAAGCTGTCCAGTCTGATGAAGAAAATCGTTAATTTAGCAAAACATTTCACCTTGCAGGATTTATGATTTAAAATGCGTGATTGTTTGCCAGATTTTCATTGAAAGAACTCAGCGTACATCTTGCATTTCCGAAGAGTACATATACACACATACACCCTTGTCATCAGGTTATCACTGCAAAAAGATATTTATCTGACTAAAATCCTCAGCTGAAAGGGTCTCTGTCTCTTTCTTAATTCTGACACTTTTTGCTGCATTTCTTCAATAGACACTGGCTCCCTTTGAGATATGTGGCAAATTCACCAAGCGATGAGAACCTGAGTCTCTCCAATACTGTCAGATCTTTGCTAGAGAAGCAATACCTTTTAATAGATGGAGTTTAATGACAGCGCAAATACTACTGAAGGCCACTTGGAGATTGACAGGCCATTGTTAATTAACCCTTGGAATTGTAAAGCAGCTTGTGGCTTCCTTATGTCTCTGCTGAGAGCGCTGTGCTTTTTTCTCCTGGGTTCCTTCGAGGCCTGTTCTAGGTTTCAGCCTTGGAAAAGAATTAATGCGCCTATTCCTTAAGAGGAGGATGATATGACAGGACAAGGAGCATGGATAAGCAAGTGAGCAAAATGAAAATAAAAATACCTGGAAAAACTCAGCAGGTCTGACAGCATCTGGCAGAGAGGAACACAGTTAACATTTCGACTCCATATGACTCTTCAACAGAATTGAGCAAAATGCCTTTGCTTGTTCTACGTTAGTCCAGCCATTACGCCAGAGGTCATTCCAATGGGAAAGAGCTTGTGCCCATCTGTCCTTGCTCCCAGGTACACCTTGTGGTAGACCTTTAAGTGGGTGTGGTTGTGTTTTCTGTGTACACCATTAATGGGGAAATGATGCAATCTATCGTGTGGTTCAGATTTAGTCTCGATTTGTTGTGTGGGAGCTCCCAGCTCAGACACATGTGCAAGTTCTCCAACTGTGTAACACTGCTGCGACCTCTCAAACCTTTGATTAATAAACCCTGGGTTTTTTGTGTTAACCAATCTCTTAAGCATGGTCAGTACCTTGATGTTTATGTAGCAAATAAGCAAAATGAGAAGAAAAACACAACATTCCCCATGGGAAGCAGAGGACCACTGAATGTGCTGTTAGATTTCTGATACCAGCCCAAGTTGAAATGGCGCCCCCCACCCCCCCCGACTGGATTGTCTCAAGGGCTTCCTAGTGAAGCTCCACTTCTGAGCCTGGGGCTGGTCACCAGGGAAGGAGCAGGAAACAGGTCCTGTCAGGATCTCCAATTCAAGGGGGTGAACAGCGCAGAAAGATGGTGTGTTGTCACATGGAGGCAGGTGTGCATGGCCTGGCTCATTCCATCTTCACAACCAAGGAAGACAGCATGAACATGGGAGAAGGAGGAAGAAAAGAGAGATTGCGCAATCAGGCAACCTCCCACCAAACAGTTACAATTATAACCTGGTTGTCAATACATTGGATATTAAGGCCCCACATCAGAGCGATGTAAACGACACCACAACATTATTTGAAGAAAAGTAGTGGTTCTCCCAATTGTCCTGGCTCAATATTAATCCCTCTATCAATGTAACTAGAACACATCATCTGAACATTATTCCATTGAAACTATGGTTCAATCCCCTTTGGCAATGTCTTGACATATCAATGTTGACCATTATTCCATTGAAACTATGGTTCATTCCCCCATGGCAATGTCTTGACCAATCAAAGTTGACCATTATTCCATTGAAACTATGGTTCAATCTCCCATGGCAATGTCTTGACCAATCAAAGTTGACCATTATTCCATTGAAACTATGGTTCAATCTCCCATGGCAATGTCTTGACCAATCAAAGTTGGCCATTATTCTACTGAAACTATGGTTCAATCCCCCATGGCAATATCTTGATCAATCAAAGTTGACCATTATTCCACTGAATCTATGGTTCAATCTCCCATGGCAATGTCTTGACCAATCAAATTTGACCTGCCTGGTTTCAGTTTAAATGAAATCTTGGCAGTTAACTGTTCCCTGGTGCATTTTCCATTGCAATGTCTCTATCAATCAGAGTCTACTTGCCAACAAATCAGCACTCTCTTTTCGGGCATTCAAAGTTGTTGTTCCCTTTGAGAGTTGGTATCCATGTGAATCTGTCCTGATGAGTGCAAGATGAAAAGCTTTGATAGCATGTCTCTTTGCTCAGCAACACTCAAGTTCTGTACTGCCAAACGCAATCTGCAAAGCTTTCTTGTTGCGTTAGATATTTTTTTATAATTCTTTCTGCAATTGTGCACAATTTTTATTTTCCACTGTGCTGATTGCTTTGAGGGCTGGAAAGCATGTGCTTGCATTTGTATATCGCCTTTTGCATCCTCAGGGAAAACCTAAGTGCTTCCTACTTGATTCAAAGCTTTCACAGTGCAGTCTATATTGTTACTTAGGCAGTTGCAGCAGCCAAAATGGACATAAATCAAGCGAGATAAATGAATGGTTCATCTGTTATTGGCGGTGATAGCTGAAGGATGATTGTTCACGGCACTAGCTGCTTGCATCTGCAGTTGTATTGGGATAGGTTGTTTTACATTGAGTTGAATAGCATTCCTGATTTAAGAAAGATTTGCATTGCCGTAGCACCTTTCAGAGCCTCAGGATGTCCCAAAGCATTTTTTTAGTAGTTGAAGTGCCGCCACTGTTGCAACGCAGGAACTGGCTCATTCCAAAGATGCAGCACAGCCTCAGCACACTGAGCGAGAGCAGCAGCTGAGACCAGAGCCGAGGAATTTCAAGTGGCCATGAAGTCAACCAAACTTGTGTCCGATAACGCAGGCACCAAACTGGCTACCCAGCTTATTCTTGCCAGCTGTTGAAGGCCTGTATTTTAGCATGGGAGCCAGTGGGTAGGTCAGTTCTGGCAGGATCGGGAGAGGGAAGCAACAGCAGAGGGGTGTAGGGTGGTGGGTGGCCCGTTGAATGAGCTGGCAAATGACCCGAGGAAATACTCCTGCTTCTCCTAAACCCTCAAAATAAAAATTCCACACTTGCAGTGCCATTCTGTTCAACCTCTCCTATTGGACCATTCAAAGGGCCCCCAGTGAGACTACTTAACGTCTGATACATTTCCTGTCCATCTTAAGAAGATCATGAGATCATGAGAAATAGGAATGGGGCAGGCCATTCAGCATTTTGAGACTGTCCCACCATTCAAGAAGATCATGGCTGATCCAATTGAGGCCTTAATTCCACCTTCCTTCCTGTCCCCCATAACCCTTGAATCCCCCGTCGATCAAAAATCTGTCCAACTCAGCCTTGAATAAATTCAATGACAGCCTCCACTGCTTCCGAGGAAGAGAATTCCACAGACTAATGATCCTCTGAGAGAAAAAATTTCTCCTCATCTCACTCTTAAATGGGAGACCCCTTATTGTTAAACTGTGTCTTCAGATGCGAGGCTTCCCCACGAGAGGAAACACCCTCCCAACGTCTACCTGGACCTGTCAAGGTCCCTCAGAATCTTAAACAATTCTATACAACACACTTACAAACTTAAGTGTGTTGTATGTGAATTTTACAATCGATGTCCGCCACCCATGATTTGAATACTTAAGCAGTGTTACAACTCTTTTAGACATGCGAGCTATTTGTGCATTTATAGACCCAACCTGAGTGTTGCATCAGGCCTTTAATGCAGCGATAGAGGTGCCATGACACACCCTCTGATTTCTCTCACCTTCTGCCTGTCTTTATAGACACCAAATAGCAAAGGGGATCATGAGGTGAGTTTCCAACATCAGCTGCTGAACAGTCTCCGGATGGCCTTGAACCTGCAACCTTCCAACGCAGCTGTTGACCCAGCCAGCTTGACCTAATTTGGGTTTGAGTTGCTTCACCTTGTGCAGGAAGAGGCCGCTGAGATGCATGTTGATGCTTAAGTAGAAATTTTTATGGGTGCCTCCCATGCATTGGAAAATGTCACATAACGTTACCTTTTGTATACCTCAGTGGCCCAGTGACTGAATTCGCAAACTGGTTGTCTCCAGATAATTGGACGAGGTGGAATGCCATGCTGCGATGTAAGAAAAATGAACACTTGTTGTCTTTCTTCCCTCTTATCGTTATGTTGCACACAGATCCAGGGAATCTCCTGGTATTTGAACTGATGTACAAAGGACTATTTAAATTATACAGCCGTTTCCAATCATGAGGTCGGTGCAGTGATTTGTTGTTGGTGTCAGTTTGCCAATAGGAATGAGAGCTTTCTGTGAACAGCGGGAGGGTATTGGGAGTTCTGTTTCTCATGGTCTACCGTGTTACATCTTCGACGTGATAATGGTAAAGCAAAGATTCAGCAGATGCTGGAGATTCCAAATAAGAAACACTACCTGAAGCAGGTCCCGCAAGCCAGGCAGCACCTGTGATGAGAGGAAGGTGGAGTTAGTGCTTCAGGCCAGTGACCCTGAGGTAAAATTCTCATGAAAATTCACCAGTCTCAAGCAAACACCTCGCATTTTTATAGCACCTTTGATGTAATGAAATGTCCCAAGATGCTTTGCAGGAGCAATGATGAAAAAAAAGATTTGGTGCTCGGTCGCATTAAGAGATATTAGGGCAAAATATTTCCGATGTTGAAAACCATGCAAGGTTCAAGAAAGAAAGACTGGTGTTTATTTAGTGCCTTCTACAACCTCAGGACATCCCTCAGTGTTTCTGAGGGAACAGACTACTTATTGAAGTGTAGGGAGCAGTTGGTGTGCAATTTGGGCACAGCAAGCTCCCACAAACAGCACTGGGATAAACGGCCAGATAATGAAAAGATTAAGTCACTTTTAAAATGACCCACCTCTGACCAGTGTCACGAAAAAGCAGGAGCATTCTTCAGACCTCACAATGCTGGCTGGTAACTTCCCCCGCTGGTGTTGTATGTTGGATAATTCAGCACCCACAAAACACACGCTTGCAAAAATTCAAATCTTGCAGACCATTCACCCAACTTCCTCATCGCTGGATGCAGAATGTCTGGAAATTTCCCCCATGATCCTGCCCGTCATGTTTAAACCATTCATTCCAAAATCTGAGCTCAGGGGAAACTTCTTTACCCAGAGGGTGGTAAGAATGTGACCACAGGGAGTGGTGGAGGGCAATAGCACTGGCTGAAAGAATGGTGACTGCAGATTCAACAGTAAATGCATCACATCTCCTTCCAACAGGTATCGGTGCCACGTATCTGCACACGCACACACATGCACAAAAATCCAATGACATCACTGCAGGAGACTGCAGCCTTGGACTGAGATAGGCAGAGGTGGGAGGGAAGGATTTGCACATGGGACTCGAAAATCATTTCTGTTGTACGATGTATGTGCCTGCATGTCATTGTAATGTAAAGGCTCAGGAGAACAAGGGTTAATGTGGGACTGGAGAATAGCACCGCCCATAGTATGATGTATAGAGTCACATGGTAACAGTGTAGCGAGAACACTGTAGAAGCAGCCTACTTGAATGGCAGCAGCACCATGCATGACAGAAACTGTGGGATCTGTACATAGTTGAAGATTAATAATGTTTAAACATACAAATTTCAAAATCTCATTATTGAGACGCCACAGTGATGGTCCTAATAACCCAATATGGTGATCAATGGCAATAATACACTTTCCTTGTGGGATATTTTACTGGAGACATGTTGATGAGTGTTTCTAAACTTTGTCTAACTATCCCACTAAAGTAAGTGGATTGTAGGCTGCTGTGGGTGTTAGATATCTGAGACAATATAGTCTAATGCTCAGAGCAACCTACAACCCATTCTTGACTGGGAAAGTGAGAGAGAGTTTAGCAAAGCTCACCAACATGGCTGCAGTAAAATATCCCACAAGGAAAAGATTCTAGTTTCCTGTCTGCAAATCCTTTCCTTCTAACCCCCTGTAAAAACGAGTTTCCAAAATCCATCACTGTCAGTCCAGGGTAGAAATTAATGACCTTCTCTCCCTTTGCTGCCAGTCCTGCTGCACATCCCCCCCTAAAACTACGGCAGCCAGTAAACCAGGCCTGTCATCTGCATGCAACTGTGCATGCACGGCGTTGGCAACAAACACAGGCAGAAAGTTATAATTGCGTTAAAAGCGATTCAAAGAAGATTCACTTGACTCATTCCTGGGATGAGTGGCTTCTCTTATGAAGGAAGGCCGACAGGTTGGGCCTACACCCTTTGGAGTTTAGGAAAAAGGGAGGTGGCTGTATTGAAACAGGTAAGATCCTGAGGGGATTTGATGGGACGGATATCAAGAGTATGTGGGAGAGAGGAGAACCAAGGGACATCGTTTACTAATCAGGGGTCTAGTGTTTCAGATGGAGATGAGGAGAACTCTTTTTTCTCAAAGGGTCATTAGTCTGTGGAATTCTGTTCTTCAGAAAGCAGTGGAGGCTGGGTCATGGAATTTACTCGAGGATGAGGTAGACAGTTTTTTAATAGACAAGAAAGTCAAGGGTTATGGGGTGGGGAGGTGGCCAAGCAGAGTTGAGACCACAACCAGACCAGCCATGATCTTATTGAATGGCAGGGCAGGTTCGAAGGGCTGAATGGCCTACTCCTGCTCCTAATTCCTATGTTCCTATGAAAAAGCAGTGTGTCCCAACTAAGTGAAGAAAAAGAAAGAATTACATTTATATATTGTACCTTTCGCAACCTCAGCACGTATCAAAGCAGCAATGAAGCAACAGTGAAGTCATTGTTGTCCTGTTGTTTTGGGATAGCTTGTTCAAACAGCTAACATAGACACAATGGGCCAAATGGCCTCCAGAGTCACATTCTCCCATTGAAGGTGAAGCTGGATAAACACATGATGGAGAAAGGAATAAAACGGCATGTTGATAGGCAGAGAGGAAGAGGGCTGGGGGGAGACTCATTTGGAGAATAAACACCAGCATGCAGCAGATGGGCCAAATAGCCTCTTGCTGTGCTGTGATTCCACATAATACTACATCAATCAAGAAGCCAGAGAGAGCATGGATTCTTGTTAATTTGTGATCTCTGTAGTTTGTCCTTCACAAGGCTCGACTGTTCCAGGAGATATTGAAATCAGCCTGGCACATAATCAGATAAGTAATTTGAAGCCATTGTGGCGAGTCCATTCAACAGTAATTATCAAGCTGATCAATCTAATGTGGACTGCAAGTTTGCTGGGCACCAAACAAAAGGAATTGTTCCAGCTGCTACTTTACAAGATAATCACTTGATTGTGGTCCATGAACTAACATTGCAGAATAAGTACTGAAGAAGCAGATGGATCAATACTCATCTCGCCCAACTAACTGGAACGCAAATTGGGTTTGTGAACAAGCTGTGGGATGCCTACTCTGCCTCAGGGTGTTTTACAGTAATTCAATGGGGGAAAAAAGTATCTGTGACCAAAATTCCACCCTCACTTATTGGTCTGTGTTTCGGATTCAGAATAGAATGCCTGCCATGGAAACAGATTCAGTTGTGTCTCCCAAAAGGGAAACAATAAACACTTGGAGGAGACGAATTGCAGGGCAGTGAGTTAAGAGACAGGGAGGGAGATGAATTGGATAGTTCTACCAAAGACTATGTTGGGCCAAATGGCCTCCTTGTCCTGGGCTGGATTATTCTCTAATTGTAAGTCACAGGAGAGCCTGTTGTTTTCCTATCTAGGCACACCTCAAACCCCACAGCCAGGGCTTCCATCAGATGAGAGGCACCGTCTGTGATTGGATATATTCCTGGAGGTCTGATCACATGACCTCCTGCTGCCCATTGTCGCGCCGGCCACCCCCCAACCCCAACCCTCCCGCCATTGGCCACTGGACAAGTCCATCTTTGCCAATTGGAAATAAAATTCATTAGCCAATCGGATATTCCTTAAACTTTAGCCAAACGGCCTTCTCTCTCTCTCTCTCTCTTTTTCTCGTCCCCTATATCTTACGACAAAAGAATGGGCAGTGTTCAACAGTAATGAAGTAAAGATCATTTGGAATTCTTCTCCCTGTGAGTTTCCTCCAGACTTTTACTCACTGTTGTGTCCTTCAATCCTAGAAGACACTGGGTAGAATTTTCCATTCTGGAGACTGTGTGGGGTGACGGGTGAGACAAGTTACTTGCTGGGCGGTGGGACAGGAACTTGCGCCTGATTTTATGCTTGGAAGCTCATTAATTATGCATTGGCGTGCAGATCTCCGAATCACACGGATTCACCTGCCCTGCCATCACCTAGTGGGGTCGAAGGCCCTGGTGCCGTAAGTTAAAGGCCGCTCTCTGCTGCCCAGCTGTGTGGCTCGAGCTATATTCTGGGATGGCCTCCAGGAGAAAGAAGAGTGTAGCTCTGAGGTTCAGCCACCAACACCAGGGTGTCCCTTACCCAAGGGATGGTCCCAGGACGTCCGCCAATCTCATGTGGCTGGCCTGGGAGGCAGCTGGAGAGGAGGTCTGTGCTGTGAGCAACTGCCAATGAAACCCCCTGCAGTGCAGGAAGAGGGTGACTGCTCTCATCCGCTCCGCCAGAGTGAGTCAACCTTCTGCTTACTCCTTCTCACACACTCAGAATGGCATCATGCACTCAAGGGGTTACACTGCTCCGCGAGCCCACACAATATTAGCAAGAGAGACATTCGCAGTGACTGTCTGAAGGACACTTTAACATCACTGGCACCTCTTCCATCATCCTGCACAAACAGTGTCCTCTGCCCTAACCTGAAAGGGCTCAGCACACACAGCGGGCCTGCGTGATTCCCAACCTCAGCTCCATCCCTTCTCATCACATTCCATCCCTTTGTCTTCACGTAGGCCAAACCTGCCCACCACAGGAGGGAGAGCTCCCAGACCAGAGGAGGGAAGGCCGACATCCTGAAGCTCAGTTGCTTTGAGAAGGGTGCTGCCAAGTTGGCAGGGGAAGACAGGGATCGCTCCCATTGAGGAAAGGTGAGGTTGGCCTCTCCCAGCAAATCACAACAATGAGCCCTTCACGAGCTGACCTCATCCTGACATTCACAATGAGGAACATGCAATGTTGCATTCTGGCTGCTTATGAACTAAATCTATCTTCTCTCTCTGGCAGGCCCAGACAGAGGTCCAGCCAGACCATAAGCCCCATCACTCCCAGACCACCTCAGAAGAGGATGCATCAGAGGAATAACCATCACTGCATTCACCTGCACTCTCCACCAGCGCAGAGAGACACACCCCAGTGGTCATAGATCTAGATTAGGCTCAGGGTCACTTTCTGGAGAACACCTCACTGACATGTCACTACAGCAGTCAGAGGCAGTGACAGCCCAGGTCTCTGGCACTTGGAAGACTGCTGGAGACCGGGCACCCACTGAGTCCGAGTCAGATGATAAGCATCTGGAAGTAGCCTTGTCACACATGCTGGAGATACAATGACAGGCGGCGGTGGAACAACAGGCAGAGTTGCGAGAGGCAGTCAACAGACTAGCGCGATGGATAGAGGAGTCCGTCCGCATGCTCTTGGATGTTGTGGTCTGAAACAGGCCTGGGGCAGATCAGCCATGATCTTATTGAATGACAGGACAGGCTTGAGGGGCCGAATGGCCTAGTCCTGCTCTTGTTTCTTGTGCTCTTCTGTTATTATGACAGTGCAGCCCTCCTTCAGTGTTGCACTGGGACTGTCAGCCTAGATTATGCGCTCAAGTCTCTGGAGTGCAACTTGAATGTATGTTGTTCTGTCTCAAAGACGAGTGTGCTACTTAGTGAGCTCTGACTGTTGCCTCATAGCAGTGAAATATACCTGCCTATATAATGTAACCTTTGTGTCTCAGCCAAATTATGGGGAATAATGGTTCCCTTAGAAACTGTTTATTGTTGTGAATTTTCTGAGAAATGTATAACTAGAGATATATCAAATCAATATGGCTTCATGTTCCTTTGGAGGCTTAATACTGGAACCAACTCAGTGAGGAGCATATTGAAAAGGCAGCAGATCCCTACCAAAGAGCTGATAATGAACATTATACTCTTTGGAGTGATATTAAATAGTCACAAACCAGGAGGAAGCTTAATGAAACTAAGCTGTAAACCAGATAACAGAAAGCCGTGAGCCAAATCTAATAGAAGAGAAGAACTTACACTTATATAGCATCTATCATGTCTTCAAGATGTCCCAAAGCACTTCACAGCCAATGAACATGTTGCCTTGCCAGCAACTGCCGCAGCCATGACTTTGTGCACAGCATGGTCCTACAAACAGCTTTGAGGAAATTACTGGTGAATCTTGTTTTTATTGTGGTATTTTTTCAAAGGCAAACATTGAACGAGACTCCCCATTACATTTCCTCAAACTTGTCAGGGAATCTGTAGTGTTCAGTTCAACAAGCAGACGAAGCATTGGTTTAATATTGCACCTAAGATCCTGCACTGTCTGCTTTTGCAGTTACCCCCCCATGATGTGTCTGCCTCTATTTTGTCTTGTTCTGGGCAGGGGGGCTTAGAAATCATAAACTTCCAAGTCAGGAATGAATAAGTCCCCACTGGGCCAAGACATTGCTTGCCACTAAACTGTTTGAGTCAACGTGTGTGGAAGCAGCACAGAAATGTGAACTTGGCAGGAAAGCGACAGAGGAGAAATAAGGAACAGATTCCTGTTTCCAAAGACAATCTGTGGTACAGGCAGGTGAGTTACCTTTACAGGACATGATGAATGACCTTTCTGAGTAGGGGGCTGATCTTGCTGGAATAAGAGGCCTTTCTCTGCTTTGACTTCTCCTTGTGCTCTGGTGGCTGACCTCTGAATTCATCTAGCTTCTCGTTGGAGAGGGCTGAGCATGACCTGATTGTGGTCTTCAACGGTGTGAGAGGGGTCAGATAGCGTGGGCGTAGAGAAGATGTTTCCGCTTGTTGGGGAGACCAGGGCTAGAAGCCATACTTTTAAGGTAGCCACAAGTAAATGTAGTTGGCAATTCAGGAGAAAGTCCTCGACCTGCAATTACTATGTAAAGGAATTGAGACTGCATGATAAAAATGCTCCTCATGTTGAAGCTGCTAACAGTGAGTTGCCCAGTCTGTATTTTGACAGGCCTGCTGGTTGGCCCCTATTCCCACCCACCCCCCACATCCCCTTCATTAAAGCTGCAGATGAGGAAGAGAAAGGTCACTGTAAATGTAATGGTGAATGAACAAGAAGTGGAGCAATGAGCAGCACAATCGCATTCCAATCTTATGCTGATGCTGAGAGGGATGGACGCAGGTCTAAGCCCCTCAGTAAGCTGAGGCTGGAACTGCAATGATGCTCAACTGCTGTGTGGTAAATCCACACACCTGAGAAACGCACATGGAAATTGCATGATCGCTCCCATCATTATCCACATTCCTGCTCATTCCACGGCTGCAGGATTGCAGCTCATCATCTGCAAGGCCCCTCCTCCTCACCCCACTATCTTTATTGTTATATTTTTCTGAAATGCTTCAGGAACCATATTATCATGCGTGGGTCTACAGGTACAGGGTGCCACGTTGCTCACTCCTCCAGCGCGTGATGAGATCTGGAGAAATATATTCAATGTAAGCTTCAGTATTTGTGTCAAAAAGTGTGATGATTTTATAGTCTGGAAAGCGCAAGACATAAAGACTGTCTCACCACTTGGAGAGTCGGGGATCAGGCTGTGGCTCCACGGAGTGAATCAGTCAAGGTTGGTTCAAGAGGAGCGATGGAAATTCACTCCATTTATCCAAATTTTTCCAACCATTGCTGAATTTGTCCATCTTTGTCTCTGTCTGTCTCTCCCTCTCTCTCTCTCTCATTTCTCTGTCTTTTTGCCCTGTTCTTTGATACCTTTCTTTATCTCTCTTTTCTCATTCCCTCCCTACCTCCTCTGATTCCTCTCTACATCTCTTTCTCTCAGTCCTGTTGCAAGTGTGAAATTTATAAGAATATCCTAGTCTGGGACTGTATCTGGAGGTTAAATTGATGAAGTCATGTGACCAAAGCTGGGTTTTCTCTGACCGTAAATTCTGGGTGGTTTAATTGTTAGGTCAAAGGGAGAGTCACGTGTTGTTATTGAATGGGAGATGCCAAATGTTAACACCTGGGGGCAATGACAGCTGTTTCTAAGTCCACATTCAAGAGACCCTAAGTCCCCTCAAACTCAGAAAGGTGTTATCATTATCAAGTGATAAATAGTTGTGCTGAAACCTGTTCCTTTATTTCTAAGATGAAGTGACATGGTCATCAGAGATACTTGATTAATATTTCTCCTTGAATGCAGGGGTGGTGTGTTTCCCGATGCCACGGAGAGGGGAGTAGAAGAAGCCATTTTGAGATTAGGTTACAGGATTCCCTATAAACTCAGTGATATCTCAGACAGAAAGGCAGTTGCAGTTTTTTTTTGTCTTGTGCAATCCATAGCCAACTCAAAGTTGGAGAGCAAAAAAATAAACATTAGCCAGGCCTGCACCTTAAGCAGGGAAAATTATTACTGTATCATTCAGCACTCAGAAGGCAGCGGGAGCTCACACTCAACTTGAAGACCAAATCCATGAGAAGTTAAAGCAAGGCTAGAGGGTTTGCCAAGCTGAAGCTAGAGGGAGAATCCTCGGGGAAAATTATTACAAAGATAATGAAGGGAAAGAAAAAGAATAGAAGTAAATCCTAGGGAGCTTTGAAACACTTTAGGTTGGTTCCAGGAGATTAGATGCCTCATTAAGAGACCAAGTACTGGACTTTTCAGGTGTCATTCAAAGCAGAAAGGGGCAAACTCTGACAGTTTAAAATGTAAGTTACCTACAAAAATAAAGTAGTATTTTGTTAATGATGTTTTGTATTTAATTTTACGGACATGAGAGGCAGCTGGGAAACTATACTGATTTCCTCTCACCAACTGTCTGTAAACAGGAGATGTTTTGAAGTATTTTTGAAGTGTGAGGTGGAGTGTTTTCCCAAATTCTCGGTTTGTGTGATCCAATTTACTAATAATTCACAGCAACTCACTTTATGATTAACTCAGAAGGTTAATTTATTTCACATTCAAAACCCAAGGGAGAAGTGTTCGCAACTTACCTCTCCACTACACACACACACACACACACACACACACACACACACACACACACACAGAGTAAGTGGGGGGGCTGGAGGGGAATAGGTAAAGGAGTTTTACAACTATGGACAGTAACAGTACAAGAGCCACAGAAATGGATATTTATTTCCAGAGTCCGAGAAGTCAAAGTCCATAGGGTGTTTCTTTCATGGCTGAGTTCAGTCCCAGTGAGTTTCTGGTTGGAAACAATGCAAAATACTTGAAGCAAATGATGCTGCAATATGATGGTCTTTCTGCGTTTAGAACGCTTGGCAGGTGCTGATCAGAGACTTTCAAAATCAAGCAGGCTTTGAGGCGTTGAGAGATGGTAGCTGGCTGCTTACTCAGCCGGGCTGCTGGAGTCTTTTCCAGTTGATGCTAAAACAGAAGTCTGCCAAACTGATGCCCAGTTTGGGTTCCGCCAGGGCCACTCAGCCCCTGACCTCATTACGGCCTTGGTTCAAACATGGACAAAAGAGCTGAACTCCCGAGGTGAGGTGAGAGTGACTGCCCTTGACATGAAGGCTGCATTTGACTGAGTGTGGCATCAAGGAGTCCTAGCAAAACTGGAGCCAATGGGAATCAGAGGGAAAACTCTCCGCTGGTTAGAGCCATACCGAACACAAAGGAAGTTGGTTGTGGCTGTTGGAGGTCAGTCATCTCAGTTCCAGGATATCACTGCAGAAGCTCCTCAGAATAGTGTCCTCGGCCCAACCATCTTCAGCTGCTTCATCAATGACCTTCCTCCCAACATAAGGTCAGAAATGGGAATGTCCGTTGATAATTGCACAATGTTCAGCACCATTTGCGACTCCTCAGATACTGAAGTAGTCCATGCCCAAATGCAGCAATACCTAGACAATATCCAGGCTTGGGCTTACAAGTGGCAAGTAACATTCGCACCACACAAGTGCCAGTGACCACCCCCAACAAGAGACAATCTAACCATTGGCCCTTGACATTCAATGGCATTACCATCACTGAATCCCCACTATCAACACCCTGGGGGTTACCATTGAGCAGAAACTGAACTGGACTAGCCATATAAATACTGTGGCTACAAGTGCAGGTCAGAGGCCAGGAATCCTGCGACGAGTAACTCACCTCCTGACCCCTCCAAAGCCTGTCCACATTCTACAAGGCACAAGTCAGGACTGTGATGGAATACTCCCCACTTGCCTGGATGAATACAGCTCCAACAACACTCAAGAAGCTCGACACCGCCCAGGACAAAGCAGCTCCACTTGATTCGCACCACATCCACAAACATTCATTCCTTCCACCACCGTTGCACAATAGTAGCAGTCTGTACCATCTGCAAAATGCACTGCAGAAACTCACCAAGACTCCTTCGACAGCACCTTCCAAACCCACGACCACTACCATCTAGAAGGACAAGGGCAGCAGACACATGGGAACACCACCACCTGGAAGTTCCCCTCCAAGTCACTCACCATTCTGACTTGGAAATACATCGCCATTCCTTCACTGTCGCTGGTTCAAAATCCTGAAACTCCCTTCTTAACAGCACTGTGGGTGTGCCTACACCCCATGGACTGCAACAGTTCAAGAAGGCAGCACACCACCACCTTCTGAAGGGCAACAAGGGATGGGTAATAAATGCTGGTCCAGCCAGCGAAGCCCACATCTCATGAATTAATAGAAAAAGATGTAATGTTAAAACTGTCCAAAAGGCCAGAGGTTTAGGTCATGTGACATGGCCCATTAATGGTTAATTTGCATCTTAACTATCAGTTTCTGTGCTCCTGGCCAGAATTACATTGTTTCCCCCCTCAGGGAGACACAAGGTGAATCTTTTCCAACATAATAAGTTTTGTTCTCTCTTCTGTGATATTCAGGTTAGGGAGCCAGTTATTGCCACATTTCCTCTTCCTTCATTGATTACTTGGGGTCTGCACAATGAGGTGTGAGGCTCCACAGGCTGAGAGAGGAATTATTTTGTTCTTGTAGCTCTTGATGGTAGCTCCAAGAACAATGGGCCAACCCTGTGGACATATGACTTGTAGCAGCCATCTTTTTTTTGTTTAGCAGAAAGTACATTTTTTAAACATGGCAAACGAATCAAGTTTAGGATTTCTTTTCATGTCATAGGGTCCCAACATTAGTCATTGGTACAGCTTGAGTTATTCCAAAACATGATATTTTGACATGTCATTCTTTCAGCAAATATCTGGAAGTTCAAATTTCTCTTTAAACTGTTATCATTCTATATGGAGGTTGTAACAGTCCTTTGATGCTGTCTTAGCCCCTGTTCTCCTCCTCTGTAATATGTCTAAAATCAATCTTATCTCAAATCCAAATTGCCCCTTTCCCTGACAGGGAGGCAGTCCAAGGTAGAGATAATTAGGTGTGAAAGGAGTGTCAGGAAATGAACCTTGAAACATGTACAAAGGAAAATATTGCTCACAAAATGTGTGACTGGATGATGATTGAATATCTGTATGCCTATTGCCAACTTTCAGCACATCACCGTCATTACAGAGGGCACCTTTATATTCCAGAAATTGCCATATCGTTGAAGTATTTTTACTTGAGTGAGCCCGGAGACACTCTCTGAACACTTCAAAATAAATGAATCGGTTTGGATGTGCAGGCACTGTTGACCTGTACTCATGCAACAGTTGGATTTCACACAGCAAGATCGCAAACAGACTAGAAGAGAGTAATGAAGGGTTAACCTGTTTTTCAGGGCTGTTGGTTGGGGAGAAATATTGGCCAGGGTAATGGGAAATTTCCCCGCTTTTACCAATAGACTCTAAAACACTGCAACAAGCAGATGGGGCCTTGACTGGAGTATTACAAAGATTCACCAGACTGCGCCTCGGGATTTTCCAATCAGGAGTGAGTGAGTCAACTGGACTGACAGTCCCTGGAATTTAGGAGAATGAGAGGTGATCTTATTGAAACAGAAAGGAGCCAGACTGAGTAGAGAAAATGTTTCCCCTGCTCGGGAGCCTAGGACAAGGGGTCACAATTTCAGGATAAGGGGTCGGCCATTTTGGACTGCAGGAAGATTTCTCCACTCAGAGGAATTGCGAATTTTGGAATTCTCTCTCCCAGGGAGCCATGGATGCTCAGTCATCGAGTGCATCCAGGGCTGAGGTCAGTAGAATTTTGGATGCTCAGGGGGAATCTAAATAAAAAAAACAACTTGTATTTATATAGCGCCTTCAACAGAATCAAACATACCAACTCTTCACGATAAAGGGAGATGGAGAAGGTGAGAAGGCGAACTCTAGGTAGAAGATCAACAATGATTTTATGGAATGGAAGAGAAGCCCTGGAGGGCTGAATGGCCTACTCCTGCTCCGATTTAGAAACATAGGGTGGAATTTTACCGCCATAAAATGCGGCGATCCGTTCGAAAGCCCATTGACCTCAGCGGGACTGGAACATCCCGCCGGCCTAAAACTCTGCTCATGGAACATCAGTGGCACAGAGGAGGCTATCTGGATCATTGTCTCTGTGCCAGAATTTCTTACAATTCTCACAGAGTCCAAGAGACAGTGGGAGCAGCTTTGAAGGCAGTGACACAACTCAGGCATTGAGTGGAATTTGCAGACGACTTGAAGGGTGTTCCAATGGGCTTTGCGTGCTTTCAGAGAAGGTAAGCTCTCTCTCTTAAGCTCCGAGTTTAAAATGATCTGAAGTCCAGCTTTGGCCGACATTACTGTTTCGTTCCGACATAATTTTACTTGTCTCCTTGCAAAGCGGCGACAAAATGATATCCGCGAACGGGGTTTTAAAAGATGCATGTGGTTCCGCCAAAATATCCGAGTGAATTTCTTTCAGTTTGGTTCTGCCGACCATCACTCAGATGTCGGCGAGGAGCTATTTTTGTTTCCTGGCTTCTTTGCTCTCAGAAATAACATAATCCAGAGAGATACTCAAGAAGGAAGGGGAAAGGTGCCTTAAGTTATGAGACCTCCTGTTGCCTGAATCGCAGTTGTCAGCACTTAATTGTGAGGGAGGGAGGGAGTTGTGAGAATGTGTTGCCTTTTGCCTGGTGGATTTAGAGGGCAGGTAGAAAGTGGTTCAGAAAATCCAAAAATAGACCTGAGAGGAATTTTTACTTTGTGCGTTTGTGGTGTTCATCTGGTACCTTGGAGGGTAGCACGTGGGGTAAAATCTTCAGGTCGGTGGGGTGGGCGTGTGCCTGACCTGACTGAACGTAAAATGACGCGTGATATTTCAGTCGACGGGCCACTGCCGACCCCAGCACAGGCCTGCCGACAATGACATGGCCTATTGTGGCCAGTCAAAAGTTAATTAAAAGAAATTTTTCATTGCCCGTCCAACCTTATAGTTGGCGGGTGGGCAAAAAGGCCAAGCGGCCTTTGCAGTTTTTTGGAAGCCTCAAACACAGGCGGGTTGAGGTTTCCGAAAGCAAATAAAAGTCAAATAGAGACTTTTTTTTAATTCGTCCATGTCCCTGCTCCATGTGACACAGTCACACGAGCAGGGACATGATTCATAACATTTATACAATCTTTAATTTTTTAAAAAAAGTATCAGTCCATCTCCCTGAGTCAGCTCTCTGCTTCAGGGAGATTAGGTAGCATGCACTCGTGCCCATGTACGAAGGTCACACTCGCCCACTCTCCCCACCCCCCACCCGCTCACATTTCACGCCGGGCGGGCCTTAATTGGCCTTCCAATGCGAGATTGCCTTCCGGGCCTGATCACAGGCTTCCCGACCACACCCACCGGCCCCCTGCCTAGCCCGCATGCCAAGGGCAAAATTTTGCCCCTGGTTTCCATGTTGTTCGAGCCAGAAAGCTGCTGACCAGTTGCTGGTCTAGCCAGTGATGCCCGCTTCCAGTGAAAGAATAAATCTTAAAAACTTTTTAAACCAAGCAGGCCTTGGGTTTGTGCGTGGTTAACTGCTTTCAGACTGAGAGGAGCTCAGAGTATTTTCCACCAGGAGGGAAAGGATTGGACCCGATGCCTTTCCTGATCCCCGTTCAGTCACCTCCTGTACGCACCTGCAGACATTGATAAGGCTGGAGCAGGGATGCTGTGGCACATTCTGTAGTCTGGGAATGAATAAATAACCACTTCTGTGTGCGATGTTGATAGAACTAAGGGAAACACACTAAATCAACAGAAAGGAGTGAGTAAAGCTCTGGTCCATCATGCTTGTCCTGTACCAACCCAACCCAAAGCAGAGCCCAAACAGCAATCTGACTTCAACCAAAGTAAATGCGAGGTGGTTCATTTTGGTGCAAATAATAAAGAGGTTACACCCTCTGTGGAATATAAGAGTCTAAATGGGTTCGGGGAGCAAAGAGATCTGTAGGTAGAAATAAATAGATCACTAAAAGTAGTGACATAGGCTTATAAGGCCACGGGAAAAAAAAACAATCCAGGCACTGGCGTTTCTTTCTGGAGAATTAGAAAGAAGTTATATTAAACTTATCACTGAATCTTAACAGCACAGAAGGAGGCCATTCTGCCCATTATGTCTGCACTGGCTCTCCAGATAAGCATTATGACCTAGTGCCATTACACTGCCTTTTCCCCATACCCCTGCACATTGTTTCTATTCAAATAATCATCTAATGCCCTCTTGAATGCCTCGATTGAACCTGTCTCCACTACTCTTCCAGGCAGTTCATTCCAGACCCCAACCACTCCTTGTGTGAAAAAGTTTTTTTCTTGCGTCACACTTGCTCCTTTTGCAAATCACTTTAAGCCTGTGCCCTTTCGTTCTTGATCCTTTTATGAGTGGAAACAGCTTCTCCCTATCTACTCTGTCCAGCCCCTTCATGATTTTGAACATCTCCATCAAATCTCCTTTCAGACTTCTTCTCTCCAAGGAAAACAGTCCTCATAGCTGAAGCTTCTCATCCCTGGAACCCTTCCTGTAAACCTTTTCTGCACTCTCTCCAATGCGTTCACATCCTTCCTATAGTGTGGCGCCCAGAACTGCACACAATACTCCAGCTGAGGTCTAACGAGTGTCTTATATAAATTCAGCATAACCTCCCTGCTTTGGCCACACTTGATGTTACTTTGAACACAGCTGGCCTCCTTGTTGGTAAAAGAATTTTGAGGCATTGGAAAAGGGGCAAGAAGATTTCCTTGTGCAATACCAAAACTGAGAAGTTCCACTCATCAGTAGTGATTGAATAGGCTGGGATCCTTTTCTCAAGAAAAGAGAAGGCTTGAAGATTATGAAAAGGTTTGACAGAGTAGGTGCAGAAAACATGATTTCATTTGCAGGGAAAAGCTGAACGATGGACCATCCATAGAAGATTGTCAATAGTAAACCCAAAAAGGGGAGTTCAGGAGAAATTTCTTTCCCCAGAGAGTGGTGAGAATGTGGAACTCAGGACCACAAGAAGTGGCTGGGGTGAATAGTATAGATACATTTCAGGGGATAGCAGGTTGAACACATGAGGGAGAAAGGAGGAGAAGGGTATGTTGATGGAGTGAGATAAGGAGGAGGCGGGAGGAGGGATGTGTGGAGTAAAACAGCAGCACACACCAGTTAAGCTGACAGGCCTGATTCTGTGTTGCAAAATCACATACAACCTAAATAAATATCTTCAGAAAAGGAAAGGAGGAAACAGAATATTACAGGAAGAGAAGAACTGAAAGACTATTTCCCTTAAGGAGGCATGAGTATCTCTCTCAGATGGACTGGTCTGTATATGAGTCTACATACTACACAGGTACTTGGGCATGTTGAGTCCCAATGCTGTCTGAAGTGCCTGATCAAACAATAACTGTGAAAATCAGTGCAACAGAAGCCTCACCCTGACTTTCTCAGGGGAACCAGGAGGTGCCCATGTCTTAAGAATAACTTTTCTTGAAGAAGTCCATTGTGAAAAGATGCAGAACACTCGAGTGTGGACAGGCTGAAATTGGATATGTAACTTGAACTCCCAGTTCATTGCTGCAAGAAGCATACACATGATTCCTCAGCTCGCTGTTAGCTGTGCTCCCAGGAGCCAAAATATTCTTTGTAACCTTGTAGCCAAAGGCAGTCTTGGTGGTTCTTATGGATCAGTCAGCCTTGTCATTCAGAATGGAACGCAAATGTAGAAGCACTGCCATTTCTGATGGGAGCGATTGCAGTTCAGTGGGTTTCTTGATGCCAGTCAGACCCAGTGAAAGAATGGGCCCCACAAACTGAAACATGGTCTAATGTCACATTGTAATTGACTGTGGGGCTGATCTTGGTCCAGTCAATGCTGTAGCACCTTCTTTACTTTGCTGCTCAGCCCAGGCCACAAATATATATCACATTTAAAAAAATGTGCAATGTGTAGAGACAGCCTAGTAAACTAGCAACAGCACTCATTTCCAAAACCCAAAGTAAGTGCTTTTTATTCATTCATGGTATGTGGGCCGCGCTAGCTAGGCCAACATTTATCACCCATCCCGAATTGCCCTTGAGAAGGTGGTGGTGAGCTGCCTTCTTGAACAGCTACAGTCCCTGTGGTGTAGGTACACCCACAGTGCTGTTACGGAGGGAGCTGACGTCACAGGGGGCTTGTCAGTCAGTCAGAAAGGGCTCTCAGAGTAGCACTGAGCTTGGACATGGCTCAACAGTATTGGTAGGCCTGTTGAGGCCTTCGCACAGTACTTTAAAACACTCCAAAATATCCATTCTCCGGTGTTCCTAGACACCGATTTAAGGAAAAGCCAGCCATGAATATGAGGGAGAAGGATATAGAGGGTTACAATGCCAGATTTAGATGAGGAAAGATTGGAGGAGATTGGTGTGCAGCATAAGCACCAGCATGGACTGGTTGAGTAGAATGACCTACTTCTGTGCCACATATCCTATGTAATCATCCTCAGTGCTTAAAAACCAGCACTATTACCAATCTCAGCACCCCCACTGTGTACTGAGCACTCAGCTTCATCTGATCAATTTACAGGAAACGCCTCTTTATCAGCCTAATTACTGAGCTTGAGGAGACTCCGAGTACTTCACAGTATCACAGTATCTTTGCAGTGTAGAAGGAGGTCTTTTGGTCCATCCAGTCTGCAGCGGCTCTCTGAAAGAGTATTCCACCTAGTCCCACCCGCCTGCCTTATTCCTGTTACCTTGCACATTCTCTCTTTTCAGGTAGCGATCCAGTTCCCCTTTTGAATACCCCGATCGAACCTGCCTCCACCCACCCCCCCTTTCAGATGTTTGTTCCAGACCCCCAACCATCCTCTGGGTGAAAAAGCTTTCCTCACATCACTTTATTCCTTTTCCCAATTATTTTGAATCTGTGCCCTCTAGTTCTTTATGTTCTCTTGAGTGGAAACAGTTTCTCACTATTTACTCTGTCCATACCCCTCAGGATCTTGAATACCTCTATCAAGTCTCCTCTCAGCCTTCTTTTCTCCAATGAACACAGTCCAGAACTCTCCAATCCACCCTCATAGCTACAGCTCTTCATCCCTGGAATACTTGGGAGTGAATGTCTGGTTGCTAAATTTGCTGATGACATAAAGATGGGAGGAAAATAAATTGTGAAGATGACAGAAAGAATCTGCAAAGGGACATAGATAGGTTAAGTGAATTGGCAAAAATTTGGTGGAGAATGTGAACTTGTCCATTTTGGCAGGAAGAATATAAATGGAGAGAGATTGCAGAACTCTGTGGTATGGAGGGATCTGGGTGTCCTGGTAATCAGGAAAAGTTAGTATGGAGGTACAGCAAGCGACTAGGAAGGCAAATGGAACATCTTAATGCAAGGAGAATGCAATAATTAAACAGGGATGTTTTGCTGCAGTTGTACAGGGCGTTGGTAAGACCATATCTGGAGTACTGTGTACAGTTTTGGTCTCCTTATTTAAGAAAGGATATAAATGCATTAGAAGCAGTTCAGTGAAGGTTCACTTGATTGATACCTGGGAAAGAGGTGGGGTTATCTTATGAAGAAAGGTTAGATAGGCTTGGCTTGTATCCACTACAGTTTAGAAGAATGAAAGATGATCTGATAGAAACATTTAAGCTACTGAGGGGGCTTGATAGGATGGATGTTGAGACGCTATTTCCCCTTGTAGGGAAGACTAGAACCAGGGGACACAGTTTAAAAATAAGGGGGTTTCCCATTTAAGATGGAGATGAGGAGAATTTTTTTCTCTCAGTGGTTTATGATTCTTTGGAACTCTCTTCCCCGAGGGCAGTGGAGGCTGGGTCATTGAATATTAAGGCAGCGGTAGATAGGTTTTTGACTAACAAAGGAGTCAAAGGTTATCAGGGATAGGCAGAATGTGGAGCTGAGGCCACAGTCAGATCAGCCATGATCTTATTGAATGGCAGAGCTGGCTTCAGGGGCTGAATGGCCTACTCCTCCTAATTCGTATGTTGGTATGTTTGTCTTCCATACGTTCCGAAGTCAGATTGAGAGGAGTCTCAGGAATGTCAACGTAGACGGACCCGAAAACAAGAATGCCAGGGAAATCTTCACCCACGACCCAGCTGCCCTGACCTCTTGGACTGTCATACTGGGAGTAGAAGAGTTAAATCTCAAAGACACATTGTTTGTGTCCCTCTGAGTGTAGAAGATGAAGGTGTGGGTTTGACTGAAGTGTTAAAATACTGAAAAGGTATGAACTTGGGGTAGGGGCAACTGGGGGTAGTACATAAACTTAAAATTAGAATGGGAAGTTGAGAGAGATCTGGGAACAGAGTGCTTCGGGAACCGAGTGCGAAGTTAGGAATTTGGTGCAAGTGGGAATTCGGTGGAGGAGGCCAAGGAGATACTGTTGCTTAGTTTTATTCTTTCACCTCCAGTTGCTGGTGAGGATTCTTCATTCGTCCCCAAGCTCGGAGAGTGTCGCTTGCTCTTACATGAGTTAACCAGTTACTCATTTAGTGGAGGAATCAAATAAATAAATAAGGTGAGGCATACATGGCAGGGATGGTGGTGCACTGTGAATTAAACATGTGGAAATCTGTGGAATGCACTGCAGTCAGAGTGGCTGAGCTGGAGTCTGAGTTGCCAACATGACAGGGCTTCAGGGAGTTACATGGGCACTTTGTTCTAGGAGGCAGTCACACCCTTGAGATGAAGGAGAACTTGCAAACTGATCAGTGGTCAGGGACAGGAAGCTGTGGCCATGAGTAAGGGAGGTATGGGGATCCAGCATGTAATGAAGGAGCTTCAGCCCTTGACTCTAACCACAAGTATGAGGTACTTGCTACCCGTGTGGCTGGTAACAAGGGCTGCAGCGTGAATGAACAAACTGACCGTGGCAGTATTGTGCAAGGTGCCGTTCAAGTTGTGGAGGAAGTGGCGGGGAAACTGGTAGTGATAGGGGACATTATAGACAGGGGGATAGAGACTGTCCTCTGCAGCTACGATCAGGAGTTCCAAGGGTTGTGTTGTCTGTCCGGTGCAAGGGTTAGGGACATCCCCTCACGGCTCGAGATGAAGTTGGAGTGGGAGGGGTAGGAATCAACAACATAGATAGAACTAGGATTGATGTCCTGCAAAGAGAGTTTGAGGAGTTGGAGTCAAAATTAAAATGCAGAACATCAAAGGTAACAATTGCTGTCTTGTTACCTGAGCCACATGCCAATTGACATAGGGTCCAGCAGATTAGAGAATTAAACATGAGGCTCAAAGGGTGGTGTGGGAAGAAGGGTTTTTGATTCATGGTACGTTGGCATCAGCACTGGGAAAAGAGAGAGCTCTTCGATTGGGTTGGCCTTCATTTGAACCATGCTGGGTCCATTGTCCTAGTGAATTATATAACCAGGACTGTGACAAGGACATTAATGAGAAAGGATCTTGGCTCAGAAGATCAGTATGGGTGGAGATTATAAAGAACAAGGGCCAGAAAATCTTGGTGGGAATTGTGGATAGGCCCCCTAACAGTAGTTACACCACTGAACAGAGCATTGAGCAAGGAATAATTGAAGTGTAAATTGAAGTGCAATGCAATAAATGTGGGGAACCTCAATCTTCAAATAGACTAAACCAATCAAATTAGCAAAGATGGTCTGGAAGATGAGTTTGGAGAAAGTTTCTGTGCCAATTTCCTGGAGCAATACGTTATGGATCCAAGTAGGCATAAAGCTGTTTGAGATCTAGTCTTGTGCAATGAGGCAGCGTTAATTAGTAACCTCACGAGGAAAATGTTTTCATCATAAAATTAAATTCCAGATTGAGTCTGAGAGCTAAGTATTTCAGTTCCAGTCAAGAATCTTGAACAAAGCCAATGACAGGGGTTTGGGTGGGGCGGGGGGTGGAGTTGTGGAGAGCTGGCTAAGGTTGATTTGGCAAATAGACTACAGGGCTATGGGGACAAATAACCTGTGGGAAATATTGAAGGAAACAAATTGAAATGTTCAACAAACATAATTTTATGAAGAAAAGCAAAACTCAACAAGTAAGACCCATCTGTGCCTTACTAAGGAAGTTAAGGAAAGAGAAGAAGCGATTTACAGGCTTATAGATGACTAGTAAACCTGAGGATTGTGAGCTCCAGAAATCAGCTAAGGGCCACCAAAAATTTCATATAAAGGGAAAACAGAAAATGAGAATAAACTAGTCAAAAAGAGAAAACTAGAGAGTAAGAGCTTTTAAGAGTATATAAAAAGGGAGAGAACGGTTCAAGAAAACATGAGTTCCTTGAATGAGGAGACAGGAGAAATTATCATAGGGAATGAGCAAATAGCAGAGTTATGAAACTAATATTTTGTGTCTGTCTTCACAGTAGAAGACACAACTTACATAACAGAAATAGAGGATAACCAAGGGGCTAAAAAGAGTGAGGAAAATGATGTCATTAATATCAGCTGAGAAAAAGTAAAATCCTACAAATCCCCAAGACCTGAAGCCCTACACGCCTGGGAACTCAAAGAAATAGCTGCAGAAATAGTGAATGTGCTGGTTATGATTTTCCAAATTACCATAGATTCTCAAACGGCCCCAGCACATTGGGAGTTAACAAATGTAACAACTTTATTCAAGAAAGGAGGGAGAGAGAAAATAAGGAACAACAAGCCAGTTAGCCTGACATCAGCTGTCGGGAAAAAACTGGGATCTATTATTAAGGAATCATAACAATGCATTTCAAAAATCATAGTGCGATCAGATAAAGTCAACGTGGTTTACAAAAGGGAAAATGTGTTTGATAAATTTATTAGTTTTTTGATGATGTACTGAGGAGGCTAGGTAAAGGAGACCCAGTAGATGTAGTTACCTGGATTTCCAAAAGGCATTCAGTAAGGTGCCACTCAAAAGGTTAATAAGCAAGATAAGGGCTCATAGAGTTGGGGTTAATATATTAGCATGGATAGAGGATTGGTTAATGGACATGAAGCAAAGAGTAGGGAAGTAAGTAGGTAAGTAATTTGTGAAGAGGACATAAGGAGGCTGAAAAAAGATATAGATAGGTTAAGTGAGTGGACAAAGATCTGGCAAGTGGAGTATAGTGTGGGAAAATGTGAAATTGTCCATTTTTGGAGGAAGAATAAAAGAGAAGCATATTATCTAAATGGTGAGAGATTGCAGAGCTCTGAAGTGCAGAGAGATCTGAGTGTCTTGTTGCATGAGTCACAAAAGGTTACTGTGCAGGTACAGCAAGTAATTAGGAAAGCTAATAGAATGTTATCATTTATTGCGAGGCGAATTGATTACAAAAGTGGGGAGGTTATGCTTCAGTTGTACAGGGCACTAGTGAGACCACATCTGGAGTACTGTGTACAGTGTGTACACTTTATTTAAGGAAGGATCTAAGTGCATTGGAAGCAGTTCAGACAAGGTATACCAGACTAATAACTGGAATGACCCTTCTTCAGAAGGGTCATACGGACTCGAAACGTTAACCCTGTTTCTCTCTCCACAGATGCTGTTAGACCTGCTGAGTTTTTCCAGCATTTTCGTTTGTGTTTCAGATTTCCAGCATCCACATTTGCTTTTATAATACCTGGAATGGGCAGATGGTCTTATGAAGAAAGGTTGGACAGACTAGGCTTGTATCCGCTGGAGTTTAGAAGAGTAAGAGGTGACTTGATTGAAACGTAGAAGATCCTGAGAGGTCCTGACAGGGTGGATATGGAGAGGATGTTTCCTCTCATGGGAGAATCTAGAACTAGGGGTCACTGTTTAAAAATAAGGGATCGCTCATTTAAAATGGAGATGAGGTGAAATTTTTTCCTCTCAGAGGGTTGTGAGTCTTTGGAACTCTCTTCCTGAAAAGGTGGTGGAAGCAGAGTCTTTGAATATTTTTAAGGCAGAGGTGGATAGATTCTTGATAAGCAAGTGGGGGATAGGTTATCCAGGGGTAGGTGGGATGCAGATTTGAGGTTACTATTGGATCAGCCATGATCTTATTAAATGCTGGAGCAGGCTTGAGGGGCTGAATGGCCCACTCCTGCTCCTTCTTCATATATTCATATGAATGTAGCGTTTTCAAGTTGGCAGACAGTGAATAGTGGAGTGCTGCAAGGATCAGTGCTGGGGCCTCAGCTATTTACAATCTATATTAATGATTTAGATGAAGAGATAGAGAGTAATGGATCTAAGTTTGTTGATGATGATGGAAATTTAAGCTGTGGATAGGACACAAAGAGGCCGCAAGGAGCAATAGACAGGTGACCTGAACAGGCGTCAAGATGGCAGGTTAAATATAATGTGGGAAGTGTACGGTCATTCACTAAGGATAGTAAAGCTGCATATTTTTTAGAAACAAATATTGATGTTCAATGGAGTTGAGTGTACTCATGCAAGGAACATGGAGGTACAACAAGCAATGAGGAAGGCAAATGGCATGTTTTGGCCTTGCAAAGGGATTGGAGTACAAGAATAAGGGAGTCATGCTGAGGTTGTAC
Source organism: Carcharodon carcharias (assembly GCF_017639515.1). Classification (NCBI taxonomy): domain Eukaryota; kingdom Metazoa; phylum Chordata; class Chondrichthyes; order Lamniformes; family Lamnidae; genus Carcharodon; species Carcharodon carcharias. The sequence goes on along the minus strand of NC_054483.1, from coordinate 27,741,165 downwards.
AGGACTTTGGCCACACCTGGAATACTGTGCGCAGTTTTGGTCTCCATCTTTAAGGAAGGATAATGCTTGCGTTGGAATTGATATATAGCCAATGGATCAACAAAGCAAGGTACTTGCCTTGGAGGCAGGTTCACGAGATTGGTCCCTGGGATGATTGGGTCATCCTGTGCTGCAAGGCTGAGTAAATTGGGTCGATGTTCTCTGGTGTTTAGAAGAATGAGAGGTGATCTCATGAAAACAAAGAAGGCTCTGCAGGGGCTTGACTGGGTAGACACTGAGAAGCTGTTTCCTTTGGCTGGGGGATCTAAACACGGGGCACAGTCTCAGGTGAAGAGGCTGATCATTTACGACAGACCCCAAAGGATTGTGAATCCATGGGCATTGTCTGGCACAGTGGATTGCGGGTGTTCCATCGTTGAATTTGCTTAAGGCTGAAATAAATTTTTGGTCTCTCAGGGAAGCGAGGGACACGGAAAGCGGGCAGAAGAGTTGAAGATCAGCCGTGATCCTATTGAAGAGTAAAGCAGGTTTGAGGAGCCATACGATCTACTCCTGCTCCTATTTCTTCTGTTCCTGCAGCCAGGCCACTGTGGAGAAACAGCAGGGGTAGTGGAAATCTGGAACTTTTTCTACAAAACATCAGTTTAGGCTGGGGGTCAGTTGAAACGCCAAAACTGAGATTTTGTGAGTTAGGGGTAAGGCGGGCAGAATAGCCTAGGATGCAGATAAGCCACAGTCTAATGGAATGGTGGGCCAGGAGCAGGATGGGCTCCTGATAATATGTTGTTTCATTTTCTCCACACAATAATTCAAACCATATCATTCCAGTCAGCACGAGGGCTTGATCACACTTGCAGTGTTTCCAGATTGTAAACCTGCTGCCCTCCAGCTTGGGCTATGCACAGCATGATGCCTCAGGATGCAAGTCATATTTTAACATTAATGCTGCTGCTGCCCTGCCTGAGAAAGTCAAAGGCTGCAATCTTCGCTCTTGTTTTGTGATGGTTCTTTGTGTGCTGTCCAAACCCAGTCCTGGGAGTGTGAAAAATTGCACATAACTCTCAACTCCCCCAGTGTCTGATTTTATATTACATTCTGATTGAGTTAGTATTCCAGGCGAAGAACTGGAAAAAATACATGACGCCCAGTAGACAACAGAAATTAAGCAGGAGGGATTTGTGAGACATGAATGGAGAGCTGCAAGTGAAACTCCTGCTTTAACCTATTTTAACCTATTCAGTGCTAAAGTGAGCTGAAAACAAGAGTTAGGTACTTCAAGAAGGGAAAATGATGAAGACTGCCAATGCAGCAATGGTACAAAGTGACCACACTCCAAACCTCCGCTTTGTTTCTATTTATGAACTGCGGAGTCAGGTTCACATTCTGAAAGAGTGAGACTAAACCTGGAGCAGACATGACACTGCACCCCTGCTTCACTTACAGTCTATTTACACTACAACGGTTGGTGCAAGCTGGTTTCAGAGTGCACTGTAAATCAGGTTTGAACAGAATCCAATGTGAAGTGGATCGAGATTCTCTTCGACGTGAACTGTGTCTTCACTTTACTCCAACATCAGACCTGGCTGTGATTCTTGGATTAAGCTGCAATTTACATCCATCTCCAGGGTTGGTGTGTGCAATGTTAATCTCTTGTCATTAAGATTGTTTTGGTTTGTAAATGTTATTACATTGTTAAGGTTGAGAGAAACAGGCGATGGGTGTTAATTGTCTTTGAGCACTTATAAATAGGGGATAACTGGAACACTGGGTTTTGCAGGGATAGACCTGTGAAATTGAACAAGTCAATAAGCTCTCTCAATAAAGAAAAGATCTGTGCCTTGGTTTTGGCTTCACCAACTGGCTTGGATCCAATGAACATGCAAGACTAACTATGTTCATCTGATCCCAAACCAGTCGATAAAGTATGAAACGAAACGCTAATACTTTTCTTGACAACAGGTTTATTTGCAGAATGCAGCATTAAAGCGCTGGGAGTCCTCAACATCGACTCCAGACCCCATGAAGTCTCATGGCATCAGGTCAAACATAGGCAAGGAAACCTCCTGCTGATTACCAGGTACCGCCCTCCCTCAGCTGATGAATCAGTGCTCCTCTATGTTGAATATCACTTGGAGGAAGCACTGAGGATGACAAGGGCACAGAATGTACTCTGGGTGGGGGACTTCAATGTCCATCACCAAGAGTGGCTCAGTAGCACCACTACTAACCAAGCTGGCCGAGCCCTAAATGACATAGCTGCTAGACTGGGTCTGCAGCAGATGGTGAGGGAATCAACAATAAGGGGAAAACATACTTGACCTCATCCTCACCAACCTGCCTGCCGCAGATGCATCTGTCCATGACAGTATCGGTAGGAATGACCACTGCATAGTCATTGTGGAGGCAAAGTCCTGCCTTCCCATTGAGGATACCCTCCATTGTGTTGTGTGGCACTACCACTATGCTAACTGGGAGAGATTTCAAATAGATTTAGCAGCTCAAGATTGGGCATCCATGAGGCAGCAGCAGAATTGTACTCAAACACAATCTTTAACCTCATGGCCTAGCATATTCCCCACTCTACCATTACTATCAAGTCAGGGGATCAACCCTGGATCAATGAAGAGTGAAAGAGGGCAGTCCAGGAGCAGCACCAGGCACACCTAAAAATGAGGTGTCAACCTGGTGAAGCTATAACACAGGCATACTTGCGTGCCAAACAGCATAAGCAACAAGTGATAGACAGAGATAAACGATCCCACAACCAACGGATCAGATCTAACTCTGCAGTCCTGCCACATCCAGTCGTGAATGATGGTGGACAATTAAACAACTCATCCCCAATCATGGAGGAGCCCAGCACAGCAGCGCAAATGATAAGGCTGAAGCATTCACAACATTTTCAGCCAGAAGTGCCGAGTGGATGATCCATCTCGGCTTCTTCCAGAGTCCCCAGCATCACAGATGCCAGTCTTTAGCCAATTCAATTCACACTAATTGACATCAAGAAATGGCTGAAGGCACTGGATACTGCAAAGACTATGGACCTGACAACATTCCGGCAATAGTACTGAAGACTTATGCTTCAGAACTTGCCGCGCCCCTAGCCAAGCTGTTCCAGTACAGCTACAACATGGGCATCCAGCCAGTTGTGTGTAAAATTTTCCAGGTAAGTCCTGTACACAAAAAGCAGGACAAATCCAACCTGGCCAATTACTGCCCCATCAGTCTTCTCGTGATCAGTAGTAAAGTAATGGAAGGGGTCATCAACAGTGCTATCAAGCGGCACTTGCTTAGCAATAACCTGCTCACTGATACCCATTTTGGGTTCTACCAGGGTCACTCAACTCCTGACCTCATGACAGCCTTGGTTCAAACATGGACAAAAGAGCTGAACTCCCCAGGTGAGGTGAGAGTGCTTGCCCATCACATCAAGGCCGCATTTGACCGAGTTTGGCATCAAGAAGCCCTAGCAAAACTGGAGTGAATGAGAATCAGGGGGAAAACTCCCCGCTGGTTGGAGTCATACCTAGCACAAAGGAAGATGGTTGTGGTTGTTGGAGATCAGTCATCTCAGCTCCAGGACATCACTGCATGAGTTCCTCAGGGTAGTGTCCTTGGCCCAACCATCTTCAGCTGCTTCATCAATGACCTTCCTTCCATCATAAGGTCAGAAGTGGGGATGTTTGTTGATGATTGCACAATGTTCAGCACCATTTGGGACTCCTCAGATATTGAAGCAGTCCATGTTCAAATGCAGCAAGACCTAGACAATATCCAGGCTTGGGCTGACAAGTGGCAATAACATTTGTGTCTCACAAGTGTCAGGCAATGACCGTCTCCAAAAACAGAGAATCCAACCATCGCCCCTTGATGTTCAATCACTGAATCCCCCACTATCAACATCCTGGGGGTTACCATTGACCAGAAACTGAAGTGGACTAGCCATATAAATACTGTAGCCATAAGACCAGGTCAAAGGGTAGGAATCGTGCGACAAGTAACTCATCTCTTGACTCCCCAAAGCCTGTCCACTGTCTACAAGGCACAAGTCAAGAGTGTGATGGAATACTCCTCACTTGCCTGGATGAGTGCAGCTCCAAGAACACTCAAGAAGCTGGACACGATTCAGGACAAATCAGCCCGCTTAGTTGGCACCGCATTCACAAACATTCACTCCTTCCACCACCGACACACAGCAGCAGCAGTGTGTACCATCTACAAGATGTACTGCAAGAATTCACCAAGGCTCCTTAGACAGCACCTTCCAAACCCATGACCACTACCACCTAGAAGGACAAGGGCAGCAGACACATGGGAACACCACAACCTGGAAGTTCCCCTCCAAGTCACTCACCATCCTGACTTCGAAATATATCGCCGTTCCTTCACTGTCACTGGGTCAAAATTCTGGAACTCCCTCACTAACAGCACTGTGGGTGTACCTACACCACATGGACTGCAGCGGCTCAAGAAGGCAGCTCACCACCACCTTCTCAAGGGCAACTAGAGTTGGGCAATAAACGTTGGCCCAGCCACCGATGCCCACATCCCGTGAATGAATTAAAAAAATAAATAAATATGTCTGCTTCAGACCTACTGGCCCAATGTCCCAACAGCCTCCCTTTAAAAGTGCTCTCAGCACTGATTAAAACAATGCGCTTCACATCTGTAACTTAGCAATCTACATCCACCTCTGTAACATCACCCATATCCACCCTTGCCTCAGCCAGAAGGTGCAGAAACTCTCATCCATGTTTTTGTTACCTCGACACACGTCTGTTCCAATGTTCTCCATGCCAGCTCACCCATCTCTACCCTCCAAAACCTCGAGGCGATCAAAAACTCTGCTGTCCTACCTTACACCACGTCCCATTCGCCCAAGACCCCTGTGCTCACCGACCTAGATCTATTCCCAGTTCAGCAATACCTCGATTTTATAATCCTCACCCTTGTTTTCAAATCCCTCCATAGTCTCACACCCAACACTCCCTTCCCCGCCACCATCCCCCCAGCATCTCTGTAATCTTCTCCAGCCCTACAACCCCCCAGAGATCTCTGCACTCAGCTAAGTCTGGTATCCTGAGCATCCCCGATTGGAATAGCAGCACCACTGGTGACTGTACTTTCAGTTGCCTGGGCCCAAGATCAGGAATTCCCCTCCTGAAACTCTATGCCTCTTGACCACCCCCTCACCCCACCGCGTCCGCTCCTTACGATCTATCTCTTTGCCCAAGCTTTGGGTCAGTAATATCTCTCTATGTGGTCAGTGTCAAATATTGTTCCTGTGAAGTGCCCGGGGACCTTGAAGCCCCAGTTAGGCAATTTCTCAGGTGATTTGTTAGTGTTAACGGAGAAGCAGTTGCTTTTAATGAACACCCAGGGTCAGTTATGTTTCACCAATTCAAAGAAAAAGAGCTAAAGCTGGAAAATTAATGTTTCTTCTCCAATTTTTTTTTTGGTTAATCGCTTTCAATGAAGCTGAAAATATCCACTGCAGTAATAACTGAAAATACACCTGACTGTTCATTGCATTTTATTTCAAATGAGCATTACATTTTGATTCTTTTGTTGTGAACAATAATCTGCATTTCTTTCCTTAGATATATTTCTTTCCCAATTTTGTTCCCTCCTTTTCTAGGCGCATTTGCCAAGGTGGTGAATGATCTCTGGTGTAGTGTCCATTCCTCATTTGGCATTCATGCCTATGTCGCCTCTAGAATTGATTATTCCACTGCTCTGCAGTCTGCACTCTCACCCTCCGTAACCCTGAACTCATCCAAAACTCTGCTGCCCATATCTTAACTTGGATTAAGTCCCTTGTGCCCATCACCCCGTGATCTATATTGGCTCCTCTTTCCGGCAACCCCACAATTTCAAAACGCTTATTCTTTCTTTCAAATCCCTCCATTGTCTGCCCTGCTCCCTATCCCTATAACTTCCCCCAGCCCCACAATTCTCCAACGTGTCAGAGCTCCTGTAACTCTGGCCTCTTGAGAATCACTAATTTCAGTCACTCCACCATTGGCGGCTGTGCCTTCAGCTGCCTGGGCCCTAAGCTCTGGAACTCCCTCCATAAACCTCTCCACCTCTCCATCCTCCTTTAAGACACTCCTTAAACCCACCTCTGTGGCCACCTATCCTCATCTCTCATTATGTGGCTCAATGGCAAATTTTAATGCGCTGACATTTCACTATGTTAAAGGTGCTATATAAATGCAAGCTGTTGTTATACATTGGCAGGTATTTGCCCGAAGGCCAATTGTATCCTCCCTGTTCCCTGTAATGACCAGGTGGGGCCATTGAAGACTGATCAATGGTAATTAAACTGATCACTTCCTCATTCGAACCCACAATCTGGATCAACAGGAAAGCACAGCAGAAGCTGCCATGTCACATGCCTCGCTCCTCTGTTTCTTCACTCTGTGCTACATAAACAGGAGCAACCTGATTGTTTTGTGGGTTATCTCATGGCCTAATCTATACTGGTTTCCCCCTACATATGAATGTCTCAGGCCTGACTCAAGCACATTGCTTCAAAGCTACTTTATTTGCCAAACTACACAGTAAGCTACCAGATGTGCACACAAGAGAGATGTGCTACTATGCCATCTTCTCTCCAGAGTCTCTAGTGTGAGGTGATGCATTTTGATAGGAAGAACATGGGGAGACAATATAAAATAAGAGGTACAATTCTTAAGGATTGCAGGAGCAGAGGGACCTGGGTGTTTATGCGCATAGGTCATTGAAGGTGGGAGGACAGGTGGAGAGAGCACTTAGTAAAGCAAACAGAATCCTGGGCTTTATTAAAATGGGCATAGAGTACAAGAACAAGGAGGTTATGCTGAGATTATATAAGACATTAGTTAGACCTCAGCTGGAGTATTGTGTACGTGGTTCTGGGTGCCATACTTTAGGATGTGAACACATTGGGGAAAGTGCAGAAGAGGTTTACAAGAATGGTTCCAGGAATGAGAAACTTCGGTGATGAAGATAGATTGGAGAGGTTGGGACTGTTCTCCTTGGAGAGGAGAAGGTTAAGAGGAGATTCGATAGAGGTGTTCAAAATCATGAGGGGGCTGGGCAGTGTCGACAGGGAGAAACTACTTCCACTTGTAAAAGGGTCAAGAGTGAGAGGGCAAGGTTTAAAGTGATTTGCAAAAGAAGCAAATTGTGATGTGAGAAAAAACTTTTTCACACAGCAAGTGGTTCGGGTCTGGAATGCACTGCCTGGAAGGGTAATGGAGGCAGGTTCAATTGAGGCATTCAAGAGGGCATTGGATGGTTAATTAAATATAAACAATGTGCAGGGTCACAGGGAAAAGGCAGGAGAATGGCATTGAGTCAGAATAATCAATTAGATAGCTGGCGCAGACACGATGGGCTGAATGGCCTCCTTCTGTGCTGTAACAATTCTGTGATTTTAGCACATGACTGCTGATGTCACTGTTACAGCTTGTTGCAGTTCACTATCCCATTACCATAACTATTAACCCAGTATGCTACACAGATCCTTCAGCTTACCTCTGCCAGTCACGGCTCAGTGGGAAGCCTTCTTTTCTGTCCCTTTGTCAGAGGGCTGTGCCTTGGGAGTTCCACTGCTGAGACTCAGAACACAAAATCCAGGCTGACAGTCCATTGCAGCACAGAGAGAGTGCTGCATTGCCAGGGGAGCCGTCATTCAGATGAAACTTGAAAGCAATGTTCTTCTCAAGTGTACATAAAAGATCCCTAGGCTCTATGTGAAGGAAAGCAGGACTTTCTCCCCAGTGTTTATCCCTTACTCAACACCACTGAAACAGATTATCTGGGCATTGCTGTGTGTGGGAGTTTGTAAATTGACTGCTGCGTTTTTCACATTTAACCTGGCTGTTTAAGGATCAGTCATTCATTCCACCCACCACGGAGATCATCAATACAGTTCAATCAATACAAAATTTGAGAGCAAAATGTAATGAGGAGACCATAAAAGTGTCACCCCTGTAGCAGTGAACCCAGGATAAATAACTGGTCCTACTCGGTACGTGTATTACATCAGAATTCACATGATGATGCTCCTCATATTCTACTGGAAACAACCAACAAAAGCCCAAATTATAGCAGTTTTGTTCTGTCCCTTGAGAGCTACAGCAGTGACTACTCGTCAAGAAAGTATTTCAGTAGAGCTGTCAAAGGCTTTCGGGTATTCTGAGGTGGTGACAGGTGCTTTGGAAATGCAAATTCTTTCATTTTGTTTTCTGCCGAGCTTCCACCAAATTCACGGTAGAGCGATCAGAAGAACGCAAGGAGGTTCCCAGCGCTTTTACAAGAATCATCAATTGCTGGAGATAAACAGCAGGTTGATCAGGCCTTGAACAATTATGTGATTTCACTCTGACTTATGCTGTCTTGACAGGAAAATTGCACCAAACGACACCGACAACCAACTTGTTTCAAGCCTCTAAGGCAGTAAAGTGTCTCAAGCTGGCTTCACAGCAGCACTGCCAATACAAAACTTGACACTGAGCCAAAGAAAGGAGATATCAAGATGTGTGAAGTTTTAATGAACATCTTAAAGGATGGGAGAGAGAGAGAAGAGAAAGAGAGAGAAAGATGGGTGAATTCCAGACGCAGCTGAACATGTGGCCACCAATGGTGGAACAATAGAAATCAGGGATGCACAAGAGGCCAGAATTGGAGGGACACAGACACTGCAGAGGGTTGTGGGGCTGGAGGAGGTTCCAGAAATAGGGAGCCCATTACCTTTAACCCAGTGGGTACAGACGAGATGGAACATTTGTGTTGTTCTGGGGAGAGGAACTTGACGGACTGGGACTGTGGTGTCAGTGCACCCCGTCTTGGAAGTTCAGAGCAGGATCATAACAAAGGCACTACACAGGGTAGTCAGAGAGAAAATTAAGGTCAGACACTGCTCTGTTAGCTGATGAGTTAGGTGGTGAGTGTCGTAACTTGACAGCTTACTTCGCTCAAAAATCACCACTCGCCCTCAACTCCCTGACCGAGCGGTATATCCCAAATACAACAGAATATTTCTTCTAGAGAGTGCAGTGAGTGGTGGTGGATAGTTGCATGTCACATATGATGTGTGTAAATTTAATCTCAGTCATCTCCAGCAATGCAGGCTCCAGGCACGATTGACAGGAGATGAGCCAATCATCTCCATTCTCTCCAGAACCTATGGTGTCACGGTATGCAGCCAAAGAACGTTGAAGAAACTGGCAAGCCTCAGATTTTAAGTAGAACAGAACCGTAGTTTGTCCTTCAGGTCAAAAGATATGTTTCCTTTGAGTGTATTCCCTGCGAGCTGGTTTGTATTGATTGTGGGCTTTGCTTTTGTGCTCTGTTGATCAGAACAGTGATCTGCAGAGAACCACATATCAATTTTTTTTTAGAATGGAAAGGGCATTCAAGCTTGCAGTGAGTCAATCTCAGTCATTCTCATGGTAAAACACCGCAAGGGGCTGTTATAATTTGGGTTTTTGTCTCTGTTGTTTCCAACAGCATGTGATGAGCATCATCATGTGAACTCCAGTGTAATATATAAACCAATTAGGATTCGTTATTCACTCTGGGTTCGCTGCTACAAAGGTGACATTTTTAATGGGACTCTTCTCATTTCATTTCACTCTCCAATTTAATATCGATTAACTGTATCGATGAACTCAGTAGTGGGTGGCAAGAATGACTTGGATTTAAACAGCCAGTTAAATGCACTACCCATTGTAATGAAGGAAATGAGGCAGCCAGTTTTTACACAGCAAGATCCACACCTAACAATATGACAGTGACAAGGTAATCTGTTTTAGTGATGTTGGTTGAGGGATAAATACCGGCCGCAGGTCCGAGGGGAGAATCCCGATCCTCCCAATTTGCTCTCCTTGAAAATGTGGGGAATCTCTTCCATCCACATGATAGGGCAGACAAGGTCTCAATTTAGCATCTCATCTGAAAAGACAACACCTTCAGCAACACATTGACAACAGTGGGTTGTGCGCCAGTGTCCAGTGGCGTATCACAGGGATCTGTGCTGGGCCCCCTATTATTCGTCATTTATATAAACGACATAGATGACTATGTGGGGGGTAGGATTAGTAAGTTTGCGGATGACACAAAGATTGGCCAGGTGGTCAACAGTGAGGTTGAGTGTCTTGGGCTACAGGAAGATATAGACGGGATGCTCAAATGAGCAGATAAGTGGCAGATGGAATTTAACCCTGAAAAGTGTGAGGTGATACACTATTGAAGGAGTAATTTGACAAGGAATTATTCAATGAACGGCATGACACTAGGAAGTTCTGAGGAACAAATGGACCTTGGCACCTGTGTCCATAGATCTCTGAAGGCGGAGGGGCATGTTAGTGCGGTGGTGAAAAAGGCATATGGGACACTTGCCTTTATCAATATAAGCATAGATTACAAAAGTAGGGAAGTCATGTTGGACTTTTATAGAACCTTGGTGAGGCCACAGCTGGAGTACTGTGTGCAGTTCTGGTCGCCACATTATAGGAAAGATGTGATTGCACAGGAGGGGGTGCAGAGGAGATTCACCAGGATGTTGCCTGGGATGAAACATTTAAGTTATGAAGAGAGTTTGGATAGATTTGAGTTGTTTTTGTTGGAACAGAGAAGACTGAGGGGCAACCTGATCGAGGTGTACAAGATTATGAGGGGCATGGACAGGGTGGATAGGGAGCAGCTGTTCCCCTTAGTTGAAAGGTCAGTCACGAGGGGGCATAAGTTCAAGGTTAGGGGCAGGAGGTTTAGGGGGATGTGAGGAAAAACTTTTTTACCCAGAGGGTGGTGACGGTCTGGAATGCACTGCCTGGGAGGGTGGTGGAGGCGGGTTGTTTCACATCCTTTAAAAAGTACCTGGATGAGCACTTGGCACATCATAACATTCAAGGCTATGGGCCAAGTGCTGGTAAATGGGATAAGGTAGGTAGGTCAGATGTTTCTCATGTGTCGGTGCAGACTCGATGGGCTGAAGGGCCTCTTCTGCACTGTGTGATTCTGTGCATAATTCAGCACTGTTCATCCGACAATGCAGCACTCCCTCATTACTGATCTTCTGATGGTGCAGCCCTCCTTTAGTACTGAGACCCGACAGCGTAGTGCTCCATCAGTGCAGACCATCCAAGAGTACACCATTCCCTCAGTACCGCACCTCAGACAGGGCAGCACTCCTTCAGTACTGCCCATTCAAGAGTGCAACACTCCCTCAGTACTGACCCGTCAAAATTGCAGCACTTCCTCAGTACTGACCGTTTGACAGTGCAGCACTCCCTCAGCACTATGCTGGAAGTTTTTAATAGCTGAGAGAAGTTGGTGTATGCTAATGTCTGACGAAGCTAGGTTCTGCCTTTCTATGGGTGAGCTGTAGTGACAGATAGATGCAGGGTTTAATGCCTGTGGCTGTGTATTACGCTGGCTAATGAAGGAGTCCTGCCCTGTCTGAGGTGCAGTACTGAGGGAACGGTGTACTCTTGGATGGTCTGCACTGATGGAGCGCTGCATCGTTGGGGGTTCAGTACTGAAGGAGTGCTGCACTGTCAGAAGGTCAGTAATGAGGGAATGCTGCATTGTCGGGGGTTCAGTACTGAAGGAGTGCTGCACTGTCAGAGGGTCAGTAATGAAGGAGTGCTGCATTGTCGGGGGTTCAGTACTGAAGGAGTGCTGCACTGTCAGAGGGTCAGTAATGAAGGAGTGCTGTATTGCCGGGGGTTCAGTAATGAGGGAGCGCTGCACTGTCAGAGGGTCATTAACGAAGGAGTGCTGCATTGTCGGGGGTTCAGTACTGAAGGAGTGCTGCACTGTCAGAGGGTCAGGAATGTAGGAGTGCTGTATTGTCGGGGGTTCAGTAATGAGGGAGCGCTGCACTGTCAGAGGGTCATTAACGAAGGAGTGCTGCATTGTCGGGGGTTCAGTACTGAAGGAGTGCTGCACTGTCAGAGGGTCAGGAATGAAGGAGTGCTGTATTGTCGGGGATTCAGTACTGAAGGAGTGCTGCACTGTCAGAGGGTCAGTAATGAAGGAGTGCTGTATTGTCGGGGGTCCAGTAATGAGGGAGCGCTGCACTGTTAGAGGGTCAATAACGAAGGAGTGCTGCATGTTCGGGGGTTCAGTACTGAAGGAGTGCTGCACTGTCAGAGGGTCAGGAATGAAGGAGTGCTGCATTGTCGGGGGTTCAGTACTGAAGGAGTGCTGCACTGTCAGAGGGTCAGGAATGAAGGAGTGCTGTATTGTCAGGGATTCAGTACTGAAGGAGTGCTGCACTGTCAGAGGGTCAGTAATGAAGGAGTGCAGCATTGTCAGGGGTTCAGTACTGAAGGAGTGCTGCACTGTCAGAGGGTCAGTACTGAAGGAGTGCTGCACTGTCAGAGGGTCAGTACTGAGGGAGTGCTGCACTGTCAGAGAGTCAGTACTGAAGCAATGCTGCACTGTCAGAGGGTCAGTAATGAAGGAGTGCAGCATTGTCGGGGGTTCAGTACTGAAGGAGTGCTGCACTGTCAGAGGGTCAGTACTGAAGGAGTGCTGCACTGTCAGAGGGTCAAGAATGAAGGAGTGCAGCATTGTTGGGGGTTCAGTAATGAGGGAGCGGTGCATTGCATCTCCTACCAAGTGAGCAGAAGCACTCAGCAGTGCACTGCTGAGCACGCTTTCAAAAAGAACAGTCAAAACACAATTCTGTATGCAGTAATTAATAAACAAATACATGCATTTACACAGATTGAAGTCATATTTGACACATGGGCAGAGTGTATCACGGGACAGAGTATGTCACTGACAGCAAATGGAAACCTTAGGGGGGATTTCTTTGCACAAGAGCAAAGATTACCTGGCTGCTGTGTAGATCTGAGGCAGAGCTCTTGGGTCTTTTAGGTGATGAACGGTAAAGCAACTGCAGCAGAGGAAAGTACGATGGCTTGCAGAGTTAGCAGGGCAGTGTATGTTATATTGCCCCTCTGCTCAGCTGGGCTTGTGCTCCACTGCCCTGTAACTTTCAGACCACTGAGACTTATTGCAGCGAGTCAGGAGATGAGGTGGAGCTCAGTTGCTGCTGGTGACAGGAGTTTGTAGCTTGCCAGGTGCTTGCAAATTTTCGGCTCCTGGTTAGAAGAAATCAGCGTGTAATGATTGGTTCCCCTTCTCAACATGTTTACATATCCTGAACACTTGGAAATGTGATGATGCATGTTGGAATCCAAAATTTTACTTATAGATAGAAATATATATTTTTGTGTTGTCTATGGGGATATATAGGGAGATACAGATAAGTACATGGATACATAGAGATGGGCAGCTATGTGGGTTTCCAATGATATGGTTTCCAAACAGCACTGAAATCGAAAGTTTTGTAAATAATTATGAGGACCGAAGGAGGTTATTGAAAAAATAGTCGAATAACAAGTGGGATCTATTTTCGGTAACTGAGGAGTGATAGATTTTGATGAAAGAAGTTAGAAATAATTATTCTACTTTGAATGAGAGAGCTGGTTGACAGTTGAGTGCAGAGAGGTCTGGAGGTTCACGTTTACTATTTATTGAAAACAGCAGCTTTGATGGATTGGGCCAGAACAGAAAGCTGTTTGGAATACTGGGGACGTAGATGTGACTCTATAAACAAAGTCTCTAAGGCCACAGATGGAGTGCTATGTGCAGTTTTGGGCATGGTGGGGTCTTTTAATATTATTTTCCACGGGATGTGGGTATCGCTGGCTGGGCCAGCATTTATTGCCCATCCCTAGTTGCCCTTGAGAAGGTGGTGGTGAGCTGCCTTCTTGAGCCGCTGCAGTCCTTGTGATGTAGGTACATCCACAGTGCAGTTAGGGAGAGAGTTCCAGGATTTTGACCCAGCGACAGTGAAGGAACGGCCGATATATTTCCAAGTCAGGATGGCGAGTGTGGCTCAGAGGGGAACTTCCAGGTTGCCGTGTTCCCATACGCCCACTGCTCCTGCCCTTCGAGTTGGGTTTAGAAGGTTCTGTTGACAAAGCCTGAGCAAGTTGCTACAGTGTGTCTTGTAGATGGTACTGCGAAAACTTGGGGTTGTTTTAAACAGCGTGGAGGAGATTTAAAGGGTGATTGGATTAAGGTATTTAAAGTTATGAAGAGATGGGACAAAAGATTGAGAGATCTCGAACAGAAGGGCTTAGAGATAAGATTAAAAGTGAGAGATTTAGGATATGGGAGCAGGAGAAAAAAACAGTTTTTATACAGAGGGTTGTGTGATTCTGGATTGCTCTCTTCGAACTGAAGGAGAGGTTAAAATTCACTGCTCATTCACTAGGTAGGGGAGGAATCTGGGGCCAGTCTTTCCTCAATGTGGGTTTATTCACAAAGCACAGAGAACACAGGCACAGACAACCCTTTTCCTCCCCCAGATTGGTAACCACTTCTTATGTATACTTCAGAATAATGCTCTTAGCTTTCCCCAGCTAAGTAACAGCTGCTCCTAGTCAGGATTAGAGCATGCACTCCATTGTGACAGGATTCCAACATAAACAGCAGAGACCAGGGCAATATTTAAGAGCAGGTTAGGTAGATAGTTGAAGGAAAGGAAAAAAGGGTAAAGGAATATGGGAGAAGGTTGGATACATGGGATTAGGATATTGCTCATGTGGGAATAAGCCCCACCCCCCCACCCCCCCACCACCCCCACCCCCTCCCCTGCCCCCAAACATGGGCTGGATGTCTCAAAGACTGAGTTCCATGTTGTAACTCACAGGTCATTTTCTGTGACCCTCCTAACAATGAGCTGCAGAACATGATGCTTTGAAAGAACGGGTGTATTATGGCAAGTAACTCATGACAGACCACTGATTTACAAAGTCTGAATAAACTAGCTTGTGATTTGGACATTGACTTTTGCATTTCTGTCCATTTTTTTCATGAAAGTTGATTGTGCCTCATCCAACTCTGAATTTTCTAAAATCCCAAGATCATATAGCACAGTTGGAGAGAAGCTTCGTGAGGGTTGTAGCAGGAGATCTGATATTGAGTAGCATTAGGGAACAGCCAGGGTCACTGTCCTGCCTCAGCCCACCTGCTGGTAAAAGGCTCAGGCGTGCCTTTTTTAGCTCCAGACTCAACCATTGCAAGCCCTCCTGAGCCCACCATTCGTCCTTCACACTCTCGAAACTTGAGCTCATTCAGACCTCTGCTGGCCGTATCCTAAAACACACCAGTTACCATTCACCCATCAACCCTGCGGTCGCTGACACTCATCGGCTTCCATCCAGCAATACCTCAAATTAGACATTCTCATCCTCGTCCCTCCATGGTCTCAGCTGCTCTCTATCTCTGTCACCTCCTCCAGGTCCTCAACCCTCCATGGTATCTGAGCTTTTCTAATTCTGTTCACTTCAACCTCCCCGGTTTAGGTTCCACCCTTAGCAGCAGTGCCTTCAGGCCGCCTGAGACCTCAGCCCTGTAATTCCCTCCCAAAACCTCTCCTTTATTGAGACGCTCCTTAAAACCTACCTCTTTAACCATGCTCTTAGTGCCTGTGTAAATAACTTGCACATCCTACGAGGATTCAACAGGGTATTTTACTCCTACCCCAATATACTAGTACCCCACCACACTCCTTCCCCTCCTGATGCCAGTTGTTTCCATACTCTTCCAGGAATGCTAGCTGTTCTTCAATAACTTCAATAACTACTGTTCTTCAGTAACAATAATAAACCTGCAAGAGCCCCAGCGAGCTATTCGACCAGGTTGGGACATCACAGATAAGCTCTCTTGGTTTCATTTGAGCTGAGTGGCCTGTTAGTGTGCGGTAGGCTGCAACGCAGTCCCACATACGCAGGACCAGTGGCTCAGCCTGACACAGCATGGAAGCTGGGACGCTCACAGGAACTCAGTCCACACAGGGCTCCGGGGACAGTGGGTTTTGTGAAGTTTGGTATTCACAATGCTTGGGCCATTCACTGCCAGGGTGAGCCCCCGGCACAGTTGGTGCTGCGCACGGGTGACGCTGTTTGCAACTGAGGATGAACATCGGTGGAGGGTGGAAAGACAATTGGCAATGAACAGCAGGAAATTCTGCTGAAGATGTTTTCTGTAAATGTAGTCACCAAGGGGGCCTAGTTACCAACGAGACTTTAAAATGTGCTGTATTTTCTTGGGGGTTGATAGAAAATATTTTTAAGCAGATACACTGGAAAGGAAACATTGTAGATGGTAAAGTTAAATGATCGAGGTAGGCACAGGTATAGACAGGCACTTCTGTTCTATTTCAACGGTCACACAAAAACTCAGGGATTATATATTTACGTAATGGATCATCCTTTGAGTTGCATTTGCCAGCAACTGTCTAGCTCAAATCTCCTTGGGTGGCCATTGGCCAACACAGAACAAGATTAAGAAGGATTACAGTGCGTATTGGCTATGTGTGATGGGGCCTGACCCAACAACTGCAGATCTGATGAGAACAAAAAGCTTTTATATATCATCCAAACGCAATAAAGCCAGACGCGGCTGTCATTTAATAGAGCCCGCTCACCGCCTGGGTGCAAGGACAGAGCATCCTGTAACCAAGTCATGCTGTGCGCCATTCAAGGGAATGCTCTTCCCATTTGATCAGTATGGACTTCAGATTTTATGCCTTGGGTTTTTGACCCAGAGCGACATGAACAGTAAGACTGCGGCGGTGGGAAAACTCACCCGTGGGAGGCAGAAAATCATTCCCTTGATTTGTGTTTACTCTGGGGAGCGAGCACGGTGCTTCTAAATCACCCCTGACTTTATAAACTACGATGGGCTGGTCACGAGCTCAGAGCTCAGGATTCCATCTCTTCCTCGCTCTTGTATGAGTTGAAGAAGTTATTGCTATAGACACTCTGACTGACAATGGGAGTGTCCACTTTTTGCGCAAAGGTACAAATGCTTTGTTCACTCCTGTCAGCTCAGACCAGGGTTATGTCCCTGATAAGGAAACAATCAAAAGTTGCAGGAAGTATCAGCTTCTGGCCAGCTCTGTTGCTGTTGACCTCCTGCCTTCCCCTTTCAAATTTGTTTTTCTCAGGTACCTCATCAATAACTTGCATTTATATACCACCTTTAACATTAGAAAAGAGAAGGCTGAGAGGAGATTTGATAGAGGTGTGGAGAATCCTGGGCAGAGTAGATTGGGAGAAGCTATCCCCGCTGGTGGAAAGATCGAGAACAAGACGACACCGATTTAAGGTGTTTGACGAAAGAAGCAATGGCAACATGAGGTAAAGTTTTTTTTATGCAGCAAGTGGTTCAAGTCTGGCATGCGTCGGTCTGAGTGTGTGGTGGAGGCAGGTTCAGTCGTGGCTTTCCAAAGAGAATTGGATCACTATCTGAAGAGGGAAAAAGGTGCAGGGCCATGGGGAAAGGGAGGGAGAGTGAGGCGAGGTGAATTACTTTTGCAGAGAACCAGCAAAGATATGATGGGCCGAATGGCCTCCTTCTGTACTGCTGAACCCAATCTATGATTCTATGATATTAAAACCAACATAATTAAAAACGCAGGTTATTAGATCATTATCACTTTGTGTGGCAGCCATATTTCTTAGTTCACAATCGTGGCTACACTTGAAAAATTACTTCATTGGTTGGATGCCCTAAGGTGATGGAAGGACCTGTAGAAGTGATAGTCTTAAAAATT
Source organism: Carcharodon carcharias (assembly GCF_017639515.1). Classification (NCBI taxonomy): domain Eukaryota; kingdom Metazoa; phylum Chordata; class Chondrichthyes; order Lamniformes; family Lamnidae; genus Carcharodon; species Carcharodon carcharias. Next base: position 27,723,530 of record NC_054483.1, on the reverse strand, counting down.
GTTTCAAGGGCCTTTATAGGAGCGATTAACATTCAAACAGGGAATGATGAGGTTGTTCCTCAGAACATCTTAACGAAGGAGAGAGGCAGAAAGGTTTAGAGAGGGAATTCCAGATCTTGGGCCAAGTCAGCCAAAGGCATGGCCACCAATGGCAGAGATATTAAAATTGAGGATGCTCAAGAAACTAGAATGAGAGAAATGTAGGCATCTCGGAGGCTTTCAGGGCTCAGGAATGACAGAGATAGGGAGGGGTTAGCAATGTCTTTTCAATTACATTGTTAAAGTTTGTTAATGTCCATTGCATTGTTAAAAGAAGCACTGATGGGTATTTGAACACATATAAATAGGGGATAACTGGGACACTGGGTGTTGGTGACAGATGGTGACACTGGACAAAATCAATAAACTATCTAGTAAGGTAAGGCTCTGTGTCTTAGTTTTGACTTTAGCCAGTGTGGATCCTTTTTATAGGAGTGAGGGATTGAAATAAGGATGAGAATTTTAAAATTGTGGCATTGGCTCGAGCTTCACCAATGTAAAGTAAACACAGGGGTGCTGGGTGAACAGGAATTGGTGTGAGATTGGATGTGGGCAGCAGAGATTTTGATGTGCTGAAGTTCATGCAGATTGGGAGATGAGAGGCCAGCCAGGAGACCATCAGAATAGTTGAGTCTAGAGAATGGTGGATGGGAAGGATGTCTTAGGATATTTCACCCCTTCCCTATTTCTACTTAGTTCTGTTGAAGGGTCATGAGGATTCGAAACATCAACTTTGCACCTTGCCGCTGATGCTGCCAGACTTGCTGAGTTTTTCCAGGTATTTCTGTTTTTGTCTTAGGATATGTTTTAGTAAAGCTATTTCTGAATTGGCTATAAGGAGATATCTGAGATCAGCCATGTCAGAGAGTCAGTACTGAGGGAGTCCTGCACTGTCAGAGAATCAGTACTGAGGGAGTCCTACACTGTCAGAGAGTCAGTACTGAGAGAGTCCTGCACTGTCAGAGAGTCAGTACTGAGGGAGTCCTGCACTGTCAGAGAGTCAGTACTGAGAGAGTCCTGCACTGTCGGAGAGTCAGTACTGAGGGAATCCTGCACTGTCAGCGAGTCAGTACTGAGGGAGTCCTGCACTGTCAGAGAGTCAGTACTGAGGGAGTGCTGCACTGTCAGAGAGTCAGTACTGAGGGAGTATTGCACTGTCAGAGAGTCACTACTGAGGGAGTATTGCACTGTCAGAGAGTCAGTACTGAGGGAGTATTGCACTGTCAGAGAGTCAGTACTGAGGGAGTATTGCACTGTCAGAGAGTCAGTAGTGAGGGAGTGCTACACTGTTGGAGATTCAGCACTGAGGGAGTCCTGCACTGTTGGAGGCTCAGTACTGAGGGAGCGCTGCACTGTTGGAAGGCCATTACTGAGGGAGCGTTTTACCATTGGAGTGCCATTACTGAGGGAATGCTGCACTGTTGGAGGGCCAGTACTGAGGGAGTGCTGCACTGTTGGAGATTCAGTACTGAGGGAGCCCCGCACTGTCAGAGAATCAGTACTGAGGGAGTCCTGCACTGTTGGAGGCTCAGTACTGAGGGAGCGCTGCACTGTTGGAAGGCCATTACTGAGGGAGCGCTGCACCATTGGAGGGCCATTACTGAGGGAGCGCTGCACTGTTGGAGGGCCAGTACTGAAGGAGTGCTGCACTGTTGGTGGGCCAGTACTGAGGGAGTGCTGCACTGTTGGAAGGCCAGTACTGAGGGAGCACTGCACTGTCAGAGAGTCAGTACTGAGGGAGTCCTACACTGTCAGAGAGTCAGTACTGAGGGAGTCCTGCACTGTCAGAGAGTCAGTACTGAGGGAGTCCTGCACTGTCGGAGAGTCAGTACTGAGGGAGTCCTGCACTGTCAGAGAGTCAGTACTGAGGAAGAGCTGCACTGTCAGAGAGTCAGTACTGAGGGAGTATTGCACTGTCAGAGAGTCAGTACTGAGGGAGTCCTGCACTGTCAGAGAGTCAGTACTGAGGGAGTGCTGCACTGTCAGAGAATCCATACTAAGGGAGCACTGCACTGTCAGAGAGTCAGTACTGAGGGAGTGCTGCACTGTCAGAGCTGCTGTTTTTCAGTTGAGCTACAGGACATAGCCTGCAATCTAAGCTGGCAGGGCAGCAAAGTGCTGGGAACATACATTGTCAAAGCCCTGACATGTGGACGTCAAAACAGGCTGCTTTTGCAGAACATCAAAGCTGGCTTGGCATCCGATTGCTCAGTTCTCCCTGCATTATGAATGATATTACAAAAGCAAAACACGGTGGCTGGTGGAAATCTGAAACAAAAACAGAAAATGCTGGAAAACTCAGCCGGTCCGGCAGCGTGTGTGGAGAGAGGAAAACAGAGTTAACATTTCAGGTTGATGATCAGAACTGGGGGAAACATTAGAGATGTAAGAAGTTTTAAACCAATACAGAGACAGGGAAAGGGAGGAAAGAACAGAAGGGAAGGCCTGTGAGAGGGCGGAAGGCAGGAGAGATTAAATGACAAAAGGAGAGGGCAGTGGGTGAAGAGGTAAAGGATGGGTCTCGAGGAGGCGTTCTTGGGAAAAGCAGAACCATCGCCAATGGCTGCCATCCACCAAAATGCAATCTGAACTTGCTGAACTCAGCGTTGCGTCCACACAGCTGTAAAATGCCCAATTGTCCTTGATTAACCTTCCTCCCTCAAGCAACATCACCCAAAGGTATCTCAAATCTGTCAGTCAGACATTTCACTGTTCATGGGGTTTCAGGTTGTGCAGCTATCCTGCTGTGTCTGACTGTGTGACAGCTGCCTCTGCATCTCCAAACGTTCCATTGCATGCGATGCATTTCCAAGCTGTTTTCGAGAGATATGTTGAGGCGCTATGTAAATGCAAATATTTGAGGAGTTTTTTAAAAAAAAAAACACATTTAGAAGGAGTTTGCAGGACTAGATCAGTCATGATTTTCCACAAGCATTCAACGAGACACGAGAAGGCCCCAGGGTTCAAGTCCCACTCCAGGACTTGTTGGCTCTGAAGAACCCAGCCGCTGGGGGGGTTGGGGGGGGCGGGGGGAGGGTATCGGGGCCGGTCCCCAACCCGGAGAAACGGGGAGAGTGAGAGGCTGTAAAACTACCAGCCAAATCCAAAAAATAAATGGTTGATATGAAAGGTGACTAACCGGCATTGTGGTGACCCCAGGTAACGGGAGTAAAGCCGGAAAGGGAAAGGGAAAGGGAGGAAAGTTATTGAGACATGATTTATCATATCATTTAAAAAGACTGGCATTTGAAAGGTACAACTTGAAAGCATTTGGGTAGCAGGCTAAGAAATAGAATTGGACGACTCAAGTTGGAACAGCCAGCTTCAGCGCAGGTATAATGGGCTGAATGGCTTCCTCATGCAATTGCGTAGAATCCCTTCGCTGTCGCTGGGTCAAGATCCTGGAACTCCCTCCCTTGACAGCACTGTGGGTGTGCCCACACCACATGGGCTGCAGCGGTTCAGGAAGGCAGCTCACCACCACCTCCGGGGCAGTTAGGGACGGGCAATAAAAGCCTGCCCGGCCAGTGATGCCCACACCCCATGAAAGAATTTTAAAAAGTAATCTTAAGTACGCAGCCCAGTTGCTAAGCGATTAGAATGGGACGCAATTTTAACAGGACCAGCCATTCAGAGCTCTGAGGAACTCAGCATACAATTAAAATGCCGTTGGCTTTGTGGAACAGTTTGCCACTCCAATTTGTGCAGCACAGAAGGAAGCCATTTGCTCCATCATTCTTCGGTTCCCAGTCCAGTTATCCCACTCCCCCCTGCTCTTTCCCCATAGCCCTGTATTTTCAATGATATGCCCAATTCTCTTTTGAAAGTTACTATTGAATCTGTTTCCACTGCCCGTTTCAGGCAGCACATCCCAGATTATAACAGCTGATAAGAAACCTCCTTATCTCCCTGTTTGCAGTTTCATGAGTCCCTCACGTCTCCACCCATATTCATTAAGTCACTAACGTCTTGTATTCTCAAACCTGGATGAAGACGAACATCCTATTTGCTTTTTAAATTATTTTTTGTCCCCGTCGACCAGTTTTTCGTGACTTCCGTACATGGAGATCTAAACCTCTGGCCTCGTCCATAATCCCCAGCCTCTCACCGTTTAGAAGCAACTTTCTGAGTACCTGGCACCTCACCCATGTTGAACTCCACCTGCCGCAGTTGTGTTCACTCACTCGTCCTAGCCAACGTCCCTTTGGACTCGCTGCTCATGTCTATTCTCCGCCACCTAACTTAATGTCGGCAGTGAGCATTGGAGGCTGATGTGGAGTGTAAAGACTAGTATAAAGCGGTTGGGCCGAAGAGCCTGTCCCAGCGCTGTGAATTCAGTGTCACTTGAGGGAAACACACAGAGTTGTTTAATCGCCTGAGCTGTGCTGGTTTTTGGGAAGTGTTTGCACGGCAGGGAGACATTCAGCCTCAGAGGTGACTACATTAGACGCATGCTGTCCTTCCAAATCACAACATGGTTATGAAGCAGTCACAGGCTACATTCATTCAGGCACTCATGCCTGTTTACAACAGAAAAGCAAAGCAACGTGTCAATTTAAGTCAGGGGAGGGTTCAAAGTGACGCAGAAAGCTAACCTGAGGGAAAGGAAATTTCCTTGAGGGTGAAGAGACCTGCAATGCAGAAAGAAATGCCAGAAGTCGAACCACAAGAGTTCATAGAGTTACAGTGGCTCTCTGCAGAAAGTAAACCTGACCACTTAATATCTACATTTGTCTTGAAAGATCCCTGAACCAGTTTCTTTTGCTTCTGAAAGATTCACTGTGCTTCACTTGAAGTTTGAGAGACGTGTTTTTTCCACTGGTAGCCAAGCCATGGTACCTCTCCCACATGACTCTATTCTTCGTATTTTAACTCTCAGTTGAGCTGTTTGATCATTGAGAGGCAGGAGACGCGGCAGCCCAAACCCGCCCTGTCCTCAGCTGATGTCTACATTGCCCTGTGGCCATCTAGGCTGGTCATCGCCAGCAGTCAAAATTGGCTCTGCCTTTCTCTTCCTCTCCTCCCAGTCGAGCGAGAAGGGAATCGCCCAGGGCAGGGTTGTACTGGCTGACAGCTCAGCCTTAGGTAGGTAAAGGGGAGGAGGGCAACAGGAGCCCAGACCAGGATTTGTTTCAAAAAGAAGGTACAAAGTTGGAGGCCAATGAGATGTAGTGGCTACGTCGGACGGAGCTTTTTCACATGGTGAGCGCCAATGACCTGGAACTCTCTGCCCACGAACGTGGTGAAAGCAGAGACAAGCAGTGACTTCGAGAGAGCACTTGAAGGAAATAAACCCACGGGGGCTCTGGGCATTGAGTGGGGGAGCGGGACTGACTGGATTGCTCCGTAGAGAGCTAGCATGGACTCGATGGGCCAAATGGCCTCCTTGTGCGCCGTGAATGGCTCTACGGGTGGGACTTTCTGGCCCCGACACTGGTGGGCATCGTTAAAAGTCAACGGCTCTCCAAAATTTCCCGCCCTGCCCTCGGGGCCAGAAAATCCCAGCCGATGACTCCATAATGCACCGAGGAGTGGAGCTCAGCAAAGGTGATGGCGAGTGGGACTCCCAGAAAGATGGCAGCGTGCTGGAGGGGACAGGTCACACAACGGGGTGAGCAGAGTTGGAAAAATGGAGCCTGGAGGTGATGGACGGAACGCTGGCCAAGTTTGGGTTGTATGTCCTCGCTGTATCTCAAGGTCAGACAAAGCAGTCCCATCACTCTCCATTCACTCCAGTGCCATTGGCATCAGTACCCTGGCACTACACACAATCACCTGCCAAACTTTTATGGTAAGCATCATCACTGAACATCACCCTCCAACCCATCACAATCTCGCCGCCTGTCATTGCCCAATTTCCTCCCCTGCAGAATATGAATGAACCAGCTTTTTATCTAACATCTGACATCTAAAAAAAACAAATTCTCAAACTGCCTCAGTGGAATGTGAACTCTTAGCAGTTCCCGAAAGGGAAAGGATTTGCCTTTGCTCATGTCTATCACCTCCTGCTGCTGCCGGTGATGGTGCAGCTCCTGGTAACTGTTGTCAGTTGAAGTCTGCTTCAACAGGCTGCATTACCACTTGAGACAGTGAAGTGGGCCAAATCCTGGGACCTGTCTTAATTGTGAAATGATATCCCACTTGTTGTTAAGCGAACAAGTTTAATAGATGCCATTCTTTCAACAGATGGTGGATGATGAGAGTTCGATAGAACATCATTTGAAAGTGAAGTGGGAGGCCAATTATCAGTGCGCCAGCACACTCCGCAGGTCTAGAAAAACAAGTATGAAAAGGATTGAATCCGAGCGAGAGATGAAATCTGAAGGAAATTGGGAGGTGAAGGAATTGTTTCCCTGGTGTGTGTTTCCAGGGTTAATATTAAGGAAAATCACAGCGAGGCATTCAAAAATAAAGGTTGTGATGCATTTCACATTATAAATTCAGATTGGATGAGGTTTGCAGAAGTGTCTGGACTGCGAAGCATTTATCTTACTGAACAGGCCCTGTTATCTCATAAAATTGGACATGTTTGCACGAAATAAATAAGAAATACCTTTGTGTTTCAGAACTCGATGATAATAAGCAGATAATAGTGTGTAAAAGGTTGGAGTAATAAGCAATTGTTGAAGTGATGTTCACTGCTCCCCGAGCATATCAAAGGCAGGTGGCCCACCAAGTGTTCCTTTGTAGAATCGCAACGTCACCCACCAAGCATTCAACTGGAGAGTGTGTGCAAGGTTTATTCCATTGAACTTTTCAGCACAGAAGCAGGCCATTCAGCCCACCTGGTCTGTACCCAGTGTTTGGGTTCCGCACAAGCTACCTCCCACTCTAATTCATCTCACTCTATCAGCACACCCTTCTATTCCTTTCTCCCTTATGTGCTTATCTTATTGAAACATATCGGATCCTGAGGGGAATTGATAGGGTAGATGCCAGGAGGATGTTTCCATTTGTGAGAGAGGCTAGAACCAGGGGACACAGTTTAAGTCTAAGAGGCCTACCATTTAAGTTAGAAATGAGGAGAATTTCTTTCTCTCCAAGGGTCGTTGGTCTGTAGAATTCTCTTCTCCAGAAAGCAGTGGAGGTTGGGTCATTGAATGGATTCAAGGCTAAGGTAGACAGATTTTTGGCAGACAACAGAGCAAAGGGTCACAGGGGACAGATGGCAAGCTGGAGTTGAGACACAACCAGATCAGCCATGGCTGTGTTGAACAGCAGAGCAGGTTTGAAAGGCTGAATGGCCTAATCCTGCTCCTAAGTCGTATTTTCCTATATTCCTATGATATAGGAACAAAGGAACAGGAGAAGGCCATTCAGCCCATCGAGCCTGCTCTGCCATTGAATACGATCATGGCTGATCAAACACTTCAATGCCTTTTACCCACACTATCCCCTTAATCCTTTACATTATTGTTAATCAGAAATCTATCAATCTCTACCTTAAACATACTCAATGAGTGAGCTTCCACAGCCCTCTGGGGTAGAGAATTCCAAAGATTCACAACCCTCTGAGTAAAGAAATTTCTCCTCATCTCCGTCCTTCCTAAGTGGCTTCCCCTTATTTTGAAATTGTGTCCCGTGGTTCTAGACTCCCCAACCAGAGGAAACATCTTACCTGCATCTACCCTGTCTAGTCCTTTACGTATTTTGTAGGTTTCAATGAGATCACCTCTCATTCTTCGAAACTCTAGAGAATACAGGCCCAGTTTCCCCAATCTCTCTTCATAAGACAATCCCACCATCCCCGGAACAAGTCTGGTGAACCTTTGTTGCGCTCCCTCTGTGGCAAATAATATCCTTTCTGAGGTAAGGGGACCAAAACTGCACACAGTACTCCAGGTGTGGTCTAACCAAGCTTCTATACAATTGAAGCAAGACTTCACTACTCCTGTACTCAGATCCTCTTGTGATAAAAGCTAACATTCCATTAGCTTCCTAAGTGCCTGCTGCACCTGCATGTTAGCTTTCAGTGACTTATAGACAAGGACACCCAGGTCCCTTTGTACATATACACTTTCTAGTCTCATACCATTTAGGAAATACTCTGAATATCCATTGCTCCTACCAAAGTGGATAACCTCACATTTTTCCACATTATATTCCAACTGCCTTGTTCTTGCCCACTCACTAAGTCTGTCCAAATCCTCCTGTAGCCGCTTTACATCTTCCTCAGAACACACATTCTGGCCTAGCTTTGTATCATCTGCAAATTTGGAAATATTACATTTGGTCCCCACATCCAAATCATTGATGTATATTGTGAACAGCTGGGGCCCCAAGTACTGATCCTTGTGGTACCCCACTAGTCACAGCCTGCCAATGCGAGAATGACCCGTTTATTCCTGCTCTCTGTTCTCTGCCTGTTAGCCAATCCTTAATCCATTCCACTTCCTCCTATCCCACATGCTTTTATTTTGCTAATCAACCTCCTGTGGGGACTTTATCAAAAGCCTTCTGAAAATCCAAGTATAGTACATCCATACGTCAGCTTAACGCACAGTGGTCTTGGTAGCCTTGAGCTGGTGATTGGAGGGAGCAGATGATCAGCCAGAGTTCTGACTCTGCAATTAGAATTCACTGGCATGAGGTTGGAATGTGTGAGGGTGGGACGATGGCAAGAGACAGATCTGAGATTTTCCACAATGCTTTTTCTACCCCTGTGGCCTCCAAGAGGACCTAGGCAATGCTGTCTATTTGAGCGAGGGATTGGAGAGCTCTGGTTGCCTTCTGCAGAGGAACGCTCTCAGTGGGAAGTCAAGCACATGGTGAGGCGGGAGCGGGGATTGGGGGTGGGGGTGGTGGGGGGGTGGTGGGGGGGGGACGGGTGGTGGTGTTGCAGGATCTGGAAGAGCCACTTCACCAAAGGATGATTGATGTTTTTCTGTATCACAGCCTTTGTGCTTCAAACCCAATGCTCTGTGAAGAGTCGCTTTATCAGAATAAATTGGAAGTGTTTGTGCGCTCATTTGAAATTACTGGGTATGGACAGATATGTGGCCCAACAGCCCAGCTCCCACTCCCACCCCGCCAAAACCCACACTCATTAAACCTGGAGTATGTTGATGAAACACAATAGTATAGACCCTGGAACCACGTAATCTTCTGAGGAGAGATCACTCCACAACGTGTTGCCTGAAGCTGTATTATGCACAAAAATGGGCCTTAGGTTGCAGGCTAGAATTGGACTTTCTTTGGGGTTTATCACATACCTTGTAGTGCGAGCTCTAAATTCCATAAATCTTGTTGTCCATCGTGCATTATGATGCAGTGAATCGGGACCACCGCTTTGACTGGTCAGAGAATTGAAGCAAGTAAAAGTTCACTGAGAGAAGTCGTTGGGAGAGGTTAGTAGGATTGATAGAATGTTGAATGTCCAATCAGAGCCAGTGATGGAAGCAGAATCAATGCGCCTCTTTAAAAGAAAGCAGACAAAAATTTTTAATGACAAGTTTCAAAGGGGGAGGAGGAATGAACCAAAATCAGCTGCACCTTCGGAGAGTTGGCATGTACAAAAGGAAAACACAACAGCCAATTTTATGCACAGCAAGATGCCAGAAACAGCAATGTGTTAATGAGTAGATAATCGGTTTTCAGGTAGCAGAAGAGAGAAAAATTTTTGGATGGATTAAATCTCCTGCTCTTCTTCGGAACTGTGCCTTGTCCACTCGAAAGGGGAGACAGGGCCTCGGTCTAACATCTCATCCGAGAGACGCTCCTCTGACAGTATTGCGCTGGGAGTGTCAGCTTGAAATTGATGCTCAGGTCCCTGCAGTGGATCAGTTCCAGTTCTCCCCTTCACTATCAGAAGGACCCAGAAGTGATGGAGCAGTATACCAATGACTGGAATCTCTGCCCAATCCCAACTGAGACCACAGTCACTGCTTCCCACGCCAGCAAGTGACTGGCTAACAACAAATTCCAGGTCGCCTTTTGTGCAAAACCGGTCATATTAAACGATATCTCATGTACCCTGGATCGCTCTGGACCAAATAGACCTCACGTACCTCTAATACCTGAAATTACATCACAGAAAAGACCAAGAGCAGAGTAATAATTATCTGGAAGCTATGATGCATCAGGTGGGGATCCAGTGCCCACACTCTTTGTACTGCTTGCCTTGCCCTTGTGAACTCTTCAGCAGGAACATTCCAAACCCTTGACCACTACCATCTAGAAGGACCAGGGCAGCAGATAGATGGGAACACCACCACCTGCAAGTTCCCCTCCAAGTCAAACGCCATCCTGACTTGGAAATATATCAGCCGCTCCTTCACTGTCGCTGGGTCAAAATCCTGGAACTCCCTCCTTAACAGCACTGTGGGTGTACCTACACCACATGGACTGCAGCGGTTCAAGAAGGCAGCTCACCACCACCTTCTCAAGGGCAATTAAGAATGGGTAATAAATACTGGTCCAGCCACCAATGCCCACATCTCGTAAATGTATTGAAAACAAATTAAAAATGCTGTTCCACAGGTGGGTAGTTTCTATATACCAATCCCTTACAAGATTCAAAAAGCTGGAATCAAGGCATTTTTTGAATTAATTCAAGATGATGGTGAGCTGCCTTCTTGAACCACTGCAGTCACCCCTTACCTATCTGTATTCCAGGGATTACAAGCCTTTCTTCATCAGAACATTGTCCAGCTCCACCTCTGCTGCAGCTCCTCTGCTGCTGAAGCCCTCTCCATGCCTTGATTACCTCTAGACTTGACTATTCCAACGCACTCTTCTGCCCTCCCCCTTTCCTCACCTGCACCGAGTCCTGCTCACGCATCAGCGACTGTGTTCCCCGATCTGCAGTGGTTACCAGTGCAGAAATGCCACAGTCGAATAAATCTCAATCTTATTTATTAAACACCTCCATGCATGCTTGCCCGCACCCTGCCCTTTAAGCTCCTCCAGCCCCACAACCCTTGCTGCACTCCCCCAATTCTGGCCTCTTGCACTTCCTCAATTTTCATGATCCCACCACTGAAGGCCATGTTTTCAGATGCCTAGGCCCTAAGCTCTGTAATTCACTCCATAAACCTCTCCACGTCTTTACTTGTCTCTCTCTCTCTCTCTCTCTTTCACTTCCCTCTTTCAAACCTACCTCTTTGACCAAGCTTTTGGTCACCAGTCCTGATATTTCCTTTTGATGTCCGACTCTGGTGATCACTCCTTTGATGTGCCTTGAACCATTTTACTGAGTTAAAGGCACTCTATAAATAAAATTCAATGTTCCATATGAACAAAGATTCCAGCAATTTGACGTGAATTGTGATCAAACATTGTAATTGGGCTGTTGCTCAGAATCCTTCTCAAACAGAACCAACACTGTCAATGCACACAGGTCTGAATGGGGAGTAAATAACATTGGACGGGCTACAAATAAGCTTGTTGAGTGAATCCGCTGGGAGTGTCCTGGGACTGACCTGCAGTTCAAATGCGTCATCATAGCCCAGGAAGTGAGTGTGATGAGGTGCAAACACAAGCAGAATCAGAATCCAATTTTTCTGACATTTTACGAACAGAGTACTTGACTCCAAATTGGGATCTTTCAGACTTTAGCACACTTAATACGTCCAGGCATCCTCATAAATATGGAAAGCAGGGTGTTTATGGTTCCTGCAAGTCCTGTCAACCTGGACTTGTTTGAGTGCCCTCATATTATTTCCTTCTTAGCTTTTTATTATGCTTTTATAGAAAGGTATTTCACAGAATTTACTGCACAGGAACGGGCCTTTTGGCCCAACTGGTCCTTGCTGGTGTTTATGTTCTACCTCCCTTCATCTCACCCCATCAACATATCCTTATATTCTTTTCTCCCTCTTGTGTTTATCCAGCTTCCCCTTAAATCCATCTATACTATTCACCTGTATCTTTACCTCTGGTAGCAATTGCCACATTCTGTCTGAGTAAAGAAGCTTCTCCTGAATTCACTTCTGAAATTTATGACCCTTGTTTTGGTCACCCCTCTAAGTGGGGGAAGTATCTTCTCTGCATCTAGCCTACTGAATCCTTTCAGAACGTTACAGACCTGTAACAGGTCAAACTCAGATCTTTATTTCTCTTCTGGAAAAAAGAGCTGCAGCCTGTTCAACCTTTCCTGAGAGGTATAACCTCCCATTGCTGGTATCATCCTCATAAATCTATTTCGTTTTTTACCTTCTGCAGCACGCCGATATCCACTTTGTGACATGAAGACCAGAAATATTCAAGTGACTTCCATATTTATAATTAATCTGATGCAAATATGATAACTTCATAACATTTTTCTCATCTTCGTACAGACCAGACATCTGTGATTCTTCCCCAGTCTTTGTGGGGAGGGTTCAGGTGAGCCGAGATTTAGGAACATAAAGAGAAAAGACGAGACAATGGAACGGTGCAATGATTTGGATAAAGGCAAGCAGAGTGGGACAGGAAGGGACAGGTAGATTAATGTTAACAGTGCATCAGCATATAAGGTCTATGCAAATAATATTCGTAAAAAATAAAATTCAAGGTTCTTCATCTGAATGTGAGAAGGATTTGCAAGATAGACACACTTGTTGCACAAAGAGGAAGAAATGGTTCAGATTTACTTACCGTTACAGAGACATGGTAACAAGGTGACCAAGATTGGGAAATAAATATTCCACGGCACACAACATTTCGAAAAGATGGACAGCCTTGAAAAGGTGGAGGAGTAATGTTGATAGATCAGGATGACGTAAGTACAAAAGGACCTTAGCTCAGAAAATCAGGAAGTAGAATCTGTCTGGGTGGAGTTGAGGAAAAATGAAGGTCAGGAAATGTTGCTGGGAGTTGTTAATAACCATAGTTCCACCACTGAACAGTGCATTAAGCAAGAAATAATTGAAGTGCGGAACAAAAAGGCAATAGAATTAATGTGGGGGCTTTCATCTTTATAAGGACTTGACCAGTCAAAAGTGGTCTGGAGGATAAGTTTGTAGAATGTTTTCATGACAGTTTCCTGGAACAATATGGAATCAACTAGGGATAAAGCTTAATGAGATCTAATACTGTGCAATGAGGTAGTGTTCATTAGTAATCTCAAAGTAAAAGATGCACTGGCAAAAAAGAATCTTAAACTTAAACAAAATCAATTTCATTGGTCAGAGGGGAGAGTTGGCTAAGGCTGATTAGGTAAATAGGCTAAAAGGTATGGCCATAAACAGACTGCAGAAGCATTTAAAGAAACAATTCACAATGTTCATCCAGAAGACATTCCAGTAAAAAACAAGAACTCACATGAAAGATCCATCCATGGCTTACTGAGGAGGTTAAGGATAGCATAAAAGAAAAGGGCTGATAATGTTGAAAGCAATAGCAGTGAGCATGAGGATGGGGATGTTTTAAAAAACATTGATGGCAAAGGGCCATCAGAAAGCTGATAAAAGGGGAAAAATAGAACATGTAAGTAAAGCAGGCAGGAATATAAAAACAGATTGTAAGGGCTTTTATATTATACAAAAAGTTGGAGAATGGCTAAAGAAAATGTTTGTCCCTTAGAGGAAGATACAGGAGACATTATCATGGGAATGAAGAAATGACAGACATTAAACAAATATCTTCACAGAAGAAGACATAAATTACATACCTCAAGAAGCTAATAAGAGCGAGGAATTTTTTCCCTATCCTATCCCAAAATGTTGACACCATTTGCATTCAACAGTGTTCATCTGTACTCAGTTGACATCACTTGTGCACAAAAGCAGTCATTTAGTTATCATTTAATATTGAAAGGAAGGTCACTGATATCAACGTCACCAGTCGCCCCATAGTGCAGCGCTCAAACATCTGCGATTAGCAACACCATTTAAGCATTTGGACACCAAAAATGATCATACAGTTTATTTGCTATTTTTCTGAATTTCCATAGTTTCGTACATCCTAAAGCTGAGCTAACTTTAGAAAAAGCAGACTCTGTTTTAACAAAGGGTCCAGGAAGCTGGTTTTGCGTTTTTCTTCATTACCTATAATTCATGCATCACAACCCTGCCGCCCACCTTACCAGATTGCAACAGTTCTCTCCCCCGCCACCCTCCCCCCACCCCTAAGCAATATTCTCCATAAAACCTCCCCTCCCCACAAGCAATTTTCTCCCCAAACACCACCACCACTGCCTCCACCACACATCACCACCCCGCAACACCCCTACTCAATGCTGGAGCAGTTTCTCCCTCACCACCCCTCTGGACCAATTTTATTATTTTTTATTATTCATTCATGGGATGTGGGCTTCACTGGCTGGGCCCAGCATTTAATGCCCGTCCCTAATTGCCCTTGAGAAGGTGGTGGTGAGCTGCCTTCTTGAACGCTGCAGTCCATGTGGTCCATTCTATTCCACCCCTAGAACTCCCCACCCCACCCCCAGGTTTGCAGCCATTGTCTTCCCTCTCTCTCTCTCCCTCACCACTCTCTATCCCCCCCTCCCTCTTCATCTTGCCCTCCCACTCTCTCTTTCTCCCTCTCTCCCCTTTCTCCCCCCGCCCCCCCCCCCACCCCTGAGACTGGGGAGTTTGGGGGTAGGGTGAGTTTAGACCCTGAGACTGGGGAGGTTGTGGGTGGGGTGAGTTTAGACCCTGAGACTGGGGAGGTTGGGGGTGGGGTGAGTTTAGACTCTGAGACTTGGGGGCTAGGTGGGTGGAAAGTATAATCTCTGAGAATAAAATGAATTAAGAGTTGATGGGGATCTGGTGGTGCCCTCAAGCATGTACTGTATAGCGGGAAGACTTTTTGGACTCAATAAAAAAACTGAAGAAATTCAAATATTCTTTTAGTAATTAATTTCCTTGTATTTTTCCGTGCAGGTTGCTGAGCACATTAAATAGCATATCGGATAGCTTTGAGTGCACTCGATGCTTTTGAGCGCCTTTTGCCACTTGATCGCATTCGATGTCAAAGATGACAAAATGCTGCTGATCTGTCATTCGAAATTAGAACATTCAGTGTCAAATAATTGCTGATCATTTTTGAGCGCATTGAACACAAAAATTATGTCAAACCTTTCGGAAGGGGATCTTAGTTAATTAATACCTAAAACGAACAAGTATTGGCAAAATGTAAGGAACAAAAATCTGACAAATCCCCAGGACCTGCTGGCGTACATTCCTGGGCCCTAATAGAGATAGCTGCAGAGAAAGTGAATACACTGGCTATGATTTTCCAAAGTTCCTTGGATTCTGGAAGAGCCCCAGCAGGTTAGAAGTTAGAAGAATGTGCCGTTGTTGTTCAAGAAAGGAAGAGAGAGAAAAAAAGAAAATACAGACCAGTTAGCTTGATATCAGTCATCGGGAAAGTGCTAGAATCTATTGTTGAGCAAGTCTTAGCGCACCGAGAAAACCACAATATGATCAGATAAAACCAACATGGCTTTACAAAAGGAAAATCATGTTTGACATGTTGAGTTGATTTGTTTTGTGGATGTATCTAGTAGGGTAGATAAAGGAGAACCAGTAGATGAAGCATACTTGGATTTCCATAAGGCATTCGATCCGGTGCTACATGAAAGGTTAATCCTCAAGATAAGAGCTCATTGAGTTGGGAATAATGTATTAGCATACAGAGGGGATTGGTTAATGGACAGGAAGCAAAGAGGAGGGATAAATGGGCATTTTCAAGTTGGCAGGCAGTAACTGGTGGAGTGCTGCAAGGATCAGCTACTTACAATCTATATCAATGATTTAGATACATTACTCTTGGTTCCTTTGTCTGGTGATACCAAACTAGGTGGGAGTGCAAGCTCGGAGGAGGACCTAAGGAGGCTGCAAAGAGACATCGACAGCGAATGGGCAACAAAGTTACAGACGGAGTGTAATGTGGACAAGTGTGAGGTTATGCGCTTTGGTTGTAAGAACAGGAAAGCAGAATATTTTTACAGGACCTGAAGCCTGTAAGTGTTGAGGTTCAGAGGGACTTGGGTGTACTCGTAGAAGGAAACAGAAAGTTAGCGTGCTGGGGCAAGAAGCAGTGAGGAATGTGACTTGCTTGTTGGCCTTTATTGCAAGGTGATTGGAGTACAATAGTAAAGAAGTTTTGCTACTTAAGATCATAAGAAAGAAAAGCAGGAGTAGGCCATTCGGCCCAGTGAGCCTGCTCTGCCCCTCAATAACATCCTGGCTGACCTGATTGTGGCCTTAACTCCACTCTCCTGCCTGTCCCCCCTAACCCTTGACTCCCTTGTATCAACATCTACCCTGTCAAGCCTCCTCATTATTTTATATGTTTCAATGAGATCACCTCTCATTCTTCCAAACTCCAATGAGTAAAGACCCAACCTGCTTAAACTTTCCTCCTAAGACAACCCCTTCACCCCAGGAACCAGCCCAGTGACCCTTCTTGAACCTCCTCCAATGCAATTGTATCCCTTCTTAAATAAAGAGACCTAAACTGTACACAATACTCTGGGTGTGGTCTCATACATGCCCTGTACAGATATAGCAAGGCCTCCCTACTTTTATACTCCACCCCCTTTACAATAAAGGCCAATATTCCCATTTCCCTTCCGAACTTCTTGCTGTACCTGCATGCTAACTTTTTCTGACTCATCTAAAAGGACACCCAGATCCCCCGTGCTGCAGCATTCTGCCCGTCCCTCTCCACTTAAATATCCTGCTTTTCTATTCTTCCTGTCAAAGTGGACAACCTCACAATTTCCCACATTATACTCCATCTGCCAATTTTTTGCCCACTCACTTAACCTATCAGCATCCCGTCTCTTTGTATCTTCCTTACAACCTGCCTACTTTGTATCATCAGTAAATTTGGCTACAGTACAGTCGGTCTCTTCATCCAAGTCATGAATATAGGTCATAAATAGTTGAGGCCCTGGCACTGATTCCTGCTACACTCCACAAGTTCCAGTTTGCCAACCTGAACATGACTCATTTATCCCAACTCTCTGTTTCCTGTTAGTTATCCAATCTCCATCCATGCTTATATCTCAACACAACAGCATGTACTCTGAAACAAAAATAAAAATACCTGGAAAAACTCAGCAGGTCTGACAGCATCTGCGAAGAGGAATACAGTTAACGTTTCAAGTCCGTATGACTCTTCATCAGAACTAAGGAAATATAGAAAAGAGATGAAATTTAAGCTGGTTGAGGGGGGGTAGGAGAGGTAGAGCTGGATGGAGGGCCAGTGATGTGGAGGCAAAGAAGAGATTGCCAAAGATGTCATAGCAACGCTCCTCGGACTGCTGATCTCGTTGCATCCTGAGATCCACACTCAGTGCCATGCGCCATATAAACACACTCGACCTCTCCCTCCAGCAGCAACAACTCACCCTATCTCTTAGCTTTGCTTGCCCCCAGTATCATTTTATTCTTTGCCTCATCCGACACCTCAACAATAAACTTTCTCTCTTTCTTTCAGGTGCAAAGGAACGCAAGCTCCAACAACTCATCGACATCAACACCCATCCAGCACCCTCCACCCCGGCCTGTCCCTCCGTCCCCACCCCATCTTCCAATCCCAGCCCCGGCCGTGTATTCACCATACCTGCTGACCTTCCCCTCTCTGATGCTGAACGTTCAGTGCTCAGCAAAGGACTCAGTTTCATACCCTTACGCCCTCACCTCAATGAATTTAAGGCTTGGCACGATGCTGAACTCTTCTTCCGTCGCCTTCATCTCCGCGCTTACCTCTTTGGGCAGGAGTCCTCTCCCCATTCGATGGATCCTTTTACCCACCTCCAATGTTCTCCCTCCACCTGGACCCCTCCCTCTGGATTTTTACCTCCTTTTGATCTTTTCATTGAGAACTATAAGCATGACATAAGTCATCTCAATTTCTCAGCTCCTCTCACCCACTCTAACCTGTCTCTTTCTGAACTTGTCATATTCCGTTCTCTCAGGTCCAACCCTGACTTTGTCATCAAACCTGCTGACAAGGGCGGTGCTGTTGTTGTCTGGTGCACTGACCTCTACCTCGCAGAGGCTGAGCGTCAACTCACAGACACTTCCTCCTACCTCCCCCTGGACCATGACCCCACCACTGAACATCAAGCCATTGTTTCCAGGACTGTCACTGACCTCAGCTCCTCTGGAGATCTTCCATCCACAGCTTCCAACCTCATATCTCCCAACCTTCTACCTCCTACCCAAAATCCAAAAACAGGAATGTCCCGGCAGACCGATCATGTTAGCCTGTTCCTGCCCCACAGAACTCATTCCTTGCTATCTTGACTCCATTCTCTCTCCCCTTATCTGGTCTCTGCCCACCTACATCCACGATTCCTCTCATGCCCTACATCATATCAAGAATTTCCAGTTCCCTGGCCCCAACCGCCTCCTCTTCACCATGGATGTCCAATCCCTCTACACCTCCATCCCCCACCGGGATGGTCTGATGGCTCTCTGCTTCTTCCTCGAACAGAGGCCTGAGGAATCCCCATCCACGACTACTCTCCTCCATCTGGCTGAACTTGTTCTCACACTAAACAATTTCTCCTTAAGCTCATCTCACTTCCTCCAAATAAAAGGTGTGGATATGGGTACCCGCAAGGGCCCCAGTTATGCCTGTCTCTTTATGGGGTATGTGGAACATTCCTTGTTCCAGTCCTACTCTGGCCCCCTCCCACAACTCTTTCTCAGGTACATCAATGATTGCTTCAGTGCTGCTTCATGCTCTCGTCTGGACCTGGAAAAATTTATTAATGTTGCTTCCGATTTCCACCCCTCCATCATTTTCACATGGTCCATCTCTGACGCTTCCCTTCCCTTCCTTGACCTCTCTGTCTCAATTTCTAGCGATAGACTGTCCACCAATATCCATTACAAGCCTACCAACTCCCACAGCTACCTCGACTACAGCTCCTCACACCCCGCTTCCTGTTAGGACTCCATCCCATTCTCTCAGTTCCTTCACCTCTGTTGCATCTGTTCTGATGATGCCACTTTCAAAAACAGTTCCTCTGACATGTCCTTAACCCTGGTTTTCTACTCACGGTGGTTGACAGGGCCCTCAACAGTGTCTGGCCCATCTCCTGCGCATCTGCCCTCACACCTTCCTCTCCCTCCCAGAACCATGTTGGGGCCCCCTTGTCCTCACTTATCACCCCACCAGCCTCCACATTCAAAGGATCATCCTCCGCCATTTCCGCCAACTCCAGCATGATGACACCACCAAGCACATCTTCCCTTCATCCCCCCGGCAGCATTCCGTAGGGATCGTTCCCTTTGGATCACCCTGGTGCACTCTTCCATCACCCCCTACACCTCAACCCCCTCCTATGGCACCTTCCCATGCAACCGCAGAAGGTGCAACACCTGCCCCTTCACTTCCCCTCAAACACTCCTTTCAAGTGAAGCAGCATTTCACTTGCACTTCCCTCAATTTAGTCTACTGCATTCACTGCTCCCAATGCGGTTTCCTCTTCATTGGAAAGACCAAACCCAGACTGGGTGACCGCTTTGCAGAACACCTTTGGTCTGTCCGCAAGCATGACCCAGACCTCCCTGTCGCTTGCCATTTCAACACTCCACCTTGCTCTCATGCCCACATGTCCGTCCTTGGCCAGCTGCAATGTTCCAGTGAAGCTCAACGCAAACTGGAAGAACGGCACCTCATCTTCCGACCAGGTACTTTACAGCCTTCCGGACTTAATATTGAGTTCAACAACTTCAGATTATGAACTCTGTCCTCCATCCCTACCCCCTTTCTGATCCCCCCTTTTCCAATAAGTTATAATTTTTAATATATTTTGATTTTCCCACCTAGTTTTAAATTTATTTTGATCTATCGTTTTATCTCCACCTTTTAGCCCATTTCGATCCCTCCCCCCCACCTAACCCCCCACTAGGGCCATCTGTAACTTGCTCATCCTGCTTTCTACCATTAATGTCACCATTAGCACATTCCTTAGATAATATCACCACTGTCAACACCCCTTTGTCCTTTTTTCTGTGACATCTTTGGCAATCTCTTCTTTGCCTCCACCTATCACTGGCCCTCCATCCAGCTCTACCTGTCCCACCCCCGTCAACCAGCTTATATTTCTCCTCTTTTCTATATTTCCTTAGTTCTGATGAAGAGTCATACGGACTCGAAACATTAACTGTATTCCTCTCCGCAGACGCTGTCAGACCTGCTGAGTTTTTCCAGCTATTTTTGTTTTTGTTTCAGATTTCCATCATTCACAGCATTTTGCTTTTATCTAGCTTGTGCTCTGATCTTGTGCAGTCCCCTTTTATGTGGCACCTCATCAAATGCCTTTTAGAAATCCAGGTGCACCACATCTATAGGTTCACCTTTATCCATCTTGCTTGTTGCTTCCTCAAAGAGTGGCCCCTGAGAAGGGACCAGAGAAAGCATAACCCGAGGAGCTGAAGCCAGGAGATATTAATTAGGTGAGAAGCTCGGTGATTGGCGAGTCTTAAGTTTTTTCCTGCTCTGAATTGAGGCACTTGTTTACTGGGGAGGCATAAGTATTATATTAAATTTATGTTGCAAGAGGAAGCAATTTTATAAGTGAGGAAGTCTTGCTACAGCTAGACAGAGTCTTAGTTAGACAGCATCTACTGTATGATGTACAGTTTTAGTCGGCTTAAAAATGATATAATTGCATTAGAGGCAATTCAGGGAAGGTTCACTCAAGTGATGCCTGGGATGAGGGTTTTTCCCTGATGAGGAAAGGTTGAAGAGGCTGGGCCAAAACTCGTTGGAGTATAGAAGAAAAAGGGATGATCTTATTGAAACACATAAAGTCTTGTGGACGTGACAGGGTGGGTGCTGAAAGGATGTTTCCCCTTTTGGGAGAGCCTAGAGTTTAAAGATCAGGGGTTTCCCATTTAAGACAGATGAGGAGAATTTTTTTTCCTCTCAGAGGGTCATTGATCTGTGGGATTCTATTCCCCAGATATCAATGGAGGCTGGGTCACTGAGTGAGAGAGAGTTTTGGTCGACAAGGGGGGGGTCAAGGGTTATTGGTGGGGGGGGGGGTGCAGGCAGGAAAGTGGAGTAAAGTCCACAATCAGATAGGCCCTGATCTTATTGAGTGGCGGAGCAGGAACAAGGGGCTGAATGGCCTACTCCTGTTTCTGACTCCTGTGTTCTTGTTATGCTTCTCGGTGATGAGACGTGTTTTCTTCATCGTGGTTCCTCGCACGACTCTCTAGTCTCGGCACAGTTCTCACACCTGGTGGGCTGAATTTTATGTCCCATGGACGTAAAACCCGATTTGGGCTAAACTGGGATAAAATCACGCGAGGAAACTTTGAGCGAGCATTCTGATGTCATGCCCACTTGCGCGATATTTCACTCAGCGGGCGAGTGCAAAGGTTGGAAGCGCGCCCACCCGACAATTAAGAGGATAATTAAGCCCATTAACGGCGCAATTGTCTCCGATTTTTCATGGCCGCTCCAAACTTATGGTTGTCGGACGGACAAATCAGCCGGGCAGCTTTTGCATTTTTCATCCAAGGGCGGGATGAACTTTCCCTTCTGAAATAAAATAGCAATAAATACCTGTGGACATCATTTTTATCAGCTGTATTTTCAGATGATTGACTGTGGTGAATGGACATTTTTTTTTTTTTTCGCAGATCTTTAAACCTTTATTTGATCATTTTAAGGCCTGCAGGCCCCTGAGGTAGCTGTCTGCCTTCAGGGAGCTTCCTTGTAGCAATCGCCCACCCACGATCCGGCAGTCCTGAGCTTTCCAGCACGTGTTTCACGTTGGCACGCCATTAATCGGCCAGCCAGTGTGAAATTGTGGTCGCAGGCCCATTTCCCGATCACTCCTGGGCCTGCCGATCACTCACACCCTCCACAGGTAAAGTTCAGGCCGATGCATTTCTGAATCACACCAGTAGATGGTTGGGCTATTTAGTGTTGACAGTTCCTCTCTTACAATTCATCTCAAAAATGATCAGTCTTTGCCTTCTTTCTGCATCTCATTTACTTCCTCCTTGAGGCCCTCGTTGATATTGGCTTCATCTATTCCTCTCACCTCTCGACGAACTTCTTGTTCCAACACCCCCATCACAAGCAGATTTGGGTGTCATCCAATTTGCATGCTTACTGCATGCAAATTGGGAGCTGCCTTGGGTTGGATAACGAGTCACCAAGTTATTCATTGACTCTGATGCAATTGGGGGGGGAACCTTGTGTGAATGACGAGGAGCTACAACACATGAATGCAAGATCTTTCTTGCCTCTGCATCTCCCGGTCTGTAACTCTGGTAGAGATAAATGCATATTATGAACAATCTGTGGAGAGGTGATAAATTGCAGCTCATCACTTGTTAAATGTACAAACAGCTTTCTCATTGTGAACTCGTTAGCAATGTATTCTTGCTGTCGGCTCAGATTTAGCAATTCCACACTGCAGTGGATGCCGCGCTTGGGTCAGATTTCAGTAGAAACAGTTGTGATAAGTGGGTTTTCTTGAGTAAGTGCAGGCAGTTAGTTGCACTCAAAGTAAAGGAACACCTTTGGTGATGGGTGGGGGCATGAAAAATAAGTCTTTGGAGCCCAAATGCTAAAAGACATGCTCACGAAATAGTCACCTCCAAATTGTAAGCACCACATGAGGAGCCCAGAACAAGGGAGCACAGCTTAAAGATTAGGGGTTTCCCATTTGAGACTAAGATTGGGAGAAGTTTCTTCTCTCGCAGGGACATTAGTCTGTGGAATTCTCTTCCCCAGAGAGCAGTGGAGGCTGGGTCACTGAGTACACTCAAGGTTGAGTGAGGCAGATTTTTGATCGATGAGATAAACAGGGGTGTCAATGCCATGTCAATTACTTTCTTAAGGTTAAGGGAAACAGATGATGCATATTTGTGTTTTTTATTCATTCATGGGATGTGGGCTTCGCTGGCTGGGCCAGCATTTATTGCCCATCCGTAATTGCCCTTGAGAAGGTGGTGGTGAGCTACCTCCTTGAATCACTGCAGTCCATGTGGTGTAGATACACCCACTACAGTGCTGTTAGGGAGGGAGTTTTAGGATTTTGACCCAGCGACAGCGAAGGAACGGCGTTATATTTCCAAGTCAGAATGGTGCGCGGCATCTTGTAGATGGTACACACTGCTGCCACTGTGGTGGGAGTGAATGTTTGTGGATGGGATGCCAATCAAGTGGGCTGCTTTGTCCTGGATGGTGTCAAGCTTCTTGGGTCTTGATGGAACCGCACTCATCCAGGCAAGTGGGGAGTATTCCATCACACTCCTGACTTGTGCCTTGTAGATGGTGGGCGGGCTTTGGGAGTCAAGAAGTGAGTTACTTGCCACAAAATTCCCAGCCACTGTCCTGCTCTTGTAGCCACAGTATTTATATGGCTAGTCCAGTTCAGTTTCTGGTCAATGGTAATCCCCAGGATGTTGATAGTGAGGGATTCATATATGGTAATGCCATTGAACATCAAGGAGCAATGGTTAGATTTTCTCTTGTTGGAGATGGTCATTGCCTGGCACTTGTGTGACATGAATATTACTTTCCGCTTGTCAGCCCAAGCCTGGATATTGTCCAGGTCTTGCTGCATTTGGACATGGATTGCTTCAGTATCTAAGCAGTTGCGAATGGTGCTGAACATTGTGCAATCATCAGCGAACATCCCCATTTCTGACCTTATTATGGAAGGAAGGTCATTGATGAAGCAGTTGAAGATGGTTGGGCCGAGGACACTGCCCTGAGGAACTCCTGCAGTGATGTCCTAGAGCTGAGATGACTGATCTCCAACAACCACAACCATCTTCCTTTGTGCTAGGTATGACTCTAACCAGCGGAGAGTTTTCCCCCAATTCCCATTGATTCCAGTTTTACTAGGGCTCCTTGATGCCACACTCAGTCAAATGCTGCCTTGATGTCAAGGGCAGTCACTCAAGTTCAGTTCCATGTTTGAACCAAGGCTGTGATGAGGTCAGGAGCTGAGTGATCCTGGCAGAACCCAAACTGAGCATCAGTGAACAGGTTAATTCTAACCAAGTGCGGCTTAATAGCACATTGATGACCCCTTCCATCACTTTACTGATGGGGCATTCATTAGCCAATTGGGATTTATCCTGCTTTTTGTGTACAGGACATACTTGGGCAATTTCCCACATAGCTGGGTAGATGCCAGTGTTGTAGCTGTACTGGAACAGCTTGGCCAGGGGTGCAGCAAGTTCTGGAGCATTGTCTTTGAGCACATATAAATAGGGGATTCCTGTTTCATTATTTGAAGGGGCTGCACCCCAATTTTTGGCTGCACTTCAGTCCGTGCTCCTGATCTTTGGTCACCTGGTACAGCGGAAGGATAGGGAGGACTTCCTTGTAAGCCTGCTCCTGGGTCTGACCAAGGTGGCCATTAACAGGTCCAGGAAGCGGGCTGTCTAGGGGGTTGCCCAGCCCGACTGTCTGCCCCTCTTCTGTGGCTACATTCGTGGCTGGGTGTCTCTGGAGAGGGAACACGTGGTGTCCACTCATGTGCTTGAGGCCTTCCACACCAGTGGGCACTGCAAGGACTGGGGTGCATCATCACCCCTGGAAATGATATTTTGGCCTAGTTAGTTCGGATCCCTTTGACCGTTTGATTTTTGTTACAGTGCCCCATCAAGGGCTGTCATCCCCTTTATTAGTTTGATTTATTGATCTTGGGTTTTTATTAAAAGAGAATAATATGTCGGGGATGGCTGGGACACTGGGTTGTGTGGGAGGAGAGCTGTGAGTCTGAACAAGTCAATAAAATGTCTCAATAAAGATAACCTCTATCTTAGTTTCTGCTTCACCAGCCAGCTTGAATCCTGTTAGTAAGGAGATATGGGGAACAGACAGGAAAGTAGACTTAAAACTATGATGTGATCAGCCATGACCTTATTGAGTGGTGGAACAGGCTCAAGAATCTGAATAGCTAATCTTGTTCCGAATTCTTGTGTCCCTGTTCCTGTATGGTGACAGCATAGCTACAGTCCTGGCAGGAACTCATGGCTGCAAGCTGATGGATTAAGTGCCATTCGGTATTTTAGGTCAAATAGCACTTTATTGTGGATCTTACAACAATCACAGAATGGTTACAGCGCAGAAGGAGGCCATTCGGCCCATCATGTTCATGCCAGATGCCTACGTTTTTCTCTTCTGGTGACTGTACAATTCCCCATTAGATGTCTTTCAAACCACCAACGAATCTGCAACAATGCCACCACAATCTTATTTTTTTTAATTTGTTCATGGGATGGGGACATCGCTGGCTAGGCCAGCATTTATTGCCCATCCCTAATTGCCATTGAGAACTGAATGGCTTGCTAGGCCATTTCAGAGGGCATTTAAGAGTCAACCACACTGCTATGGGTCCGGAGTCACTTGTAGGCCAGACCAGGTCAGGGCGGTAGATTTCCTTCTCAAAAGGACATTACTGAACCAGGTGGGTTTTTACAACAATTTACAATGGTTTCATGGTCATCATTAGACTTTAAATTCCAGATTTTTTTATTGAATTCAAATTTCACCATCTGCTGTGGTGGGATTCGAACCTGGGTCCCCAGAGCATTACCCTGGGCCTCTGGATTAATAGTCTGCCTTCCCTAATTGTGTCAATGCCATCACATGCACAAACAGAATGTGAGGCTGTTGTTATGACCCACTACTCCACAGGTCACATCCTAAACGTAAATGTTTAAATCATTCAGCAAAATGGCCAATTGTTTACCCTCACTAATGCTACACGCAGAATAAAAGAGACTTTAGGCAGGCTTCTTTCAATAAACTCAACACAGTTGGTTAATTCTAAAACAAAACTACTTTTTTTAAAACAAGTTACAAAACTGGTCGACATACGCTTCCAGATTACAAATTGTAACTGTTTACCCCTTTTAAAATCCTAACACACATACACAGACACACAAAAGGACAAGACAAATGAGGCCTCTGCAGAGGTTGGCATGAGGGAACACTTAATGAAAAAGGATAACGTTCAAAACTGTCTTGACCCTGTTGATTGGGTGTTCCTGCATTGCAAAGACTGGTCACGTTAGTTGTCTGGAAGTACTTTGTAAAGGATCTTCATTGAATCACTATCTTTGTTAACTCTTGCTTATTACAGACTTTCAAATACAGATGAGTTATACTGAGATGAAGATTTTCTGGCTGTAGGGGAACGCCCACTCTGGACAGCAGGCAATAGAGGGAGAGAGAGAGAGAGCGGGAGGAGTAATCTGCCTTCACAGTTTACTCCCAAAGCACACAGTTCAAAAAACATGTTCAGACAGAACCTCTCCCAGGCTGGGTGTTTTTCAGCCAATCAACAGGAGCCCACAGCCTGGCAACAGCAGTGTTTTTTTAAAAATTTTAACTCAAGTAAACAAAATAACTCTTATCTCCCCAGATATCTTGCTGGTCACTTCGCTGAAGTTGTGTGATTTCTTGGAAAAAGCAGCTTGCTCACAGACCAAAGTGAACTTGTAACCTTTTAGGAAAAAAAACTCAGCAGAGCATCCAAATAATTCAGTGTCCTTCCAATTTTTAAAAAAGCCTGCAATTCTTGGAGATATGGACTCCTAACACTCTTCTCCAGCTTGGGACTGCTGTCTGGTGGTAAGTCCCCAAAAACCCCCCTTTGAAAATGAAGAGAGCAGCACAATATATCAGTGAAAAAGAAAATCAACAGATGTCAAAGGTGACTTTGTGGAGATCTTGCAGTCTAGTACTGCTGTCACTTTCTGGTTTTGTTCCGATATGGATACAGTTCAAGCCTCTCATTTAGACTGCAGCCTCAGTGAGTGACTCCCTTATTCTTGGGATTCGTTGCGGGGCTGGAGGAGGGCAATTGAAGATGGCACAGGCTGGAGGAAGGCAATTGAAGATGACACAGACTGGAGGAGGGCAATTGAAGATGACACAGGGAGCTGCACACAATCTTTCCTCTTGCTCATCATAATCACCCCACGTCACTACCAAGTGTAAGCGACTTCCACCCCATTCCTGTCTGTCATGGGGCAATGGGAAATGACAAAGTAACAAAGGCTGTGGGAAATGTTCCAGCGCTGAGAGGGAGAGGAAAAACAATACAACGCATCATTTCTCTCTCATCATTGAATCACAGCAACAGTGTGATTGATTGAGGCAACCACGTGTTGAAATAAGTGCAGGCTGACAGAAGAAATGACTCAACCTTCAGCCACACAATTCAATCAATCAGAGCACTTTAGCCCTGTTTAAATATAATATTTCAGTGACCTTGGTTACACTGCATTGTGTCAGGTCCTTCCCTAAGCTCTGAAAGAAGCCATGCCATCAGGCTTAACTCATGCTGACGCTTCCCCTGTGCACAGATGTTTTGGGGACAAATTGCGTTTGGTGGTACAGGTAGAGTGAACAACAACAGCAACATGTATTCATATTGTGCCTTCAATGTGATAAAACATCCCAAGACTCGTGCGAGGAGCATAATCAAATAACTTGCATGGGGAGAAGGTGGTATAGTAGTAACATCACTAGACGAGTAATGCAAAGGCCCAGGCTAACGCTCTGGGGACATGGGTTCGAATCCCACCATGGCAGCTGGTGCAATTTGAATTCAATTAATAAATTTGGAATATAAAGCTGGTCTCAGTAATGATGACCATGAAATTATCATCGATTGTCGTAAAAACCCATCTGGTTCACCAATGCTCTTTAGGGAAGGAAATCTGCCACCCCTAATTGATCTGAGCTACGTGTGACTCCAGATCCACTGAAATGTGGTTGACTCTTAACTGCCCTCTGAAATGGGGCCTGAGAGTCAGTTCAAGGGCAATTAGGGATGGGCAACACATGCTGGCCTTGCCAGCGATGCCCACATCCCATGAAAGAATAAAAATAACTTAACACCGAGCCACATAAGGAGGTTTTTGGACAGGGTACCAAGAAGCTTGGTCAAAGAAGTCAGTTTTAAGGAGCAGAGAGAGATGGAGAGGTTTAGGGAGGGAATTCCAGAGGTAGGGCCCAAGCAGCTGGAGGAATGGTCATCATTAAATGGCCAGCGATTAAAATTTGGAATCCACAAGAGGCCAGGACTGGGGAAGCAGAGATCCCAGAGGAGATTGCAGAGATGGGGAGGGGTGATGACATGGAGGAATTTGAAAACAAGACGATGAGAACTTTAATATCAGGGCATTGCTGGACCAGGAACCAATGTAGGTCAGTGAGCGCAGGGTTGAAGGGGGAGTGGGACTTGCTGTGACTCAGTACATAGGCAGCTGAGTTTGAGGTGAGCACAGTTTTATGCAGCATGGAATGCAAAGCCAGCCAGGAGAGCAATGGAATAGTCAAGAGGTAATAAATGGAAGGAATAGGGTTTCTGCAGCAGAGCCAGTTCAGAGGCAGAGCTGGACTGTGTGTTTGAGGCAGCAAGGTCCCACAAAGCCACGAGGCACCTCCGACAGTACAGCACTCCCTCAGTACTGGCGTGGAGAGTGTCAGCATCAATTGGTGAGAATGTGACCGACCTGACAGACAGACGTTCTGGAAGTCAAGCTCAGCTCCCTGACAGAATACACTCCCTCAGCCTTCCAGACAAAGGAAGGTGTGATTATTTATCAGTCAGGAGACCAGCGATGTCACCACCGGGAGCAGAGACATTGGAAGGTGCATCATTGTATTCACTACCTCTCCCTCCCCACTCCCTGCATCTGAATATCCGTGTTCTCTGTGGGCTGCAGAAAAGTGTAACATTTTTTCTGCACAAGGTAGAAATCTACCCTGAATGCTGTGGAAAAGATACACTGAAAATGAACCATGGTCCCATGAGATCTACCTGAAATAACTGTTGGTTAACACTCCTGACACGCACAATATCATCCTTTACACTCAGCAAGCGAATGCAACAGGAAGCTGAGATGGACTTGACAGGAATCTTGTAGCCAACGATGTAGAATGCCTCTCCACTCCTCATGTTCTCTCCTTCCCCCAAGTCAATGTCTTTATTTCCACCCTTTTTCAGATCTCTTCCAGGCAGAGTTTGCAACACTGGTCGTAAGTATTCCTGGAGGTTTACTCACACGACCTGTAGTCTCTAATCACGCCCCCCTCCTCCACCGCCACTGCCGCCCCACCCAGTCCACCAGCCAGCTTTTCTCTCTTCAGCTCCCAGACGTTTGCAACTCAGAAATGAAAAGGTTCACCGGAAATGAAAATGAAAGGTGCTGAATTGTTGTGAAAGTTCCAGCTACTTTCCTTGCAATTTACTCAATTGTTATGAGTATAAAAAGTGTTTGTTACTTTGGACAATTCTGGTTTAGCTGTGCACTGCCTAATACTGGAACCCAAATTGCTCTTTTAAACTGAATTCAACAGAGATATAACCATCAGGCAAAAACTCAGACACCACTTCAGTAAATAGTATTGAGGTTTGTTGATTATAAACAAGTTATAGAAACTTATCAAACAACTACCGGAGGCAGAATATAGGTAAAGTGTATTTATCAATGAAACTCTACCAACTCCACACTTTCAAATAGGAGATTAGCCTAAGAGAAGTGGAGAACTCCTCACGCTGACAGAAACAGCCACTTCCTCCGGGAAGCACTACACCTTCCTGGGATTTTCACGAGGAGGGAATCTGGCACGGAACCGGTCGCAGTGCTAACTCCTCATCTGCCCTGTGAAGTTTATTGGAAATGACCTTCACTGATGGGATCCTCAACTATTCCTGAAGATCTAAACTGGTTCTCCCACACTTGATGTGCACAAAGGTAGATTCCGCCACCCCTTTTTTTATATACCCAAAAGACATTGTTGGAAATGACTAATTGGTCTATAATTTGTCAATAATGTGATTCGAATTAAATCTGTTGGTTCTAGCTAATTATGCACATTGTCTTAAACTTAAGACAATGCTTTCCTTTAAACTATGTCTCTTATCTTACAGACTCAACAATCAAGGATAAAACAAAAACAAAAACAGAATTACCTGGAAAAACTCAGCAGGTCTGGCAGCATCGGCGGAGAAGAAAAGAGTTGACGTTTCGAGTCCTCATGACCCTTCGACAGAACTCAAAACAGAATTACCTGGAAAAACTCAGCAGGTCTGGCAGCATCGGCGGAGAAGAAAAGAGTTGACGTTTCGAGTCCTCATGACCCTTTGACAGAACTTGAGTTCGAGTCCAAGAAAGAGTTGAAATATAAGCTGGTTTAAGGTGTGTGTGTGTGGGGCGGAGAGATAGAGAGACAGAGAGATGGAGGGGGGGGTGGTGGGTGTGGTTGTAGGGACAAACAAGCAGTGATAGAAGCAGATCATCAAAAGATGTCAACGACAATAGTACAATAGAACACATAGGTGTTAAAGTTAAAGTTGGTGATATTATCTAAACGAATGTGCTAATTAAGAATGGATGGTAGGGCACTCAAGGTATAGCTCTATTGGGGTTTTTTTTTATAATGGAAATAGGTGGGAAAAGGAAAATCTTTATAATTTATTGGAAAAAAAAAAGGAAGGGGGAAACAGAAAGGGGGTGGGGATGGGGGAGGGAGCTCACGACCTAAAGTTGTTGAATTCAATATTCAGTCCAGAAGGCTGTAAAGTCCCTAGTCGGAAGATGAGGTGTTGTTCCTCCAGTTTGCGCTGAGGGTTCACTGGAACAATGCAGCAAGCCAAGGACAGACAATCAAGGATAATGTGTGTTCCTGATAGGGAGAGAGTCCAAGGATTATCCCATTTCTTTCCCGACTGTTACAGCACTTTAATTTTCTCATAAGAAAAGCTAATTGAGAAATACATAGATAACATCAAGTGACTTCTAACTAACCACTGATTATTAATTACTTATTATTACCTACTGATTATTAATAATTTATCCTTCAATTTCCAGAGTAATTGAGACACTTTATTCTAAAGAAATTATCTGGTGCTGCTTCTTAGTACTGTTTCGGGTTAGTTTGTTGAAAAAGGTTAACAACATCAAATAGCTTCTTATCCCAGCGTTAAAACAATATGCCTTTGAATCTTGTTAGCTGATTACAAGGAATATAACTTAAAGTAACCTGAAAATGGTAGGGTTACTCTAAAATCTAGTAGAAAAGCAAAAAATGCCAGAAAAACTCAGCAGGTCTGACTGCATCTGTGGAGAGAAAGTCGGAGTTAATGTTTCGAGTCCATGTGACTCTTCTTCAGAGCTAGAGGGAAGTAGAAATGTGGTGAAATATAAAAACAAAAAAACTGCGGATGCTGGAAATCCAAAACAAAAACAGAATTACCTGGAAAAACTCAGCAGGTCTGGCAGCATCGGTGGAGAAGAAAAGAGTTGACGTTTCGAGTCCTCATGACCCTTCAACAGAACCCTGTTGAAGGGTCATGAGGACTCGAAACGTCAACTCTTTTCTTCTCCACCGATGCTGCCAGACCTGCTGAGTTTTTCCAGGTAATTCTGTTTTTGTTGTGGTGAAATATATACTGGTTCAGGGAGGTAGAAAAGGTAAAGCTGGATAGATGGCCAGTGATAGGTGGAGGCAAAGGAGCGATTGCAGAAGATGTCATAAACAAAAAGTCAAAGGGGTATTGATGTTGGTGATCCTGGCTGAAGGACATGCGAATGGAGACATGGAGAGTGGAAAGAAGGATGTGATAATGGCGGGACCAGGGTAAGCGCTCTGGACAGTGACAAATGGCCCTAGTGGGGGGTGGGGTGGGATGGGGGAAGGGACGTTGGTGGGGAAAAAAATTGAAAATAGGCTAAAAGCTGGGGATAAAACAACAAATAAAAATGGGAATAACTTTAAAAATTATTGATAATAAAAATAAGTGAAAAAAATAAATAAAAATGACATTTAAAAAAAAGGGGGGGATTGGAAGGGGGTGGGGATGGAGGAGAGAGTTCAAGATCTAAAATTGTTGAACTCAATATTCAGTCTGGAAGGCTGTAAAATGACTAGTCGTAAGAGGAGGTGCGGTTCCTCCTGTTACTAAAATCTAGTACCCAGGCCTGTACCCAATATAACCTCGGAGTACAGTGTAACCTGATGGAGTGCAGAATAACCTCACGGAGTGCAGTATAACTACACAGAGTACAGTGTAACCTCACGGAGTGCAGTGTAACACCACGGAGTGCAGTATAACCTCACGGAGTGCAGTATAACCTCACGGAGTGCAGAATAACCTCACGGAGTGCAGAATAACCTCACAGAGTGCAGAATAACCTCACGGAGTGCAGAATAACCTCACGGAGTGCAGTATAACCACACGGAGTGCAGTATAACCACACGGAGTGCAGTGTAACTACACGGAGTGCAGTGTAACCACACGGAGTGCAGTATAACCACACAGAGTGCAGTGTAACCACACGGAGTGCAGTATAACCACACAGAGTGCAGTGTAACACCACGGAGTGCAGTGTAACACCACGGAGTGCAGTGTAACCACACGGAGTGCAGTATAACCACATGGAGAGCAGTATAACCTCATGGAGTGCAGTGTAACCACACAGAGTGTGGTATAACCGCACGGAGTGCAGTATAACCAAAAGGAGTGCAGTATAACCACAAGGAGTGCGGTATAACCTCATGGAGTACGGTATAACCTCACGGAGTGCGGTATAACCACACGGAGTGCAGTGTAACCACACGGAGTGCAGTGTAACCACACGGAATGCAGTATAACCACACAGAGTGCATTATAGCAACACGGAGTGCAGTGTATCCGCACGGAATGCAGTGTATCCACACGGAGTGCAGTGTATCCGCACGGAGCGCAGTGTATCTGCACGGAGTGCAGTGTATCCACACGGAGTGCAGTATAACCACATGGAGTGCAGTATAAACCACATGGAGTGCAGTATAAACCACATGGAGTGCAGTGTAACCACACAGAGTGCAGTATAACCACACAGAGTGAAGTGTAACCCTCACGGAGTGCAGTATAACCACACGGAGAGCAGTTTAACCACACAGAGTTCACTGTAACCCTCAAGGAGTGCAGTGTAACCACACGGACTGCAGTGTAAACCTCACGGAGTGCAGTATAACCACAAGGAATGTAGTATAACCACACAGAGTGTATTATAACCACACAGAGTGCAGTGTAGCCCTCAAGGAGTACAGTATACCAGCACAGAGTGTATTATAAGAACAGAGAGTGTAGTATAACCACGCGGACTGCAGAGTAACTACACAGAGTGCAGTATAACCACGTGGAGTACAGTGTTGCCCTCACGGAGTGCAGTATAACCACACAGAGTGTATTATAACCACACAGAGTGTAGTATAACCACACAGAGTGCAGTAGAACCACACGGAGTGCAGTAGAACCACACGGAGTGCAGTGTAACCACACGGAGTGCAGTGTAACCCTCATGGAGTGCAGTATAACCACATGGAGTGCAGTATAACCTCATGGAGTGCAGTGTAACCACACAGAGCGTGGTATAACCACACGGAGTGCAGTATAACCACAAGGAGTGCAGTATAACCACAAGGAGTGCGGTATAACCTCACGGAGTGTGGTATAACCTCACGGAGTGCGGTATAACCACACGGAGTGCAGTATAACTACATGGAGTGCAGTATAACTACACGGAGTGCAGTGTAACCACACGGAGTGCAGTATAACCACACAGAGTGCATTATAGCAACACGGAGTGCAGTGTATCCACACGGAGTGCAGTGTATCCACACGGAGTGCAGTGTATCCACACGGAGTGCAGTATAACCACACGGAGTGCAGTATAAACCACATGGAGTGCAGTGTAACCACACGGAGTGCAGTGTAACCACACGGAGTGCAGTATAACTCTCATGGAGTGCAGTATAACCACACGGAGTGCAGTATAACCCTCAGGGAGTGCAGTGTAATCACACAGAGTGCAGTCTCACTCTCATAGAGTACAGTATAACCCTCACGGAGTGCAGTGTAACCACACGGAGTGCAGTGTAACCACACAGAGTGCAGTGTAACCACACGGAGTGCAGTGTAACCGCACGTAGTGCTGAAAAATTTTCACGGAGTGCAGTTTAACCCTCATG
Organism: Carcharodon carcharias; assembly: GCF_017639515.1. Taxonomy (NCBI): domain Eukaryota; kingdom Metazoa; phylum Chordata; class Chondrichthyes; order Lamniformes; family Lamnidae; genus Carcharodon; species Carcharodon carcharias. Next base: position 27,689,588 of record NC_054483.1, on the reverse strand, counting down.
GAGTGCAGTATAACCACACAGAGTGTATAATAACCACATAGAATGCAGTACAACCTCACGGAGTGCAGTGTGAGCATACGGAGTGCAGTATAACCACAAGGAGTGCAGTATAACCACAGAGAGTGCAGTGTAGCCCTCACAGAGTGCAGTGTAAGCACACGTAGTAGAGGATAATTTTCACGGGGTGTAGTATAAGCCTCACGGAGTGCAGTACAACCACACAGAGTGCCGTATAACCACACAGAGTGTAGTATAAACATCACGGAGTGTTGTATAAACCTGACGGAGTGCAGCATAAACCTCACGAAATGCAGTATAAACCTCATGGTGCGCATGTAACCTCATGGAGTGCAGTATAAACGTGACGGAGTGCTGTATACACCTCACAGAGTGCAGTATGAACCTCACGGAGTGCAGTGTAAGCAGACGGAGTGCAGTATCAGCAAGTAGAGTGCAGTATAACCACACAGGGTGCACTATAACCACACGGAGTGCTGCGTAACCCCACAGAGTGCAGTATAACCTCACAGAGTGCAACATAACAACATGGAGTGCAGTGTAACCCTCATGGAGTGCAGTGTTTTCACACGGAGTGCAGTATAAACCTGATGGAGTGCAGTATAAACCTGACGGAGTCCAGTATAAACCTGACGGAGTGCAATATAATGCTCACGGAGTGCAGTGTAACCATACGGAGTGCAGTATAACCTCACTGAGTGCAGTATAACCCTCACGGAGAGCAGTGTAACCATACGGAGTGTGGTATAACCTCACGGAATGCAGTGTAACCATACAGAGTGCAGTGTAACCCTCATGGAGTGCAATGTAAACACACGGAGAGCAGTGTAACCATGCACAGTACAGTATAACCAAGCACAGTGCTGTATAACCACACGTAGGGCACTATAACCTCACGGAGTGCAGTATAACCACACGGAGTGCAGTATAAACCTCACGGAGTGCAGTATAAGCCTCACGGAGTGCAGTATAAGCCTCACAGAATGCAGTACAAACCTCATGGAGTGCAGTGTAACCCTCATGGAGTGCAGTATAAACCTGACGGAGTGCTGTATAAACCTCACGGAATGCAGTATAAACCTCGCGGAGTGCAGTGCAAGCAGACAGAGTGCATTATAACCACACAGAATGCTGCGTAACCCCACAGGGTGCAATATTATAACATGGAGTGCAGTGTAACCCTCACAGAGTGCAGTGATTTCACACGGAGTGCAGTGTAACCATACGGATTGCAGTATAACCTCACTGAGTGCAGTACAACCCTCATGGAGTCAGTGTAACCATGTGCAGTGCATTATAATCTCACTGAGTTCAGTATAACCCTCATGGAGTGCAGTGTAAACATACGGAGTGCAGTATGACCTCACTGAGTTCAGTATAACCCTCACAGAGTACAGTGTAACCCTCACGGAGTGCAGTATAACCTCACTGAGTGCAGTATAACCCTCACGGAGTGCAGTGTAACCATACGGAGTGCGGTATAACCTCACGTAGTTCAGTATAACACTCATGGAGTGCAGTTTAGCCACACAAAGTGCAGTATAACCTCACCGAGTGCAGTATAACCACATGGAGTGCAGTGAGTGTAACACTCATGGAGTGCAGTTTAGCCACACGGAGTGCAGTATAACCACACGGAGTGCAGTGTAACCCTCATGGAGTGCATGTAACCTCATGGAGTGCAATGTAAACACAGGGAGAGCAGTGTAACCATGCAGAGTACAGTATAACCAAGCAGAGTGCAGTATAACCCCACAGACTGTAGTATAACCTCACGGAGTGCAGTATGACCACAGGGAGTGCAGTGTAAACAAACAAGTGCAGTGTAACCACGCAGAGTGCAGTGTAACTCTCATGGAGTGCAGTGTAACCACACGGAGTGCAGTGTAACCACACACAGTGCAGTATAAACCTGACGGAGAACAGTATAACCCTAACGGAGAGCAGTATAACCCTAATGGAGAGCAGTGTAACCACACGGAGGAGAGTAAAACCACATGGAGAGCAGTGTAAAATCACGAGTGCAATGTAATTACACGGAGTGCAATGTAATTACACGGAGTGCAGTGTAACCCTCACGGAGTGCGGTGTAATCACACGGAGTTCAGTGTAACCCTCAGGGAGTGCAGTGTAACCACACGGAGTGCAGTGTAACACTCACGGAGTGCATTTTAGCCACACGGAATGCAGTATAAGCCTCTCGGAATGCAGTGTAACCCTCATGGAGTGCATGTAACCTCATGGAGTGCAATATAAACACACGGAGAGCAGTGTAACCTTGCAGAGTACAGTATAACCAAGCAGAGTGCAGTATAACCCCACAGACTGTAGTATAACTTCACGGAGTGGAGTGTAACCACACGGAGTGCAGAATAACCATCACAGAGTGCAGTGTAACAACACAGAGTTCAGTGTAAACCTCATGGAGTGCTGTGTAAGCACAAGGAATCCAGTTCAACAACACGGAGTGCAGTACAACCACACCGAGTGCAGTATAACCCTCACAGAGTGGAGTTTAACCACATGGGGTGCAGTATAACCTCACCGAGTGCAGTATAACCACACAGAGTGCAGTATAACCACACAGTGCAGCATAACCCTCACAGAGTGCAGTGTAAGCACAGGTAGTAGAGAATAATTTTCACGGGGTGCAGTGTAAACCTCACAGAGTACAGTATAAAACTCATGGAATGCAGTATAAACCTCATGGAGTGCAGTTTAACCCTCATGGAGTGCAGTATAAACATGACGGAGTGCTGTATAAGCCTCACGGAATGCAGTATAAACCTCACGGAGTGCAGTGTAAGCACACGGAAAGCACTATAACCACACGGAGTGCTGCGTAACATCACAGAGTGCAGTATAACCTCACGGAGTGCAATATAACAACATGGAGTGCAGTATAACCCTCACAGAGTACAATATAATGCTCATGGAGTGCAGTGTAACCATACGGAGTGCAGTATAAACTCACTGAGTGCAGTATAACCCTCACCGAGTGCAGTGTAACCATATGGAGTGCAGTATAACCTCACTGAGTTCAGTATAACCCTCAGGGAGTGCAGTGTAACCCTCACGGAGTGCAGTGTAACCATACGGACTGCGGTATAACCTCACAGAGTGCAGTGTAACACTTACTGAGTGCCGTTTAGCCACACGGAGTGCAGTATAACCACACAGAGTGCAGTGTAACACTCATGGAGTGCATGTAACCTCATGGAGGGCAATGTAAACACACAGAGAGCAGTGTAACCATGCAGAGTACAGTATAACCAAGCAGAGTGCAGTATAACCCCACAGACTGTAGTATGACCTCACGGAGTGCAGTGTAACCACAGGGAGTGCAATGTAACCACACGGAGTGCGGTTTAACCTCAAGGAGTGCAGTGTAACCACACGGAGTGCAATATAACCTCACAGAGTGCAGTATGACCACACGGATTGCAGTGTAACCATACAGAGTGCAGTATAACCATACGGAGTGCAGTGTAAATCTCACGGAGTGCTGTGTAAGCACATAGAATCCAGTTTAACCACACGGAGTGCAGTAGAACCTCACCGAGCGCAGTATAACCCTCACAGACTGCAGTGTAAGCACACGTAGTAGAGAATAATTTTCACGGGGTGCAGTGTAAGCCTCACGGAGTGCAGTACAACCACACAGCGTGCATTATAAACACACGGAGTGCAGTATAAACATCGCGGACTGCAGTATTAACATCACGGAGTGCAGTATAAACCTCATGGAGTGCAGTTTAACCCTCATGGAGTGCAGTATAAACATGACGGAGTGCTGTATAAACCTCACGGAATGCAGTATAAACCTCACGGAGTGCAGTGTAAGCACACGGAGTGCACTATAACCACACGGAGTGCTGCGTAACACCACAGAGTGCAGTATAACCTCACAGAGTGCAATATAACAACATGGAGTGCAGTGTAAACCTCACGGAGTGCAGTATAAACCTAACAGAATGCAGTATAATCCTCACGGGGTACAATATAATGCTCATGGAGTGCAGTGTAACCATACGGAGTGCAGTATAACCTTACTGAGTGCAGTATAACCCTCACCGAGTGCAGTGTAACCATATGGAGTGCAGTATAACCTCACTGAGTTCAGTATAACCCTCAGGGAGTGCAGTGTAACCCTCACGGAGTGCAGTGTAACACTTACTGAGTGCCGTTTAGCCACACGGAGTGCAGTATAACCACACAGAGTGCAGTGTAACACTCATGGAGTGCATGTAACCTCATGGAGGGCAATGTAAACACACGGAGAGCAGTGTAACCATGCAGAGTACAGTATAACCAAGCAGAGTGCAGTATAACCCCACAGACTGTAGTATAACCACACGGAGTGCGGTTTAACCTCAAGGAGTGCAGTGTAACCACACGGAGTGCAATATAACCTTACAGAGTGCAGTATAACCTCACGGAGTGCAGTATAACCCTCACGGAGTGCAGTGTAACCACACGGAGTGCAGTGTAACCACACAGAGTGCAGTATAACCACACAGAGTTCAGCGTAAACCTCACGGAGTGCTGTGTAAGCACATAGAATCCAGTTTAACCACACGGAGTGCAGTAGAACCTCACCGAGCGCAGTATAACCCTCATAGAGTGCAGTGTAAGCACACGTAGTAGAGAATAATTTTCACGGGGTGCAGTGTAAGCCTCACGGAGTGCAGTACAACCACACAGAGTGCAGTATAACTATACAGAGTGCAGTATAAACACAGGGAGTGCAGTATAAACCTCATGGAGTGCAGTATAAACCTGACGGAGTGCTGTATAAACCTCACGGAATGCAGTATAAACCTCACGGAGTGCAGTGTAAGCACACGGAGTGCAGTGTAACCACACAGAGTGCAGTATAACCACACAGAGTTCAGCGTAAACCTCACGGAGTGCTGTGTAAGCACATAGAATCCAGTTTAACCACACGGAGTGCAGTAGAACCTCACCGAGTGCAGTATAACCCTCACAGAGTGCAGTGTAAGCACACATGATAGAGAATAATTTTCACGGAGTGCAGAGTAAGCCTCACAGAGTGCAGTACAACCACACAGAGTGCAGTATAACCACGCAGAGTGCATTATAAATACCGGGAGTGCAGTATAAACCTCACGGAATGCAGTATAAACCTCACGGAGTGCAGTGTAAGCACACGGAGTGCAGTATCACCAGCTAGTGCAGTATAACCACACGGGGTGCACTATAACCACACGGACTGCTGCGTAACCCCACAGAGTGCAGTATAACCTCACGGAGTGCAGTAAAATCACACGGAGTGCTGGGTAACCCCACGGAGTGCAGTATAAACCTCACAAAGTGCAATATAACAACATGGTGTGCAGTGTAACCCTCGTGGAGTGCAGTATAACCCTCAGGGAGTGCAGTGTAACCCTACGGAGTGCGGTATAACCTCACGGAGTGCAGTGAGTGTAACACTCCCGGAGTGCAGTTTAGCCACACGGAGTGCAGTATAACCACACAGAGTGCAGTGTAACCCTCATGGAGTGCATGTAACCTCCTGGAGTGCAATGTAAACACACGGAGTGCAGTGTAACCATGCAGAGTACAGTATAACCAAGCAGCGTGCAGTATAAACCCACAGACTGTAGTATAACCTCATGGAGTGCAGTATGACCACACGGAGTGCAGTGTAAACACACAAATGCAGTGTAACCACGCAGAGTGCAGTATAACTCTCGTGTTGTGCAGTGTAACCACACGGAGTGCAGTGTAACCACACAGAGTGCAGTATAAGCCTGACGGAGAGCAGTATAACCCTAACGGAGAGCAGTATAACCCTAACGGAGAGCAGTGTAACCACATGGAGGAGAGTAAAACCACACGGAGAGCAGTGTAAAATCACGAGTGCAGTGTAACCCTCACGGAGTGCAGTGTAACCCTCACGGAGTGCGTGTAATCACACAGAGTGCAGTGTAACCCTCACGGAGTGCAGTGTAACCACAGTGAGTGCAGTGTAACACTCATGGAGTGCACTTTAGCCACACGGAGTGCAGTATAAGCCTCTCGGAATGCAGTGTAACCCTCATGGAGTGCATGTAACCTCATGGAGTGCAATGTAAACACAGGGAGAGCAGTGTAATCATGCCGAGTACAGTATAACCAAGCAGAGTGCAGTATAACCCCACAGACTGTAGTATAACTTCATGGAGTGCAGTGTAACCACACGGAGTGCAGCATAACCATCACAAAGTGCAGTGTAACCACATGGAGTTCAGTGTAAACCTCATGGAGTGCTATGCAAGCACAAGGAATCCAGTTTAACCACACGGAGTGCAGTAGAACCACACCGAGTGCAGTATAACCCTCACAGAGTGCAGTTTAACCACACGGAGTGCAGTATAACCTCACCGAGTGCAGTATAACCACACAGAGTGCAGTATAATCCTCACAGAGTGCAGTTTAACCACACGGAGTGCAGTATAACCTCACCGAGTGCAGTTTAACCACACAGAGTGCAGTGTAACCTCACTGAGTGCAGTATAACCACACAGAGTGCAGCGTAAGCACAGGTAGTAGAGAATAATTTTCGCGGGGTGCAGTGTAAGCCTCACGGAGTGTAGTACAACCACACAGAGTGCAGTATAACCACACAGAGTGCAGTATAAACCTCACAGAGTGCAGTATAAACCTCACGGAGTGCAGTATAAAGCTCATGGAGTGCAGTATAAACATGACGGAGTGCTGTATAACCACACGGAGTGCTGCGTAACCCCACAGAGTGCAGCATAATCTCATGGAGTGCAATATAACAACATGGAGTGCATTGTAACCCTCACGGAGTGCAGGATAAACCTCACGGAATGCAGTATAAACCTCACGGAGTAAAATATAATGCTCACGGAGTGCAGTGTAACCATATTGAGTGCAGAATAACCTCACTGAGTTCAGTATAAGCCTCAGGGAGTGCAGTGTAACCCTCACGGAGTGCAGTGTAATCATACGGACTGCGGTATAACCTCACAGAGTGCAGTGTAACACTTACTGAGTGCCGTTTAGCCACACGGAGTGCAGTATAACCACACAGAGTGCAGTGTAACACTCATGGAGTGCATGTAACCTCATGGAGGGCAATGTAAACACACGGAGAGCAGTGTAACCATGCAGAGTACAGTATAACCAAGCAGAGTGCAGTATAACCCCACAGACTGTAGTATAACCTCACGGAGTGCAGTGTAACCACAGGGAGTGCAGTGTAACCACACGGAGTGCGGTTTCACCTCAAGGAGTGCAGTGTAACCATACAGAGTGCAGTATAACCTCACGGAGTGCAGTATAACCCTCACGGAGTGCAGTGTAAGCACACGGAGTGCAGTGTAACCACACAGAGTGCAGTATAACCACACAGAGTTCAGCGTAAACCTCACGGAGTGCTGTGTAAGCACATAGAATCCAGTTTAACCACACGGAGTGCAGTAGAACCTCACCGAGTGCAGTATAACCCTCACAGAGTGCAGTGTAAGCACACGTAGTAGAGAATAATTTTCACGGGGTGCAGTGTAAGCCTCACGGAGTGCAGTACAACCACACAGAGTGCAGTACAACCACACAGAGTGCAGTATAACCACACAGAGTGCAGTATAACCACAAAAAGTGCAGTATAACCACACAGAGTGCATTATAAACACAGGAAGTGCAGCATAAACCACATGTAGTGCAGTATAAACCTGACGGAGTGCTGTATAAACCTCACGGAGTGCAGTGTAAGCACACGGAGCGCAGTATCACCAAGTAGTGCAGTATAACCATACGGGATGCACTATAACCACACGGAGTGCTGCGTAACCCCACAGAGTGCAGTATAACCTCACGAAGTGCAATATAAAAACATGGAGTGCAGTGTAAGCCTCATGGAGTGCAGTATAACCCTCACGGAGTGCGTTGTAACCACACGGAGTGCAGTATAAACCTGAAGGAGTGAAGTATAAACCTCACGGAATGCAGTATAAATCTCACGGAGTGCAATATAATCATCACGGAGTGCAGAGTAACCATAGGGAGTGCAGTATAACCTCACTGAGTGCAGTATAACCCTCACGGAGTGCAGTGTAACCATACGGAGTGCAGTATAACCTCAGTGAGTGCAATATAACCCTCACGGAGTGCAGTGTAACCATACGGAGTGCAGTATAACCTTGCTGAGTTCAGTATAACCACACGGAGTGCAGTGTAACCCTCATGCAGTGCATGTAACCTCACGGAGTGCAATGTAAACACACGGAGAGCAGTGTAACCAGGCAGAGTACAGTATAAACAAGCAGAGTGCAGTATAACCCCACAGACTGTAGTATAAACTCACAGAGTGCAGTATGACCACACGGATTGCAGTGTAACCATACAGAGTGCAGTGTAACCTCACGGAGTGCAGTATATCCCTCACGGAGTGCAGTGTAACCCTCACGGAGTGCATTGTAATCACACAGAGTGCAGTATAACCTCACTGAGTTCAGTATAACCCTCACGGAGTGCAGTGTAACCATATGTAGTGCAGTATAAGCTCACTGAGTGCCGTGTAACCCTCACGGAGTGCAGTATAACCATACGGAGTGCAGTATAACCACACGGAGTGCAGTGTAACACTCACGGAGTGCATTTTAGCCACACGGAGTGCAGTATAACCTCACCGAGTGCAGTATAACCACACAGCGTGCATTATAAACACACGGAGTGCAGTATAAACCTCACGGAGTGCAGTATAAACCTCACGAAGTGCAGTATAAACCTCACGGAATGCAGTATAAACCTCATGGAGTGCAGTATAACCCTCACAGAGTGCAGTGTAAGCACAGGTAGTAGAGAATAATTTTCTCGGGGTGCAGTGTAAGCCTCACGGAGTGCAGTACAACCACTCAGAGTGCAGTATAACCACACAGCGTGCATTTTAAACACACGGAGTGCAGTATAAACCTCACGGAGCGTAGTATAAACCTCACGAAGTGCAGTATAAACCTCACGGAATGCAGTATAAACCTCATGGAGTGCAGTGTAACCCTCATGGAGTGCATGTAACCTCATGGATTGTAGTATAAATGTGACGGATTGCTGTATAAAACTCGCGGAATGCAGTATAAACCTCACGGAGTGCAGTGTAAGCACACGGAGTGCACTATAACCACACAGAGTGCTGCGTAACCCTACAGCGTGCTGTATAACCTCACAGAGTGCAATTAAACAACATGGAGTGCAGTGTAACCCTCACGGAGTGCAGTATAAAACTCACAGAATGCTGTATAAACCTCATGGAGTACAATATAATGCTCACGGAGTGCAGTGTAACCATACGGAGTGCAGTATAACCTCACTGAGTTCAGTATAACCCTCACAGAGTGCAGTGTAACCCTCACGGAGTGTGGTATAACTTCACGGAGTGCAGTGTAACCATATGGAGAGCAGTATAACCTCACTGAGTGCAGTGTAACCCTCACACAGTGCAGTGTAACCATACGGACTGCGGTATAACCTCACGGAGTGCAGTGAGTGTAACACTCAGGGAGTGCAGTTTAGCCACACGGAGTGCAGTATGAACACACAGAGTGCAGTGTAACCCTCATGGAGTGCATGTAACCTCATGGAGTGCAAGGTAACTGCACGGAGAGCAGTGTAACCATGCAGAGTACAGTATAACCAAGCAGAGTGCAATATAACCCCACAGACTGTAGTATAACCTCACGGAGTGCAGTGTAACCACACAGATTGCAGTGTAACCATGCGGAGTGCAGTGTAACCACACGCAGTGCAATATAACCTCATGGATTGCAGTGTAACCATACTGAGTGAAGTGTAACCACACGGAGTGCAGTATAACTACACAGAGTGCAGTATAACCCTCACAGAGTGCAGCGTAACCCTCACAGATTGAAGTGTAACCACACCCAGTGCAGTATAACCACACGGAGTTCAGTGTAAACCTCATGGAGTGCTGCATAAGCACATGGAATCCAGTTTAACCACACGGAGTTCAGTATAACCCTCACTGAGTGCAGTGTAAGCAAATGTAGTAGAGAATAATTTTCACGGGGTGCAGTGTAACCCTCACGGATTGCAGTACAACCACACAGAGTGCAGTATAACCACACAGAGTGCATTATAAACACAAGGAGTGCAGGATAAACCTCATGAAATGCATATAAACCTCATGGAGTGCAGTGTAACCCTCATGGAGTGCAGTATAAACGTGACGGAGTGCCGTATAAACCTCACAGAATGCAGTATAAACCTCACGGAGTGCAGTGTAAGCACACGGAGTGCAGTATCACCAAATCGAGTGCAGTATAAACCTCACGGGGTGCACTATAACAACACGGAGTGCTGCGTAACCCCACAGAGTGCAGTATAACCTCACGGAGTGCAATATAACAACACGGAGTGCAGTGTAACCCTCATGGAGTGCAGTATAACCCTCACAGAGTGCAGTGTAACCATACAGCGTGCAGTATAGCCCCACAGAGTAATCACACGGAGTGCAGTATAACCTCGCGGAGTGCAGTATAACCACACAGAGTGCAGTATAACCCTCACAGAGTGCAGCGTAACCCTCACAGATTGAAGTGTAACCACACCCAGGGCAGTATAACCACACGGAGTTCAGTGTAAACCTCGTGGAGTGCTGTGTAAGCACATGGAATCCAGTTTAACCACACGGAGTGCAGTAGAACCACACCGAGTGCAGTATAACCCTCACAGAGTGCAGTGTAAGCACACGTAGTAGAGAATAATTTTCACGGGGTGCAGTGTAAGCCTCATGGAGTGTAGTCCAACCACACAAAGTGCAGTATAAACCTCACGGAATGCAGTATAAATCTCACTGAGTGCAGTATAACCCTCACGGAGTGCAGTGTAACCAGACAGAGTGCAGTATAACCTCACTGAGTGCAGTATAACCCTCATGGAGTGCAGTATAACCCTCACGAAGTGCAGTGTAACCATACGGAGTGCAATATAACCTCACAGAGTGCAGTGTAACACTCAGGGAGTGTGGTTTAGCCACATGGATTGCAGTATAACCCTCACGGAGTGCAGTGTAACCATATGGAGTGCAGTATAACCTCACAGAGTGCAGTGTAACACTCAGGGGGAGTGTGGTTTAGCCACATGGATTGCTGTATAACCCTCACGGAGTGCAGTGTAACCATATGGAGTGCAGTATAACCTCACTGAGTCCAGTATAACCCTCACGAAGTGCAGTGTAAGCATACGGAGTGCAGTATAACCCCACAGAGTGCAGTATAACCTCACGGAGAGCAGGATAACCTCGCGGAGTGCAGTATAACATCACAGAGAGCAGTGTAACTACACAGAATGCAGTATAAACCTCACGGGAGTGCAGTGTTACCACACTGAGTGAAGTGTAACCACACGGAGTGCAGTATAACCCTCACAGAGTGCAGCGTAACCCTCACAGATTGAAGTGTAACCACATGGAGTGCAGTATGACCACACGGAGTTCAGTGTAAACCTCATGGAGTGCAGTATAAACCTGACGGAGTGCAGTATAAACCTCACGGAATGCAGTGTAACCCTCATGGAGTGCAGTATAAACAACGCGGAGTGCTGTATAAGCCTCACAGAATGCAGTATAAACCTCATGGAGTGCAGTGTAAGCACACGGAGTGCAGTATAAACCTCATGGAGTGCAGTATAAACCTCATGGAGTGCAGTTTAACCCTCATGGAGTGCAGTTTAACCCTCATGGAGTGCATGTAACCTCATGGAGTGCAGTATAACCTCACTGAGTTCAGTATAACCCTCAGGGAACGCAGTGTAACCCTCACGGAGAGCAGTTTAACCATACGGACTGCGGTATAAACCTCACGGAGTACAATATAATGCTCACGGAGTGCAGTGTAACCATACGGAGTGCAGTATAACCTCACTGAGTGCAGTATAACCCTCACAGAGTGCAGTGTAACCATATGGAATGCAGCATAACCTCACTGAGTGCAGTATAACCCTCACAGAGTGCAGTGTAACCATATGGAGTGCAGTATAACCCACAGAGTGCAGTATAACACTCATGAAGTGCAGTATAACCACACGGAGTGCAGTATAACCCTCATGGAGGCATGTAACCTCATGGAGTGCAATGTAAACACACGGAGTGCAGTGTAACCATGCAGAGCACAGTATAACCAAGCAGAGTGCAGTATAACCTCACAAACTGTAGTATAACCTCACGGAGTGCAGTGTAACCACACGGAGTGCAGTGTAACCACACGGAGTGCAATGTAATCACACGGAGTGCAGGTTAACCTCACGGAGTGCAGTGTAACCACACGGAGTGCAGTATAACCTCACAGAGTGCAGTATAACCCTCACGGAGTGCAGTATAACCCTCATGGAGTGCATTGTAATCACACGGGGTGCAGTTTAACCCACACGGAGTGCAGTTTAACCACACAGAGTGCAGTACAACCACATGGAGTTCAGCGTAAACCTCACAGAATGCTGTGTAAGCACATGGAATCCAGTTTAACCACACGGAGTGCAGTATAACCTCACCGAGTGCAGTATAACCCTCACAGAGTGCAGTATAACATCACGAAGTGCAATATAACAACATGGAGTGCAGTGTAACCCTCACAGAGTGCAGCGTAACCCTCACAGATTGAAGTGTAACCACACCCAGTGCAGTATAACCACACGGAGTTCAGTGTAAACCTCATGGAGTACAGTATAAATCTCACGGAGTGCAATATAATGCTAACGGTGCGCAGTGTAACCCTCATGGAGTGCAGTATAAACAACGCGGAGTGCTGTATAAACCTCACAGAATGCAGTATAAACCTCACGGAGTGCAGTTTAACCCTCATGGAGTGCATGTAACCTCATGGAGCGCAGTATAAACGTGACGGAGTGCTATATAAACCTCACGGAATGCAGTATAAACCTCACGGAGTACAATATAATGCTCATGGAGTGCAGTGTAACCATACGGAGTGCAGTATAACCTCACTGAGTGCAGTATAACCCTCACAGAATGCAGTGTAACCATATGGAGTGCAGTATAACCTCACTGAGTTCAGTATAACCCTCAGGGATTGCAGTGTAACCCTCACGGAGTGTTGTGTAACCATACGGACTGCGGTATAACCTCACGGAGTGCAGTGAGTGTAACACGCACGGAGTGCAGTTTAGCCACACGGAGTGCAGTAGAACCACACCGAGTGCAGTATAACCCTCACAGAGTGCAGTGTAAGCACACGTAGTAGAGAATAATTTTCACGGGGTGCAGTGTAAGCCTCATGGAGTGTAGTCCAACCACACAAAGTGCAGTATAAACCTCACGGAATGCAGTATAAATCTCACTGAGTGCAGTATAACCCTCACGGAGTGCAGTGTAACCAGACAGAGTGCAGTATAACCTCACTGAGTGCAGTATAACCCTCATGGAGTGCAGTATAACCCTCACGAAGTGCAGTGTAACCATACGGAGTGCAGTATAACCTCACAGAGTGCAGTGTAACACTCAGGGAGTGTGGTTTAGCCACATGGATTGCAGTATAACCCTCACGGAGTGCAGTGTAACCATATGGAGTGCAGTATAACCTCACAGAGTGCAGTGTAACACTCAGGGGGAGTGTGGTTTAGCCACATGGATTGCTGTATAACCCTCACGGAGTGCAGTGTAACCATATGGAGTGCAGTATAACCTCACTGAGTCCAGTATAACCCTCACGAAGTGCAGTGTAAGCATACGGAGTGCAGTATAACCCCACAGAGTGCAGTATAACCTCACGGAGAGCAGGATAACCTCGCGGAGTGCAGTATAACATCACAGAGAGCAGTGTAACTACACAGAATGCAGTATAAACCTCACGGGAGTGCAGTGTTACCACACTGAGTGAAGTGTAACCACACGGAGTGCAGTATAACCCTCACAGAGTGCAGCGTAACCCTCACAGATTGAAGTGTAACCACACGGAGTGCAGTATGACCACACGGAGTTCAGTGTAAACCTCATGGAGTGCAGTATAAACCTGACGGAGTGCAGTATAAACCTCACGGAATGCAGTGTAACCCTCATGGAGTGCAGTATAAACAACGCGGAGTGCTGTATAAGCCTCACAGAATGCAGTATAAACCTCATGGAGTGCAGTGTAAGCACACGGAGTGCAGTATAAACCTCATGGAGTGCAGTATAAACCTCATGGAGTGCAGTTTAACCCTCATGGAGTGCAGTTTAACCCTCATGGAGTGCATGTAACCTCATGGAGTGCAGTATAACCTCACTGAGTTCAGTATAACCCTCAGGGAACGCAGTGTAACCCTCACGGAGAGCAGTTTAACCATACGGACTGCGGTATAAACCTCACGGAGTACAATATAATGCTCACGGAGTGCAGTGTAACCATACGGAGTGCAGTATAACCTCACTGAGTGCAGTATAACCCTCACAGAGTGCAGTGTAACCATATGGAATGCAGCATAACCTCACTGAGTGCAGTATAACCCTCACAGAGTGCAGTGTAACCATATGGAGTGCAGTATAACCCACAGAGTGCAGTATAACACTCATGAAGTGCAGTATAACCACACGGAGTGCAGTATAACCCTCATGGAGGCATGTAACCTCATGGAGTGCAATGTAAACACACGGAGTGCAGTGTAACCATGCAGAGCACAGTATAACCAAGCAGAGTGCAGTATAACCTCACAAACTGTAGTATAACCTCACGGAGTGCAGTGTAACCACACGGAGTGCAGTGTAACCACACGGAGTGCAATGTAATCACACGGAGTGCAGGTTAACCTCACGGAGTGCAGTGTAACCACACGGAGTGCAGTATAACCTCACAGAGTGCAGTATAACCCTCACGGAGTGCAGTATAACCCTCATGGAGTGCATTGTAATCACACGGGGTGCAGTTTAACCCACACGGAGTGCAGTTTAACCACACAGAGTGCAGTACAACCACATGGAGTTCAGCGTAAACCTCACAGAATGCTGTGTAAGCACATGGAATCCAGTTTAACCACACGGAGTGCAGTATAACCTCACCGAGTGCAGTATAACCCTCACAGAGTGCAGTATAACATCACGAAGTGCAATATAACAACATGGAGTGCAGTGTAACCCTCACAGAGTGCAGCGTAACCCTCACAGATTGAAGTGTAACCACACCCAGTGCAGTATAACCACACGGAGTTCAGTGTAAACCTCATGGAGTACAGTATAAATCTCACGGAGTGCAATATAATGCTAACGGTGCGCAGTGTAACCCTCATGGAGTGCAGTATAAACAACGCGGAGTGCTGTATAAACCTCACAGAATGCAGTATAAACCTCACGGAGTGCAGTTTAACCCTCATGGAGTGCATGTAACCTCATGGAGCGCAGTATAAACGTGACGGAGTGCTATATAAACCTCACGGAATGCAGTATAAACCTCACGGAGTACAATATAATGCTCATGGAGTGCAGTGTAACCATACGGAGTGCAGTATAACCTCACTGAGTGCAGTATAACCCTCACAGAATGCAGTGTAACCATATGGAGTGCAGTATAACCTCACTGAGTTCAGTATAACCCTCAGGGATTGCAGTGTAACCCTCACGGAGTGTTGTGTAACCATACGGACTGCGGTATAACCTCACGGAGTGCAGTGAGTGTAACACGCACGGAGTGCAGTTTAGCCACACGGAGTGCAGTATAACCACACAGAGTGCAGTATAACCCTCACAGCGTGCAGTGTAAGCACACGAAGTAGAGAATAATTTTCACGGGGTGCAGTGTAATCCTCACGGAGTGCAGTACAACCACACGGAGTGCAGTATAACCACACAGAGTGCATTATAAACACAAGGAGTGCAGTATAAACCTGACGGAGTGCAGGATAAACCTCATGGAGTGCAGGATAAACCTCACGGAGTGCAGTATAAACCTCATGGAGTGCAGTGTAACCCTCATGGAGAGCAGTATAAACGTGACAGAGTGCTGTATAAACCTCGGAATGCAGTATAAACCTCACAGAGTGCAGTGTAAGCACACGGAGTGCAGTATCACCAAGTAGTGCAGTATAACCACACGGGGTGCACTATAACCACACGGAATGCTGCGTAACCCCACAGAGTGCAGTATAACATCACGAAGTGCAATATAACAACATGGAGTGCAGTGTAACCCTCACAGAGTGAGGCGTAACCCTCACAGATTGAAGTGTAACCACACCCAGTGCAGTATAACCACACGGAGTTCAGTGTAAACCTCATGGAGTGCAGTATAAATCTCACGGAGTGCAATATAATGCTAACGGAGCGCAGTATAACCCTCATGGAGTGCAGTATAAACAACACGGAGTGCAGTATAAACCTCACAGAGTGCAGTATAAACCTCACGGAATGCAGTATAAACCTCATGGAATGCAGTTTAACCCTCATGGAGTGCATGTAGCCTCATGGAGTGCAGTATAAACATGACGGAGTGCAGTATAAACCTCACGGAATGCAGTATAAACCTCATGGAGTGCAGTGTAAGCGTACGGAGTGCACTATAACCACACAGATTGCTGTGTAACCCCACAGAGTGCAGTATAACCTCACAGAGTGCAATATAACAACATGGAGTGCAGTGCAACCCTAACGGAGTGCAGTATAAACCTCACGGAATGCAGTATAAACCTCACGGAGTACAATATAAAGCTCACGGAGTGCAGTGTAACCATACGGAGTGCAGTATAACCTCACTGAGTGCGGTATAACCCTCACAGAGTGCAGTGTAACCATATGGAGTGCAGTATAACCTCACTGAGTTCAGTATAACCCTCAGGGAGCGCAGTGTAACCCTCACGGAGAGCAGTTTAACCATACGGACTGCGGTATAAACCTCACGGAGTACAATATAATGCTCACGGAGTGCAGTGTAACCATACGGAGTGCAGTATAACCTCACTGAGTGCAGTATAACCCACACAGAGTGCAGTGTAACCATATGGAATGCAGCATAACCTCACTGAGTGCAGTATAACCCTCACAGAGTGCAGTGTAACCATATGGAGTGCAGTATAACCCACAGAGTGCAGTATAACACTCATGGAGTGCAGTATAACCACACGGAGTGCAGTGTAACCCTCATGGAGGCATGTAACCTCATGGAGTGCAATGTAAACACACGGAGTGCAGTGTAACCATGCAGAGCACAGTATAACCAAGCAGAGTGCAGTATAACCTCACAGACTGTAGTATAACCTCACGGAGTGCAGTGTAACCACACGGAGTGCAGTGTAACCACACGGAGTGCAATGTAACCACACGGAGTGCAGGTTAACCTCACGGAGTGCAGTGTAACCACACGGAGTGCAGTATAACCTCACAGAGCGCAGTATAACCCTCACGGAGTGCAGTATAACCCTCATGGAGTGCATTGTAATCACACGGGGTGCAGTTTAACCCACACGGAGTGCAGTTTAACCACACAGAGTGCAGTACAACCACATGGAGTTCAGCGTAAACCTCACAGAATGCTGTGTAAGCACATGGAATCCAGTTTAACCACACAGAGTGCAGTATAACCTCACCGAGTGCAGTATAACCCTCACAGAGTGCAGTATAAGAACACGTATTAGAGAATAATTTTCACGGGGTGCAGTGTAAGCCTCACGGAGTGCAGTAACAACCACACGGAGTGCGGTATAACCACACAGTGTGCATTATAAACACAAGGAGTGCAGTATAAACCTGACCGAGTGCAGGATAAACCGTACGGAATGCAGTATAAACCTCATGGAGTGCAGTATAAACCTGATGGACTGCAGTATAACAACATGGAGTACAGTGTAACCCTCATGGAGTGCAGTATAAACCTGACGGAGTGCAGTATAAACCTCACGGAGTGCAATGTAACCACACAGCGTGCAGTATTATCCTGACGGAGTGAAATATAAACCTCACGGAATGCAGTATAAATCTCACGGAGTGCTATATAATGCTAACGGTGTGCAGTGTAACCATACGGAGTGCCATATAACCTCACAGAGTCCAGTATAACCCTCACGGAGTGCAGTGTAACCCTCACGGAGTGCAGTGCAACCACACGGAGTGCAGTATAAACCTGACGGAGTGAAGCATAAACCTCACGGAATCCAGTATAAATCTCACAGAGTGCAATATAATGCTAACGGAGTGCAGTGTAACCATACTGAGTGCAGTATAACCTCACTGAGTCCAGTATAACCCTCACGGAGTGCAGTGTAACCATACGGAGTGCAGTATAACCCCACAGATTGCAGTGTAACTACACAGAGTGCAGTATAAACCTCACAGGAGTGCAGTGTTACCACACTGAGTGAAGTGTAACCACACGGAGTGCAGTATAAACCTCACAGAGTGCAGCGTAACCCTCACAGATTGAAGTGTAACCACACGGAGTGCAGTATAAGCTCACTGAGTGCCGTGTAACCCTCACGGAGTGCAGTGTAACCATACCGAGTGCGGTATAATCTCACGGAGTGCAGTGTAACACTCACAGAGTGCAGTTTAGCCACACGGAGTGCAGTATAACCACACGGAGTGCAGTGTAACCTCATGGAGCGCATGTAACCTCCTGGAGTGCAATGTAAACACACGGTGTGCAGTGTAACCATGCAGAGTACAGTATAACCAAGCAGAGTGCAGGTTAACCTCACGGAGTGCAGTATAACCACATGGAGTGCTGTATAACCTCACAGAGTGCAGTATAATTCTCACGGAGTGCAGTATAACCCTCATGGAGTGCATTGTAATCACATGGGGAGCAGTATAACCCACACGGAGTGCAGTGTAACCACACAGAGTGCAGTATAACCACATGGAGTTCAGCGTAAACCTCACGGAGTGCTGTGTAAGCACATGGAATCCAGTTTAACCACACAGAGTGCAGTATAACCTCACCGAGTGCAGTGTAACCACACAGAGTGCAGTATAACACTCAGAGTGCAGTTTAAGCACACGTAGTAGAGAATAATTTTCACGGAATGCAGTATAAACCTCACGGAGTACAATATAATGCTCACGGAGTGCAGTGTAACCATACGGAGTACAGTATAAGCTCACTGAGTGCCGTGTAACCCTCACGGAGTGTAGTGTAACCAGACAGAGTGCGGTATAATCTCACGGAGTGCAGTGTAACACTCACAGAGTGCAGTATAACCACACGGAGTGCAGTATAACCACACGGATTGCAGTATAACCACGCGGAGTGCAGTGTAACCTCATGGAGTGCAGAATAACCTCACGGAGTGCAGTATAAAACTCACGGAGTCCAGTGTAAGCACACGGAGTGCAGTATAACCACACAGAGTGCAGTGTAACCACACACAGTGCAGTATCACCACATGGAGTGCAGTGTCATGCTCGCGGAGTGCAGTGTAACCACTCGGAGAGCAGTAAAACCACAGAGAGTGCAGTGTAACCACACAGAGTGCAGTATAACCACATGGAGTGCAGTGTAACCCTGACGGAGTGCTGTGTAACCACATGGATTTCAGTTTAACCTTCACGGAGTGCAGTATAAACCTGACGGCGTGCAGTATAAAATTCACGGAGTGCAGTATAAACCTGACGGAGTGCAGTATAACCCTCACACACTGCAATATAACCACACAGAGTGCAGTATAACCACACGGAGTGCAGTATAACCACACGGTGTGCAGTGTAACCACACGGTGTGCAGTGTAACCACTTGGAATCTAGTTTAGCCACACGGAGTGCAGTATAACCTCACGGAGTACAGTGTAACCACACAGAGTGCAATATAAACCTCACGGAGTGCAGTATATCCAATTGGTTGGCAATATAACCCCACGGAGTGCAGTGTAACCCTCACAGAGTCCTGTATAACCACACGGAGTGCAGTATAACCACACGGAGAGCAGTGTAACCACACAGAGTGCAGGATAACCACATGGAGTGCAGTATAACCACACTGCGTGCAGTACAAACCTCACGGAGTGCAGTATAAACCTCACAGATTCAGCATAACCACACGGAGTGCAGTGTAACCTCACGGAGTGCAGTATAACCACAGGGAGTGCGGTATAACCACACGGAGTGCAGTATAACCACGCGGAGTGCAATGTAATCTCACGGAGCGCAGAATAACCTCACGGAGTGCAGTATAAAACTCACGGAGTCCAGTGTAAGCACACGGAGTGCAGTATAACCACACAGAGTGCTGTGTAACCCTTACTGAGTGCAGTGTAAGCACATGGAGTGCAGTATATCCCTCACGGAATGCAGTGTAATCACACGGAGTGCAGTCTCACCCTCACGGAGTACTTTATAAACCTCACGGAGTGCAGTATAACCACACGGAGTGCAGTGTAACCCTCACGGAGTGCAGTGTAACCACAGGGAGTGCAGTTTAACCACATGGAGGGCACTATAATCCTCACGGAGTGCAGTATAAACTTCATGGAGTGCAGTATAGAACTCAAGGTGTGCAGGGTATGCACACGGATTGCGGTATAACCCTCATGGAGTGGAGTATAACCACACAGAGTGCAGTGTAACCACACGGTGTGCAGTATAACCACACAGAG
This sequence comes from Carcharodon carcharias, assembly GCF_017639515.1. Taxonomy (NCBI): domain Eukaryota; kingdom Metazoa; phylum Chordata; class Chondrichthyes; order Lamniformes; family Lamnidae; genus Carcharodon; species Carcharodon carcharias. The sequence goes on along the minus strand of NC_054483.1, from coordinate 27,669,020 downwards.
TGCAGTATAACCACACGGAGTGCAGTGTAACCCTCACGGAGTGCAGTGTAACCACAGGGAGTGCAGTTTAACCACACGGAGGGCACTATAATCCTCACAGAGTGCAGTATAAACTTCATGGAGTGCAGTATAGAACTCAAGGTGTGCAGGGTATGCACACGAATTGCGGTATAACCCTCACGGAGTGGAGTATAACCACAGAGTGCAGTGTAACCACACGGTGTGCAGTATAACCACACAGAGTGCAGTAAAACCACACAGTGCAGTTTAACCACACGGAGTCCAGTTTAACCTCTCAGAGTACAATATAAACCTCACGGAGTGCAGTATAACCACACGGAGTGCAGTGTAACCCTCACAGAGTGCAGTGTAACCACAGGGAGTGCAGTTTAACCACACGGAGGGCACTATAAACCTCACGGAGTGCAGTATAAACTTCATGGAGTGCAGTATAGAACTCACAGTGTGCAGGGTAAGCACACGGAGTGCGGTATAACCCTCACGGAGTGGAGTATAACCAGACGGAGAGCAGTGTAACCACACGGAGAGCAGTGTAACCACACGGAGAGCAGTGTAACCACACACAGTGCAGTGTAACCACATAGAGTGGAGTGTAACCACACGGAGTGCAGTATAACCACACAGAGTGTAGTATAAACCTCACAGATTCAGGATAACCACACAGAGAGCAGTGTAACCACACGGAGTGCAGTATAACCACATGGAGAGCAGTGTAACCACACGGAGAGCAGTGTAAGCACACAGAGTGCAGTGTAACCACATGGAGTGCAGTATAACCACACGGAGTGCAGTGTAACCACACGGAGTGCAATATAACCACACAGAGTGCAGTGTAACCTCACGGAGTGCAGTATAACCACACGGAGTGCAGTGTAACCTCACGGAGGTGCAGTAGAACCACATGGAGTAGAGTATAACCGCATGGAGTGCAATATAAACCTCACGGAGTGCAGTGTAACCACACAGAGTGGAGTGTAACCACACTGAGTGCAGTATAAACCTCACAGATTCAGGATAACCTCACGGAGTGCAGTATAACCACACGGAGAGCAGTGTAACCACACGGAGTGCAGTATAACCACACGGAGTGCAGAGTAACCACATGGAGAGCAGTGTAACCACACGGAGTGCAGTGTCACCATATGGAGTCCAGTTTAACCTCACGGAATGCTGTGTAACCACACGGAGTGCAATATAACCCTCGCAGAGTGCAGTGTAACCAGACAGAGAGAGGTCTAACCCTACCGGAGTACAGTGTAACCACACGGAGTGCAGTGCAACCCTCACAGAGTGCAGAATAACCCCACGGAGTCCGGTTTAACCACACGGAGTGCAGTCTAAACCTCACGGAGAGCAGTATACACCTCACGGAGTGCATTGTAACCACACGGCGTGTAGTATAACATCACAGAGTGCAGTATAACCACACAGAGTGCAGAGTAACCACACAGAGTGCAGTATAACCACATGGAGTGCAGTGTAAACACACGGAGTGCAGTAAAACCACAGGGAGTGCAGTTTAAGCACACGGTGTGCAGAATAAACCTGACGGAGTGCAGTATAAACCTCATGGAATGCAGTGTAATCACACGGAGTGCAGTGTAACCACTCGGAGAGCAGTATATCCTTCACGGAGAGGAGTGTAACCACACAGAGTGCAGTGTAATCAGACAGAGAGCAGCATAACAACACGGAGTGCAGTCTAACCATCTCGGAGTGCAGTATAACCACACAGAGTGCAATGTAGCCACTCGGAGTGCAGTATAACCACAGGGAGTGCAGTGTAACCTCACAGAGTGCAGTATAACCCTCATGGAGTGCAATGTAACCACACAGAGTGCAGTATAACCCTCAGGAAGTGTAGTGTAACCACACAGAGTGCAGTGTAACCTCACGGAGTGCAGTATCACCCTCACGGAGCGCAGTGTAACCACACGTAGTGCGGTATAACCACACGGAGTGCAGTGTAACTTCAAGGAGTGCAGTATAACCCTCACGGTGTGCCGTTTAACCCTCAGTGAGTACAGTATAACCACACAGAGTGCAGTGTAACCCTCATGTAGTGCAGTGTAACAACACAGAGTGCAGTATAACCACACGGAGTGCAGAGTAATCCTCACGGAGCGCAGTATAACCACACGGAGTGCAGTGTAACCCTCATGGAGTGCCGTGTAACCACATGGGTTCCAGTTTAAACTCACGGAGTGTAGTATAAACACACAGCATGCAGTGTCACCTCACGAAGTGCAGTACCACCCTCACAGAGTGCAGTATAAACTCAAGGAGTGCAGTGTAACCACACATTGTGCAGTGTAACCACACGGAGTGCAGTATAACCACACGGAGTGCAGTATAACCACACGGAGTGCAGTATAACCACACGGAGTGCAGTATAACCACGCGGAGTGCAGTGTAACCTCACGGAGCGCAGAATAACCTCACGGAGTGCAGTATAAAACTCACGGAGTCCAGTGTAAGCACACGGAGCGCAGCATAACCACACGGAGTGCTGTGTAACCCTTACTGAGTGCAGTGTAAGCACACGGAGTGCAGTATATCCCTCACGGAATGCAGTGTAATCACACGGAGTGCAGTCTCACCCTCACGGAGTAAATTATAAACCTTACGAAGTGCAGTATAATCACATGGAGTGCAGAATAACCACACGGAGTGCAGTGTAACCCCATGGAGTGCAGTATAAACCTCACAGAGTACAGTATAACCACACGGAGTGCAGTGTAACCCTCACGGAGTGCAGTGTAACCACAGGGAGTGCAGTTTAACCACACGGAGGGCACTATAATCCTAACGGAGTGCAGTATAAACTTCATGGAGTGCAGTATAGAACTCACGGTGTGCAGGGTATGCACACGGATTACTGTATAACCCTCACGGAGTGGATTATACCCACACAGAGTGCAGTGTAACCACACGGTGTGCAGTATAACCACACAGAGTGCAGTAAAACCACACAGTGCAGTTTAACCACACGGAGTCCAGTTTAACCTCTCAGAGTGCAATATAAACCTCACAGAGTGCAGTATAACCACACGGAGTGCAGTGTAACCCTCACGGAGTGCAGTGTAACCACAGGGAGCGCAGTTTAACCACACGGAGGGCACTATAAACCTCACGGAGTGCAGTATAAACATCATGGAATCCAGTTTAACCACAGGCAGTGCAGTTTAACCACACGGAGTGTACTATACACCTCACAGCGTGCGGTATAAACCTCATGGAGTGCAGTATAACCACATGGATTCGAGTTTAACCTCACGGAGTGCACTGTAAGCACATGGAGTGCAGTATAAAGCTCACAGAGTGCAGTATAACCACACGGACTGAAGTGTAACCCTCACGGAGTGCAGTATAACCAGAGGGAGTGCAGTGTAGCCTCACAGAGTGCAGTATAACCCTCACGAGTGCAGTATAACCACACGGAGTGCAGTGTAACCTCACGGATTACAGTATAAACCTCACGGAGTGCAGTATAAACCTGACGGAGTACAGTATAACCCTCACAGAGTGCAGTATAACCATATGGAGTGCAGTGTAACTATTCGGAGAGCAGTATAACCACACAGAGTGCAGTATAACCCTCACGGAGTGCAGTGTAAGCACACAGTGTGCAGTATATCCCTCACGGAATGCAGTGTAATCACACGGAGTCCAGTGTAACCTCACGGAGTGCAGTATAAACCTGACGGTTTGCAGTATAACCACACGGAGTGCAGTGTACTCCACATGGAGTGCAATGTAAACACACGGAGTGCAGTATAACCTCACGGAGTGCAGTATAACCACACAGAGTGCAGTATAAACCTCACAGTTTGCAGTATAACCACACGGAGTGCAGTATAACCACACAGAGGGCAGTATAAAAACACAGATTCCAGTATAACAATACAGTGTGCAGTGTAACCACAAAGCATGCAGTATAACCACAAAGAGTGCAGTATAACCTTCACGGAGTGCAGTATAACCTTCACGGAGTGCAGTATAACGACACAGAGTGCAGTCTAGCCACATGGATTCCAGTTTAACCACACAGAGTACAATATAAACCTGACGGAGTGCAGTGTAAACTTCACGGAGTGCAGTATAACCACACTGAGTGCAGTATAACCACACAAAGTGCAGTAAATCCACACAGAGTGCAGTGTAACCACATGGAGTTCAGTTTAACCTTACGGAGTGCAGTATAAACCTCACAGATTGCAGTATAAACCTCACGGAGTGCAGTACAATCCTCATGGAGTGCAGTATAACCACACGGAGTACAGTATAACCCTCATGGAATCCAGTTTAACCACAGGGAGTGCAGTTTAACCACACGGAGTGCACTATAAACCTCACGGAGTGCTGTATAAACCTCATGGAGTGCTGTATAAAACTCACAGTGTGCAGTGTAAGCACATGGAATGCAGTATAAACCTCACGGAGTGCAGTATAACCACACGGAGTGCAGTGTAACCCTCACGGAGTGCAGTGTAACCACATGGATTCCAGTTTAACCTCACGGAGTGCAGTATAACCACAAAGAGTGCAGTATAACCACAAGGAATGCAGTGTAACCACACGGAGTGCAGTATAACCCTCACGGAGTGCAGTATAACCACATGGAGTGCAGTGTAACCACACGGAGTGCAGTATAACCCTCACGGAGTGCAGTATAACCACTTGGAGTGCAGTGTAAACACACGGAGTGCAGTAAAACCACAGGGAGTGCAGTTTAACCACGCGGTGTGCAATGTAACCACACAGAGTGCAGTATAACATCACAGAGTGCAGTGTAACTACACAGAGTACAGTGTAACCACACGGTGTGCAGTATAACCACACGGAGTGCAGTATAACCACACGGAGTAGAGTGTAAGAAGCCGGAATTCAGTGTAACCCTCGCGGAGTGCAGTATAACCACACAGAGTGCAGTATAACCACACTGAGTGCAGTATAACCACACAGAGTGCAGTATAACCACACAGAGTGCCTTATAACCTCACGGAGTTCTGTATAACCTTCACGGAGTGCAGTGTAAGCACACGGAGTGCAGTATAACCACACGGGGTGCAGTGCAATCCTCATGGAGTGCAATATAACCACAAAGTGTGCATTATAACCACACAGAGTGCAGTATAAACCATGCGCAGTGCAGTGTAACCACACAGAGGGCAGTGTAACCACATGGAGTCCAGTTTAAACTCATGAAGTACAGTCTAATCACACAGAGTGCAATATAACCCTCACAGAATGTAATATAACCACACAGAGTGCAGTATAACCACACGGAGTGCAGTGTAACACTCACGGAGTGCAGTATAACCACACGGAGTGCAGTGTAACCCTCACGGAGTGCAGTATAACCACACGGAGTGCAGTGTAACCCTCACGGAGTGCAGTGTAACCACACGGAGTGCAGTGTAACCACACAGAGTGCAGTATAAACTGCGGTGTGCAGTAGAACCACACGGAGTGCAGTGTAACCACAGGGAGTGCAGTATAACCACACGGAGTACAGTGTAAGAACCCGGAGTACTGTGTAACCCTCGCGGAGTGCAATATAACCACACGGAGTGCAGTGTAACCACACGGAGTGCAGTGTAACCAAAGGGAGTGCAGTTTAACCACACGGTGTGCAGTATAAACCTCACGGAGTACAGTATAAAACTCACGGAGTCCAGCATAACCACAAGCAGTGCAGTGTTACAATCACAGAGTGCAGCATAACCACACGGAGTGTAGTAAAACCACACGGAGTGCAGTATAACCACACGGAGTGCAGTAGAACCACACGGAGTGCAGTAGAACCACACGGAGTGCAGTGTAACCACACAGAGTGCAGTGTAACCCTTACTGAGAGCAGTGTAAGCACACAGAGTGCAGTATAACCACACGGAGTGCCGTGTAACCCTTACTGAGTGCAGTGTAAGCACACGGAGTGCAGTATATCCCTCACGGACTGCAGTGTAATCACACGGATTGCAGTCTCACACTCACGAAGTACAGCATAAACCTTACGGAGTGCAGTGTACACAATCAGAAAGCAGTATAACCACCGGGAGAGCAGTATGTCCTTCATGGAGAGCAGTGTAACCACACGGAGTGCAGTTTAATTCTCACGGAGAACAGTATAACCACACAGAGTGCAGTATAGCAACACGGAGTGCAGTCTAACCATCTCGGAGTGCAGTATAACCACAGGGAGTGCAATGTAGCTGGCACGGAGTGCAGTTTAAGTACACAGTGTGCAGTATAACCACAGGGAGTGCAATTTAACCACACGGAGTAGAATGTAAGAACCCAGAGTACAGTGTAACCCTCGCGGAGTGCAATATAAACACACAGAGTGCAGTGTAACCACAGGGAGTGCAGTATAACCACAGGGAGTGCAGTTTAACCACATGGTGTGCAGTATAAACCTCACGGAGTGCTGTATAAACCTCACGGAGTGCAGTATGAAACTCACGGAGTCCAGTGTAAGCACACAGAGTGCAATTTAACCACACGGAGTGCAGTATAACCACACGGAGTGCAGTATAACCCTTACTGAGTGCAGTGTAACCACACGGAGTGCAGTATATCCCTCACGGAATGCAGTGTAATCACACGGAGTGCAATATCACCCTCACGGAGAGCAGTATAACCACATGCAGTGCAGTGTTACCCTCACAGAGTGCAGTATTACCACACGGCGTGCAGTATAACCTCACGGAGTGCAGTCTAATCACACGGAGAGCAGGGTAATCCCCACGGAATGTAGTATAACCACACGGTGTGCAGTATAACCACACGGAGTACAGTATAACCATACAGAGTACAGTATAACCACACAGTGTGCAGTATAACCACACGGAGTGCAATGTAACCCTCACGGAGTGCAGTCTAAACCTCACCGAGTGCAGTATATACCTCACAGAGTGCATTGTAACCTCACGGAGTGCAGTATAAGCACACGGAGTGCAGTGTAACCACACGGAGTGCAGTATAACCCTCACGGATTGCAGTATAATCACACAGAGCGCAGTGTAACCACACGGTGTGCAGTATAACTTCACGGAGTGCAGTATAACCACATGGAGTGCAGTAAAACCACACAGACTGCAGTGTAACCACAGGGAGTGCTGTGTAACCACACGGAGTGCAGTGTAACCACAGGGAGTGCAGTTTAACCACGCGGTGGGCAGTATAAACCTCACGGAGTGCAGTATAAACCTCACGAAGTGCAGTATGAAACTCATGGAGTCCAGTGTAAGCACACGGAGTGCAGTATAACCACACAGAGTGCAGTATAAACCTCACGGAGTGCAGTATATCCTTCACGGAGTGCAGTGTAATCACACGGAGTGCAGTGTAACCACACAGAGTGCAGTGTAATCCTCACGGAGTGCAGTGTAACCCTTACTGAGTGCAGTGTAACCCTTACTGAGTGCAGTGTAAGCACACGGAGTGCAGTTTAATTCTCACGGAGAGTAGTATAACCACACAGAGAGCAGCATAACAACACGGAGTGCCGTGTAACCATCTCGGAGTACAGTATAACCACAGGGAGTGCAATGTAACCACACGGTGTGCAGTATAACCACAGGGAGCGCAGTTTAACCACACGGATTAGAGTGTAAGAACCCGGAGCACAGTATAACCCTCGCGGAGTGCAATATAAACAAACAGAGCGCAGTATAACCCTCACGGAGTGCAGTGTAACCCCATGGAGTGCAGTGTAACAACATTGAGTGCAGTATACACCTCACGGAGTGCAGTATAACCCCACGGAGTGCAGTGTAACCACACGGAGTGCATTGTAACCTCACGGAGTGCATTGTAACCTCACGGAGTGCAGTATAAGCACACGGAGTGCAGTATAACCACACAGAGTGCAGTGTAACCACAAGGAGTGCAGTATAACCTCACGGAGTGCAGTATAAACCTCACGGAGTGCAGTATAAACCTCACGGAGTGCAGTGTAACCCTCACGGATTGCAGTGTAACCACACGGAGTAGAGTGTAACAACCCAGAGTATAGTGTAACCCTCGCGGAGTGCTGTGTAACAACACTGAGTGCAGTGTAACCACACGGAGTGCAGTGTAACCACACAGAGTGCAGTGTGGGCACATGGAGTGCAGTGTGGGCACACGGAGTGCAGTAAAACGCTCACAGAGTGCAGTATGACCACGCAGAGTGCAGTGTAACCACAAGGAGTGCAGTATAACCACACAGAGTGCAGTATAACCACACAGTGTGCAGTGTAACCACACGGAGTGCAGTGTGGGCACACAGAGTGCAGTGTAACCACACGGAGTGCAGCATAACCCTCACGGAATGCAGTGTAACCACACAGATTGCAGTGTAGCCACATGGAGAGCAGTGTAACCACACGGAATGCTGTGTAACCACACGGAATGCTGTGTAACCACACGGAGTGCAGTGTAACCACATGGAGTGCAGTGTAACCACACGGAATGCTGTGTAACCACACGGTGTGCAGTGTAACCACACGGAATGCTGTGTAACCACACGGAGTGCAGTGTAACCACACAGAATGCTGTGTAACCACACGGAGTGCAGTGTATCCGCACAGAATGCTGTGTAACCACACGGAATGCTGTGTAACCACACGGAGTGCTGTGTAACCACACGGAATGCTGTGTAACCACACGGAGTGCAGTGTAACCACACGGAGTGCAGTGTAACCACACGGAATGCTGTGTAACCATACAGAGAGCAGTTGAACCACATGCGGTGTGGTACACTCTGACACATGCCACTGCTCTCTGACCCATGTCGCTGGTCTCTTACCCATGTCTCCGCTTTCTGATGCATGTGGCATCTCTCTGACCCAAATCTCTGACGTCTGACCCACCTCTCTGCTGTCTGACCCAAGTCCCTGCTCCCTGACCCATTTCTCTGCTCTCTCACCAATGTCTCTGCTCTCAGACCCATGTGTCTGCTCTCTGACCCACTTACCTGCCCTCTGACTCATGTCTCTGCTCTCTTACCCATGTCTGAGATCACTAACCCATGTTTTTGCTCTCTGATCGATGCCTCTGCTATCAGATCAATATGTCTGTCTCTGACCCATATCTCTGGTCTGTAACCCTTGCCTCTGCTCTGTGACACTAGCCTCTGCTCCCTAACCTATGACTCTGCCAACTGACCCATGTCTCTGCTCTCTGACCCATGTCTCTGCTCCCTGACTGATATCTGTGGACCCTGACACATGTCCCTGCTCCCTGACCCATGTCTCTGCTATCTGACACATGAATCTCCTCTCTGACCTATGCCCCTGCTCTCTGACCCATGTGTCTGCTCTCTGACCCATCTGTCTGCTCTCAGACTGATGTCTCAGCTCTCTGACGCATGACTCTGCTGTCTGACCCATGTCTCTGCTCTCTGACCAATGTCTCTGATTCCTGATCCATATCTATGCACTCTGACCGATGCCTCTGCTCTCTGACCCATGTCTCTGCTCTCTGACCTATGTCTCTGCTCCCTGAACCATGTCTCTGCTCTCTGATTCATATCTCTGCTCTCTGACCCATGTCTCTGCTCTCTGATCAGCGTCTCTGCCCTCTGACCCATGTCTCTGCTCTCTGACCTATGTCTCTGCTCTCTGACTGTTGTCTCTGCTGTCTGACCCATGTCTCTGCTCTCTGACCCATGTCTCTGCTCTCTGACTCATATCTCTGGACCCTGACACTTGTCCCTGTCTCTGAGCCATGTCTCTGCTCCCTGACCCATGTCTCTGCTCCCTGACCCATGTCTCTGCTCCCTGACCCATGTCTCTGCTCTCTCACCCATGTCTCTGCTGTCTGGCACAAGTCCCTACTGTTTGACCCATGTCTCTGCTCTCTGACCCATGGCTCTGGTCTCTGAACAATGTCTCTGCTCCTTGGCCCATGCCTCTGCTCTCTGACCCATGTCTATGCTCTCTGACCCATGTTGCTCCTCTCTTACCCACATCTCTGCTTTCAGAAGCATGTAGAAGCTCTCTGACCCACCTCTCTGATGCCTGACATACCTCTCTGCTCTCTGACCAACGTCTCTGCTCTCTGACCTAAGTCTCTGCTCCCTGACCGATATCCCTGCTCTCTCACCCATGTCTCTGCTCTCTGACACGTGTCTCTGCTCCCTGACCCATTCCCCTGCTCTCTGACCGATGTCTCTGCTGTCTGACCCATGTCTCTGCTGCTGACCATGTCTCTGATCGATCCCTCTGCTCTCTGAACCATGTCCCTGATCTATGAACGATGCCTCTGATCTCTGAGCCATGCCTCTACTCCCTGTGCCGTGTCTCTGCTCTCTGACCAATGTCTATGCTCTCTAACCAATGTTTCCTCTCTCTGACCTATGTCTCTGCTCTCGGAGCAATGCCTATGCTCTCTGACTAATGTCTCCTCTCTCTGACCCATGTCTCTGCTCTCTGACCGATATCTCTGCTCCCTGAACCATGTCTCTGCTCTCTGACCCATGTCTCTGCTCTCTGCCCTTTAACACTGCTCTGTGACCCATGTCGCTGCTCTCTTACCCACGTCTCTGCTTTCAGATGCATGTAGCAGCTCTCTGACCCACCTCTCTGATGTCTGACCCATGTCTCTGCTTTCTGACCCAACCCTCCTCTCTGACCGATGACTCCGCTCTCTGACGCAGTCTCTGCTCCCTGATCAATGTCTCTGCTCTCTGACCTATATCGCTGCCCTCTGCCCCATGTCTCTACTCTTTGAAACATGTCTCTGCTCTCTGACGCATGCCACTGCTGTCTGTCCCAAGTCTCAATTCACTGACCCATGTCTCTGCTCTCTGACCCATGTCTCTTCTCCCTGACCGATATCTCTGCATGCTGACCCATGTCCCTGCTCCTTGGCCCGTGTCTCTGCTCTCTGACTCATGTCCATGCCCCCTGACCCATGTCTCTGTTCCCTGAACCACGTCTCTGCTCTCTGACTGATATCTCTGCTCACTGACCATGTCACTGCACTTTGACCCATGTCCCTGCTCTCTGACCAATGTCTCTGATGTCTGAATGACATCTCTGCTCTCTGACCCATGTCTCTGCTCTCTGACCCATGTATCTTCTCTCAGACCCATGTCTCTGCTCTCTGGCCCATGTCTCTGCTCTCTGACCCATGCCTCTGCTCCCTGAACCATGTCTCCGCTCTCTGACTCATATCCCTGCTCTCTGACCCATGTCTCTGCTCTCCGACCCATGTCTCTGCTCTCTGACTTATGTCTCTGCTTCCTGATCAATATCTCTGCACTCTGACCGATGCCTCTGCTCTCAGACCTATGCCTCTCCTCTCTGACCCATGTCTCTGCTCTTTGGCCCATGTCTCTACGACCTGAACCATGCCTCTGATCTTTAAGAGATGTTTCTGCCCTCTGACCCATGTGTCTGCTCTCAGACTGATGTCTCTGCTCTCTGAAGCATGACTCTGCTCTCTGAACCATTTCTGATCTCTGAACGATATCTCTGCTCTCTGAACTATGTCTGTGCTCTCTGATCCATGTCTCTGCTCCCTGAACCATGTCTCTGCTATCTGACTCATATCTCTGCACTCGGACCCATGTCTCTGATCTCTGTCAGCGTCTATGCCCTCTGACCCATGTGTCTGCTCTCCGACCCATGTAACTGCTCTCGGACTTATGTCTCTGCTCTCTGACACATGACTCTGCTCTCTGACCCATGTCTCTGCCCTCTGACCCATGCCCCTGTTCTCTGTTCAGCATCTCTGCCCTCTGACCCATGTCTCTGCTCTCTGACCCATGTCTCTGCTCCCTGACTGATGTCTCTGGACCCTGACCCGTGTCTCTGCTCTCTAATCGATGTCTCTGCTCTCTGACCCATGTCTCTGCTGACTGAGCCATGGCTCTGCTCTCTGAACAATGTCTCCGCTCCCTGACCCATGCCTCTGCTCTCTGACCCATGTATCTGCTGACTGAGCCATGTCTCTGCTCTCTGAACAATGTCTCCACTCCCTGACCCATGCCTCTGCTCTCTGACCCATGTATCTGCTGACTGAGCCATGTCTCTTCTCTCTGATCAGCGTCTCTGCCCTCTGACCCATGTGTCTGCTTTCTGGCCCATGTATCTGCTCTCAGACTGATGTCTCTGCTCTCTGATGCATGACTCTGCTCTCTGACCCATGTCTCTGATCTCTGACCCATTTCTCTGCTTTCTGACTGTTGGCTCTGCTGTCTGACCAATGTCTCTGCTCTCTGTCCCATGTCTCTGCCCTCTGGCCCATGCCCCTGTTCTCTGTTCAGCATCTCTGCTCTCTGACCCATTTCTCTGCTCTCTGACTGTTGTCTCTGCTGCCTGAACCATGTCATTGCTCTCTGACCCATGACACTGCCCTCTGACCCATGTCTGTGCTCTCTCACCCATGTCTCTGCTCCCTGACTGATATCTCTGGACCCTGACACATGTCCCTGCTGTTTGGCCCATGTCTCTGCTCTCTGACCCATGTCTCTGCTCTCTCACCCATGTCTCTGCTGTCTGGACACCGTCTTTGCTCCCTGACCCATGTCTCTGCTCTCTGACCCATGTCTCTGCTCTCTGACCCACGCCTCTGCTCTCTGACATATGTCTCTGCTTCCTGATACATACCTCAACATTCTGACCGATGCCTCTGCTCTCAGACTTATGCCTCTCCTCTCTGACCCATGCCTCTGCTTCCTGTACCATGTCTCCGCTCTCTCACTCATATCTCTGCTCACTGACCCATGTCTCTGATCTCTGACCCATGTCTCCGCTCTCTGACTTATGTCTCTGCTTCCTGATCCATATCTCTGCACTCTGACCGATGTCTCTGCTCTCTGATCCATGTCCTTGCTCTCTGACCCATGTCTCTGCCCTCTGACCCATGTCTCTGCCCTCTGACCCATGTCTCTGCTCTCTGATCAGCATCTCTGCTCTCTGACACACGTATCTACTCTCACACTGATGTCTCTGCTCCCTGACGCATGACTCTGCTCTCTGATCCATGTCTCTGATCTCTGAATGATATCTCTGCTCTCTGAAAGATGTCTTTTCTCTCTGACCCATATCCCTGCTCTCTGACCCATGCCCCTGTTCTCTGTTCAGCATCTCTGCCCTCTGACCCATGACTTTGCTCTCTGATCTATGTCTCTGCTCCCTGATTGATATCTCTGGACCCTGACCCATGTCTCTGCTCTCTGACCCAAGTCTCTTCTCGCTGACCAATATCCCTGCTCTCTCACTCATGTTTTTGCTCTATCACCCATGTTTCTGCTCTCTGACCCATGTCTCTGCTCCCTGACCCATTTCCCTGCTCTCTGACCGATGTCTCTGCTGTCTGACCCATGTCTCTGCTCTCTGACAATGTCTCTGATCGATCCCTCTGCTCTGTGACCCATGTCCCTGATCTATGAACGATGTCTCTGCTTCTGGCCCATGTCTCTGCTCCCTGAGCCATGTCACTTCTCTCTGATACATATCTCTGATCTCTGAACCATCTCTCTACTCCCTGAGCATGTCTCTGCTCTCTGACCCATGTCTCTGCTGACTGACCCATGTCTCTGCTCTCTGACGCATGAATCTGCTCTCTGACCCATGTCTCTGAACTCTGAACGATATCTCTGCTCTCTGAACTATGTCTATGCTCTCTGACCCATGTCTCTGCTCTCTGACCCAAGTCTCTGCTCCCTGATCCATGTCTCTGCTCCCTGATCCATGTCTCTGCTCTCTGGCACACATCTCTGCTCTCTGACCCTTGTCTCTGCTCTCTGACCCATTTCTCTGCTCTCTGACTGTTGTCTCTGCTGTCTGGCCCATGTCTCTGCTCTCTGACCCATGTCTCTGCTGTCTGTCCCATGTCTCTGCTCTCTGTACCATGTATCCGCTGACTGAGCCATGTCTCTGCTCTCTGAACAATGTCTCTGCTCCCTGACCCAGTCTTTGCTCTCTCACCCGTGTCTCTGCTGTCTGGCACAAGTCCCTGCTGTTTGATCCATGTCTCTGCTCTCTGACCCATGTCTCTGCTGACTGACCCATGTCTCTGATCTCTGGCAACGTCGCTGATCGATCCCTCTGCTCTGAGACCCATGTCCCTGATCTACGAACGATGTCTCTGCTCTCTGGCCCATGTCTCTGCTCCCTGAGCCATGTCTCTTCTCTCTGATACATGTCTCTGATCTCTCAACGATGTCTCTGCTCTCTGAGCCATCTCTCTACTCCCTGATCCATGTCTCTGCTCTCTGACACATATCTTTGCTCTCTGACCCATGTCTCTGCTCTCTGTCCCATATCTCTGCTCTCTGACTGTTGTCTCTGCTGTCTGACCAATGACCCTGCCCTCTGACCCATTTCTCTGCTCTCTGACTGTTGTCTCTGCTCTCTGACCAATGTCTCTGCTCTCTGACCCATGTCTCTGCCCTCTGGCCCATGCCCCTGTTCTCTGTTCAGCATCTCTGCTCTCTGACCCATGTCTCTGCTGCCTGAACCATGTCTCTCCTATCTGACCCATGTCTCTGCTCTCTGACCCATTTCCTTGCTCTCAGATTGTTGTCTCTGCTGTCTGACTGATGTCTCTGCTCTCTGACCCATGACTCTGCCCTCTGACCCATGTCTGTGCTCTCTCACCCATGTCTCTGCTCCCTGACCCATGTCTCTGCTGACTGAGCCATATCTCTGCTCTCTCACCCATTTCTCTGCTGTCTAGCACAAGTCCCTGCTATTTGACTCATGACTCTGCTCTCTGACCCATGTCTGTACTGACTGAGCCATGTCTCTGCACTCTGAACAATGTCTCTGCTCCCTGACTCATGTCTCTGCTCTCTGACCCATGTCTCTGCTCCTAACCCATGATCTACTCTGTGATCCATGTCTCTGCTCTCCGACCCATGTCTCTGCTCTCTAACCCACGTCTCTGCTCTCTGACCCATGTCTCTGCTCCCTGACCCATGATCTACTCTGTGATCCATGTCTCTGCTCTCTGACCCATGTGTCTGCTCTCTGACCCATGTCTCTGTTCTCTGACCAATGATCTACTCTGTGATCCATGCCTCTGCTCTCTGACCTATGTCTCTGCTCTCTGATCAATGTCTCTGCCCTCTGACCCATGTCTCTCTCCCTGACCCATGTCTCTGCTCGCTGACCCATGTCTCTATCGTCTAACTGATGTGTCTGCTTTTTCACTGATGACTCTGTACATTACTCCATGCACCCACCCAGCCTTTGCTTCCTCCAAATCTCTCTTGCCCTTCGCCTCAAGACAGGATTTGTAATTTCATATAAAAACTGCAAAGCTCAGGGCCTGGCAGCATGTGTGGAGATAGAAACAGAATTAAAGTTTTCGAGTCCATATGACTCATCTTCAGAACTAATTTCACTACTGGAAAGTCTGCCTTTTTTTTTTGAACTTGCTCCTAGACCAAGACTCCTGAACGAGTAGAATTAGTTTGTCTCTCATTTCTCCTCAATATCTTGTAAACTTTGATCAAATCACCTCAATGCTGCGGGACTTTTGATGTCCACCTCACGCTCAGAAGACTGAATGCCTGTTTGGAAAAATGGCACCTCTGACAAGGTAGCCCTCTCTAAGTATTGCACTGATGTTGTCGGGGGGGTGGTGGTTGTCTAGATTATTCTCCTGGTTCTAGGCGTAACAGAGCCTGTCTACCATTGATAGATGAGAATGATTCAGTCAGTGAAAACATGAGGATGAGGGGAGCTTGTGCTTATTTACAGAAGATGTCAACATTCCTGACCCAGAGGGTTTTTTTATTTTCTGCATGCCAGCTGTAGCATGGCATTTGGGTCCAGCAAAATGGGATGGATATTCTGCGAGCTCAAAGAGCCAAGTGGGACTTCAAGCGAGAAATTAGGGAAGTCTTGTCCTCTGCAATGCCACACATCCTTCATAAAAAATAGCCCATCACTTGCTGACAGGGCTGATTACTGACATTGCTTATTGCCATGGGGAAGGAATCATTGTCAGAGAGTGAAGGACATTTGGTACCAGTTTTGTTCTCCACTGCCAACAACTCATCAGGAATGAAGAAGGAAAATAAAATATCGCTTCCTGAATCCTCGATAAATTGCCAATATACTCACTTGTTTAACAATAGTGGCTCTCAGACTGTCGGCGTTGTTGGGACGGCTGCTTTCATTTGTCACCCCAAATTGTCGTATTGTTGCGTTTGATTACACTTTTGTCAGGCAACTTAAAGCTGCTGTTGTTGTGTACAGAATTGGCTCAAATTGACAAAGAAGAATGTGAAGGACCAAAGGTTCAATGAAGAGCGCAGGAGGGCATGCCAGGAGCAGCACCAGGTATATCTCAATACAAGGTGTCAACCTGGTGAAGCTACAACACAGGACTACTGAATAGCACTGAAGAATTGTGTTTCAGAACTTGCCACACACCTAGCCAAGCTGTTCCAGTACAGCTACAATATTGGCATCTACCCAGCTATGTGGAAAAATGCCCAGGTATGTCCTTAAAAAGCAGGACAAGTCCAACCCAGCCAATTACCTCCCCATGAGCCTCCTACCGATCATCAACAAAGTGATGGGCGGAGTTGTTGATAGTGCTATCAAGTTGCACTTGCTCAGCAATAACCTGCTCACTGACGCTCAGTTTGGGATCTGCCAGGGCCACTCAGCTCCTGACCTCATTACAGCCTTGGTTCAAACTTGGACAAAAGAGGTGAACTCCTGAGGTGAAGTGAGAGTGACTGCCTTTGACATCAAGGACGCATTTGACCGAGTGTGGCATCAAGGAGCCCCAGCAAAACTGGAATCAATAAGAATCAGGGGGAAAGCTCTCTGCTGGTTAGAGTCATACCTAGCACAAAGGAAGGAGGTTGTAGTTGTTGGAGGTCAGTCATCTCAGATCAAGGACATCATTGCAGGAGTTGCTCAGGGTAGTGTCCTAGGCCCAACCACCTTCAGCTGCTTCATCAATGACCTTCCCTCCCTTCAAAGTCAGAAGTGGGGATTTTCGCTGATGATTGCACAATGTTCAGCACCATTTATGACTCCTCAGATAATGAAGCAGTCCATGTCCAAATGCAGCAAGACCTGGACAATATCGAAGCTTGGGCTGATAAGTGACAAGTAACATTTGTGCCAGACAATTGCCAGACAATGACCATCTCCAACAAGAGAGAATCTAACCATCGACCCTTGACATTCAATGGCATGACCATCACTGAATCACCCACTATCAACATCCTGGGGGTTACCATTGACTAGAAACTGAACTGGACTAGCCATATAAATACTGTGGCTACAACAGCAGGTCAGGGGCTAGGAATCCTGCGACGGGTAACTCACCTCCTGACTCCCCAAAGTCTGTCCACCGTCTACAAGGCAAAAGTCAGGAGTGTGTGGAATATTCCCCACTTGCCTGGATGAGTACAGCTCCCACAACACTCAAGAAACTTGACACCGTCCAGAACAAAGCAGCCTGTTTGATCGACCCCCCATCCACCACCTGAAACATTCACTCCCTCCAAAACTGACATATAGTGGCAGCAGTGTGAACCATCTACAAGATGCTCTGCAGCAACTCACCACATTTCTCCTCACCTCTTCCAATGCCCCTCAAAACAATCAGCATCCTTGTCCTCAGCCACAGTCTTGCAGTTGCCAATGTCTGCCATCTTCATCTCTCACTTGCAGATGTCCTTGGAGCAGAGGTCTGGAAGCCCAGGAGGTTATGACCCAGTGCCCAGTTCACCATACAGAGAGTCTATCTCCTTCTACTCCTTTCTACCTCATGTGTTAATCAAGCTGCCTCAACCACTCCCTGCAGTCGCAAGTTCCACAGTCTCACCCACTCGATGGACAAAGAAGTTTTCCTGAACGCCGAATTGAGTAGATTGGCGATTATCTTGCATTCATAGTCCATAGTTTTAGTCTACGCAATTACAAATGTTCATCACACTGTCGTAGAAACTCTAATAAGAAAACATTGTCACATTATCCAGTCATCTGAATAATCCTATTCAACAAAAGCCAAGTCTCCATCCACCAATGAAGAACAGTTGTGAATCTTAAATCATACTCGAGTTAATATGGAAACGGATTTGCCCTGGACGACTTTTAAGTTGCAGACAGAGAGAGACAAACTGGTTATGGGAACTGGTTTGAAATGTAAATTAGTCAAGATACAGCTGCTCTGTTACAGCTGATAATTAAATTCTTTATGGTCAAAGCATCAATAGACTTCTGAGGCCTGAAAGGGCTACAAACATCTGTGTGTCTAGTCATTCCGAGCACACTTTGCCGCACTCTGTCTTTGATGTTAGTTGATGGATTGCTGAAACCCCAAGTGTCTTTTGACTGCAATAAGTACCGAAGCTTCTTGTGACCTACAGCAACAACTGGCATTTATACAACGCCTTTCACATCACAAAACATCCCAAGTCACTTTGCAATATGTTATCTGAACAGGATTAATATCAAACAACCTACACCACATGGACTGCAGTGGCTCAAGAGGGCAGTTCACCACCACCTTCTCAAGGACAATGCATGATAGGCAATAAATGCTGGCCTTAGTACATTACATGAACAAATTAAATCATACAAGGGATATGTGGAAAGGTGACCATTTAAGTAGCATCTTCAAGGAGGAGAGAGAAGTGGAGAAGCAGAGGCAACTGGCGAAGAAACTTAGGGTCAATCCTGCTGATGAAAATTGGGTGTTTGTTAGAGGTCAGAATTGGAACAGTGCAAAGGTTGTTGGGCTACATGAGGTTACAGAGATAGGGAGGGACAAGGCCGGGAAGGGATTTGAAAACATGGATGAGAATATTAAACTCAAAGCATTTCCGGAATGGGAGCCAGGTGTAGGTCAGCAAGCACAGGGTGATGGGTAACTGGGCAGCAGAATACTACTGAGGACAAGGTTGTTTTATATATGATGTGTATCTAGTTCTGTAAGTGGAGTGTACCTCTTGACATCATCATACCCAATTCCAATTAACACCATTAATGTCACACTTGTCCCATCCTCAATCCACCACCAGCAATCCACCGCCCCTCCCCCCACCCACAATCCCCAGATTTTGAACACAAGGATTGTTTACATGAGATTGTATTGAGAAGTCGACAAAAGCCTGTTTCATCAACAAGTCTTACAGTATACTCCGAAATTATATTTTAACAAAAGCATTTTAGCCCCTTTTGACCTTATTTTATCTTTAACAAAAACAGAATTACCTGGAAAAACTCAGCAAGTCTGGCAGCATCGGCGGAGAAGAAAAGAGTTGACGTTTCGAGTCCTCATGACCCTTTGACAGAACTTGAGTGAATCCAAGAAAGGGGTGAAATATAAGCTGGTTTAAGGTGTGTGTGTGGTGGGCGGGGGGGGGGGTTTGGGTGGGGGAAGAGAAGTGGAGGGGGTTGGTGTGGTTGTAGGGACAAACAAGCAGTGATAGATAAAAGCAGATCATCAAAAGATGTCACAGACAACAGAACAAAAGAACACATAGGTGTTAAAGTTGGTGATATTATCTAAACGAATGTGCTAATTAAGAATGGATGGTAGGGCACTCAAGGTATAGCTCTAGTGGGGGTGGGGGGAGCATAAAAGATTTAAAAATATTTAAAAATAGTGGAAATAGGTGGGAAAAGAAAAATCTATATAATTTATTGGAAAAAACAAAAGGAAGGGGGAAGAAACAGAAAGGGGGTGGGGATGGAGGAGGGAGCTCAAGACCTAAAGTTGTTGAATTCAATATTCAGTCCGGAAGGCTGTAAAGTGCCTAGTTGGAAGGTGGGGTGTTGTTCCTCCAGTTTGCGTTGGGCTTCATTGGAACAATGCAGCAAGCCAAGGACAGACCTGTGGGCAAGAGAGCAGGGTGGAATGTTAAAATGGCAAGCGACAAGGAGGTTTGGGTCATTCTTGCGGACAGACCGCAGGTGTTCTGCAAAGCGGTCGCCCAGTTTACGTTTGGTCTCTCCAATGTAGAGGAGACCACATTGGGAGCAACGAATGCAGTAGACTAAGTTGGGGGAAATGCAAGTGAAATGCTGCTTCACTTGAAAGGAGTGTTTGGGCCCTTGGACAGTGAGGAGAGAGGAAGTGAAGGGGCAGGTGTTACATCTTTTGCGTGGGCATGGGGTGGTGCCATAGGAGGGGGTTGAGGAGTAGGGGTTGATGGAGGAGTGGACCAGGGTGTCTCGGAGGGAACGATTTTATCTTTCGTGTTTTAAACTTGCCCCGCTAGTTCCTTCTTCTACATTTGGCTTCTGTATAATCACCTTATAGCCACTTGGCAGTGCAGAGGTTGTCTGTTGTTGAAAAGATAGACATGTTGCTGAAGCTTTTGGTCTTGCATGCATCTGGACAAATGCAAGAATGCTAAATTTCAAACACTCTCAGCAACTTATAACAAAGGAGAAAAGATTATTGATTGGTTGGCTGAACCATGTGAGTGTGCTAATAGCTACACTAACAGCCAATTTACGAGAATCAGTTGAGCTGTTAGTTTAAAGCTATTTTTCCCTACTCTGGCCACATTTGCTGGTGCATTCTTAGTTTGTACATTCTGTCCCTTCCTTTTACATTCTATTTACCATTACCTGTATTGAAATGCTGCACTCTTGCTTTGTCCTTCCCCTTTAACTTGCCAAATCTCCCCTCACATGAACCCCTCTGTTATATTTCAATGTTTGCTGAAAACAAATTTACCAATCTCTCACAGAGCTGGTAAACAAAATAAAAGTTCAGTTCATTTAAAGATATAGTACACTATTGCTCATGAGGCAAATTTGCTATAAAGATTCAACAGCTATTTTTAACACGAAAGTACAGCCGCAACTCCTTCACACCACATGCTGCTAGCTAAGCTGGAAGCGACTCTATCAATGTCTGTTGATCACATGGTTTACACCTTGGCTACTTACTCATTGGCATATTCTCTCTGAAAGCAATATCACAACAACCCCATCCCACTATGTAATTTAAAGCCCTCTCTCCAGCCTTTGTTATATCAGGGCACTGGTCCCAGTACTGTTCAGGTGAAGACCATCCCTCTTTTGCCAGTACTGGAATGGGTGCCCCATGAATCAAAACTAATTTCTTCCACACAAATCTTTGAGCCACATGTTCAGCTCACTGATCTTATTTTACCTGATGCCAATTTACTCGTGACTCCAGTTGTAATCCAGAGATTGTCACCTTGATGTATCTACTTTTTAATTTAGACCCTGATCACGCACTCTTGCTCAGCAAAGTTTCTTTCTTAGTCCTACTACGTCATTGGTACCAGTGTGGACCATAACAACAGGATCCTTCCCCTCCCACTCCCAGTTCCTTGCCAGCCAGGAGATGCCCTTAACCCTGGTACTGAGCAGGCCTTGCGGAATTGTGCTCTTAGCTTTGGAAAATGCTGCTGCTGGGCAGGCAACACAGCCTCTGGAAGTCATGTCCATATTTGCAGTGTCTATACCCCGAACTATACTGTCCCATGCTACAGCTACACTTCTGCTTTTAAGTCTGAGGCCAGGGTTTTCCGGCCTCTTCGAGATTCGGTGGCCCGGCCAAAAGTCCATGGACGTTTAGCGGGACTGGCTGACCCTGGCAGTGGGCGGGGCAGGGAAATCCCACCCTTAGTTTCTTTCTATTCAAAGATATACCTTGCACTGATTTCACTTCAGTCATCACTTCTCTTGAGTCTGTTTCACTTTTGTTTGGTCTCCTTACTTTGTAACCATCTTTTAAGAGTCACCTCTGAGGTATCTTTGTCTAGATGGATGTCTGTGAGCCAGAACCTATTGTCACAACTTGAACGGATACTTTGCATGGAAAATTATTCTGGCTGTTCCAAACGTCAATCTATTTTCACCCTGGTTTCCAAGATGGCTTATAACTGATGCATTACTGTACATGCTCACCAGTCAGGCACACATAGAAACCCAACAGTCAACTTCTGTTTCCTGCGTTCAATGAAGCAAAGACTTGTGTTTAAGTATCACCTTCAACTGCCACGTGAGATCCCAAAGCACTTGGAAGCCCATTAAATGCTTTCACTGCAATCACTGTTGTCATGTCAGGAACATGGCAACTAATTTGCCCACAGCAAGCTCTCACAAACTGAAATGAGAAAATGACCAGATAATCTGTTTGAGTAAAGGATAAATATTGGCCAGAATACTGGGGAGAACTGCCTTCTTTTGCTTAGGATGGTGGCAGGATTGGTGGGGGGGGGGGGGGGGGGGGGGTGGTCGGGGGAGGGTGCGGGGGGTAGTGGTCCTTTATATCCATCTGACAGGATAGCCCTCCTTCAGTGTCAGTGTCTTTCCAATTACATTGTTACGGTTTGCTAATGTCAATTACATTGTTCAGGTTAAGAGAAATGGGTGAAGGGCCTTAATTGTCTTTGAGCACATATAAATAGTGGATTATCCGAAGGGGCTGCTCCTCAGACTTCACACTCCTGATCTTTGGCCACCCGGTGCAGAGATGGGTGGGGAGGGAGGAGGACTTCCTCATGAAGCTGCACCTGGGCCTGGCCAAGTTGCCCATTAACAGAAACAGACAGTGGTCAATCAAGGGGGGTCATCTGGCCTGACTGTTTGCTCTCTTCTGCAACTATGTTTGTGGCCGGGTGTCTTTGGAGAGGGAGTACGTGGTGTCTGCTGCCTTCTATGCTCACTGGACATAGCAGGGACTGGGTGCTTTAATATTCCCTTTAATCACATTTTGATTTGGTGTTTGTAAGTTTCCTTTCAGATTTTGCTTTTCTTTGTGCAGTATCCCTTTAAGGGGCTGCCTTTTACTTCGCCCCTCGTTTTGTTAACTTAGTTTACTCGGTTAATCAAAAGAGCTATAAATAGGGAAATACCTGAATATCCTCAATTTTTAGTTGCATTTCAGCCCCACACTCCTGATCTTTGGCTGCCCGGTGCGGAAGTGGGCGGGGAGGGAGGGGGACCTGCTTCTAAGCCTACTCCTGGGCCTGGCCAAGGTGGCCATCAGCAGGTTCAGTCAGTGGGCAGTCGAGGAGGGGGGTCATCCGACTGGACTGTCTGCCCCTCTCCCACAGCTAAACTGTGGCAGGGTGACCCTGGGGAGGGAGCATGTGATGTCCACTGGTACACTTGAGGCCTTCCACAACTTGTAGGCAGGACGGGGGCTGGGTATATCATCACCCAGAAGAATGATATTTTGGTTCAGTTGGTTAAATTACCTTTGACGGTTTGATTTTTGTTACAGCGCCCTAGCAGGGGCTGTCACCCCCTTTATTAGTTTATTTTATTGGTTATTTTGTTTAGTTTCTCAGGAGACTATGAATAGGGGAATATCTGAAGGGGCTCCTCCTCAAATTTTAGTTGCGCTTCAGCCCCCACCCCCCCCCCCACCTTCCCCCCCACCGCTCCTAATCTTTGGTCACCCTCTGTGAAGGGGCGGGACCAGGCAGGATTAAGGATCTCCTTGTAAGCCTGCTCCTGGGCCTGGCCAAGTTGACCATCAACAGGTCCAGGCAATGGGTGGTCGCTGGGGTCACCAGCCCAATTGTCTTGCCCCTCTTTCACCTCTATGTTTGCAGCCAGGTTTCCTTAGACAGGGCACAACATGGGCCTTTCATGGGCCCTCCATGACCAGTGGGCAGCAGCCCTAACATTTTGATAAGTTTCCTTTGAGATTTTGCCTTTTGTTACAATGCTCATTTCAGGGGGCTATCACTTTAATTTAACCAATTACTTTGTACACCAGGATTTTTGTTAAGATCAGAAGAGTATAAATAGAGGATAGCTGGGACACTGGGTTGTGTGGGAAGAGAGATGTCAGACTGAACAAGTCAATAAACTCTCTCAATAAAGAAATGTTCTGTGTCTTGGTTTCTCCTTCACCAACAGGCTTGGACCTTGTTAACACTCAGCGCTCAACAAGGAGTATCAGCCTGAAATTTAGGCACAGGAATCAAGAGTGCAGATCAAACTGATCCCTGGAACCATTTTCATACATTTTCTCTGCCCCCTCCCCCAGCTCTGAAGCCATCACATCCATTAAAACAAATGGATTGAATACCTGTTGGGAATTTTCCACGCAAATTTTTTGATTGAAAAATGTACACAATGTTTACACACCTTGTCCAGTCAGAGTGGATAGATATTTAAGCTACACTGCGTCTAACAAGGAGAAAATACCCTCCCTCAGGGAAAGGTTAGTAGAAGATATGAGCTCGGCAATCGTGGGGAAAATTTCCTACCATTTGCGACATGAGGGCCACAATGAAGAAGGTTCTATACGTTTACAACTGTAAAAATATGGTTCAAGTGTTATAGTGGGCTTACAAAGGAAGGTAAAAAAAAATTTCATTCCGAATGAGAGCAGAATATAGATATTTAATGCAGGTATTTAGAACAGAGGGCTTCTGGATGCCAATGACATTGACAGATGAGATGTTGTTCAGTCTATCTGTGTGCCTCCCCTTTAAGAGCAGTGGGGAAAGAGGTGACGGGCACTGTAAGGCTGCTGGAATTAGGGGAAATGGTTAGATGCAAACTGATCCCCACTGGACTTAGGGCACATACATTAAGAAATATTGTGATCGAATTCCCCAGCAGCGAGATGTAGGGTCGGGCTGCTGTAAAAAGGGTTGCTCCAAAGATTGCCTGTGTGATAGTTGTGATGTACAGCCTCATTTAACAGACACGAGGCAATAACTGTGGCATTGAAAAAAACTGCCTGTGCATCTGTATCCATGTGTAGGTCTATCTAGGTGCTAAATTAACACCTAATAAAAATGATTAATCTGAGACTATAAGGAGTGAGCAATATTGTGACCTCAAACAGGCTGAAGCACAGCCCCTGTAATTCACTCCAAGCAGGAAATATGATTTTAATAAGTCAAGAAGTCATAAACCTTTATTAAAAAAACCCTATTTGGTTGGATCATAACTATTTGAACAGCGCTTCCCTCGAAACTGCACTGAAGCAAAATTATCAGTCATATTCCAGTTTACCAATTGTTCTCTCGGTTTGTTCAATACTTAAGATCCTGGTTTTGCATTCTCCAACCTTGCTATCTCTGCCCGTGTACTGGATGGTGGAGTGTGCGAGATCATGGACCTGGAGCAGGACCTGTAGAGTTGAGGAAGCTTTCTTTCCAAGTGTGCGTGATGCACTTTAGCTTCACTAAACTAACTGCTACTTAACATCACCTTGCAAGTAAATCGTGTCTTTAATGCAGCAAAACATCACAAGTTGCTTCATAGGGGAGGCACTAAGAGACAAAATTGACACCGAGTCTCGTAAGGAGATCTTAGGTCAGATGACCAAAAGCTTGGTCAAAAAGGTCGGCTTCAAGGAGCGTCTTAAAGGGAGGAAAGAGATGGGGAGATGTATAGGGGGGATATTCAAGAGCTTGGGACCCAGGCAGCTGAAGGGATGACCACCATTACTGGGCTGAGGGAAATTGGAGAAACATAAACAGCCACTTTTTGAGAAGCACAGAGGGCTGGAGGGGTTTACACAAATAGGGAAAGGCTGAGGCCGTGAAGGAATTGAAAGCAACAAAGAGAGTTTTAAATTCAAGCCATCGTTGAACTGAAAGCCAAAGTGGGTCAGAGGTGAACAACGCTTGGTGCAAATCCAGATATGGACAGCAGGGTTTTGGATGAGATCAGGTTTACAGATGAAAGAGGAACAGGTGTAGGCTATTTGGCCCTTCAAGCTTGCTCTGCCATTCTATAAGATCGTGGCTGATCTTCTCCCTCCATTGTCCCCATGGCACCTGGCAGGTGAATCGAGAACCAGGAGACACACTTTAGGATATTCTTCCCTCAGAGGGTGGTGAACCTTTGGAATCCTCTACCCCAGAGGGCTGTGGAAGTTCAGTCATTGAGCATGCTCAAAACAGAAATCACTAGGTTTCTGGAGACCAATGACATCAAGGGATACGGGGATAGTGGAAAAAATGGGGTAGAGGCAGATGATGATCAGCCATGATCTATTTGAATGGTGGAGCAGACTCGATGGGCCGAATGGGCTACTCCTGCTCTTGTTTCCTATGTTCCTCAGTTCCTTGATTCTCTTAGTGTTCAAAAATCAATCAGTCACAGAACAAACTCGATAAATGAGCATCCGTAGCTCTCCGGGGGAGAGAATTCCAAGGATTCAGAACCCTCTGAGTGAAGAAATCTCTAAATTGTTGACCCTTTATCCTGAGACTGTGACCTCTAGTTCTAAAATCTTCTGCCTTGTCAAGCCCCGGAAGGTCTTTATATGATTCAGTCAGATCACTTCATTCTCAATGGTCTCCATGAAACTCCCCAGATGCTGCAGTTGTGACTTACCACTATCCCTATCATGCCTTTTTTTGATTTATTTAATTAAAATTGAATTCAAATTAGGGGCTTGTTTTAAAGATGCTCCAATCCTTGGTCTGAAATTCTACTCAGCAGTTATTTGTTTATCAGCTCCTTTGTCTTGTACTTAACTGTTGCATTTAATTTGATGAAAATCCAAAACAATTAGTTGTTAGTATCCTCTATTAGGCTAATTCAAATGTTATTCTTCAGATCAGATGCATGAGTTTACTACTGAACTTAATTATATTTAAAGTTATACACTTGACCAAATCAATCATTTAGTTAAGGTTAAAAGCACAAAACTGCAGAAGCTGGAAATCCAAAACAAAAACAAAAATACCTGGAAAAACTCAGCAGGTCTGGCAGCATCTGCGGAGAGGAACACAGTTAACATTTCGATTCCGAATGACCCTTCAACAGAACTTAGTAAAAATAGAAAAGAGGTGAAATATAAGCTGGTTTAAGGGGGTGGGGTGGGACAAGTAGAGCTGGATAGAGGGCCAGTGATAGGTGGAGATAACCAAAAGATGTCACAGACAAAAGGACAAAGAGGTGTTGAAGGTGGTGATATTATCCAAGGAATGTGCTAATTAAGGGTAGAAAGCAGGACAAGCAAGGTACAGATAGCCCTAGTGGGGGTGGGGTGGGGTGAAGGAATCGAAAAAGGTTAAAAGGTAGAGATAAAACAATGAATGGAAATGCATTTAAAAATAATGGAAATAGGTGGGAAAAGAAAAATCTATACAAATTATTGGAAAAAAGGGGGGATCGGAAAGGGGGTGGGGATGGAGGAGAGAGTTCATGATCTAAAATTGTCGAACTCAATATTCAGTCTGGAAGGCTGTAAAGTGCCTAGTCGGAAGATGACCTCCCACTAGGGCTATCTGTACCTTGCTCGTCCTGCTTTCTACCCTTAATTAGCACATTCCTCAGATAATATCACCATCTTCAACACTTATTTGTCCTTCTGTCTGTGACATCTTTTGGTTATCTCCACCTATCACTGGCCCTCTATTCAGCTCTACTTGTCCCCACCCCCCCTTAAACCAGCTTATATTTCACCTCTCTTCTATTTTTACTTAGTTCTGTTGAAGGGTCATTCAAACTCAAAATGTTAACTGTGTTCCTCTCCGCAGATGCTGCAAGACCTGCTGAGTTTTTCCAGGTATTTTTGTTTTTGATTTAGTTAAGGTCCCTCAGGCTCCTGCATCCCCACCCCAGACACTTCAGCCCAAAAAATCGAGGCTGGTAATCCCAGTGCAACACAGAAGGAGTGCTGCAGTGCCTGAGATGCTGTCTTTCCGCTAACGTGTTAAACCAAAGTGCCACCTGCTCTCTTGGGTGGAGGTAACAGATCGCACAGCACTACATTGAAGAAGAACTGGGGAGTTCCCCCCAGTGTCCTGGGGCCAATATTTATCACTCATTCAACATCATGAAAAAACAGGCTTTCTGGTCATTATCACATTGCTGTTTGTGGGATCTTGCTGTGCACAAATTAGTTGTTGTGATCCCTACATTATAACTGCACTTCAAAAAGTGCTTCCTTGGCTGCAAAGCACTTGGAGACATCCCACGGTCCTGAAAAGTGATGTAGAAGTGTTAGTCTTTCTGTCTGGTACTTCTGAGTTTGTGAGAATTGGCTAGAGGGTGGTCAGAAATGCAAGCCTAAAGCTAAAACAGGAGACAACAGGAGAAGAGTCATAGAGGTCTACAGCACTGAAAAAAGGCCCTTCGGCCCATCGATTTGGCACCAGTCAAACGAGTAACTAACTATTCTAATCCCATTTTCCAGCACTAAGCCCATAGCCTTGTATGCCATGGCATCGCAAGTGCACATCCAAATATTTCTTAAATGTTATGAGGGTATCTGCCTCTACCACCCTATCACGCAGTGAGTTCCAGATTTCCACCACCCTCTGGGTGAAAAAATTCTTCCTCACATCCCCTCTAAACCTCCTGCCCCTTATCTTAAATCCATGCCCCCTAGTTATTGATCCCTCCACCAAGGGGAAAAGTTCCTTCCTGTCTACCCTATCTATGCCCCTCATAATTTTATACACCTCAACTATGTCCCCCCTCAATCTCCTCTGCTCCAGGGAAAATAACCCCAGTCTATCCAATCTCTCCTCATAACTAAAACTCTCCAGCCCAGGCAACATCCTGGTAAATCTCCTCTGCACACTCTCTAGTGCAATCACATCCTTCCTATAATGAGGATTTCAGAACTGCACGTAATACTCTAGCTGTGGCCTAACCAGCGTTTTATACTGTTCCAGCATAATCTCCCTGCTCTTATATTCTATGCCTTGGCTAATAAAGGCAAGTATCCCATAAGCTTCTTAACCACTTTACCTAGCTGTCCAGCTACACCATGCACACGAAGGTCCCTCTGATCCTCGGTACTTCCCAGGGTCCCACCATTCATTGTGTATGATGGGACCCTGGGCCTTGTTTATGCTGCCCAAGTGCATCACCTCACACTTATCCATATTAAATTTCATTTGCCACTGATCAGCCCATCTGACCAGCCCGTCTATATCCACCTGTAACCTAAGGCTATTCTCCTCACTATTTACCACCCCACCAATTTTCGTGTCATCCGTGTCTGAAGCAAACTTCATTTTCCCCCCTTGGTTTCATGACAGAGGTGACACTTGTCAAGATTCCATTTATACCCATCCCGAGCTGCCCCATGAAGATAGGAATGGACTTTGTCCTTCCACAGTGATGGCCCTGTTAGCTGTGGTCCTCCCATGATGACGTTGGATTGGGAATTCTAGGATGATGACTCGGCAGTGGTGTACATCCAAGTCAGGGTGTTGCATGACTCGGAGGGGAGCTTGTTATGATTGCTATTTGCTGCCAGAATCTTCCATCAATTCCTTTTGTACCATCAACTTGAACAGCCGCAATGTTAGCTTCCGTGCAGTCTGATGGTATCTGCTTGTAGCTAATAGTCCAGTTGTAAACCAGTTATGTTTGAATCAGGCTGATGAATTGAACTAGATCGTTGCGCTAGATAAAAATTGACAGGTAGCTCATTTCATAATTAGCCATTGAGCCTTTAAACCAGTTGGTTTTGGTCACCTTTTTCCTCGAATAATAGGATAAGGAACAAGGTAAAATTCTGCTTTGAGCCGTATGTTCAGTTTTCTGGCCAGTCCCTCTTCACAAGCAAGGATTAAATCTACTCTCCTTGGTGAAAAACACCTCTCTGTCACAATGAACAGAGGCACAAATGGACAATTCACAGAAGCAG
The DNA here is from genome assembly GCF_017639515.1 of Carcharodon carcharias. Taxonomy (NCBI): domain Eukaryota; kingdom Metazoa; phylum Chordata; class Chondrichthyes; order Lamniformes; family Lamnidae; genus Carcharodon; species Carcharodon carcharias. Next base: position 27,639,449 of record NC_054483.1, on the reverse strand, counting down.
CCCAATCAGTCCTTCCACACTCCTTTAATTAGCCTGGACTACATTTGAATGCAACATCCTTGTATTGGTGTATTTTGCTATTCTGTCATAGGGCATTGCAAGGAGGTGCACGTCCCTTCCTAAAACACCTCAGTGACTTGTAAGCAGAGGTTAATGTGAAAGGGCCATTGGCGGAATTTTCCAGGGTCCCCACCCCTGCCGCGATGGGTTTAATGGCAGCAGGTGTGAGGCGGGCCAAAGCGGGAGAAGAGAAAAATTGGTTCCCCACTGGCGTAAAATTCACCTGCATGGGTCTGAGGGAGATGGGGCAGGTTGAAGAATAACTGAGGGAAGGTCAAATGTTATACCGGCAGAGGGGGAGATCGATGGTTATGCGGAGGAGGATGCAGGTCACAGGGGGAGAGATAAAGGACTGCACGTCAACAGTCACAACAGCCATGGCTATTCCAAACAAAACAGATCCTCGTGGTGAAGATCTCGAGATGCTGCATGGGAGTTGAATCATCAGGGGTGGGTGAAGCGGCAGGTCCTCAACTAGCCAGCTGAAAGGAACCCCAGCACCTAGTAACCTAGTACTGACAATGCCAGGGCATTGGGACAGATGAGGGTGTGCGGAGCAAAGGCTCAGCGTGTGCAGGAGACTTCTTGCACATGGCTCACAAGGGCCCTGACAAAGACCTCTGCCCCCTTGCACATGCCTGATTCCGGGGGATATAGCCCCAGCCTGGGGTGTCCCTCGGAAGATGGTGGGATGGGTGCAGTGGGGGGAGGGGGGTGCGGACAGGCTCAAGGACTAGATTGCAAATAAACCACATCGGACCTCATTAAAGTGCAAGTGTCACAATATTAGCAATCGTGGTGCACCCACGCAACCACATGTGAGATGCGTTCCATACCACTTCTTCTAGGCGCTCCTCTGACATCTGCAGCAGGGATGGAGGCTGCCTGCTGACCACTTGGCCCTGTTGCCTTGGGTGATCTTGGCGGCCATCCTCTGGAGACCCAAGGTCTGGAGGGCCCTGGCTTATTCTGTGATCGCAGAGGATGAAGTTGAAGGGGTCACAGGCAGGGTAATTCCAAAGGGCTGGGCAGCCTCAGAGAGACCTGAGCGGAGGTCACAGGGGTGCCCAACAGCTGCAACTCCTCCCTTAGGGTGCCTGAGGGCCCCTGCGTGACTCCTTGAGGGGAAGGGGCACCTGGAGGGAGATCGAGGCGCTCCGTCCCCCTCTCTCATAGCCACTGCAAAAGCTCACCCATGGCTGCAGCAATGGAATGCAGGTCTGCGTGCATCTCTGGCAGAAACTGGAGATTCTGCTGGACCAGCTTTTCTATGACATCCGCTACCCTCCACATGAAGACTTCGATGAACACGTATGTTGGCACCGCTTCATCAGCCAGCAGGCAGACCGGATTCCTCCTCCTCACATGCCTCTCTGGTGAGTGCCTCCGCCATCTGCGCCTGAAGATCTCCCTCCTCTTGCAGCTTCCCCAGCATCTTGTGCAGGCCCGATCCCAGAAGCTCGTCATCCAACTTGGGGACCTCTTCCCCAGCAGTCCTCCAAGTGCCAGCGAGCTTGGCTAACCCTGCCTCCTCCTGCTGGACATGTGTCCGTGCAGTAACCACCAGAATGTGACACCCGGCCTCAACTACACCTCGTACCCACCAAAGTGTGTGTCTCTGTGCTGGTGGAGGGCGCAGGTGATGCAGTGAAGCTTCTACAGACGCACTTTTTTCCTCCTCCCTAATGCCCTCGGTCCTCTGTGGGCTGGAGGAACTGCTGGACAAGTGGGTCCCCTCTGGTTCCCTTGCCCTCTTCCTGATGGCACCTGTAAGTGGGAGAGGTGAAAGCAAGTGACTGCATGTACTGCCCCCGACATTCAGCGACGCATTGGCCCTTGGGTTTTTATGTGACCGTATTATGCATGGATTTCTACTGGATGGAGACTGCCCACTGACCTCACCACCCACACAGGCTTGGCCTGGTTCCTTTCTTGTCAGCTGGGCTGCCCGCTCCTCCAAGTCCATGAGGTTCTTAAGGTCAGGCCAACCCCCTCCCATCTCCTCCCTCTCTCTCTCTCTCTCCTGCTGGGCCTCAACATTTCCAGTGCAAAGAGGGAAGATGGGGTTGAGAGCAGTTGGGCTTCAGTTATCTTTCTCATTCTTCCAATCTTACACTGGATATTGTGCCATCTGATAGATGCACTGCAGGTTGCCCGCAAGGGTTCTGGGGCAGCACCCTCCAGAGTGATGAGCCCTTGCAGATAGAAGGATAAGGCTCAAAGAGGCATGTCTGTAGCGGTGCTTGGTGGTGTCCTCAACGCATAAAACCACCTTCCCCCCCTGCCCCCAGACAGCATCTGAGCTCCCTGTGTGGAAGCAAGGGTGAGGGAGCCACTGTGGCCTTTCCACCTTCAGGCTAGATGGACTGCATTGGGGCTATGAGGCATCACCTTATCACATTAAATAGCTCTTTTATGCATGGGCCACATGGATGGTGCCATTGCCTCTGAGGCCCTTGTCCCCTCGACCATTCAGAAAGTTAAATGTGAGCAGTTGAATGTTCACTTACCTTGGCAGCGTGGATGAGGTCATTCATCTGTTTCCAGCACTGAAGGGCAGTCTTCTGCAGGACACCATGGGCACTGGCCACCCTGGAGACTTCCTCCCATGCAGGGTTGATACCTCAGCCTCCTCCTTCCACCCTCGGGGTAGAGGTTGCCCCTCCCGGCCTCCACTGCGTTGAGCAGGACTTCCAGGGAAGCGTCACTAATTCTAGGAGCCGGAGCTCCCTATGATCGGCAGGCCATCTCCTCCTTCAATTGTGGGTAAGTTGATGTCCAGGCGCCTTTTAAACACGGTGCCCTGATATGACAGTGCGGCGTGCACCATTCAGCCCGGCCCGCTGCAAAAAACACTGGGAAACCCCCAAATGCATAATAAATGATGCCGGCATCGCATGGGATGGCGTGAATTCCTTCCTAGTCTCCACGGTGAGAAACACTCCCGGTTCCCACCCCCACCACAGGACTTAGTCCCAGAATGGAAAATTCCGGCCAATCTGTTTTGTTGTGTAGACTCAACCTAAGCAACACAAGAGGAGCAACGTTAGTGGTCAAATTCTTCTAGCATATTTTGTAACAGAAAAAAACCTTGCCAAGAGATCCAAACTGACACCAGTCGATCTTTGATGAGGTATGTTCTCAGTGAGTGTCATCTTCCTCCAGGAGACAATGGAGGATTACGCCTCTGACAGTGCAGCACTCCCTCAGTGCTGGCCCCAGGAGTGTCACTCTGGGTCTTGTGCTCAGGTCTTGGGAGTGGGATCTTGAACCAGAAGCAGGAGTGCTACCCACTGAGGCACAACTGAAACTTTTCAATGCTGGTTTTTCATTTCACTCAGCTCAAGCGTTTATTTCCAATCTCGTGTAAAGTTGACTGTAGAATGACTCATCATAAGGCAGTGCAAGCCACATGGCCAGTGAACACCAATGGGATTATGCAGATCCAAATGAAAGGTACCCTCTGCCAAGCCTGCTCTGCCTTGCAAGGCAAGATTCCCCCTCCTGAACTGACAGTGCAACATGCTTTTCTTTGAAAGTTGATCTGCCATGTTTGCAGGTGAAGCAGTAAGTGTGATCATCTATGTAGCCAGGAGGTTGCTATTCCTCAGCTGAAACCCTCTGTCACTCAAAAAGATAGAGCAGCTGAACTGTCGATTGATGTTCCTGGTTTGGATTCAGGGGTTGATTAAAGAATATGTCTTGGTTATCATCTCCACCACAATGTTGCTTCATGATACAGGCAGCAGCTCATTTTTTCAAATTTATTCATTCACGGGATGTGGGCTTAACTGGCTGGGCTAGTATTTATGGCCCATCCCTAATTGCCCTTGAGAAGGTGGTGGTGAGCTGCCTTCTTGAACCGCTGCAGTCCATGTGGTGTAGGTACAGCCACAGTGCTCTTAGGAAGGGAGCTACAGGATTTTGACCCAGTGACACTGAAGGAATGGCGATATATTTCCAAGTCAGGATGGTGAGTGACTTGGAGGGGAACTTAAAGGTGGTGGTGTTCCCATCTACCTGCTGCCCTTGGTGCTACCAAGCCACTGTTGGTGGTGGACATTGATGCCTCAGGGATGGTGATGGTGGTGTCTGGGACTTTGGCTGAAAGGTATGATTCTTTTAAGTATGACTATGCCAGGCTGTTGCTTGACTAATCTGTGGGACAGCTCTCCCAATTTTGGTATAAGCCAAAAGATGTTTGGAAGGTGGACTTGGCAGGGTCAACAGGGCTGGGTGTGTTACTGTTGTTTCTGTTGTCTAGGTCAATGCCAGGTGATCTGTCAGGTTTTATTACTTTTTGACACTCATTTGGTACAACTGAGTGTCTCGCTGGGCCCTTTCAGGGGGCGGTTAAGAGTCAACCACATTGCTGTGGGTCTGGAGCCATATGTAGGCCAGACCAGGTAAGAACAACAGATTTCCTTCCTGTTTTTATGACAATCAACAATGGTTTTGCAGTCACCACTAGACTAGCTTTTAATTACAAATTTATTAGCTGAATTTAAACTCCATGAGCTGCCATGTTGGGATTTGAACCCGTGTCCCCAGAACATTAGCCTGGGCCTCTGGATTACTCATCCAGTGACATTATTACTATGCCCCTATGTCCCCACAGTTCATGTGCAGACAGGAATAGTTCATTATACAGACCATTGTATGAATGACAAATCATCGTACAGACGATGTTAATTCAGTATACAGATAATGATTGAAGATTCTGTACAGACAAAGTTCTCGCATTGTGCAGATGACTGTTCATTGTACAGTCAACGGTTCATTGCACTGACGACAGTTCATTACACAGGCGACGGTTGATTGCATAGACACCAGTTCATTGTACAGACGATGGTTCATTGTGCAGACACTGGTCCATTGTACAGGTGACAGATCATTATACTGATGATGGTTCATTGTACAGACGACGGTTCATTGCACAGATGACAGTTCATTGTATAGTCAACAGTTCATTGCACAGATGACGGTTCATCGCACAGATACTGGTTCATTGTACAGAGGACAATTGATTGCACAGTGACAGCTCATTGTACAGTCGACAGTTCATTGTACAGACAACAGTTCACTACACAGGCGATGGTTGATTAGTTGATTGCACAGACGCCAGTTCATTGGACAGACGACAGTTCATTGTACAAATATTGGATCATTGTACAGATGATGGCTCATTCTACAGACAATAGCTCATTCTACAGATGAAGGGTCATCAGAAAATGATGGTTCATCGTACAGGCGACAGTTCATTGCACAGAGGACGATTCATTGCACAATGATGGTTCATTGGACAGAAGATGGTACATTGTACAGAAATATTCACTCAATATACAGATGGTCTTGGTTCATTATACAGATGATATTTATTCATTGTGCAGACACTGCACTTGAGGTTGTGTTTGAACCACAACACATTCTCCCAGGAGAAGAGCAACAGTTTTAGTGACAGAGCATAGACAGATGTGAATGAGAAAGATCTAATTATTATATTTAATAAAACAGTAAATGAGCCCTCATTTTGCCTTCTAATTGAGACACGATCAGACCAGGCTGCATTCAATCACTTGGCACTTACAGCCTGCCAGAGGCAGCAAAGACCAGAATGAGAATCTGCTCATAATCACAGCTGGACTCATCTTTTCAGATTGATTTCGCTGCTTTGTTCTCAGTCGCCTGCGTGCATCGATCAAACTGGTCTCGGAGTTTTGCTTCTCTGAGTCCTGGTGTTTTACCTCCTCCTGGCATGTCTCAAGGCATTTTCATTCTCCTGCCAACTGTATCGTAGGAATATCATAGGAATTTCAGTAGAGAAAAGGAAGCTATCCAGCCCATCCTTTCTTTGCTGGTGTGAGTTTCACATCAGACCTATTTACCATAATCACAGCTGTTCTGATCCCAGTCGGGACCAGTAACATTTTTTATTTTCTTTTTAGAATCTGAAAATCCAGGAATTTACTTAAAGAATAAAGCTGCAAGTTAATGGTTTAAAACAAAATAATTTCACTAGACCAAATTCAAGCAACATGAATACTGGTAACCACAATCTATCTTAGCCAGTTACATTAAACATATTGAAAGTACAATGAATACAGTTACTTATAATTTAAATCACACTTCTTAACTCAAATTTCCTTCCATCCCCATTTTATTTACAACCACCCCCCACCCTACCAAAACCTAACTCAGAAACTTAACAGAAATTGGAAGATTAACCACTTGGTCTGAGGTGCTGAATCAAAGATTTATATAATGATTGAGATTTCTTGGGCCTTCTGCTTATTGCCCATTGCATTGCAAGGATGCTACTCAGTCCCTCAATGTTGTGATGTAGATTTTACACATTAAAAAATATTTAAATTTACTGACAGTCTTACTGAAGTACACTAATGCAACAGGTAACTGGTGGAGTATCGTTCTTTTTAAGCCATTTTCAGTGATTTTAAAATCAGGCTACTCACAGATGAAGGACAAGACACTTACTGTAAGTCTTTATTTTTTGATAAACCCATGTGATAAATACCTAAGAATATAAAATTACTATAAACCAGTTGGAGCAAGACTCTCTGACTGTGCAGCATTTCCTTGTGTGTGTCCCTAAGCCTTCCTCATCAGCTTGTATCAAGACAGAATAGATAGCAAGTGCAGTATATGCAATAGATTGACTCATTTGGCAATACTCAGCAGACCAGACAGCCATCTGTAGAGAGAAACAGAGTTAACGTTGTGAATTGGATCAAAGCCAGTCAGTGAAGCTGAAACCAAGACACAGAGCTTTTCTTTATCAACAGCTTAGAGACTTGTTCAGTCTCACAACTCTCCTCCTACACAACCCAGCATCCTAGTTACCCTCTATTTATATGTACTCAAAGACAATTAATACCCATCACCTGTTTCTCATAATATCATGTCAATTACATTGTTAAAGTTAACAAAGATTTCAAGTCAAATGATCTTTCATTAGAACTCATATAACTAGCTATACAAATCTAAAATAACTATTGTGAGAAACCAGTTTTCAGCTGTACTAATAAAGCTACACTACTCTTAAAAAATCAAGGGATGCTTTTAATGCAAGGCAGAAAAAAAAAATGATTATGGGCGATTGCGCAGGTTCAGGGAAGAATTTAGGTTTGTGTGAATGAGTTTGCGCTGAAACTTGGACCAGAATGTCGCTTGGAGAAAACGACACAACTTTCATGGGTGGTTTGCACCCGGTTTGCCCACATTGAGATGGAAGCTCTTCCCACTTCAGCAATTTTTCCAACTGTCCCTGCTTGAAGTTCAGCAATTGACACTTACGATCTGAATACCCCTTCGAACTCAGGATGATGGAAGAAGAGGTTTCACCACATTTAAAGACGGTGCAGGGTACAGTAAGCTTTCAACAGATTGGACAGAATCATTGCAATGAGGGCATGCCAGGCACTGCACTTCTTAATTGCATTATTATTACTGGATTACCCTTTCTATGTGACCTGTTGCATCACGTACCATGACCAGAGGCTGCCTCTGAATTAAATCGTAACATTTATTTCATTAGAATCAATTAAAGGTTGGAGTGCTGAACCATTGAGCTGCCAGAGGGGAGCTTGCCTTTGACAGAATCAAACAGCTCCACATCAGAACAATTTTAACAGAGTTCATTTTCATCTGAATCAGCTTTAGACTTTATTAAAACTGACCAGCATTGAGTGAAGTGCCTCTGGGAACATCAAAACTTTCATTTTAGCTTACTTAATTGTACAGTCAGATAAGCAATTTACAGGCACCTGTGGCTATCTCTTCCATTGGACCTCTGCCAGCTAAATTTCTTTATTTATTCTTAATTACCTTATTCTATTTTTTGCCTTCGGGTTCATCATTCCGCTATTTAAAAGCAAAACTGATGTATGTCTTGTCAGGTTATAGGATAAACTCCTTTTACCCAACACGCAGACCTACAATCCGAATTATAGATTTCAGACTTCAAAAAGGTCAGGCGAGTTCAGGGGTGATGTGGTGAATCGTTCAAGTGTGAAAATGAACTGATTCTAACAACCTATTTTGGTATTTTTACCATGAATAGCTCGAGCCCCATTGACAACAAACAAGCCAAATCATTGTTTGACTGGACAAATTGTAATGATATTCCATGAATCAGCCTGTTGCAAAGACAGGACTCGCTATCTATTCTGTCTCGATACAAGCTACAGAGGAAAGCTATGGGACGTAATCCGGGAAATGCTGCACTGCCAGAGCGTCCTGTTGCAAAGGGTGAAGGCTTTGCGCTGGAGCTTGGCATCCATTCTGCCCAACATGGACGGCTCGAGCAACCTCACTGTGGAAGCCATCCTGTCATAGAGTCATAGAGGTCTACAGCACAGAAAAAGGCCCTTCGGCCCATCGGGTTTGCGCCGGTCAAACAAGTACCTAACTGCTCTAATCCCATTTTCCAGCACTAGGCCCATAGCCTTGTATGCCATGGCATCGCAAGTGCACATCCAAATACTTCTTAAATGTTATGAGGGTATCTGCCTCTACCACCCTTTCAGGCAGTAAGTTCCAGATTCCCACCACCCTCTGGGTGAAAACATTCTTCCTCACATCCCCTCTAAACCTCCTGCCCTTTACCTTAAATCTATGCTCACTGATTATATTGATCCCTTCACCAAGGGGAAAAGTTCCTTCCTGTCTACCCTATCTATGCCCCTCATAATTTTATACACCTCAATCATGTCCCCCCTCAATCTCCTCCGCTCCAGAGAAAATAACCCCAGTCTATCCAATCTCTCCTCATAACTAAAATTCTCCAGCCCAGGCAACATCCTGGTAAATCTCCTCTGCACACTCTCTAGTGCAATCACATCCTTCCTATAATGCGGATTCCAGAGCTGAACACAATACTCTAGCTGTGGCCTAACCAGTATTTTATACAGTTCCAGTATAACCTCCCATATATTCTATGCCTTGGATAATAAAGGCAAGTATCCCATATGCCTTCTCAACCACATTATCTACCTGTCCTGCTACCTTAAGGGACCGGTGGACATGCACACCAAGGATCCCTCTGATCCTTGGTATTTCCCATGGTCCTACCATTCATCAGGTATTTCCGTACCTTGTTTGTCCTGCCCAAGTGCATCAACTCACACTTATCCGGATTAAATTCCATTTGCCACTGATCAACCCATCTGACCAGCCTGTCTATATCCTCCTGTAATCTAAGGCTATCCTCCACACTATTTACTATCCCACCAATTTTTGTGTCATCCACGAACTCACTGGTCAACCCTCCTACATTCAAGTTTAAATCATTTATATATACCACAAACAGCAAGGGACCCAACACCGATCCCTGTGGAACCCCATTGGATACAGGCATCCAGTCACAAAAACACCCCTCGACCATCACCCTCTGCTTCCTGCCACTCAGCCAATTCTGGATCCAATTTACCAAATTGCTTTGGATCCCATGGGCTCTTACCTTTGTTATCAGTCTCCCATGTGGGACCTTATCGAAAGCCTTGCTGAAGTCCAAGCAGACTATGTTAAATGCATTGCCCTCATCTCCACACCTGGTCACCTCTTCAATAAATTCAATCAAATTGGTCAGACATGACCTCCCCTTAACAAAACCATGCTGACAGTCCTTGATTAATCCCTGCCTCTCCAAGTGTAGGTTAATCCTGTCCTTCAGAATTGCTTCCAATGGTTTCCCCACCACTGATGTTAGACTGACTGGCCTGTAATTTGCTGGTTTATTCCTTCCTCCCTTCTTGAATAACGGTACCACAGGTACACAAATTGACTGTCCTCCAATCCTCTGGAACCTCTCCTGTGGCCAGAGAGGTATTGAAAATTATTGCTAGCACCCCTGCTATCTCCTGTCCTGCCTCACTCAACAGCCTGGGATACATTTCATCCGGGCATGGAGATTTATCTAATTTTAAGCCTGCCAGACAACTTAAACCTCCTCCCTTTCTCTGCTAATTTCTTTAATTATATCACAGTCCTTCTGCCTGATTTCCATACCCACGTCGTCCGTCTCACTTGTAAACACTGACACAAATTATTCATTTAGAACCCTACCTATGTCTTCCGGTTCCGCACACAAATTACCATTATGGTCCTTAATGGGCCCTACTCTTTCCCTAGTTATCCTCTTACTCTTAATGTGCTTGTAAAATAACTTTGGATTTTCCTTTATTTTACCTGCCAATGTTTTTTCATGCCCCCTTTTTGCTCTCCTAATTTCCTTTTTAAGTTCCCCCCTATACATTCTATACTCCTCTTGGACTTCCACTGTTTTGAGCCCTTGGTATCTGCCATAAGCCTCCCTTTTTCTCTTCAACCAATCCTGTATATCCCTTGACATCCAGGGTTCCGTGGATTTGTTGGTCCCACCCTTTGGTTTTATTGGAATATGTTGGTCTTGTACTCTCCCTATTTCCTTCTTGAATGAGTCCCACTGCTCTGTTGCAGATTCACCTAAATGTAGCTGCTCCTAGTCCACTGTGGCCAAATTATATTTGATCTTATTAAAATCGGCCTTCCCCCAATTTAGAGCACTGATTCTTGGCCCATCCTTGTCCTTTTCCATAACAACCTTGAATCTAACAGAGTTATGATCACTATCTGCAAAATGCTCCCCCATTGATACCTCTACCACTTGCCTGGCTTCATTCCCTAAAATTAAGTCCAGGACCACCCCCTCTCTTGTAGGACCCTCTCGGACTGGCTTAAAAAGCTCTCCTGGATGCATTTTAAGAATTCTGCTCCCTCTAAACCTGTCACACTATGACTAACCCAGTTAATGTTGGGGAAGTTGAAATCCCCCACTATTACTACCCTATTATTTTTACAATTCTCTGAAATCTGCCTACATATCTGTTCTTCTATTTCTCTCTGACTGTTTGGGAGTCTATAGTACACTCCCAGCAATGTGATGCTCCTTTTTTGTTTTTCAGTTCTACCCATATGGCTTCATTTGAGGAACCTTCTCAGATGTCATCCCTCCTTACTGCTATAATTGATTCCTTGATCAATATTGCGATACCCCCTCCGCTTTTACCTCCTTCCCTGTCTCGCCTGAGAAGACCCTATATCCTGGAACATTGAGCTGCCAATCCTGCCCCTCTCTCAACCATGGCTCTGTGACAGCAATGACATCATACTTCCATGTGTTAATTTGTGCCCTCAACTCATCTGCTTTATTCATCAGGCCCCTTGCATTAAAATAAATACCATCCAACCTTGGCAAACTTGCTTGTGCCTTGACTGGCCTATAATTTCCATGCCTTCCAGACTCACTTGCTCTCTCTTCCAACTTTGGCTGCATATCTCCCCCTTCTGAACCTCCTCTCAGGATCCCATCCCCCTGCCAAGTTAGGTTAAACCCTCCCCAACAGCATGAGCAAACCTCCCCGGAAGGATGTTGGTCTCATTCCGGTTCAGGTGCAACCCGTCCGCCTTGTATAGGTCCCACCATCCCCAGAAACCATCCCAATGTCCCAGAAATCTAAGGCCCTCCCTCTTGCACCATCTCTCCAGCCACGCAGTCATCTGGACTAATCTCCTATTTGTATACTTACTGACACATGGCACTAGAAGTAATCCAGAGTAATCCTGATGTCCACCCCATATGGCTGCCATGGAATCTCAGGTGGTGCCAACTTGGCTTTGGGGGTGGGGTGGTGGGCTCTGTTGGAAGTAGATGGCCTCACAAGCACCACAGAGCCCTCGGAGCACTGAGGTTGGGCCATCAGGGGTATGCCATCAGCTCTGTGAGAAAGGCAGGTCTCAGGATGGTCACAATGCCATCCAGTTGCCTTATTGGGTGGACTCAGCCAGCTCAAGTCCCCTGCAGCTCACACATTCATGTTGCTGGCACAAGCTGAGAGGAGCTCTCAGCGTATTGGTTAAGGACTGCACTGGTGACCTGAGACGGCATTTGGGAGTGCCATCTGCAACCTGGTGTGAGATTTGAGTTGTGTCTGCAGCAGCTGATGGATCACAGTGGCAGCCTCCTCACCTCTGAGCTTGCTCCTTGGTGAAGCTGTAGAAGGAGGAGTTCTCTGTGGATCTGACCCCCTATTCAGTCCACCTTCTTACAGCAGCTTCCCCTGCTGTAGAGTGTCTTCTTTGCTGGTCCCTCTGATCCACACTTCCCAAAGGCCATGCATGCCTAAAGCCAGACTTTTTTAGGAGGCAGACAGTGCAGAAGCATTGCGGTGTCTCAGAGCTGTCAATCCACACATCCCAAAGTGACAGATCAGAGCAGATAACACCTGCAAGACAAGCAGTTGCCAAAAATACTAAAGCAGCCACAAACCTGTAGGCACTGAATTATGCCTTTTCAAAATGCTGGAGAGGGAACATTCATGCCAGTTAGTGTCACGCTGTGCTTTGAGATTTCTGCTTGTGATAATTGAATGTGTTCTCCAAGAAGTAAAGGAGCTTCAATTCCACACATTACACTCAGCGTGCAGCACAGAAACAGGTCAACTTGCTCCATGCCAGTGTTCATGCTTTAAACCAGTCTTCTCTCAGCCTTCTCCATCTCACCCCATCACCCTATCCTTCTATTCTTTTCTCCCTCATATGTTTATCCAGCTTGCCCTGAAACCCATCTAGACTATTCACCTCAACCACTCGTAGCAAGTTCCACATTCTCACTACCCTCTGGATGGAGAAGAGGTCTAGTCTGTTATTCCTTACTGTTGTCAGCATGTTTTCAGGCTGATAGCCTCACCTCCTATTTCGGTATGAATGTAAGGACATAAGAGATAGGAGCAGGAGTAGGCCATTTGGTGCCTTAACCCTGCTCCGCTATTCAATAAGACGATGGCTGATCTGATTGTGCCCTTAACCCCACTTTCCTGCCTTTCCCCCCCATAACCCTTGTCAATCAACAATCTGTTCAACTCAGCCTCAAACATACTCCCTGGCCCAACTTCCACTGTGGTAGAGAATTCCAAAGATTAAACATCCCCTGAGAGAAGAAATCCATTTTCATCTCCGTCTTAAGGGAAACGACATATCCTGTAACTGTGCTCCCTCGTTCTAGATTCCCCCACGAGGGCAAACAACGTCTCAGCATCCACCCTGTCAAGTCCCCTCAGGATCTTATATGTTTCAATGGGATCATCTCTCATTCTCCTGAACTCCAATGAGTACAGGCCCAACCTGCTCAACCTTTCCTCATCATGACAACCCCTTCATCCCAGGAATCAGCCCAGTGAGCCCTCCCTGAACTGCTTCCAATGCAAGTATATTGTACATCCCGACTTAAGTAAGGAGACCAGAACTGTACACCGTGCAACCATGCCCACGTCCTGTACAGCTTTAGCAAGACTTCCTGTCTTTGATGCTTAATCCTCAATGCAATGAAAGCCAACGACCCACTTGCCTTCCTCATTACTTGTTGTAACCTTTTGTGATGCTAACTTTTTGTGATTCATGCTGCTAAAACCAAGATGGGAGGAGTGGCCTGCCTGTATCTAGTTCCACCACATCATGGGTCACAACATCTATTTAAATGATTTCTCCAGCTACCTTTAAAGCCAACTATGTGCTTTACCTATGAATCCCTGAATGACCACTCAGTGCCAAATTGCTTCAATAAACAACAAAGTTATTAGTTTATGATAAAACCAGTCTTGTCAAGGAGAAAAGCAAAATTTATTAACATACAGTACGAAATATGAAAGTATCATAATTACTCTTTCTAAATACCCTAACTCCCAGCCACAAACACACCCACACACCAAATAGAGGAATACTGCCAAAAAAATTAAAAATCTATTGTTCAAGGGAAAAGGATAGATGGTGGAGTCCTTGAAATGATGTCCGGGTTATATGGTTGGTTTCTCAGTGCTGGTCGGTTAAACAATTGTTGAATCTTGCACTGCTTTTCAGGAGGACTCAAGGAAAACTTGTGGGCACTCAATTTCAGCACCTTCAGAGCAACTTCGGAGCAGCTTCTATTCACTTTCAGCTTTGGATTGGCTCTGGACTGGAAAGAGCTGTGGTCTTTACATAAGCAGTTGATCCTATTTTTTCCCCAAAACAAAACCAAAACCAGTTTTTTAAACACAGTTTTTCCAGTCATGGTTTCTTTCATAGCCATAAACCACAATGTGACCCCTTTTGTAAACAGTGCACCAGGGTCAAGAGGCTTCCAGCTTCCTTGAAACTGCTTAATTACCTTTTCTTTTAAAATGCCCTCTTTTCCAAGGACAGCAGCAACCAGAGTCCTTGCATTAACCTTTTAAGGGGCAGTGTTTTGTGAAGACACAAATTCTTCCAGAATGTTCTTAGTCGTTGGAGATGAATCATTTTCTGTGATCAAAGTGTTCATGACAATGTACAAGGATGTCCAGATCCCTCTGCACTCTCTGTCCACTTAAATAATATTCTGCTTTTCTGTTCTTCCTACCAAAATAGACAACCTCACATTTTTCCACATTATACTCCTTCTGACAAATTGCTGCACGCTTACTTAATCGATCTATATCCCTTTGCAGACACTTTGTATCCTCCTCGCAGCTTGTTTTGCCACCTATCTTTGTATCATCTGAAAATTTATAGTAGATGACATACTTCCAGCTAGAAAGGCACATTTCCTGCCCTCAATATTGGGGACCAGTTGGCCACTTAGTACCCAATAAAACGCTGTTGCAAAAGCCAATTTCTAAGCCATCATCTTGTGTCTACAATACTTATGATACATCCTGGGTGAACAGCACCCAATATCCAACTTGTATGCTCATTTTAAGAACAGAAGAACGTCAGAAATAGGAGCAGGAGTAGACCAAATGGTCCATTGAGCCTCGATGGGCATTCAATACGATCCTGGATGCTCTCCAGCCTCAACTGCATTTTCCCACCCACTCCCCATATCCCTTAATTCCCTTAGAGACCAAACATCTGTCTATCCCAGCCTGAAATATATTCAACAATCAAGCATCCACATCCTCCTGGGTTGGAGAATTCAAAGGTTCACAATCCTTTGAGTGAAGACATTTCCCCTCATCTTAGTCCTAAATAATTGACCCCTTATCCCAAAACTGTGCCTCATTTTCTAGCTTCCCCAGGTAGGGGAAACAATATCTGTGTCCGCCCTCTCAAGCCTCTTCAGAATCTTGTATCTTCAGAAGAGGTCGCTTCTCATTCTTCTAAACTCCAGAGAATATGAACCCGATTTACTCAGCCTCTCATCTCAGGAACCAACCTAGTGAACCTTCACTGTACCATCTCCAGTGCCAGTGTATCCTTCCTTAAATATGGAGACCAAAACTGCACACAGTGTTCCAGCTGTAGTCTCATCAAAGTCACGTACAATTAAATTCATTACTCTCTGTCTCTTAGATTAAGTCATTATTATAGATTGTAAATAGTTGAGGCCTCAGCACTGAGCCTGTGGCACCTACTCAGACACAGCCTGCCAACTTGAAGCCTCCCCCCCACCCCCCAATGCCCCACACCCCCCCCACCCCCATTTATTCCTATCTTTGCTTCCTATCCTCTGCATATTATTTTATCACCCTCAATTCCACGAGCCCCTGTCTTGTGCAGCAATTTATCAAATGCCTTTTGGAAATCTAAGTATACGATAACTACTGTTTCCCCTTTACCCTTCTGGTGACCAAAAACCATGTTGACTTTGTCTGATCACATCAGATACTCTAAATGCACCGTTAAGACTTCCTTAACAATAGATTCCAGCACTTCCCTGGTGACTGACATTAGGCTAACTGGACTGTAGTTTGCTGTTTTCTCTCTCCCTCCTTTCTTGAATAGCGGAATGACTTTTGCCAACTTCCAAACTGCTGGGACTGTTTTTATTCGTTTGTGGGATGCGGACGGGGCTGGCTGGGTCAGCCTTTATTGCCCATGCCTGATTGCCCTTGAGAAGGTGGTGGTGGTGAGCTGCCCTCTTGAACCGCTGCAGTCCAATTTTGGAATTTGGAAAATCATAGCCAGAGCACCCACTGTCTCTGCAGCTAGAACCCTAGGATGTCGGCCATCAGGTCCTGGGGATTTGTCAAATTTTCATCCAATAGTTGTTTCTGCTGATATGAAATACCTGAAGGTCCTCACTCTTACTAGTCCCTGGGTTACCCTCTATTTCTGGTATGTAATTTGTGTCTCCACCTCATTCCCTATGATAATTTCTCTTGTCTTTGAGTCTAAGGGGCAAACGTTTACTTTAGCTACTCTCTTACTTTTTGTATGCTTGTCAAACATCTTACAATCGGTTTTTATATTCTTCACCCATTTACTCTCAGAGCTGAATTTTCTGGTTGGTGGTGGTGGTGGGTGGGGGCGGAGCAGGAACAGGCGCAGACCCAATCACCGCCTGCGATCGGCTCCGCGCCGCCATTTTATGCGAGCAGGCCAATTGAGGCCCGTCCAGTGTAATGCGCGACTCCCAAAGGTAGCGGGAGTGGGTGGGCAGTGGTGGGAATGCACTGAGTGCCGGGTCCAATGGCGATCCGGCCGCCTGTTTACCAGAAGCGCTGGAAGCCTTTGCTGCAAGGCTGCTCACATTGGCAAGTGGAAGGGCTCACCAGAGGGTTTCTGGTGAGCAGACCAGTCCGGAGGGTAGGACAGCGGAGTAGGCAAGGCTGGAGGGTAGGGCAGGGGGACAGGCTAGTCCAGAGGGTAGACCAGTGGGAAAAACCAGGCAGGAGGGTAGTGTAGGGGAGCACTGTGCCCTTGTTTTTCCAATGATTGCCTTGCTGCCCTCCTCCAGGAGGTGGCAGTGCGGTGGGAGGTCCTCGTACTCTAGGACTGGAGGAGGAGCCCGCCCCCCACATGACGAAATGTGCCTGGGAGGAGGTGGCGGAGGTGGTGAGCTCCCGCGATGTGGTGCGAGGCACCTGGATCCAGTGTCACAAGCGCTTCAATGACCTGTTGTGCTCTGGACGGGTGAGGACCATGTTGGTGTTGGTCACTTAACCCAGCAGGTAGGCTTTCTCCCCTGGTGTCCCCCCACCACCCCCAAGTCTGAGTGTAGTGACTGCATTGAATCATTGACAGCATGTGTCCTTTGCTGGGTGGGCCAGCAGGTATTGGCCATGCTGAGGTCACCCTGAGAGGGTGGTGAAGAGATGGGTTCTGCCCCCGCAGCATGTGGGACACTGAGACCTGTATGACTGTTTTGGGTGCAACCTGGAGGAGCTGCACCTGGGCACAGTGCTGGAACTCCAGGACATGTCAAAGTCAGGGTGATGAGATGCTGAGAGGGGAGCTTCAAGGTGGGGTTGGCACCGATCGATTTGCTGTCCTCTACACTCCACGTGCTTGTGCCTCCTTGCTGTGGAAGGTTAGACCGTGTGGTGCCTAATGTGATGTAGGCAGCATTTGGCCAAGGGAGTGGGGTGTAGGGGACAGGCCGAGCACCTTTGTTCGAGTGTTTGGCAGCAGCGGGGTGAGGAGGTACTGGAGCCCTTCAATGTCCCACTCTGGTTGGGGTGGGCCATCCACAAAGAGATTCCATGTACAAGTAGCACTGATCAATGCTCTTCTCTCCTTTTCAGGAGAAGAATGCACATAATGCCGCCGAGCGGGTGAGGACTGGCGGAGGGCTGGCACAGTTAGCGATTCTCAGCTGCTTCGAACAGGAGGCCCTAGATTTGGAGAGGTGCCATGCACCCAGGTCCAGTGGTGTCGGTGAGGCTGAGGCGCCACAGGCAGGTATTTATGCCCAGCACTGAGGTCACCATTGTTCTCCCAGCAGCCATGGCAGTGCTGAATGTTAATTGATTTAATTTTGCAACTTGGCTTGTCCATTGCTTATGGAAGGATGAGCGCATAATGATCCAGGGGACAGGGATGCACATTGACATTGTCTCCACGTTAATTGATCCAATGTCCTTGCTCTTCCTTTCAGCATCAGTGAAGCAGGGCTAGGAGGAGGAGCAGCAGAAGCTCCGCCTCACACCTGAGGGCTCTGAAGTCTCACCAGCGTCACACCATCTCTGCCAGACAGGCACCAGCGCAGATACTAGCACCTCGGTGGGAATTAGAACATCGGCTAGTGTCCCGGGGCACAGCGGTGAGGGCACTTCACAGCTGCTGGAGGGGCTGGCAGAGACAGAGAATGCCCATGGTGCCAGCAGTCAGAGGACTGCAGGGGACCAGGCACATGCTCAGTCGGTGCCTGATGATGTTCCTCTGGAGTTGTCCACGACGCAGCAGCTGCAGGAAATGTGGCCGGGTGTGTGGGAGCATCTGGGGGAGATACATGAGGCTATGCTTGGCTTGGTCTCTGTGGTGGAGGAGTCTACACAGACAATTGCTGAAGCAATGAGCCTCATGTCCGAGCGCCATGTGTCCTCCATGGAGATAGTGGCGACTCTCGTGGAGAGCCTCCTCCAGGAGACCCATCAGGGCTTCCTGGGGATGTGCTCTGAACAGCAAGCCCTCACATCGGCATTGACCTCAGCTGGTCAGTGCCAGTGTGGGAGATGGTCTGGGCACCAAGTTTCCCAGCTCAGTGCCCATCCATCCACGGTGAGCAGGGAGGTCTGAAGTGACCTCACGTCGCAGCAGCTGCCTATCGTCTCTGTGGGCTCCTCTCAGGGCGCTCCAGATGAGGGTACCAGCTCTTCCGCCCCTCTTCCAGTGACCGTAGCATCTGGTGAAGCTGCGAGGGCTGGGGAGATGCCAGCAGTGGAACTGGCAGCTCCCTCCCAGGCGGGGCCAGCACAGGCTCCACGGGCCAGAGGACGCCTGCCAAGGTCATCGAGGTCAACAGGACAGCAGGGTCAGGCTGTCTCAGATGCCACTCCCAGTGAGGGGTCAGCACCAAGACGCAGCACCCGAAAACATAAACATGAGGCACCTTAGGCACATCACGGGTTTATCACTGGTGCTTTTGTGTTGGCCCAAGATGAGGTCCTTATGATTTGCTTGTTTTGTAACACTCTTCTCTTTTTTTTGGAATAAGTTGGTTTGCTTGATTATTAAATTCAGATGTCACCCTGGCTGAGGGTGTCTCTTTTCTTCTGCATGTTATGGTTTCAAAAACTCCAAAAGTGCTTTGTTGGACATTTAGCTTTATTAACAAGGCCCTTAGTTACTCTTCCTAACCTGGCAGATTTTGCACTGAGGTATCGAGTATGGAGCCTGCAGCCCAGGCTTGACTTGGAGGTCCATATGTGGTGGGCTAGCTGAAGGTTCATTGGATTAAAGCCTCCCAGGTGTCCCTGCCTCCCTAGAGTATGCCCGGGTCAGCGTCTACCCCCTCAGCATTTCCCTGTGCGTGTTCATCCTTGGACTCACTGCTGGACTCATCGTGTGCAGCTGCAGCCACCGCATCTACATCTTCATCGTCCACTGCGTGCCCCCTTTCCAGTGCCAGATTGTGGAGAGCGCAGCATGCAACCACTATCAGTGACATATGATCTGGGGGGTACTGGAGTGCACCCCCTGAACGGTCCAGGCATTGGAAGCGTATTTTGAGAAGACCGATGGCTATCTCCACCACAGCCCTTGTGGAGCCGCGGCTCCTATTGTACCGCTGCTCAGCTTCTGTTCTTGGATGGTGGAGAGGCGTCATGAGCCACCCTCTGAGGGGATAGCCCTTGTCACCCAGCAGCCA
Source organism: Carcharodon carcharias (assembly GCF_017639515.1). Lineage (NCBI taxonomy): Eukaryota > Metazoa > Chordata > Chondrichthyes > Lamniformes > Lamnidae > Carcharodon > Carcharodon carcharias. The sequence goes on along the minus strand of NC_054483.1, from coordinate 27,619,789 downwards.
TCCATCAAGCTGGGCTGGAGAACTGAAGAGCCTCGACACCTGGGAGTGTCTGAGGATGTAGGCGTCGTAGGAGCTGCCTGGGTACCTTGCACAGACTTGTAGAATCAGCATCCTGTGGTCACACACTATCTGCACATTCATGGAGTGGAAGCCCTTCCTGTTGACGAAGGCATCGAGCTCACCGGCTGGTGCCTTGATGGTCACATGTGTACAGTCTATAGCACCCTGGACACGGGGGAAGCCAGCAATGGCCGCGAAGCCTCTGGCTCGCGGTGTCTGGCTTGCCTGGTCCCAACAGTAGAGGATGAAGGTCAGTGCACTCCTGAACAGAGTGTCTGTGACCTGCTTGACACAAGCATGGACAGCTGATTGGGAGACACCACAAAGGTCACCCACCGAGCCCTGGAAGGAGCCAGAGGCATAGAAGTTGAGAGCAGCTGTGACCTTTAGAGCCACTAGCATGGGGTGTCCACCCACACAGTTAGTGGAGATCTCAGGCCCAATCATCTGACAGATATAATTGACTGTCTCCCTTGAGAGACGGAGCCTCCTTCAGCACTGCACCTCAGACAGATTGAGGTAGCTGCTTCACTGCCTGTATACCCTGGCAGCAGGATAGTGGCATCTTCTGCGGCCCCTTCCGCCTTGGATTACCTCTTGGCCCTGCGCCCTTTGTGCCTGCGCCTGTCCTCCCAAAGGTGGCTCCCCTAGAGGCTGAATGTCCACTCCTGGCCTCCTCCCTCTTCTAGCCCTCCCTTCCTCCTCAGAGGAGCTGCCTCCAGTGGACAGATTAGCTCCCATTCCCATGCTAAGGGAAGGCTTCCTGAAACCTGCAGGCCCAAAAAGGATTCCTCTCTGCAGAGTGCTGACCTGAAGGTTAAGAGGCCAGAAGAAGCAGCTGGTATGCATTCTGAAGTACTGCAGATCACACAGGCCAGTTTCAAAAACTTTCATAAATAATAAATACTTGACTGTGCACACTAGCACCCCAGTGAACCCTCTTATCCCACCCGTGGATGACGTTTATACAAATGTGTTCTACCCGTCAGCCCGTTGCACCCATGTGCCGACCCAAAGATTGCACAGGTGCCAAAAAATCAGCGTTGATTGGGGAGCCAAGGGCCTTAACTGGCCCGTTAATTAATGGCGGGTGTTCATCGGACATCATCGCACGCCCGCCCAGCGATATATCGCAATGGTGCGCAGTGATGTCGGGACGCTCGCCAGACTTCACCGCGTGTCATTTTATGCGCAGACATGTGGAGCCCGTTCCCGCACACCAACTGGAAAATTCTGCCCTCAGATTCTTTTTTTCCCATTTTTATAGACTTTTGATGAGCCTTTGCTGGTTCCTAAAACACTCTGAATCTTCGGACTTACCACTATTCCTTGCAACATTCTCAGCCTCTTGTTTTAATCTAATACTACCCTTAACCTGCTCAGTAAGCTGCGGATGGACTTTTTTTTTGCTGTGTTTTTGTTTATCAATGGAATGAATGTATTTTGGTTGAACATTGTGAATTGGTTCTTTAATTATGTTGCTTGTAGTTTGAGGTTAAAAAAAAAACACTTGCTATCAAATTTGAACAAGACTCTGAATTTGCACAACCAATCAGTAAAAACACAGAACAGATTTGCTGCCACATACTGTCATGAGCAATAACCTCAACATCTGCATTGTGTGATGAAATGAATTGAGTTGCGTGCTAATTAACCAACTTAGCACTGAATATGCCAATATATTTATCAATTGGGTTAAGATATGAATGTAAGTGAATTAAACAATTAGAAAACATATTTACGAATAAGTTAACGAGGAATGCATGAATAAATTAAGCGACTGATTTATGTACTCATTAGCAATTTGTTTTCCACGTATTTAATTTTTGAATTATTTTTGCCCCCGTAAGTGCTCTTTTTATTCAAAGCTTGAGTATAATTAATGGGCTTGTAATATCCATAGGATAAGACTGCCTGCCATTGAATAAACTGTCTGCGTTCCTTTTAAGGTACAGCATTGTTGGGTAGTTTGGTAAATGTTATTTCTCTTGCCATGTCAGAAGCAAATGCTTAAATCTATCCTTAGTATAACTGAATGAACAAGCTGGCGTGTAACTGCACTGTAAACACTCCATGAATGATAAAGATTGAACATTTACCTTGTCAGTCAAAATGACTGACAACTTGAAGTGGATGTAAAGACATTCATTTAAAAATAGTCAACAACAAGCTGTGAAAAGTGAACTCACATAATGACGCACTTCCAATAACTCTGTCACATCCCAAGAATCCTGCAAATATTGACACACAATCACGGAGAAGCTTTTCAAACACTAGAACTCTCTCAAGAATTCATCAAAACCCAGGATATTCCCAGGGATCTCAAATCTCGACACACTGCCGATGTTTGAAAAAACAGAGTGAATAGTGATGTCACTCTGTCAGACAGCGAGCTGCAAGGAAGCGCATGACCTACCTGGAGCTCACATCGGGCAGAAGCAACCTTGCAGAGAGAAGTGTTTTTACCCAGCATACAACAAACAGAGCCTGTGACCAGAACCTTTAGCTCGTCACCCGGACGCGGGTAAAATGACACGTGATGACGTCGGGCGAGCGTCCCAGCATCTTCGCGCACTTACACGATATTTCTCTCGGCTGGTATTCGCAAAAGTCGGGAGAGTGCCCACCGACAATTAAGCCGGCAAGTGAGCTCATGAACAGCCCAATCCTGAGCGATTTTTCAAGGCCCGGCCAACTTTACAGTTTGCGGACCATCCAATCGGCCAGGAGGGCTTTACATTTTTCATGGACCCTCATCCAAGGGCGGGATGAAATCACTGTCAGGATTTAAAATAAGAAGAAATATCTGGGGACTGTGTATTTTTTTTAATGAGGTTTGCTTTCAGGCGCTTGGTGGTGCTGCATGGACATTGTTTGCAGCATTTCTGTTGTTTTGTTCATCCTGTGGAGGTCTGCCGCTCCCTGGGGCAGCCCTTCCGCCTTCAGGGAGCTCAGTGGAAGCGCTCACCAGCGCCCATGGTGGCATCAGCACCCACCCCCTTCCCGCCCCCACCGGCAGTGCTGAGCCTTTCTCGGCACGCGTTTCATGCTGGTTGGCCGTTAATTGGCCGTTAATTGGCCGGCCAGTGTGAAATCGTGGTTGGAGGCCGATCGTGGCTGGGGTGGGTGCGATTTCACGTCCGCTCCCAGACCTGCCAATTGCACACTACAGAAAACAGAGTCTATTTAAACAGCACATCGCAGCAGAGTCCAATTAAACAGCACATGACAGTAAACAGAATCTAGTTAAATAGCACATAACAGCAAACAGAATCTAGTTAAACAGCGCACTACAGCATACAGAGTCCAATTAAACAGCACATGACAGTAAACAGAGTCCAATTAAACAGCACATGACAGTAAACAGAATCTAGTTAAATAGCACATAACAGCAAACAGAATCTAGTTAAACAGCGCACTACAGCAAACAGAGTCCAATTAAACAGCACATGACAGTAAACAGAATCTAGTTAAATAGCACATAACAGCAAACAGAATCTAGTTAAACAGGGCACTACAGCAAACGGAGTCCAATTAAACAGCACATGACAGTAAACAGAATCTAGTTAAATAGCACATAACAGCAAACAGAATCTAATTAAACAGCACACTACAACAAACAGATGCTATATAAATAGCACACTAGAATAGAGTCTATTTAATCAGCAAACTACAAAAAAAAGGGCTTATTTAAACAGCAAACAAAGTCTATTAAACTACACACTACAGCAAATAGATGCTAGTGAAATAGCACACTGCGGTCCCCAGAGGGTGTTGCGCATCATTGGAGCTTGCTGTGCACTGCACAACTGGCACTGTAACAGGGAGAGGAGCTGGCTGAGGAGGAGATGGGACAGCTGCAAGTCTCCTCCATTGAGGAGAATGTCGAAGAAGCTGAGGGTGATGAGTTCCTTGAAGGCGAAGATGCCAGCAATGAGGTCATCAAACTGGCCAGACAAGGTGGGTGCGCTTGTGAGGCCTTAATAGCCACAGGATTCTTGGAGGATGATGACGAGATGCAGTGAGGACAGTCCTGACATCCTCGCCTTGCATCTGTGACTCCTGTGTGAATGATGACAGTGCACATACCCTCAGTGCTCAGGCACATGTCATGGAGACACAGCAGAGGCCCTAGTAGTTGCTAGACTCCAGGAGGATGATGGCAACATGCGGGAAGGACACTCCATAGATCTTCATGTTGCCTCTGTAAATGTCTGACTCCTGTCTGGCTGAGGACAGCACTCGTCAGCACTCTGGTGATTAGCGTCATATCACAAAGACGCCCCATGAAACTTTAAATGCACCTGATCCTCTGGCAGCCTGTCCCCTTCAGCAGCTCACTGTCACCAGACACATATGCTGAAGGGAAAGGGACCAGCCCCACCTTAAAGATGCTGAGAGCAGACAGGGAGAATGAGGGAACTCTGTGATGTCTGCCCACAGCATACTGGCAGCAGTGACCAGCACCATTGAGGTCCAGGCATCACTGATGAGTCCATCACTTTACTCTGAAAGTTACACATTGCACAGCGAAGAGGCCCTGGACTGAGACACCTGCCTTTGTCTTGTGCAGAAAGGTTTCATGTCTGAATGACACAAACACTGCTCATCAGAACAAGGAGCCATGGGCAGGGAGGCATTCTTGAGAGTTTATTTACAATAGTGAACAGTATGCAGAAGTGATTCACACCTGTGTCCACACGGTGCAGTCACAGCTTCTTAACTTGCCTGACCCTGCCACTATGTCTTGGTGCTCCCCCGGCATCCACAGCGGAGGTGGAGGCAGCCTGCTGACTGCTACGCCCTGTCTGTGATGACTTTGGCAGATGTCCTCTGAAAGACCAAGACCCGGATGGCCCCGGCCTGCTTTCGGGGTCCTGCTGTGTGGCAGTGGCACCCTCCTCAAGCTGTGGAACTGGAGCTGCTGGGGTCACAGGAAAAGGGGATTCAGATGGGCCGGACACTCCCGGAGACACCTTGGTGGATGTCCCCGGGGTGTGCACCTGCTGATTCTCCTCCCATTGGGTGCCCGAGGGCCCCTGGCTGATTCTTTGAGAGGCAGGGGAAGCTGGAGTGAGGTCAAGATGTCCTGTCACCTCTCGCGTTGACACTGATGGATGCCCGCAAGTGCCACAGTGATGGAGCGCAACTCCTGAAGCAGTGCAGGACAGATATCCTGGGGCAAGGTCTCCATGGCGGTCACCATCCTACCAGTGTTGACCACATGCATTGGCATGCCGGCGCTATCACCTCGGACTGAAATCGGATGGACTCCTCCATCGTCCCTTGCAATTTGAGGCGTGCAGCGGACATCCCTTCCTGATGCTCCCGTGATTGTCTTTGCAGCTCCAGCAACTGATTGAGGACCGAGTCCAGAGATTCATCATCTGACTTGGACTCAGCAGATTCCTTGCCTCCAGCAGTCCTCGGAGCGCTGTCGACCTCAGATGTCGCTGCCTCCGCCTGCTATGGAACAGATTGTGTGCTGTGCTCACCGTATTGTGATCCCGAGGCTGCTCTACATCTAGGTCCCACCGAGCTGTGTGTCGCTGTGTGTCGCTGTGCTGGTGGAGGATGTGGGCGAGCTCCGTGAAGGGTCCTTCAACAGTGCTGACCTCACTGTCCTCATTCAAGGTGCTCCCAGCACTGGGGTCAGGGTCAAGGTTGCCTGAGGGCGACATGTCAGATGTGTCGAGGAGAGAAAGTGAAGATTATTAGTGCTTGTTAGCTGCGTTACACACAGAATGATGGACTCAGGCTAGCGTTGAGAGAGAGTTGATGTGGTGCAGGATCGTCACGTGGATGCTTGCCGTCGCCCTCACCATCGCCACAGGAACAGTCAACGTCCTCTCTGGCCAGTTCCAACGTGGAACTCTCTAACAGAGAGAGGGCCTTGATGTCTGGCACTCCACCCAACCCCTCCCCTAGCCCCACCGCACCCCTCCCCCCCTCCCCCCAACCGCATCCCCCCCACCCCCACCACACCGCACCCTCACCACCCCCACCTCACCACCCACCCCCCCCCCACCCCCAACACACCCCTCCCCCCCTCAACCACATCCCCCCCACCCCTACTGCACCACCCCCACCCCTCACCTCCCCCCCCCACCAGGTCTGGGACCATGTGTTGATTGTGTGCGACCTTGTCCTGCATAGAGACAGATGAAGAGAGTGTGAGCAACGTGTATGCCAGGCCAGACGAGAAGGATTTCAGGCACACGTGTGTGCTGAGCGGAGCCATGGGCAGGATGAGGAGCCGACCTCCAGAGGAGATGAGGCCAGATGGAGATGTAAGGGTATCTGTGAGAGAATGAGTGGTGATGTCCCTTGAACTGGCAGTGAGTGAGATGCCAGTGAATGTGTGATGGCCTTGTGAGTGTGTGAGTTGAGAGTAATGAGGTAGTTGGCTTACCCTGGTGGCACAGACGAAATCATTCATCCTTTTCTTGCACTGGATGGCCAACATCTTGTGTACAGTGTTGGCAGTGACCACATCTGCCACCATCTCTCAAGCCAGAGTGGTGGCCTCCCCCAGCAGAGCAGGGGTAAAGGACATCGTGATTGGCCTCCACGGCATCCGAAAGGCACCCAGGGATGCCTCACTGAATCCAGGGGCAGCACTCCCCTTGGCTTTTGGGGCCATGTCTTCACTGGAGCAGTCCTGAGGTTGCAAGCATTGAGAAGCATGCGTGTGCCTGCAGTTTAAATATGCAACCTGCGTGAGGAAGCAGCAAGGTAACCACATGGTGGGCAAATCACTGGCTGATCGCCCACGAATTGGCAAATTTTCCCGTGACTGCATAATTTATGAGGCAGGAAGGGGGGATGATAAGAGCACGAACATCTGCCATTGCGGTCAGTAGGTAAAAAGTCTTTTTTCACGCCCGATACCACACTTAGTGCAAATCTGGGACAATTCTGCCCAGAGTCCATATAAACAGCAAACAGAACCAATTTAAACAGCACATGACCGCAAACAGAGTCTATTTAAACAATATCTCATAGCAAACAACCTATACAAACAGCACATCACTGCAAACAGAGCTGATTTAAACAGCACACTGCAGCAAACAGAGTCTATATAAATAGCACATAACGGCAAACAGAGCCTATTTAAACAGCACACTACAGCAAACAGAGCCTATTTAAACAGCACACTACAGCAAACAGAGTCTATTTAAACAGCACACTACAACAAATAGAGTCTATTTAAACAGCACACTACAGCAAACAGTCTATATAAATAGCACATAACTGCAAACAGGGTCTATTTAAACAGCACACTACAGCAAACAGAGCTGATTTAAACAGCACACTGCAGCAGAGTCTATATAAATAGCACATAACTGCAAACAGAGCCTATTTAAACAGCACACTACAGCAAACAGAGTCTATTTAAATAGCACACTGCAGCAAAGTCTATATAAATAGCACATCACTGCAAACAGAGCCTATTTAAACAGCAAACTACAGCAAACAGAGTCTATTTAAACAGCACACTACAGCAAACAGAGCCAGTTTAAACAGCACACTATAACAAACAGAGTCTATTTAAACAACATCTCATAGCAAACAGCCTATTTAAACAGAAGATCACTGCAAACAGAGCCGATTTAAACAGCACACTACAACAGAGTCTATTTAAACATCACACTACAGCAAATAGAGTCTATTTAAACAGCACACTACAGCAAACAGAGCCTATTTAAACAGCACACTACAGCAAACAGAGACTATTTAAACAGCACACTACAACAAACAAAGCCTATTTAAACAGAACACTACAGCAAACAGAGCCTATTTAAACAGCACACTACAGCAAACAGTCTATATAAATAGCACATAACTGCAAACAGGGTCTATTTAAACAGCACACTACAGCAAACAGAGCTGATTTAAACAGCACACTGCAGCAAACAGAGTCTATATAAATAGCACATAACTGCAAACAGAGCCTATTTAAACAGCACACTACAGCAAACAGAGTCTATTTAAATAGCACACTGCAGCAAAGTCTATATAAATAGCACATCACTGCAAACAGAGCCTATTTAAACAGCAAACTACAGCAAACAGAGTCTATTTAAACAGCACACTACAGCAAACAGAGCCAGTTTAAACAGCACACTATAACAAACAGAGTCTATTTAAACAACATCTCATAGCAAACAGCCTATTTAAACAGAACATCACTGCAAACAGAGCCGATTTAAACAGCACACTACAACAGAGTCTATTTAAACATCACACTACAGCAAACAGAGTCTATTTAAACAGCACACTACAGCTAACAGAGCCTATTTAAACAGCACACTACAGCAAACAGAGACTATTTAAACAGCACACTACAACAAACAAAGCCTATTTAAACAGAACACTACAGCAAACAGAGCCTATTTAAACAGCACACTACAGCAAACAGAGTCTATTTAAACAGCACACTACAGCAAACAGAGTCTATTTAACAGCACACTACAGCAAACAGCCTATTTAAACAGCACACTACAGCAAACAGAGTCTATTTAAACAGCACACTACAGCAAACAGAGTCTATTTAAACAGCACACTGCAGTAAACAGAGTCTATTTAAACAGCACTCTATAGCAAACAGAGCCAAATTAAACAGCACACTACAGCAAACAGAGTCAATTTAAACAGCACACTACAGCAAACAGAGTCTATTTAAACAGCACACTACGGCAAACAGTCTATTTAAATAGCACACTACAGCAAACAGTCTATTTAAATAGCACACTACAGCAAACAGAATCTATTTAAACAGCACATTACAGCAAACAGAATCTATTTAAACAGCATACTACAGCAAACAGAGTCAATTTAAACAGCACACTGCAGCAAACAGAGTCTATTTAAACAGCACACTACAGCAAACAGTCTATTAAAATAGCACACTACAGCAAACAGTCTATTTAAATAGCACACTACAGCAAACAGAATCTATTTAAACAGCACACTACAGCAAACAGAATCTATTTAACCAGCACACTACAGCAAACAGAGTCTATTTAAACAGCACACTACAGCAAACAGAGTCTATTTAAACAGCACACTACAGCAAACAGAGCCATTTAAACAGCACACTACAGCAAACAGAGGTCTATTTAAACAGCACACAGCAAACAGAGTCTATTTAGACAGCACACTACAGCAAACAGCCAAATTAAACAGCACACTACAGCAGTCTATTTAAACAGCATGCAGCAAACAGAGCCGATTTAAACAGCACACTACAGCAAACAGAGTCTATTTAAACAGCACACTACAACAAATAGAGTCTATTTAAACAGCACACTACAGCAAACAGTCTATATAAATAGCACATAACTGCAAACAGGGTCTATTTAAACAGCACACTACAGCAAACAGAGCTGATTTAAACAGCACACTGCAGCAGAGTCTATATAAATAGCACATAACTGCAAACAGAGCCTATTTAAACAGCACACTACAGCAAACAGAGTCTATTTAAATAGCACACTGCAGCAAAGTCTATATAAATAGCACATCACTGCAAACAGAGCCTATTTAAACAGCAAACTACAGCAAACAGAGTCTATTTAAACAGCACACTACAGCAAACAGAGCCAGTTTAAACAGCACACTATAACAAACAGAGTCTATTTAAACAACATCTCATAGCAAACAGCCTATTTAAACAGAAGATCACTGCAAACAGAGCCGATTTAAACAGCACACTACAACAGAGTCTATTTAAACATCACACTACAGCAAATAGAGTCTATTTAAACAGCACACTACAGCAAACAGAGCCTATTTAAACAGCACACTACAGCAAACAGAGACTATTTAAACAGCACACTACAACAAACAAAGCCTATTTAAACAGAACACTACAGCAAACAGAGCCTATTTAAACAGCACACTACAGCAAACAGTCTATATAAATAGCACATAACTGCAAACAGGGTCTATTTAAACAGCACACTACAGCAAACAGAGCTGATTTAAACAGCACACTGCAGCAAACAGAGTCTATATAAATAGCACATAACTGCAAACAGAGCCTATTTAAACAGCACACTACAGCAAACAGAGTCTATTTAAATAGCACACTGCAGCAAAGTCTATATAAATAGCACATCACTGCAAACAGAGCCTATTTAAACAGCAAACTACAGCAAACAGAGTCTATTTAAACAGCACACTACAGCAAACAGAGCCAGTTTAAACAGCACACTATAACAAACAGAGTCTATTTAAACAACATCTCATAGCAAACAGCCTATTTAAACAGAACATCACTGCAAACAGAGCCGATTTAAACAGCACACTACAACAGAGTCTATTTAAACATCACACTACAGCAAACAGAGTCTATTTAAACAGCACACTACAGCTAACAGAGCCTATTTAAACAGCACACTACAGCAAACAGAGACTATTTAAACAGCACACTACAACAAACAAAGCCTATTTAAACAGAACACTACAGCAAACAGAGCCTATTTAAACAGCACACTACAGCAAACAGAGTCTATTTAAACAGCACACTACAGCAAACAGAGTCTATTTAACAGCACACTACAGCAAACAGCCTATTTAAACAGCACACTACAGCAAACAGAGTCTATTTAAACAGCACACTACAGCAAACAGAGTCTATTTAAACAGCACACTGCAGTAAACAGAGTCTATTTAAACAGCACTCTATAGCAAACAGAGCCAAATTAAACAGCACACTACAGCAAACAGAGTCAATTTAAACAGCACACTACAGCAAACAGAGTCTATTTAAACAGCACACTACGGCAAACAGTCTATTTAAATAGCACACTACAGCAAACAGTCTATTTAAATAGCACACTACAGCAAACAGAATCTATTTAAACAGCACATTACAGCAAACAGAATCTATTTAAACAGCATACTACAGCAAACAGAGTCAATTTAAACAGCACACTGCAGCAAACAGAGTCTATTTAAACAGCACACTACAGCAAACAGTCTATTTAAATAGCACACTACAGCAAACAGTCTATTTAAATAGCACACTACAGCAAACAGAATCTATTTAAACAGCACACTACAGCAAACAGAATCTATTTAACCAGCACACTACAGCAAACAGAGTCTATTTAAACAGCACACTACAGCAAACAGAGTCTATTTAAACAGCACACTACAGCAAACAGAGCCATTTAAACAGCACACTACAGCAAACAGAGGTCTATTTAAACAGCACACAGCAAACAGAGTCTATTTAGACAGCACACTACAGCAAACAGCCAAATTAAACAGCACACTACAGCAGTCTATTTAAACAGCATGCAGCAAACAGAGCCGATTTAAACAGCACACTACAGCAAACAGAGTCTATTTAAACAGCACACTACAGCAAACAGAGCTGATTTATACAGCACACTACAGCAAACACAGTCTATTTAAACAGCACACTGCAGTGAACAGAGTCTATTTAAACAGCACTCTATAGCAAACAGAGCCAAATTAAACAGCACACTACAGCAAACAGAGTCAATTTAAACAGCACACTACAGCAAACAGAGTCTATTTAAACAGCACACTACAGCAAACAGTCTATTTAAATAGCACACTACAGCAAACAGTCTATTTAAATAGCACACTACAGCAAACAGAATCTATTTAAACAGCACATTACAGCAAACAGAATCTATTTAAACAGCACACTACAGCAAACAGAGTCTATTTAAACAGCACACTGCAGCAAACAGAGTCTATTTAAGCAGCACACTACAGCAAACAGAGTCTATTTGAACAGCACACTACAGCAAACAGAGTCTATTTAGACAGCACACTACAGCAAACAGAGCCATTTTAAACAGCACACTACAGCAAACAGAGGTCTATTTAAACAGCACACAGCAAACAGAGTCTATTTAAACAGCACACTGCAGCAAACAGAGCCAAATTAAACAGCACACTACAGCAGTCTATTTAAACAGCATGCAGCAAACACAGTCTATTTAAACAGCACACTACAGCGAACAGAGCCTATTTAAACAGCACACTACAGCAAACAGAGCTGATTTATACAGCACACTACAGCAAACACAGTCTATTTAAACAGCACACTGCAGTAAACAGAATCTATTTAAACAGCACTCTATAGCAAACAGAGCCAAATTAAACAGCACACTACAGCAAACAGAGTCTATTTAAACAGCACACTACAGCAAACAGAGTCTATTTAAACAGCACACTACAGCAAACAGAGTCTATTTAAACAGCACACTACAGCAAACAGAGTCTATTTAAACAGCACTCTATAGCAAACAGAGTCTATTTAAACAGCACACTACAGCAAACAGAGTCTATTTAAACAGCACACTACAGCAAACAGAGTCTATTTAAACAGCACACTACAGCAAACAGAGTCTATTTAAACAGCACACTACAGCAAACAGAGTCTATTTAAACAGCACACTACAGCAAACAGAGCCTATTTAAACAGCACACTACAGCAAACAGTCTATTTAAATAGCACACTACAGCAAACAGAGCCATTTTAAACAGCACACTACACCAAACAGAGTCTATTTAAACAGCACACTACAGCAAACAGAGCTGATTTATACAGCACACTACAGCAAACACAGTCTATTTAAACAGCACACTGCAGTAAACAGAGTCTATTTAAACAGCACTCTATAGCAAACAGAGCCAAATTAAACAGCACACTACAGCAAACAGAGTCTATTTAAACAGCACACTACAGCAAACAGAGTCTATTTAAACAGCACACTACAGCAAACAGAGTCTATTTAAACAGCACTCTATAGCAAACAGAGCCAAATTAAACAGCACACTACAGCAAATACAGTCAATTTAAACAGCACACTACAGCAAACAGAGTCTATTTAAACAGCACTCTATAGCAAACAGAGCCAAATTAAACAGCACACTACAGCAAATACAGTCAATTTAAACAGCACACTACAGCAAACAGAGTCTATTTAAACAGCACACTACAGCAAACAGTCTATTTAAATAGCACACTACAGCAAACAGAATCTATTTAAACAGCACATTACAGCAAACAGAATCTATTTAAACAGCACACTACAGCAAACAGAGTCTATTTAAACAGCACACTGCAGCAAACAGAGTCTATTTAAGCAGCACACTACAGCAAACAGAGTCTATTTAAACAGCACACTACAGCAAACAGAGTCTATTTAGACAGCACACTACAGCAAACAGAGCCATTTTAAACAGCACACTACAGCAAACAGAGGTCTATTTAAACAGCACACAGCAAACAGAGTCTATTTAAACAGCACACTGCAGCAAACAGAGCCAAATTAAACAGCACACTACAGCAGTCTATTTAAACAGCATGCAGCAAACACAGTCTATTTAAACAGCACACTACAGCGAACAGAGCCTATTTAAACAGCACACTACAGCAAACAGAGCTGATTTATACAGCACACTACAGCAAACACAGTCTATTTAAACAGCACACTGCAGTAAACAGAATCTATTTAAACAGCACTCTATAGCAAACAGAGCCAAATTAAACAGCACACTACAGCAAACAGAGTCAATTTAAACAGCACACTACAGCAAACAGAGTCTATTTAAACAGCACACTACAGCACAGAGTCTATTTAAACAGCACACTACAGCAAACAGAGACTATTTAAACAGCACACTACAGCAAACAGAGTCTATTTAAACAGCACACTACAGCAAACAGAGTCTATTTAAACAGCACTCTATAGCAAACAGAGCCAAATTAAACAGCACACAACAGCAAACAGAGTCAATTTAAACAGCACACTACAGCAAACAGAGTCTATTTAAACAGCACACTACAGCAAACAGAGTCTATTTAAACAGCACACTACAGCAAACAGAGTCTATTTAAACAGCACACTACAGCAAACAGAGCCTATTTAAACAGCACACTACAGCAAACAGTCTATTTAAATAGCACACTACAGCAAACAGAGCCATTTTAAACAGCACACTACAGCAAACAGAGTCTATTTAAACAGCACACTACAGCAAACAGAGCTGATTTATACAGCACACTACAGCAAACACAGTCTATTTAAACAGCACACTGCAGTAAACAGAGTCTATTTAAACAGCACTCTATAGCAAACAGAGCCAAATTAAACAGCACACTACAGCAAACAGAGTCAATTTAAACAGCACACTACAGCAAACAGAGTCTATTTAAACAGCACACTACAGCAAACAGAGTCTATTTAAACAGCACACTACAGCAAACAGAGTCTATTTAAACAGCACTCTATAGCAAACAGAGCCAAATTAAACAGCACACTACAGCAAATACAGTCAATTTAAACAGCACACTACAGCAAACAGAGTCTATTTAAACAGCACACTACAGCAAACAGAGTCTATTTAGACAGCACACTACAGCAAAAAAAGTCTATTTAAACAGCACACTACAGCAAACAGTCTATTTAAATAGCACACTACAGCAAACAGAGCCATTTTAAACAGCACACTACAGCAAACACAGTCTATTTAGACAGCACACTGCAGTAAACAGAGTCTATTTAAACAGCACTCTATAGCAAACAGAGCCAAATTAAACAGCACACTACAGCAAACAGAGTCAATTTAAACAGCACACTACAGCAAACAGAGTCTATTTAAACAGCACACTACAGCAGAGTCTATTTAAACAGCACACTACAGCAAACAGAGTCTATTTAAACAGCATACTACAGCAAACAGAGTCTATTTAAACAGCACTCTATAGCAAACAGAGCCAAATTAAACAGCACACTACAGCAAACAGAATCAATTTAAACAGCACACTACAGCAAACAGAGTCTATTTAAACAGCACACTACAGCAAACAGAGTCTATTTAAACAGCACACTACAGCAAACAGAGTATATTTAAACAGCACACTACAGCCAACAGAGTCTATTTAAACAGCACACTACAGCAAACAGAGCCTATTTAAACAGCACACTACAGCAAACAGTCTATTTAAATAGCACACTACAGCAAACAGAGCCATTTTAAACAGCACACTACAGCAAACAGAGTCTATTTAAACAGCACACAACAGCAAACAGAGCTGATTTATACAGCACACTACAGCAAACAGAGTCTATTTAAACAGCACACTGCAGTAAACAGAGTCTATTTAAACAGCACTCTATAGCAAACAGAGCCAAATTAAACAGCACACTACAGCAAACAGAGTCTATTTAAACAGCACACTACAGCAAACAGAGTCTATTTAAACAGCACACTACAGCAAACAGAGTCTATTTAAACAGCACACTACAGCAAACAGAGTCTATTTAAACAGCACACTACAGCAAACAGTCTATTTAAATAGCACACTACAGCAAACAGAATCTATTTAAACAGCACACTACAGCAAACAGAATCTATTTAAACAGCACACTACAGCAAACAGAATCTATTTAAACATCACACTACAGCAAACAGAGCCATTTTAAACAGCACACTACAGCAAACAGAGGTCTATTTAAACAGCACACAGCAAACAGAGTCTATTTAGACAGCACACTACAGCAAACAGAGCCAAATTAAACAGCACACTACAGCAATCTATTTAAACAGCATGCAGCAAACACAGTCTATTTAAACAGCACACTACAGCAAACAGAGTCAATTTAAACAGCACACTATAGCAAACAGAGCTGATTTATACAGCACACTACAGCAAACACAGTCTATTTAAACAGCACACTGCACTAAACAGAGTCTATTTAAACAGCAATCTATAGCAAACAGAGCCAAATTAAACAGCACACTACAGCAAACAGAGTCAATTTAAACAGCACACTACAGCAAACAGAGTCTATTTAAACAGCACACTACTGCAAACAGAGTCTATTTAAACAGCACACTACAGCAAACAGAGTCTATTTATATGGCACACTACAGCAAACAAAGCCTATTTAAACAACAAGTCACAGTAAATAGAGCCTATTTAAACAATATGTCACAGCAAACAGAGTCTATTTAAACAGCATGTCACAGCAAACAGAATCTATTTAAACAGTACATCACAGCAGAGTCTATTTAAACAGCACGCTGCAGCATACAATTTATGTTCCTATATTCATATGCATATCTACCTTCCACTTAAATGTATCGATACTATTGTCCTCAACCCCTCCCTGTGGTAGTAAGTTCCACATTCTCACCACCGTCTGGGTAAAGAAATTTCTATTGAATCGCTATTGCATTTATTCGTGACAACTATATGGTTCTGGTCTTACCCGCGAGAGGATGTTAATTGGATCAATTGAAGTTAAGTACAGATAAGTGGAGGTCATTGATTGAAAGGTTACTTGAGCACATATTATGAGACACTGACACAGGAGTAGAGTGGAGTCAGGAGATATATACCTGTAATGTTTCACTCTTTGAATTAATCGATCCCAAGTAAAAACTGGCTTTCAATTCCTCCTTCATCAACTGGCTATCAGAATCTTAACAGTGGGAGCACCTTACCTATGCCTACCCTACTGAACCCTTTCAAAATTTTCCAAGACCTCACTCAAGATCAGCTCACAACCTTCTCATTTCTCGACAAAAGAGCCACAACCTGTTCAATCTTTCTTGATGGTTGTAAATTCTCAGTCCTGGTGATATTTGAGTAAAGACTCATCAGTGCCTCAATATTCTTTGCAGAACTGTACACAGTACCCAAAGTGTGGCCTAACCAAGGTTCTATACACGTTCCACATAACTTCTCAGCTTCTCAACTCTGTCCCTCTTGAAATGAACCCCAGTGCTCAGATTGATTTTTATTATGACCTTATGAACCTGAGTTTCTGTTTTTAGTGATCTATTTGTACTGTGCCCTCAGGTTCCCCTGCACATGTTGCCCATCAGTTTGCATTAATTTATTAGATTTGACAACAAATTGGTAAGCTGTATTAATTTGCTTTGCAGTTAGTACATATTTGCACAGGATTAATGGCTTTGAAGTGGCATTTCGCACACGAGGTAGCAACATGCACCCTCTCCAGCCTGAGGAAAACAAGCTAACGGAAACCCAAGGGTAAGTGAGCAGTTCCATGTCAGACAGAGATATCACATCTTCCTAGGGTTTGAATTGTGACAGGTCCATTATCCATCGCAGATGCTATCTGAGAGACACACGGCTCGATCAGACAGTCCCTGTCCTCACCAGCCAGCGTTCTTTCAATCCAACTCTGTTTGGCATGCATTTAAACAGGAACTGCACCTGGAGTGCGATGTAACAGCAGTTATTCAGAGCGGGCTTATGTGGGAGGAGGTCAGAGACAGAAGTAGAAGGAATATGCAGCTGAATTAAATATTTATTCAAACATATTCACACTTGCTGAATGCAATTCTATTACGCTTTGATTTGGCTCTTATGATTTCAATACGTCAGTTCCACACTCACCTGCCCTTAAGCAACTGGTTTGATAAAGTCCGCAGAAGGCTACTTAATTCAAAATTTTGATTCTTTACTTTGTAGTGCCCAGAAGGGATTTCACTTTTATAAATTATCTATAGATTTACATCAGTGAAAGTGTGAAATGATATCACCTTTTTTTATTAATCCCAGGGAAGCGTGAATTCTGGCTCAGTTCCCAGGTTGTTGCAGGGATAGGAGTTGGGTTGTACAGTCCAGACTTCTAAGTCTTGGCTAACACCTAAAATCCATTAATTCAAAGCCCTCCAGCTTTCAGCAGCACATTGCAAAGGATTGTTACTCTGGTGGATCAGCTGTATCGTACACGCAAAATAATTAAAATTATCTGCAAATTGTGCATCGCAAAATGATTAAATTGGAATATATTGCTAGTGTGTGGTATTTTTTAATCAGAGTATGTGAGAACACTGCAAAACTACTGCCTAATGATCGTTTGAACAACAGGATCCCTTGTTTCGATATTGGTATTAAGAGTAAATGCAGATCAGAGTCTTCGATGAGCTGGACTACTGAAAGGAATGTTGCGTTTCTGGATTGTGATGCCAATTATTTTCTCACAATCCACTCCTGTCATTGGACCTGGCATCCCCTATGAGCTAGAGTGCACCCTTTCCTTCCCAGGAGCTAGTAAGCCAGAGCAGAAGCCAGATGTTGTCAAAAAGAATACTCACTCTGTCAACCCACCCTCCTGAAACCCACCCTGACTTGCACTACATCTTTCTCTGCAATGGCACCAACATACTATTTCAGAGCTGTCTTAATTCTCAGTACCATGATGCTCTGAGTCCCATCTGGTGTTTCAATACAACAAAACCTTTACTATTTTCTTCTTAAATGATAAGGACTGCAAACTGCAACCCTTCCACGCCAGCCTTTTGCATCCCTTTCTCTTCACTTTCTTCAACCCTTTCAATCTCAAATGAAAGCAGAAAATGCTGGTCAAACTCAGCTGGTAAAACTTCCAATCTCCCCTCTCACTCTACATTTTTGCTCTCCTCTTTGACCATATCCTCTTTGACTCTATCCTTAGCCAATGCCTTAACTTCAGCCCCTCACCCCACTTGCACCTCAATTAATTCTGAGTTCAACATGATGCTGAGCTCCTGCCCCACTGCCTTTGCCTCTGGTCTCTTCCAGAATGCTTTCTCCACATATCCAACCCTTTCTGCTGTCTTCATGGGGGTCAGTTCACTCAGTTGGCTGGATGGCTGGATGTGGTGCAGTGTGCACCAATGCACCAATGGCATATGACAGTTTATGGAGGGCTGCCTCCTTGCTTTGCCCCAGGTTTGACCTGGAATGGTGCCCTTCAAGTTATTTATAACCATTTGTCTCTCTCTCTCTTTGATGGTGAGAGGTGTCTGTCATGATGACAGCTGATTTTGTGTGCATTAGCTTGAGTATTGGAAATTGTAGGTACATGAATAAGATACTGGAAGATACACTCTGTACAACACCTGGCATCACATGACCTCAGGTGGCAGGTCACATAGCACACGTTACAGAATTAGCCAGCACAGCAGATTAAATGATGTTATTCTTGCAGTTAAATCTGTGATTTAGAGCATTATTCTCTCAGCTTGAGATGTGACAATGCCACTGTTCCTTTGTGGACTATCGTTCCTTACTCTCCTGCCTTCTACAGCTTCATCAATTTACCTGGACCCCTCCCTCTGGATATCTACCCTCCCTACATCTTTATGTTGAGAACCGTCATAAGAATACAGGAACAAGAGGAGGCCATTCAGCCCCTTGAGCCTGTTAGATCAATCAGTGAAATGATGGCTAACATTTATCTTAACCCCAACCACCGACTTTAATTTCAAATCCTTTAAAACACTTGGCAAGCAAAAAATCTCTCAATGTTAGATTTAAAATGATTAATTGAGTAAGTGCCTACTGCTTTTTGTGGGAGAGAGTTCCACACTTGACATGAAGAGGTAATTTCTAACTCCTCTCCTGAAAGACCTGGCCCTCCTTTTAATGTTGTCTCCCCTCTCTGACACTCCCTGACCAGAAGAAACCGTTTTCTATCTATGTACCTCATCAATTCCTACCAAAATCCGACGAATCTCAGTTAAATCACCCTTGAGGCCATACTAGCAATTGTGTCAGTTTCTTCAGTCCGTTAATCGCTCTGATCTATCTACTTCTGAATGCATAGCAATCTCTCTTTCAGAGCCAACTCTGACAAAGGGGAATGTGGCACGTCACGAATGTCAATGTCTTATCAATTACATAGTTAAGGGAAAAGGGTCATGGGTATTTGAACACGTATAAATAGGAGATGCCAATATGCTTGCTGCCTTCCACAACTGGTGGGCTGGAGTGCATCATCAGCCCTGGGACCAACATTTTCATTTTACTAGATAAGTTTTCTTCTGAAAGTTTTAATTTTGTTACAGAGCCCCTTTAAGGGGCTATCACTTTGTTCATTTGTTCATTTGTTTATTTTGTTGTTAAATAAAAGAGCATAAATAGGGGATAACTGAGACACTGGGTGTAGGCAAGGAGTGTTGAAACTGAGAAAAATCAGTAAAATCTATGAGCAAGGAAAGGACCTGTGTCTTAGCTTTGACTCATCAATCGGCATGTATCCTATTAATAGCGAAGTCCTCTGACCTGTCCTCCAACCTCCACCTGAACCACAACTCCACTGCTGAACGCCAAATGACCATGTGCCAGAGAATTACTGCCCTCATCTCCTCAAGGTGTCTTCCCCTCCCAGCAGTCCCCCCAGCCCCACCACCCCCACCTCACCAACCCTCCACATTGCCTCCAATGCCCTAATTCCCCAAATCCACTTTTCCAACATAGCCCCACCATAATGGACCATAGTTTACTGAATCAACAATGGCTTATGGACAAGTCATGCCACTATTCATCTCCAAGTCAGGCAGAAACTTATGCGTAGGAAGAGATGTCCTGTGAATTACCAATCATCACAAGTTGGTGGCCAATTTCTGCCATTCCTTTGCTATCGATCTTTGCGAAAAATGGCATCTTGCACTTGATCTTGAGGGGACCATGGCGGCGTTGTGGTAACTTCACTGGACTAGTAGTCCAGGGGCACAGGCTAATGATCTGAGGATATGGGTCCACATGCCACCACAGCAGCTGGTGCAATATGAATTCAATTACTAAATAAAAATATCTGGAATTGAAAGCCACTCAGCGATTGTTGTAAAAACCCATCATTGTAGCTGGAGAAATTTAAATTCAACTGATAAGTCTAGAATAAAAAGCTAGTCTCAGTAATGGTGACCATGAGAACTATCATCGATTGTTGTAAAAACCCACCTTGTTCACTAATCACCTTTAGGGAAGGAAATCTGCCATCCTCGCCTGGTCTGGCCTACATGTGACTCCAGACACACAGCAATGTGGTTGACTTTGAACTGCCCCCTGAAATGGCTGAACAAGCCACTCAGTTCAAGGGCAATTAGGGTTGGGCAATAAACGCTCACCTTGCCAGTGACACCCACATCCCCTGAAAGAATAAATGAAACTTCCTGATGCTGTTGCATTTGCACATTAATTACCCATTATATGCAGAGAAAGTTAAGTCTACTCATTACTCATTCACAGAATAATCACCCTTTTAGGGATGGGACAATTACTGCCAACTAAACCTTCCTGTCCAGGAAATGGACAATTATAAATGTGGGGTTTGGATATTTGTAGTAACTTTGGGTTTAGCCTCTCCTGTTGTCTATCGGGGTTACGTGATGATTCCAGAGCCCTCAGACCAAAAAGCCCTGAGCACAGGCAATCCAAGGGGTGATGCTCTCTGACTAGAGTCCTAATCGAGCCTGTAGTACCTGAAAAGCTCCCTGAAATAAAGTTTATCTGTTTCTTGTTGAAACCTGTCCACTCCATTAAGTCATTACAGTATTCCTTTCCCTCTCTTTATTTCTCTTTTTGTACCCGAATTTAAATTGAATCCACCAACCATCCATCACCAACCACCCCCCACCCACCAGCCTCCGCCCCCCAAACCCCCCCCCCACACCCCCCCTCCACCCCTCGCCACCCCCTCCCGTCCCATCCCTGCAACTTTTTAATTTACCCTTCATCTTAGTCCTTAGGTTGTTCATTTAAATCTCATTGGTTAAGGTGATAGAGGGCAGTCTTGTGGCACAGTGGATAGTGTCCCTGTCTCTGATGCAGGAGCCCTGGGTTCATGTTCCACCCCAGCATCTGATGGTTCGCAATGCTGCCAAACAGGTCGACTATCAGCCTGTAAATCCTTCCGACACACAGCAATAGCCATTTGGCTTGTTGCTCTTTTCTCGTTATTGTTTTCTGGCTTGATGAGGCTTCTCTTACTCTACGATGACCTAGAGATAGTCAGTATTTAGTTTTTATTAAAATTACTTCTTTACCCCCAAGAACTCGTGCTAAGTACATTGTTCTCTGGACACAGAGTGTTCTGTCTCTTGCTCCGTTGGAGTCTCTTGGTCACCTCACCCTGAGGTCATGCTTGCATCATTAACATTATTGTCTGATTAACATAACCATTAACCCTTTACTCTACAAATAGAAGGCGGTCAGAGTGTGAGGGATTCCTGGTCAGCCATGCTTGATGTGGAGTGTCGCCCCTCAAGCTATAGCCTCTGGTGACAGGCTCGCAGCTACTCCAGGAAAAACTAGCTGTGGAAAACAGGCGTGAGCGTGTGCTTTGCCTGCCTCATGCATCTCTAGCTGCGTCTCTGCAAAGTCTTCTAGGTCTAAGACTGTTGGTCCTGTTGTTGACCAGAATCCCACATACCCTGGTCCCATTATCAGCTGTGCCTCCAGCCACATGGTGTGCAAATAAGTTTATAACTGAAACATGCACATGGAAGTCTCGCTGATAGATCATATTTCACGACGTCCTATCTAATGAAATCCAGTCCATTATTCTCTTCACTTCCCTCACTGATTTTTGACAGTGTTATCCCTCCTGCAGCACACTGGTTCCACCAATCGCAACCTTCTCAGCAGGCTAGTGTAACATTAATATACCTCAATGGCGTGGCTAAGTTAGCAAGCCCAGAGATCTGATGGCGGGCAGACAGAACTGGAGCAGCAACCCTCTGGAATCTCTCAGAGATTCCTGAAGATCAGGGAAGTTGCCTCGAACCTGATGATTTACATCCAGTAAATCTGCTTTCAATCAATTATCAGACAGCTCTGCGTCTGAATTATTTCAGCATGAGTGTGCTCGAGACTATCACCTAACAACACTGACTGTGGACGTTTGGCACAACAAAGTCAGCAGTATTATAATTCTGTTAAAAGGCCTTGATTATCTTGCTGTACTTGGAGGAGGAAATTATATGTGGTCCTTCAGATTATCCAGGAATGTATTCGGACTGAGTGCTCTAATCATAGAATCATAGAATAATGCAGCATAGAAGGAGACCATTTGGCCCATTGTACCTGTGCATAACCCTGCAATTTTTTGCCCCTTCAAGTATTTACTGTATCCAATACTCTTTTTTTTTATTGCTTTTCTTCAATTCTCTTTTGAAAGTTACTGTTGAATCTGCTTCCACTATCCCTTCAGGCAGTGAATTTCAGATCACAACTCACTGTGTTACAAAAGGTTAGACACCTTTATTTCAGGAGGTCTTGTTGTGCAGCGGGTAGCTTAGCGCCCCTGCCCCTGAGGGCTCGAGTCCTGTCCCGGGTCTTGATGGCCAAGGAAGGTGGGTCCATAACACCGCCAAACTGGTCGAGCTGGCGGCCTGCAAGTCTTTCGGACATATGCCCAGTGACGGGCGGTAAGAGCAAGAGAGAATCCTGGTCAACCATGTGATGGAAAGAACGTTGGAGCTTCTACCCTCACTCTCCGTAGCTGCAGATGACAACACGCGTGTAAAAGTGCATGTTGCCGCAGCAACTCGGAGTCCCTGAGTGAGCTGTAACACACACACACACACACACACACACACACAACACCACCACATGAATGATGACATCAATTGTAGTCTCCATATCTATCCTCCGGCTAAGATCAGCTAACTGAGAAGACACTGGCGATTGATCTGGGATTCTCATGATCATTTATGGCCCATAATTTAAAAGAAAAATGTCTCCTCTGGTCCTTTTGCCAACAAAGTTATATTGTTAGCAATAGTAATTCCAGAGCAGGGAAACAGTGAGATATTGCCTAGAAGTATTTTGGCAGGTTGATTGATATCTGCTGGACTAATTTCAACCAACTAAGGGAGTTGGAAGGAACTTGCCAGATATTTTCTGCCCTGGGTTTTGATCTGATTCCTTGCTTCCCCAGCATGTGTTTCAGTTAGGAAGGACGTGGAATCTATTTATTCCGATGCACAAGGAATCACAGTTGTGTGGGACAGTCTGAATGCACCGGAGGGTATGTTCCTGTCTGTCATTCTTCATCATTGCTTGAATTCATTCTGTCTGTGTGCACTAAACAGAACATGTCACTTGATTAAAGGCAACATCAGGTCACTAATCTTTTTTTTCTCTTTTATTTTCTTGCAGACATGTCACACATGTTGCCCTGCCAACCTGCCTGTGGTATCAGTCTCTGTGTTTCCCCTGTTGAGCATGCCATTGCTTTATGCCTTTGGCTATCTATTGTCAGGCAGTTCAATGTCCCAGGTGATTCATTTTCAAAGTAGTACTGCCTCTCTGATGCTCCATCAAACAGATTAACACAACATTAGCAGTGGTGTGGAACTGCTGCTCATGCTAATGGACCTGGATGCAGAAGGAACTGTCTAGTGTCACCTTATAAGCTATTTTAAAAGGGAAGACTTACATTTCTATAGTGCCTTTCTCAACCTCAGGGCATCCCATTGTGGTTTGCAGCTAATTTGGTGCTTTTTTTTTCTCTGAAGCACAGTCATTGTTGGAACAGCAAGAATCAATTGTGGACAGCAAGATGCCACAGGCAGCAACATGTTAATGACCAGATCATCGGTTTTAGTGATTATTACAGTGTGCTTTCTGGGATAGCAACCATTGTAGTATAAGGGTGTTCGGCAGAGCAAGGATTCATGTGGGACTGGTGAACAGTTCCACACACAGTGTGCCTTCAAGAGTCACGTGATGGCAGACAGTGCGGAAGAGTCTAGAAGGAGCCAGCATGGAGACAGCTCCCATGCAGGGCAGGATGTTGGATATACCCCACCCAAACCCCTTCGCACTCACTGCTTTTCTTTGGAAAAGCGCCCAGGGGATCTTGTACATTCAACTGAGTAGGGCATGGGGCCTCGGTTCAAAAAACTTTCAACTCATCAGACACAAGTTCCCTATTTTTATGCACTGACGTCAGTCAATCTGGGTGGTAAATACAGCGAGTTCAATAAAATGACCTGGAATTGTGTGAGAGATAAAAGTATACAGTGGGTCTTCTTGAGTGGGAAAAACCTGGTTAAAAGTATCAGCAGTTGATGTGGGTTATATTTTTGTTATCCTTTGTTATTTTTTTAGTAGCTGGCTCTCACAAGGCAAAACATTTACTGCCTTGTTAAGTCACAGTGATGCTCCATTTGCATAATTACTGGGGCTATCATGAATCATGCAGGACGTGTACATGCACATCCAAGATTCCCTGACACTATTTGAAGAGGAGCCCTTGGCCAGTGTTTAGCTTTCAATCCACAGATTACCTGTGAGGCTGAATCGCCTGTTTCTCTGCTGGATGTATCTGTGTAGTCCTGTGTCATGTAATATTGTGATGAAAAATCTTTGGCTTTTTTACTTTTCAACTCAATGCAGTGGCATTGATGAACAAATCCAAGGAGAAAATTCATCTCTGGAACAATGACGCACACATGAAGCTAATCATAACTCCATCCACCTCTGTTTTTTTGAAACCCCGTCAGGTGGGCAAAGCACTTGACAAGCCTTTTAAAGAATTGTCAATGTTGAAAGTTTTAGAATAAGGGCTTCATTAGTACACAGCACAAGTATTACTACAGAAGTATCTGCTCTTTCATTCAATGCAGAGAGACCCTGCTCTGCAAACTCATTGGATCCATGAAATGCCTGCTATAAGTCTCCATCAGACAAACCAGCATAAGCACAGGGAAAAAACATCCAGCCCCTCAATCCTGTTCCGCCAATCAATTTGATCACTGCTGGTCTGTATCTCATCTCCACCTACCCACGTTGGTTCCATAGCCCTTAATCCCCATAGATAACAAGAATCCATTAAAACTTGTGTTGTGGACAAAGAAACCACTCGAGTTTATAAACTGCAAGTCACCAAGGACTTTTATTTACAAGCATATGCTGGGAGGACACAACCTGGTTCTATAGGGTATCTCTCTGATAAAAAGGCTGCCTAGCATATTTATATCTTTTAGTTATCACAGTTACAATATTGCCCTGCGCAATATCCATTTACACACCTAATGAGCAGAATTATTCAGGCTGCAGGTGTCTCTGTTATCTCACCGGGAGGCTGGGAAATGCCTCGGTTCTAATGCCTCCCAGTCTGTGCTCTTACCACCCTGACATTTGTTTACCCATTCTGTGAACATCATTAAATTTTATGACTTGTGATTGTTAGTTGGGTTCCCACAGTACCATAGCCACCATGCCTATGTGTTGGCTATATTTCCCATCATGCTTAGAAAGAGCTCTCATAACGACTTTTGTCTATTTTAAAGCTATTAATACATGTCCCTTCTAATCAGTTTCCCCACTTCGCTTGAGTTTTGTATTTTTCAGCAACTTCATTGGGGGAGAGAGTTCTAGATTTCCTCTACCTTTTGTATGACCCAAGTTCAAATTCAAGATCTGATCTGGCCCATGTGCGACGATTGGCTTCATGACTTCTGGGCTCATGAAGGAAGAGTTAGGGTAGAAGTCACCCAGGATTCAGAGACAAGCAGCTGCAAATCACTCCATTAAAAAGGGACAAGGGAAATTTGGTGATACAATTTCAGCAACAGTCAAAATATATTTCAAAGCACTAAGTTATAATTTATCATATTTATACAGAGAACTTTGAATACCTGCTGGGTAAAAATTATATTGACTTTGGTTGGTTTTGATATCTGCCAAGCTTTTTAGAATTCACAGATTACCATTTATCAAGCTGTGTATATACAGACAGAAAAGCCATGTTGTGGTTTAGTAAGCCAGACTTACTTGGAAATCAGGGATTTATTACAACAACAGCTTGCATTTGTACAGCACCTTTCATGTAGTGAGACATCCCACGGAAGCTTATCAAACTTTCATACCGAAGTAAAAAGCAGGATTAAAAAAAAATTGACAAAAACCTGCATTTTTTGTAATACCTTCCCTCTCCTCGGCGAGGGTCCCATACCACTTTTTTTTCAGATTAGTCACTGGAGTAAAGTAGGAAACGCAACAGCCAGTTTTGTGCACGGCAAGATCCCACAAGTACCGGTGAGATAATGACCTGATAATGTTTTTTTTCTGACATTGACTGAGGGATAAATATTAACCAGGACACGGGAAATAACAACACTGCTCTTCACCCATTGACAACCCAGCTGCACCATTCAGTGAGAAGGTGGCTGGTCTGTGACCGGACTCCGCCTTCATCTCGTAAACCTTGAGATGGGAGCATAGTGGTAATGCCACTGGACAAGTGAGCCACATGGGCCAGGCTAATGCCTTGGAGACACGGGTTCAAATCCCACCAGAGCAGCCGGTGGAACATAAATTCAATCAACAAAAATCTGGAACTATAAAGCTCGTCTCAGTAATGGCAACCATGAAACAAAATTATGTCCAAGATTATGAGGGGCATGGACAGGTTGGATAGGGAGCAGCTGTTCCCCTTAGTTGAAGGGTCAGTCACGAGGGGGCATAAGTTCAAGGTGAGGGGCAGGAGGTTTAGGGGGGATGTGAGGAAAAACTTTTTTACCCAGGGGGTGGTGACGGTCTGGAATGCGCTGCCAGGGAAGGTGGTGGAGGCGTGTTTGCCTCACATCCTTTAAAAAGTACCTGGATGAGCACTTGGCACATCATAACATTCAAGGCTATGGGTCAAATGTTGGTAAATGGGATTAGGTAGGTAGGTCAGGCGTTTTTCACTTTTGGTCACAGATTCGATGGGCCAAAGGGCCTCTTCTGCACTGTGTGATTCTTTGATTCTAGTGATTGTCAAAAAAAACCCATCTGGTTCACTGATGCCCTTTAGGGAAGGAAATCTGCCCTCCTTACCCGGTCTGGCCTACATGTGACTCCAGACCTGCAGCAATGCGGTTGACTCTTAACTGCCCCCTGAAATGGCTGAGCAAGCCACTCAGTTCAAGGGCAATTAGGGATAGGCAACAAATTCTGACTTTGTCAGTGATGCCCATATCCCCTGAGAGAATGAACAAGAAGCAAAATACCTTTGACAAACAAAAAGCTATCAAAGTCAGGTTCAAAATTTACATCCGCTGTTTGCTGAATAGAGCTCCCAGCTGTTGTGCATCGAAGTGTTGCCCATTGTTACTCCTGAAAGGTCTGGCTCTAGTTTTTAGGCAGTGGGCTGAACTATCGCTCCCGAGAGTCAGGAAGGACCCTGACTCCGCAAACTTGACTTGGGCGAAAGTCCCAATTTTCCTTCCGCAGGGAGCGGGTGCAAATTGATGTCGGGCCCGCCAACCCCGGAAAGAGTTTGGAGGCAGCCACAGGGGCTGCCGGGTGAGGAAGTGGACTGGGTGAAAGGCTGGCATTGGTGCTCCGGGACTTGTAATAAAACAAAGAAACAGTACCTTAACCCTCACCCCCTTACCTCCCCACACAATTCCCCTGGCCCATTCATGCCAACTCATGCCACACCATGCCCCCAACCCACCCCCCCCATGGCCTCTCATACCCTCCATGCCAACCTATGTTACTCTACCCGCCCCCATCACCCTTCACACCCTATGCTGACTTCGTGCCAGCTCACGCCAAACCATTTCTCTCCACCCACCATATTTTGCCCTTAAACACCCCATGGCAACACACCCAGTATCCACCATGGACAAACCTCAGGAGCCACGCTGAGGTGAAATAAAATAAAGTTCTAACTGTCTATTGCAGACTTCACGATTTAAAAATAACAGTCTCATTGAGAAAAATCCAGTCGGGACACAAAATCCTACAACAACTTAATCCCTTCCAAAAGCAAACATTTATTTCAAGTACTTAATTCTCTATTAAAACACGCATTTGTATTCATAGCCCCACATCAAAGACTTCAAAATCACTTGGAGCTGCTTATCATGCTGTAAACTGACAGGCACCACACTGTGACAATGATAGGTTGTAGAATCAGTCATGCAGCACTAATTCTATAATCATAGCCCTCAGGCTTCAGTCAACAGACAGAGTGAAATTGAAAGGACCTTTTCTTTAAACTGTAGACATTGTTAAAAAGGGTAAAGGGCAGGAGATTTAAATGCCTCAAAACCTTGACAGATCCACAGAGCTTGTCCACTTTTTATGCACATTCATTTCTACTCTTCCCAACCCCAAAGGGCACCTTAGCTTTCTCAAAGGGCGCTGTGCCTCTCCAATGTGCAGCTGCCTCCATAAACTTCTACCAATATTTCCTTTCAATTTAAAGGCCAGCATTCCATGAGCCTTTCTGGTTACTTTCTGTACCTGTTCATGGTATTTTAATGCTCTGTGTACCAAGACCCTTAAATATCTCCATTATTTCCAGCTTTTCACGATATAGAGAGGACTGTGATCTATCCTTTTTGGTGGCAATTTGGGGCACCATTATTAATAGTGATAAAGAAAAGCACAGGCACACCGGCAATGCTAATCATTCAATGCACCTCAAGCAGTTAATGAGCCACTTAGCAATAATTAATGTCCTGAAATTGCTGCTTGAGAACACTTTGAGTGAAGTTTAATTTGAAATTAGTACACAGATAAGAGTTTCTGCACAGCAGCTGGATCAAGCAGGTTTTCAGAAACATTAGTTTAGCACATTTGTGTGATTTTTATTTTGTCGCAAGATGCATTCAGAATAAAACCTCTGTGCGTTTTCAGTCAGCAGCCTGGGCAGAGAGCTGTACACAAGCTTTTACAATGCTTAGTAACCTACATCTTCATCCTTCAATTTTAATAAACTTACAGTCTCATTGTCCACCAATTATTGAAAATATTCACTGCTGAATGTAAGAAGTTCCACCAAGTACAAATATCAACAGGAAGTTTTGTGGGACCGCACTTCACCATCTTCAAGTTAGGACTAAGCCAGTTAAACATCATTCAGAGGAAAATGTTTCTTGTACAAAGGATTGTGTGAGTGTCGTTTGCACGGCTTCAGAAGGAAATTGACACAGAAGCAAACAAGATGATAAAGAGGAGGCTTGTGGGAGTTACATGGAATTTATAGCACAGAAACAGGACATTCGGCCCAAATGATCCATGCTGGTGTTTATAGTCCACACCAACCTCCTCCCACCCCTTGCTCATCTCACCCCATCAACATAACCTTTTATTCCTTTTTCCCTCACGTGTTCATTCAGCTTCCCTTAAATACATCTAAACTACTCAGCTCAACTGCTCCTTGCTGTACTATAAGGGTCTGGCATAGAAAGAGTTAATATGGGGTTGGGTCAGTATTGTCCATAGTGCGATGTAAAGGAACATGACCTGAGTCTAGAGGGCAGCCTTGTCCTGGACAGGGACATTTTTTTTTATTCCTTCACAGGATGTGGACTTCGCTGGCTGGGCCAGCATTTATTGCCCAAACTGCAGTTCCATTTGAGAAGGTGGTGGTGAGCTGCCTTCTTGAGCCGCTGCAGTCCGTGTGGTGTAGGTACACCCACAGTGCTGTTAGGAAAGGAGTTCCAGGATTTTGACCCAGCGACAGTGAAGGAATGGTGATATATTTCCAAGTCAGGATGGTGGGGTGACTTGGAGGGGAACTTCCAGGTAGTGGTGTTTCCATCTATCTGCTCCCCTTGTCCTTCTAGATGGTAGTGGTCGTGGTTTTGGAAGGTGCTGTCTAAGGAGCCTTGGTGAATTCCTGCAGTGCATCTTGTAGATGGTACACACTGCTGCCACTGTGCGTCGGTGGCGGACGGAGCAAATGTTTACGGATGTGGCACCAATCAAGCGGGCTGCTTTATTCTGGACAGTGTCGAACTTCTTGAGTGTTGTTGGAGCTGTCCTCATCCAGGCAGGAGGAGAGTATTCCATCACACTCCTGACTTGTGCCTTGTAGATGGTGGACAGTCTTTGGGGAGTCAGGAGGTGAGTTACTCATTGCACGATTCCCAGCCTCTGACCTGCTCTTGTAGCCACAGTATTTATATGGCTAGTCCAGTTCAGTTTCTGATCAATGATAATGCCCAGGATGTTGATAGTGGGGGATTCTGTGATGGTAATGCCATTGAATGTCAAGGGGCAATGGTTGGATTATCTCTTGTTGGAGATGGTCATTGCCTGCCAGTTGTGTGATGCGAATGTTTCTTGCCACATGCATGTCATGGGGACAACTCCTTTCTTAGACCTTATACTATATATATGTACACTTACTGTTAAACTGCACAAGACTCAGAACCTCTTCATGCGACCTACTGAGCTACACACATCTTGCAACATTTATGACAGTGAATTCCACATTCTCATCATTCTCTGGATGAAGAAGTTTCCCTCAATTCCCTCTGGGATTTATTAGTGACTGTCTTATAGTTATGGCTCCTAGTTTTACTCTCCCAGCAAGTGAAAATATCATCTGTAAGACAATACTACTCTGCACTCACCTGGGCTCCAACAACAACCAAAAAGCTCGACACAATCCAGGACAAAGCAGCCCGCTTGATTGGCACCCCATCCACCGCCTTCAACGTTCAGTCCCTCCACCACTGACACACAGTGGCAGCAGGGTGTGCCATCTACAAGATGCAGAGCAGCAACTCACTGAGGCTCCTTTGGCAGGACCTTCCAAACCCACGACCTCTAACAGCTGGAACGGCAAGGGCAGCAGGCGCTTGAGAACACCACCACCTGCAAGCTCCCCTCCAAGCCATATACCATCTTGACTTGGAACTATATGGGCCGTGCCTTCTCTGTTGGTGGGTTAAAATCCTGAAACTGATTTCCTGAGCAGCACTATGGGCGTACTGACAGCACATAGACTGCAGCAGTTCACCTTCTCAGGGGCAATTAGGGATGGGCATCAAATGCTGGCCTAGCCAGTACCACACACATTTCATGAAGAATAATAAAAATAAGTCTGTGGGATAGACTTAATCCTTTCAAATCCTTTCATAATCTTGGAAACATCTGTTAGGTTAGAGTTCTCGTTTCCAAGTATGGTGAAATCTATGTTTTGTTTTATTTTATTGGTCTGTGTGTGTATTTGTGAGTTAGCACTCATGGGGATGACCACTAGTTGTCTGGGGATGATAACATTTAAGGTACAGAGCGTACCCAGCCTGGATAGATCAAATTCTGCCAATAAACAGGGGTGGAACCCTGTTGGGAGATTTTAAAAAAGGTCACAGAGGACAGCAGCTTGTGAGGAGCAGATGGAGAGGAGGGTCCGCTCCGAGCAGCTGAAGTGCTACTGAGGGGGCTGGGGCTCGAAGTCCCTGGGACCCATTGGTAGCTCCATGCTGCTAAGAGTTAGGGTTCAGGGAAGCCCAGAAGCAGCTGTTGGCAGCCATGTGGTTGAGAAGCTAGGACCAAGCCTGAGTTTAGATGCTAGAGTGTAGTCTGGCCAACACAGTGGGGGAACAGTCAGTCAGAGGCCAGCTCATCTGGAAAAGAAAACCAAGAAGGCTGAACCTAGGAACAGATTTGAGAGAAATCGGGAATAGTGTGCTTTTCTGGGTTACGATTGTGCCTGTGAAACTTGGGTAGAGTAGACCTACTGTCTGCTGTGGATCAAACTAAATCATTGAAGGAGCAGAGTCAAAATTCCTCATGAACAAGATAGAGCTTTAAAGAATTTTTCTGACTCACTGTGGTGACTGATGTCTGGTGGGTTGCTGAGAAATTTGGGGGAATCTGGTCTTGGTTGTACCTGCCATTTAATGTGCAGTTTGTGGTGTTTCTCACACAATTTGCCTGTTAATTCTCGTTTACTTCATGTTAATTCTACAGTAAAATTTCTTCGGTTTGTTTAAAACTGTGAAATTTAGTAGCTTTATTCTCTTATTGGGTAACTGGGATTTCAAATTTCATCTACTTTGACCAAACAAAAGTCCCTAACCAGATCGCAAATAAATTTTGGGGTCTCATCCAGGACCATAACAAAATTTGGGGGTCTGGTGCAGGATCACAACACATGGTAAAGATCCACAACCTGTTAACTTTTCCTGGTTGTAATAACCTCTCAGCACTGGAAAATTCACCAGTTAACATGACATAATATTCAGGAACATGGAGAAGGAATGGCTAATTGAAAATAAATGAACAAAGCAAGCCCATTAAACCAAATAGCTATTCCTGTTACTAAGCCTACTTGAGCTCGAAATTATACTCAAGTTGATATATCCAATATGAGACTATCTCAAACATCAAGTTCTTGCTTTTGAGTTCTCAGGACTCAAATGAATGATACGTGCATTATACCATCATTTACTTGCATTATACTATCATTTACATGCACTATACCATCATTTACATGCATCATGCTATCATTTACATGCACCAAACCATCATTTACATGCATTACACTATCAGTTACATTTTACACCTAAAACAGGTTGCCATTGGTGCAGTCTGGTGGAATGACAGCAGCTGACATTGTTACTTTCAAGAGGAGTCAAACAATGATCCATATTGTCACAGTCTCTGACTTTCCACCTTTGTCCATCACGTCCACCGTACTGCTTCTCGGACGGTGTAACCAAGGCTGGGCTCAACGCATTTGGTACACCAATGTGCCTCCAGACCAAAACATTTCAAATGCAAGACTTGCTTTTCTAAAGCACCTCTCGTAGCCTCGGATCTCCCAAAATGCTTTACAGCCAATGATGGGCAGTCATCGTTGCGACATAGGAAACAGCAAGATCCCACAAGCAATAAGGTGATAACGGCCAGATCATCTGTGTTTTCTTTTCAGTGAAATTGATTGAAGGATATATATTGGCCTGGAGGCCAGGGAGATATCCCCAACTGTTCTTTTAAATAATGTCATGGGGTCTTTCCATCCACCTGCAAAAGCAGACAGAGTCCCTGTCTCACCTGGAAGATGCTGTTCCTTGGCGTTAAGCTAATTATCAGGAAGCGGATCTATGGCACAAATTGACCAAGCTTTCATATTAGGACAGAATCATTGCAGGCACAGCATTACAGGCTGGCATGCCCCATGTTGTTGGGAAAGAGGACCCCACCATTTTGAGACACCCCTCGTTGCCCCACCACCCCAACAACTATATCCCTTCCCCTCACCTGCTTCCACCCAGCCTCAATGAAATTCAGCAGCCAAACTGCAGGACATGACTCAGACCTCAACTTCTGCCAAATTACTGAAAGACTGTTATAGCATTGATTTTCCAGGAAACTTTTCTTGAACTTTATTTACAAGGCAGAAGCAGCAGCTACATGTATACATCAAGCTCTATAACTAAAGAAGAATTCTCTCCTAGAGATTCACTGCGTTACCAACTGATTGGTTTACGCAGATCATGTGATTTTATGACACAGAATTATTCTTAAAGCTACAGACCTACATTTATCTGAACTATAGTTACTACAAAGAACAAGGAGAAAGAGAGAACTTGTATTTCTACAGTTTCATTCACAGCCCATGGAGTACCTTTTGAATGCAGTCAATGTCAGAAATTTGCCAGTCAGTTTGCGCACAGCAAGATCCCGTAAACAGCAATGTCATGAAGAGCAGACCACCTGTTTCAGTGGCATTGCTTGAGGGATAAATGGGTGGATTGCGGGGGAGGGAAAGTTAGTGGCCCATATTGTTTTTGTAAACACTCCTGTTCCTCTGGGACTGACAAAAATAATTGAGACCCTAATTCTTGGTGTGTCTCTTCTCTTCTAAGGCCTGTGAAACTGCACAGCCTAAGCGCCACTCAGTTCCAATCTACAATTGCAGTCAGGATCCAACTGATGTCAATAACAGAGGGAGCTTGTCCACTGAATGAGGCGGGTGGTCTGGGGATCTTGTGGGAGCCCCCTTTCAACATGGATGCTGCTACATTGCAAAATCTGGAACTCTCTCCCACAAAAATCTGTTGAGACACATTGATGGATTTTCAGATTTCATGTGGGAATTAATTTGACCCAACAGTTCATGAGTCAGGTTTGTGTTCTGTAAACAACAAGGCTGAATGGGTTAAATCACAAGTTCAGGTTGCATAGACTAGCCTTACATTCCGTTGAGTACAGAAGACTCAGGGGTGATTTCATCAAGATGATTAAAGGATTTGATAGGGCTGATAGTGAAGAACTACTCCATCCTTCCCGTTCAAGCTAGACCATTCAGGGATGATGTCAGGAAGCATTTCTGCACACAAAGGGGGAGTGGAAATCTGGAACTCTCTCCTGCAAAAAAATCTACTGGGGTTGGGTGTCAATTGAAAATTCAAAACTGGGATTGTTGCAAAACTATAATAATTTTCACAATATTATTCCGATTTATTGTCAAGTAGGTTTATGGGTGTGAATGTAGATGGTTCTGACTGTGTGATTTAATTACATTTGCAGACAGGTAGACTGCAAGCTTGAAATAATCAAAAGAAGCTAGTTGTACTTGAAGCGTAAATCAGTAAACATGGATGCTGTCTTAGCATGTAAGGTATGAAGGGAATTTGCATTTTTAGATGTGAAGTTGTTTGGATTTCAAAGGGATATCAGGATGTTTACAAGTAGTCAGCTAAGCAAGGCCAAGCAATGTGCTTATTTTTCCCAAAGGCTATTGACAATATTGGCAACATGAAAGTTTTTGTATTATGGGAAAAGTACATTTCCAAAGACCTATGGAACAATGGAATTTACAGATTAAAGAGAGAGAAACCTATATTAAGGAGAATGAAAAGATAGGTTGGGCAGGGGGTGGGGTTTAGGGCATGTAAGATCTAACTGGAGTGTGTGAAACGGCCTTCGGGAAGCTTCCAGCCATTTGTACATAGGTCTGCTGTGTCCAGTAGCTAAAGTTGGAGAAAAGCCTTTTGGAATTCTACTGTCAAATGGATAATATGGTAACTTGCTGGATTTCATTTTAACTTTAAAATCTATTTTAGACTGTTGCCTTAAAGAGGGTGTGTAATTAAGAGTCAGGTTAGTTAAGAATTTTAGGATTTGTTGTAGTATTAAGCAATTGTAGTCTTATGTATGTGCTTGAAATCTTTTCCTTTGTTAATAAATATTTTAATATAATTTTTAAAGTCTCTAAATGTCCTAGTGGACTCATTGCTTCTGAATTCAGTGCACAAATCTTCTCGTAATAAATACAAATTGCTGAACTGTTGTGATAGCACCAAGTTTCCTTTGTGGATTTGATGCACCTTGCACACATCATTTGCCACGACATAACAGGATTGATAGATTTTTGTTAGGTAAAGGGATTAAGGGCTATGGAAGCAAGGCGAGTAGATGGAGTTAAGATACAGATCAGCCATGATCTAAGTGAACAATGGAACAGGCTTGTGAGACTAAATGGCCTCCTCCCCTACCTATGTAATTCTAAGAAGTCCTCTTTGAAGCCATTACTGCCCTCATACAAAGGAATTGAAAATTAACCCCCATGAGTTTAAACGGCAGCATTCTGCAACCCAGCTGGATCTCCCAGCCCGGGAGTGCTTGTCTTTGAAACCCTTATTATATATCTGTACTAGCCATTTCTACACAAGAATCAATCCCCTATTTCAAACAAGTTATCATTGGTGTGAAAGCAGCAGAGACTGAGATGTAATGTTAGCACAGTAACAGCTCGCACATGAAAGTCAGCAATTAGAAGATCTCTCCCCCCAAAAAAATAACATAAGATATCAGTGTTCAGGATGATGAAACGAAGCTCTGTTGAAAAAACTCCCACACAATATCCAGAACAGTTATTTATTTCACATCACCAGTCGATTACCTGTGACTCACACTGCTTTGTAAGAACAGGGGTGACAGTTAACAACAGTGTGTGATGGGAAAAGTGGGACACACCAATGGGGGTGGGGGGGGGTGGATTTTACAGAGTCCGCAAGAGCGGGAAATGGGGCATGCAGGGTGACTGAATCAAACGGGAGCTGAAATTTCAATTTCCCAAGTTGCAACAATTAAGTCAGTGGGTTGTTTGCGGTATGTCGGAACCTTACACTCTCCTGCGGTGGGTTCCCATTGGTCATACATTGGCACACCATGACTACTCATTGGGGAAAAACGTTTTTTAATTATGTCCTACCTTCAAGATGAAGTTAGCAGCGCACGAGAATCTCAGTTCACGTTTGTTTACAAGTGGTGTGAGCAGCACTGAGCTTGGTACAGTTGTTTCTGAAGTCAGTGGTTTTCCTTGTTTCATTCAGTGGCAAGGGGGGAGGGGGAGGGGAGGGGAGCAGGAGGATGGCATCTTACATGGAGACTCGGGATGGGCAAGGCTGAGTCAGGGGCGCCGGGGTGGGTGGGGGGAGGGGCTGGTGTGGTGTGGGGTCGGGTCATGGAGGAGTGGAAGGGGAAAGGGCCTGGCAGCCTGGGTGTGGTGGGGAGGTACTGGGGTCAGTTGGTCAAGGTGAGAAAAAGAGGGGCCCGAAGGGTCATTGCTGACCAAGTGTGTGTCTGTCTCAGGGTGTTGGCTGGCAGAGTCCTCACAGCGCTGTGAGTTCACCTCCAACATTTCAGTGACCCAGGCTGAGAGTGACCTCGGACAATGTCCTTTACAATGCAGAGCAGGGAGGGCCAGCTGATCCTATACATTCAGCCGTGTCCCACAGAGGGCCGAGTACAACACTGGACACTAACATGAACATTCAATAAAGAGTGAATAAAAAAAAAAACACAACATTGTTTCTTCCCCAATAAAGAAATGCCCCGAAATCCCCTGTCACCATCAACGTGTATCAATCAGGAGGCGTGCCTGTTTAGCTCTCTGACTAAGCCAGTCTCAACAAATAACCATGACACACACATAAATAAACTGAAACCAGTGCAAAGTGAAATACTTACAAGTGAAATTTAAATTTGGGAAATAGCTGTGCCCCTTTTGAGCTCGCGAGTCTCATGTTAATGGCAGTGGAGTTGGGCAGGAATGTTTGGCTGTGATGATGAGCCTTCCTGTTTGCCCAGGAGGGTCTGTCATAGCCCACCCATAGCTCTGCAATGCCAGCTGAATGTGGGTCTCACCATTGAAAAGCTTCCCCTGCTGTGTGATTGCACGTGTCTCCCATACAGTCCTCCAGCACTTTAAATTTGAATAATAACCAAACCACATGGGAACCAGCAAAAAGCAAGAGAGTGGAAGTGGTGCCCACTTCCTGTCCCACCGTCAGAAAGGGGGCACCTTGATTAAAATTCCACCCCATGTATGTGTTTTAGGCAAAGCTTTAAGGTCAGGGATTTCCTCCCTATTTTCTCCAAGAGAGCAGTATTTACTTTAGCTGTGAACTTTGCCTTCATATGAGTCCCTGAAAACAAACCAGACGTGATTTCCGATGCTGTGTCAGCTTGAGCCAGTGGTCACGCTGTTACCCCTGAGCCAGAAGGTGGTGGGTTCAAACCCCACACTCCAGCACATAATCCAGGCTGACACTGCAGCCCTGAGGCAGTGCTACACTGCTAGAGGTGCTGTCTTTCAGGCCAGAGAGCTGCCTACTTAATTACATGTACAAGTTCCCTCAGCACCAGTCAAAAAAACAGCGGGGGAGTTTTCCCAGTGCCCTGACCAACCAGGAGAAGATGACTGATAAGTTGGCTTTTGCTATTCTCAGCACATGTTGTGTGTGAAGCATTTTGTAAGGAGCTGGAGATGTGAATGATTCGATATGAACTCCTATTGTTCCCCTCCTGGATCACTGTTGTAAGCCGATCGTTTTAAATGCGAATTCTCTCGGAATTCCTCTCGCGCGACTGGTAAATTTAGGGTAAGCCCCGCTCAATGGTGAGCTGGGGATCGACCCCTGGTCACAAGCCACTGGATGGAGGCTGCCTGACTGTCCTTCATGTTGGACCCTTGCAACTCAAAGAGAAACGAACCTTTCACCTCATCATTCTGGGCTGTGATTTTGAATTATCTGTTAATCGGGTGAAACAGTTCAGGAAATTTATTTTTATTCGTTCATGGGACGTGGGCATCACTGGCTGGGCCAGCATTTATTGCCCATCCCTAATTGCCCTTGAGAAGGTGGTGGTGAGCTGCCTTCTTGTAGGTACACCCACAGTGCTGTTAGGAAAGGAGTTTCAGGATTTTGAGCCAGCGACAGTGAAGGCGCATTATACTCCATCTGCCAGGTTTTTGCCCACTCGCTCAGCCTATCTGTATCCATCTGCAAACCCCTTATGTCCTCCTCACAGCATGCTTTCCTACCTATCTTGGCGTCATCTGCAAATTTAGCAACCATGTCTTCGCTCCCTTCATCTAGGTCTTTAAGTGAATTGTAAAAAGCTGAGCCATTTGTGTTGAAGACTGTGCCAGTGGAACTCGGGTGGGTCGTGCACTGCTGTCAGCTTAGAATCAGATGAACTCCAAGGAGCGAAGCTGAAACTCTTCATGAGGAAGACAGAGTTTGAAGCACTTTGTGACTTAGTCTGATCGCCATAATCTGAGTGGACTAAGACAATTCATAAGATCTGTCTTAGTTGTATCTGTCATTTACAGTACAATTTATACTTCATATTCAATCATAATTTACCTGTTAATTCATGTTTAACTCATGTTAATTCTGAATGTTAGAGAATAGGATAGATAGTATTTCATGTTTGATTTGTTAACTCTTGTATGGTAAAGGTTTTTCTGTTTTAAACTGTAGTATCTTGTGGCTTCATTCCTTCAGTAAATGATTGGGATTTCAGAGTTCTTCTATTTTCAAAAAATGTTACTAGTCTCTACCAAGATTGTAAGAATAGAGAATCTATTTCCTCTGATGAGGGGAGTCCAGAACAAGGGAGCACAGTCTAGAAATTAGGGCCAGGCCGTTCATGGATGATCTCAGGCAGTACTTCTTCACTGAAAGGATAGTGGAAATCTGGAAATCCCTCCCCTCAAAAAGCGAATCAAACTGGGGGGGTCAATTGAAAATGTCAAAACTCAGATTGATACATTTTTGTAGAGTAAGGGTATTAAACAAGGTAGATGATTAGCCACAATCTACTCAAGTAGCTGAACAGGCTCGAGGGACTGAGTATCTGCTAGATAGGAATCAGTTTTCACCCCACTTCTTGAATGCTCTATTCAAAAAATGCAACTGCATCTACTTCTCTTGTTTACATCTCAAAACTTGTACATATCAAAGCACCCAGACCAGCTGGCTTTAATTCAATTAAGACACATCAACAGACTAAACCTCTATTTTAAAAGAAAAATATTTTCCAAAATATTATATACATTAATGACATTTGCTTTCTTGCTGTTAACAGCTATCCCTCTTTCCCCAATGCCTCCCATACAGCCTTGACCTCTTACTCAATGCAACAGCTTCTGACATTCCAGATATCTCTACCACATCATTCTGTAAATCTTCATTCGGAAACCTTAAAATATCTTACATATCATTGATTGAGAAGTGCAAGGAAGCTTATCAGAGCTGGTGCTGAAGGCAGAACAGTATGTTGAAAGGTCTCTCAGGCAGAATGTCAGAGATAGGAATTAAAGTTAATGGCTGAAGAAAGAGAGGGGAGAAAGAGCGGGAGAGATAGAGAAAAACAGGGAAAGAGAGAGAGAGGGAATGAGATAGTCGACAGATAAAAAGAAAGAGTCTGATTCCTGGGATGAAGGGCTTTGTCTAATGAGATGTTGAGCAGGTTTGGGCCGATACCCATCAGAGCCTGGAAGAATGAGAGGTGATCTTATTGAAACAAGTAAGAATCTGAGGGAGATGGACAGGGAAGATACTGAAAAAATGTTTCCCCTTGTGGAAATGAGGAGGCACAGCTTCAAAATAAGGGGTCTCCTATTTAAGATGGAAACAAATTTCTTCCCTCCGACGAACGCTGGTCTTTGGAATTCTCTTCCCCAGAGAGCAGTGGAAGCTAGGCCATTGAATATAGTCAAGGTTGAGTTAGATTTTTCATTGATCTAGGAGTCGAGGGTTGTTGGGGGCAGGCAGAAAAGTGGAGTTAAGGCCACAATCAGATCAGATATGACCTTGTTGAAGGGCGGAGCAGCCTCGAGGGGCCGAATGGTCCACTCCTGCTCCTATTTCTTGTTTATTTTAAATTCTAATGACCGACCTCCCATTTACTTTCTTCCAGTTTTGCAGCAAGTTCAGCTGGTTCTATTTCGTAAGTTTTCTCCCATTTAAGATGGAGATCTGGGGTTTTCAATCCTGTGGCAGCTGGTGGAACTTAAATAAAATTACTAAATGCAATTAATTAATAAAAACCAGAAATTGAAAGCAAGTGTCAGTAATGGTGACCATGAAACTATCATCGATTATAGTAAAAACCCATCTGGTTCATTTAGGGAAGGAAATCTGCCATCCTTACCTGATGATCTGGCCTACATGTGACTGCAGACCCACAGCAATGTGGTTGAATCTTAAGTGCCTCCTGAACAAGGGCAGTTAGGGATGGGCAATAAATGCTGGCCTAGCCAGTGACGCCCACATCCCATGAATGAATAAACGTAAAAAACCACTCCACTGCCTCTCATTTGGATCAGTGTCTGAAGAGGTAAATTTGTGGGGCCAAGGGGAAAAGGCGAGGAAGCTAGCTTAGTTTCTCCGCAGAGAGTCGGCACAGACAAAATGGGCTGAGTGGCCTCCTTCCGTGCTGGAACCATTCTATCATCCAATGGTTTATTAGACCATCCTCAGTCTCATTTTGGTTTCCTCCTGGGAAGACAGCTGAGGGACAGCTTCGGCTTGAAAGCGGCTTTGAAGATCGCTCTTCAAGGATGATGTGGAAGGTGGTGGCGAGCGATTAAAATCGGGGAACAGGCCAGAATTAGAGGAGTGTAGGTATGTCAGAGGGTTGTGGGGCTGAAGGATTGACAGGGGTTGAAGTGATGGAGGATGTGGCTGATCAGTCGCTCAGTTCGTTACATCAGGAAAAACCCCCACACCTCTGTTAAAAAAAAAGTGCCATGGGATCTCTTATGCCCACCTGATCAGACAGATGCTTTTACACCTCATCCAAAAAAAGCCACACCGGTGACAATACAGCACTCCCTCAGTGCTGCGCTGAATCATCTCTCAAGTCTTGCCTCGGGTCTTGAAGGCACGAGTTCCTGACTCCGTCGTGATGGGACCCGCTGAGGGAGATTCGGCAGCCCAGCCACAAGTCCAATGACTTTCAGCGGGACCGGGTGATCCCAGTGGAGGGCGGAGCCAGAAAATCCAGCTGGCAGACGCAGGAGTGATACTGACCGACAATCAGGGCGAATGGGTATCTGCCAGTGGGGGCTATTGGATATATAAAATCCCAATACAGGAAAAGTTCTGTTCCCCAAAGAGGCAAGCAGTTGGTTTAGTCCCCATGCAGATCTCCTCTTGGCTTTTACCTCAGCTCCAGCTTCTGACATCACTCCCTGCCACTCTGATCCTCTTGCAATGTGCAGAATGGGCTCTGACTGAATGTCACATCTCACTGTCATCATCTTTTCTGTTTATTCGTTCCTCGCACTATGTCTCCAGCCCTCACACCCAAATTCTAACCTAACAGTCTCAGACATCTGACTGGGAAATTCTCAACTCACCAAGAGTCATCCTATTTTCTACCCAATAATGATTTCACCAGGTTTATCGCTAGTCCTCAGAATGCAGTTAGAAATGTGGAAGTGAAATCTCCACTCACACAAGGAACAGCTGCTGCTGATGTTAATATTTCTTAAATTCTCCTCCTTGTTTTCAAATCCCAACATGACCTTGCCCCCCACCCACCCCCCTCCCTCCCCCCTCCCTCTGTAAACTCCTTCAGCCCCACAACTCTCTAACATATCTACACTCCTCTAATGCTGGCCTGTTCCCCGATTTGAATCACTCCACCATTGGCGGCCATGCCTTCAGCTGCCTGGGCCCTAAGCTCTGGAATTCCCTCCTTAAACCCCTCTGCCTCTCTAACACACTCTCTCCTCTTTTTAAGATGCCCCTTGAAGCCTCCCTCTTTGACCCAGCCTTTGTAGTCTCCTGTCCTCTTTTCTCCTTGTGTGGCTCAGTGTCACATTTTTGTTTGATTATGCTCCTGGGGATGTTTTCTTACATTAAACGTGCTAGATAAATATAAGTTGTTGCTTCCTCTCATCTGGAGTCGTGTTTCCTTCAGTTTCAGTTTCCATAGTTTCCTAATCCTCTGTTGTCAGGCCTGCCCTAACCAGTGTTATGACTGGGACACAGGTTCCGACATTCACTGGAATTGTCTGAACAAATGGATGATAAGGAACGAAAATTTAATTTTTAGAAAAAGAGCAAAGAGAATGAGAGGTAGGCTGCAAGCAAGCCAGATAAAGAAGAGGCAGATACCTGGCTCCAGCCAACCAGGTGTGAAGGGATTAAAGGATTAGCTTCTCGAGCAGTTGACATGTGCAGGGTGTAAATCTTAGTTAATTGTACCAACCTAGGCACAATGTGTTTCAACATAGAGACATCTTAAAACTTTAAACACTCTGTTGGGAAAACTGCTGCTTTACTCACTGAGGAACAAGGTGCTTTGGACCAGAAAGATCACAGCCAATCCCTTGGTCTTTGCAGATCTGAACTCAAGCTGATATTCAAAGGAAAGAAGACTTGAATTTATATTTCACTCCTTTCATAATCCCAGGGCATGGCAACAACTTGCATTTTTATATGGTGCGTTTAACATAGTTAAACTTGCCAGGGCATTTCACAGGAGTGTAATCGAAAGGAATTTGACACTGAGATCACAGAGGTGTCCAAAAGCCTGGTCAAAGAGATAGGTTTTAAGGAGTGTCTTAAAAGAGGGAAGGAAGGTAGAGAGGCAAAGAGGTTGAGGGAGAACAAGCAGAAACGTA
Organism: Carcharodon carcharias; assembly: GCF_017639515.1. Taxonomy (NCBI): domain Eukaryota; kingdom Metazoa; phylum Chordata; class Chondrichthyes; order Lamniformes; family Lamnidae; genus Carcharodon; species Carcharodon carcharias. The sequence goes on along the minus strand of NC_054483.1, from coordinate 27,576,254 downwards.
GAGCTCAGCTGGCCAAGAGGAGGGTCCCAGAGAACACAGAGGCCAGGGAATGGTGCCCCTTCTCAGCCCCACTGACTTCCTCTGTGTCAGATGCAGCAGAGACTGTCACATCAGAGAGGGGTGCCTGAACCACGCCAGGCAATTTTGAAGACAGGGTTGACCACTGCAGCGCAAACCATCATCTTATGAAAAGATAAAGGTATGGAAGCTAAATTTGACGATGCCACAGATAGGTTGGAAAGTAAGTTGCCAAGCGGTTCAAGAAGACTGCTCACCTCCTCAAGGGCAATTAGGGATGGGCGATCCAGCTAGCGACACCCACGCCCCATGAATGGATAAGAAATAGATGGCCTAAAGAGCCTACATAGGAACATAGGTAGATTAAGGAGGTGGACAAAAATTGAGTAGATGGGAAAATGTGACCTTGTCATATTGACGGATGGAAAAGCAGCATATTATCTAAATGGAGAGATACTGCAGAACTCTGGGGTACAGAGGGATCTGGGTGTCCTGGTACATGAATCACAAAATGTTGGTATGCAGTGATTCGCAAGTGATTAAGAAGGCGAATGGAACATTGGTGTTAATTGCAAGGGAAATGGAATATAAAAGTCAGGAAATTTTACTGCAGCTGTACAGGGCCTTGGTGAGACCGTATCCGGAATACTGTGGACAGTTTTGGTCTCCTTATTTGGAAAAGGATATGATTGCATTCGAAGCAATTCAGAGAAGGTTCACTCAGCTGATTCCTGGGATGAAGGGGTTATCTCATGAGGGAGGGTTGGACAGGTTGGGCCTGTATCAGTTGGAGTTCAGAAGAATGAGAGGTGATCTTATAGAAACATAAAAGGTCCTGAGGGGACTTGACAGAGTGAAAACCAAAAGATTGTTTCCCCTTGTGGGAGAGACTAAAACCAGGGGACACAGTTTAAAAATAAGGAGTCCCCCATTTAAGACTGAGATGGGGAGAATTTATTTCTCACAGAGGGTCATTAGCCTGAGGAATGCTCTTCCCCAGAGGACAGGGGAGGCTGGGTCATTGAATATATTCAAGGCTGAGTTAGACAGATTTTTGATCAACAAGGAAGTCATGGGTTATGGGGGCAGATGGGAAAGTGGAGTTAAAGCCACAATCAGACCAGCCAGGATCTCAGTGAATGGCAGACCAGGCTCAAGGCCTATTCCTGCTCCTAATTTGCGTGTGTTCTTGTGCTCTTGTGGAAGGCAACCACAGCAGGGGTTCAGGAGTGGAGCGACGGAAATCAGGGATGCTCAAGAGGGCAGAATGAGAGGAGTGCAGAGATCTCAGAGGGCAGTGGAACTGGAGTTGATCACAGAGGCACAGAGGAATTTGAAAGCACAGTCGAGAATTTTCAATCAAGGTATTGTTTGGGAGCCGAGGAAGGTCAGTAAGCACAGGGGTGATGGTTGAACAAGATTGGGTGTAAGTTGGGATACGAGCAGCAGAGTCATGGATGATCTCAAGTTTATGGAGGACAGAATGTGAGAGGCCAACCAAAGGAATGTCTAGAGGTAGCAAAGGTACGAATGAGGGCTTTATCAGCAAAAGAGCTGAGACAGGCCAGGGTCAGACAATGTAACCCAGGTGGAGCTGGGTAGCCTCAGTGATGGCACATATTGTTGGAGACGTTATTCTAAGCTCATCTCAGGCTCAGATATGACATGGAGGTTGTGGCCAACAATCTGATTCAGCCTCAGAACATTGCCAGGGAGAGAGATACATGTTGGCACATCGGGAATGGAGTTCGGAGAGGGTACCGAAAACAATATTGAATTGGAGGAGATTTCTGCTCATGTGGGACTGGTTGCCGGATAAACAGCCTGGCCACTTAGTAACAGTGGAAGAGTTGAGAGAGGTGATGGTGAGGTGGAGCTGGGTGTCGTCAGTGTACATGTGAAACCTAACATTGTGCTTTCGGATGATGTTGCTGAGGGGCAGCATGTGGTCAAGGATCGATCCTCAGGGAATTCCAGAGATAACTGTGCAGGAGCAGAAAGAGAAGCCATTGCAATGGATTCCCTGGCTATGATTGGATAGATCAGCATGGAACCAGGTGGGAGCAAAAGCCAATGAAATACATTTTGAAGTGTAGATGTCGTTGTAATGACAGGCAGGTGGCAGACAATTTGTGCACAGCAAGATCCCACAAACAGCACTGAGATCATGAGCAGATCAATTGCATTTTAGTGATGTTTATTAGGGGGTACTCCAATTGCCTATCAACACTGAGATAGGTGAACTGGGGAAATAGGCTTGTGCTGACATGTTTTGTCTGTGTTACTGTTCATGTCGCAGTTAGATCATCCCCCATTAACAGCCTTTGTTAATTGGATTCCGATGCAGATGGTGAAGTAACAAACTATACGCTAATTCTTTTCTTGATAAGAGGTTTATTCGCAGAATGCAGCATTACAGATGCCTGCCTTCTACTGATCACCACAGGCTCCTACAGGTCTCTATTTATATTCCTTCAAAATCAAATAACCAATGTTATAAACTAATAACCAACCCTTGGGAAAGGATCTTTCCCACTTCACTGCAACTAAAACAAACACTTGAACAGAAACTTATCAAATTAAAATGTCGTTTCCGGTGCCGAAGATTCACTCCAGCCCGTGCGGTGCCCACTGGTCACAGAAAACTTCACGTGTACGAGCAAACGTCCCATGATCCCGCTCCAGGGATGCCCGGACACAAAGGTAACCATGGAGGCAGACAGTGGGGCCAAGCGACCAACTCAACCACCCACTGTGTGGACCTGCTGATGGCCACCTAGGCCAGGCCAGGCACAGGAGCAGGCAAACGGGGAGGTCTTCCAATCTCCCCTCGTACCACGCCCCCCCCCCAACACCCCTCCCTGCCCCCACCCCCACTACCACACCGGATGGCCAAGGTTCAGGGTTGTTGGGGCTGGAGTGCAAGCTAAACTTGAGGAGCAGCCACTCAAAGAGGCTGCAGCCTTGCACGGTCTATGTAGACTTGGAACACAGACCCCTCAAAGCCGCAGAAATGACGGGTGACCTGGGAGTCCGTCAACGGACATAATCTCCTGCTGCACGGGACTGCTGCTTTCATCGCCCTCCAGATCAAATCCCCAATGGTAAAAGGGAGGATTCCCATGTAGGGAGCCCTCCCCTGGGGGGGGCCTCTGTCACCTCCCCCGCAGCAGACTGGAACGCCACGGTGAGGAGGTAGGGAGTGGGGAGTTCAGCCGCAGCCCTTACAGGAAACCCCTTGGCGCAGAGTGGAATGGCGCGGAGCAGACATCCTTGAGAGCCTCAGATTGGGGCGGGGTTGGGGGGGTGGGGTAGGGTTGGTGCTCCTGAAGGTTTTTTGGGCCCGGGGTCAATGGGAAATTCCGTCCAAACGGGCGGTCAGTTCAGACAGGAGTGCTCCGCATGTCACAGCCACCTCCACACCACAAGTGCAGCCGCAGCCAAGCACCACGTTGTTAAGGCTTTGGATGCCTTGGCCATGAATTGGACATGCAGTCTCTCTTTATAAGTGTTCTAAGTACTGAATGAAACAATCCACTTGTGTATCTTAAGAATATAACGAACAAACCATTTAGACCCTTGCTGATGCACGTTCATTGGTCCCTGCATCAGGTATGCTTTTAGTAATGGGTGATGCCTTCTTCTGCCCTCCTGAGTGGTTGCAAATGGATATTTCCCATTGCGAAGCACACTAAGGCCAGAATGCAGGGGTGAGAGCTGGATGACAGGTCGGTGGCGCGGGAGGTGAGGTCTTAAGCCGTGACAGCCTTCATGGTCAAATAGTCAGCTCGGCTTATTGAACTTGCAAATAAAGGACTGGCCTCTCGGGAAGGCTCTCAAAGAGCAGAGTATCCATGGCAACAGAGCCCAGGAGGGGCAAAGACCTTTTTTTTTTGGCAGAGTAGAGAAAATGAAGAGAGGACACAGCGTGCAAGAGAGTGTTAACCTCAGTAAACACTCGCTGGTTTAACAGCGAGCGTGGGGATAGTGTTTTTTTTACACAGCGCTTAGCCACATTCACATCTTCTCCAGTGATTGATTGATGTCTCCACTGCCTGCTCTGAGTATTTGCCTCCCTTCTTATCTGCTGATATATTTTGTTCAGGATCTTCCAGAGTTCAGGGTTCAGCACATTCAGTGAAATAAAATGGAGGGTGTGAAGGTGATTTCTCAGCAATGGAATTATTGTGATGCTTTCTTTTCCTTGTGATTTAATAATGTCAGGCATCGAAAGGACGGCGAGGAGGGAGCACTGAGGCACTGTAGGGCAGCATTGCCCTCTGCTGGTAGTCAGACTGAGTGGATGGTTTCCCCAGTTCCATTCACATTCCCCCTCACCGGAGCTACGGAGGAGGAAGTCTGGCACTGGCTTTATTCAAGGCACAAGACAGCTGGGGGATCTGCTCCAAGGCACAATCCCCCCCATTCATCTGCACAACAACAGCCACTTGTCTGTCCCCAACAAGAGGTCACTGTATCTGAAAACCTTGGGCAGCAGTCTTGGCTCAGTTGATAACACCTCGCTCTGAGTTGCAAGGTTTGGGTTCAAGCCCCACTCCCGAGCTTGAGCATGAAAATCAAAGCTGACACTCGCTGTGCAGCACTGAGGGAGTGCTGCACTGTCAGCAGTGCTATCCTTCCAATGAGACGTTAAGCCATCTGCCTGCTTGAAGAAGAGCGGGCAAGTTCTCCCTGGCGTCCTGGACAATATTTTTCCTTCAGTCAACATCACAAAGACAGATTATTCGGTCATTATCACATTGCTGTTTGTGGGAGCTTGCTGTGCACAAATTGACTGCCACATTTCCTACATTACAGCAGTGACCACGCTTCCAGCAAGTGCATCATTGGCTGTAAAGCGCTTTGAGCTGGTCATGAAAGGTGCTATATAAATGCAAGACCTTTATGCCTCTATTTGTGTTTCACATTTGAGTTAGGGATGAAGTGCCTTCAGCATCTCTCCTGCTCCGAGAAAGCCCCTCCACCTTTGAGACCTTCTAACTGCCACATTGTCTGGTGATTTCTATTTCCTCTGTCTTGCCTTGACATTAAAAGTGCTGCACAAATTCACAGTCTTTTCATCCACTCCATCCATTTATCACAGTCAGTTTGGGTGCTTAAGGTCAACACAACAGCAACAACTTGCTTTTGTATAGCGACTTTAGAGTAGAAAGCAATTCCAAAGTGCTTCACGGGAATGATGATTGTTTGCAGAAGATACTAGGGCCGGTATCTTGTGAAGAGAAACTGCAGCCAGACTCAGGTATTCACTGAAAAGTAGTTTATTCGCACTATGTAAACTATGTACAAGGTGGGTTACTGAGGAGGCACACCTCCTCCGACAGCCACTGTCTGCAACAGAGTCTCCCGCACACAACCGCTGATATCACATCCACATCGTTTATAAGCATGTCTATTCTGTTAACCATTTACACTACTTTAATCAGACCAAATGTTGCTACGAATGAGAATGGGAGAATGGGGCAGAGAGGCCATCCACAAGAGAAGAGAAATCACTATTGGCTCAATGACTTGTTGCTAGTGGAAAGTCTCTGTAAGATTCTTACACAGGGGGTGTCACTTCCCCCTGTATTAAGTATCAATGACACAAAAAGACTTTGGATTCCACTTGATGTGGAAAACCTTTATTAACCCATGTAGCAACAGTGTATACTTACGGCACCAGTTGCTGAATAAGACCCACATGCCGGAGCTCATTCCTGGGTGGTCAGTCCATTGAATTAATTCTTCCACATGACTTCTGTCGTAACTATTGTTTTAACTAATGTGCAGTGTACCTTTAAGAAGAATGTTATAAAGAGAGATCACATGACCTTGTGTACCCAATAGAGGAGTAGCATGGGCTGCAGTTCATTTGTAACTCTTTCGAGTACAAACACGTTTCCATCTGTTCCTATTCAGATGAAGTTCCATTGTTTCATAGTTTGCCATTGTGAGATTTGAACTCTTGATCTTGGGGTTACAAGCCCACTACCATAACCACTTGGCTATTTAGGCCAAGCCCTGCAGTTCATTTATAGTTAGTTGGAAGTCAGTGTTCTGCAAACAAGAAGCAAAATTGTGTAGATAGGGTTTGGTGTAGAAACACACATGTAGCTGCTGAGTACCGCGTAAATAAACAGAATATGTTCACCTAAGGAGTGTCTGCAAAACTACTCCATCTAAAGTACCAACTCGGTCACCCCACAACAAGCGTGCAAATATGGTTCACAAGTCACCATAAACTGGTGACGGAGCCACAACAAACTGGCAACGAGGATAAAACGAGCATAAAATGAGAATAAAAGAAGGATAAAACGAAGATAAAGCAGAGACCCAACAAACTTGCAATGAGGACGCAACAAACTGGCAACAGGGAGAAAGAAATCATCGAAGTAGTACCATCAAAGCATGCCATAATTTGGGAGAATTAATCCATTCGATCCAGCTACAGATGATTAGTCTCATTATATTGAACACCTTACGTTCTATTTTCAAGCAAATGAGATTGTGGGGGAAGAGAAGAGGAGCGCGATTCTCTTAACTGTGTGTGGGAATAAAGCCTATGGCTTAATCCGAAGCTGGATGGCACCCAGTGCCCCAGATTCGAAGAACTTTGATGAATTGGTGGACCCTCATGAAGGGTTATTACCAGCGAAAGCCCTCGGTAACAATGCATTATCTCAAGTTTAATTCAAGGAGTAGAGAGCCCCAGGGGAGACAATTGCTTGTTATGTGGCATGTCTGAAATATTTAACAGAACGTTGTGAGTTTGGTACATCTGTAAACAATATGTTCGGAGATCATTTAGTGTGCGGTGTGAATGAGGACAGGATTCAGCAGATATCACTGTCTGAAACAAATTTGGATTTTAAGAAGGGCCCAGGGACAGCACTGGCCATGGAAAGGGCAGCAAGGGATTTGAAACCCATAAAGTTAGTGAAAAATAGTGCCGTCCTCCACCTTGGGAGGGACGCCTCAGCCGAAAAGGGCACCAAAACGCAAGGCCTTGTAGCAAAGTGGGAAACAGCCACCGTTAACAGAAAAATAAGAAGGATTGACTCAGCGGCAAAAATAAGGAATAATGGTAACAGAGGTGGTAATAAGCAGATTAGCAACCATTGGCAGTTTAAAAAAACTGAATGTTTTTGTTGTCATCGAAATGGACACATAATGAGACAGTGCAAGGAAAGAATCAGGCAGACTTTCAAACAAAAGAGAAATCCCCCTGAGATTTACAGTGTAGAAGAGCCTAAAGCAACAAATTCAGATGTTTATTCATTATTTAATTTGAAGGTAGGGAAAACAGAATCAATTTATGTAACAGTGAAAGTGAATCGTAGGCATATTTGGATGGAAGTGGACACAGGAGCTTCCACTAGAGTAATTGGTGAACACACCTTCAAATACCTGAATTGTGATGAACATAAATTAAACTTGGAAGAAACTGATGCCAAATTAAAAACTTACGCTGGTGAAGACATGCAAGTCAAAGGCATAAGTAGAGTTACTGTCCATTACAGGAGCCAATCAGCAAAGCTACCCTTGATGGTGGTAACAGGTGAAGGGTCAAGTCTCCTGGGACAAAACTGGCTAAAGGATATTAAGTTAAAGTGGGCTGAAATTTTCAGCTGAGAGCAAGTGGGTTTCCAGAGCTACTGCAAAAATACTCCTCAGTCTTCAAGGACAAATTTGGGAAGATCCCGGGGTCTGCGGGCAAAGATTCATGGGGACCCAGAAGCAATCCCGTGATTCATGAAGGCGGGAAAAGATCGACAACGAACTGGACAGACTAGAGAAGCTGGGTGTTATGCAACCTGTGCAGTTCTCAGAATGGGCAGTGCAATAGCCCCCATGCTTAAACCCAACCAAAGTGTCCAAATTTGTGGAGACTACAAATTAGCAGTTATCAAAGTGGCTAAGTTGGACAGACACCCCATACCAAAAATGGAATACCTGTATTCCAAGCTGGCAGGTGGAACCACCTAGACGAATCTTGACATGAGTCATGCTTATCAGCAATTAGGGCTAGAGAAGGCTTCTTGTGAATTTGTCACCATTAATACCCACAAGGGTTGTACCAATATACCCAATTACCTTTCACCATCTCCTCAGCTTGTGCCATCTTCCAGAGAACAATGGAAAGTTTACTGCAGGGACTGCCCCATGTTGTAGTTTATTTAGATGATGCTCTGGTGACAGAACTCACTGAAAAGGAGCATATGGCGAACTTAGAAGAAGTCTTAAAATGTTCTTGCAGGCTGGAGCGTGTTGAAAAAAAGAAAAGTGCACATTCCAAGTGGGGGAGGTAATCCATTTGGGTCACTGGGTAGATTCCCAGGGCCCCCAGCCTGTTGAGGAGAAAGTGAGAGCCATAAGAGAGACACCCGCACCAAAGAACACCTCAGAGTTCAAATCATTCTTGGGAGTGATCGACTATCATCGGTGGTTCTCACCCAATTTGTCTACAGAACTGGCCGTCCTGCATTCTCTACTCAAGAAGAACCAATGTTGGTCTTGGGAGGCACCCCAGAAAGAAGCTTTCACTAAGGTGAAACAATTGTTGCACTCATCCAGTCTATTAGTGCATTATGACCAAAGGAAAGAATCGGTGTTGACACGTGACGCATCCCCTTATGGAGTGGGAACAGTGCTCTCCCACCGGATGAACGATGGCATGGAATGACCTATAGGATATGTGTCAAGAACACTCACCTCAGCAGAGAATGAATAGTCACAGACAGAAAAGGAAGGCCTGTCAATCATCTTTGGTGTCAAGAAATTCCACCAGTACGTCATTTTACTGTCGTTTCGGGCCACAAGCCATTGTTAGGATTGTTCAGCAAGGACAAGGCTGTACCACCCATAGCCTCAGTAAGAATACAGAGATGAAGGTGTCCCAGTTCCACAAGAGCTCATGTTATTGTTAGATTTCTTAGATTCATTGCCAGTATATGCGAGACAGATCAGAGACTGGACAAGTAGGAACCCAGTCCTATCTCAAGCATGAGAACAAGCACATCACGGATGGTCATAAGAACTTGTATCTAACAAAATGAAACCATACTTTAACAAAAGACATGAAATAACCAGCCAGGGTGGTATCTTATTGTGGGGGAGCATGAGTGATAGTTCCTCCAAAGGGAAGAGAGTCATTGTTAATTGAACTACACAGTGCACATCCAGGAATTTCCCGATTGAAGACCATAGCATGCAGCTATCAATGGTGGCCTGGGATGGATGGAGAAATAGAGAGTTTAGTAAAGAATTGTGTGCAGTATCAGCAATTGCAGAAGTTACCTTCAACAGCTCCGCTACACCCTTGGGAATGGACAAGGAGGCCATGGGTACGATTACACATTGACTATGTGGGACTTTTCATGGGAATAATGTTTCTGCTCATTGTAGATGCCCACTCAAAATGGGTGGACATATATGAGGTGAAGTCACCAACGTCTTCTGCTACAATTGAGAAACTACGTCAAAGTTTTGCCATCAGCAGACTACCAGAAGTGATGATATCTGATAACAGCACAGCATTTACAAGTGCTGAGGTTCAACAATTTATCAGCCTCAACAGTCTAACTCACGGGAAGACTTTGCCATACCACCCTTCCTCAAACGGACTGGCTGAAAGAACAGTTCAAACGTTCAAGTCTGACATGAAAAAGTTAACTGGAGGTTCCCCAGCCACCAAGCTAGCAAGCTTTCTTTCTCATTATATAAGACCATCCCTCACACAGCAACATGTGTCACACCTGCAGCATTATTAATGAAAAGCCGTCTCAGGACGAGATTCAGCTTAATAATGCTGAGCTTAAGGGGAAAGGTGGAAAGGAGCTAGGGAAGTCAGAAAGCTGGGCATGACTGGCATTGTCATGAGAGGAAATTTACTGTGGGAGAGACAGTGTATGTGAAGAACTTTGGAGAAAGACCAAAGTGGTTACCAGGCAAAATAAGTGCAGTGACTGGTCCTCTATCTTACCACATGAAGGTGGAAGGCTGAGTCATACAGAGACATGCGGATCATCTAAGGAAGAGAGAAACAAATCACTAAGAAATGATTCCACCAGTGTTCACGACCAGGTTAACGATTCCTGTTGAGAGAACTCAATCTAATACAGATGTGCCTGAAGTGCCTGTTGTACCTACAAGAATTGAGGAAACAGATTTGCAGGTACCCACAGGAGAATCTGATGTTCAGACAACTCCAGAAAATGAGGTTCCTGACAAAGCATCTGAAGCTGTAGAGCTGAGACGTTTTACACGCCAAAGGAAACCCCCAGAAAGACTGAATTTATAAATTACTTATCAGTGTAAATAATTTGCTTTTTTGAAAAGATTGTAATTGTAAATGTAAAAATGTGTTTCCAAGTATAGGGGGAGGCATGTGGTAACTATGGTTTTATCTAATGTGTAGTATACCTTTAAGAAGAATTTAATAAAGGGAGATCACATGACCTTGTGTACCCAATAGAGTAGTAGTGTGGGCTAACTCTGTAGTTCATTAGTAGTTCATTAGAAGTCAGTAGTCTGCAAGTGAGCAGCAGAGGTATGTAGATAGAGTTTGGTGTAGAAACACATGTGTAGCTGCTGAGTACCTTGTAAATAAACAGAATGTGTTCTACCTGAGAAGTGTCTGCAGAACTACAGTGTCTAAAGTACCAACTCAGTCACCCCACAACAAGCGTGCAAGTATGGTTCACAAGTCACCATAAACTGGCGATGGAGTCACAACTTCCTGTGACTGACCAAGTCATACTTCCCCGGCTGCAGCAGCAATGGCCTTTTGGGCTGTGGCTTTCTGACCCTGATCCTTTGACATCTAAGGTAATGGGGTGATCTGATTGGGTTTCAGTGCCTTATCATGGCTATACAAGGCCACTTGCATGTGATCATTTCCTGCTCTCAGCAGGGGGTATCTCCAGGTACATACCAGCAATCTGCATCTTGATAAGGCATGAAGAAAGCCATTTACATATATCCAGAGAGACTGTTGTCTATGAGAGTTGTTGGACAGTGTCTTGGTGCAATTCGTCTGGGCCACCACCTTAATGACAGGTACTGACATATGTGTGTGTGTGTGTGTGTGCCTGTTCGGTTAAACTATCTATTTTTAACAAATCCAATGTGAGCCCCAGCAATGCTGTCTTTGGTCAGAATTCTTCTTCCTTCGTCCTGATGTCCTCTTCACTCCATGTTCCTGCCATCTGGTGAGCTCCACACGCTGGTCCGCGCCAGAACTGCATTGCATTTTACTCACAAACAGAAATGCAAGGCATATTAAAAACACCTGACGGCATGACAGAAACAGAAGAGATATCAAAATGCCTTCCACCTCCACTCAAAGTTCAGCTTCACAGAACAGCACCTCAGTACTTGGTGGTGTTGGAGGTGGAATGCGAGCAGATGTTGGGGCCTAATGCTGGCTCCCAATTCGCAGTGGGAGTGAAGCAGAACATGGTCTGTCTGTCTCTCTCTCACTCACACACACACACACAAACACACACAAGTGCCTCTTTGCTCGCTGTGCAGAGAGAGTGCTATTCACCAGCCAGCTTCAGTGACAATTCACACTCAGACTTGCTCACAAGTTGACAGTTACTCTCAGAGCTTTTCAGCGATTGCTCTGGAACAACGCGCCATGCAAGGGATTCAGAAATATACAACGAGAACTTACCTTTGTACAACACCTTTCATGCAAGAAAATGCCCCAAAGGTGCTTCACCTGAGCCACGTAAGGATATATGAGGTCAGATAGACCAGAAGCGCACGCAGCAGCTGAACGAGCATCTGAAAAAGCAGGTTAACATTCTGAGCGCAGGGACCATTAACACGTTCTTTCACTTTCATACACTGATGTTTCCCGGAACAGAGGCAGGCAAGTTTTAAAAAAAAGGAGCTCTGCCTTCGCTTCCCCCCTCCACACTGTCCGTGAGAGTGGGGAGAGCATGGGTCTCGGAACTTGTCCACGCTTATAACCTATAACCAGGCCAGTCCACATTGTTGTGGGTCCTGTAACCGTTTGTCCCCTGAAAGGTTTCCAGTATTCCCAGAGGAGGCCAGCGTTCGGCAGCTGCCTCTGTCAGACCTGCTGCATGGAGGCTGGGTCCATAGGGAGGGAGAGACGAATTTTTAGAAGTCAGGAAACACGTTTTTTTTTTATTTTAAGCCCTTTGAAGCTCGAAATGCAGCAGCCCAGCACAGCCAGAGTTAAGAACTTTGCCCAGCTCAGGGATGTTCACTCCTCTGGCATTGCACGGGCATCAGAGCAGTGGGTAAGGCTGATTGGGTTCCGCCAGGACACCAGGAAGGCTGGGAATGAGTTGCTGCACCCTCTGAAATCGCTGAAGCCGCTGGAGATGAGGAGCCAGCAAAGGAGTGGCACAGGGGAGGGGGCATGAAGGAGGAGACAGTACTCTGGGCACAGGATCTACGGACAGAGGCAAAGAGTCTAGGGTTGCCAACCCTCCAGGGTTGGCCTGGAGTCTCCAGGAATTGAAGGTCAATCTCCAGGACACTGCTGTGTGCAGCCGGTGAGAAAAATCACCAGGATGTTCAAGCAAGGCTGGGTTTTTTTTGTCATTTTCTTTGAACATTTCTCTTTACCGGATACAAAAATATTAAAAATTGGGAGAAGAGCGTCTTTTTGGCTGACAGTCAAACATCGTCCAATTGGGTCATGAACCCTTTTGCTTTCCAATTGGCGTAGGAAGGCTGTGCGTCACAAGGATGGAGGTGTTGGCCGACTAACGACTGGAGCGTGGGGGCAAGTCGTGTGATGAAACCTCCAGGAACACATTGAATCACAGGTGTCAACCCCAGAACAGATTTGTAGATGGCTGAAGATCAGGAGTGAAGAAGATTGTACCTCTCGAGGCAGATGGTTGCAAACACCTGTGCCCTCTTCAGTGTGGAATCCCACGGGCTGGTGTATCACCCAGACAACAGATGCCCTCTTCACCGATGCTGGGCAATGCATCCAAGTCACTTTGTGGGTTCAGAGGGCCTGGGCTGGTCGGGTGGTACAATACCCACCTGCCAGAACCTCAGTCGTTGTGGTGGTCTACTGCGTCCTCCATAACATGGGCCGCCTGAAAGGAGTGGCCTTTGGGGACGGTGAGGCCCTGGAAGGGGGCTGCTCATCTAGGGAGGTGCAGGAGCTAAGAGCGGAGGAGGAATTGGGGGCAGAGAGAGATGATACCGAAGAGAGAGAGGTGCCACTCCTGCTACCCACTGGGAAGTGGGCCAAGTTTCTCCCCCTCTTGCGTGCCAGTCCTCCAGCACCCCTGTGCCGTCTCAGGCCCCTGTGGTGCACTGGCAGGCTTTGGCACAATGTCTATCTGCCAGAATAACCGGCAAGCCTCAGTGATGGCTGCTGCTGGTGTTTGAAAGTTGTCCCCAATCCTGATCCCTCCCTCCACCACCTTACAGCAGGCAGGAAACCCACCTCCATATCAACTGCGGCTTACCCCTGGGGTAAACCCAAAATGCAGCCAGCTTCCTGTCGGAGGCAGCCCCAAGCTGTGCATTTCACACACACCCAACCCCCACATTAGATCAGTTAGTAGGTGGAAAACACTCTGAGACATCCCAAGGGTATCGCAAGGTGTCAGCATGCCTCAGTGCCAGACACCCTCACCTCTCAGTCAGGAGGCTGTGGGTTCATGTCCACACTCAAGAGGCCCGAACACGAAACCCGAACTGGCACTTCCCAGTTCAGCACCGCGGGAGAGCAACACTGTCTGGGGTCTCACCATCCCAAAGTGCTTTACTCTGGAAGTACTTAGTGAAGTGCAGAGATGTCCCTTAACCCCTGGAGGCCCAGTCCTCAAAGGTGAGGCAATTCAGGCTGATAGCTCTCCTTCCCTGGCTCCAGAGCTTGAGAATAGGGCAGTTGTCGCAGCCCTGAAATTAGTACATCAGGATTTGTTTATATTACCAACCAGGGGATTTCTGGGAATGAACAGAAAAGAGAATTAGATGGAAATTCTGGGCCCCCTTGCCTAAGGGGATAGCAGTTGTTGATCCTAGTCACTTGTTTGGTTGGATTTATGTCCCAGATTGCATGTTTATTTCAGGATGGCTGAGTTGGTACCGTAGACAGAGTAGATCAACTGACAGTTCTTAGGTAGAATATATTCTATTTATTTACAAAGGAGCTCAGCAGTTACACTTGTGTGCTTACAACTCAAACACTGTCTCTATGTTACAGACTCTAATTATAGACTACTGACAACTGAGGAAGCTACTCTTCTATTGAATACTATGATCATGTGATCTTCCATTATAACATTCTTCTTAAAGGCATATTACATATCAGATTACCACAGCAATGCAGCCGCCATGGTCAATAAATCCTTGTGGTTTCGTGAAACGTTCTAGCACTTTGTCAATAGGTTATTTCCGTAACCACTTAAACTGTGGCTTCTTCATTGTAATTTTACTAAATTTACAACTGAAGCCATTTGGGACAGGAATAATCCAGTCTTTCAAGTTTATAGAACATCACCTGGTGAAATCTCCACACTTACATCGACAGTATCCTACCTGATGCCATCTCTCCAGGGACTTGAGCCCATAATCCTGGCCGACACTCCCAGTGCAGGACTGAGGGAGTGCTGCACTGTCAGAGGAGCTGTCTTTCAGAGTGATATGTCAAGCTGCCTTGCCTATCAGCTGGATGTGGAAGATCCCACAGTGTCAGCGAAGTAAGAGCAGGACGTGTTGTTTGAGTTCTCTGAGTGACATTTTCTTGCTCCTAGCAGCCAAACATCCCCTCCACAAATGCTTATGGGACAATTGGCCTCCTGACAGAGACTGCAGTACTGTAAGTACTGTCATCGATTCCCTGTGAGGATCCTCTTATTCGAGATCCCTTGGTTTCATTTTCGAAAAGTGATCTTGCTGGAGGCAATGGCCTTTGATTCAAAATACCGTTATTTACATGACTAATTATTTACGTGGTTGAACCTGGCTGGAGCTCCTCTCTGAGATACTTCTCACTCATCTCCTCTCAGTGAGTGACATCACTATGACATAGCTCCCTATGCACATGCTCAGTAGCTATCTCTACATCTCCCCCCGCAACCCCCACCCACCCTGCCGAGTCTTTATCCCCATACTACTCACCCTCCTACAAGGAGAGCTTTGGAACATCCTGAGGACGTGATATGTAGAAATACGTATCACCTTACCAGGCAATGAAAACTGGTTGAATTAACGACAGGCACGGTGAATCATGTCAAACAGAGTTTAATTATTTTTTTATATTTAATTAAAATCTTGGTTAGTCTTTTGGACCTCATGGCATTCCACACTTTGGCCTTTTGACCGTTTGTGAATGGAGCGGGACGCTTCCTGCAGTGTCTAATTACTGCTACCTGCTCGCCTGCTTTGGAGGCTTCCATTCTGCAGATGTTTCACACCGAGGGGCAGGTTGAACTCTGTGTCATCAGGACTGGTGCATAATTACTTTCAGGCCACCGCGGCTGAACTGTGATTTTCTTCAGCATTGCGTGGTGGCAGCTGAATTAACTTTATTTATCTGGAGGTCTGCTGCTGTGGAATGAACAGCGCTGCCCCAGGAGTCACGATCTGGTCTCTCAGCCACTTGCTTGCTGGGGATGTGATTGTCACAGGCTGCACTGGAGAATCAGGTTTTAAGTTGTGTCAGCTGTGGCTTGCTTGGTAGCACATTCACTTAGAAACTAAGAGCAGGAGTAGGCCATTCGGCCCTTCGAGCCTGCTCCGCCATTCATTATGACCCTGGCTGATCATCCAACTCAATAGGCTGCTCCTGCTTTCTCCCCATATCCTTTGATCCCTTTCTCCCCAAGAGCTATATCTAACTCCTTCTTGAAAACATACAATGTTTGGGCCTCAACTACTTTCTGTGGTAATGAGTTCCACAGGCTCACCACTCCCTGGGTGAAGAAGTTTCTCCTCATCTCAGTCCTAAATGGTCTAACCCATATCCCAAGGCTGTGAACCCAGGTTCTGGACTCCCCCACCATTGGGAACATCCTTCCTGCATCTACCCTGTCTAGTCCTGTTAGAATTTTATAGGTTTCTATGAGATTCCCCCCTCATCCTTCTGAACCCCAGTGAATATAATCCTAATCGACTCAATCTCATCTCATATGTCAGTCCCACCATCCCAGGAATCAGTCTGGTAAACCTTCACTGCACTCCCTCTATAGCAAGAGGGAGTGCATCCTTCCTCAGATAAGGAGACCGAAACTGCACACAATATTCCAGGTGTGGTCTCACCAAGGCCCTGTACAATTGCAGCAAGACATCCCTGCTCCTGTACTCGAATCCTCTGGCTATGAAGGCCAACATACCATTTGCCTTCTTTACCAACTGCTGCACCTGCATGCTTACCTTCAGCGACTGGTGTACAAGGACACCCAGGTCTCGTTGCACATTGCTCCCTCTCAGTATAGCCATTCAGATAATAATCTGCCTTCCTGTTTTTGCTACCAAAATGGATAACCTCACATTTATCCACATTATACTGCATCTGGCATGCATTTGCCCACTCACTCAGCTTGTCCAAATCACACTGAAGCATCTCTGCATCCTCCTCACAGCTCACCCTCCCATCCAGCCTTGTGTCATCTGCTTCTGAACCAGCGGGTTCTGGGTTCAAACCCCACTCCAAGGCTTGAGCATAAACATCAAGTTCGGCACCCCAGTGTAGCACTGAGGGAGTGCTGCGTTGTTGGAGGTGCTGTCATTCAGACATTAAACTGAGACCCTGATCTGCCTGCTCAAGCAGATGTGAAAGATCCCCATGGCACTTTTTCAAAGAATTACAGGGGAGATCCCCCACCCACCACCCCCCCCCCCCTCCCCCACCCCCGTGCTCTGGACAATATTTGCCCCTCAGTCAACATCATGAAAAACAGATCATTATTATATTTCCCAGAAAGAAGCTCCAGTATGACTGGTACCAGCTAAATCCAGTTCTGAACTGGTGTTCCAGTAGAAAATGCCATTAACAGTGGTGACGGTGCTAGTAATACTGGCAGACCAGTAAAAACTGCCAGTAATACTGGTGATATTAAGAATACTGGTCCAAATTGGTTATTTATCCAGTTTATCTGGTGGTCTTTATTTCTGGTGCACTTATATTTATTGCTTAGGCATTATTTGTTACATTTATTGATGGTGAAGGTTCGAGTGAACATCCACTGATGTCATAAACTGGAAGTAAGCGCTCCACTTCCAATGTGTATTTGGGTGGATGAAAGTGCTCAAGATTAATCGGTGTGAGTCTGCAGATTTGGAGATTGCAGACAAAACATGCAGAATAAAAGTTTATGTAAATTTTATGGTGAAAAAATGGCAACCATGCATAATTAAAATACAGATTTGACCCCAGACAAAGAAACTCAGGATTAAAGGTTTCAGTTGAAATCTGCACCAACTTTATTGCTGGAAAAAAGGAGAGCAACCACAGGTCTCCCTGAGACGCTGTTTGTCATCTGCTGCAGTGGTGCATCTCCTGGAGCTTATGGATACATTACGCAGGAGATTGATATTTAAGTTGACAAAGTCAACTCTTAAAGAACTCTTTGCCAGCAGTGCAGTCAGCCTATGGTTCCACTTCAATCTCCTGTATGGCTGTAACCATGTCAGCTCTTTCAGAGCTCTCAGACAAGAAGAGGTGCCTTGGCCCCAAATGGGAGCAGCTACGTGCCGTTAAAAATCTAACCAGGGGCAACCTCTTCACCACTTCAGATCTCAACTCGCAAGTACAGACAGCCTCTCGGAGAGATGAACTAAGAGAGAATCTGAAGCACAGAGAAAACCACCGTAATTTGCTAGAGGAAAATACTGAGGACACGTGTGAAATATTTCCATACCCACGTCATCCCTCTCACTTGTGAACACCGACATAAAGTATTCATTTAGAACCCTACCTACGTCTTCCAGCTCCACACACAAATTACCACTATGGTCCTCAATGGTCCCTACTCATTCCAGTGGCACTGATGTGTGATGGGGCATATGACAGAAACATAGAACCACAGAGCCATAGAAAAGTTACAGCACAGAAGGATACCATTTGGCCCATCTTGTCCATGCCAGCCCGAGGACACCCAGGTGCCCTTTCTATTCCCATCTTCCTGCACCCAGCCCAAAGCCCTGCAGCTTACAGCACTTGAGATGCAGATCCAGGTACTTTTTAAAAGAGTTTAGAGTTTTTGCCTCTACCACCAACTTGGGCAGCGAATTCCAGACACCCACTACTTTCTGCGTAAAAAAGTTCTTCCTCATGTCCCCCCTACACCTTCTGCCACTTATTTTGAATCTATGTCCCCTGGTTCTAGAATTCTCCAACAAGGGAAACAATTTTATCCTGTCCACTCTATCTATTCCCCTCATAATTTTGTACACCTCAGTCAAGTCACCTCTCAACCTTCTTTGTTCTCAGGAAAATAACCTCAACCTATCCAATCTCTCCTCGCAGCTACACTTTTCTAACCCTGGCAACATTCTTGTAAATCTCCTCTGCACTCTCTCCAGAGCTATTACGTCCTTGCTGTAATGTGGTGACTAGAACTGCACACAATACTCCAGTTATGGCCTCACCAGTGTTTTATACAATTCCAACATTATATCCTTACTTTCATATTCTATACCTCTGCCAATGAAGGAGAGCATTCCATATGCCTTCTTTACAACCTTGTCTACTTCAGGGACCTATGTACTTGTATGCCAAGATCTCTCACTTTATCTACCCCTCTTAGTATATTCCCATTTATTTTGTAATCCCTGTAACTGTTTGACCTGTCTAAATGTATGACCTCACACTTCTCTACGTTAAAATCCATCTGCCACTTTACCGCCCACTCCACCAACCCATCTATATCGTTTTGGAGATTATGGCTATCCTCTACACTATCCACTACTTGACCAATCTTTGTGTCATCTGCAAACTTCCCAATCGTGCCCCTCACATTCACATCCAAATCGTTAATATAAAACAAACAGCAAGGGTCCCAACACCGAGCGCTGTGGAACACCACTTCAGACAACATTCCATTCGCAAGGGCATCTGTCGACCATTACCCTTTGTTTGCTGGTACAAAGCCAATCTTTTATCCAGTTTGCCACATTACCCTAAATCCCATGGACTTTTACTTTCCTGACCAATCTGCCATGTGGGACCTTGTCAAATGCCTTGCTAAAATCCACATGCACAACATCCACTGCACTACCTTCATCAACCCTTCTTGTCACTTCCTCAAAGAATTCAATCAAATTTGTGAGGCAAGACCTTCCTTTAACAAATCCATGCTGACCATCCCTGACTAGTCCATGCCTTTCCACATGACAGTTAATCCTATCTCTCAGGATTGATTCTACTCATTTGCTCACCATTGATGTAAGACTAACTGGCCTATAATTGTTTGGCATTTCCCTTGATCCCTTTTTAAACAATGGAGCTATGTTTGCATTTCTCCAGTCCTCTGGTACCTCCCCTGTATCTAGTGAAGATTGGAAAATCATCCTCAGAGCATCTCAAACATGTCTGACGAAGGCCAACCACTCAGTGACAGAGATAACTTCTGGTACATAATCAATTCAGATGGCTCCCAGTATTAAACTCTTCCAAATGCTCATTATGACCTGTGTATTTAATGATCAATAAAGCTCCCCCCAAATCTCAGGGCTAGTAATTTTAATCTAGCTGGATTGTAGTTTGGAAAATGCAAACCCAGAGCGGAATTATTCCTGGATAAAGCTGGCAATGAAGTGAGGAGACTGTCAGAAGAAGGAGTTGAATGGAATCGAGAGGGGGAAGTGGTAAGCAACATGTTGATTCCACTTTGTTGCTGCATGAATTCTCCCACACGTGCTGTGATGCAGAACACAGTCAGATTTAACGGATATCATGCATGTGGCTCATGCTAGCATCCTGGGAAGACAGTAGACCAGGTTGTGAAATGCCCAATAGATATCTGTGAGCATGAGGACAGGACAGATGATAAAATACTTTACCACGCGTCAGGGCCACGAGAGGAGGAAGGACAGTTCGAAATGTTAAGGGACCTAGTGCCCTTGTGAACTTGCCACATTTTCCATTGTCTTGGGGATATCCCCCCCCACCAGACTTAGATGGTGGCATAGTGGTATTGTCACTGCATTAGTATTCCAGAGACTCAGGGTAATGCTGTGAGGACCCGAGTTAGAATGCCACTACAGCAGATGGTGAAATTCAAACTCAATAAAAATCTGGAATTAAAACCCTGATGATGACCATGAAACCATTGCCAACTGTTGTAAAGACCCATTTGGTTCACTAATGCCCTTTAGGGAAGGAAAACTACTGCCCTTACTACTTGTAACTCCTGACCCACAGCAATGTGCTTCACTCTTAAATGCCCTGTGAACAAGGGCAATAAATGCTTGTCTAGCCAGCGATGCCCACATCCAATGAATAAAAAAAAAGTCATGCAGCACCTCCTGCTGGGAGGTGGTGGATCTGCTGACCAGCTGATGGTGAATTTTACACTGGGGCTTCCTGCAGTATAGCTGTGCTGGATCAGCGTCTGCATTCTATTCGGCTGCCAATGTCCCCAAGGCCATTAGTGAAAGGAAATACTGGAGGGCTTCCGAATGGTACATGTGGCAATTCTTCTCCACCTTGGCGATACTTTCAGATATTTATTGAAATCAGTGGGTGGTGCTGCTGTGGGCTTCTTTCCTTCTGTTACAAAAATCAATTTCCCCACCGCCACCATGAGCTAAGCAATGATGAGACATTGATGTATTGATTTATCGGCAGGGTGTAAATTCTGTACGGGGCTGCCGCCATGAGCACTTGAGAACACATCTTCCAAAAAGCATAGAGCAGTGGGGCCCCTTGTGGACTCATTCATGCTTCCCCTTTGAGGCTTGCAATCAGCAGGTGAAGCAACAGCTCAAAGGGTATCGGAGAATTATCTACCAAGTGGTGCATAAGTTTCTCCTTCTGCAAAGCCTGCCCACGTGTGTTAGTATCTAACAGGTTCTGTTTGATGGATGTTGAATACTCAGGAGTTGAAGGTAATGAGCTGAAGAGTGTCGGGTATTGATTAGTTAATTATAATCGATGTATATACGAAGAAGAGCCAGCCAGCACTGGGTGTCCGGTGTTAGAGTGGAGAAGCAAACTCTGTGACAGGCACGAAACAGTCTTTACTAAAGCTTCCTCATCTCAGTGTCTTCTTCACAACCACACTCGGGGTTTGTCTGACAACATGATGGGTGAGTTTGCAAGCTCATCATTTGAAGATTCTGTTGTGCAATGCTAAGCAAAAGAGGGAGAGGACACTGCCCAGGAAACCCTCGGAAAACGTGATATTTGGGCCTTCAATCCTCAAGAAGTAACACCTTTATCTAGAAGGGAATATGCAGTTGCTGGAGATGAATGGCTCATGGGTGTCACAGAATGCACAAGGATGGGGTGTTCTTTTATACACCACAGCACAGAGCTGAAACTATGCACAGAAGCAACACTTGCTTAATTTAGCAACCAACAAATTGGACAGTTCCAAAGCATCTGGACATTTCAAGGTCATGGCCTAACGATTATCAAATAATTATTGATGCAAGACACTGTCCCATTCTGGGATCTGGAAACAGGATACGTTATACATGTGGGAATCTGTATACCCATTCCTCCTGACATCCAAGCAGTGCTGGCTGAAGAAGCAGTAGCCAGCTGTGTTCAAGTGGAGTCCGGTGCTATATGCCACGTTGCAAATTTTCCACATTACGTGGCTCTGAACTAGACCCCTGAACATTTTGTAACTGAGACCTAGATGTTCTGGACTGTGGGGGGCCAGCGTTTCACACTTAATAATCACGGGAGAGCAATATGTTAATTAGAATGGCCAAATTATACAACCCATCTTTGCAATGGCAAATGAAATCCCAAGGATTATCATGGAATAAAAATAAAGAACATGATTGTTGTAAAGGTTGCTTGGTCTTTCAGAGAGTGGGCTGGAGGCTTATGTGTTTGAACGCCAACTGTCCATTGGTAATTCATAATTATATACATATCCAAGGTGCTGCCATGCATGGGAGCTGTCTGCATGCTGGCTCCTTCCAACTTGACACTCTGTCTACCATCATGTAACTCTCTACATCATACCGTGTGTGGAACTGTTCTCCAGTCCCACATAAACCCTTGCTCTGCCAAATATTTTTAAACTACACCTCCCCCAACCCCCCAAGTATTTACCCAAATATTTTTAAGATACTATCTTGTTTACTTGGCCCCCACCCCTCTCTCCCCAGCTCAGGACTCTGACTTTATAAATTCAGACAGTCTAGCGGCTTGACGATTCTTCCAGATCTCATACTGTCAAGTTTGGAGAAATGTTGGTCTCAATGGTTTCGGGTTGACTTTGTCAGTTTGGCGTTGAAATGGCAGCACTCGGTGTTTCGAGTACTTGCTGCTCTCAGTTTGATTTGCTTTTTTGCACTCCTTCAAGTTGCCTTTCTCTTTATTGACCGCCCGTCTGCTTCGTTTGGACACCATGGATTTGCTCTGTTCCTTCCGAGGAGGACGTTCACTCTGTTCATTCCTAGAGTGGGCTCAGAATTTCTTTCTCCGTGGGGACAGCCATGTTTTTCCTCGAAGCTGATGTTTTAAAAGTGGAACCTTCATTTCCACTTCTTTCACAATTTCAGCCACATCACTTTTCAATAAGTCAATGGTTCTCACTAAGTTTGAGGCATCCAGCGCTTTTTCTTCTATTTCCTTGAACTTCAGCATCAGACTTACTTTTTCCGATCTTAGTTCTGTCTTTTCTTTCTCCACCCACAGCAAACCTTTGACCCTGCCCTTCACTTCAGTTTCACTCTTGACCGGGTCTGTCTCTGGCTAGGTCTTAACTTGTTTCAGTTCTGTAATTGTGCTACTCATGGCTTCATTATCCGCTCGCAGTTTGGAAAGTTCTGCAGCTTTTCCTTTCAGTGCCTCCTCTTTTCCATTCAGCCAGTTCTTCAGCTCTTCAGTCTCCTTCTTGTCCCTCTTGGCTTCCTCCTGAAATACAGGACATTGCTGAGGCTCCTCTGTCAACTGGTTCTTCAGTTTATTCAGAGCAACATTAAACTGATTTTGCTTCACTCTGTAACTTTCCAAAGGAACAAACTTTGACCTAAGCGATCCTTGTAGCCTGTGAATGTCCTTCGCTAGATTTTCCTTTTCTTTACAAAGATCAATTGCTTTGCCATGATCGTTCCTGTAATTCAACACAGTCACCTCAAGTTTCTTCTGCCATTCTTCCATCCTACGGTACAAGCCAGTCTTCATTTCTTCATGCTGCTGAATGGTTATGTACTCATTTTGCATTTGATCTTGAAGGAGAATCAGCTGTTCCTTCAACTGCTTATATGCTTGTTGACCTCTTTCCAACTCACACTGTGCTACAGTGCTTTGCTTTGTTGTTAATAGCCCCAACGCTACTTATACTGAATGAAGGGTTCTCAAAATTCCCACATTTTTCATATCATCAACAAGGATATGACTTTTGGACTTTTATGGCAGAGGACCCAACTGCTGGGTTAAGTGTAGAACCCTGCAGACAGGAGGCTAGGAGGAGAGGAGACAGAATATGCATTCTTCCCTTTAAAACAATCAACCCAGAAAAAGACTTCATCTTACACGAAACTAAAGCCCATCAAAATCTTGCATAAATAATCACTACCAGCTACTAAGGCAGGAAGGCCACAATCAATGCAATTATGCGAACCCATCAATATTTCACACATACAATGGCTTTCAGTTCAAAACTAGTTACGGGGACAGGAAGACAATGATAAACATCATGCAAGCCCATTAAAAACAATGACACATCACCTAGGGAAGCCCAACAAAAATCAAACAAAGAACTAACCTTGATTTGGATTGAGATACAAAATTCGAAAAAAAAAACAGTATAACTGAGCAAGCAATTACAAAAGGGAGCAGATCTGAAAGGGTGACTAGTTTTTGGAGCAGTTTAAGCAGAGTTTAAGGAGGAGCTGAGCCAAGCGGAGGAAGGAGATCTGGAGGTTTGCAGGCAACATCACGGCGGGGATCAAGGTTGAGTTCAAGACTCCGAATTCAATTGGTCATTTGTAGCTATTCTCTTAAAGATGGCTGTGAATGATTGACATTTTTGTTTGGAACCAGCACATTCTGCTCAGGGTAGAGTTTTCTTAGGGGCACGGTGTGGCAGGCTCAACCAAAAACAACAAGGCCGCAACTGCAGCCCTCCACGAAGACCGACCACCCACAACTGCGCCCTCCACCCAACTGAAGACCCTTCGCAGATTCCACATACCAGGACCACATGGAGACGGCAGGCCCCAGAGGACACAAAGAGCATTCCACAAAACTGCAACCGGCTTACCTGGCTGGATTTCGAGCTGCCAAGAAACCCTGGTTGGTGAGCATGATCCCTGACCTCTCCTAGTTCAATTTAGTTAGGTTTTGGGGATGGGACAAGGATAAGGGGATTAGTAGCGTGATTTTCCCTCATTATGCCATGTGTTCCCCATTCTTAACTAAGTATACTTTGTAGGTCTGTATAATCTCAGTGTAATTCTAATGGTATAAGTTCATTTGTGAGTTCAATAAACCCAGTTTTTCTTGCACCAAAACCAGTTGTCTGCTGCACTTTGTCACAACCCCCAAATAAGTCCAAGGTCTAGAACACAGGGAGTGGAAGCAATTCGGACCACTCCGAAGTCAGAAGTGAAGCTGACACACACCACCATCCCCTACATGAAGTAGAATTCAACATCTTTTTTCACTCCTCCTGTTTCTCCAGGGCTACGTATTGATTCTTTAAAGAGTCTTTCAGGACAGTATCTTATTCGTGTACCTTTTCTGCCTGCTGTCATGCTCGGCTGTTCTTCAGGTTGAGTTCTTTCAACTCAGCTTCGATACGAACATTTTCCTGCGGAATCCTTTCATTTGCTTTTTGCAGGTTTTGTTTATGCTGGGTTATTTCAGATAGTTTTCCTTCATTCACAGCCAGCTACTCACTCCACCATACTGCCATCTGCTGCTGCAGTTTGGGTACTGTGTCGGCATTTTCAAAAAACTCTATTTTTAAGCCTTTCAGCTGCTTCTGAGCCTCATCTTTCTACTGCACTAAAGTCTTTGCCCCATGAACTTCATTGTGCTGACATGATCTCTGACTATCTTGCGGTTTGCTTGAGTATTGAATCCGTCGCTCTGCAGTCTTTTGTCTCGCTTGTCCTGGGGTCTTCTGTCACCCTCGCTTTATTGGGGGTGTCCTAGAACTTCTTTTAAGGTCTGCCCCCTCCACAATTTAGAGTTTAAAATATTTGTCAAAGGCTTTTATTATCTCACCAAATGTGGTTGAGGATTCATCTATACCTTGTCTTAGGATTAGTTCATCCACAAATACACCAAACAAGCATAAAAATGTATTAATTTATATTTATTCAGATTTCTTACTTAGACCTGATGTACTCCTGTAATCTAAAAAAATTATTCTCCAAGATTCCCAATTTTGGGTCTGGTTTGGCCCTTGCATTAGCCAAAACTGGCCTGGTAGTTTTAATTTTCTATTAATGACATTTTTAAAATTATTTTTCTTTATCAGTCAGTGCTTTAAATATTGTTACCCTTTTAAGAATGCCAATGCAGTTACCATTTTTTCTCCCTTCAAGATGGCTGCCCAGCTGCCATTTTTTTCTCTCTCTCTCTTTTTCCGTATTCTTCCCATGCTTCTGGCATGCTCATGTTGCACTGACAAGCCTTTTTTTAAACTTAGGACTCTTAAAAATATTAGTTTGGGCCAGCTACTGGATTTTTAAAATGGGGAGATGTGCTGGAAGGTGATTTTCAAAATCTGCCTTCAGCTTTCTCTTTTAAAAACACTTTTTTCTCAATTCAGCTGAGCCACCTCATACAATGGAGCCAGCTGCAGATCCCTCACTGCCGCTCTCTTTCAGCTGCACTCTGGGCGTGCTCATGGCTGCCTATTTTCAAAGGTCTTTTCAGCTTTTTGACCATATTTTTTTGTTCACCCTTCCTGTGATTTGCCCAGGTCTGTTGACTCTGCTTTCACTCAGATTCTTCTTCTCATTCTTGGCTCTGGGTTCACTCAGGGTCCTGTTTACATCTGCACAGTGGACTGCTCTTTTTCAGCCTTTCTTTCCCTTTTTATTTTGAAATTTTGCTCAGCCTTCTTGTGATTTGGCCAGGCCCCTTGACCCTGCCTCAACATCCGATCAGGTCTGGCTTTTCACCTGCACAGTAGATTCTTCAGCTGCCTTACAGCCTAATTTTTTTTTTACTTTTCTACATTTTGCTCAGTCCTTCTGTGATCGAACTGGGTCCCTCGACTCTGCGTTTGATCAGGTCTGGCCCTGGACCTCCACATGCCCAGGTGGATTCCTTCAGCCTCCACATCTGCAATGGAGCTTTTTAGTCAGGCGCTTTCCAACTGTGCCTTCGATTTCTCTTCAGGCACCCTCCAGTTGTGTGTGAACCGGTGCGCTTCCCTCAGGTCAGGCTTCTGCTTCTTTTACTTCCCTCTGCTTTGGGATACTGGGTTCCTTCTCTGGGATTTCGGGATCCATCCTTCACTGCCATCACGTTGTAAGGGTTGGCTGGTGTTTCACGGAGAGGCCCGGAGTCTTGTCCAGTTGAACATAAACCGATTATTGTTAACCCATAACAATATACCTACCCAAGGTACTGTCTCCATGCTGGCTTCTTCCAGACTCTCCTCAACGCACAGGGCAGAATTTTATGGGCCCCTCGTGGCCACAAGCCATTCAAAAGTCCATTGACTTTGGCGGGACCATAAAGTCCCACTGGTGTAAAATTCTGCAACACAGTCTGCTAACACGTGACTCTCGACAACATACTGTGGGAGGTACTGTTCTCCAGTCCCACACTAACCCTTACTCCGTCGAGCTGCCTTACACTACAGATGTCGAGAAGTAACCTGTTTCTTGTCTTTGTAATCCTGAATCCTGCCCATTAAACAGCCACGCATCATTTCACATAAATATCAAGTCTGCCGATAAATGTGCACAACAGTAAATAAGGTTTGAATGTATTTCTATTGGAATTGTCACTAAAGAATTTCTTGCAATTTTCCATCTGCAAAAACATACAAGTTGATTAACATGCTCCTTGGGTGGATCTTCTTTAAGGCAACAAGATAAAGGTTGTGGAGTGTGGGAAGTGGGGAGGTTGAGGGAGAGAGACAAAGGCCAGAATTTTTACCATGTCGGGTGGGCCCAGTGGGCAGGTGGGCCCGGGGAGCGGTGGAATAGCTGACCGCTGCCCGCGATCGGGCCCTGACACCGATTTCACGCTGGCTGGCCAATTGACTGGCAGCCATGGCGAAACACGCGCTGCAGCGCTGCCTGGGTTGGGGGGGGGGGTGGGAGGAGGGCTAGCGCAGAGGTTCACACCTGCGCTCGAGTGCGCTGCTTCAGGCAGCTGAAGGTTTATAACATTAAAAACAAAAAAGTTAGCAATGTTAAAAACATGTCTCTGTCACGTGAGCAGGGACGTGTTACGGATAAATTTTAAACGCTTTTATTTAATTTTTAATGGCTGTTGGAAGCCTCATCCCGCCCGTGGATGAGGTTTCCTAAAATATCCAAAGGCCACTTGATATTTTTGCCTGCCCGCCGACGGTGAGGTTGGACAGGGAGCGAAAAGTTTCATTCCATCAGAACTTTAAATGACCTTAATAGTCCTGGTGAGTGTCGGCGGGCGCGCTGCTGACTCTCGCTCACGCCCGCTGACCGAAATATCACACGCAGGACACTCACCCAATGTCATCGCTCGCCACCTTACGTTTGAGCGGCTCGGGTATGCGCCCGCCTGCTCAGCGCAAATTTCTGCCCGTTGAGTCGGGGGTGGGGGGGGGGGGGTGCGGGGGAGGTTGGGGAGAGCGAGCTGGGGCTGGGGCTGGGGGACGTTGTTTGCGGCTGGGTGGGTGGGGGGTTGTGGGGTGGTAACGTCCGGTTTCTGTATGGGCGAGGGGGAAGGGGAGATTACTGCATCTGGTTGACGAGGCTACATGCAACCCCAGGGAAATTCACCTGGTGGCGCTGGGTTAAATCCAGACATGAAGGTTAATGGAATTAAAATGAATAACAATGTCAGTAATTCACAACACAATCAGAGAGGGGTGAAAGAAAGAAAGACGGACGTTCACTGGTGTTTGATTTAGTCAAATTGACAGCAGGTGCCATATGGCTCCATGTCAAGTCGGCTGAGAAATACTGATGTCTACTCAGAAACTGGGGCTGGGATTTTCCACTGCCATTGGCAGTGGGCATCATGCTGGGCAAGCAGACAACATGGCAAGAAGGCCAATAATCAGTTTTACATCACCGTGAAAAGCAGTTTGTGTTCATCCGCTCCACCATCAATGGTAGGGCCACATTTCCCACCGCAGCACATTGGGAACCTAATTTCAATACTTTAGCATCTCATTATAAGCCCTGCACACCGGAATCATCCCTCGCTGGTTCATCCAGACATGTCAGAGCAATTGCACGCCGACATGTTTCACCTGCTGAGCTGCATTTCACTCGGGACTTCGAGGTTTGTTTGCCGACCTTGCTTCGGGCAGCACTCAGGGTCTCAGCGCCAGGCTTCACAGGCAGCGCCACATCACTGTTAGGAGGGCTCACGGGCAGGTCTCTACCTATCAGACCAGCCGTGAGGTGGGGGTCATTTTCCAACGGCTGCAGGGCTAGGGCTTGCTTGGGGAAGGGGGAGAACAGGCCTCAAGCAAGGGAAGAGACTACAGGGTGAGGGGTAAGGGGGGTATCCCAGGGTGTGTGTGGGGGCACATATGGATCTGTGCAAGTGGTCTCAAGAGGGTGAGGACTGAGGAGGCAGTCTCCAGAGGAGACGAGGCCAGAGGGAGATGTGAGGGTGTGTGTGAGGGTGTGAGTGATGATGTCCCTTGAGTTGGCAGTGAGTGAGATGCCAGTGAATATGTGATGGGCTTGTGAGTGTGTGAGTTTAGAGTGATGAGATGGTTGCCTTACCCCGGGGGCACGAATGAGATCATTCATCCTCTTTCTGCACTGGTTAACCAGCATCTCCTGTGCAGCATTGGCACTGCCCACCACTGCCACCACCTCCCCAGCCAGAGTGGTGAGATTGCTGGACCTCCTGCAGTCAGAGCGGGTGGTGGAGGACATCACGGTGAGCCTCCCAAAGGCATTCCAGTGATGGGTCACTGAACTATTCTTGGCTTTCGGGGCCGTGCCTTCACTGGAGCAGCCCTGGGCTGTAGGCATTGAGAACCGTGTGTGCAGCTGCAGTTTAGATATGGCACCCGGAGTGAGGAAATGGTGAGGTATTGGCATGATGGGCAATTCAGAGGCTGCCCGCTAGCGAGTCGGCGTGTTTCCTGTGGCTGCATAATTAATGAGGCGAGAAGCGGACAATACAGCGCAAAAACTCACCGTTGCGGCTGGCGGGTAAAACATCATTTTCACACCTGCTACCACACTTAGTGCAAATCTGGGACGATTTCGCCCTGGGAGTCCCTGCTGGATTTCCAATGAGTCCAGTAGAATTACCAGTTCATCGGTCGCTTCCAGTAAAACCGAGTTGAAACCTGCTCCAAACCAGTTTGTGCTGTTTGTGGGAGTTGGCTGTGCGCAAATTGGCTCCCAAGTCCCACATGAAAACAGTGACTACACTTCAAAAGCATTGAATTGGCTGTAAATCACTTTGAAACGTCTGGTGATTATGAAAAGCAATCTATAAATGCAGCTCTCTCTTAATCTCAGTAGCCCTGGCACCTCAGATAGGCAGGAGCTGCAGTGTCACAGGTCAAAGCATCACCTTTCTATTTCCGTACGTCACCATTCCTCCACCATCACTGGGTCAAAATCCTGCAATTCTCCCGACCTCTGGGAAAATGATTCACTCCCAGATTGTAAGGATACATGGAGGCTCCCACCACCAGCCTTCTCAAAGCAAGAGGCGAAGGGAATCCAAGACCCCCCCGCAGCGCCCTGGAATGTCCACCCGGCATCGACCCAGGCACCGGAAACGTCAACGGCAATCTCAGCCCTGCAAAGTCCTCCTTACTAACACCTGGGCTCTAGTGCCAAAATTGGGAGAGCTGTCTCGCAGACTAGTCAAGCAACAGCCTGACATAGTCATCCTCATGGAATCATATCTTACAGATAATGTCCCAGACACCACCATCACCACCCCTGGGTATATCCTGTCCGACCGGTAGGACAAACCCAGCAGAGGTGGCGGCATAGTGGTATACAGTCGGGAGGGAGTTGCCCTGGGAGTCCTCCAGGCTCCATGAAGCCTCATGGTATCAGGTCAAACATGGGCAGGGAAACCACATACCGCCCTCCCTCAGCTGATGAACCAGTGCTCCTCCATGTTGAACATCACTTGGAGGAAGCTCTGAGGGTGGCAAGGACACAATGTACTCTGGATGGGGGACTTCAGTGTCCATCACCAAGTGTGGCTCGGTAGCACCACTAACGACTGAGCTGGCTGAGTCCTAAAGGACAAAGTTGCTAGACTGGGTCTGCACCAGGGAACCAACAAGAGGGAAAAACATACTTGACATCATCCTCACCAACCTGCCTGCCGCAGATGCATCTGTCCATGACAGTATCGGTAGGAGTGACCACCGCATAGTCACTGTGGAGATAAAGTCCCACCTTCACATTGAGGATACCCTCCATCGTGTTGTGTGGCACTAAATGGGATAGATTTCGAATAGATCCAGCAATTCAAGACTGGGCATCCGTGAGGTGCTGTGGGCCATCAGCAGCAGCAGAACTGTACTCAAACACAATCTGTAACCTCATGGCCCGGCATATCCCCCACTCTAACATTACTGTCAAACTAGTGGATCAACCCTGGTTCAGTGAAGAGTGCAGGAGGGCAGGCCAGGAGCAGTGCCAGGCAAACCGAAAAATGAGGTGTCAACCTGAAGCTATAAAACAGGACTACTTGCATGCCAACCAGCATAAGCAGCAAGTGATAGACAGAGCTAAGCAATCCCACCACCAACGGATCAAATAAAAGCTCTGCAGACCTGCAAACATCATGAATGGTGGTGGACAATTACATAACTCACTGGAGGAGGAGGCTCCACAAATATCCCCATCCTCAATGATGGAGGAGCCCAGCACATCAGTGCAAAAGATAAGACTGAAGCATTGGCAACAATCTTCAGCCAGAAGTGCCAAGTGGATGATCCATCTCGGCCTCCTCAGATGCCAGTCTTTAGCCATTCAGTTCACTCCACGTGATATCAAGAATCGGCTGAAGGCACTGGATACTGCAAAGGCTATGGGCCCTGACAACATTCTGGCAATAGTGCTGAAGACATGTGCTCCAGAAATTGCCGAGCCCCTAGCCAAGCTGTTCCAGTACAGCTACAACACTGGCATCTACCCAGCTATGTGGAAAATTGCCCAGGTACGTCCTGTACACACAAAGCTGGACAAACCCAACCCGGCCAATTACGCCCCGTCAGTCTACTCTCAATCATCAGTAAAGTAATGGAAGGGATCATCAACAGTACTATCAAGCGGCACTTGTTTAGCAATAATCTGCTCACTGATGCCCAGTTTGGGTTCTGCCAGGGCCACTCAGCTCCTGACCTTGGTTCAAATATGGACAAAAGAGCTGAACTCCCGAGGTGAGGTGAGAGTGACTGTCCTTGACATCAAGGCACCATTTGACCAAGTGTGGCATCAAGGAGCCCTAGCAAAACTGGAGTCAATGGAAATCAGGAGGAAAACTCTCTGCTGGTTGGAGTCATACTTAGCACAAAGGAAGATGGTTGTGGTTGTTGGAGGTCAGTCATCTCAGCTGCAGTACATCACTGCAGGAGTTCCTCAGGGTAGTGTCCTCGGCCCCAACCATCTTTAGCTGCTTCATCAATGTCATTCCTTCCATCACAAAGTTAGAAGTGGGGATGTTCGCTGATGGTTGCACAATGTTCAGCATCATTCGCAACTCCTCAGATACTGAAGCAGTCCATGTTCAAATGTAGCAAGACCTAGACAATATCCAGGCTTGGGCCTACAAGTGGCAAGTAATACTTGTGCCACACAAGTGTCAGGCAATGACCATTTCCAACAAGAGAGAATCCAACCATCATCCCTTGATGTTCAATGGCATTACCATCACTGAATCCCTATCAGCATCCTGGGGGTTACCATTGACCAGAAACTGAACTGGACTAGCCAAATAAATACTGTGGCTACAAGAACAGTTCAGGTGCTAGGAATCCTGCGATGAGTAACTTGCCTCCTGATTCCCCAAAGCCTGTCCACCATCTACAAGGCACAAGTCAGGAGTGTGATGGAATACTCCCCACTTGCCTGGATGAGTGCAGCTCCCACAGCACTCAAGAAGCTGGACACCATCCAGGACAAAGCAGCCCGCTTGATTGTCACCATATCCACAAACATTCACTCCCACTACCACCGACGCACTGTAGCAGCAGTGTGTACCATCTACAAGATGCAATGCAGGAACTCACCAAGGCTCTTTAGACAGCACCTTACAAACCCACAACCACTGACAGCTAGAAGGACAAGGGGAGCAGACAGATGGGAACACCACCTGGAAGTTCCCCTCCAAGTCACTCACCATCCTGATTTGGAAATATATCACCGTTCCTTCACTGTCGCTGGGTCAAAATCCTGGAACTCCCTCCCTAACAACACTGTGGCTGTACCTACACCACATGGACTGGCAGCAGTTCAAGAAGGCAGCTCACCACCACCTTGTCAAGGGCAACTAGGGATGGGCAATAAAATGCTGGCCTAGCCAGAGATGCCCACATCCCATGAATGAATTTTTTTAAAAATATCAAATGAAATGACAAAGCAGAGTTGTAAACACTGGAGTTTGAATGAGGGAGAGAAGGACAGAGGGAGAGAGACAGAGAAAGACATGCATTTCTATAGCACCTTTCATAACCTCAGAACTTCCCAAAGCTCTGTGCAGCCAACGAAATGGACAACCTGGCCATAACCACATTAGGCTTTGTGGGATCTTGCTGTGCGCAATTTGGTCGCTGAGTTTCCTGTGTGAGAACAGTGACTTGAAAAGTCATTGTCCAGGCAGCAGCTGGGGACAGCTTGAGTTTGTGAAAGGCACTATAGAAATGCAAGTTCTTCAGCCTTCCTTCACTGATCCACATTTGTCGACGATGCCGAGTGGAAGGAACCAACGGCGATGTGGTATTCGGAGGAGGGAGGGGGTATGGGGGCACACAGGGGCACAGCTTTTCCATCCAGCACAGAGTCTGGGAGAAAAGAGGAAAAAGCAAACACATTCGGTTGAAAAATGGGAAATACTTGAACAGGATCCCACGGTTGCTGACCAATACAGATCCTCCCGATGTTGTGTCCTCCTGGCATGAATCATCTGTTTGCACAACGTGGGGGAGAGTGTCAGGAACAAGGTGTTCAGACAACAAGTTCGACAGGGAGTGGTGTCAGGGGCACACTGCGCTGCAGTTCTAAACCTCACAATGTCACAGACATTTGGAAACAGTTTTATTATTTTTTAAATCTGTCAATAGTTTACCAGGAACAGGAGGAGGCCATTTGGCATGCTGAAGTCCACTATGTTGATTGTGTTGGCTCTGTATCTTAGCTGCAGATCCACTCACCTTGTCTCCCTGTACACTTGGTGAACGAGTCAGGGAGCTGGGTGGATTGACTGACATCATTCAGACTGCACTGGTTTGTAAATGCAGGAATAAGGCTACACTTGTTTTCCTCCCCGCCCCCCCCCACCCCACCCCACCAGCACTGTGCTGGCAAATGCTGTACGGCTGTTCAGCAGCACAAGTCTTTTCAAATAGGAACCCCACTCTCGTTGCCTTTCCCCTCCTGCTTTTCTCTCTTGGTGAAGTTACATAATCACCCACAGTGTGTGCATGCTTTGAACATCTTGCAAAAAGGATTGTTTTGCTCAGGGGGGGTGGGAGTGGCCCTCCTCACCTGCTCTGAATTTAAACCCTTCTCAGGGAGTTGACGTGACACACACTTCATTTCTTGTTTCTCCTTCCCCGCTTCCATTTTCTCCCCTCCCAGGAATCAGCCTGAAACACCGGGAATCTCCCAGGCTCTATTTGTGCAGGTTTCAGGGTGGGACCGGTGAGGGGTGGATGGAAAAGCAAACATTAAACAGAGGAACAAAGGGAACTCAGAACAAATACATCAACCACTAAAACTTGCAACACAGGTTAATGAGGACATTAAAAAAAGCAAACACTGGTCTTTATTTCTTGAGGGGTAGAATTTAAAAGTACAGAAGTTGGCATATCACGTTATAAACTTTCAGTCAATACTTTGAAAAATTGAACACAAAAAAGCTATTGAGATGGCTGGCACTAATCATGTGATGACCTACAGACAGTATCAAATCTCCTGCAAATACATAATTAAATATAGACATAGGTGAGGTTACCTCACATCTATTTGTGGAATTCGCACATATCGTTGTTTAAGGATGGCCCAACACCTAAAGACTATGGAGCTTCCAGACTGCCTGTCTCCACGCTTCATACTGGACCAAAGGGAAGATCAATTTCAACTTCCCATTGTGTGTCACCATGGCGTCCCCCACCCAAATTAGACTGGATGGGTCTCAAAAGTGTTAACCTAGTGGTCATGTGATCAAAGCTGATTTCGCCCTTATTGCTCTAGAGCCCAACAGATCCATCAGAGGGTACCTCCAGCATTGCCTTTCACTCACCTCTCAATGAGTGCACTGCCGGCAGCACACCCATGGTTGGGCAAGCGCTCGCCATTACAGTATCCCATTTTCACCAGCCTCTTGACCTTAGAGAGGCCCCGCTGCCTCTTGCTGCTCAGGCCCTTGCTCTTCCTGGCCTTGTGCCCACCTGTGATGGGTTCTCCTTCTCATCTGGATGACAGCCATTACCAAGGCAAGGTTGCCTGCAGCCTGCATCATCGACGCCTCAGTGAGTGTGCCAATGAGTTGAAGTGATAAGTTAAGTGGCCATGTTCTTTACAGGTTTCCCTCCATCTCAAAGCAAGCAGGCAAGTCCTAAGCCCTTCACCTGGCCTTAGTCTAGACATGGCATACCCACCTGTTACGGCCGAGATGGGAGAAGTGAACAGTTGATCTCGCCTCACTACTCCACAGGTTACAATATTAATTTAAATGCTGAATTCACTCACCAAAATGTCCAATTATTTACCTTCACTACTGTTACCCAGAATAAAAGATACTTTAACCAGGCTTCATTCAATAAACTCAATGTTTTTTTTTGTAAAACCAATCTTCTTTTTCTTTAACAAATTGCAAGAACCAGTTGACACACAATTGTACCCTGGAAGTATAATTATTTATCCCCTCTTAAAATATCCAGCACACACATTGACACGCAGACACACATTCACATATATACACATAAACAAACGAAATAAGGACAAACAGATAGGGGTCTCTGCAGAGATGGGCTTTGGATGATATCTTTTTAAAATAAAGGAGAAAGTGCTCAAGGTTTCGATAATGTTGATCTGGCGCTTCCTTGTGTGAAGATGGGCCATCAGTCCCAGTAGATACCTAGAGGTTCTCACCAACGGAGCTTCGGCAGAGAGGAGAATATAAAGCTGGATCAATTCTTCTCGTCTCAGCTTTGCAGATTTCCAAATGCAGACAAGTTATAATCAGATGATGACTCTCTGCAAGTTGATAAGCACACACAGAATTTCAGGCAAGGCAGGGAGAGGGCTGGTTCAGGCAGCCTTCTTCTCAGCTTATTCCCCAGGAGACTGAGTTCACAAACAACAGGCCCAATACTTAAAGCTTGACTCTGCCATGTGATTTTCAGTAACTCACTTGCCTGTGCCCTTACCAGTCGCTTCCCCCACCAACAACTGAAGTGATTGCAGCTCAAAACAAATGAACAGCTCTTCCTCCTCAACTACCATGCTGGTCAGGTGCTTTCTTGGTAAAGACATGCTGTTGACAGTTCCAAGGTGAAGTGATGACCCTTTTTAAAAAAAAATCTCCAGATCAGCATCCAAATGTCCAGATAAAGCAATGTCTTTCCAGGTTTTAAAAGAAAAACATAGTTTTCAAGATATGATTCGAACACACCCCACCCCTTCTAGGTAAAGGACATGCTGGAGGACCAGAGTTGGGTGTGCCTGCCGTTAATACATGAGACATTGCTCTTTGATCAGGGTGATGAGAGCCATGTGCGGGAATCCTCAAACAGACACTTTTCTGCTAGTTTCCATTACCCTCGGAACGCTAAAGAGAGACCATTGCCTTGACAGCATGGCAGTACTGACCCACGATCCTTTGGCCATTCACCCGAGTGGGTGGAGCCGTGAGCTGGCTGAGGCCCTCCACCAGCCTCCGCCCCTTGGAGGCATCCAGCTTCCTCTCTCCCTCCCTCCATCCATCCGTGCCTCCGACCGCAGCCGATGGAAAATGGCACGGAATGAACGTCAGCACCACACCTTGCTTGGGACCTCGGTGTTACGTGGCCCGTGAGTCTGGAACGAAGCTGCTGCCATCACTGTCGCCAGGAGAGCACGGGTGACCACCTTTAACATCCAACTGCCTGATAATTATCAGGCTACCCTTCAGCCGGCTGTATGTGCTGACCTTGAACTCCACCAACTCAAGAAAACCTTCCTCCCACCTCAAGAGACCTCACTGACTGACTGCGTGGTCAAGGTCGCTCCTTCATCCATGAAAGCCGCTGTTAGTTTTTTTTTAAACCCCTTGTCTACTCTTTTTCAGCGTCTCTGTTTTAAACCTCTCTCCACCTCCCCTTCTGAAACCCTATTTTGCCCCGGTCACGGTCAACTTGGTTTTGGTGCACATAACTTTTGAGTGAACCAATAATTGGAGCGAAAGGGGAACTGCGCGCTGGAAAAATTAAATCAGGAACTCATTTCAGCAAAGTTACTGAATGGAGAAGTCAGCTGAACGGCTGTGATTCCGCCAGGCTTGCCTTTGTTATTCTGACCACTCATCCCAGACTACCCCTGCTTCCTCTTATTGGAATGATTCATCCTGCTGCTTGTGACAGAACGTCCAGCCGAGATCAGACTCCGCACTTCATCTTCTTGACAGCCAGTTATTCAGTGGAATAAATTCCATTTCAACGCATCTGTCTATTTTGTGCCGCGGACCACATTTCAAAGTCAAATGCGGTGGTCACCACTGGTTGCTTTCCAGCGCGTTCTGCGGAGAGAAAACATAATGAAAACTCACCCTGGCGCCTCACAATAACTTCACTGAAGGAAGAGGTGTTAGAGTCGAGTGTATCAAATTTCAAGGATCGTATATTGAGACTGAATTGCAGGGAAATTCTGATGATTAAAGGAGCTGTTAAAGCCCCCAAAGAGAAGCTGTTTCCTCCGATGGGGGAGTCCAGAACAAGAGGGGGGTGGAGGTGGGGCGGGGGCAAGAAATTAGAAATGAGAATCCGCAGTTTTTGTCTATTTATCCTTTCGCGGGCTGCGGCGTTGCTGGCAAGGCCTGCGATTGTTGTCCCTCCCGAATTGTCCTTGAGAAGGCGCCTGTGAGCTGCCTTCTTGAACAGCTGTAGCCCAACTGCTATAGTTCATGATGATGTCAGAAAGCAAATGACCCAAAGGAAAGTGGAAATCTGGAATTCTCTCCTCCCTGCCCGCCACCCCAAAACAGCTGTGGGTCAATTGAAAATTCAAAACTGAGATTGATAATCTTTTAAATGAAAACCAAATCAACAAAATTGGGAAAAATCAGGCACAGCCCCTAATTCAGGTCAGCTGTAAAACCAAGAACAAAGTTCTAAAGGAAACTTACAAACTTTAAATCAAAATGTGATTAAAGGGGTCAACAAAACACCCCAGTCCCCGCGGTGCCCACCGAGCACAAAACTGAGATTGATGGACTTGTTGTTAGATAAGTGTACTAATGGTATGTCAATTATATTGTTAGGAAACGCACATGGAATGCATTGTTTAATCAAGTACTCAGAGTACTTATAAAGAGAGGCTGCTGGGACCTGGGTCAGTAGGTAGGGAGCAGACATTTGCAATACTGCATTCTGTGAATAAACCTATTGTGAAGAAAAGTATGAGTGTTTAGTTTCATGCTTTACCAACTAGCTTGGAATCAGAGTAATGAAGGGTATTAATGTGTGGAACCAATGTGTGCAGACAGAGCTAAGATACAAATTAACCATGATCTAATTCAATGGTGGAACAGGAACAAGGAGCTGAATGGCCTCCTGCTGTCCTGATGTCCCTCTAACTTCCCCAACTGAGATGGGTAAGCTGATGAATTAATAAATTTGCAGATGAAATCTATTGGTAAATGGATGAGATTAAATGTCAGAACTGTGTTTCCTCTCACTGAGTGCTGTGTAGACTCCTGTAATGTGGGCTGGGTCAGATTGTCAACCCAATGAGAAATGTACAGGTTCAATGCACAGGAAAGTCTTGTTCACATTGTGATGATATGTGTATATTTTTATATTTGTGTTTATGTGTATATATTCTGTGTAGTTAAGGGTAATCTGTGTCTGTGTGTGCCCAGGGTTAATCAAAGGTGAGGTTGTTGGCAGTAGGTTTTTTGTAGAATCTAAGGGTTGAAAGACTAAAGGTTTTATCTTCTTGTATTTTTTTATTGAGCTCTTATGGTGGGTGTTAACTTACAAGGAAACAGAGTAGATCTGAAACTAGCATTTGGGGATGAGTTTTGAAACTGATTTGTAGCTGTTGCATTTCAAAGGAGTCTCAGAGAGATAAAGAACATTTGCAGCTTTCAGGAGGTTTGTTAGTAAACAGGGGCAGGCATTTTAAATTTTATTGACTCAAAATAAAGGAACATAAAAGGCTTTGATGTTTGGGAACCTGAGTTTTCAAAGGGATATTTGAAGACAGTGGAGAACTAAGATGAAAGTATTTATGAAACCGGGATTTCAGTTGTAGTGAATTGCTGTGGGGGTGGTGGGGTGGGGGTGGGCGGAGTGGTGGTGGTGGTGGTGGTGGTGGTGTGGGGTAGGGGGGTCCCACTGAAAGCCATCTCTGGTGTTTTGGAGTGTACTGAGAAATAGTGAAAGTGTTAATTGAAGAAAGCAACTCAGTTTTCGGCCTAGAGAATATTTGTGCTGAGAAACAGTTTGTGTTAAAATCTCCCGTTGGAAAACCCACATCAGTGTGGATTTGTTCTGGGAAGTCATGGATCATACTGCCATTTAAAGTGAGAGCAATTTCTCGGTTTGGGTAATAGTCCCTGGATTTTATGGTTAGAAATCTGTATAAGCTGTTGCCAAAAAGATAGTTTATGTCCCTTTGACAAAGCATTTTGGGGGCTATTTTGGAAGATTTTTTGTTTTCTAACTGTGCATCTTGTATCTTGTGTGTTTCAGTTTAATTTTATTTTCCCTTTTCTTTTTAATAAACATTTAATTTTTCAAATGTGAAAAGTTATCACTGGGGTCCTGTGCTTTTGTGTTGAGCAGCTTTCCCTCCTTGTTTTACAATATGGAAAAAAAAATTATCAGCCGAGATGGATTTCAATCTGACATCTCAGCATTAACATCAGCTGTAGTCGTAATACCTTATAAAGATCTGCCAATAGGTTGTGGAGGCAGATGATCCCTTTGGAGATATCATCTCAGCCTTCAGGAGAGCCAGAGAGCAAATCAGTGGGAAAGGAGGAAATGAAAGGCAGGATCTTATCCATTTGGGAAATGGTGTTATCGCAGGAAGGAAAGGCTGTCAGAATTTCTTTAGGTATGAATTTACCTAAGCTTCTGCCATCTTGCATTGATGGTTTTCCCTGTTGTTGCCAAGTGTCAATGAGGTTTTACTGTCTTGGCTTACCTAACACTGATGAGGTTTTGCTTCCCTTTGACAAACCTGAGATAGTCAGTATAGTTTAACTTCAAACCTTCAATTAAGAACTATTTTCAAAAGCCTCATAGTAAGCACATAGTATTCAGATGACAGGCTGTTCTGCTGCCAGCTCTCTTGGGACCTCTCAGTCATCTGACTACTGATGTCACAGTAGTTATGACACAGCAGACAATGTGTGCCAGGCAGATCAAATCCATGAGGGGAAACTGATTGCGCTATCATAACTGTTTTGCAATTTGTATTTTATTTCAAGTTGCGTGTCTTGAATTCAGAAGTAATAAATCCACCAAGACTTGAGACTTTTTTAAAAAACTAAAATTAAAATATTTATCAACAGAAGCAAATATTTTAAGCACACACATAGGTACACAAATTATTACTATAATAACTCCTAGAATCCCTAATTAACCTGGCTCCCAGTTACACCCCCTTTAAGGCAATGGTCCCAAAATAGATTTTAGATTTTAAACAGATACAGCAAATTAACATAATATCCTGGCCATTGAAATTCAAAATGGCTTTCTCCAGCTTCGGTTTCTGTAGACAACAGGTTTAATGTACAAATATTGAAGGCTTCTTGCAGGTGACTTCACACACTTCTGTTAGACGTTACAATGCCTTCCCCTGACACATAACCTCATTCTCCTTTATATATGTTTCACCCTTTTTGATATGTAAATTCCATTGTTCCCATATGTCTTTGGAACTTTACCATTCACATAATGTAAATCTTTTTATGTTGCTACAATTCTCATTAACCTATTTGAAATTCAAATCCCCCTTCACCTATCTAAAAATGCAAATTCCCTTTACACCTTACATGCTAAGACCCCAACCATGTTTACTCATTAGCATATTAAAGACACTTCTACACCTTACTACTTTTGATAACTTCAACTTGCAGTCTGCTTGGCTACAAAACGTAATTAAATCTCACACACAGACAGAACAATAAAACCCCCATAAACCTACTTGATAGTAAACCAGAAAAATATTATGAAAATTATTATACCTTCATTACACAGTTACATCACAAATATTATCATAGACTCATGAACATATTCATTAACCCATTACTTGACAGAATCTACACTGTGCGCATGCTAATTCTATAATATGAGTGGCAATCATTCAGACACTTCATTGTCAGATTAGCTTTTTCTGGTTCTGACAATTATCATGTGGTGCAACTCTCAGGTGTCATCAATATCACAGCAGCAATACTAGGGAAAGGTTTTTATTATTTTGGGATCCCAGTTTTTGAGTACGCATAATAAAAAAACTCTCAGATCCCAGTGCTTTAGGTTCTAGACATAGCTACAGGGGTTGTGACTGGGTTAGGACTGTGTAGGATCCCTGCTTTCTGTACAATAGATACTCAGGTTTGGGGAGGGGGTTGGTTGGGCATGGATGTCCCAGAGTTGAAGGGCCGGAGATGACCGGTTTCAGAAGTGTCAAGAAAAATTACTTCCCTGATCTTTCTTGGAAGAAGTTATGAAGTTAGAGAAGGGATAAACCATGGAGTGGGTAAGAGGAAGATAAGAATGTTAAATTGGATGCACTGGGTAATGAGATTCAAGGTGGTTCAGAGGACAGGGGTGAGGGGGGAGTACTTGGACTTGGGGCAGGTTGGAATACAGCAGGTTGGAATACATGTAGCTGTGTCCTGAATGAGCAGTTGTTTACAGAGTGTGAAAGGTGGGAGAGTGGCCAACAAAGCATTACCAGAGTTGAGTTTGATCCAAAAAATGGATTTGGCCACACATGGTTTCACACAATTTTTCAGTTCCAGTTTTAATGTAAATAGAGAAAATCTGAGGATTGATGTAAGAGCAGGGGAGGTGATGGAACTGAAAAGTAAAGGGATGAGGCAGACACAGAATAATAAGCTGATACCACTGACTGATAATGATGAATCACACTTTAATGTTTTAACACTGCTTAGTATTACTGTGTCACCATCCTGTATTTGTAATGGGAAGCCACTGATATTCGTTAACTGGCATTTTTTTTAAAAAGAGACAGCTTCCTTTGCTAATGATTAATTTACACAAGTTAGACAGGTATTGGAGAAGTGATGGTCAATTAGAGGGTGTGTGCTACCATGTGAACATGAACATGGGCTTGCTACAGACTGCACATTGTTCGGTGCACCTGACATGTTATGCAATGACGATCAAGCAGATTTTGAGCAACTGTTAACTGTTGCAGCAAACTTTGTCTCCAGATGTATTGGATAAAATTGCTGAGGTAAAATGCCACAGCAATTTCTGCATTTAATACATTAACAACAGCTTGCATTTGTGTAGTGCCTTTGAAGCAGTGAAACATCCCAAGCGCTTCACAGGAGCGTAATCAAATAAACTTGGACACAGGCACATAAAGTTGGCAACCCAGTTGTGGTGTTGCCATTTTCAGTGCAGCTTCACTGTGCAAGTTAACTTAAACAGTCCTGGTAAATACTAGTACAAACTCTCCTTTGTGGATGTGTGAGAGTTTACTTTACATAGAGTCTTATCTGAGTATAAACCTCTTGCTGAGAGAACAGCACTAGTCTCAGTGTTACTTTTGCTAATCCCTTCAAAGCTTGGGCCACTCTGGTAGCATCTGGGCACAGATATTTGATGTGGTTTGATGCTCCTGTGTGGTAATCCTTGACCATAGCATTATGTGACTCCAAATGTAGCTGACGTTTTGCATCTTCACACTGAGGAACAAGCTCCAGCTGTCTCAGAAGGCCCTCGAGTGGATTGCTAACATTAATGTCAGTTCTCAAATATTCCGGCTTGTGCTACACTCTTGATTAAATCCAACAGCAAAGGGAAATGAAATGAGTATTTTTTTCTGAATAAATGCCCTTCACTGTTTTAGGATGTTTAGATTCTAAGGAAAGGAGAGGATCTGGCTCAAAGTTTAAGATTTATAAAGGGTGTGAAGGAAATACCAGTGACAGTTGGAATGATGGGGTTGGAAAGAGCCATAGGAAATGAGAAGGTGAGGTTGGGTATGTGGATCTTATATTTGTCTCAGAGGTTTGAAATGGAATGTTAGATAACTATTCCAGAAAACAATGTTAGGGCTCAGGACCTGCTGGGATTTGGCGAATCATTATTGAGGGCCAAAGTTTGTAAGGAAATTACAGAGAGGTGCAAGAATTATGGAGTAGTTCTCATGGGGACTTTATCTTACTTTAGTCTGGACCAGTGGTAATGTAAAGTGCAAAGAGGGGCTGAGGTTCCTAGAGTGCGTTCAGGGAAATTTTCTACAGCAGTATGTTTCCAGTCCAACAAAAAGGGAAACACTGCTAGATATGGTTCCTGTGAATAAAATTGGCAAAGTGGATTAAATGTCAGGTGACAGTGATCATTGGATCATAAGGCCTAGGTTGGCTATGGAAAGGACAAAGAACAATCAGAGCAAAACTAATTAACGAGGGGAAAGCCAACTTCAAAGGGGCAAGAATACATTTGACCCAGATAAATTGGAATCAAGGGTTGTCAGGCAAAGTGGTGCCTGAACAATGCACTGCATTCAAGAACAATTGAGGCATATTCCCATAAAGGGGAAAGGTAAGGCAAACAAATCCAGAGCTCCCTGGATGACAAAAGAGATAGAGTTAGGATGAAGAAGAAACAATGTGCTTATGATAGATGTCAGATGGATAATACAATCGGGAACCAGGCTGAATGTAGAAGATTCAGAATTGATGTAAAAAAGCAAATGAGAAAAGCAAAGAGAGTACGAGTAGAGACTGGTAGCTAACATAAAGAGAATCCAAAAGTCCTCCACAGACATATAAATAGTAAAAGGGCGCTAAGAGGAGGAGTGGGGCCAGTTAGGGACCAAAAAGGGATTTACATACGGAAGGAGGAGGACTGGCTGAGATATAAAATGACTATATAAGATGACTTTGCATCTGTCTATATCAAGGAAGCAGATCCTGTGCAGGCCATGGTTATAGAGAAGGTAATTTAGGCACTTCAAGGGTTTACAATTTATAAGTAGGAGGTATTGGATAGGCAGTCTATGTCTAAAGGCACCAGGACCAGATGAGATGCCTCCAAAGATACTGAGGAAAGTGAAAATGGAAATTGCAGAGGCACTGGCCATAATTTTCCATTCTTCCTGAAACTCAGGGGTGGTGCTGGAGGACTGGAGAACTACAAATGTTACAAAAGGGGTTAAAGATAAGCCCAGCAACTGCAGGCCAGTCAATTTAACCTTAGTGCTGGGGAAGCTTCTGGAAAAGATATTTTGGGTCATAATTAATAGTCACTTGGGGAAATGTGGGTTATTTCAGAAAAGCTAACATGGATATGTGAAAGGCGAATCATGTTTAACTAACTTGGTAGAATTTTTTGATGAGGTAACTGAGGGTTGATGAGGCTAGAGCTTTAGATGTGGTGTACGTGGACTTCCAAAAGGCATCTGATAATGTTTTGAGCAAAGTTGGAGCTCATGGAATAAAGGAGACAAGTTGCAACGTGGACA
Source organism: Carcharodon carcharias (assembly GCF_017639515.1). Classification (NCBI taxonomy): domain Eukaryota; kingdom Metazoa; phylum Chordata; class Chondrichthyes; order Lamniformes; family Lamnidae; genus Carcharodon; species Carcharodon carcharias. The sequence goes on along the minus strand of NC_054483.1, from coordinate 27,531,824 downwards.
CAAAATTGGCTTAGTGACAGGAAGCAGATAATAACGATTGATGGATGTTTTTTTGGACAGGGTACAATTTCAAAATCTGAGCAACACAAAACTTGGAAGTGTTGTGAACTGTGAGGAGGACAGTGTAGAACTTTAAAAGGACATAGACAAGTTGGTGAAATGGGTGGAGAAGTGACAGATGAAATTTAACGCAGAGAAATGTGAAGTGATTCATTTTGGTGGGAAGAAAAGGAGAGACAATCTCAAAGAAAGGATTCAATTATAAAGGGAGTGCAGGAGCAGAGGGATCTGGGGGTATATATGCATAGATGATTGAAGGTGACAGCACAAGTTGAGAGGGGTGAATAGATCATGCTGTGTCCTAGGCTTTATTAATAGGGATGTAGAGAGCAAAAGCAAGGAAGTTATGTTAAACTTGAATAAAACACTGGTTTGACCTCAGCTGGAGTGTTGCATTCAGTTCTGGGTGCCACACTTCAGGAAGGATCTGAAGACATTAGAGAGGGTCAGAAAAGATTCACGAGAATGGTTCCTGGGGTGAGGAACTTCAGTTTTGTAGATCGATTGGAGAAGTTGAGGCTGTTTTCCTTGGAGAAAAGAAATGAGATTTGATGGAGGTGTTCAAAATCATGAGGGGTCTGGACAGAGTAGATAGGGAGAAAATGTTCAGAGGGCACTGATTTAAAGTAATTGGCTAAAGAAGCAATGGAGACATGAGGAGAAACTTTCATGCAGCGAATGGCTGAGTTCTAGAATGTACTGCCTGACAGTGTGGTGGAGGTAGGTTCAATCGAGGCATTCAAGAGGGAATTAGATTATTATCTGAAAAGGAAGAAATGTGCAGGGAAAGGGAGAGAAGGTGGGAGAATGGCACCTCGTGAAGTGCTCCTTAAGAGAGGCAGCGCAGACTCAAGGCATGACCTCCTTCTGTGCTGGAAATCTTTCTCAGCCCTCTTTCTATGAGGTATTGGGGAGAAATTCTGGATTGGCAATAGGCCTCTCTTTCTGCTTCTATCTGGAGGTGGGAGGAGGGGGCGGGGGTATGCAGATTGGAAGCCCACAAATAATAGCACATAGGAGCCTGATGACTTCTTCTGGTCCTTGATGTCTAACATAATATTACAGATCATGATGTAGCACAGCAGAGGATTAGACAACATTCTGAGCCTGGTGATTACAGTCGCATGCTGGGCTGTCCTTGAAAATTCACTTGTAGAAGAGGTGTGATGTCCTTGCACGGAGAGTGTAGATCACTGCAGGAAATTATACCCTGGAGGCCCTGCCCTCTGTCAGTTACTTTACCCTCCAGCGTATGTCAGGAGGTGAGATATCAGACAGGGCCTGCAGCCATTGGACAGCTGTTGATCTGTGTTCTACTGATTATCCACATGATGTGTTGAGGACAGTGTCCAAGTGTTTTGTGTGACTGCTCCCTGTGCCCAACCCCCAACCCCGAGGGGAGCAGTATTCTGCTGAAGAGTTCACTAGGGCCAGGCAAGCAGTGTGAAGAGTGTGGGCACTGGATCCCCCCCACCGCCACCCCCCCGCCCCCCCCAACCCCCTGCTGTGCCTGCTAACTTCCACAAAACTATTACTCTAGCCTTGGTCTTCTCTGTGGCGCAATTTTAGTCATTTATGGGAGCTGACACTGATCCAGGTGACTCAACGATTCATCCAAGCTGAAACCAAGTTAAAGTTAACAAGTAACTTGTCCCAGTGATGTAACCAGGTGCAGTTAAACAGAGGTAGCTAATGGAGCAGGAAATAGTCACTGAACTGATGTCAGGTATTTATTTTTGATACTGGAAAGACTCATGCAGGAAACGTCCCCAGCATCACAGATTCCAGTCTTCAGCCAATTTGATTCACTCCACATGATATCAAGAAATGGCTGAAGGTACTGGATACTGCAAAGGCTATGGGCCCTGACAATATTCTGGTAATTGTATTAAAAACTTGTGCCCCAGACCTTGCCGCGTCCCTAGCCAGGCTGCTCCAGTACAGCTACAGCACTGTCATCTATCCGGCTATGTGGAAAATTGCCCAGGTATGTCGTGGACTCAAAAAGAAGGGCAAATCCAACCCAGCCAATTACAGCCAATCAGTCTACTCTCCATCAGTGAAGTAATGGAAAAGGTCATCAACAGTGCTATCAAGTGGCATTTGCTTAGCAATAACCTGCTCACTGATGCCCAGTTTGGGTTCTGTCAGGGCCATTCAGCTCCTGACCTCCTTACAGCCTTGGTTCAAACATAGACATAGGAGCTGAGCTCCAGAGGTGAGGTGAGAGTACTGCCCGTGACATCAAGGCAGCATTTGACCAAGTGTGACATCAAGGAGCCCTAGCAAAACTGGAGTCAATGGGAATCAGGGAGAAAAATCTCCACTGGTTGGAGTCATACCAACACAAAGAAAGATGGTTGTGGTTGTTGGAGGTCAATCATCTCAGTACCAGGACATCACTGCAGGAGTTCCTCAGGGTAGTGTCCTTGGCCCAACCATCTTCAGCTGCTTCATCAAAGACCTTCCTTCCATCATAAGGTCAGAAGTGGGTATGTTTGTTGATGATTGCATAATGTTCAGCACCATTCGTGACTCCTCAGATACTGAAGCAGTCCATGTCCAATATAACAAGACCTGGACAACATCCAGGCTTGGGCTGACAAGTGGCAAGTAACATTCAGGCCACACAAGTGCCAGGCGGTGACCATCTCCAGCAAGAGAGAATCCAACCATCACCCCTTGACATTCAATGGCATTACCATCACTGAATCCCTCATTATCAACATCCTGGGGGCTACCATTAACCAGAAACTGAACAGGACTAGCCATATAAATACTGTGGCTACAAGAGCAGGTCAGAGGCTGGGAATCCTGCGATGAGTAACTCACCTCCTGACCACCCCCCACCCCCCACCCCACCCCTCCAAAAACCTGTGCACCATCTACAAGGCACAAGTCAGGAGTGTGATGGAATATTCTCCATTTACCTGGATGAGGACAGCTCCCACAACACTCGAAGCTGGACACAGTCCAGGACAAAGCAGTCACTTGATTGACACCAAATCAACAAACGTTTCCTCTCTCCACCACCAATGCACAGTAGCAGCAATGTGTACCATCTACAAGATGCACTGCAGGAACTCACCAAGGCTCCTTAGACAGCACCTTCCAAACTTACGACCACTGTCATCTAGAACAACAAGGGCAGCAGATACATGGGAACACCGCCACCTGGAGCTTCCCTTCCAAGCCACTCACCATCCTGACTTGGAAACATATCGCCATTCCTTTACTGTTGCTGGGTCAAAATCCTGAAACTCTCTCCCTAACAGCACGGTGGGTGTACCTACACCACATGGACTGAAGCGGCTGAAGAAGGCAGCTCACCACCACCTTCTCAAGGGCAACTAGGGATGGGCAATAAATGCTGGCCCAGCCAGCCATGCCCACTTCCCATGAATGAATAAAAAAAGGAGTATCAGCCTCAGAGCACAAACTTCACACCAGCATCACACTGCATGGGGCGAGGCAGAGATTGGGGTGTCCATGGCTGGTCCACCACAGTACGAAGCAGGGAGTGTAAATAGGAATAGCCTGGGGCCAAATGACTTACATTTACATGGACTGTCAGTGGGGAGCCTCAGCCAGTCACCAAGTAAATCACAAGTGTACACAGTGAGAGTGTCATCCTTGTATTGACTCTGGGGATTAAATTCACTTGGTATGCTGTGGTACACCTTCTCAAAGCCTGTTCCATGTCTTCCCTATTTATAGTGGGAAGCAGACAACAGGTCCAGCCTGTTAAATTCATCCCTCCAGTACCATATAGCACCCCACTTCATTAGGAGAATTCCACTGTTGCCTTATCTGGCAGATTGTTCTGAAAGATTTATGACTCTGAGGAAAGAAATTCTCCTTAATTAGCTGCTTTAAAATCTCGTTGACACACATTTCTAACAATGTGCAATGTGTTACATTTTTCAAAGTTATATTTGATTTACTATTTGTCTGGCTGATGTTTGACTGTAGAGCATTTGCTGCCTTCTCGGCCTCTTGTGATCTCTTCATTTTTATCTTGTTAGAAAAGCTGATTATTTTAGAATTAATTTTGGCATTATTCATGACTGTGTACATGAGAAGCAACAGCAGTCAACGCCAAGCTCCTTCCTCAGTACTCCCTTACAATATCCACCAAGACTTACATTTCCCTCAAGTATCCTCAAACCCAATTTTATTTTCTTGCTGTGGTCACCTCTGTATGCTGAATTAAATGGGAACTTCTTACACAACCTGCTCACTGCAACAAAGTTGACCCACACCTCTGATAATGCAAAACACATCATTATTGTTGAATGATGATATTGTGGGATCATCCTCATGAACCCATAACACAGAAACATTTACCATGTGCTATTCGAGTGGAGCTCACAACTGTTATGCACTGTTCCACAACCCCTCGGTTTATATGATGACCATTCTGCCTGAAATAGTGTTCTCTCTGTAACTCTGTTGGAAGTCAGTTGGTGGGTTTGGAGATGTTGTGGGATGTGATACTCTTCAGACACTGGGCCTGGCCAGGTGGACTGCAGGATGATCCAGTCCTATGCATCCTACGTGAGGTGAGAGACCTGACGAAGAGTCCCAGTGACATGATTTAATAACTCTGGAGGTACACCGAGAGATTCCTCCCACATGACTGCTTGCATCCAAACAGCCCGAACAGTCAACCAAGCCTTTTCTTTGTGTCTCCCATATTTTAATCAATAATGAAAACAAGAGGATGCACCATTTTTAGAAAATGTCCCCCTAACTTTTCTGTGAAGTTTAGCTCGCAGAGTGTTGGGTGGGATGATGCCACATTAATCTTTAATTCCTGGTGACTGTCGGACAATCCTGGAGGGCTGGCACCTCTTCACAAACTTATTCAAATCCACCGATCCAGTCTTTATTCACTCAGCTGGCCAAATAACCCAACAACTGACTCTAAATCTGATGCCAGATGTGGAAAAGTATGTCTGTGTGAAATCCAGAGTAGCTTTGCCAATTTTGTTTGGACTTCTTCCCAGAGGTTTCATGATGCAAAATTTTCTCCAATTAAATATTGGGAAGACTGAAGCCATTGTTTTTGGTCCCTGCTCCAAACACTGTTCCCCAACCATTGACTCAATTCCTGTCCCTGGCAACTGTCTCAGGCTGAACCAGTATCCTTGGAAGTTTTGGTGTCACATCTGACCTGGGATAAGCTTCTGAACTCATATTGGTGTCATCACTGAGCCCATTTCCACCTCTGTACGATCACCCAAATTCAGCTCACCTGCTGCTGAAACCCTCCATTAATGTCTTTATTACCTTTAGACTCGACTATTCCAACACACTCCTGGATGGTTTTTTTTTTTTATTCATCCATGGGATGTGGACATTGCTGGCTGGGCCAGCATTTATTGCCCATCTCCAATTGCCCTTGAGAAGGTGGTGGTGAACTGCCTTCTTGAACTGCTGCAGTCCATGTGGTTTAGATACACCCAAAGTGCTATTAGGGATGGAGTTCTTGGATGGTATCAAGCTTCTTGAGTGTTGTGTGAGCTGCACTCATCCGGGCAATTGGAGAGTATTCCATCACTCTCCTGACTTGTGCCTTGTCGATAGTGAACAGGCTTTGGGGAGTCAGGAGGTGAGTTACTCATACTCATCACTGGATTCCTAGCCTCTCACCTACTCTGGTAGCCACAGTATTTATATGGCTAGTCCAGTTCATTTTCTGGTTAATGGTAACCCCCAGGATGTTGATAGTGGGGGATTCAGTGATGGTAATGCCATTGAATGTGAAAGTGTGATGGTTGGATTCTCTCTTGTTGGAGATGGTCATTGCCTGGCACTTGTGTGGCATGAATGTTACTTGCCACTTGTCAGCCCATAGCTTGCTGTATTTGGACATGGACTCCTTCAGTATCTAAATGGTGCTGAACATTGTGCAAACATCAGTGAACATCCTCACTTCTGACCTGATGATGGAAGGAAGGTCATTGATGAAGCAGCTGAAGATGGTTGGGCCGACCACACTACCCTGAGGAGCTCCTGTGGTGATGTCCTAGAACTGAGATGATTGACCTCCAACAACCACAATCATCTTCCTTTGTGCTGAGTATGACTCCAACCAGTGGATAGTTTTCCTCCTGATTCCCATTGACTAAAGTTTTTTCAGGGCTCCTTGATGCCACACTCAGTCAAATGCTGCCTTGATGTCAAGGGCAGTCACTCTCACCTCACCTCCGGGAGTTCAGCTCTTTTGACCATGTTTGAACCAAGGCTGTAATGAGGTCAGGAGCTGAGTGGCCCTGGCAGATCCCAAACTGTGCTTTAGTGAGTAGGTTATTTCTAAACAAGTGCCACTTAATAGCACTGTTGATGGCCTCTTCCATTGCTTTACTGATGATTGAGAGTAGACTGATGGAGCGGTAATTGACTGGGTTGGATTTGTCCTGCTTTTTGTGGACAAGTCATAACTGGGCAATTTTCCACATAGCTGAGTAGATGCCAATGCTGTAGCTGTAGTAGAACAACTTGGCTAGGGGTGCAGTAAGTTCTGGAGCACAAATCTTCAGTACTATTGCTGGAATATTGTCAGGCCCCATAGCCTTTACAGTATCCAGTTCCTTCAGCCATTTCTGGATTTCACGTGGGGTGAATCAAATTGGCTGAAGACTGGCTACTGTGATGCTGGGGATCTTTGGGTGAGGCCGAGATGGATCATCAACTCGGCACGTCTGGCTGAACATTCTTGTCTTTTGCACTGCTGTGCTGGCTCCCCCATCAATTGTGGAGCCTCCTCCTCCAGTGAGTTGTTTAATTGTCCACCACCATTCACAACTGGGTGTGGCAGGACTGCAGAGCTTAGATCTGATCTGTTGGTTGTGGAATTGTTTAGCCCAGTCTAACACTTGCTGCTTATGCCGTTTGGCACGCAAGTAGTCCCTTGTTATAGCTTCACCAGGTTGACATCTCAATTTTAGGTAAGCCTGGTGCTGCTCCTGGCATGCCCTCCTGCACTCTTCATTGAACCAGGGTTGATCCCCTGGCTTGATGGTAATGGTAGAGTGGGCAATATAAAGTTACAGATTGTGTTCAAGTACAATTCTGCTGCTGATGGTCCACAGCGCCTCATGGATGCCCAGTCCTGAGTTGCTAAATCTGTTTGAAATCTATCCCATTTGGCATGGTGGTTGTGCCACACAATATGATGGAGGGTATCCTAAAAGTGAAGACAAGACTTTGATTCCACAAGGACTGTCTAGCAGTTATGCCCTTTAGGACTTGGCCAGCTTGGTCAGTAGCGGGACTACCGAGCCACTCTTGGTGATGGACATTGAAGGAACAACTCCTATTGCTCCTGTGCTCGTTGACAATGCAACATCTTGATTTTAAAATTCTCATCCTTGTTTTCAAATATTTGTTGTCTTTTCCCTCCCTGTCTCTGTAATCTCCTCCAAAGGCTCCTTTGACAACATCTTTTAACCTCTGGCTGCTACCACCTAAAACAACAAGGGCAGCAAACACAAGGGAACACCATCACCTGCAAGTTCCCCTCCAAGCTACTCGCCATCCTGACTTGGAAATATATTGCCTTTACTTCACTGTCACTGGGTCAAAATCCTGGAAATTCCTCCCTAACAGCACTGTGGGTGTACCTACGCCACATGGACTGCAGCGGTTCAAGAAGGCAGCTCACCACCACCTTCTCAAGGGCAACTAGGGATGGGCAATAAATGCTGGCCTAGCCAGCGATGCCCACATCCCATGAAAGAATAAAAAATGTGCTTTACCATTGCAGGCTATGTCTTCAGCTGCCTGGCCCTAAATTTGGAATTTCCTCCTTAAACCTCTCCACCTGCTGACCTCTCTCACCTCCTTTAACTCTGAAACCTAACCTCTGTCCAATCAGGTGCCCTAATACCTCCTTATGTATCTGTCCTTAATTTTGCTTTCTGATTTTTTTTTGCAAAAATATACTTTATTCAGAAGATATCTTCAAGAACTTTACAAAACAGTTCAAAATGGTCAGTACAGAAAGTGCAATGACGTTCAAATTTTCCACATAGATAACATTGCGCTCTGAGATGCTTCAATAAAATTGAGATATATGTAATATTTGCTGTATACATTCAATGTCAGTCATACAGCCCAAGGGCTTCTACACAATTTCCTCCCCCTCTGTGCACTATGGCTGAAAGGCCTTAGAAAGTGACCTTCCCCCATTGAGACACTAGGGCAGTGCCTCAAGCTTCACTGCATTCCTCAGCATATAGGCCTGAACCTTGGAATGTGCCAGTCTGCAACACTTTTTTATTTTGTTTGCAAAAATATACTTTATTCATAAAATAGCTTAAAACATTACGAAACATTTCAAATGGTCATTACAGAAAGTGCAATGATGTTCAAATTTTGAGACCAGTTCTGATGTTCAAATTTGGAGACCAGTTCTGTGCTGAGAAAAGTTGTCACTTTGAAGCAGTCATCCAGTTTCAAGCCAGAGAATACTTTGTTTTCAGAAAACAATCTGTTTCTGATAAAAACAAAAAACTGCGGATGCTGGAAATCCAAAACAAAAACAGAATTACCTGGAAAAACTCAGCAGGTCTGGCAGCATCAGCAGAGAAGAAAAGAGTTGACGTTTCGAGTCCTCTGAACTCGAGTGTGGAAGAGAGTGAGAAGTTGTCTGGTGTACTTTATAAAGCAGCAGCAGTTTTTGCCTTGGGTAATATGACTGATTTAATATGGTTAAAAATCTATGAGGGAGCTGTTGCCAAGTAGTGTATTTTGACCAAGTGGTTTTGCAGGGGGGACGGGGGGAGGAATGTTGTGTAAGACTGTTTAACTGTAATTTTAATCTTGTGTGCTTGAGTTTATTTTCCCCTGTTAATAAATCTTCTAATTTTAAAATCCTAAAAGTGTTGCTGGGGTTCTTTGCTTCTGGGATCAGTGGTTTCCCCTTGTTTTCAAAATACAAAAAAAAAAGTTATGATCAGCAAGACAAGTGTTTGCATTGCAACAATTCCTTTCTGGGCTAACAGGACACTTAGAAAATATCAATGGGATTAGACAAAGTCAACATGGATTTATGAAAGGGAAATCGCATTTGACAAACCTCCTGGAATTCTTTGAGGACATAACTAGCAGAATAGATAAGGGAGAATCAGTGGATGTGGTGTATTTGGATTTTCAGAAAGCTTTGATAAAGTCCCACATAAGAAGTTAGTGTGTAAAATTAAAGCACATGGGATTGGGGGCAATATATTGGCATGGATTGAGAATTGGTTGACAGACTGGAAACAGAGAGTAGGAATAAATGGGTCTTTTTCCAGACGGCAGGCGGTGACTAGTGGTGTACCGCGGGGATCAGTGCTTGGGCCCCAGCTATTCACAATATATATCAATGATTTGGATGAGAGAACCAAATGTAATATTTCCAAGTTTTCTGACGACACGAAATTTGGTGGCAACGTGAGTGACGAGGGTGTTAAGAGGCTTCAAGGTGACTTAGACAGATTGAGTGAGTGGACAAATACATGGCAGATGCTTCCGTGCTCGGTGGACACTGCGGGGACTGGGGTGCTTTATTGACCCCTTTTATCACATTTTGGTTTAAAGTTGTAAGTTTCCTCTAAACTTTGTCCTTGGTTTTACAGCTGACCTGAATTAGGGGCTGTGCCTGATTTATCCCAATTTTGTTAATTTGGTTTAATTGTTTTGACTCTACAAGAGTTACATGGCAGATGCAGTATAATGTGGATAAGTGTGAAGTTATCCACTTTGGTAGGAAAATCAGAATGGTAGAGTATTACTTAAATGGTGATAGATTGGGATATGTTGATGTACAAAGGGTTCTTGTACACCTATCACTGAAAGCAAACATGCAGGTGCAGCAAGCAGTTAAGAAGGCAAATTGGTCTTCATTGTGAGAGGACTTGAGTACAGGAACAAGGATGTCTTACTGCAGCTGTTCAGGGGCTTGGTGAGACCACACCTGGAGTATTGTCTGCAATTTTGGTCTCCTTACCTAAGGAGGGAGTGCAGCGAAAGTTCACCAGTCTGATTCACCTGGGATGATAGGACTGTCGTATGAGGAGAGACTGGGCCGACTAGGCCTGTATTCACTGGAGTTTAGAAGAATGAGAGGGGATGTCATTGAAACATATAAAATTCTGACAGGTTAGGACAGACTGGATGCAGGGATGATATTCCCTCTGGCTGGGAGGTCAATAACAAGGGGGGTCACAATCTCAGGATACGGGCTAGACCACTTAGGACTGAGATGAAGAGAAACTTCCTCACTCAGAAGGTGGTGAACCTATGAAATTCTCTACCACAGAAGGCTGTGGAGGCCAAGTCACTGAATATATTTGAGAAGGAAATGGACTGTAAACGCGTCAAGGGGTATGGGGAGAGCGCGGGAGTACGGTGTTCAATTAGAGGATCAGCCTTGATCATATTGAATGGTGGAGCAGGCTGGAAGGGCCGAATGACCTCCTCCTGCTCCCATTGTCTGTTTCTACAAGTTGCCCTCTCGGATTCAACTCGCTCAGCGGATGACACCGGCCGCGGTCATAACACAGGAGAAGAACCTCAAATCCTGGAGGTTCAAGGGGAACCATGTAGGATTGGCTGAACCCAGAGGCTGCCTCCTGACAGCATCTTCTGGAGAGAGAGAGAGAGAGAGAAAAAGTTATTACCCATTAGGGAAGTCACTTTTTCCTTCATGCCTTTTTGCTTATTTATATTCCTGGGTTGTTTTTTTTTTTGTTAAACCTGATTTGAAATTTCTTCAAGGTGGAATAAATGTTTGTCGACTGACATTGAGAACCCTGAGCTCCTCGCAACTTAGCAGCAGTAGCAGCAGCACAGCCTCCCACCAGGCTGAGCTGTCTATTTCCGTCAGGACAATGAATCATTTGAAGTAAAACTGAACCCAGTGCCTGAGAGCTCTGCCTGTTTGGCTCTCTTAAGCAGCAGCGGTTCCGCCCCCTTTCGTAAGGGGAGCAGCCATCTTCACTGTGTGGCGGAAATAAAAACACATTTCCCGCAGCAGCTGGAAGGTTTTCCTCCGCAGCTTTTCAGGTAGGTTTGCGGGCGCAGTTGCGCTTTGTCTGCTGAAGAACAGCGGGCGTTCGTGCTGTTGCCAACCAAGTTCGCAGGCGTTGGCAGTGTCTCTGTTTCTCTGGCAGGTAGACTGGTTGGGTGGGTGGGTGAGTTTTACGTGGGAAAAGTTGACGCTAACATTTTTTTCCCCCCAGTTTCTTGGGGTTGACGTTTATTTTGAACGGATGGGGAGACGCTTTGCTTTTTTGCAAAGTTGCTTTACCTCTGTTCCCAACAGGTAAGCGATTTGTTTGTTGGAGCTGAGGTGGGACTGAAGGCAGAGGCGCGAGTTTTGTTCAAATACTACAGGGGTCCCGCTGCCCCTGTGAAAGGGACACCGACACCTTTTTTAGGCAAGTTTGCCCTCCCCATTCACCTGTGTCCTTCTCCACCCTCCCCCATTCACCTGTGTCTCTCTCTCTCTCTGGGAGTTTTGTGATCTGCCTTGCAGAGTGCTTTCCCCAATGAATGATTGATTTATTTTTAACCAGTTGCCATTTCAATGCAGCAGCCGACAGTGCACCTGCTGTCCATCCCTGGTTTGTCGTGTAACTCTTTCGAGTACAAACCCGTTTCCATCTGTTTCAGATGAAGTTACATTGTTTCATAGTTTGCCATTGTGAGATTTGAACTCTTGATCTTGGGGTTACAAACCCAGTACCATAACCACTTGGCTATTTAGGCACCTGCCTGGTCGGTCCTACTCTGCCTAAATAGCCAAGTGGTTATGGTACTGGGTTTGTAACCCAAAGATCAAGAGTTCAAATCTCACAATGGCAAACTATGAAACAATGTAACTTCATCTGAATAGGAACAGATGGAAACGTGTTTGTACTCAAAAGAGTTACTCTGCAATCTCCATTGGAGCCTTTTCAAGCTTGGTCCAGTTTGCAGTGAAATGAAATGTGTCGCCAGTCCCGAATCCCAACGGGGCATGGAGCTGAAATGTCTACTTTTCCCCCAGCCCCTTTCCCATTCTCCTTTTTAGGCTCTGCCATCCCTGCTCTGTGCTTTCAGCGCTTACTGTTTCACTTTGATATTTCGCTTTATGAAGTCATGACTTTGTGTTGAATGAATTTGGATTTTGACCTGGGTATGGAAAGAAAGGAAGAACTTGCATTTCTATAGCACCTTTCACAACCTCTGAGCAGGCAGAGGCACCTACCAGCCAATGATGCACTTGTTGAAGTGTGGTCACTATTGCAATGTTGGAAAGGCAGAGTCAGTTTGTGCACAGCATTCTCCCACAAAGAGCAGTGTGATCATGACTGGACAACCTACCTTGCTGATGTTGGTTGAGGGATAAATACCATCCCGGGTGATATTTATTAAATACAGCACCTCACTCCCATTGACACTTCAAGAGCTGTCGTATCTAAGCTGCCTCTGCTGCCCTCTGTTCAGTTGTGGCTCCTGGACAGCTGCAGCTTCATGGAAGCCAACTTTCCAGATTTGTGACTAGGCAGCGTGGTTGTGAGCTGGCTTTTGGGGACTGCTGCCATGATGTGAAGTTTGCTGTGGTGTGCCTGTCAGCTCCTGCTGATCATTGTGGACTCTGCAACATGCAGGATGCAACTGCTGTTCCTGATCCCTTGTTCACACTCTTGACCTGAACTTATCTTTCAGCCCACTTTGCACTTGGTGACTTTTCATTCTGCATCTGTATTCTCTCTCTTTGCATCATTTTGCTCCTTTTTCATATAATTGGGCAGGACAGCTGGAGGCCATTCAGCCCACTTGAGTTTGCACTGTGTCTTTGGATGAGCTTTCCATTTCGTCCCACTCCCCTGCAATTTTTCCCTTGTCAGTATGGTACTGAGGCAGTGTTTGTGTTGTATTGCAGTCTGTGCATTGCCAATCTGCTCCATACATTTCTAGTTCTTGTGTAATGAGGTTTACAGTTTCCTCAATCTTTACACCTTGTTTGCAGAGTTGCACCACTGCACTGGAACCCAGCAGTGGGCTTCAGCAAGGGCTTTGTTGCACTCATGGATGTGATAGACTCTTAGTTTCCATCTCACCAGTCACACAAAACTTTGACAGTTCCAGGGTCTAGGCTGCCTAGTCCCGAGTGATCCTCAGGTCCTTGCTGAAAAATGTCCATGTGAATCAGGTAATGGGAGAAAAGATTTTTAAAAAGTGGAAATCCTGGTTGAAAGAAATAAATCCTGGAATCGCACAATCCTTCAGTCAGCCATTGGAAAGAAAACAGACAAAACGTTTTTGGGATGGATTGTTCCATTAGCTGGAAACCAAATGTGTCGATCTGGGGTTGCATGTCCCAAAATTCATCAACTTGTCTTTGTAACCTCGCTGACCTTGCACATGTTGCCACATTTTGCTGTTTGGGAATTTCTTACTGTCCGTCCGTCTGTCTTTTTTCATTGATTGGACTTGCGAGTTGTATGCCAGCTCACAAAGGAAGATATCTTCGATCTGAAGGTCTCATATGCACTTCACTCAATTGGACTGGGAGATGCTGAGACAACATCAGAAAGAACTTTGTGTTCTTTGGACAGAAGTGTCTTCCAAAGCTAATTATCTGTTCTGCAGATGAGAATCTACAATTTGGGACTGTGCAGCACCAGTTGATCTTTGAGACAATGCATTGCCTTGAAGCAAAGTCTGTATCGTTTGCAGCTGACTATTGTCAGGCTCGAGGATTCAATTGGTGCCAATTACGTTCCTCTATCAGATCACGGGGTGTGCAGAAAAGGACAAAAGCTTCTGTGTGATACTGAGTTCATCACCTTAAAGAGCCTCCATAGAGGTCAAACGCCATCTGAATGTTGCCTCACCTCTGTGTCATTGCAATCATTGATCGCTCTATGAATGAATGACTGCTCTCTTCATGTTGAGGCTGCACATTGTGGGGAAGGAATTTACACAGGGTTTCAGCAGGATGTGCACCTGTTTGCATTGCTAGGCTGCAATTGTAGGTTCTCCCCTTGGAGAGAGAATTGTACCTGGGTGTGGGTATGTGTGTGTACCTGTCTCCCAGCAGTTGGTAATGTAACTGTTTACCTAGTGCAAAAAGTGTTGAGGGGGGGTGCTTTTTACCCCCTGGTATTTTTAATTCTAAGTTGCCTGGGCAACAGTCAGCTCAGCCCCAAGCTTTATAATTCCCTCCCTAACTTGTTCTCCCCCTCTCCTCATTCAGGACGCTCCTGTGTCTTCAGCTGCCTGAATCTCGAGCTCTGGAATTTCTTCCCTAAGCCTCTCTGTCTCTCTACCTCACCTCTCTCTGTTAAGACACTTCCTAAATTCTGCCTCTTTGACCAAGCTCTTTTCAGCATATATTTACAAACACTTTTTTTTTTCCCCCTTTTCGGGGAGGTAGTGAAAGGATTCTTGGACTCTTGATCAGCCCATTGTATTGTTGTGACCGTTCTTTCAGTGGCTGTACAGTCCTGCCATGGGACATGAACTCATCTGTCCTAATATTTTCCTTATGTGGCTCTGTCTCAAACTGTGATTTGGGATGTTTTATTCCATTCAAGGCACTATAATAATTGAAAGTTATTCTTGGATTTCCTCCAAACTTGAACAAGAGCTCTCCCTCCCCAGCCGGCCTCAGACACAATCAGCTCACTGATTCTATGCACAACATCACGCTGAAAGAGTGCCTGATTCTATTCAAGATCCTTTTTGCTTCAGGTTTGAGTCTGGCTTGTCTCTGGATTTATGTTGCGAGTTTGACAGGAACTGCCTGGTGCTAAGGCAAAACCTGGAGTCTAACTGTATCAGTGATTAGCAGGGATAGACAGCAGCAACGAGAGAGGTGAACTGAATTGCAGTAGGCAAGCCCTTGACTTCTATTATCCAAACAATTGAAGCCGTGACAATCTGTTCAGGAATGTATTCTCGTGCTTGATATTGCTACACAAGATGCTCTTGTGGCTTTGTCTGTGTTCAATTATCTCAAACCCATCATTAAGTGTGTCAAACATCCAGCTATGCTTTAATTTCACCCCCCCCTCCCCCACACTCTCATTCTGCCCATTAGCTTTGCCACCCTGAACGTCTCTGATCCTTGCTCAGGGACAGTTCCACAGGGGTCCTTTACTTTGCCTAACAATAACAAAAACTTACCTTTTTATATAGCACCTTTTCATGTATTGACACGTCCCAAGCTACTTCACAGGAGCATTATTAAACAGTATCACATCAATATACATCAGGTCAGGTGGCCAAAAGCTTAGGCAAGGAGTTTGCCTTTTAACAAGCTTTTTAAAAATTCTTGGTACAGGATGTGTCTGGCTGGTCCAGTGTTTATTGCCCATCCCTAGTTGCCCTTGAGAAGGTGGTGGTGAGCTGCCTTCTTGAACTGCTACGGTCCATATGGTGTAGGTACACCCACAGTGCTGTTAGGGAGGGAGTTCCAGGATTTTGACCCAGCGACAGTGAAGGAACGGTGATATATTTCCAAGTCAGCGTGGCGAGTGACTTGGAGGGGAACTACCAGGCGATGGTGTTCCCATCTATCTGCTCTCCTTGTCCTTTCTAGATGGTAGCAGTGTCTTAAAGGGAGGAAAGTGAGATCGAGAGGTTTAGGGAGGGAATTGCAGAACTTGGGTCCTTGATAATTGAAGGCACAGCCACCACTGGGGGAGCAAAAAATGCACAAAAGGCCAGAATTAGAGGAGTGCAGATATCCCAGAGAGTTGCTGGGTTGAAAAGGTCCTGAGACTGACAGAGTGGACACACGTGAGCAGGCACAGGACTTGATCCCCAATTGTCTGGAAATGAAGACGTGTATGTTTCTCTCAAAAAGGGTGGTGATTTGGAGCCTGATTTTTAACTTGCTCAAAAGCCATTTCCTTGGGCAGAGTATCATGCAATGTTGTACTAGAAGAGGTGGGGCAGTTCAACTGTAGCAGGCATCACCAGACCCGCTCACTTGTGCTTGGTCTGTTTCTCTGTGTTTCAACTAACTCAGAGGCCTGGATTAATGATTCATGGGTGAGTTCAAAATTCAGCATAGGAATTTTAAAAAAAGCTAGCCTCAGTAATGGTGACTGTAAAACGGTTGCAAAAACCCCTCTGCTTGACTAATGTCCGTTAAGGAAGGAGATATGTCGTCCTTATCTGGTCTGGCCTACATGTGACCCTAGAACGCTCTAAGCGATAATGAAGCGATGGAAGTTCAAGACTACACGTAGCCCAGAACAAAAAGAAGTTTAGGTTAGTTCCATGGAGAAGGTCAGGTCGAGGTGAGTGTAGAGTGACACCGATTTAACACAGTGAATCAGGAAGTTATGGTTCAATGATGTAAACTGGGAGAGAAAAGATCTGACCGAGTTCCTTGTGGTGTCACACAAATGTTCAGTTTTGATTGAAGTATGAAACGGGACCTGTATTGGTCTCATGGACCTTTGGTTAATTTTTATTTCCCCCTTATTTTTAACAAGACCAGTCTTATACTCCGCAGTATGCAACACCCCCACAAGCTGAAATTTATTCAGTGAAAAAAAAGTTGTTGCATTTATATATCACCTTGCCCATCCTTAGGACCTGGCAAAGCTCTTTCCAGTCAATGCAGTACTTCTTGAAATCCCGTCACTGTCGGAAAACGTGGCAGCCAATTTAATGAGTTCTTTCAGGTGAGTCAACAACATGGTGGGGCATTGGTGGATGGGTGGGGAGGGAGGGAGAGAAACTGAGGTCTAACCACATTGGACCCTATCCTGACCACCCACACACACATACACGCATACATTTAGCAGCAGTCACATGGTAACGACCAGAAGTAGGAACACTGGTCATTTTGTTCCTGGGGTCAGGGAGAAATGAACTGAGAAAAACTGCTGGACCACAGATGCTATCAATTGGGGATCAGCTTACTCGTGTAACCGGAAGCTGGAATCTTGCTGGTGATTGTGGCCTGCACCTCTTAACGTTCTGAGCTAGCTAACTCGGTCTTAATTGAAGTCCAACGTCTCTGTCAAGTGACCACAAAGTGTTGAGTAAGAGGAAAGACTGGTGTGGATGGGATGGGCTGAATGGCCTCCTTATGTGCTGTGTATTTGCGTGAATTCTTCTGGTGTGTAACAGGTTGAGATTGCTGACAACTATGTGGCAAGCTCGATCTGATGTTGGGTGCAGGTACATTCCAGACCTGCTGTACTGAGCTCTGTTGTCTTACTGATATCCATGTTGTGTGAGAACGGTTTGGCTCATTCTCATTGTGGACTCCAATGCACTGAGACGGCACAAACCAAGCTTTTTATTTTTAAGATTTGACCCCTGACTTTGCTTTGGCCTTTGTGCCTCTCGGAGCGGCTGCAGGCAGATGAGAGGTGAGGGAATGCATGAGCTCGCTGTTGACTTGTACATTGAACCAGGAGAGATGACTGCCTCTCCCTTTTGGCAGCACTATTTAAGATGCTTCAGCTCCTCTGGTACGGGTGTTGCGCAGGTGAAGGGACTGCCAGGGTAAAACTTGCTTATTTAAGACTGGTCTGGATCTTCCAAGTTGTCGCTGTTGTCCAGACTGCAGCAGAACTTTGGCAATGACATCCCCAGGCCTGGACTCGGGGTCACCCACTGCATTGGGACTGCAGAGGACAAAATGGCAGCCGCCCAGAGTACAGTAGATTTTGGGCATTCCCTAAATCCAGCCCATCGGCCAGCTCCAGCTCAGGTTGGGGGGCACTCTCTCACCCCTCCTCTGAAGGTTGTGGGATTAAGTCTGCCTCCAGCCACTGGAACAAAGTCCAGGCTGATGCTCCCAGTGTTCGCACTGTCAGAGGTGCTGTCTTTTAGATGGATGCTTAAGAAAGGTCTCTTCTCGCCTCTCAAGTGGATGTTAAAGGTCCTGTGGCGCTATCAAAATAAGATCTGGGGAGTTTTCCTGGTTGCCTCATCGATAGTTTACCCCTCCACCAACCTTTATTTTCAAAAAATAAATGATCCGCTTTGGTCATGCATCTCATCGTTGTTTTGTGGGAGCTTGCTCTGCAAAAGTTAGTGTCGCATTTCTCTCCTTGTAACAGTGACCGTGCTTGTCTTTAATTTGGTTGTGAGGTGGGATGTTACGCAGGGTGCTTTATGAATATAAATTCTTCCTTTCTATGACCAGCTGTTAAGTTTTCAAAATTGATTCACTTGTTAATGGGAGATTTGAAGGATGTCACCTGCTTGTCTCTGCTAACTTTGGAAATGTGGAAGAGTTTTGAAGTTATTGCCAAAGATGCCAACTTCCGGTGACAGTAAGGACATCCCCCAGCACCAAAGACTATGACAACCTCAATGCTGCACAGATAGAGCACAATTTGATCCCATCGCTGTCTCTCAGACGTGAAACCAAGACCCTAGATGAGTGTAAAAGGTCCCATGGCAGGTTCTCTGCGGTGTCCCAGTCAAAATTTTATTCTGCAGCTCACATCAGTAATAACAGATGATCTGGTCATGAACACATTGCTAGTTGGTGGGAGCTTGCTGTGTGTAAAATGGGTGCTGTGCTTCCTCCTTTACTGTACTCCGTTGGCTGTAAAAGTGTTTGAAGAATGTTTCATTGAGGGTGGGATTCCCATATGGGGGTTTGGGTGGGGGTGAAGGCAGGGGATGCTGCAAGGGCATCACCATGGATACAAGCTTTCAGCAACTGCAAAAACCATGCTCTTAGCATGGCAATGTTGGGTGTTGTACAAGAAACCTATCCCTGAAGTACTTTTTAAAGAAGAATTGTTCTGGGCAGGGTGTGATTCTGCAATGTATTGCCCATTCCTAATTTTCCTGAGAACCTGAGGTAGAATCTCCAAGTATGGACTGGCTGTACAGTGGAGTAATACAGATAGCCCAGGATTGAAGGGAAGCTTCAGTAGGTGTTTGTTGTGTGTAGTGGCCGAGTTGGTACTATTGAAAGAGTTGATCCACAGACCCTTCTTAGGTGGAAACTTTACGTTTATTTACAAGGTACTCAGCAGCAACTACATGTGCTTTCAACTCCAACTCTATCTCTACACAACTAACTACTGAGGCAGCCTGCGCTACTCTCCTATTAGGTACGAAAGATCATGTGATTTTCCTTAACATGCATTACTCTTAAAGGTATATTATACACTAAGTAAAACCATAATTACTGGTGTTCAACATGAAGGGTTTGGCTGAGCAAATGAGAAACGGTTTCCCCTGGTCTGAGGGTAACTAACCTGTTGACCCAGATTTAAGATGATTGGCATATGAACCTGTAGTTTCCTACTGATTTTAGGGGTTAAGTGATTGCACTGATGAATGAGCCTCAAACATGGTCAATCTTGGGGGTGGAGCTTTCTAGTCTTGGACCTGGTTCAAGCCTGTAGATTCTAAAAGAGCTCTCTGTAATAAAGTTATCTGTTTCAAGCAAGGAACCTGTCTGGTACATCAAGTTCATGTCAGAACCAGAGGAGGAGAAATGTTCTTGAGCAGCAAGTTACAATGATCTGCCCAGTACTAATGTCATTATATGACCACCCCCAGAGTAATGCATGTGAGATATTGCAGGCCAACCACCCTTAAATTGTGCTGTTTCTGTTGAGCCTCAATTGGTTGAAGTGACTGACACACATTGAAATATTTTCGGGGGTGATTTGTGTGGGTATATGTAGCCTGCTGTCCTGGTAGAGCCAGTCACTGGCTAGGGTAACCATGATAAAGGATAGGCATTGCACAAGGCAGGACAGTGAGATCTGGAATACTCATGGGGAAACCACAGGTGGGTACAGCAACTTGTGGTTAAAAATATTTATGTTGTGTACTTCATAACCATGGATGTCTTGAATCCCCTGGTTGATGAGGAAGTCAGATTATGAGTGGGGGCAGACAGGCAAGTGGAGTTGAGGCCACGATCAGATGAGTTAATCTTATTGAAGAGCAGAGCAGGCTCAAGGGGCTGAATGGCCCACTCCTGCTCCCATATCTTATGTTCCTAAAGCACAATAAAGTCCATGAAGTGCTTCTGAAGTGCAGAAAAGAAGGAAGTGCAGCACCCATTTGACGCACTGCAAGCTCCCACGAAGACCAGTATGGTAGTGACCGGATCATTTTTTTTTTCATGATGTGGTTTGCAGAATAAATGTTGATCGGGAAACCACAGAGAATTGCCGTGGGATCTTTTACAGCGACCTGGGAGGGTGGACAGAGCCTTGGTTTAGCATCTCATCTGAAAGTGTGTGACAAAGTCAAACTGTGCTCTTGCTGTGCATCATTTATGAGGTTGTCATGGTCTTTGCGGGTGTGATAATATCCTGTATTATCACCTGAAATCAGCAGCCTCAGCAATAACTTCAAACTCTTCCACATTTATGAAGTCAGCCATTGTTCCTATTAATATTCTCGGGCTTTGTATAAAGTTGACCAGCTTTTGTTGTTATATCTCTTTTTTATTTTTTACCCCACCCCCAATCCAGGTAGATATTCACCGAGGACAAGATTCTAGTCGTTCAGTTACCATGGCAGCCGTAAGTACTCTGATGCGTGACCCCTCCAACTCTCCAGGTCCCCTGCCTGCTTCTGAATTAAAGAGATGAGATTTAATGGAATTGACTGAGATCAATAGGAATGTCAAAAGTTTCATTGACTTGATTCCTTCCCAGTTAAACTGTAATCACTTGTTGGACACATTTTGTAAAATGTTTTGAGTAAAAAGATCCATTGTTCAAACATAGTTATCATTTGGTGAGCAGCTCCTGTGATACAGTTCCTGTTGACTTTATTGATGAAGCCCACTGGTGAATGTTTCAGATCAATGTCCTAGATGACGTACACTGAGTGGAGTACTGAAGCTTGCGTGTGGGAAATTAAAGTTTAACCACTCTTTTGGAGCGGATTATTGTAGTGATAAACCCTTTAAGGATTTCACGTTTTTTAAAAAAAATCTTCTCTATTTCAGTGAGATCGCCTCTCACTGTTCTAAACTCCAGACAGAATAGACCCAATTTACTCAGCTTCTCATCATGGGACAACCCCCTCATCCCAGGGACCAATTGAGTGAACCTTCACTGTACTGTGTCCAATGCAAGTATTTCCTTCGTTAAATACGTAGGCCAAAGGGTGGGTGTGTGTGTGTGTGTGTGTGTCCTTCTTCAATTGTAGCAAGACATATTTACTCTTGTACTCCAATCCCCTTGCAATAAGGACCAATGTGCCATTTGCCTTTCTAATTGCTTGTTGGACCTGCACAATAACTACCTGTGTTCCTTGTACCAGTACATTTCAAGTCTCCCGCCCGATTGTTTAATTGTTTATCCCTCTTCTGCGGCTACATTCGCGACCGGATGTCCCTGGAGAGGGAGCACGCGGTGTCTGCTGACACTCTCGAGGCCTTCCGTGCCTGGTGGGCACCGCGGGGACTGGGGTGTTTTGTTGACCCCTTTAATCACATTTTGATTTAAAGTTTGTAAGTTTCCTTTAAACTTTGTTCTTGGTTTTACAGCTGACCTGAATTAGGGGCTGTGCCTGATTTATCCCAATTTTGTTAATTTGGTTTTATTGGTTTTAACTCAAAAGAGTTACATTTCAAGTCTCGCTGAACAGCAACATTTACAAGTTTCACAGCCTTTTTTTAAAAAAAAAATCTACTCGGCACATCATAGTCCATCTTGTTGCCCAATCAACTAACCTGTCTATATCCCCCAGCAACCTCTTTCGTGCCTTTCTCATAGCACACTTTCCCAACCAGCTTTGTATCATCTGGAAACTTGGATACATTGATTCATATGAAGAGACTGCGAGAATTCATAAAGATTGCAAATAGCTGTGACCCCTGCACTGATCCTTGTAGCCCTTGAGAAGTCCCTGCCTGCCTGCTTGAAAATGCCCATTTATCCTTACTCCTTGTTTCCTGTTCGTTGACCAACCCTCCATCCATGTGAATATATCAACTGCCTTGCGTATTGACTTTTTTGTGAGTCACCTGCTCATGCCTTTTGGAAATTCAAGTATACCACATCTACTGGTTCCCCTTTACTTGCTTGTTACATCTTCAAAAAGCTCTCATAAGTTAGTCAGACATGACTTCCCTTTCATAAAGCTATGTTAACTTAGTCTGATCATACTATGATTTTTCTAAATGCATTAAGAAGACTTCCTTAGCAATAGATTCCAGCATTTTCTTGATGACTGATGTCAGGTGTTGAGTATTTCTGACTCTGCACAGATGGCAAAAAAGACCAGTAATTTCTGAAACAAGCCAGCTAATTTCAGACCAATGTGCATTGCCAATGTGCATCACTTTCCCCCTGTGCAGAGTAAACTCGGTGTAGTGTTAGATCTGATGTACAAAATACTTTGCCGGGGGGAGGGTTTTGTGTACAATGTGGAAGCTGTGCCTCAGTTGTTGTTCCCAGCAAAATTTCTAGGGACTAGAAATTTTCTATTGGTTGGCTAAATGTTTTATGTGCCTGTTGTTGTGAATCTGGTCTGGATTGAAGTGGAAAATGACTCACTCAACATAGGGGTGCAATTTGTGTGTCATTTTGTAATTCCAGTCACATCTGAGCTCAAGCTTTTCCCAGTGTTGTCCCGTTCACTGTTCCCACCTGCTCGGCTTTGCGAAGGCTGCTCGGGTGGCTCCTTTTCTTCTTGCATGGCCTGCTATTTGACCCTGTGGGGCATTCCAAAATCTGACTGACCATGCGTGCAATTCCGGGAGTGAGGCAGTCGCTGAGAGGGGCAAGGGGGGGGGGCGGGGTTGGGGGGCGCGGGGGTGTTGAAGGAGCAGGAACCCCCTGGCCCATTTTTCACTTTGCCAGGCCAGCTGTTCCTGTGGTCTGCCCTGAGAGAGAGAGACTTTATTTTTCTGTATGCAGTTTGGTGCATGTCCATTCAGGAGGACAATGTATGATTCTTGTTAGATGATTAAGTCACGCATGGTTTGTACCTGTCTCTGCATTAGAGATGACAAGGTTGCACCCCAGCGTGTTTAATGCTTGTGTGCTTTCCAAGTGCAAAGCAGTGTCAATTTTGTTTTTTTTCCTTCCCGTACACGAATTGTCAGCGAAATGAGAAGGTGAATGTTCCTGGCAGTGAAGCCAGCTTGTCTCGGAGCAGGATGCTGCTATCATGCCTGCAGTTGGAAAGCTTGCTTTGATGAGTGAGGCACTCTGCTGAACTGGTCCCAATGATATGGATGGAATTAGCTTTGATTGGCTCTCGTTCAACATTTCCACTGAACAAATAGGCTGACCCTGAAGGAATAGACTCATTGGAGTTTGCAGCACAGGAGGAGGTCGTTTGGCCCATTATGTCAGTGCTGGATCTTTGCTAGAGAAAGAGTCATGACTTGCATTTATGTAGCCTCGGGGCATCCAAAAACGCTCTTCTTTTGCAATCAATGAAGTAAATTTTGAAGTGTAGACATTGCTTTTGTGTAAGGAACATGACAGCCAATTTACACACAGCCAATTTGCACATAGTCAACTTTCACACATAATAATATGATGACAACCAGGTAATCTGTCCTAGGTGTTTGGTATCAAATTTTGTGAATACTTCTCCAATTTGGGATGTTTGACTACATGAGGGGTACTCTATGAATATGAGTCATACAGGAGCACACAAATTAGGAGCAGGAGTAGGCTACTTGACCCTTAGAGCCTGCTCCGCCATTCAATAAGATCATAACTGATCTGATTGTGGCCTCAACTCCACATTCTTGCCGACCACCCCTCCCACCATAACCTTTAGTGTTGTTTTTTTCAGTTCCCCTGAATAAATTGTCTTTGAGCGAGTTGGTGTCTCATTGAGCTAGCTGCAGCGCTCCTGTGATTGAGAGCCCACGCACACCAAGTATTTGATAATGCTTGCGTGGTCTGACAGAGAATCCGATTCAGCTGATGGGCAGCTGCAATTTGCAGCCTTTCACTGAGGCTTGTTTGCATGAGGTTTGAACAAAAGCAGGGAGGCGGGCGGCAGGATTACAGAGCGCTAAAGACTGTCAACTGAGGCTAAGGTCAGTGACTGGAGGAACTTGATTACACTGAAATATCTTGGGAGACATTATATTCTTCATAATGAAGGGCGATGTAGTTGTCAATCAGTGGAGTAATGAGGCTTTCCTTCATTTGTCCTCCCTAGGATACACTGAACCAAGCTGAAGTGCTTTATAAAATTTCATAGGGCATTACAGGTGATGGAAATGTCAGTCTTGCAGTAAACAAGGAATCGACATGGATGTAATTAGGAGCCTGTTCATGGTGGAACTTTGTGATCTGAGCAATTGCACTCAGCATTGATATCACCAAGTACAGGGAAGGTTCACTCTACTCATCCCTAGGATGAAGGGCTTATTTCATGAAGAAAGGTTGGACAGGTTGGGTTGATACCCATTGGAGTTTAGAAGAATGAGGTGTGATTTTATTGAAATATATCAGATCCTGAGGGGACTTGACAGGGTAGACACTGGGGCGATGATCCCACTTGCAGGGGAGGCTTGAACTGGAGGACACTGTTTAAGAATAAGGGGCCCCTCGTTTAAGACCGAGTTGAGGAGAAATTGTTTCTCCTGAGCATGGTTAGTTTAGGAATTCTCTTCCCCAGAGAGCAGTGGAGGCTGGGTCTTTGACTTTATTCAAGGCTGAGTTAGACAGATTTTTGGCTGACAAGGGAGTCAAGAGTTATGGGGGAAGGGGGTAGTCAGGAAAGTGGATTTGAGGCCACAATCAGATTAGCCATGATATTGAATGGCAGAGCATATTCGAGGGGCTGAATGGCCTACTCCTGCTCCTAAATACTATATGTTCCTGTTACCAAGCTAACATAAATTTCAAGTGTTTCATGCAGCACCACCCACTTTTTGAGTTGTTATGCGAGCCAGCCTGGCAGCCAGATGATCGAGCCACCCCATCTATTTTTGGGAACGTTGGTTTAGAGGAATGTCGGTCAGGATACCGAGGGGAACTCCCAACTCTTCAGATATTGCTGTGAGAGCGATTGGCATTCCCTGGCACAGTCAGGGTGGGATCTTGGCTTCATATCTTGTCCAGAAAGCTGGTTGGCCCTGAACACTGCACAGCTTGAATGCAATGTGGACTGGGGACCTTTGAAGTCACCAGCACTGCCAACCAAGCTCCCATTACAAATCTTCAAGTCTCGACTTGACTCTGGGATGGGACGAAGGGTGCAGATTTTTATCCATTAACTGGGCAGACCAGAGAACTGGGGTTTAGTCTCTTTTAGAGCAAAAAGTTAAGGGGAGGCTTAATGGAAGTGTTCAAAATTCGAATGGGGTCGCAACATGCAGGGAGAAACCATTTGCACTGGCAGGAGGGGGGTGGGGGGGAAGAAACCATTCGCACTGGCAGGAGGGTCAATAACCAGAGGACATAGATTTAGAATTATTCCCAAAAAGGTCAAAGGGGGAGTGGATTCTTTATAGCCAGTGATTTGTTGTGGTCTGGAATGCACTGCCTGAAAGGGCAGTGGAAGCAGATTCAACCATTCCTTTTATTCATTCACGGGATGTGGGCATCGCTGGCTGGGCCAGCATTTATTGCCCATCCCTAGGTGCCCTTGAGGAGGTGGTGGTGAGCTGCCTTCTTGAACTGCTGCAGTCCGTATGGTGTAGGTGTACCCGCAGTGCTGTTTGGGGGGAAAAAAAGGGCAATTGGACCAAGTACTTAAGATAAATTTGCAGAGGCAGAGCATGAGTGGCACTAATTGGAGAGCTCTTTCCATTGTTTTTATTCACAGATTAATTTAGAAATCACACCTCCTGTGGAAATGTCTTATTTGTGGCCTGGGGGAGGTGTTTTTTGTTGCATCATCACTGGTAATTGACCTGTTCCTACACTGATCCTGATGGGCTAACACCTCCTTCACTGAAATTGTATCTGCATCATTTCTTAACTCATCAGCAACCAAAGCCAGTGATGTCTTTGTTTTGTGAACAGCCTGAATACTGTCAAACTTTTTTTTGAATTCATTTCTCAAGGCAAGACTGCATTTCCATTGTGCCTTTCACAATCCTTAGACATCCCAAAGCACTTTACCGGCAACCAAGTACTTATGAAGGGCAGTCATTGTTGTAATGAAGGAAATGCAGCACTTAATTGGGCACAGCAAGATCCCACAAACAGCAACTTGGTAATGGCCAGATAATCTGTTGTTGCAGTAAAGGTTTTTCCAAACTTGGTTGTTTGAGCTGATGACCTATTTTTAAAAGATTGGCCCACAAGCACTTGTTGGAAGTCTGAGCTTTATTGTTGACGTTGAACAAGCCCAAGTTTGAAATGTAACCATTGAGCCCCTTAGCAAGGTATGAACAAGGTGAACAAGAGTAGCACAGAGACCCAAGTACGTTAAGGAGTGGTCACAGTTTGCTTAGAACAAAGAAGTGTTTTTAAACGTTGATGGAATATTTTTCTTTTCACAGCTTGGACACCGTGGCACAATCCGAGAATTCTCTGGATTCAACCCCCAGGAAGATGCTGCCAAACTGAGAAAGGCAATGAAAGGGCTAGGTAAGTGGGACACGTCCTTTTCATGTTTTTAAATGAGTGTGCATGTGAGTGTGTGTTTCTGGAGCTCCGCAGCTGCCTTCATATCAAATTTGACTTCACTGTCCATTCACTGGATTGTTCGACGCCAATAGCTGATGACATCGCCACTCTCGTCACCACTTAGTCCTAAATGCTTGTCCAACAGGTATGTCAGACCAGGACGAGGTCATTCAACAAAATGGTTTCACCATTCAAATAGATGATGGCTGATGTCTGTCAACTCCCATTGACTCATGTTTGTTCCAAAACACTTAATACTCTTACCCAACACAAGGCCCATCAATTTCAATTTTGAGCTTTTAATTGTCCCCCAGCCTCGACAGCTTTCTGGGGAGAGAGTTGTAAATTTCCACATCCCTTTCAGTAGAAAAAGTGCTTCCTGACATCATCGCTGAATGACCTGGCTCGAATTTTATGGTCTTCTCTTTGTTCTGGGCACCATCCCCACAGCCCTTAAGTCAGAGGAAATAGGGTAGATTCTCTCTGCCAAATCCTCTGACCATCTTAAACACCTCAATTATACCCCTTTAATATTCTATTCTCGAGGGAATCCAAGCCTAGTTTATGCAGCCAGTCATTGTGATGATCAGCCCTGATGATATTCTGTTGAATCCTGAAGTAACTGAGCAAGGACAATCTGAGAGGAATCCAGTGGCGATCTTGGGACAGAGGGAGTAAATGTGACCTTGCCAATGTCACATGTATATCAGGATCAAAAGGAGGCTGGAAGAGGGATAACTTCAAAAAAAAAGGCAACATTAGAGAAGGCAGAATATGGCTGGAACTTTCTGAAGTTTGTCTGACCACGTCTGACTGTTCTCACTTTGATAACGACCTGGAACAAGGCAGACTGTTACTCACTGGCTCACTTCTACAAACATAGAAACATAGACAATGGGAGCAAGAGTAGGCCCTTCGAGCCTGCTCCACCATTCATCATGATCATGGCTGATCCTCTATCTCAATGCCATACTCCTGCGCTCTCCCCAAAGCCCCTGGCGCCATTAGTCTAGAAATCTATCCTTCTTAAATATCTTCAGTGGTTTGGCCTCCACAGCTTCTGTGGTAGAGAATTCCACAGGTTCACCACCCTCTGAGCGAGGGTAACCTTGTGCCTGTAAATGAGATGCCCTGAATTCTAACCCACAAATTTGCCTTTTCAGTTTAAGAACGGTGAGTATTAAATAAGAGGAGAGATGCCCCCACATGGCCAGTTTACAGTTTGAAATTGGAATTGAGTTTTGAATAGTAGCTGTGTAATTTCTGTGGGTTTGACCTGGAAGCTGTGGGAAGTTGTCTCCAACAAATCCAAGTGCTTAATGTCTGGTTGCTTTTTCGAAAAGTGGTCTGTTCCGCTGTCCTATCCTCACCAGTCTCCCGAGACACTGCCTTTGTGAGACGTGCAGCGTGGTCTTGGAGTTGCCATTTGCCAGAGACGTGTTCTGGTGAATGGCGACGAGAGATCAGGGAGGAGTGAAGGGCAAAGCGAGCTCCTGGCCACAATGCTGAGGCTTGGGAGTGATAGATAAACTGGTCATTCCTGCCAGTCATGCTCAGGGCTCAAATACCTCGAACTGAACTGAATCTAAAAGCAACTGCTTTTCGCAGACGTGAGCTTCAAGTACCGAGGTTGTAATACGGGAGAATGTCCATTACCTTTCAATGAAGTGCCTCTTCCAGGACGTGATTTTTTTTTTTTCCTTTTCCCCCCTCCCTCCCCTCACCACATGCTTGACTTCCCACTGAAGGTGTTCCTCTGCAGAAGGCACCAGCAACGAGAGCTCTCCAATCCCTCGCTCAACTGACTTGTTGTTGCTGCCTGGATGCACAGACGGAGTGACAGCAGGCTATGTCCTGGAAAATGCAGCAACTCCAAACTCCTGTCCCTTCTCACCCCCACATACATGGCAACGCGATTCCAGCAAATAGCTAACAAGTGGGAGCTCTGGCTGATCTGGTTTCCACCCCCCCCTCCCCCCCATCCTGGCTGCTCAAGGCGACCAAGGCCTGATGTGGATAAGTTGGCGGAGCACGGGGAAGCTAGGTAAAAGTGTGGGAGAAAGGAATACAAGGACGTGCTGAGAGGGGGTGGGCAGAAGCCTGTGTGGAGCAGGAACACAGATATGGACTAATTGGGCTGAATGGCCTGTGCCTGTGCTGTAGAGTGGCCATGAAACCAAGACTCTGCCATGGGCTGACATCAGAAAGCTTGCAGACTACCTCTAATCTTCCAATCCCAAACACAGGATTTAATTTTATGCTTTTTAGACCAGAAAATTGCAAGTTCCTTTTGAATTCTTTTCTTGTCGTGTAGGTACTGATGAGGATGCAATCATTGAAGTGCTGGCTCGAAGAACGATAGCCCAGAGGCAGCAGATCAAACTGGACTACAAGACTGCTTTTGGAAGGGTATGGGGTTTTCACTGCAGCTTTCAGGAGTTACTGAGAAACGTATTAATAGCTAATGTTAATTTCAAAGCTCCTTATCCACTGTGGGCCTCCAGCTAATCGCGGTTGTCGGGAATCTCTTCTGCTGCATTTATTGAATTTCAGTCTTGCCGTTCAGGATGGCAACCTGTAACTAGTGGAGTGCCACAGGGATCAGTGCTGGGGCCTCAATTATTTACAATATATTAATGACTTAGATGAAGAAGGTGAATGTACTGCCAAGGTTGCAGATGACACAAATAGATGCGTAGGCAAGTGGTGAGGGTGACCGTCTACAGAGGGATATAGGCAGGGTTAAGTAAGTGGGCATAAACTTGGCAGATGGAATATAATGTGGGGAAAATGTGAGGTTATGCACTTTGACAGGCAGAATAGAGGAGCTGAATATTATTTAAATGGAGAAAGACTGCAGAAAGCTGCAGCTCAGAGGGATCTGGGAGTCCTCATGCATGAATCACAAAAAGCTAACATACAAGTTCAGCAGGTAATAGGGAAGGCAAATGGAATGTTGGCATTTATTTCAAAGGGAAAGGAGTATAACAATAGGGAAATCTTGCTAAGACTGTACAAGGCATCAGTTAGACCACACCTAGAATACTGTGAACAGTTTTGGTCCTCTTAGCTAAGGAAAGATATACTGGCATTGGAGGCAGTCCAGCGAAGGTTCACTAGGTTGACCCTGGGTATGGAGAGATTTTCTTACGAGGAGAGGCTGAGTAGGTTGGGCCTGGACTCACTGGAGTTTAGAAGAATGAAAGCTGACCTTATTGAAACATATAAGATTCTTATGGGGGCTTGACAGGATAGATGCTGAGAGGTTGTTCCCCCTTGTGTGAGAATCTGGGACCAGGGGGCATAATCTCAGAGTAAGGGGTCCCCATTTAAGACAGATGAGGAGGAATTTCTTTGAGGGTAGTTAATCTGTGGAATTCTTTACTGTAGAGGCTGGGTCGTTAAGTATATTCAAGGCTAAGATGGACAGATTTTTAATCAGATAAAAACAAAAAAACTGCGGATGCTGGAAATCTAAAACAAAAACAGAATTACCTGGAAAAACTCAGCAGGTCTGGCAGCATCGGCGGAGAAGAAAAGAGTTGACGTTTCGAGTCCTCATGACCCTTCGACAGAACTCAAGTCCTGTCGAAGGGTCATGAGGACTCGAAACGTCAACTCTTTTCGTCTCCGCCGATGTTGCCAGACCTGCTGAGTTTTTCCAGGTAATTAGATTTTTAATCAGTAAGGGAATCAAGGGTTATGGGGGGAAAAGGCAGGAAAGTGGAGTTGAGGATTATCAGATCAGCCATGATCTCATTGAATGGCGGTGCAGAATTGATGGACCGAATGGCCTACTTCACAGTCTTACGCTGCCTATCAGTCACAGCATAAGAGGGTACCTTGATTGATACACTTGCTTCCACTGTGAGGTGTTAATTAAAACCTTTCTCATTGTTGTCAGGAGATCCTTAATACAAAAGAAAATCAAATAGAACTGGCAGAGTGAAGATAAACTAAACTTCATGGGCCATTTGTGCTGTTCCTGTCCTCCGTCCCAGGAGTTTGTGTTGCAGCCTAATTTTTTTTTCTTTTGACCCTCCCTCCTCCTCCTGGCGATAGTGAATCTCGGTTGCTATTTTGTGTTTTCTCTCCCTCTCTGCTAGCCCCAGCAGTTGAATTTCCACAAACTGTTCAATCCTGGGAGAGACCAGAGCTGAGCTCAGTTCCCAGCAACTGCTCAGCTCTTGGAGAAAAGTGGCTATGATCTTCAAATGTGGTGTAACTGGCAGAGGAAGCTCTTGTTTTTGTTCTGGTCTTGGCTTCCTTTTGCCTCAACTAAATGAGGTTTCAGGGAGTCTCAAAGAAACGGAACTGAAACTTCAACCTGAAAACATTGCTGTAATAAAAAGTCTAATTTGGAAAAACTAAGTAGGCTAGTTTCTGGGTTCAAAATTGCAGCTGCACTCCCGGACCAAGGGAATGTGAGCCTTTGCAAAGTGCACCCTGGTAACTGGGTCATCCGAGCTGCAGGGGCTGTAATGTGTTGTCAGAAATAGTGGGATCGCTCTGTGCAGTAGATGGTACAGAAGCATTTTCAATCTGTGAATTTGGACCTCTCCGGGTCCACGAGGGAATCTGGTTTCCATAATTCTTGAATGTTAGCCCCTTTCTATTGGTGCACACAAGTCAACATCGATGGCACTGTTCCCGTTTGAGTGGTTAAAAATGGGGCTCTGGAGAGTCTGACAATAATTGCAGAGAGTCACTGACAAAAGTTCAAAAAGCAATGTTAGAGAGATGATTGTCTGTCTGTCTGTCTGTCTTTCGGAGAAAACGGCAAAGTGAAATTAGTGGGGCCTCAGCTGATCTGAGATAGCTTAATGTTGTCACTGTTCATTGTGTGACTGACAACAAGTGTTCTTTGTACATTCAGGGTCACACCAATATCACAAATTTCCCAGTCTGGTTCTAAATATCAGATTGATGTAGCGATTAAAATAATTGGGAACAAATTGTTTTAGTTCAATGTGTAGTCCTTTCACTGATGGCCATCTCTTTAATATCTCACCCTGTTTTTCACCTTTTCATATTTCGACCAGGACCTAATCAGTGACTTGAAATCTGAAATATCTGGCAACTTTGAACAGGTCGTCATTGGGCTGATGATGACTCCTGTCATGTATGACGTGCATGAACTGAAAAAATCCATCAAGGTATGTGAACCGTTGTGGTCTGTCAATATTTGAACATCTTGGGAGGCGAGTTGATGGAGGGATGGGTGACTGCAGACAAAGGATTTATTGTAGCAGTGACTTCTCATTTTGTCCTGTTGGCGAGCTGATGTGTCCTTGTTCAGGAAATACAACTTAACAATCCGACATTATAAGGCTCCATAGTATGTTAATATTCAACTATCTGAAATGAATTAGGCACACAGGTTCTGAAGGTGGATTTATGTCTGTCTCCTTGGATACCTTTAACCCAAGTACAATATTGAAGTGATGGGACATCAGACCAAGGTTTTTATCACCTTGTAGCTGCAGCATTAGGTGGGCAAAACCTATGCGACCATTCAAAGGAGCAACCAATCCTTTCTTGAGCAATTCATAGGTTGCTTATCTCATTGAAGTTTGTGGGATCTTGCTGTGTGCAAAACATTTTCCAAATAAGAATAGCCATTTCACCTTGAATTAATTCATTGTACTTCCAGCTCTTTCAGAGTTGACTAAAATGTTGTTTTTGATTTTTGACAATTCAGATAGAGGAAGTATTTTTTGCTAGCTGCAGAGTCCACAATGTTGGGTCATAGGGCAGGATTTTACAGCCCTGCCACAGCAGGGACCGGGCCGTAAAGTGTGGCGAGCGGTTCAGCAGGACTGCAAAATCCCGCCAGCAGGAGGGGCTGTAAACTTTGGCCCATAAGCCTTTAAAAATTAAAGTCAGCCAGACCTTTTGCAAGGGAAACTAGCCAAGAGCTTCACACAAAGCAAACAAAGTACAGATTTGGAACTCACTCTTCCACAAATTGATGCTGGCTCAATTGCTCATTCTAAAACTGAGACTGATGGGCAAATACATTACGGGACATAGGGCAAAGGTGGGTGTGTGCAGTTTGGTCACTGATCAGCTGTGATTTTGCTGAATGACAGAACGTGCTGAAGGGGCAGGATGTCTGCCTCCTGTTCCTTATATTGGGCGTGCTTTGGTTTCAGGGCTACTGCAAGCTGCCCAAGTTTATCCTAAGCAATCTATTGTTGTCAAATGAATTTCCAAGGCCAAAATCGTTCCAATAATTGACAAGTGGTGATATTATTACTGTGATGCCACATGATTTTTTTTTCCCCATGAAAGCTGAAAAAAGATTAATCCTGAAGGTACAAAGATGTAAAATTGCAGCAAATGTGCACTTGCTAAAGGTCGTTGTACATAATGAATTTCTTTGTACCTCATCAGTACTTCTCTCCATCCCTGCACACTGAGTCAAGTTGGTAATTTGACACTGACTTGGTCCCACTCCAGATTTTGTCCCATTTGGACTGTGCTTGCACAAAAGGAAATTCAAATATTGACAGTGTTGGTTAGGTGCTGTCCCTGCTGCTGCTCTGATTCCATTCTCACTGTTGTTTGTACACAATTTATCTTGTGTCATTAGGAAGCCCTCTGGGTCTGAAATAAGGAATCATCATTGCATAGATATGTGGGTAGCTGCTGTTTTCAAACCAGAGCCCTTGACTGTTCAGTTATTTCAATTTTCCAAGTCTTACTGGGTGAATCCTTCCTGGATTCATTTCATCTCTGGTGTTCCTCTTCACTAAGGGGTGAGTGATTCATTAATGCAGAAGCGAACTGGGTCATTACCTATCCCTACAATGGGCTATTTTGCCAACTAAGTGCATGTGACTGAAACTATTTAACTGTACAGAAGTGAAATCCAGTTTCGCGTTGGGATATAGAGAACAATGGCATTACCAGTCGCTGGATCAAAATCTTGGAACTCCCTCCCTCCCAGCACTGAGAGTGCCACATGGACTGCCACGGTACAAGAAGGCAGCTCACCACTGCCTTTTCAAGGGCAACTAGGGATGGCGAACAGATGCTGGCCTGAGCAGTGATGCCCACATGCCATGCAAGAATTTTTTAAAAAGTTAAGAACCGAACAACTTGAGCCACAGTGGTAATGATCAGAAAAGAGATAAGAAACGTCCAAAACTTACCTCTCTCCAGCTCCCTTTACTGCTGGCCTGTTAAACTTCATGCAATTTTAGAGAAGCAGCCACTGAAATGCTCCCAGTTAAGTCCTTGAGCAACCTATGTTCCTGCTCTGATCCACTTAGGAAACTAGACAATGTTGTAATCCGTTCATTGGCAACAAGACAGCCTTCAAAGCTAAATTTGGACTGAATATTTCACTGCAAACCTAGTGGGTTTTTTTTAACCATTATTTAATTTTTCTTTCTTTCTGCCAGTCCATCAATTTGCTGTTTTGAAATTGGAATTATTTCAGTCATCTAACTCTGGAGGCAAGTGGGGACTGGAACATGTGGCAACCCTGCTGCTTTCATGTACTTTCCAGTGAGATCCCTGCTCCTTTACATGTTACAACCTCCAGAGTAAAACTTCAATACCACCACTTCCTCAACCGTTGCTGGTTCTGTCTCTTGCTATTTCGAAGAGCAGGGGAGTTCTCCCCAGTGTTGTGGTCAATATTTATTCCTCAACCAGCATCACTAAAACCCATGTTTATTCTGGATGTTTGTGGGACTTGCTGTACAATGACATTAAAATCTCTCTTACCCTCTAATTTCCTTTCTCATATGCATATCAAGCCAGCTGCTGTTTTTCAAGGTGTCAATTTGACCCTGAATTGCTCCGGTTCTTTGGGAGTTTGTTTCACACGGTCACTGACCTGTGGACAGGTTCTTGAATTGTGTTTGCTTCTACATATCCCTTCATTATCTTTACTGGAAAGAAAAAGCCTACAGGACTTGTCAAGTCGTCGTTTCTTTGAGTCACTGTTGACTTATGTAAATGTCAACATTGGTGCCTATGTCCCTCCACACCGATGCCTGGTACGAGACCCTGTAGTCAAACATTACTGACATGTAAATGACGCACTGTGCATTGACCTCCAGTTCAGTGCCATATTCAAAAACAGTCAAATTAATATTTGAAGATAAAAATGTCTGTTAAACAAAAATTGTCATTCCTGCTAGTGTCCTGCAAGGTTGTCTCCAACAGGGACAACTATTGATCAAACAGATCGCTGGGTGAGATCTTAGACTTTGGGCCCATTCTTTCTTCCTGTTGGAATGGCTTCAAAAACCTGACTGTGGCGCAAAAAATGGCACATGATGATAACTCATTTTTCAACTGCCACTTCTCTTTCTTCAACAGTACAGGCTACTTAGAAAGCGGTAGCATGGGCGAGACACCACAGAACTGAAACTTTTTGACCTAATGAGTCAGTGTTGGCATTTATCATCCATATTCACAATTAGACCTAACCACATTTCCTCATCCTGTCCATGTCCTCTTACCTGCATATCTCACCTAATCGTGGATGTTGCTGCAGTTTCTGCCTCCTCCACTAACCCTGCAACCCGCCTCGCCACTCTTCCTGAACCCAGTCCTGGTCAACAGTCCTCCCTTTACTCGATCAAAAGAGAAATTGATGCATTGCATTGATCCTCTACATCACTGTTGTTCGAATGTTGTTGAATGTTCGCAAACGGCTGCTGCACTTGTCTAGGTGATGGTCACTGTGTTCCAAGAGTGATTCATTGCACAGAGTGCTTTCAAACATTACACAACATATCTCGAATAATTTCCAGCCTAAATCTTGAGGCACCTGAGAGTCTCAGCATTTCAACGGAACATTTATTTTTTTGAAGGGCTTTATTTCTGCAGCTATGTAGAAATGCAGTGGGATGGAGAAACTTTGGGCTGGGTTAATAATTTTCATTCACTGCTAAGCTGGTTGTTGTGCTTGTCAGGAATCTTTTTTTTCAAACAGGCTCACGGTTAATTCATCATAAACACAATGTGTTGCTCTGAAGTCTGAAAGGAAGGTATAACTAACTGTGTTTGGCCCTAGGGTGCCGGGACTGATGAAGGTTGTTTAATTGAAATTTTGGCTTCACGGGACAATGAAGAAATCCAGCAAATTATTGCTACTTACCGGAAAGGTACTTTGCTCCATTTATCTCCCCTCCCCACAGCTAAGTGCAGCCCTGAATGCAGAATGAACTCCCTTTCTGTACAGTCGGTTCAGTTGACTGGTATCTGAAGGCTTATCGGTACAGGCTTCCTGTGATGGAGTTTGAGCACGGCTAACTTATCACCAACAACTCCATACTTTTATAGACCATTCAATGCAATAAGAAGTGTCACACAGGAATGTAACCAGACCGCATTTGACATTGAGCCAAAGACTTTAGACAGTAGGACAGATGACCAAAAGCTTGGTTAAAGAGATGTTTTGAAGGAGAACCATAAAGGAGGAGAGAGAGAGAGAGAAAAAGGCAGAGAGGTTCGTGGAGGGAATTGCAGAGCTCGCGGTCCAGATTGGCTGCCTTGCTTTCACCACTGGTGAGTGAAGAAAGTGCAGTAGGGAGGAGAGGGCAGGTTGGAGGAGTTCAGGGGCAGCAGAGGGCTGGAGAGTGACGAGGTTACAGATTTGGAGAGGGGCAAGATGATGGAAGGATTTGAACACTAGTTTGACTATTTTTAAATATTGGCTTGGTGTTTTTATTTGGCCATGTTTCTCAGAGACGTCAAGTACAGAAAACTGGTTGTAGTCTCTGAGGAGAGGGACTGGAATGTTGGTGGCGTGTTTCCTTCTATACTCTCTCCGCCTAGCTCACGATGGGAGTTTTTCTTTTCCTCTAGAGTTTGGCAAGAGTCTCGAAGATGACATCTGTGGAGACACTTCCCATATGTTCCAGAGAGTCCTGGTGTCCCTGGCAACGGTAAGGAATGGACAACAGAACTTATCCTGCCCTCCCAGGCACTGAGCTCTGAGTGGAGATCGGGCGACCTTTCTCTGTCTCCGACCTGCAGCCTCTGCCAACATCTCTTCTCTGCTGGAAGAGGGAGAGCTCCTTTTATCCTTGCTACCTGGTTCAAATTGACTTTCAGAAAATGTTGATAGTGATATGGCAGGCGGTGCCAGTGTTTTCAGTAGGAGTGAAACCAATGCAGTGCATGGTTGATACTTGAATGCTGAGGAGAGTTTGATGGAGAGGTTAATCACACCACCTTGTTGAGCCATTAAATAACCCCCTTCACTGCTTGGTCCACCCAATTCTTTCACCTTCCACTGGTCTACCTGGCAGTCTTGTTTCTGTGTGATGTAGGTCCAAAATGGTCTGTTTTACTAGTTTGAAAGCTGAGTCCCTTGGTCTGACTCAAGAGTTTTTACTTCAGTTTTTTTCAGATGTAATGTTAGCGTATCATATACGATGTTTCGTGGAAATAATGTTAACCCAACTCTCCTTGGCTGGAAACCTATGGGATGAGGTGTAAGGCCAGTATCCCACTACTGCCAATGGGAGGTCTTGTGGCTCAGTGGGTAGTTTCCCTGCCTCTGAGCCAGAAGCTCCAGATTCAAGTCCCACTCCAGGACTTGATGGCCAAGGAAAGTGCGTTCATAATGGGGCCAAGCAGGTGGATTATCAACCTGTAAATCCTTCCAATACACCTATGGCAGATGTTAAGAGCGAGAAGAATCTCCTGGTCAATGATGCTCGATGGGGAGTGGTGCCCCTCAGGCTGTAGTCTCTCGCGACAGGCCCATGGTCCTGTCTCTGGGAAAACCTAGCTGTAGGAACGGGTCGAAGCACATGTTTTGTATGCCTCGTGCATCGAGCCTCAATCTAAATCTACTGCCAATGGAGAGTGAAACCGTGGGGAGTCCAAGACCAGCATCGCACCCGATCACTTCAGTGTCCTGATACGCAAGTCTGATTTTAAAAACAGACCCCCACCCCACCCCCCCCCCCTTTTCCTTTCAAAGGGGATCATGAAGCTATGTTTTTCCAGTTTAACGCAGTGACTGATACTTTGAACAGTTGTGGATCAGTCAGGATACTTCTGGTACTGCCTGAAACACTAAGTAACAGGAATTGGACTCTGCACTCCAGCTCATTGTTCTGCAAGATATAAGTACACCTCACAGCTACATTAAGGGTCAAGTCAAGGGGCCACTGTATGATCTTGTGGTGAGTGCTAACCCTAACCCAGTAAACTTGGCTGTAACCTGAGTCTGGTTTTCCTATGTGGTTAGAAGCTGTCCCTTTGGCTTCTGCTGTCACTGAGCTGAACAGCGAACATAGAGAAACACTTCCTTTCCACTGCTGGGTCCTTCCTCCTGATCATGAACCGTGTGCACTCAATATGGAAAATGTTTGCTTCTTTACAGGGAAACCGAGATGAAGGAAATTTGGTGGATGATGAGCAAGCCGAAAAGGATGCCAAGGTTGGTAGTGCTATGAGACAGCAAGGGTTTAATGCGTTTGAATGGTTCAATCTTGGGCCAGTAACGAGAGTAAACCACTCCCAGTCTTGAACCCCACTCAGCCATCCAGGGGTTTTCCTGCTGCTTTTCCCAGATCTGCAGGTGCATTCAAGTGATTCCTTGTTGTTTATCAATGTATTTATTTCTCAGTGAATTCTGCTGGGTTTGAATATTCGTCAGAGTCAAACTCTCAGTTCTGCTCACACCAGATCCACTTGGCTCATTACTTTGACCCTTGTTATGTTGAGGTCAACAGAAGCATCTTTTTCTAACTATTCCCTTTTTTTACTTTCCTCTCATTTCCCGTTCACTTTCGCTTCCTGCCAACACTCTGTCTCTCTCTCTCTAACCCAGTTTTGCAAGCTTTTTGTCCAAACCTGTTTTGCCGAGTGTAGAAGCTGGCTCATTCCAGGTTGACCACACACTGCTGGCACCTCCCTATTAGTCCAGTCACCTGTAGACTGTCCCAGAGCCTCTTGTCTTCTGCACGTTTTCCGATGCGGCTTTTCACTCTGAATGATCCTTCCCAGCTCCACTCGAATCATCCCACATAGTGTTTCAGACATTGATGCTCCTCTCCTGCTCCTTGAGGTCTGAGAAACAGCTGCTCAGTGTATATTTAGCAACGAAACAAGATTGAGGAGACAAATGGGGATGGTGTAAAATTAATGAAGGTGGGTATTGGAGAAGTGTGCTGGGGGTTGGTGGGCACCAGTTTAATCAAAGGGATTAGTGCTGCCAATCTTTGTACAGCCCTTGCTTCTTGTAAGCTTTTAGAGATGTGCAAACGAGGGCTAAATGGGCAAACTGCATCCTGCCTTTAATGTACTGAGTGAGCACATACCTTTTTGGTATCCTTAGTTCAGTCAGGATTTATCTAGTGGTTAATAATGGCTGGGTCCTGAAAAATAAACCTTCCTATATCACTCTATCGAGACAATGGATTGCAATGTTCATCTGCCTCTCGCTTCTTTAAACTTGTGTTTCCTCTCCTCTCCCAACCTTTTTAAAAAAAAAAACTCCAAAGAGGGTTTCTTTCAGGTAACAGCAGATAAGACTTAGGCTGGGACTTTACAGCCCCACAACAGCAAGTCTCTTTTCCCCCCCCCCCCTCTCCACCCCCAACACCCCAAACCTACTCCCCCCACCACCACCAGCGGATGCAGCAAGCCATTTAAATCTCCATTCAGTTCAGCGAGGTTGGAAAATCCTGGCTTTGACATTTTTGTACAAGGCTGAA
Organism: Carcharodon carcharias; assembly: GCF_017639515.1. Taxonomy (NCBI): domain Eukaryota; kingdom Metazoa; phylum Chordata; class Chondrichthyes; order Lamniformes; family Lamnidae; genus Carcharodon; species Carcharodon carcharias. The sequence continues at coordinate 27,492,511 of NC_054483.1, read as the reverse complement.
ACCCTGAAATACAAATGATATCAGTGATGCTACCTTTACAGATTTGAGCTGATTATAGACAATTACAGCAGCTTCATGTCTGAGAATCATTGACTTAAGGAATCCCTGACACTGACTATATATTTGGGTCTTAATATTGTGCTGGCTAAACATACATTTTACTGTTTCACTCCACAACCTTCACGTTTCTTTTTCAAAGGCATCTCCTGGCCCTGAATCAGTACAGTGTGTCCTAACCTACAGGCTTTTATTGAGCTCCAAGTGGCCTGGGAGTATTGACAGCACAAGAGTTCCTTCACAGACTCCATTGTTCATTTTACTTTATTTCACTGCACAGGATTCCTTCCTTAGTGCAACCCTCACACCCTTGACCCCCCAAAAGTCACAGCCATGTGAGAAGAATACTGAACCAGTCCATGACTGATGATTTTGTGAAGTTTTGGCAACATGGGAAAAACCAGCAGTTGAAAGTTCAGGGTTGCAAAAGGGCTGGGAGCACACACGTTGTCTCTCTTTTGCATGTGCTCATATCACCAAGCATCCTTATTGTTTTATTGAATGATTTACAGCCATACAAGGACCTTGTGTGTGATTTTTCTCTGCATCGTGAGAGAAAGGAAACACTCCTTTCTTTGACACACAGACAATGCTTCTCACACCATAGGAACTTGCCCATAGGCTCTTAAATCCTTATTGGAATTAGAATGTATTTTTTTTTTAAAACACCCTATAGCCAGTTTGAGACCTGTTCAGTTTTCTGAATAAGGAGGTGATGTCTCTGTATGATTGTTCTGGAACTCGTTTCACCAAATGTGTGCTTAACCCTGTTGCTTCTGAAGCCTGGTTTATGTGACCAGATTCTGTCGTGCTTTTGCAAGGGTGTGGGGGTGACATAGGTGCAGGAATGCCAATTCCCAAAAGTGTCTCACTGCAACTTGTTCTGTCTTCCTTGTTCTATTGTAAACCAGACACTGTACGAAGCTGGTGAGAAACAGTGGGGGACGGATGAAGTTGCATTCTTGACCATTCTCTGTACCAGGAACCCAACCCATTTGAGAAGAGGTGAGGCTTTCTGGCTTCTTTTTTCAAGCAAACCACTTTCACTCTTCCTGAGATGTTCTGGGTCTTTTGTCAACAGCAAATCACTTAAATGTTGAAAAATTGTTTGCCTATCTCTGCGGTTTTTTAAAAAAAACAACCCCCGCTCCCCTTGGAGAGGTTTGTGGGATTCCCCTTCCACTGCAGTATGTTGAACAGGAGCTGCAATGTCTGTGGAAACAGAGGCCCCAGTGGGCACTCGAGATCCTCATTTAAAGTGGGATGGGTGAGTTCTCCTCGGCATCCTGGCCAACGTCACCAAAATAGATGATCTGATTGTTCATCCAATTGCTTGGTGTGGGATCCTGCTGTGCACAAATTAGCTGCTGCGTTTCCTATGTTGCAACAGTGACTGCATTTCAAATTTTCGTTAATGGGCTGTAACGTGCTTTGTGATGTCCTGAGGATGTGAAGGGTGCTGTGGAAGTCCAATTCTTTTATCTTTTACCTTTTTACTGAGTGCCATTGTACTGCAGGCCAGTCACCTCTCAACTGGAAGCACTGAGGAGATTTCCAGGATGACAGACTGGCGCCTCTCTCTCTCTCTCTCTCTCTCGCTCATTTCCAGTTGTTGATGTGTCCAAGCAGCTGGTTGCCTTTCAGGAATATGGTGTTGGCTTACAACCAATCGAGGCTTTCATGTTCTCAGCTGTCATTCACCCTTTTGTTACTTCCTGATAACTGAAGTTGACAGCCCAGCTGCACTTGTATTTTTTTTTACATGATAGGGAAATGCTAATCCACTGAGCCCTTTGAGAAATTGCCTACCTTGAGATATCTGTCTGCTTTCCAAGTGGGAAAAATTCCACCTGCGTTTGACAGAAACTGAAGACAAATGTAAAACCTGTGACACTGCCTTCTCCCTGATCCCATATAAACCTTCACCCACCCCTCATGGCTGCTCTCTGTTCTGATCCAATGTGTGAATTTAAAAGGTCTTGCTTGGGCAAAGTTACACTTGATTTGACTTTTTTAAATTTCCTGCTTTCATTGAAGGTGATTTTAATTAAATGCATTTACAAACAGTGGATTTATATAATGTACATATGCACATGAGTGTGTATATGTTGTAGATGTGTACATGTTATACAGATGTGTGTGTGTGTGTGTGTGTGTGTGTGTGTGTGTGTGTGTGTGTGTGTGTGTGTGCTTATATCCATCGGAAATAAGCATTTATATATGTTTTGTTTGTTTGACAACCTCCAGCATGACCCACAATACTTGACAACCGCTGATGTATTTTGCTTGGAAGTGTTGTCGGTGGTGGAATGTTGGGAAACAGCAGTTAATTTGCATACAGCAAACTCCCACAAACAAGAATGTGATAATGATGGGGAAAATCTGTTTTGGAAATTTTTTTGCGGGTTCATGTTGGCCAGGACACCAGGGAGAACTCGCTCCTTTTCTGGAATAGATCCGCCTCGATCCATCAGAGGCTGATGGTATCAGAATATTCGCTCTGAAAGCTGGCACCTCAGACAGTGCAGCACTCCACCGGTCCTCACCCTCTGACAGCACTGCACTCGCTCCGTACCACACTGGGAGTGGCAGCCTACGTTTTTGTGCTCCAATCTCTTGAAGCCACAATTATCTCACCTGGAGGCAAGAGTGCTGCACACTGAGGCACCTCAAAAGTTTTGTCTCCAAAATGCAGTTGCTCATATTATCTCTTGCACTTCAGCTGTATTGTTACTCCCACCTCTGACTCGATGGGGGGAGGAAACATGTCACTGAAGATCTGCCCAGATATGCCGATTATATCACAGCTCTGCATGTGTACAGCTTTCCCACTCTGATTGAAATGCTGTACAGTTTAAAACGGATGCTGGAAAGATCCAAAGCTGAGCCTCGTTCCCAGAGGAAACACTGAGCAGCCACCAGCAGAGTTCTTCTGCTAGTTGGAAGGAAAGGCTTTCTGCCAACTTGCGATCACTTAGAAATGTGGCAAAACTCTGTATCTGATGCTTTGAGGCGGCCAGAGCTTAGCCTGCAAATCATTTTTAACGTAACGATATGTAATTGTACCAAATAAAATGCGCAGGCATTTCCTCAGGGTAGAAATGAGTCTTTTCTTCAGTACAATTCAAGGTAAGTGACTGGATAATATTTGATGAAGCATGAGGTCTTCATTACTCAACAGTGCAGTCATTCAGGCTGGCGAGAAATTATACCCTCCATAGATGGTAAAAATCATTTTATCTCCCAGAGATTGGCAGCCTCAATCATGCAGTTGAAATCCTCTGCCTTGCGTTTCTTAAGGGTATCTGTGCAGACAGGGAAATTTACCTCTTCATACTGGTTTGAGTCAGCTGCACTTTCATGGCCAGGACACGGCATAGTTGTCTCCGTGACTGCATTCATCAAATGCTTCTGCTGCAGTGGCTTGGGGTGAAACTGGTTCCTGAGGTGGGAATGTGGAGGGGAATAAGTTCGGGACTGTCAGGGGAAGTACAATTTCCGTGCTGTAAATCAATTCGATCAATGAGAATGTTTGAGCTCCACTTAAGCCTCCTTCCCACCTGACATGATGTCCGTGATTTCTGCTGAAGGTTCTAGAATCGCTGCAGATATTTGGAAAAAGTCTGGTACAAGTTGAGCCATTAACTATCATTAAATTCATGTCCCCACCAACATTTTCCTTGGATTCCTCTTGCTCATGTACGATGGGAACTTTCACAATGAACTATTAAAGACAAATGTGGTTTTTGTAACATGTGAACGTTTGTTACAGAATGAGATGGCAAAAGCAGAAGGAATTTCTGAAAGAGTGCATAAAAAGTCAGGAGATAATGTGCAGAGAGGACGGGAATTGGAGGATAGCCCTCCTCCCTGATGGGCTGAATGACAGCCTCCTGTGCCGTGGCATTCTATATTGTTGTTAGATAAGCACAGACAATTATCAGTCAGAAATTTGTCTTTATCCAGCATTCCCACATCCGCTTTCCAAACGACAAAGATGAGAAGTGTTCAAGAGCAAGATGCATTGCTGACCTGGTTTCCTTTAATTCCCCCTTCTCTTCACAAAGCCCCAACATGGCATGTGGCGTATGCAACTGATCTTTATACTTCAACTGGCGCTGGTTGAGTCCAGATGTTGGAGAGACTGGCATCATCCCGCTCGCTCACTTAATTTGTGCTGCTGTAGTGGCCCCTTGAACCTGGTTTTCCGATCATTCATCCTGACTGCGATAATGAAGAGTCAGCGGCAGGAAGCCTAAAGGCAGTGTAAGAATTCTTTGGCAAGGCTGAGAAAAGAGCTGGAGCTGGGGTGGGAGTGATTGGATTTCTGTTGTAAAGAACAGGCCCATTGGGTGGAATGGCCTTCTGTCCTGTATAATTCTGATTCTGCAACAACTTGCATTGACTGGCAGTTGTACTCAGTCAATCTCATTTTCAATGTGCTATCTTTCTGAACAGTATTTGAGGAGTACAAGGTGATTTCCAAAAAAGACATTGAGAGCAGCATTAAGGGAGAGATGTCTGGCAGTCTGGAAAATGCTTTACTGGCAGTTGGTGAGTTGCCTGATTTGCTTTTCTCCTCTTCCCAACTGATCTTGCACCATGCTATTGAATAATCATTTCTGAATCTCTCTCCCAGTTAAGAACATGAAGAACCAGCCTGCCTACTTTGCAGAGAGACTGTACAAGTCGATGAAGGTAAATGGACTCCAAGCTTACAGCTCACTCTGGTCATACCTCCTTTTTGAGCCTTTTGGTTAATTTATTGACGGGATGTGGGCTTCACGGGCTGGGCCAGCATTTATTGCCCATTCCTAGTTGCCCTTGAGAACGTTGTGGTTAGCTATTGCTTTGAACCGCTGCAATCCATGTGGTGGTAGGTGCACCCACAATACTGATAGGGAGGATTTCCAGGATTTTGGCCCAGCGACAGTGAAGAGACGGTGATATATTTCCCAGTCAGAGTGGTGAGGGGCATGAATGTTTTGTGGATGGGATGCAATCAAGTGGGCCGCTTTGTCCTGGATGGTATCAAGCTTCTTGAGTAGTGCTGTTGTTGTTCTGCAATTTGTTCAAGTGATCACTGAACAGATGGCTAGATAACACAAGGTCCTTGCGGCTGGTGTGCGATTGTGCCCTTAAGACCTCAGTCTAGTTTCTAAGGGCAGAAGCACTTTGTGAAGTTGGAACTACATTTGTATGAGCTGCAGAGTTGTTTATTGTACAATTTTTAGGAAATAGCTGCGTTTGAACAGAATGCAAATTGCTTGAAGATGTGGCAAACATGGTATTTGAGAGAGATGCTGGTGCAGTACCTGATTTTTTTAATTTTGTGTCTATTCAGTGATCTGAGAAATTTATGCACTGAAGTGTTCTCCTTGGGTCCAGGGTTCTGTACAATGTGACGTGAGTGTAAAAGCTGACCTGGTCCACGGCAATTACAAACTCAGCTCTGACATAACTCGTGATGTCAAGAGTTTTTCACTGCTGCTTGTGAAATATCTGCTGATTTCCCTTGCTCAGAAACTGTTTTACCCTCAACCCTGCATCCATTTGCTGCAAGTTGATCATCATCGTCTTGTTGAAACTGCTGCAGGGACTCTCCAGATGACTCACGTCTTTGTGTCCAGGCCCCTGTGCTGTGAGGTTGAGGAGTGGCTGCATTCAAACGTAGATTTTTAAAATGCAGCTTCGCATGAAATGACTCCAGTTTGAAAGAAGTTTATAACTTGGTCTTACTCACTAGATGCAGGTCATTGGACAATGAGTATGAGAGTGTTAATGTAAATTTCCTATGTCGCACTGGGTGCTTGTCACACTTAGACCTCAGTGCAGTACTTGTTCTCGGATGTGTTCTTCCGTCTTGGGCTCTTCTGGCACAGGACTTGGGTTCCTAGACAGACTGCAGGCATATTCTGCTATCTGCTTAACACTTGTTTGAGTACCACATCTGAATAGGTTAGGCATGTTTCTCTTGGGCATTGTGTTCTAACCTCTCTCTCACGAGAGAGAGAGAGAGAGAGTCAAACACACCACTGACTGGTGTCAATGATACATCATCATCTACGTCATACATAAGCATATCCATTCTGTTAACCCATTATTCTAGCACTGAGTGAGTGCAGCACTGTCGGTGGTGCCATCTTTCATGATGAGCTGCAGGATACTGTGCTTTATATTGATGGGGTTATTTCTAAACAGTGTGATTTTTATGGAACCTGTCACAATCTCGGGATTGAGTGAAGCATATTCTCTGTTGAACTGACAGAAATCCCAGAAACAGCAATAAGGACCAGATAAGGTATTTGAAATGCTCACTGAAGGACAAATATTGGCCAAGATACTAAGGAGAACTCGCCTGCTCTTCTTTGAGAGAGTATGCTAGGATCTTTCACATCTGCCTAAGAGGGTGGACAGGGCCTTGGTTGAATACCTCATGTGAAAGTTAGCGCCTCTGATAGTGCAGCATTCCCTCAGTCCTGCAGTGGAAATGTCAGCCTAGTTAATGGGCTCGAAATTATTGGGTGGGGTTTGAACACCTAGATGAGACTGCTGAGCCGTGGCTGATAGCTGTGGACCTTCATGTGGCTGAGATCCCAAGAGGATTGCTCAAGGATTTTGATGAGCTTTCCATCAATCACCTGAGATTGTCTCACTTGGTGCTCTCTTGATTTTTAGGGTGCTGGTACAGATGATAACACCTTGATCAGGGTCATGATCACGCGCTGTGAAGTGGATATGCTGGACATTAAACAGGAGTTTCAGAGGATGTATGGGAAGTCATTATATTCCTTTATCAAGGTAAGAGTGTGATCACAAGTGCAGAGTGTTGCCGTGAGGACAGGTTATTACCTATTGCTGATTATTTGCAATTGTACTCCAGATCTTGTGGATGAATCATGTGTCAACTTACATCTAAATATGGAGCAGAGACAACTTTTTAAAAAAACTGAGCACATTAACACATTGTTCAAATAATGGCAGTTTCATTGAATCTGCCAGTTTTCACCCTTAGCATAGTCAAAGGTCTTGCTTTTTTTTAAAAAAGGACTATATTGCTCCCCTAAGAACATAATAGGAGCAGGAGTAGGCCATTCAGCCCCTCAAGCCTGCTCCACCATTGTCTCCCCAATCATAGCTGATCCTGGCCTTCAATTCCATTTTTCTATCCACTTCCCTTAATTCCCTGAGAGACTGTCCATCCTTACCTTTTAAATATGCTCAATGATGGAGCATTCACAGCCCTCTTGCAGTGGAGAGTTCCAAAGATTCACAACCCTTTTTGAGTTAACAAATTCTCCTCATCTCAGCCTGAAATGATTGGCCCCCGATCCTGCGACTTTGCCCCCTGTGTTTCCACTAGCTGGGCAATCTAAAACAATCGTTTTGCCCACCCTGTCAAAGCCCCTTCAGAATCTTGTATGCTTCAATGAGATCACCTCTCGTTCTTGTAAACCCCAGAGAATATGGACCCAGTTTACTCCAGCCTCTCATCAGAGACCAACCACCCCCCCCACATCCCAGGGACCAATCTAGTGAACCTTCGCTGCCCCACCTCCAATGCAAATGTATACTCATTAAAATAACGAGACCAAAACTGGACACCATATTGCCGATGAACTGGAACGTGACTTCAATCACACGATATCTTGTCACGTGCACTTTGAAGAGAGGCCTCCTTGGGTTTTTGGTTTAGAATAATGCAGAATGAAATAGTATCTGATTATGCAATTTCAGCCAAAAAGTGGAAATCTCCAAGTTCATTAGAGAAGTATCTGTACCTAAAAACACGGTGCAGCCATTGAGTTACTGAACTCCTTCCTTCCTTGACTTTTTTTGTATACAAACACACCTCACCCATCTCTTAATACTAAACCGAGACTAACGGTTACAATTTCTGTAGCACCTTTTCTGAGGACGAGGCTTTGCAGGTCTGGGAGTAATTTGTGTATCCATTTTTATTTTGGGGCGGGGGGGTGGTGGTGGTGGGTAGACAGGAAGAGTGGGATTCTAGGTTTGAATTCAAACAGCAAAACCAGCCAGATTGTTGTTGATCTTTCAGGGCAGTGAGTTGACAGGGCTGTGAGCGCACTGCTGCAGAGCAAGACCGAGAAATTTGCAGCACAGTGGGTCTGATCCCAACTTCTCCCCAAGCATGTCATGGCTTTGTGATTGACAGGCTGGCTCTCCTGGGCTTCCAGTTCCCAGGGGGGAAACTGCAAGAACCTGTGGTGTGGCCACTGGCACTGTCTCCCTATTGGGTTTGCACAGAGCAATCAGTCAATGTCCCTTCAGAGGGGAAACACAGAGGTATTACTCCTGCGAAAGATTTGGAGACAAGTGCTTGAAGGAACGAGACACCTGGACTGTGTTTGAAACTGTGTGGAGGAGAATCATGACAGCTCATCATTATAAATCGACCAGACACACGCATGAAGCATGAATAGTTTCATGCAGAGTCCTTTCCAAAGTGAAATTTGAAAGTAATTGAATGATAAAGCTCTTGCTGTCTTCAGATCATTTTTACTTAGTTCTGTCAGAGTTCTCCAGTTCTTCCCATCAACCTGTTTAGAGCTTTTATTATGTCTGCTGATGATTTGGGGATATTTGCATGATTTGGGGATGTTGGTTGGTATTTGTTATGCTCCTTCTGCCAGGTTGCTTTGCTCGTGAACACAGTTGCACACCTATCTACCGGTGGGTGAGTGGGAATCAGTGCTGATTGCGCTGTACACAGAAGCTGCTGTAATAGCGGTCCACAATGAGACTGAAGCCTGTACAGTATAATACCCAGCACCACTTGGACCTCACAGGGTTTTACAGGACTCACTGACTGCTCACCTCCTGGGGGATCAGCCATTATCATCTGTGATCACGGACCTAAATTTGACTCCTGTTCTGGCAACGCCTCACAAAAAAATTCTTCTCAAATTCCTTGTCTCCGCTTCTCCCCCACCCCCACCACCCAGAGACTCTAACTTTGGCCAGCCTGAAAACACTTGGAAATCCCAGCACTCCAGCAGAGACAGGGATGAAGTTGAATTTGTTCATCACCTCTCCCTCAGTTGAAGGATGACATCTACTCTGGTTCACAGTGTCTGCCATTGCTCTTCAAGTGACTGAGCAAGCTCTTGGATTGTTTTTTTATTTGGCTTCCCCCTCCCTCTCCCCCTTTATTGGAAGCAAGCTGCTTTTTAACCAGATATCATCCTTCTGAGATGTGGTTCCGAAAGGGACCATCCCACCTCCCCTCCCCCAATACAAAATATAAGCCTTTCCCCTCATAAGCACTTGGGCGATCACAACCCCCAAGAGCGGTGAGAATGTGCAACTTAGCACCACAGGGAGGTGATAATATAGATGCATTTTGGGGAAAGCCAAATAAACATAAGGGTGAGGAGAATGGAAGGATGTGTGTCAGGTGGGGCGAGGCTCGTGTGGCCCATAAATGCTGGCATCAACTGGATGGGCTGAATGGCCTGCTGGTGCTGTAAACCACACCGTTTTGTGATTTTACGCTAATTGTATTATATGCTTTGTTACTCTGTTGGTGGCTAAGGCAGTTGATGTTTTTCAGCCACACCGATGAGTAATGTCTCCGCTTCCATTCTTCTGTCCTGTGCCTCAATGGCAGCAGCAGCAGCAGGGCCTGTTCCAACTGCGCAGGGAGTGGGAAACAGGCCAGACTTCCCCAATCCTGCTCGGTCCCAGAGGCCCGGCTGTCGGGAGAAAAACTGGCGAGGGCGATGCCCCGTGCGGTCGACCATCAGGCCGAGGGTTTAACACCGAAGGGGAACCGCACTGGTTTTGCATTGTCGTTCAATCTCAGCCTTGTGGTCTGGCTCCAACATAAGGGATGGTTACAATACAGGAGGGTGTTTGGCAGCCTATGGCCCAGGAATGGGAAGTTCCTGTAAAAGAAGCTAAAAAGGGAAGATGAACAGTAAAAACGGAGAGGAATCGGTTAATACTTCATTTCACCGGCTTTTTGGTGGGTTGCTGCAGTTGGGATTGTTAGCACAGTTGTGATGACATGGTTCTAAATGGTGATGCTGTTTTGGTTTGACTTGCTGTGATGTTTGATGACTTGAACAGATATCGTTTCGCAGATGGAATGAAAATTTTTATTAAATTTTGTTTGGCTTCAAGGGGGATTGTTCTGGAGATTACAAGAAGGTTCTGCTCCAACTGTGTGGTGGCGAATAACGAAAGCAGCAGCTTGGTGTCATTTCCAAGTGGGAAAAAACTGGAATTGTGTCAAATATTTACAACTGGATGTGCCCCTCTATTGTTGCTTGGTATTAATCATTTACAGCCTTACGGTTATGATTCTTGTTTCAGTTACCTTGAAGAACACTCATTCGTTTGTGATCAATGTCTGTCTCTTTGTACTTCAGCTAATTTTCTTTCTCTCAGAGAGGCAAGAGCAAAATGCTTGAATCAGCTGCAGATCCTTGGGGTGGTGCTCGACCCTCACAGTCAAGAACGCTGTTAGGCTCTTGCTCCACAAAGCTGGTGCTGATTTGAAATTTGATACCAGGGACATGTCACTTGCGTTTTAAATGGTCTTCAAACGAGAGAGTGGACCCAGGACTCAGCATTTCAATTAATTCATGCACTCTGCAACATTAAGAATAAGAGCAAGAGGTTTAACGAAAAGACATGGTGATTTGAAATTGACCAGTCCGTTCTCACTGGTGGTGGTTCAGGGGTGAGTTAATCCTAGTCCCAGGGTCTGAGCATATACTGCTGCTGCTTTAATGCTTCCAATTTGATGTCATGTTCAATGTTTCTTCCCCGCCCTGCTTTTTATACCCATAATGATTTGGATATTTGATGAGTTTAGTCCTGCTGCTGTTTAATGATTGCAGCCCTGTGCCTCCAGTTAACGGTCACAATTGTGGTCCGCTTGTGCTTTGATTATCTGTGTGGGGTCTGTATTTATTCTGCAGCACAAACACTCGGCGGACTAAGGGTCTCCCATTTTCCCAGGATCATGTATTTCTGCTTAGCCAGTCTGAAGTTGGAAATTCCTTCAACCGAGAACATCGAGCTGAAGATTATTGAAGCAGGGGATGTAAACAGATCATTGTGTGAATGTGCGATTTGAATAATGAAAGCATACAGTGCATGTGTAACAAGATTGTGGTTTGTTCTGAGCAGATGGTTAGGAGACAAATCACTGGTATTGTCTTGAATGAGTAGCTATGCTTGTATAATTCATCAGGGGCTTACTCCACCTGTAAATATTTAAACTCTGCATGGTAGATTGTGTTCCACTTTGAAGATGGAACCTGTTGGCAGCCTTTACAGTAAACTACCTGTTGCGATTCGGAGCTCTGATCAATTTAAGTGACACATTCCATTAAAAATAACTAGTGTGCGAAGGCCCAGATGCTGTGTAATCCAATTTCAATATAAACATTTCTATTAATGCAACAATCAAGGCTTTTGTTTTCAGTCATTTTAAGTAAAATGTACTGATGTTTGAGTGTGAGCTGGTCTCACCTGCTGCTGAGACCAGATGCGCAGTGTCAAGGAATGATTTTGACTGATGGGAGTTTGCAAGAAGCAAAAGAGCAGCTCACCTCCACTCCCACCTCTGCGATGAGGGTCAGTTCCACCCAGGCCAGTCTCCGAGTATGTTGTTCACTGTTAGGAACAAACTCTGTTATCACCCAGTGTTAAGCTACTGAGGGGACCAAGGCCTGCCAAACCCAAGTAGGCAGTGGAATTAAAAATGACTCCTTGGACACACTAAACCACTTGACCCAACCATGTACACTTGATGTTTTGTCTTCACACAGACAGTATTGGAACCCCATGTGCCTCTGCTTTTGCCATAATCCCTTTAATTTATTCTTATCCTCCGATTTAACATTACTATTAATAAATATTAAAGTTTTACACAGAGCAGACAACAGTCATTACGGGCAGTAATGGAGTGGGCAGTATCACTAGCATCTTCTCACCCCCTGCATCTCATCCTACCCTTCTATTCCTTTCTCCCTCATGTGTTTATCCAGCTTCCCCTTAAAGGTATCCATACTATCCACGTCGACCACTCCCAGTGATAGTGACGTCCACATGTTCACCACTCTCTGGATAAAGAAGTTTCTCCTGAATTCCCAATTGGATTTATTGCTGGTTGAATTATTATATTGATTGGCCCCTTGTTCTGTCTCATGGGTTTTTAGCCTGGCCTGTTAAGTGGAAACACCTTCTCTATGTCAACCTTAGCAAACCCTTTCATTATCTGTAAGACCTCTGTGATGTCTCCCCAGCTCTTGGTCTCCTCTGAACAGACTGCAGCTTTTTTCTTGAGTTTCGCTGAAAGTTGCATTAAAATGGCCTTTGCAGAATGCACTTCCAATGATTGCAGCCTTCCAAATATTCTATCTAAAAGGAAGGTTCTCATACTGTCTGTCCAAAAGGATCTTAATCCTTGATTAAATGACCTGAGTAACAATGGCAGCAGCTTGTGTAAACTGCATTCCTCTTGTGCTTGGAGCAACTGTAGCATGAAGTTGAAGTTCATCATGGCCCTTTGGGAATGTCTCGTCTGTTCGTTGACCTGGTAAGATGCCATTACAACACACAGTAATATTTGAAACAATGCCTGTGCCTGACTGCAGCAGGGTGGTGGGTCAGCTGTATAATTAAACCTCCATGACCAGCTATCTCTCTCCCTCCAGTCCTCCAAACTGAGTGGGTATCACCTAGTACCATGTGCTTCTGGTACTGAGTGCTTTGTCTGCCTGGGCATAATGGTGAAGGACAGCAGGGGGATTCTCCCTTACTCCTGGCCCAATATTTACCCATCAACTAACGTCACTGAACAAATGCACGACTTGGTCACAAGATCACATTGCTGCTTGTGAGATCTTGCTGTGCATAAATTGACAGCTGCATTTACAACACTGACTACACTTCCAAAAGTACTTCGGCAGCAAGATGTTACAGGGTATCCAGAGGTCATAAAAAAAAATTGTCTAAATTTCCGTGAGAGTGGAAAAAGAAGTGGGAAGTGCTGTTGGGTCTAGTCCAGCCAGCATAGACAGAGGAATGGTTAATAACAGGAAGCAGACAGTAGGAATAAATAGGTCTTTTTTGGGCTGGCAAGGTGTAATGAGTGGTGTTACACAGGTGGTGTTGGGCCCCAACCATTTACAATTTAACCAAATACAATAATTTGGATAAAGGACGAATGTATGGTTGCTAAATTTGCTGATAACACAAAGATAGGTCGGCAACTAAGTTGCGAAGAGGACGAATGGAGTTTGCAAAGGGATATTGTGAGTTTAAACGAGTGGGCAGAAATTTGGCAAATGTGGAAAAATGTGAACTTGCCCACTCTGCCAGGAATAATAAAAAAAGAAGCAGTATAATTACTTAAATGGAGAGAGTTTGCAGAACTCTGTGGCACAGAGGGATCTCGGTGTCCTGGCATATGAATCAGGAAAAGTTAGCATGCAGATACAGCAAGTGATTAAAGGCCAGGATTGCCTTCCTATGCAAGGGTAATGGAAGGTAAATGTAGGGATGTTTTACCACAGCTGTACAGGGTGTTGGTGAGGCCACATCTAGAGCACTGTGTACAGTTTTTACTTGAAGGATGTAACTGCATTGCAAGCAGTTCAGGGAAGGTTTGCTTGACTGATTCCTGGGATGAAAGTTTGATCTTATGAGGAAAGTTTGGACAGGTTAGGTACCCATAACTATAAGAGGTGATTTTATTGAAATCTATAAGATCCTGCGTGGGCTTGAAAGGGTGGATGCTGAGAATATGTTTCCCCCTCATGGCAGAGATGAGAACTCAGGGCCACAGTTTAAAAATAAGTGGTCTCCTGTTTAAGGCTGAGATGAGGAGAAATCTTTTCTCTCAGAGGGTTGTGAATCTGTGGTATTCTCTTGTCGAGAGAGCAGTGGAGGTTGGATAGATTGTCTCCCTTGTCAGTCAGGAATCTAAGGATACAGGTGATGGGCAGGAATGTAGAATTGAGGCCACATCAGATCAGCTATGATCTTATCAAATAGCGGTGAAGGCTTGAGGGGCTGAATAGCCTATTCCTGCTCCTGATTCGTATGTTTGCATTAGCTATAACGTGCTTGCATTGTTGAGAGTGCAGCTAGTCCACCTGGCCTCAGGGTCTGTTCATGGGCAATGCAAAGCTGGGCAGATATTTGGCAGAGTGAATTTCTGGTCGCTTTACCCAGCTTTCTCTCCCCGAGTCGAGCAGAGGAAAATCGGCTTCAATTCATACAGGGATGCCATCATTCTCGCTTGTCCCAGAGGGGGTGCTGCAACCTCAGCTTGTTCCAGATATCAGTTAGAAAACAATTGTTCTGCTGAACTGTGAACGAAGATAAAAAGAGGTTGTTTGCATATTAAAACAATATTTCAATGTGTCTTTTAACCTACTTCCTGTGTCATAGTTAATCATAAGAAAATTTATTCAATGCAAATTTTTTTACTGCTCCAGTTTATCCCTGTGTGCTTCTAAAGACAAGCAGAAATCTGCAAACAGAATATTTAACTTTTTAATATCCCTGCTGTTGGTTGCCAAATTCCTACACACGCCCAACCCTTGTTAACTACCCTGCATACCTCTTCAATTATTTAATGCCATTACAAATTGCAGCCATGACCACCTGCATCCCTCCATGATCCCTCTGCTGCTGCAATTGTGCCCTCTTTCGCATCTGTAATTTCGATCATCCCATCATTAGCGGCTATGCCTTGATCTGTAGAAGATATAAGCACCGGAATTCCCTCCCTGAACCCCTCTCTCCTCCAAGAGCCGTTTTAAACCCAGCCTGTGACCTGACTGAACCTCATGCGACCCATTGTCAAATTTTGCTTGATAAAGCTCCTGTGACCTGCCCTGGGATGTTTAACTATGTCCGAGACCCTATATAAATACAACCAGTCTCTGTCCAAAGGAACTTCAGCTCTGACCCAGCAGACAGTGGAAATGTCAGCTGCAGAAATATACTTTTTTAATGTATTCGTTTGTGAGGTGTGGGCGAGTCTGCATTTATTGCCCAGTCCTATTTGCCCTCAGATTTATTATCTGTGCTTTGGCATCTGGTGCTGTCCTGTTGTGCAGTGGGCTGATGGGGTGAAAGGAGCCCCTGCCACTGAGGGTGCGTTACCGCAAACAAGCTGTTCTACAAGGAAAGGCAGCACACCCACACACACACACATCCGTGTTGACGTTTTCAAGAACATAAACTGAAACAAGGACAAATAATATCAAAATAAAATAGTAATAAAATAATAGCAAAATACAGTGATTTCAGAGGGTTTTTAAAAGTCTATCACATTGCAATGGGTCTGGGGTCACATGTAGGCCAGACCAGGTAGGGAGGGCAGATTTCCTTCCCTAAGGGACATTAGTGAACCATTGCAACAATCAGCAATGGTTTCATGGTCATCATTCGACCTCTTGCTTCCAGGTTTTTAATCGAATTCCATGTTGGGATTCGAACCTGGGTTTTTCTAGCGTTTTCTGCTCATGTTTCAGACCTCCGGCACCCACAGCATTTTGTGTTTCTTTTGATATTGTTTGTCCTTGTTTCAGTTTATGTCCATGAAAATGTCAACATGGATTTGTGTGTGTGGGAGGTGCTGCCTTTCCTTGTAGAAGAGCTGGTTTGCAATGATGCATCCTCACAGTGGTGAGGACTCCCTCCAGCCCACCATGCAATAGGACGGCATCAGATGTCAAAGCACAGATGATAAAGCTGCAAAGTGCATTCTAAATCATTTACAGGAAATGAATGAAACATTTATATTTCAAATGCTGTAATAAAAAATGCATTACTGATGCTGCTTTACAATATTAGATGACCCAGATTGTCTGAACTGATTTGCGGGAGTTTCTGAACTTTCAGATGTTTTAGCAAGGTGATGGAAGGTTATTGCAGTGCACCATTCTAGATTGCATGAAAGTGATTTTTTTTTTGGAAAATTATACTTTTACATAAAATATCTGAGAGAACATTACAACATTTCTAAATCGACATACATCATGTTGCACTCTGAGGTGCTTCAATACAATTATGGTACATTTACTGTTCACCACATACAATCTTTATGACTTGTACAGCCCAAGGGGTCTATACAATTCCAAGCCCCTCGGTGCCCTATGGCAGAAAGGTCTTAAGCAGCGACCTTTTCCCATTGCGCTTTGGTGCATCCCTCAGCACGTATCCCTGAACTTTGGAATGTGCCAGCCTACAATACTCGGTCAGGGACAACTCTTTGCGCTGGAAGACCAACAAGTTTCGGGCAGACCAAAGAGCGTCTTTCACCGAGTTGATGATCCTCCAGCTACAGTTGATGTTTGTCTCGGTGTGTGTCCCTGGGAACAGCCCGTAGAGCACACAGTCCTGTGTCACAGAACTGCTCGGGATGAACCTCCACAGAAACCACTGCACCTCTCTCCAGACCTTCTTTGCAAAGGCACATCCCACAAGGTGAAAACGGTCTCTTCCTCACCACAGCCACCTCGAGGGCAACGTGCAGAGGGGGTGAGACTCCTGGCATGTTGGAGGGCCTTTCTCACCATTAAAGAGATTGTTTTGAAACAATGAAAATAAGGCTGCAGCTACTAACTGCTATAACAATAACAGGAATGCCATGTCTTCGCAGTTCCTCACAGTTGTCTTTACTGCACAAGATATTGAGCTCTGTTTTGTAGGTAAATTTGCAGCATGCCGAGCAACACAGAACTCTGCAGTGTTTTAGGAATATAGGAACAGGAGTAGACCAATCAGCCCCTTGAGACTGTTCCTCCATTCAATTAGATCATGGTTGATCCATTTCTTGACTCCATCTACCTGCCTTGGTTTTCAATAATCCTGACTCCCCTCAGCTGACTAAAAACCATCAATCTCAATTGAACTTTTCAATTGACCCACAGCCTGACCAGCTTTTGGGAGACACTTCCAGCTTGCCGCTGTCCTTTGTGTGAAGAAGTGCTTTCTGACATCTCCCTTAATTGTTCTGAACACCTCGATTAGATCATCCGTCTCAGTCATCTCCACTCAAAGGGAACACAAGCTCCATCTGTGAAACCTGTCCTCTGAATTTAAGGCATTTATTTCTGCTGCAGCTTTGATCATGCTGTCTCTAGCTTCTGCGTTAACAGTTTGTTGCTGATTGAACCTGTTACCAACCTATCTATGATTGGAATCACCATTTCCTGACATCCATCCTCTATTTCTTTATCCTGATTTTGCAAATGTTTGCCTTTCAGTTTAAGACGGGCTCTGCTCAAAACCTTGTCTGATCTTTTCTATCAAGACTTGAAGATGGGTAAAATATAAATACTCTGACACTCCTGTTCGGCATCTTTTTCGGTCCATCTCTTTAACTTTTGCTCTAATCCTATTTGTATATTTGCCTATCCCTTTTTTTTCAGTTCTGATGAAAGATGTCCACTCCATGAACATGAAATTATTTTCTCAGGACCACTTCTGTTATTCACCAAATCAGATTGATCACACGGCTGTTTAAAAACTCAACTGCAGTTGACTGAACAAAGTGTAACTTGTTATGGGGTTTCTCACAGTGAGGCGAAAGCAGGAACAGGGAAGTTCTCACCAATTTCAAAGATTGCTGGCTCAAGTGGGGTGTATCAGGGTGGGTCACGATGTTGCAGCCCTGAATGACACACCACAACTCCAGCATTCCCACAGGACCTCTAGAAAATAACAGTGAGTTGTCACTGAACACATGGCTGCTTTCAGAGCTGAAATTAGCACGTGCTTTATTACCATCTGTACATTGTGCAAATTTGAGCCGATGAAGATGAGTCTGTGTACATAATGGGGACGGGAAATTGATGTTCCTGAATGGTGTTTTTATTTGTGAATCCCCTGAAGGTTCTCAACTCCAACAGTGCGATCTCACCTCTGCAATAACCAGATGCACAGTTGCAGTGATATGTGCAAAGTCAGAGAAAACCAAATTTTAAAACTTGACTCTGTCACGCTGTACAACTGATATTGAGCAGCCTGGCTGCCTTTCTATGCTCCCACCCCATGCGTCACCCACATTTGGTTCAGGTAATATAGACATTGGAGGAGTTGTGAACGGCAATGGCAGAATCACTGGTGTGAGCTGTGGTTCACTGCCTCACACGCTCACAGCCTGAGAAGGTTGTTGGTTCAACTTGGACTCCAGGACTTGGACATGAAAATCTAGGCTGACATTCTCTTCAGTACTGAGGGAGTTAAATTGAGGCCCTATCTGCCCTCTCAGGAGAATGTAAAAGATCCCACAACCACCACTGAAGCTGTTGAACTGGGCCCTGATAGAATGGTTACAGCGCAGAGGGGGAGCATTCTCTCTGCTCGAGTAACTCAGCTGATCCCACTCTCCTGCTACTTTCCCCATATTCTGGCAAATCTTTTCCCTTCAGATACCTGTCCAATTTGCTGCTGAAGGTCTCGATTGAACCTGCCTCCACCACACTCTCAGGCGCTGCATAACAGGTCCCAACCACACGCTGTGTGTAAAGAACATAAGGAATAGGAGCAGGAGTAGGCCATTCGGCCCCTCAAGCTGGCCCGCCATTCAACAAGATCGTGGCTGATCTGCCCCAGGCCTCAGCTCCTCATAGCCCTCAACTCCTTGATATTTTAAAAATCTATCTACCTCCTCTTTAAATACTTTCAGTGATCTAGCCTCCACAACTCTCTGGGGTAGAGAATTCCAGACATTCACTACCCACTGAGGGAAGAAATTCCTCCGCATCTCAGTTTTAAATGAGTGCCCCCTTATTCTGTAACTTTGTCCCCGAGTTCAAGATTTCTCAATAGTGGAAACATCTTCTCAACATCTACCCTGTCAAGCCCCCTCAGAATCTTGTACGTTTCAATAAGATCACCCCTCAGTCTTCTAAACTCTAATGAATAAAGGCCTAATCTGTTTAGCTGGTCTTGATAAGTCAACCCCTTCATCCCAGGAACAAGCCTAGCGAATCTGTTTCGAACTGCCTCCAATGCCAGTACATCCTTTCTTAAATACAGGGACCAAAACTGTACACAGTACTCCAGGTGCGGCCTCATCAACACCCTGTACTGTTGTAACAAGACTTCCCTATTTTTAAACTACAACCCCTTAGCAATACAGGCCAAAATTCCATTTGCTTTCTTAATTCCTTGCTGCACCTGCATGCTAACATTTTGTGTTTCATGCACAAGAACACTCAGGTCCCTCTGTGCTGCACTTTTTGGAGTCTCTCTCCATTTAAATAATAGGCTGCCTTTTTATTCTTCCGACCAAAGTGCATGACCTCACACTTTCCTACATTAAACTCTAACTGCAAAATTTTGCCCACTCACTCAACCTATCAATTGCCCCTGGAAAAACTCAGCAAGTCTGGCAGCATCTGCGGAGAGGAACACAGTTAACGTTTCAAGTCCGTATGACTCTTCAGCAGAACTAAGTAAAAATAGAAGAGGGGTGAAATATAAGCTGGTTTAAAGGTGGGGGGGGGGGAGGTAGAGCTGGATAGAGGGCCAGTGATAGGTGGAAATTGTCCTTTTGTCTATGACATATTTTGGCAAAGAGGTGTTGAAGGTGGTGATATTATCTAAGGAATGTGCTAATTAAGGGTAGAAAGCAGGACAAGCAAGGTACAGATAGCCCTAGTGGGGGTGGGGTGAAGGGAAGGGATCGAAATAGGCTAAAAGGTAGAGATAAAACAATGGATGGAAATACATTTAAAAATAATGGAAATATGTGGGAAAAGAAAAATCTACATAAATTATTGGGAAAAAATGGGGTGAATCGGAAAGCGGGTGGGGATGGAAGAGAGAGTTCATGATCTAAAATTGTTGAACTCAATATTCAGTCCGGAAGGCTGGAAAGTGCCTAGTCGGAAGATGAGGTGCTGTTCCTCCAGTTTGCGTTGAGCTTCACTGGAACAATGCAGCAGGCCAAGGACGGACATGTGGGCATGAGAGCAGGGTGGAGTGTTAAAATGGCAAGCAACAGGGAGGCCTGGGTCATGCTTGCGAACAGACCAAAGGTGTTCCGCAAAGCGGTCACCCAGTCTGCATTTGGTCTCTCCAATGCAGAGGAAACTGCGTTGGGAGCAACGAATGCAGTAGACTAAATTGAGGGAAGTGCAAGTGAAATGCTGCTTCACTTGAAAGGAGTGTTTGGGCCCTTGGACGGTGAGGAGAGGGGAAGGGGCAGGTGTTGCATCTTCTGCGGTTACATGGGAAGGTGCCGTGGGAGGGGTTGAGGTGAAGGGGGTGATGGAGGAGTGAACCAGGGTGTCCCGGAGGGAATTATCCCTGCGGAGTGCCGCCAGGGGGTGGAGGGAAGTTGTGTTTGGTGGTGGCATCATGCTGGAGTTGGCAGAAGTGGCGGAGGATGATCCTTTGAATGCGGAGGCTGGTGGGGTGATAAGTGAGCACAAGGGGGACCCTATCATGGTTCTGGGAGGGAGAGGAAGGTGTTCGGGCCTCTGTTTGAGGAAGAAGCGGAGAGCCATCAGACCATCCCGGTGGGGGATGGAGGTGTAGAGGGATTGGACGTCCATGGTGAAGAGGAGGTGGTTGGGGCCAGGGAACTGAAATCGTTCCCTCCTTTGGTCTGTCCGCAAGCCTGACCCAGATCTCCCTGTTGCTTGCCATTTCAACACTCCATCCTGCTCTCATGCCCACATGTCTGTCCTTGGCTTGCTGCATTGTTCCAGTGAAGCTCAACGCAAACTGGAGGAACAGCACCTCATCTTCCTACTAGGCACTTTAAAGCCTTCCGGACTGTATATTGAGTTCAACAATTTTAGATCATGAACTCTCTCCTCCATCTCCACCGCTTTTCAGATCCCCCATTTTTTCCCCCAATAATTTATGTAGATTTTTCTTTTCCCACCTATTTCCATTATTTTTTAATGTATTTCCAGCCATTGTTTTATCTCTACTTTTTAGCCTATTTCGATCCCTTCCCTTCACCCCACGCCACCCCCACTAGGGCTATCTGAACCTTGCTCGTCCTGCTTTCTACCTTTAATTAGCACGTTCCTTGAGTAATATCACCACCTTCAACACCTCTTTGTCCTTTTGTCTGTGACATCTTTTGGTTATCTCCACCTATCACTGACCCTCTATCCAGCTCTCCCTGCCCCCCCCTTAAACCAGCTTATATTTCACCTCTTTTTCTATTTTTACTTAGTTCTGTTGAAGAGTCATACGGACTCGAAACGTTAACTGTGTTCCTCTCCGCAGATGCTGCCAGACCTGCTGAGTTTTTCCAGGTATTTTTATTTTTGTTTCGGATTTCCAGCATCTGCAGTTTTTTGCTTTTATCAATTGCCCCTTGCAGATTCTTTATGTCCTCATCACAACATGCCCTCCCACCTATTTTGTATCGTCAGCAAATTTAGATACATTACACTCTGCCCCCTCCTCCAAGTCATTAATATAGACAGTAAATAATTGAGGCCTGAGGACTGTTCCTCTGGCACTCCACTAATTACACCTTTCTAAACTGAAAAAGACCCATTAATCCCGACTCCCTCTCTTGTGTGTGTTGACCAATCATGCTAATACATTATCCCCAATACTGTGTGCCCCTATCTTGTGCAATAACCTTTTATGTGGCCCCTTATTGAATGCCTTCTGGAAATGGAGTTTCACATCTTGCCTCTGGTGCCTTTGCCAGCCACCTTCAACTGGTTAAACCTAGTTCTCGATCCTTCTACCAATGGGAACAATTTCTCCCTATCTACTCTGCCCAGACCCCTCATGATTTTGAACCCCCCATCAAATCGCCTGTCTACTTTCTCTTTTGGCAGGAGAAACAGCCCCAGCTTCTCCAAGCTATTGCTTGAACAAACATGACAAAAAAAAAAAGATTCGGTCATTATAAACGTTGCTCTTTGTGGGATCTTGCTGTGCGTGGTCCGGGTGTGTGAAGGGGGTAGAGGGGGGAGGCGGAGCAGCTGACTCAGAATTACGGAACAGTTATAGCTTGGAAGGGAGAGGCCTTTTGACCCATCGTGTCCGGACCAGCTCCGTGACGCAACGCCGGCCACTCCCCACACTCGGCCTTCTCCCCGTAACCCACCCCCAGAAAGAAAAGGCGACAAGCTGGTCTTGTATTGCTTAAAATAGAACTGCAGTATGACTGATTTTTTTAAAACTGGGATTTGAACATTCTGAACTGTTTTTTCTTCTCCCCTCCCACCCCCCCACCTCTCCTCCCACCCCCCCACCTCTCCTCCCACCCCCCCACCTCTCCTCCCACCCCACCCCCCACCTCTCCTCACCCCCCCACCTCTCCTCATCCCCCCACCCCCCCACCTCTCCTCATCCCCCCACCCCCCCACCTCTCCTCATCCCCCACCCCACCCCCCACCTCTCCTCATCCCCCACCCCACCCCCCCACCTCTCCTCATCCCCCACCCCACCCCCCCACCTCTCCTCATCCCCCACCCCACCCCAACCCCCCACCTCTCCTCATCCCCCACCCCACCCCCCCCACCTCACCCCACCCCCCCACCTCTCCTCATCCCCCACCCCACCCCAACCCCCCACCTCTCCTCATCCCCCACCCCACCCCAACCCCCCACCTCTCCTCATCCCCCACCCCACCCCCCCACCTCTCCTCACCCCCCACCCCACCCCAACCCCCCACCTCTCCTCACCCCCCACCCCACCCCCCCACCTCTCCTCACCCCCCACCCCACCCCCCCACCTCTCCTCACCCCCCACCCCACCCCCCCACCTCTCCTCACCCCCCACCCCACCCCCCCCACCCCCCCACCTCTACTCACCCCCCACCCCACCCCCCCACCTCTCCTCACCCCCCACCCCACCCCCCCACCTCTCCTCACCCCCCACCCCACCCCCCCACCTCTCCTCACACCCCACCCCACCCCCCCCACCTCTCCTCACCCCCCACCTCTCCTCATCCCCACCTCTCCTCACACCCCACCCCACCCCCCCCACCTCTCCTCACCCCCCCCCACCCCTCTCCTCATCCCCCCACCTCTCCTCATCCCCCCACCCCACCCCCCCCACCTCTCCTCACCCCCCCCACCCCCCACCCCACCCCCCCACCTCTCCTCACCCCCCCACCCCACCCCCCCCACCTCTCCTCACCCCCCACCCCACCCCCCCCACCTCTCCTCACCCCCCCCACCCCACCCCCCCCACCTCTCCTCACCCCCCCACCCCACCCCCCCACCTCTCCTCACCCCCCATCCCACCTCTCCTCATCCCTCCTCTCCTCACCCCCTCACCCCCCATCCCACCTCTCCTCACCCCCCATCCCACCTCTCCTCACCCCCCATCCCTCCTCTCCTCACCCCTCCTCTCCTCACCCCTCCTCTCCTCACCCCTCCTCTCCTCACCCCCTCACCCCCCATCCCACCTCTCCTCACCCCTCCTCTCCTCACCCCCTCACCCCCCATCCCACCTCTCCTCACCCCTCCTCTCCTCACCCCCTCACCCCCCATCCCACCTCTCCTCACCCCTCCTCTCCTCACCCCCCACCCCACCCCCCCCACCCCCCCACCTCTACTCACCCCCCACCCCACCCCCCCCACCTCTCCTCACCCCCCACCCCACCCCCCCACCTCTCCTCACCCCCCACCCCACCCCCCCACCTCTCCTCACACCCCACCCCACCCCCCCCACCTCTCCTCACCCCCCACCTCTCCTCATCCCCACCTCTCCTCATCCCCCACCCCACCCCCCCACCTCTCCTCACCCCCCCACCCCACCCCTCCTCTCCTCACCCCCTCACCCCACCCCTCCTCACCCCCTCACCCCACCCCTCCTCACCCCACCCCTCCTCACCCCACCCCTCCTCTCCTCACCCCCTCACCCCACCCCTCCTCACCCCCTCACTCCACCCCTCCTCACCCCACCCCTCCTCACCCCACCCCTCCTCTCCTCACCCCCACCCCTCCTCTCCTCACCCCCTCACCCCACCCCTCCTCTCCTCACCCCCTCACCCCTCCTCACCCCCTCACCCCTCCTCTCCTCACCCCTCCTCTCCTCACCCCCTCACCCCTCCTCTCCTCACCCCCTCACCCCACCTCTCCTCACCCCCTCACCCCACCCCTCCTCTCCTCACCCCCTCACTCCTCTCCTCACCCCCTCACCCCACCCCTCCTCCCCTCACCCCACCCCTCACCCCCTCACCCCACCCCTCCTCACCCCCTCACCCCACCCCTCCTCTCCTCACCCCCTCACCCCACCCCACCTCACCCCCTCACCCCTCCTCTCCTCACCCCCTCACCCCTCCTCTCCTCACCCCCTCACCCCACCTCTCCTCACCCCCTCACCCCACCCCTCCTCACCCCCTCACCCCACCCCTCCTCTCCTCACCCCCTCACTCCTCTCCTCACCCCCTGACCCCACCCCTCCTCCCCTCACCCCACCCCTCCTCTCCTCACCCCACCCCTCCTCTCCTCACCCCCTCTCCTCTCCTCACCCCCTCCCCCTCCTCCCCACCTCTCTCCCCTCTCCTCTCCTCACCCCCTCTCCTCTCCTCACCCCCTCCCCCTCCTCTCCTCACCCCCTCACCCCACCCCTCCTCACCCCACCCCTCCTCACCCCCTCACCCCACCCCTCCTCTCCTCCTCACTCCTCTCCTCACCCCCTCACCCCACCCCTCCTCTCCTCACCCCCTCACCCCACCCCTCCTCTCCTCACCCCCTCACCCCACCCCTCCTCTCCTCACCCCCTCACCCCACCCCTCCTCTCCTCACCCCACCCCTCCCCTCCTCTCCTCACCCCCTCACCCCACCCCTCCTCTCCTCACCCCCTCACCCCACCCCTCCTCTCCTCACCCCCTCACCCCACCCCTCCTCTCCTCACCCCCCCCCCCCCTCCTCTCCTCACCCCCTCACCCCACCCCTCCTCTCCTCACCCCCTCACCCCACCCCACCCCTCCTCTCCTCACCCCCTCACCCCACCCCACCCCTCCTCTCCTCACCCCACCCCTCCTCTCCTCACCCCACCCCTCCTCTCCTCACCCCACCCCTCCTCTCCTCACCCCACCCCTCCTCTCCTCACCCCACCCCTCCTCTCCTCACCCCACCCCTCCTCTCCTCACCCCACCCCTCCTCTCCTCACCCCACCCCTCCTCTCCTCACCCCACCCCTCCTCTCCTCACCCCTCCTCTCCTCACTCCACCCCTCCTCTCCTCACCCCCTCACCCCACACCCTCCTCTCCTCACCCCCTCACCCCACACCCTCCTCACCCCCTCACCCCACCCCTCACCCCTCCCACCCCTCCTACCCCTCCTCACCCCACAACACTCCTCACCCCACATCAGGCCCTGTCAAGGCGGAAATTTGGGTTGCACAACCGGAATTCAGCTGGGCGCCTCCTCACTTTAATTGGGGGAGGGGTTCTGATTGGTGGAGAAAGCGGAGGCCCCGCCCTCCCTCCCTCCAGGCGAGCGGCGCTGACAAGATGGCGGGCGGCCGGAGCGGGAGGCGGTAGCGGTGAAAGGGAAATGGGCGCTCTGGGCAGCAGGCTGGCGGGCGGCTCTCGGCCCTCGGAGTGCGAGTGCGAGCGGAGGAAGCGCAAGCGGCAGCGGCGGGACGACGACGACGACGAGGAGGAGGAGAGGACGGAGAGCGAGGCCCGGGAGGCGGGCGGGCCGCGGAGGTCAGCCAATCAGCGGAGAGGAGGGGGCACGTGGCCCGGGGCAGGCACGCATGCGCGCTGGGGGAGGTCACGTGGCTTCGGTGTTGCACATTGTCAATGAGGCTGGGACATTGCCCTGGGCTGAACCTTGAGACTGCACCACATCCACAAACCCCGACTCCCCTTCTCCAATAAATACCCTGCAGTTTGGAGGAGGCAGTGGTGTCGGAGTGAAACCACTGGACCAGTAACCCAGGGGACTCAGGCTCATGATCTGTAGGACAGGGGTTCAGATCCCACCGTGGCCGCCCTAGACCGGGGCCCCTGTTACTGTCCAGCGACATGACCACCACATCACCAGCTCCCCTCCCTTCATCCGCCAGTCCTGGTGGAGTAGAACGGCCTGACTGGCTGGGCTTGGTTTGATATCCTTGCGGTGCTGAGTTATTGCCACTGGACTCATAACCCAGGGACCCAGCATGATGCTCTGGGGACTTGGCTTCGAATCGCATCACAGCAGATGGTGAAAATTGAACCTATTTGGAAAATTGTCAATAACCCCCCCCCCCCCCCCCCCCCCCCGCCCCCCACTTTAGGGAAGGAAATCAGTAATGGTTCTTAAACAGCCTCGTAAGCCACTCAGAACGCTTGGGTAAGAACTATAGCGTCGAGGAATGCTTGGAAAGAAATTGACTGACACTCGTGTTGCAAAACCCAACATATTTCAGAGGAGGCTGAGCAGCGATTTATAAATGATGGACAGCCGGCTAACATGGCCATTTGAGACCTCGGCAGCTACTGTCATAGTTGCCCTTTTGGCAGTCAGCCTCAGGCCCCAGAGTCACAAGACACGGTCAACGGTGTTGAACTGGCGCATTTTCAGTGCTGCTGGAAGCCTGAGCGACAATGGCTGCTTATAGTTGGAGGATCCTTCAGGAAGAGGACTGGTGTTTTTTTTAAACACGCGTGAGGAAGGTAACGGAAATCCACCTCATGGTATTCTTTTCCCTGGCTACCGCTGTTCATTGAAATTGAAAATTAGAAAGAACTGAAGAGGAAAGAGCAAGGTTTGGAGGAAAGCTGCCCTTTGGGGTCAAAGAATGAGAAGGGCGATGAAGAAACCATTTTTCACCCAGAGGATGGTCATGACCTGGACGTCACCAGCTGAAACATTGCTTGAGGCAGAAACTCCCACCACATTTAAAAAGGACTTGGAAGAGCCACAACATGCAAGCTGTGGGAAGGTGGGATTATGATGGGTAACTCGTGGTAAACCAGTACAGACACAACAGGCTGAATGGCCTCTCTCTGTGTTGGATACTTTCTATGACAGCTCTTTTAAGGAGAAGGTGTGATGGGCAGACCGACCTCCTCCTTTGCTGTGAGATTCCACAAAAGGATAGATGTGGAGGCACTGTTTCCACTTGTGAGTCAGCCCAAAACAGGGCAGCATAAATACCAATGAGATGGATCAGACTACACCACAAATAGATCCACTGTCAAACTTTGGGGGAATTGCTTCAAGCAGAGACGTGGAATCCACTACCAAACAAATGAGTTTAAGTCAAGAGGGCTTATGCATTTAGAATTTACAGTTAAGAGATGAATTAGGAGCAGGATTAGGCCACTTGGCCTTTCGAGCCTACTTGGCCATTCGATGAGATGATGCTGATCTGATTGTTGCCTCCCGCCCACCCCGATAACCTATCACCCTCTTGCTTACCAAGAATCTTTCTACCTCTACCTTGAACATTCAACAACTCTGCTTCCACTGCTTTTTAAGGAAGAGAGTTCCAAAGGCTCACTGCCCTCTGAGTGAAAAAATTTCTCTTCATCTCTGTCTTAAATGAGCGACCCCTTGTTTTTAAACAGTGACCCCCAGTTCTAGATTCTCCCACAAGAGGAAACATCCTCTCCACATCCACCCTGTCAAGACCCCTCAGGATCTTTTTTATATTCATTCACGGGATGTGGGCTTCGCTGGCTGGGCCGGCATTCATTACCCATCCCTCCTTGCTCTTGAGAAGGTGGTGGTGAGCTGGACCGCTGTGGTCCATGTGGCGTTATGTACACCCATAGTGCTGTTACGGAGGGAGTTCCAGGATTTTGACCCAGCGACAGTGAAGGTACAGCGATATATTTCTAAGTCAGCGTGGTGAGTAACTTGGAGGGGAACTTCTAGGTGGTGGTGTTCCCATCTGTCTGCTGCCCTTGTCCTTCTAGATGGTAGTGGTCGTGTGTTTGGAAGGTGTTGTCTAAGGAGCCTTGGTGAATTCCTGCAGTGCATCTTTTAGATGGTACACACTGCTGCTACTGTGTGTCAGTGGAGGGAGTGAATGTATGTGGACCTGGTGCCAATCAAGCGGGCTGCTTTGTCCTTTATGGTGTTGAGCTTCTTGAGTTTTGGAACTGCACTCATCCAGGCAAGTGGAGAGTATTCAATCACACGCCTGACTTGAGCCTTGTAGCTAGTGGACAGGCTTTGGGGGGGGTCAGGAGGTGAGTTACTTATTGCAGGATTCCTAGCCTCTGACCTGCTCTTGTAGCCACAGTATTTATATGGCAAGTGCAGTTCAGTTCCTGGTCAATGGTAACCCCCAGGATGTTGATAGTGGGGGATTCAGCGATGGCAATGTCATTGAACATCAAGGGGCGATGGTTGGATTCTCTCTTGTTGGAGATGGTCATTGCCTGGCACTTCTGTGGCACGAATTTAACTTGCCACTTGTCAGCCGAAGCCTGGATATTGTTCAGGTCTTGCTGCACTTAGATATGGACTTCAGTATCTGAGTTTGAAATCTATCCCATTTAGCACGGTGGTAGTGCCACACAACACAATGGATGGTATCATCATTGTGAAGATGGGAATTCATCTCCACAACGACTATGTAGTGGTCACTCCTACCGATACTGTCATGGACAGATGCATATGCGGCAAGCAGATTGGTGAGGATGAGGTCAAGTATGTTTTTCCCTCTTGTTGGTTCCCTCACCACCTACCGCAGACCCAGTCTAGCAGCTATGTCCTTTAGGACTCGGCCAGCTCGGTCCGTAGTTGTGCTACCGAGCCACTCTTGGTGATGGGCATTTAAGTCCCCCACCCAGAATTCATTCTGCGCCCTTGTCACCCTCAGTGCTTCAGTCAAGTGGTGTTCGACATGGAGGAATGTTTCAATCAAGTTGCTTCTTATTCTTGTGAGCTCCAGTGGGTATAAGCCTAGCCTGATCAACCTTTCCTCATAAGACAATTAGACCATTCCAGGCATTAGTTTAGTAAATCTTCTCTGAACTGCTTTCAACGCATTTACTTCCTTCCTTAAATAAGGAGACCAACACTGCACACAGTACTCCAGATGTGGTGTCACCAATGTCCTGTATAACTGGAGCATAACCTCCCTACTTTTGTATTCAGTTCCCCTCCCAATAAATGATAACATCCTATTAGCTTTCCTAATTACTTGCTGTGCCTGCAGTGATGTCTTGGAGCTGAGATGACAACCACAACCATCTTCCTTTGTACTAGGTTTGACTCCAACCAGCAGAGAGTTTCCCCCCTGATTCCCATTGACTCCAGTTTTACTAGGGCTCCTTGATGCTACGTTCAGTCAAATGCTGCCTTGATGTCAAGGGCAGTCACTCTCACCTCACCTCGGGAGTTCAGCTCTTTTGTCCATGTTTGAACCAATGCTGTAAATGAGGTCAGGAGCTGAGTGATCCTGGTGGAACCCAAAGTGGGCATCAGTGAGCAGGCTGTTATTGAGCAAGTGCCACTTGATAGCCCTGTTGATGACCTCTTCCAACACTTTACTGATGATGGAGAGTAGACTGATGGAGCGGTAATTGGCTAGGTTAGACTGGCTGCTTTAGACTTTTCAAAGTGCAAATATCAGCATATTCCTGGGGCTGCCTGAAGAAGCCCTGTAAAGAAGAGAGAAGCCTAGGTAAGTACTGTCACTGAGCCAAGAACCTCTACAAAGCAATAACCACTCAGGATCCCACCTTCCAAATGAGAATGGAAGCTACCGACCTATCACTGTGACTGCAGGAGTACAGCAACTGAAACTTCACACTGTGAATCAACAAATACCGAAAAGAAATGGATCGAGACTTCTCCTGGGAGTGTCCCCTTGCTTCACACTCGAGGAAATCCCTCTATTGTATAAACTTACATTAAAACACTTAGCTCCTCCTCAAATAGCTCACATACTTTGTCAGTTTGGAAGAGTTGTGACAACAGACTGGGTACTGGCTCATTACAAAATCGTGGAATGCAGCGGTTCAAGAAGGCAGCTCACCACCACCACCTCAAGACTGCCATGCACCAGGAGCCACCTAAATTGTATTTTTGGTTGTGTTGTCAGCCAGTATTTGAGTGAGAATCGCTGAATGTGGAAAATCTCAAAAAAGGATTTTTAAAACTGACAGCTACTTGTTCATTTAGTGAATCCGTTCTGGAAATAATTCCACTTTGGCCCTCAGTACAGGCATGGGAAAGACAGATTTTATGAACGAGCTGCATCAGGAATTGGTGGAGCACTGCTTTATCAACTTCCTAATGTGCAGCCTTTGCAGGACCAATCATTCAGCAACTACCATGCAGCAGTGTGCCTGCAAGTGCAGAGGCTCACCCTGTCCCCAGAGATTTGCTTGTACCTCCTTGCAGGCATGCTATGGCTCTGTTCGATGGGTTGGGGTTTGTAGAGTGGTGCAGAGGAACACTGTACCTTTGGAGACCTCCTGCAGCAACACCCAGCAGGGAGCAAGAGTGACTGTAGGATTCATTTCTCTTCGACCTGATTGGTCGCTTCAGAATCTTCATGTTCCCTTTGACCATGTCATTGGTTGTTGCCGATGGGTCGAGGTGTCTTTTGCTGCTCTCCTGAAGCCTGGTAAATGTTTGTTCCCTGCTCCATCTGACCCTCCCCTTTTTGTAGTCCCCATCCCTTCCATTCAGTTTTCAGCCAGTTGTGATGTGATTCCTAGAACCAATCAAGTTTGTATCTTGGATTCAGAAGCAATATGCCAGTAAGGTTTGGACATGAAGATACAGTTCTATTAACACGTGGGCTTCTGGCAGGTCTTAAAGCATTGCAAACTAGAATCAAATGATTTCACACTGCTTCCCCCCCTCGGTGAGTTCAAGTCCCAGGATGGGACGTTGGGAAATGGAACACTGCTGGAATGCTGTGAAAATGTCAAATGTCATGTGGGGAAGGGAATTTGAAACCTCTGTCCGGTTTGTGTTGCAAGAAGTGGTTCGCCCTCATGGCAACAAGGGCTAACCAGAGTGATATATACTGTCTCGTGAGTTCCACATCTCAAGAAGAACTTTTTGGAGAAGCTCCTCCTCTTAGCTTTGTTCACAGTTAAAACAATGGCAGAAATATTCCTGCCTGTGAGGTGCAACCAAGGCTCCCAGATGAGGAATGACCACTTGTATGTAACTCCAGTGGAGTCTGGGATTCGGGGGTGGGGTGGGGGGAGAGGGAGCGTGGGGAGCATGCATGGCGCATAATCTGAAGCCAGACCTTACAGGCATCAAATTTGGAAACACTTATACACACGAAGTACGATAGAAGTTTGGACCTCACTTACACACACACACACACACACACACACACACACACATATAGTTGGTAATAGATCAGTTGCCAATTTTAAATCTCAGATTGATAGATTTTTGTTAACCAAAGCTCATCAGGAATATGTGGCAAAGGCAAGTAAATAGAATTCGGTCACAGATCAGCAGTGATCTCATTGAATGGCTCATGGCTAAATGGCGTCCTACCTACTGTTATTGATGTTTCTCCTGGTGTCTCTGACCTTCAGGAGAAAATCAGGAAGGCATGGCAGTGAGATCTTACATGATTGCATGTTCTGACTGAAGAAAGTACAGATCAGACCATGTGCAAACAGTGCTGTTAAGCCAGTCACTCTGTGGTCTAAGCCTTTTTCAGCAAGTTTATATTTTCACAAGAGCACTAGAGGCAAATAAAGTTCTAAATTTAAAGCAAAGCAAAGATCTGGCAATGTTTGACACAGCAGCAGGTCACGCTTCGGGGAATTCCTCTGTTCCTCTTAGAGCTTCACTCTCCTGGTTTTTGATGGTAAGTAGATGACAGGCAGAGCTGCTCTGTGCAAATTACAACCTTCAAGCTAGGGGTTTAGAAGAATTTGCTTGAAGCCAGCGGATTTACTTCAGGATTAATGACCTATACGTTTAGTTTTGTTCTTCAGTTCAGAGCTAGCTCCAACTTGGCAAGCTAGCCCATTAAAAGCTGCACAAAGCACTTAAACTGTCTGATGGGCTAATACAATGTTTTTGCTTCTGTTTTTTTTGCCATTAACACCAGGCTCCACTCTTCATTTTACAGGAAAAAGCTGAAAAGCACGTCCAAGTACATTTATCAGACTCTCTTCCTCGCTGGAGAAAATAGTGATATCACTATTTGTGCGCTGGGACAGGAATGGCACCTCCATAAAATCTACCTGTGTCAGGTAGGAGATGAAACTCTCACTGTCTGGGTTGTGATAAGATCAGCCATGATCCTATTGAATGGCAGAGCAGGTTTGAGGAGCCGAATGGCCTACTCCTGCTCCTAGTTCTTAATTGAGTTAAAGTGCATTAAGTGTTGATGCGAAAACTTGAGCCGAAACTGTGACAAAGCCTCCAGTTTGAGCTGAACCTTTACTAGTTGCTGCTAAAGTGAGAGAATTGGATGTATGTGTGAAGCTCTGTGTCAGTTTCTGTTCTGATTGAGAATTGAGTGAGTGTCGTTTTTGAGCTATCTGACTTATCACTCTTAGCAAATTCATTCCTCGATGTCAAGTAAGTACTTTTTCAATCCCAGATCCATTTCTCAAACATAAATGAGGGATATGGTACTTATTACTGCCACTGTTAATAGCACCAACTGGTGTGAGAGAACAGCAACGAGAGAGCAGTTTAAGAGAAAGAACAAGGAGAGAGATAGCAGAAACATGGAGAGGGGGGAGAGAACAGGAAGGAGGAACATTAGCAACAGAAAATTGTGAGAGAGAAGAGGAAGGAGAAACTATGATGGAGAGAATGGAGCAGAGAGAGAAACAAAAAGAAAACAACAGTGAGAGAGAGGGACTCAGCAACAAGAGGAAGATAGCAGCGATAGAGCAATGAAGGACAGCAGCAACAGGAAGATTCACAAAGGAAACTGAGCACGATGAGAAAGGCTGTGACAGAGAGGGATTAGTGGGAGAAATAAGAGAACGCAGGGTGAGAGAGAAACGGCAACAACTGCACAGTAAGAGATGCACAGAAGTAACTCAGAGGGCAGTAGCCTGAAAAGGAGAGACCAGCCATCCAGCAGCACTCCAATAGAGCCCTCATTCAGGGGTTTGGAAGAGGGCTTGCAGGTTGCATGCAATTATTTATCATTGGTTCATTTGCTTTCAGAAACTTGACATGAAAAAAAATACGATCACTCACCTCATAACTTAGTACTCTGACGCATATCCAGTTAAGGCACCTGATTCTACTTTGAAGTTATTTAACCTTTTCAGTTGTTAAATGACAGGCCTGAAGAACAACAATGGAGCATTCGAGAATGTATCTAACTTAAAATACACATCTTATAATTTTTAAGAGGTTTTAGCTTTCTCTTTTATAACACACACTAATTTTAAAAGTGTTGCAATTCACAGAGAGACCAATAACTTTAAAAAAACTCAAACTTCCAGTGACTACTGAAAGGATCACATGACAAGATTTCACTTTTTAAGACTTTTACAATGACAAACAAAGCAGCATTGACCAAACATTTAAAGCGACTGAAAATCTACCTCCGCTGTTATATTTTACCCTGTACCCTGATGTAGACACTTCATTCTTCAGGAATCAGTCCAAAGCTATTCTCGGCTCCTTTTACCTTTTCCAGCTGGATAACCTCTTCTATTCCCAGAACTTTAATAGTGTGGCACGAATTGGAGATCCTTCCCTCTAGTCAAAGTTAGGCGAATCTTCCAACCTTGTTTAGGCCCTTACAAAGTTGGCCTTTTCAATCTGACACAAGCTCTGACCTGCATCCTGCATGGTGCCCAATAGAGACTTGCTGCCTCTATTTCTCTGCTCTCTCTTCCTCTTGGATGCTTGCAGACTGTGAAGTTCAGTGATATTTTTAGGAAAACATGCAACCCGATCCGACAGTGGCTTCCTATGGGCTCTTCTCTCTCAGAGCCCAGGCCCATTGTGATGTGAATCACATGGGCCTTATATCCTGGTAGAAACGCTAATTAGCTAACCTTGAGACTCACTACTCCATTCAGTCTTGGAATTGAATAGTCGGTTTAAAGTGTAACTGATTTCAAAACCCGACATCGCTAACATGTCAAAAATAAAAATAGCTGGAAAAACTCAGCAGGTCTGGCAGCGTCTGCGGAGAGGAACACAGTTAACGTTTTGAGTCAGTATGACTCTTCAACAGAACTAAGGGAAAATAGAAAAGATGTGAAATATAAGCTGGTTTAAGGGAGGGGGAAGGTGGGACGTGTAGAGCTGGATAGAGGGGCAGTGATAGATGGAGATTGCCAAAAGATGTTATAGACAAAAGGACAAAGAGGTGTTGAAGGTGGTGATATTATCTAAGGAATGTACTAATAGGTGACATTAAGGGTAGAAAGCAGGACAAGCAAGGTACAGATAGCCCTAGTGGGGGTTGGGGGGGGTGGGGGCAAGGGGTCGAAATAGGCTAAAAGGTAGAGATAAAACAATGGATGGAAATAGGTGGGAAAAGAAAAATCTATATATATTGGAAAAAAAAAGCGGGATCAGAAATGGGATGGGGATGGAGGAGAGAGTTCATGATCTAAAATTGTTGAACCTCAGTATTGAGTCTGGAAGGCCGCAAAGTGCCTAGTCGGAAGATGAGGTGCTGTTCCTCCAGTTTGCGTTGAGCTTCTTTGGAACAATGCAGCAGGCCAAGAACGTACATGTGGGCATGAGAGCAGGGTAGAGTGTTGAAATAGCAAGCAACAGGGTGGTCTGGGTCATGCTTGCGGCCAGATTGAAGGTGTTCTGCAAAGCGGTCACGCAGTCTGCGTTTGGTCTCTCCAATGTAAAGGAAACCGCATTGGGAGCAACGAATGCAGTAGACTAAAT
Organism: Carcharodon carcharias; assembly: GCF_017639515.1. Classification (NCBI taxonomy): domain Eukaryota; kingdom Metazoa; phylum Chordata; class Chondrichthyes; order Lamniformes; family Lamnidae; genus Carcharodon; species Carcharodon carcharias. Next base: position 27,457,688 of record NC_054483.1, on the reverse strand, counting down.
TGAGGGAAGTGCAAGTGAAATGCTGCTTCATTTGAAAGGAGTGTTTGGGCCCTTGGACGGTGAGGAGAGGGGAAGTGAAGGGGCAGGTGTTGCACCTTCTGCGGTTTCATGGGAAGGTGCCATGGGAGGGGGTTGAGGTGTAGGGGGTGATGAAAGAGTGGACCAGGATGTCCTGGAGGGAAAGATCCCTGAGGAATGCTGCCGGGGGGGTGAAGGGAAGATGTGTTTGGTGGTGGCATCATGCTGGAGTTGGCGGAAATGGCGGAGGATGATCCTTTGAATGCGGAGGCTGGTGGAGTGATAAGTGAGGACAAGGGGGACCCTATCATGGTTCTGGGAGGGAGAGGAAGGTGTGAGGGGGGATGCGCGGAAGATGAACCGGACATGGTTGAGGGCCCTGTCAACCACCATGGGTTGAAACCTCGGTTAAGGAAGAAGGAAGACATGTCAGAGGAACTGTTTTTGAAAGTGGAATCATCAGAACAGATGCGATGGAGGCGAAGGAACTGAGAGAATGGGATGGAGTCCTTACAGGAAGCGGGGTGTGAGGAGCTGTAATCGAGATAGCTGCGGGAGTCGGTAGGCTTTTAATGGATATTGGTGGACACTCTATCACCAGAAATTGAGACAGAGAGGTCAAGGAAGGGAAGGGAAGTGTCAGAGATGGACCATGCAAAAAATGTTGGATGGGTGGAAATTGGAAACAAAATTAATAAATTTTTCCAGGTCCAGACGAGAGCATGAAGCAGCACCGAAGCAATCATCGATGTACTGGAGAAATAGTTGTGGGAGGGGGCCGGAGTAGAACTGGAACAAGGAATGTTCCACATACCCCATAAAGAGACAGGCATAGCTGGGGCCCATGCGGGTACCCATAGCCACACCTTTTATTTAGAGGAAGTGAGACGTGTCTAAGGAGAAATTGTTCAGTGTAAGAACAAGTTCAGCCTGAAAGAGGAGAGTAGTGGTAGATGGGGATTGTTTGGGCCTCTGTTCAAGGAAGAAACGGAGAGCCTTCAGACCATCCCAGTGGGGAATGGAGTTGTAGAGGGATTGGACGTCCATGGTGAAGAGGAGGCAGTTGGAGCCAGGGTACTGGAAATTGTTGATATGATGTAGGGTGTCAGAGGAATCACGGATGTAGGTGGGAAGGGACTGGACAAGGGGAGAGAGAATGGAGTCAAGATAGCAAGAAATGAGTTCCGTGGGGCAGGAACAGGCTTGTCTTTTATTCATTGCTTCAAGCAGCTCTAGATGGGCATCTGTACGTCCTTTCTGAAGTGTGGTGCCCATAATTGAACACACTCCTCCAGGTCTGTCGATCTGCCGGTGCATCCTGTTTGTGGATTTTGGGTAGGAGGTAGAAGCGTCCAAAGTTGGGAGACTATCAGGTTGGAAGCTGTGGAAGGAAGATCTCCAGAGGAGATGAAGTCAGTAACAGTTCTGGAAATAATGGCTTGGTGTTCAGTGTGGGGTCATGGTGCAGGGGGAGGTAGGAGGAAGTGTCTGCGAGTTAACACTCAGCCTCTGCGTACCTCGTCCCTTGCCCTCATTTTTCACCCCACCAGCCTCCGCATTCAAAGGATCATCCTCCTCCATTTCCACCAACTCCAGCATGATGCCACCACCAAACACATCTTCCCTTTAACCCCCCCCCCCCCCCCCCCCCAACCCCGGCGGCATTCCACAGGGATCGTTCCCTCCGGGACACCCTAGTCCACTCCTCCATCACCCCCTACACCTCAGCCCCCTCCCATGGCACTTTCCCATGCAACCGCAGAAGGTGCAACACCTGCCCCTTTACTTCCCCTCTCCTCACCGTCCAAGGGCCCAAACACTCCTTTCAAGTGAAGCAGTATTTCACTTGTACTTCCCTCAATTTAGTCTACTGCATTCACTGCCCCCAATGCGGTTTCCTCTACATTGGAGAGACCAAACGCAGACTGGATGACCGCTTTGCAGAACACCTTTGGTCTGTCCGCAAGCATGATCCAGACCTCCCTGTCACTTGCCATTTCAACACACCACCCTCTCATGCCCACATGTCCGTCCTTGGCTTGCTGCATTGTTCCAGTGAAGCTCAATGCAAACTGGAGGAACAGCACCTCATCTTCCGACTAGGCACTTTACAGCCTTCCAGACTGAATATTGAGTTCAACAATTTTAGATCATGAACTCTCTCTTCCATCCCCACCCGCTTTCTGATCTCCCCCTTTTCCCAATAATTGATATAGATTTTTCTTTTCCCACCTATTTCCATTATTTTTAAATGTATTTCCATCCATTGTTTTATCTCTTCCTTTTAGCCTATTTCGATCCCTTCTCCCCATCCCACCCCACCCCCACTAGGGCTATCTGTCCTTTGCTTGTCCGGCTTTCTATCCTTAATGTCACCTATTAGCACATTCCTTAGATAATATCACCACCTTCAACACCTCTTTGTCCTTTTGTCTATGACATCTTTTGGCAATCTCCACCTATCACTGGCCCTCTATCCAGCTCTACCTGTCCCACACCCCCCTTTAAACCAGCTTATATTTCACCTCTTTTCTATTTTTCCTTAGTTCTGTTGAAGAGTCATACGGACTCGAAACGTTAACTGTGTTCCTCTCCGTAGATGCTGTCAGACCTGCTGAGTTTTTCCAGGTATTTTTATTTTTGTTTTGGATTCCAGCATCCGCAGTTTTTTGCTTTTATCCCTAACATGTCTCCATCCCCCTTTAAGCTTTAACAACCAAGTCACCCAGTGTTTTTGTCAGGCAGAATTCAGAGCAGGTCACATGACTCCCTTCATTCCTCCATTTCACTCTAAATTAAAGAGACAGCCCTGAAACACAATCTTGTAAACCTTGTATTTGTGAACAAAGCTCATTGGAAATTGAGCTTGGACAGTTTCTACCTGGTTCCTTGAAGGCACGGCCAATAGCTTGAAGTTGGCATTCTAAGACCATAAGACATAGGAGCAGAAGTAGGCCATTTGGCCCATCAAGTCTGCTCCACCATTCAGTGAGATCATGGCTGACCTGATAATCCTCAACTCCACTTTCCTGCCTTTTCCCCATAACCCTTGATTCCCTTCCTGATTAAAAACCTGTCCATCTCAATCTTGAATATATTTAATGACCCAGCCCTCTGCGGTAAAGAATTCCACAGATTCACTACTCTCTGAGAGAAGAAATTCCTCCTCATCTCTGTTTCAAATGGGCGACCCCTTACTCTGAGATTATGCCCCCTGGTCCTAGACTTTCCCACAAGATGAAACAACCTCTCATCAACCACCCTGTCAAACCCTTTAAGAATCTTATATGTTTCAATAAGGTTGCCTCTCATTCTTCTAAACTCCAATGAGTATAGGCCCAACCTATATAACCTCTCTTCATAAGAAAATCCCTCCATACTTGTGATCAACCTAGTGAATCTTCTGTGGACTGCCTCCAATGCCAATATATCTTTCCTTAGATAAGGGGACCAAAACTGTTCACAGTATTCTAGATGTAGTCTAACTGGTGCCTTGTATAGTTTTAGCAAGGCTTCCCTATTTTTATACTCCATTCCCTTTGAAATAAAGGCCAACATTACATTTGCCTCCCCAAATGGAATGTTGGCTGTTATTTCAAAGGGAATGGAATATATGGAAAAGCTTCAGAACAGTTACACTGGGCAGACGGAAGGCGTGTACACAGTGCGTGCAGTGAGGTTAAGGCTGCGGTACATTGTTGCTGGATCCAAACATATTCTACTTGGGCTGGGAATGTGTATGTCTGAAGGGGAAGGTTAGTTAACTCCCCAGCACAAGTACCTTTCAATTGACTGAACACAGAGGCCACAAGTTCCTTTGGACTGTTCTGCTGCGGTAACCTTGGGTAGGAGATACGTGGAGAACTCCGAGAAACCATGTTAATGACTGTTTGTAGCTGTTTCTTCAGCTTAGGGTCTGAGTTTGATCGCATCAGGAGTACTGTGGACAGGTTTGGCCTCTTTACTTAAGAAGGGACACAATTGCATTCGAAGCAGTTCAGAGAAGGTTCTCTCGCCTGATTCCTGGGATGAAGGTGTTACGTTATGAGGAAAGGTTGGACAGGCTGGGCCTGTATTCCATTGGAGTTTTGAAGAATGAGAGGTGATCTTACTAAAACATATAAGGTCCTGAGGGGACTTCACTTGGAGGCTGTTTCCCCTTGTGGGAGAGCCTAAGACGTCTCCCATTTCAGAGTGAGATGACGAGAATTTTTTTCCGAGGTTTGTTAGCCTGTGGAATTCTCTCCCCGAGAGAGCAGTGGAGGCTTTGTCATTGAATACATTCCAGGCTGAGTTAGACAGATTTTTGATTGACAAGGGAGTCGAGGGTGATAAGGGGCAGATAGGAAATCAGATCAGCCAGGGCCTGACTGAATGGTGGACCAGGCTCGAGGCGCTGAATGACCTACTCGTGCCCCTAATCCTTGTGTTCTCCACATAAGCCACAGAGGTTTAATTCCCAAACTGTCGCTGGTCCCTCTTTTGTATTGAAGTGATTCATATTTGCTATTCAATCAGAGAGATTGTTTTGCTCCTATGTCAGACATGATGGTATCAATGTTTCTTCGCCCGGTGCTGCCTCGCCCAGCTGATCAGTCCAACTTTCCCTGTCTTTAATCAGACTCTCCTCCAAACCTTTCTAAATAAATCTATTTTGGATCAGCGTGAACTTTTGTCACCAGTCAGATTGAACAGTGAATCATCACTGCCAGTGAGCTGCTGACTGGTCTTTCTGACACAGTTTCTAGCCTGCCTGTAGTTTCTGGAGGTTGCTTTCAGTGCAGGAGAGAAAAACCACTGCCTTGTAAATTCACATGAAGTTCAAGCCTCAGTAAAGGGGAATGCCTCGAGAAAAGGAATTAGGGTGAGTGTGTGTTGCTGTTTTAAGAATTGCAGTTGTTTCATATCCTGCAGTATTTCACGGAATTAGATTTCTAATTATAAGGGGCCTAAAGACTGAGCATTTTCAGAGAAAAGGGAACAATTAAATGGAGACCATCCCTGCGAAGGATCTAATTACTGGAAGAGTGCTGTATAATTTTGCACACCAGTTAAATTCCTGGGTAACTGAGCTGAGTATTTTTTCAAGTGAAAGGGATGGCCTTTCAGTGTGCTGTGTATGTCTTTAAAGATATACAAACCCATTTGCTGGTGACTTGCATTCAACGTCCTTGCCTATAGAGCAATCCACCGTATGGTACTTGGCCAATGACTTGTTGTAAATCTAGGTTCACTGCATCCTGCCACTTGCCCTCCATTCACCTGGCATGTTGAAGAAAGCCAATGAGATCGGTCAGGAACCACCCACCTCTTCGAAACACAGATCGGCTGCTCGGGGTCAGATTCTTCTCATTCTGACTCCTTTGGTCTTCTGATTGTTGAGATTTGGCATGCAAGCCTTTACTTGTCAGATTTGACTTTGTTCATGAACCTGGAGTTGCCAGATTGTTCCCAGCAGTAATGGTAATCCTGTAGCCATCAGGAAATCACCTTGGTGTTTTGTAGGTGAGTGCAGGAGTAGAAATTTGTTGACTGTCTATTATACATCCTGACCATTGATTGAATATTGCTTCAGTGTATGACAGGCAGTCAATACAAAATCCCTTTGCACTGTGGCAAATGTACCGCTGTGCACCCCCACCCCCCCAATCCCCAGATGAATTTTCCCCCCCTCCCATCCACAATTTCTCTGATGAATGCAACCCCGATTCCCATATGAATCTTCCCCCATGCACCTCCATGTGATGCTGTATCCTGGACCATTGCAAATTTAAAAGCCCCAGTGCTGACAATTTCCACTTCAGAGTGACAAAGAAGATGATGCCTCCACCACTTATAGTGTTGCACCATGCAGGAGCACTGAAAAAGATAGTTCACTGATTTCCACAGCTTCCTTAACTGTACTGCTTCACACTCTGTTTCTTGGAAGGACTCCATTCCATTTCCCCAGTTTCTCCATCTCCATCTCACCTGTTCAAATGATAACAACCTTCCACGCTAGTGCTTCCTTTTTCCTCAGCTGAAGATTCCCCTCAGCGTGGTTGTAGGATGGAATATGATCATAGAATGGTTACAGCATTCTACTTTCCACATACCTGCTCTCACCCCTTCCCCTTCCTCTCAGAACAACATCAGGTTCCCCCTTGTCTTCACTTTCCACCCTACGAGCCTCCGTATTGAACAGGTTATCCTCCGCCATTTCTGCCAACTCCACCACCAAACACACATTCCCCTGCCCTCCAGTGTCAGCATTCCAAAGGAACGGTTCACTCCGTAACACCCTGGCCCACACCTCAGTCCTGCCCAACACCCCCACCCTATGCCAGACTTCCACTTCTCTTGCTTCCCCTCTCTGTTGTCTCTGTATTTGTACAGCACAACACTGCAACATCTCTGTTTTTTTACCTGTTCTGATAAAAGGTTATCGACCTGAAACGTTAGCTCTCTTTGTATCTCCACAGATGCTGCCTGATCTGCTGAGTATTTGCAGCATATTCTGTTTTTTATTTCAGTCACACTGTGATTGAATTTTGACTGTTTAAGGGCTGCTAAAGCTTTGCATGAACCGGAAAAGCTGGCTAAGCTGTGGATGGTTTGTTTGTTTTCTGTTTTGCAGTCTGGCTACTTTTCAAGTATGTTCAGTGGATCATGGAAGGAATCAAACATGAGCTATATCGCACTGGAGATCCCAGATCAGAACATCGACACTGAGGGTATGTTTACATTGCCATTCTCATTGTGAGGCCTAACTTAACAAGGGGTAGGAAGGTTGATGTGTCACGCTTGCTATGTCAGGTTTTTTGAGCATGCTGTCAGAGTTTAGAAAGTGTGTGCAACAGGAGGACAGGATACACAAGGCCAGCATCATCACAGTGAAGCAGCTCCTCAAACATGGAGCAGAAAGCAGGGGTGAAGCTACAGTGAGGAAGGAGAATAAGGATGGAGCTCTTCCTGAGCACACCTGGTTAGGCTGTGCACATCCACTTCAGAGTGCAGCCATTGGATGGACGCAACAGGGGAAACAGCCTAGGTGCAAGTCATGCTCTTAACTGAAGGTGATGCACAGCCAGGGATGGGTGGAAAGATTTTATTTTCAATGCATCAACAGTGAAGTGCAGCAATTAGGAAATGCATCTTTTTCTCCACGTGACATGTCGAATTTTCAATTGTTTACAATTTCATTGCGTCTGTGACCTGCGTTCTGGCCAGGATGGGCAGAAAGCTGGATCTGTTGACCTTTCCCATTGCCAGTGCTGACTTGGCACATGATCAGAATGACTTCCAAGCTGCAGGCTACTCCTACACACCGAGCTGAGCTTGCCTTGTGAGGACGGACTAATCAAAAAACTGAAAGACTTGTTTATAAAGTGTCTTTCACAACCATCGGACAGCTCAAAGCTACACAGTCAAAAAGGTACTTGTGCAGTGTACTCACTGTTGTAACGTAGGAAATGCAGCAGCTAGTTTGTGCACAGTAAGATCCCACAAAAAGCATTATGATAATTACCAGATAATCTCTTTTGGTGATGTTGGTTGAGGGATAAATATTGGCCTGGACACAAGGGGAAAGCTCCCATACTTATCCTCAAAATAGTGCCATGGGATCTTTTACTGAGGGGGGCAGACAGACCCCCAGTTTAAAGGCTCGTCCAGAAGATGGCAACGCTGGCAGTGCAGCACCCTGTCTGTACTGCTCTTAAGAGATTCAGTCCAGATTTTTGCTCTCAACTTCCTGGTGTGCAACTTGAACACACAACCTACTGAGGCTCAGGTGCAACCCACAGAACTTCAAAGAGACGAAGTTGGTACTTTCTAATATTTGACTCCTTGAAGTTGAGTGCTTCAAGGCATTGTGAATAATTGAAGGGGGGCTGTCTGGCCAACTGTGTTTTTCAAAGGCGCAGATATTATGAAGCTGAAAGAGTCCGAGCTTTAAATTATACTTGTTGCTGTTCTCTCTCGCCATTGCATTTGCAAAGTTGTACTTGGAATACAAACAGAATGCATTCCCTGGAGCCTGTTGATGGTGCAGGGTGTACAAGCACAAATACGCAGGCAATGCAGTCATTTTAATGGAACTATTTATGGAGCCACTTGATCGGATCTGACTGTAATGAAACCTGTGGGGATGATTCATAAAAGGAATAAAAGCTTTATTTTGGTGCCTGCGCTTCAGACATTATCTTTCAAAATTACTTTATTTTTCCCCTTTAATTTCCATCCTTTACGGTAAATATTGATTCATTCCCACGCGTCAGTCTGCAGCAGATGTGTGGAGACCCAGCAGCTCCATCTGCCAAGGCTTTAACCTGCTGGCTTCTGGTTCTGAATCCAAATGATGTTTCTTGAGTCAGCTGTAGCTCAGTAATATTAAGCTGGCATCAATAGCGGCTGTTTCCTATATCTGACTGATCGCTCTGCTGGACTGCTGCATGGTGCACACCAGCTTGTCATCGTAAATCATGAAAGTACACAAGCCTTCATTAACTCTGCGTGCTCCCTGCCAGAAGAGCAGTTCATTGTGAGCCCATAAACCCAGCCACTGGGGCATCACCACGCCCATCGCCGCCCCCACCACTCCTGCATTGTCATCTGACAGGAGGGAAAACAAATATATATTGAGTCGAACACTCAGTGGTGACACTGGCTCTGTTTTAGTGGTGAGACCAGCACCAAGCTGTTGGATTAGCTTGGTTTCCGCACTTAGTGAAGTTTTCTCTACCCTGTTTTCCTCATTCGAGGTTCAAGAACTTGCATTTATATGGCGTCCTTCAAGTCCTTGGGGCATCCCAAAACATTTTGCAACCACTTAATCCTTTTTGAAAATCAGCGGCTGTTTTATTATGCGGAGAACCATGGGCAGTCAGTCTGCACACAGCAAGAACCCATAAGCAACAATGAGATACACTGGCCAATTAAAACTATTTTGGTGCTATTGGTTGAGGTATAAATGTTGGCCAGGACTCATATTTCAACTTGGGGGGGAGCCATCCTGCTTTTTTTCTGAAGCACAAAGCCTGAAGTGCTTGAGAAACAATTTCAAACTAAAAGAGATAAATCCTCATCAGTCTTGGAGTGATGTTAGAAATGAATCCAGACTTAGCAGTGACAGTGGGTGAAGGCCTAGGTCAGCTTCTATTTTATTACAGCCTGTCGTTTGAAATTGGGTTGATAAAATGAAGACACTCACAACAAAATCATATTGAACTAGTAAGCTGTTCTGAGGTTGCATGTTCCCTGATTGCATTCCTTTGAGGTTCAACTTACTGACCTTGTTTGATATCGTGTAATTATTGGAATGTTAATTATATAGTTAAGATTCACAGGCATTTTTAAGAAAGGAAATAATTGCATTAGAAGCAGTTCAGAGAAACTTCACTCAACTGATTTTTGGAATGTGAGGGTTATTTTATGGGGAAAGGTTGGACAGGCTGGGCCTGTATCCATGGAGTTTAAAGAATGAGAGGTGAACTTATTGAACCATATAAAATTCTGAGGGGACTTGACAAGATGGATGCTGAAAAGATGTTTCCCCCCTCTTGGGAGAGACCAACCACCAAGGGGGGACGGTTTAAAAATTGGAGGCCTCCCATTTAAGACAGAGATGAGAATTTTTTTTCTCTCAGAGGGTCGTGAGTCTGTGGAACTCTTTCTCCCTGAGGTGACTGAATATTTTTAAGGCAGAGGTAGATAAATTCTTGACCAACAAGGAAATCAAAGGTCTTGAGGGCAGGCAAGATAGTGGCGTTGAAGCCACAATCAGTTCAGCCATGATCTTATTGAATGGTGGAGCAGGCTCCCGATTCGTATGTTGCATGCATTTGAGGTGAAGAACATTGTTTAATTAAGTACCCAGAGCACTTATAAGGAGAGAATGCTGGGGCACTGGGTGAGTAGGTAGGAAGCAGACTAAGTTTATGCTGCGTTCTATGACTAAACCTATTATCAAGAAAAGTATTAATGCCTCATTTTATACTTCACCATCAGCTTGCAGTCGATATGACACCATGACCAATGGAATTTTGCTTGTTTGTTACCTGCTGCTGCGCCATTTGCTGCCAGACCTTTTTTTTCACCCTGACCCTTGTTGAAATTAATTGCACCATTGTCCTTTAAATAGTCATGGGTACAAGCTGTGCTCAGAGCTGTCCTGTGATGCGCATTGCTGTGACCATGTCCACCTCTGATTTCTAAATAACCTGTCAGTCTGTTTACCCACTGCTCACGTTTCCATGATTGAGTGGTTGCTAAAGCATTTAAGCTGCCAGAGTGCAAATTGTAATTTAAGAAGAAAGCCTGGAATTCAGTAAGCTAAGAGTGTTCAAGCTTTGTTGTTTTAATTGGTTGTTTAGATGTGTAGCACGGGACTTGGGGGATTTCAGTTCGTTCAGGAACAGGAGAAAGCCCTTTTGGCTCTTGAATATTGGTCCAATATTCAGTTAGATCAGAGCTGATCCACAGCTCATCTCTGTTTATGCTCATCTTAGTTCATATCCCTCGATGGCCATACATAACATAAACCTGTCAGTCTCGCAGCGGTGAATTTTAATTGCCTGAGTAGCTGCAATCAGTTTTGGAGAATGTTACCCGTTTGCAGTACCCTTTTCACAGAAAAACCTGCTTCTTACTTTCACTCTGAAGCCGTTCTAATTTTAACATTGTGCCCCCCTCGGTTCTGGATTTCCCCCACCAGAGGAAGTAATGGGGTCGATTAGCTCAGTTGGCTACAGTATGCTGCAGAGTGACAGCAGCAGCATGGGTTCAATCCCTCTACTGGCTGTGGTAGTTACTGGATGACTGCCTCTCCGCCATATCCCATGCTTGATACAAAGTGGTGCATCTCAAGCTGGATGACCACTTCTCTCGCTCTCGCTCTCTCTCCCTCGTGCTCTCTCTCTGTCTATCTCTCTATCTCTCTGATAATCCATTGTGGATTGTGACTTGCCGCCAGCTGAAAATATATTTTCTGTATCTTCCCTCGCAAATCCCTTTCTAATTTTAAATGCCTCATTCAGATCACCTCTCGCCCCAAGGGAATACAAACCAAGTTCATGCAACTTGTCGTCGTTATTTGACGCCTTCAAGTCCCAATATCACTCCGACGAAGGTGCACTGAATCTACACCATTAGATTGCCGAATGAGGTTCAGAGCTCAAAACTGAACCTGGACTCTGACCAAGACTCTACAACTGACTTCTGTGTTTAGAGTTTTATTTTTGAAAAGGCCTCCTGCTATCGTGTCTCTCTCTGAAGGATATAGGTGGTATTTTTAACCCAGCTTTGCCACGTGAGAAAAAGTGTGGAGAGTGGGTGTTCCACTGATTTTTACAACCCGCCTGATTTAATTTACATTGAAGCTGGTGGTGAACTATATTGAGTGGGTGTTAAACAGTAGTTTTCCCCACATCTCGCAGGTAGGTCACTCAGAATTAGGTTACAATGATTTTCCGCACAATTACGGAAGTATGTGTGTGTAGGGGCAAGATGGCGGCACACTGGTAAATGTTGCTGGGCTAGTAACCCAGAGGCCTAGGCTAATTCTCTGGGGACGTGGGTTCAAATCCCACCAAGGCAGATGATGGAATTTAAATTAATTTTAAAAATATGAAATATTTAGTTAAACTAGTCTAGTCTAAACTATCATCAATTGATGTAAAAACCCATCTGGTTCACTAATGCCCTTTAAGGTAGGAAATCGGTCATCCTGACCTGGTCTGGCCTACATGTGACTCCAGACCCACAGTAATGTGGTTGACTCTTAACTACCCTCTGAAATGGCCTAGCAAGCCACTCAGGTCAAGGGCAATTAGGGATGGCAACAAATGCTGGTCATGCCAGTGACACCCACATCCCATGAAAGAATAAAGAAAAAGACGTGTAAATTATTGAGGTTAATCACGGCCAAAAGGTACATTCTGCTGACTTGCTTATTTTAACGGATCAGAGTCACAAGAACGTAATTATGAAGAGTTTTTGCAACGTCAGGTATAAAAACCAATGAAGATTTAAATTTAGCAAGAACGATTCATGCTAAAAGCAGTGTGTTCCACAGTTCTGCACACCAATAGCCCACTGGGTTTTTAATTTTTATTTCCGTAGGGTAAATCATTACAATCCATACAAATGAATATGCCAAGAGAATTAAAAACTATGAGCAGTGCTTGCTTTAAAAGGGAACAGAACATTTATATTCTATTCATCCCAAAACGTTGTCTCCTGTAAATTATTGTATTTAATAATAAAATGCAAGTTCAGTTTACCCCCTGAAGTAATATTTCACAAATAGCAGTGTGCTCTCTGGCTGAATTGAGAAAATGTTTTCTCTGCTTCATCATTGGAATAGAACTGGTGGACTTGGGAGTGATTTCTGCCATCATGAGAACGTAAGAAAATAGAGCAGGGGTAGACCATCTGATGTTGGAATCGTCCGTCACTGATGCAATAAACGACAAACAACTTTTTGAAATTCCTGGGCTTACACTTGTAGTTGAACCAAACAGAATTATTAAAGTGTGTCATGAACCCGAATGCACTGTGACAGTCACAGGGACATGATGTCAGGTCTCTCACCTCACGTAGGATGCATAGGACTAGATCATTCTGGAGTCCACCAGGTCCACTGTCTGGAAAGTATCACATCCCACTGCATCTCCCAACCCACCAACTCACTTCCAACAGAGTTACAGAGAGAAAACTATCTCAGGCAGAATGGTCGTCATATAAACCAAGAGGGTGCGGAGCAGCGTATAGCAGCTGTGAGCTCCACTCACGAGCACATGGTAAAATGTTTCAGTGTTATGGATTCACGAGGATGATCCCACAACCAAAACGGTATACTGAATCAGGAAAGACTGAATATACTGACGTCCAGGCACAGCTGGCAATGGTGGAGCAATTAAAACAGGGGACGCTTAAGAGGCCAGAATTAGAGGAAAGCAAAGATTTCAAAGATAGGTGCGGTAGAGTTTGTAGAGACTGGAGGAGGTTACAGAGATAGGGAGGGTTGTAGGGGCTGGAGGAGGTTACAGAGATAGGGAGAGTTGTAGGGACTGGAGGAGGTTACAAAGATAGGGAGGGTTGTAGGGACTTTAGGATGTTACAGAGATGGGGAGGGTTGTAGGGACTGGAGGAGGTTACAGAGATATGGAGGATTGTAAGGACTGGAGTAGGTTAGATGAGGATTGTAAGGACTGGAGGAGGTTACAGAGATAGGGAGGGTTGTAGGGGCTGGAGGAGGTTACAGAGATAGGGAGGATTGTAGGGGCTGGAGGAGGTTACAGAGATAGGGAGGATTGTAAAGACTGGAGGAGGTTACAGAGATAGGGAGGATTGTAGGGGCTGGGGGAGGTTACAGAGATAGAGAAGGTTGTAGGGGCTGGAGGAGGTTACAGAGATAGGATTGTAGGGGCTGGAGGAGGTTACAGAGATAGGGAGGATTGTAAGGACTGGAGGAGGTTACAGAGATAGGGAGGGTTGTAGGTGCTGGAGGAGGTTACAGCGATAGGGAGGGTTGTAGGGGCTTAGTAAGTTATAGAGATAGGGTGGATTGTTGGGGCTGTAGGAGGTTACAGAGATCGGGAGAGTTGTAGGGGTCTGAGGGTATTACAGAGTTATGGAAGATGGAAATCAGGGAGGGATTTGATGCAAGTAGGTGAATTTAAAAATTGACGGATGGGGAGCCAGTGTATCTCAGTAAGCACGACAGCTTAGGTGTAACTAGATCGGCTGAGATAGGCTCCAGAGTGAGCTGAAGTTTACGGAAACGAGAGAAGGAGCCCTGTCGGACCATGTCATGTACTTGCTGAGCTGCCCATCTCTCTGCCATGGGAGAGTGCAGAAGAAGCTCGACAATGGGAGAGAGGCATGAACACACACCAGTGACCAGATCCGAGCGCAGAGACGACTGAAACAGAATATCCTCTGACTTGGTAAGAACGTCGGAGCAGATCAGCTCATAGTTTGCAAGCAGTTGAGCTGTGCCAGGGCAGCAAGGATGGAGAAGAGTGCTGAGTTCTTGTTGACTCCAGTGTTGACTATCAATCTTAGGGTAAAAGTCCTCTGGGCACCATACCAATGGTGCATCTTGCACCCTTTATACTCCCATCCATTCTTCACAGCAGCCAGTGTCGCGAATGGGCCGTGGCAGCTGAATTACCATCAGTATTGTATTGAGCTCCATTTCTCTCTAAGGCATATGCAGCAACCTATTGCACGTTTCAGCTCTTCCAGAGAAATGAGGTTCTCACAGCGTCAGTCCAGGCTGGATCCTGCTCCAGATCCCCGAAGATGGTGTTCATACTGCTTTTAAAAAAAAAATACCATTTCACACCCCTGGGCAGGTTTTCTTACAATCTGGGAGACAACATATGATCCATCTTATTGTAGACACAGCAGCACATTCATGCAGTTTTAAGCACTGCTGTTAAGATCAGACAAGTTTTAAAATTCTGCACAAGGTTTCTGTAAGTCTACTAGTGATTATCCCTGTAAGATAATCATGCTCCTTTGAGCTGAGAGGAGTCCCTTAGCAGCAGTATTAATTTTTCTTTTTCAAATTCACAATTTACAATGTTACAGACAGGAGGGGATTTAATTTCAAACAGCCCTGATTTCTCCTCCCACTGTCCGTAAGCAGGAAGGTGTTTTTGATTTTTGATTTCCCCTTTTAAATGTGGTGACATATTTTCCCCAACCCTCCAATTTTGGAGTGGTACAATCCTCTATTAATAACCCCACGGCAAACTCGAGATAGGGTAAAATCAGAAAGTTAGTTTATTTTCCGCACGTTCAAAACATCGGAAGAGGCTTCGCAACATTCCCTCACCCACTTTTTTTGCATTTGTGCAATAAATGAGGGATAAGGGAAAGAAAGAGGTAGAGGAGCAAGATCACAGAGAAGGTAAGAATTATTGTTTCACATGAGCCCAGAACCCAGAATCACAAGTCCAGTGGTATCCCTTCAGAGGTTAGCAGGCCGAAGCTGATGCAGGGTGATCCACTCTTCCTGTAGCGCTGACTCCCACAATGGGAGAAACATGTAGAGATGTATTAGTCTTGTCATAGGCACTCGGACAGAAGTTCAGGGGTTCCGGTAGATGAGGGCCAGGCAATTTAAACACAGACAGAGCTCTGATTCTGCTGCTGTTCTGTTGATGGAAGATGGCAGATTGCCTTTGTTTAGCTCCACAAGGCAATATTACAGGTTCTAGCAGCTTGGAGTGGGGTGGTCATTTGATAAAACTCCTACTTCTTCACCATGTATATTCCTCTTCTGGATTCTTGACATGCTTAATGTTTGATCCGATAATAAGTTGAACAGATTTCATGGCCCCTTTGCCCTTGCAGACGTATTGTCTCCATTGGCCAGAGCTCTGCCTTAGAAATGTGAAGGGGTCTTGGTGCATTTCTTTGGAATTTGATTTCTGCAGTCACAGGGGGCATTAACACTTCTTAAGAGATAACAAGTGCCTGCTGTTTTCCGAAGTCTAGAAATTCCTTTTGTGTGAGTCACAGCTAACCAGACCTCAGTCAGTGTAAAGCGTTTGTTCAATTTTAAAAAATAATTATTTTCTAAAGTAACCAGGATGATATATAGATATGCATTATGTATTCCTTCTAGGCATGACAATAATCTTAATAACCTAAATTTTTCAGTGTCAGATTTTTCCCCAGTGCGCGAGGATCTCATTAATCAACGTTCTCAACCCCTCCCCTTCACACTGCACAAGAAATTATACAATTCTTGTATCTTTTCCCTTTCTTCCTCTTTTGGAAACCGCTAAAAACTAATTGAAACTAGTACAAAAGCAAAATACTGCAGGTGCTCACCATCATCTTAGCAAGGACAATTAGGGATGAGCAACAAATGCTGGCTTTGCCAGCGACACTCACAACCCATGGAAGAATTTAAAAAAAAATTACTGGAAATCTGAAATAAAAACGGAAAATGCTGGGAACACTCAGCAGGTCACACGGTATTTGTGGAGAGAGAAACACTCTGTTCGCATTTTTTGTTCCTCTACCTGTCCCATTACCAATGCCTTTAACCTTGTACTCTGGAATCTTCTGTCATTTAGCCTCTCCTCTTCTCCATGCTATTACAGACCTTTTTTGTTCAAACTCCTACCTGCACCCTTTCGCTTGCTCAAAGCCTGACATCTCTCACTTTCTCAGTTATGATGAAAGGTCATCGACCTGAAACGTTAACTCCGTTTCTCTCTCCACAGGTACTGCCTGACCTGCTGAGCATTTCCAGCATTTTCTGTTGTTGTTATTATATTTAGAACTAATTGAACATGTGTAGGAAAAGATGATGTGATCTGAATCAACACACAAAGTGCATCCAAGTGAATTTCTCATGACCAGCATATCCTGTAACACTTCAAAAGTTCTTCGTTGTTGCTAAAGCGCTTTGGAACTTCCTGAGGTTGTGAAAGGCGTGATCGAAATATAATCTGAGAACATGAACTGGATAAAGTTGAAATCAGGTGCTTATGACAGGGATGTCCAAGCTGTAAGATAAAATCAAAATACTGCGGATGCTGGAAATCTGAAACAAAAACAAAAATTGTGGGAAAAACTCAGCAGGTCTGACAGCGTCTGTGGAGAGAAAGACAGAGTTTAACATTTCGGGTCCTTATGAGTCCTCATCAGAACTAAAGAGAAGTAAAAATGTGGTGAAATATATACTGTTTAAGAGGGGGTAGGGCAGGTGAAGCTTGATAGAAGGCCAGTGATAGGCGGAGGCAAAGGAGAGATTGTGAAAGATGTCATAAGCAAAAGGTCGAAGGGGCGTTGATGTTGGTACTGGCTAAAGGAGGTGCTATTGGTGACATTAAGAGTAGAAAGCAGAATAGGTAAGTGCCAAATGGCCTAGTGGGGGTGGGGTGGGTTGTGGGGACGGTGATGGGAAAAAAGATCGAAATAGGCTAAAAAGTGGGGATAAAACAATAAATGGAAGTAAGTTTTAAAAATAATTTAAAAAATAGGTGGGGAAAAATGATATTCATATATAAAAATTAAAAAATAAATATTTGAAAAGGGATCAAAAAGGGGTGAGGATGGAGGAGAGAGTTAATGATCTGAAGTTGTTGAACTCAATATTCCCTCCAGAAGGCTGTAAAGTGCCTAGTTGGAAGGTGAGGTGCTGTTCCTCCAGTTTGCGTTGAGCTTCACTGGAACAATGCAGCAGGCCAAGGACGGACATGTGGCCATGAGAGCAGGGTGGAGTGTTGAAAAGGCAAGCGGCAAGGAGGTCTGAGCCATGCTTGCGGACAGACAGAAGATGTTCCGCAAAGCGGTCACCCAGTCTGCATTTGGTCTCTCCAATGTAGAAGAGACTGCATTGGGAGCAGCGCATGTAGTAGACTAAATTGAGGGAAGTGCTGCTTCACTTGAAAGGAGTGTTTGGGTCCTTGGACGGTGAGGAGAGGGGAAGTAAAGGGGCAGGTGTTGCACCTTCTGCGGTTGCCTAGGAAGGTGCCGTGGGAGGGGGTTGAGGAGTATGGGGTGATGGAGGAGTGGACCAGGGTGTCCCGGAGGGAACGATCCCTGCGGAATGCCGCTGGGGTGGTGGGGGGGGCGAAGGGAAGATGTGTTTAGTGGTGGCATCATGCTGGAGTTGGCGGAAATGGCAGAAGATGATCCTTTGAACGCGGAGGCTGGTGGGGTGAAATGTGAGGACAAGGGGGACCCTACCATGGTTCTGGAAGGGAGAGGAAGGTGTGAGGGCAAAGGCACAGGAGATGGGTCGGACACGGCTGAGGGCGCTGTCAACCACCTCAGTGTAACCAAATTGTAGCCATGGGCCACACCCAGCCTGCAAGTTCTGGCAACATGGCCCCACTTGTGTTGGTATCTCTTCACTGATTAAATGTTATGGATCTGGGGTGTTTCAGAGTGTGTTTGCCTCAATAAATCACAACACATAGATCCATTCACACCTGCAGCTTGGGGAACATTGATTTCACCTGCATCTGTGGCCTTCATGGATTGCAGGCCACCAGGTCACAGAGATTGGGTTCGCTTGGATTAACAACTTGTGTCTGCTGCCAGTTTGAAGGACTTGCGTTTGGTTATTACTGGCTTGCCTTTTCTTTCACTTGGCCTAATATCTTCACCGACTCCACCTTCTGCTCCTCATCACTGCACCCCCATTCAGGACGCGACCATACGTCTTTGTTTCAAATTTTGGCCTTTTCGCAGCAACACATTTATTGACTGTTCAGAGCGCAGTGAGAGGTTTGACAGCTGGACAAATGTTATTTGTTCACTCACAAGGGAACACGAGCATTTGCTCCAAACCACACTCCAATACTCCTGTTGATCGTCACAGAGTGGCCGGTACAGAGTGAACATCACAGAGTGAACGTCACAGAGTGATCGTACATAGTGACCGTCACAAAGTGGTCGTACAGAGTGTAAAAGTCGGCAGCTTGGTGTGAGTGGGAATTAGGTCCGGAAGGCGAAAGGGAGTGCTGCTGCTTTTTACCTCCAATGTTTGTACTGGTTCATGTTACAGGTAAATATTTAATGTGCCTTTCACTTAAAACTAAAGCTTAAAACCAAAACTTAAAACGAAAAGACTGAAGACTGTAAACTAATTAATGAAATGAGTAAAATAAGCTTAGATGAGAATGGCAGGACAGTTGGTGTTCTGTAACTGCTGAATGTGGCAGCTTGTGGAGAACATTGTGATCCCAGGCAACCACATCTGCGGCAGCTGTCTACATTTAGAACAACTTCAGTTCAGAGCTGTGGAGCTGAAGTCTGAGATGCAGACACTGTGATAACATCAGGAAGGGAGAGAGTTATGTGGACGCTTTGATCCAGGAAGCAGTCACACATCTTAGGTTAGGTAGCTGTACAGGACTGATTACGAGTGGTAAGGACAAGGCTGTGAGTCAGGCAGGTAAGGGAACCCCAGGTACAGCGCTGGAGGAGCATCAGCTTTTGCCCTTACCCAGTTGTTAGGTGGTTCTTGCTAGCTGTGCATGAGGGCATAGCCTGCAGGATGGATGAGAAAACTGATGGTGGTAAGAGAGGCCACTAGAGCGGGAAGTGAAAGGAACGTGGTCTTTGCAGACAGAAAGAACATGCACCTGTTTCAGCTAAACAAAATGAGGGGCAGCCATTTGCTGGTTCATTCCTCAGGACGATGCCTTGACCAATCAGAGTCAAGCTGCCTGGTTTAACTTTCAAACAGTGCTTGGCAGTTAACTGTCAGTCACCATCAACTGGTGTATTCTCCATGACACTCAGCACACTCTTCTCATATAGTATAAAATGTTGTTTCCTTTATATTTGGTATTCTTGTGAATTGTCCTGATGGGTGAAAAGCTTCAACAAAAAATGCCTCATTTTTCAGCAGTACTCAAGAATGTGGTCATGTTAGTGGACAGTCAGGGGAGTATACAGCCATGAAGGTTGTGTTGCCGTTCTGGTGCCAGGGTTAAAGACCTCTCCTTGTGGCCAGAGAAGAACTTGAGGCAGAAATTTTAGCTCAGGGTGCGAGCTGGAGTCGATCGGATGCAAAATCGCAAGCGATATTTGCGGGCGGGCGCAAAAGTCGGAACCGCGCCTGCCGACAATTAAGAGGCTGATTAAGGTACTTAATGGTGCAATTGTCTCCGATTTTCTGTGGTCCATCCAACCTTACGGTTGGCGGATGAGTGAATCGGTCAGCCGGACTTTGCACTTTTCATGAAACCTCATGCAAGGGCAGGATGAGGTTTCCGTCATTGTATTGAAAGAAAAATAAAAACCTACGGACAGCAGTTTTATCATGTTTTATGTTCAGGTGACTGATTGTGACACTTGCACATTTATTTTTTCCTGATTTTAAAAACTTTATTTCATGCTTTTCATGCCTGCAGCTCCCTGAGGCAGCTCTCTGCCTTCCGGGAGCTTTCTGTCAGCCCTCACCTGCGCCTGCGCCCGCGCTGACGTTAGCTTCTGCCCTCTTCCCGCTCCCACTCCGGCAGCGCTGAGCTTCTCACTGCGCGTTTCATGCTGGCTGGCCATTAACTGGCTGAAATCGTGGCCGGCGGTCCATTCCCTGGCCGATCCCAGGCCCGCCGATCGCGCCTGCCCGCCAGCCTAAAAATTCTGCACTTGGAGTGGGAAGGGAAGGGTCCAGTTGTCATAATCCACATGGGCACAGATTTAAATTAGACACTTATAGCCACCGAATTCAAAAAGCCAATAATCTGCAGATTACTACCAGAGCCTTGCATGGCTGCTGTTAGGCTGAACAGATCCAAAAGTTGAACGTGTGGCACACAGATTGGTATGGCAGACAGGGGCTTTAATTCATGGAGCGCTGGCATCAAGACTGGGGAAAGACAGAGCTGTTCCACTGCGACAGACCCCTCTTAGATAGGGCTGGAATCACTGCGCTAGTGAATAGCGCACCTAGGGCCACAGAAAAGGCTTCAAACGATAAATGATTGGGGGGGGCAGATGGTTGGGAATCAAGTAAAGGGGAAATTTGTAGAGATAAAAGTCAAGGCCACAGAGCAGTGCAGCGTTTTGGGGAATTTAGATTAAATAGAACAACTCTAGATGAATAAATGAGGAATATTGAAAGAAATATTTCGTGATTGTCAATAAATCTGCAAACCATTGAGAAGTAAAAGCTCCACTGGAAACGTGATCAATGCATGTCTAATTGAAGAGGTTAAGGATAGCATTAGGTTAAACAAAGAGGTAAATAATATTACCAAGGAAAGTTGATGAGTATATTCAAGACTGAGATCGATAGATTTTAAAACTCCAAGGGAATCGAGGGATATGGGGATTGGATTGGAAAGTGGAATTGATGTCAAAGATCAGCCATGATCTTATCAAATGGTGGCACAGACTTGAGGGACCAAATGGCCTACTCCTGTTTCTTCTATTTGAAAGCTGACCCAATTGGGAGCTTGATGTGTTGGTAACCATTGGAAAATATACCTCCTGGCCCTATATTATCACAGCTCAATACCTGGAGTGAGTGGGTTGTCTCATGAGGAAAGGTTGGATAGGCTAGGCTTGTATCCGCTGGAGTTTAGAAGAGTAAGAGGCGATTTAATTGAAACATTAAAGATCCTGAGGGTCTGGACAGGACGTACATAGAAAGGATTCCTCTTAAGGGAGAATCCTGATCTACGGGTCATTGTTTAAAAATAAGGAGTTGTGCACTTAAGACAGAGATGAGAATTTTTTTTTCTCTCAGAGGGTCGTGAGTCTTTGGAATTCTCTTCCTCAAAAGGTGCTGGAAGCAGAGCCTTTGAGTATTTTTAAGGCAGAGTTAGGTAGATTCTTGATAAACAAGGGGGTGAAAGGTTAATAGGGGTAGACGGGAACATGGAGTTGAGGTTACAGTCAGATCAGCCATCATCTTATTGTCTGGCAGAGCAAGTTCGAGGGGCCAAGTGGCCTACTTCTGCTCCTAATTCATATGTTTGTATGCTCGATAACTTCCCCACTCAGCAATCCGGTCACCATGAATAAAATCCCAAAGGCCTTTGAGAGGTGATCAAGCTGCAGGGATTTAGTGATTTGGGAGGATCTGACTACTTTCAAATGAGTACGTTTGTGGCATTCGAACTCTTATTCCACTCTTCTCTCTGGCAGCACTGCAAGTGGCGTTTGGCTCGTTGTATCGAGACGATGTCTTAATCCATCCCAGTCGGGTGGTGACAATTCTGGCAGCAGCCTGCATGCTTCAACTGGTAAGCCTCGAAACAGAACAGGAAACACTTGGTGATAAGCTATCACTTGAACCCCTTCCCCTAACACACCCCATCATGTGTGCTTGGAAAGAGCTGTCAAAATTCCTGCAACTTACAGTTGGTCTTCAGCAGAAAATGACTGGCATTTTCCTCACTTGATTGATAAGCCCTCGCCTTACTGTTTGAAAGGACAGACTGTTGCAATTGTCTCGCCTCCCTATCTCTCTAACCCCCTCCATCCCCGCAACCCTCTGAGATCTCTGTACTCCTGATTCTAACCTCTTGAGCATCACCATTTTAACCGCTCTGCCGTTGCTGGCCATGCCTTCAGTTGTCTGGGCCTCGAGCTCTGAAATTTCCTCCAAAAACCTCTCTTCCTCTCTACCTCGCTTTCCTCCTTTAATCATCATCATCATCATGTGTGCCTTGCCTGAAGGAAGGCCCTTGGCTCTGATGAGTCTTTCCATGCGTCTCTCTATCCTATGCCAGTCTTTTAATTTCCCAATAGCTTCCTTCAGCTTTCAAGACATCCAACATTGATATTCTCTTCCATCCTCTTGTTCCATAACATCTCTTACGGGTCTGTTTCTTCTTAAGCTGTGCCCTACCCAAACTCTCTGTTCCTCATTACGTTCAGCACGTTCATTCACTCTCCTCAGCACTTCGCCATTCATTACGTTTTCTGTCCAGCTGAATCTTTCCATTCTCCTCCAGACCCATGTTTCAAAGCTATTTTGCAAGTTGGCCTGCTCTTTCTGTAAGGTCCAAGTCTCACCTCCATGGAACACTCCAAATCAACCTCTTTACAAGTTGCTTCTTGAGTTGTTTCTTCAGCTTTCCGGTTAGTAACAGTCTCTTGTTACCAAATGTAGCCTTTCCCATTGCTCTCCTTGTTCTTGTTTTATTGTTGTATCTTCCATCTGCAGATGTGATGTTTCCTAAAATACCTGAATTCTCCCTGTTCTAGTTCTCTTCCTTCGATGAATAGATGAATATTTCTAGGTTATTCTGAGATACGCATCACTTTGAGTTTTCCAATGCTCACTCCCATGCCAAAGAAATATTCATACCGGCTGGATCACCACGTGACTGGGGAAGCTAATGAGCATGCGAACACATGAATTAGGAGCAGGAGTAGGCCACTCGGTCCCTCGAGCCTGCTCTGCCATGCTAATCTGATTGTAACCTCAACTCCACATTCCTGCCTACCGCAATTGTAACAAGCACAGAAGAAAGGTCACAAGAACGAGGAGAAAGACGCAAACCAGCAGGCATGAACTTCGGAATGAAAATGAACATTGGCAAAACCAAAGTGATGCATATCTCAAAATCCACCTTGAAGACACTCCTTAAAGCCTACCTCTTTTAACAAAGCTTTTGATCATCTGACCTAATATCTCCTTATGTGGCTCCATGCCCTAATTAGTTTTAAAATGCTCATGTGAAGCACTTTCACATATTCTATTACTTTGAAGGTGCTATATAAATACAAGTTATTGTTGCTCCATTAGGAACAATTGATGGTAATTATACATTTAAATATAGTTAGTTTAGTCTTCAGATCTGGTTAATGTTTTGAGCGCTGGTCTTGCGGGTTAGTGGCTGTGTTGCTGAAGATGGCGTGCAAAGAACAGAAAATGCTGGGAATATTCAGCAGGTCAGGCTGCACTGGAGGAGAGTGAAAAGGAGATGAGGTTTCAGGTCAGTGCCCCTATGATGAGAGCTCTCCACATGTACATTGACATTCAGCATACTGGAGTGCCATTTTGCGAGGTTGCTTTGGGCTTTTCCTGATGTTGATGGCACAAACTCAACAGTCCCACTGGGGATACGCTGCAAGCAGAGGTTAGACACTTTCCGAGTGCTACAGCTAGCCCGAGTGAGTCTTCCTCACTGGTGGCCCATGTGGGCAATCATGATCAGGTACCGAGTCACTCTGGCAAAAGTTTGGGATCACATTTCACACTGAACACAGCAAAATGTCCCAAAGTGCTCAACAAAAGCCCTATCAAGCAAAATATTTCTGATACTCAAACACATAAGGAGAGATTAGGAAAGGTGAACAAAAGTTTGGTCACAGAGGTAGGTTTTCAAGAGCATCTTGAAGGAGGAGAGAGAGGGGTAGGGAGGGAATTCCAAAGCTTGGGCCTCAGGCAGATGAAAGCCAGACAGCCAATGGTGGAGCGATTAAAATCAGGGATGCACAAAGAGACCAGAACTGGAGGAGCGCAGGAATTTTGGAAAATTGTGAGACTGCAGGAGGTTACAGTGAAAAGGAGAGGGGAGGCTGTGGAGGAATTTAAAAACACCAATGGGATTTTCGCACTGAGGTGCTGTCGGACCAGGAGCTGGTGTAGGTTAGTGAGTGCACCCACTGCTGCCTGTGCTGATCCCAGGTTGCGTCAGTGAGTTTTGGAAGACCCTTGCCTTTTTCTTCTCCTCTTTGGCAGGAAAGCTTTTATATTTCACTTTTTCCGGATACCACCCTTTGGCCTCCCTCGCTCGAGGATGCAGTTGGTTGATAGGTTGCCCCTCCACAGGCCCCCAGTGCATCACCAGTAAGAACTGATTATATGTGAGAATCTAAGCAGGTATGTGCAGTCAGTTTATTCAGCCAGTATAACAAAATAGTTTGACAGTGTGAAGATCAAGTTCAGGTCAGAGGTCCACCAGGAATTTTCTTGTTGATCAACAACAGGTAACGGTTAAGACCAGAACAAGAGATTCTTCAAGTAATAGCTGGACATGTCACTGAAGAAGCAGGTCAAACAGAACATACACTGCTCTCTATCCAAATTCATCTTTATCAGGAAAGATTTAACAGGTGGAGGTTTTCTTATCTGGAGAGGACAATGGAGATCTTTAAATTTATGAAGTATTGCGATGGGATAGATGTTTCCCAAAGTAGGGGTCATCAATATAAGATAGTCACTAATAAATCCAATCGGGAATTCAGGAGATGTTTCTTTGCCCAGAGAGTGGCGAGGTGAATAGCATAGATGCATTTCAGGAGAAGTTTGCAAAGTATATGTGGGAGGAAGGAAGAGAGGCTAATGATGGCAGGGTTAGCTGAGTTTAGATGAGAAGAGGCTCATGTGGAGCATACATACCATGATAGATCAGTTGAGCTGAATGGCATGTGGCAGGAAGTTGTATCCTGAGGGGATGGTCCCCAACTGTTGGGGCTGGGGGGGTGCGTGGAAGCTCAGTGATTGGAGTTCTTTCGAGGGTGAAGAGGATTGACCACAATTGACTGGAGGGAGAGAGGCCAGTGATGGCAGCACAACAAAGCGAGACACCGCAGCTGCCAGGGCTAGATTTCCAATCACAGAAGGTGGGGAGGGGAGCATTCCTGCTCCTCTTGGCGCACAAGGAGCGTTGCAAGAGGCACTTAGCGTGTGGAGCTGGTCTACAATTTCACAGCAGGAGCCCAATTCAGGAATTGAAGTGTCCTGCCTTTCCAAAGCAGGAGGTTAGGACATCCTGAAACTGGTAACAGGTATATACGCAGCAGATTCAGACCATGCTTCCTGTTTTAATGATTCACCCTGCATTGGCCCTCTCCTGCTCATGGTCGTGGGGCATGTGTGTCTGCAGGTGTTTCCCAGCAGTAGGAACCACACGAGCTGCTGTGAAGCGGAATCCCTGCTGAGTTCAGAACTTCCCGCAGGCCCTGAATGAAGTTAGCTGGCACCCGAGTGGGTTCCGCTCGGTATCAGCAACGTCAGTGCTGATGTTTGGCTTGGGTAGCTGCCCTTTCATCTGCGTGCTGCAACACTGGGCATAGCGCAGATCAATTTCAAATTTTCAGCAAGAAAAATGAGTTTGCCTGAGCTGCATTAACCAGTGTCAGCTTGATTCACTGTGAGTCAGTGTAACAGGGAAAGAAAAATTGTAGAGGAGTGTTTTGTGTGGGTGGATGTGCAGCGTGTTATAAATTTATAGCTGCTCTTGGAGCATCAGTTTGATTTTCTGGAAGTCATGACAAACCGGGGCGAGCACACCATCACAAGTGCAGGCGTTCATGAGTAACATGTGACCTGGTATGAATTCCTGATGGCTTTTCAGTGTGCTTGGAGGCTAATGCAGACATACCTGTTCCAGGTGAGGACTCTCCTCTGCCAGGTCAGGGTGGCAATGAGGTGTTACAGGGGCAAAGAAGGGAGTCAGCAGTGGCCTCCACGTACTTCACATCACAAATTGCATCCAATCATAAGCTAAGCGAAAGACAAAGAATGATAGCACACGAGGGAATCCATTCAGCCCATTGTACCTGTGCTGGCTCTTTGGAAGAGCTATCAAATTAGTCCCAATCTTGTGCTCTTCCCCCAAAACCCTGGACATTTTTTCCCCATCAGCGATTGATCCAGTTTCCTTTGAAAAGTTATGAGTGAGCCTGATTCCACTGCCCTTTCAGGTGACAGAAGACAAATTCGCAACATCATGGAAGACAAGATTTTTAAGTTATTTAAAGGTTACATCACTGCTAAAAGCTTTGAAAGCAAATTTGTGTATGCATTCTGGCGAGAAGACTCCTTTCAGTTCGGGCCCTCCAGTCATGTTCTGCCTGCAGGCACCCAAGAGTACCTTTCCTCACCATCTCTTTCTCCCTGTTTGATTCCTGAAGGACGCTTTGATTCAGCAATGTGGAGAGATCATGAAGGAGACCATCAGTTCCAAATCTGTCTGCAGCTTCTATACAGCAGCTGGAACTTACGGACTGGACTCAGTAAAGCAAAAGTAAGTTCTGGAACAGATTCTGACTTTTGTGCTGCTCTTTGGTCACACTGCTTCCATTCTTTTATTCATTATTGCCCCACTGTCCCTGTGGCACAGTGCACTGGCAACCTGACTAATTGTCCTTTCCTTGTTATTGCCTGCCAAGACAGAAATATTAACTGCAGCAGTTGAAAGTCTAATGTTTATTGAAAATTGCTTATTGATTTTCTTCTTAATTCCAGGTGTCTTGAGTGGCTTTTAAACAACCTGATGACGCATCAAAGCGTGGAGCTGCTGAAAGATCTGAGGTAATTCATCATCGCTTCAACCGTTCAAACTTTATTTTGATTGCTTCTTCATCTCTTGGGACATGTGAGTGAAATGTTGTTTGTTAGGGGAGAATTCAACATGTAAGTGGTGACATAATTATTCAAATGCGTTCACAAAGATCAGACCATTCAGCTCACTGTTCCAAAGAAACCTGCAGTATCGCACAGTCTGTTGAATGACTCCAGAGTTTTAGCTGCCACTATTTTTAACCCTTTAGCCATTCCAGGTAACAATCACCCATTGAGCGAAAACACTGTTCCTAGCATCACTCCCGAACTTGCTCTGTGCCAACTCAGAGAAAGCAAAGGAAGGACTCACCTTTGTGTGTAGCATCTTTCACAACCTCAGGAAGTCCCAAGCCCTTTAAGCCAACAAAGTACTTGTTGAAGTGTCATCACTGCTGTGATGTGGAAACGCAACAGTTACACTTGAGGAAGGAGGTCAAGGCTGGAGAAGGCTCAGAGAAGATTGACTAGAATGGTCCCAGGTATGAGGGATTTCAGTCAATGTGGAGGGACTGGAGAAGCTGGGGTTGTTCTCCTTAGAGCAGAGAAGGTTAAGAGGAGATTTAATAGAGATGTTCAAAGCCATGAAGGTTTTTGATAGAGTGGTTGGGAGAGGCTGTTTCCACTGTCAGCTAGGTCGGTAACCATTAGATAGGAGTTTAAGGTAAAGGGCCAAAAATCCAAAGGGAGAGATGAGTTGAATTTCCTTTACCCTGAGAGGAGTTGTGATTTGGAATGTGCTTCTTTAAAGGGGCGGTGGATTCAAGGGGAACTTGTTCAAAAAACGGATAAACCCGTTGATGGAGAATAATTTGGGGAAAGAGCAGTTGGGAGTGGGGTTAATTGGAAAGCACATTCAAAGAGATGACAAAGGTATGATGGGCTGAATGGCCAGCGCGATTCTAAGTCTGATATATAGTTCAACATTGGAGGCAGATGGACTAAAAGGTCCTCTGTTTAGTTACTGGTGACTGCTTGTCCATCAGACTTTGTAATTCTAACTAACTGACTGCTGCTCGTCACAGTCCTACCCATGAATACTTAGAGCAGAGATCCAGAGGCATGCTTTTCACTGCTATTCACAGCTGTTGCCAAGATGACAGGTACCAGAAGAACTGATCATCCTCTTGCACGCACCTCCAGCTTCAGCTTTGTGTTCAGTCACTGTAGTTCTTGTCCAATTGAGCACATTAATGGGATTCTGCTGTAGTTACCCTGTGCTTGCAGCATAACTGGTGAGTCTGTTGTTGATGCTGCTGTTGGTGTGTCATTCAGCTGAGACACTGATATCTTTTTTTTCACCTATCCAGCACAGGTCTGATGGAGAAGTTGATCAGCTCTCCAGACTTGTTTGTGATGCAGGTGGAGATGGACGTGTACACTGCACTAAAAAAGGTAGGTGTGCAACAACAAGTTGCATTTATATAGCACCTTTACTTTTGTGAAGGTGCCTCATGGCACATTCACAGGAGCGTAATCAAAAGCAACGTGACACCAGGCCACATCGCAAGAGATTAAGGCAGATGACCAAAAAGCTTGGTCAGGTAGGTTTGAAGAATGTGTTAAAGAAGGAGAGATAAATTGCGAGATTTAAGGAGGAGATTCCAGAGCTCAGGGCCCAGGCAGTTGAAGGCATGGCCGCCAGTGCTGGATGAATAGGGACATAGGAGCAGGAGGAGGCCATTCAGCACATTGAGACTGCTCCACCATTCAATAAGATCACGGCTGATCGCCAAATCAACATCACTTTCCCGCACTATCCCCATATCCTTTGATGTCGTCAGTATCCAGAAATCTATCAATTTCCGTCTTGAACATGCTCAATGATTGAGCTTCCGCAGCCCTCTGGGGTAGAGAACTCCAAAGATTCACCACCCTCGTGAGCAAAGAAATTCCTCCTCATCTCAGTCCTAAATGGCCTGCCCCTTATTCTGAGCCTGTGTCCTCTGGTTCGAGACTCAGCAGTCGAGGAAATACCCGATCCACACTTACCCTGCCAGGCCCTGTAAGAATTTTGTAAGTTTGAATAGAAATCAAGGATGGCCACGATTCCACAATGAGAGGAACACAGAGATTTGAGAGTGTTATGGAGCTGGAGGAGATTACACAGATAGGGGTGAGGCCGTGGACAGATTGGAAAACAAGAATAAGAGTTCTTTAGCCGAGGCTGAACTGGGAGCCAGTGTAGATCAAGAGAATCAGGGTGATTCAGTGTGGGTCAAAGGGCCAACAGTAAAGTTTTCGATATACATTAACATTACATGTGGTGATGCCAGCATAAACCCGAGATTGCTGGCTGCCACAAATCATTAGAATCACAGTGCAGAAGAGGCCCTTCAGCCCATCGAGTCTGAACCGACACATGAGAAACACCTGACCTTCCTACCTAATCCCATTTACTAGCACTTGACCGATCACCTTTAACACGTTGGTCTTACAGTATCCATCTGAAATTCCGAAGAAGAATCAAAATGGACTCGAAACATTTAACTCTGTTTCTCTCTGCACAGATGCTGCCAGACCTGCTGAGTTTTTCCAGCACTTTTGTTTTACTTCCAGACCCCCAGCAGCTGCCGTATTTTGCTTTTGGGCCAGTGCGATATATTTGATCAGATGGACCCTGCCTGGGTGGCTGCTACAAGCCCCTGTATGTAACCAAGGGAAGACAATCGCACTGGGATTGAGTCATTCGAATTCTCCTGTGGCAGGATGACAATGACAATCTAAGGCTGAAAATTGTACCCGAATTCTCAGCCTGGGTGTTCACCCAGCTGCTTGGCGAGTTGCACGTGATGGGTGAGAGGGATCAATGTTATCGAGTTGTTTAGGTCAGTATTTCTCAAGCTTTTCTGTGTGCGAGACCCTTCCCCACACCAAATGTTGATACCCTCCAGAAATATTAATTCTGGAAACTTATCGGAAAATATTAACAGACTGCCAATGCTCCAGCTTGGTCTCATCGACACCAGGATAGGGTATTGAATAAGCAAAGGTAGATACTTGTCATGTTTCACTTGTTTATTCTCTTGTCTTTCATTTCACTGACATTTCCAGGTTTCAAACCAGTGCAACACTGTGAGAACCAACTTCTGCTTTGCTGTCTACTGCTTTCAAGTTGCATTACCTGAAGCGTAAACCATTTTAAAAGTTCAGTACTCCACAGTGCATGTTTTACCATTGTAATTACAGTGAGGGTACAGTCAGTGTGTGGAGAGAACTTGCTGGATCAGTCCCCCTGTGTCCCAGACAGCGTTTGAGTTGAATGCTTTCCTTTTGCAGTGGATGTTCCTTCAACTAGTGCCCTCCTGGAACGGTCCTTTGAAGCAGTTGTTAACTGATGCAGATGCCTGGTTCTCCAAACGTAGGAAAGGTGAGTGCTGTCTCCTCTCTGCTGGGCTTGCTTCTCTGGATGTGCGGCTGATGACGATTGCGAGGTAAGTACGCAGTGACGTTGCGGAGCGCTCGCAAGGGACGCCTGCTGGACTTCAGGGTTGAGGCATGTTGGGTGAGGGAGGGGGGACAAAGGCTGTTGGCGTGTTCATGCACTTTGCTGGTGCAATGTAACATACACACTGACCCCAGAATGGATTTGTTTCTCGTGTCTCACCCCCAGATTGTCTTTAGTCTGTCAGTGGTTATCCTCATGTCTCTTTCGTCCCCATGAAGGATAAGTAAGCAGCAGTCCTGAACCAGCGCACTGTCGAGTTTCTGGGGTCTTGCAGGAAGCCTGTGGATCTGCCATTTCCTCAGGGCAGCTGTTTGAGGGTTTAGCCACTCTGAACACACCATCTGCTTTTACTGTGTGGGATACATTTATGTAAACCTGACTTTCTGATGGCTGAAACAATTACTTGTCCATTGTGTAATGAATAATGTGTAAAAGCTGTCAGAGTCAGTACATTGCAGTCAATTCACTTTGCCCGTTTTCATTCGCATCTAAATTTGTAATGTCTGTGCACCTTACTCCTCCATTCATTAGACTGTTTCCCATTATGTCTCAACTCACTAGGTTTGATTAACAATCTTCTTCACTTTACCTCACCTCCCAGTAAAGGAACAGAGGCTTGTACCAGAATCTTCCCAAGGGCAGATGTTAAGGAAGGTTCACCCCGGTCAGAAAAAACAATTAATTTTGTCTTTTCTGAAATAGTGTCTCATGGCACCATTAAACAATTATTTGATCAGTGGCAGACTCTCCTTGGGCTGAATGGTCTGTGCCCGCTGGCGTCGGGCGTGCTCGGCGGAGTGCTCGGGACAATGTGGCGAGAAGGCCAGGAATCAGTTTCACGGTATCATGCAACCAGTTTGCGATCATTCGCTCAGCCCGTTGATGGTGGGCCGCGTTTCCCACCATCGAACGTCGGGAACCTCATTGTAATATGTCAGCATATCATTATAAGGCTAGCCCACCGGAGTCATTACTCCCCCCCTGCCTCCTTGCTGGATCGTCTGCCCACATCACGATGACCTGTTTCACAACAGTATGTAAAAGATGTGCACTTGGCGGGCTGCACTTATAGGCGAACTCGGAGGTGAGTGCACAGTGATGTTGCGGAGCGCTCGCAAGGGACGCCTGTTGGACTTCAAGGTTGAGATGAGTTGGGTGGGGGAGGGGGCAAAGGCTGCCCTGCGATTGAAGATAGGACACAAGGACGTGGGGGGGTGGGTGGGCAAGGGAAGGGGCCACACATTAGGGACACCTTTTATAAAGTGACCATTCCTCCGCAGCTGAGACAGTTCAGGTACAGCCACATTGATTGGAGTTAGGTCTCTAGCTTATCTGCCCACTCGAGCAACGCAGAGACATCAAGGTGCCACCAAGTACCCCAGAACCTTTCACCCCTCAGGCACAGACTGCAAACTAATGAGCATTTTAGTGGACTGCAGAACAGTTTGGACGACTGGGCACGTTGTACAATCTCCTTGCTAAAGCTGGCCGTGGAGCAGTCACTGGTGGAGGCGCTCACAGCCCCTTGCAATGTCTGCCCCTTGGTTCAAGCTAACAGTGCAGCTTTGCAGTGTGGGTTAGGAGAATGCCTGTGTCTGAGCTGGGAGCACAGCATGCAGCCCAATGGGCAAAGCTGCCGCTAATCGGTTGGGTGGAGTTGGGCGGAGGAAGGTAGGGTTTTGGGCAGCCACTCAGCGCACTAATCTCTGGCCATCCGAGTGGTGGCCAGCACTCTCTGGGACGTGTTAAGGGACCTTCAGACTTAACCAAGAGAGTTTCTTAGTACACCCTTGCCAACCCACATGTCTCTCTTCCATCCTGCAGGAGGGGTACATCAGGATCATGGAGCCTAGTGAACTAGCTGTATGCCTCATGACATACAGAGAGTGAAGACGACAGAGAAGAGAGCGACTGGGGCATCCGGCTGCGCAGAGGGAGGAGCAGCACCCTCTGGAAGAAGTGGCATCCGGGGCTCTCCCACACGCTGAAGAGCCACAGCGAGCTGTTGCTGGTTGGTGCCTAGCTAGACCCAGGGTATATAGACACTGCCTTTCATTCGTGCAGATGACCAAGAACCAGTGTTGCTGAAGACTGCGCATGTCTAGGGAGCTGTTCGGTCACATCTGCCAGCTACTACAGGATTTGGTGCCGCATGGACACGGAGGACATCCACTGCCTATGTCCATGAAATTGACAGCAGCACTCAATTTCTACGCCAGTGGCTCCTTTCGGGACTCCACAGGTGACTTCTGTGGGATATCACAAGCCTCCACCCACAAATGCACCCATGAGGTCAGGGATGCCATCTTTGCGAGGGCACACAAGTTTGTGCATTTTTCCCAGGACCAGGAGAGCCAGGATGCAAGAGAGATTAGATTTGCCCAGATCTTGGGTTTCTCACAGGTTCAGGGTGCCATCGACTGCACTCACATGGCACTCAGATCTCCATCGCAACATGTGGTCAACTATGTCAACTGTTATGGCACAGCCAATGGTAAATGCTGAGTTGTTCAAATCCCAAAGAGAAAGTTGAAACAACTGGCACAATTGTTTTGCAATTTGTATAAATTTCAAGATGCCTGCCTTGAATTCAGTAGTAAAAAGACCACCAAGCCTTATAGGTTTTTACAAAACTAGATTAAACGTTTATTAATAAGAGAAATGATTTTAATCACATACATAGATCTACAAATTACTACTATGATAACCCCTAAATCTCCAACTTAATCTGCCCCCTAGTTATACTTTCATTAAGGTAACAGTGAGACACACAAATTTTAAAAGACCCAGGCATGGTGACACACAATACCCTGAACCAGTCAAATTCAAAGTGAGTTTTCTTAACTTCAGTTCTTTGAAAACAGCAGCTTGAAGCATAGATGCTGAAGGCTTTCCCCCCCACCCCCCTTACAGTCATCTCTCCTTTATACATACTTTTCGCTTTGAATGCAAATTCCCATTGTTTCACAATGTCTTTGGACTTTATCTTTCTGATAAAAATCTCTCAAAGCACGAAGTTTTACCAGTAATCTTTGGGAAAAATAAATACACTGTTTCTAAACTTCATCTGGCTAGGTAACACATTTCACCCCTCCTTTGAAAACAATCAAGTCTGTTTTATTTCAAATTGCAAATGTCCTTTTACACCTTAAATTCTAAACTTCCCCCATGTTTACATCAAAGCCTTCAGAGCAGCTGCCTTTAATCCAAGTAAGTCTCACACAGATACAGACACATACACACACACACACACACACACACACACGCATACATACAGACACAGATGCCACTATTTTACAATAAATTCTGACATCATTATGAGAATTATTATATCTTCCTGACATAACCGCAAGGGATTCCATTTGCTGAATGTGCAGCTGGTGTGAGACCACCACAAACGCATCCTGCAGGTCTGTGCATGGTTTCCAGGAAGTGTGCACAACTCTTACATTCTCAGTCAGTCACAGATCCCTGACGTCTTCCAGGGTCCACAGAGGCTGCAGGGATGACTCCTCGGGGACAAGGGTTACCCGCAGAGGACGTGGCTGATGATACCCATGCAGCGGCCTCAGACTGCAGCGGAGCGACGGTATAACGAGGCTCATGCTGCAACTCACAACTTGGTGGAGCAAAGCATCGGGATGCTGAAGATGAGTTTCTAGTGCTTGGGCTGGTCTGGTGGAGCCCTGCAGTATTGTCCACAGAGGGTGTCACGCATCGTCGTCACCTGCTGTGCCCTTTACAAACTGGCGCTGCAGCGGGGAGAGGAGCTGACTGAGGAGGAGCTGCATGTCTCCACGGATAAGGAGGACGCCAAGGGGAATGAGGAGTTCCTCGTAAGCGACAGTGACAGGGATGAGGCCCTCGCACTGGCCAGATGAGGCGGGCGTGCTCAGGAGGCCCTCATAGCTGCTAGATTTGTGGAGGATGATGAGAAGACACCATAAGATCCTCACGCCTTTAAACGCTTGACTCCAGTCTGGCATACGGCAGTTCACATACCTCTGTACTAATGCTCCTGTCATGGAGATGCATTGGAGGCCCTAATAGTCGCTCGATTGCAGGAGGATGATGATGGCATGCAGTGAGGACACTCTATGCATCGTCACATAGCCTCTGAGCATGCCTGACTCCTGTCTGGCCGAGGGCAGCTCACTTACACTCTATGATCAAGGCCATATCGTAGAGACGCAACCATGAAACCTTAAGCATCTGATCCTTTGTCTGCCTTCAGCACCTGACCCCTTCAGGAGCACGGCCTCACTGGTCACAGATGCTGAAGAGATGGGGGGTCCAGCCCCACCTTAAAGGTGCTGAGAGCACACAGAGAGAATGATGGAACTCTGTGATGCCTGCTCATGATATTCTGGCATCAGTAATGTGTCCAGGGATTGTGAGGTTGGACCATCACTCTGGTGTGAAGGCTACACAGAGCACAAGGAAAAGGCACTGGACTGAGACACCTGCCCTTATCTTGTGCAAAAAGGTTTCATATCTGAGTGACATGAACACTGCTCATCAGAACAAGGAGCCATAGGCAGGGAGACATTCTTGGGAGTTTGTTGACAATAGTGAACGGTATGTACAAGTGATTAACACCTGTGCCCACGCTGTGCAACTAGATCGATCTTCTTAACCTTCCTAATGCTGTCGCTATGTCTTGGTGCTCCCCAACCATCCACAGCGGAGTGAAGGCAACCTGCTGATTGCTGCACCCTGTCTGTGATGACTTTGGCGGGCGTCCTCTGGAGGGCGAGACTTGGAGGGTCCCGGGCTGCTTTTGGGGTCCTGCTGTGTGGCAGTGGCACCCTCCTCGGCCTGTGGAGCTGGAGCTGCCGAGGTCACGGGAAGAGGGGATTCGGATGGGAGCCGGACAATCCCGAAGTCACCTGGATGGATGGCCCTGGGGGTTGCATCCGCTGATCATTTATATAAATTGTAAACAGTTGAGGTCCCAGTACTGATCCCTGTGGCACACCACTTGTTACATCTTGCCAACCTGAAAAAGACCCATTTATACCTACTCTCTGCTTCCTGTCAGCTAGCCAATCTTCTATCCATGACAGAACAGAACAGCAAAACTATATCACTGGCTCCCTCCACGTACATTATCTGATCAAGACAAAGGCAGAGACAGGCAGAGTGCTAGTCAAAGAGCGGAAAATAGCAGAAATTTGATCGAATAAACATCGCAGATAAAGTAATAGCCTCTGAACAGATAGTGATTCAATAAAATCTGTGACACTGTGCCACTAAATGATTTCACCTCATTTTATTTTATCGCAGCCTCTGCTGCTTTTCTGTAGCAGAAAAGGCTGTTTTATCTCTTCTGACCATTCCTCCAGTTGATAAGCTAGCTTTCTACAAAGGTGAACTACCACACATAGATTGCATTCATATTTACCCTGGAATTTTTTATGTTCATGTGTTCTCATGACATGGAATAGCTTCATGAATTCATCTGAAAATGCTTTTGTCCTTAACATTGCACAGAGGAATCTCTCTCTCTTTAGGTTCTTGGAAGCAGCAGTGGCGATATGAGGAGTGGTTAGGGTCTGGAATGTGCTGCCTGAGAGTGTGGGTGGAGGCAGGTTCAGTCGACGCATTCAAGAGGTAATTGGATTATTATCTGAAGAGGAAGGATGTGCAGGGTTACAGGGAGATGGCGGAGGA
Source organism: Carcharodon carcharias (assembly GCF_017639515.1). Taxonomy (NCBI): domain Eukaryota; kingdom Metazoa; phylum Chordata; class Chondrichthyes; order Lamniformes; family Lamnidae; genus Carcharodon; species Carcharodon carcharias. The sequence goes on along the minus strand of NC_054483.1, from coordinate 27,421,782 downwards.
GTGGCACTATATGAATTGGTCCCACATGGAGCTGGCACAGACAAGATGGGCCAAATGGCCTCCTTCTGTGCTGTAACCATTCTGTGATCCTGCGGTCTGTTTAATGCTCAAACAGCTCCAGATTAGAGAGCCATTGGTTTAATCAGGATGGACAGACTTGGTGATACATTTGTTTGTTCTTTCAAACAGAAAGCTGCAACTGCAGTAGTTTCCTGGTCACAGAGCAAGGACAGAAGTTTGCTGGTGTCTTTCGTCACATTCGCCTACAGTATGTCATCAATGACCTGATATCTGCTAAAATTATTGAGCGGGACATGATTATTCCTTCAGGTGAGTGAGTTCTTCATTCTTCAGGATGATATAGCACCTTCACTCAGAATCCCTTTAGTGGTTGTATTCAGTGACACCGGGAGAGTGCCAGGCGAATTCTCCTCTCAGTCACGCCTGGAATCCACACTGCAGTCCATGTCTGGGATTGATTTTACACACACACTTTAGATTATGCAACTATCCTCCACTTACTGTATTTTGCTGAAGAAATAATCCTGCTTTTATTGGGAGATGTTAACTGTAGTTTCAATCAAGTGTCTGTTTACTGTAGTTCGGAGTGACTCTTTAAATTGACGCTTCTGATTAAATAGACCCTGTTGTAAATCCTGTCCTCCTTCCAACAAACTCAGTGATATCAACACTCAAGCTGTAAATTATTACTCATTAAGACTCAGTTGTTTAGCCTTACAGGCCAGGAGTGTCCTGCATCCTGATCCCCAGCATGTGCTCCGTCAAGGCAGTTATATTTGGTGGCAGCATTCTTTTGCTTGGAAGTGGAGAATTGTCTCCAAATCCCTACATCCCATGGGTTTCCAGAGAACCCTGTTAGAATTGTATGACTGTTGGGCTGCAGTCAATAGCCAGCCTTTATGTCGGAAGGATGGAAATTCGTCCAGCTTCAGGGGGCTGATGGATCGCAATGGAGTTTGTTACGATCCTTGGCTAGACCCCTGGACATGATGGGGAGATCTGTTTAGGGACCAGTTTTGTTTCAAGCAGATCAAGGTTGGGATTCAAGACATAAAAACAAAAAACTGCGGATGCTGGAAATCCAAAACAAAAACAGAATTACCTGGAAAGACTCAGCAGGTCTGACAGCATCGGCGGAGAAGAAAAGAGTTGACGTTTTGAGTCCTCATGACCCTTCAACAGAACCAGTTCTGTTGAAGGATCATGAGGACTTGAAACGTCAACTTTTTTCTTCTCTGCCGATGCTGTCAGACCTGCTGAGCTTTTCCAGGTAATTCTGTTTTTGTTTGAGATTCAAGACACCTGCTTTCAGAATAAAGCCACAAGAATCCACTGGTTTTGGACATTCAAAAGCAAAATTTAATGTACAAGGTCAGAAAGATGAAACAATTTACAATATGTAACTTATATTCTAACATCCAGGCTAACTATGAGGTACATGTGAATTAACAGACCAACTGTGGCCAGATACTCCACAGCATATGAAATGTCAGATGCAGTGAAGACAGAGCCCACCCAGACATCAGGGACACTGACTCACCAAATCTCATTAAACTCTGTCTCCTTCACAAGGGATTCCAATTCTGTACCTTCCAAAGAGCTAGCCTCCGAATTCCCTCAAAGCTGCTCTGACTTGGACTCCCTCAACGGCTGACAACTTCCCAAGGTTTCAGCCTCATCTCCCAAGACGACATTTCCCTGGATTCTCGAGTTGGCACTCCAGCCTTTAATTATTGGTGTAATTTTAGCTTTCCATGGCTTCTCTCTACCTGGAGCTTGCCAGCTCAGCTCCTCAGAGCTAACAACAGCACTTCAGCTGTGTGGAGCCTTTTTCAACTGCCCCTGACTAACCTACTCTCCCCAGGAGCCAATGTAACAGCTTGGAACGTGCTGGACCTGAAAGGTCAGAATCTCACCCAGGTCAATGGATTTCATAACAAACTACAGCCATGGAGATAATTATTGACATATGCCAGGCCATTTTTTAGTGTAACTTCACACACAGTCCCCCCCCACCCCCCGCCCCCACCCTTTGGGGAGTAGTGTGAAAGGATTCCCGGGATACTTATCAGCCTGTTGAACCACATCATGAACGCTCCTTCCGTGGTAAACGCATCCTGATGTGGGACTTGAACCCGGAGCTAGCCCAGGGGTAGGGTTGCTAGCACTGTGCCACAAGACTTCCCACGTGCCAGAGTATGAGGGGTATCCAACATATACCGGCCAAGAATATTTCACTGTGGTGAAAGATCCCTGGGACAGGGAGAACAACTGGCCCCTCAACCTCCCGCTGATTGATTCAAAGTCCATGTAGGAGGAAAGCTGCATGGTACCTATTGGAGAAAGAAGTTCATGTTGCCACTGAGTCAGGGGCAAGTGAAAGTGATTCCTTCGCAATGGATTGACATAACAGCTTAGAGAGTCCAGCATTACTCAGCATTCTATTGGGTGACTCATGAATAGCTGACAGGATTTTTAACATTTCAGCTTGGGAGGACCACCTGCTCCAGGGATTTCTGGCCCTGGTTTGTTGATCTGACCATCTTTAGATGAGAAGCTTTCAGCGAAATTTGCCTCTTTCTAATGAAGGCACTTATCTAGCTAAAATGCACAAGGGAACATCTTTTATTACCTATAAAATCATCGAGTGGTTACAGCACAGATAGAGGCCATTCAGCCCATTCAGCTCTCCAAAGGAGCAATTTACTGAGTGCCAATCCCTCACCTTCTCCCTGTGACTCTGCACATTCTTCCTTTTCAGATAGTGATCCACTTCCTCTTGAATGCCTCGAATGAACTTGCCTCCACCACACTCTCAGGCAGTTGCATTCCAGATCCTAACCATTGTGAAAAAAGTTTTTCCTGATGGCGCCATTGCTTCTTTTTCCACTTACCTTAAATCTGTGCCCTCTGGTTCTTGATCCTTTCACCAGTGGGAACAGTTTCTCCCTGTCCTGTCCTGCCCACTCCTACTCTGTCCAGACCCCTCATGATTTTGAATACCTTCATCAAATCTCCTCTCAACTTTCTCTACACCGGAGAAAACAGTTCCAACTTCTCCAATCTATCTATGTAACTGAAGTATCCAGCATCAATTGTTGTTTGTGGAAGAGGCCCAAATTTCTACATGCTGCTTGATTTCGGCCCTCTAGTGACTTATTTTACCTGTTAGATTCTCAGTTGTACCTTGTGTGCATTTGTTAGTTAAGCCCTGAGCAGCAACATAAGGCCACTTCAAATTGCATTTACTTAGTGCCTTTACATTAAAAAAAGACCCTGAGAGCTATTAGATAAAAAAAACTAAACACTGAGCCCCAGAGAGAACTATGAGTGGGAGGGTAACCAAGAGGCAGCTTTTAAGGAGTGTCTTAAATGAAGAGGATGAGTTGAGGGAAGGAGTTCTACAGCTTGGAGCTCGGCACTGAATGGTAAGGCTTCCAATCATTGGACCATGGAAAGACGGAGGCTCAAGGAGGCTATAAAATTAGGGAGAGGTGAGGCCATGGAGAGGTTTCAAGATGAATATAGAACTTCATCTTTCTCTCGCACCTTTATGAACTCAGGGTGTCCTCGAGAGCTTCACAGACCATGTCTTTGACTGGTATCTAAATGATATTTCGCAGTTCAGTAAACTAAACGTGTGTTAACTTGCTTTGCAGGCTTTGACTAAGGGTTTTTTGAATGCTGTTTCTTGTAGCATGTGAGCTCCTTGTGAGTAGATGTTCACAAACACTATTGCAAAAACACTTGAGGTGCGTTGGGGAGGTACCAATAGCAGCTGGGTTTGGTTTAGCTGATGGAATTACACACAGATGCAGCAGAGAATTAAACTTGCAAGATATCGTTGAGCATTTTGAACAGTTCAATCTTGCTGCTGTGTGTAGACTGCACACTAAACTTCAAACTTCTTTTTAAAAAGTCATGACTTTGCAATTAAAACTTTGAGATTATTTTAAGGTTAAATTGCTATGTAATTTTATGTGGTGTTCAACTATTAGAGAGTATGGTGCGAACAAACTTCGCTGATAAGCTGTTAAGTTATGCCACATGTTGGCTGCCTTTGGCAGCATTGCTTCAGCACGAGTCAGCAGTAGCACTATGGCTGCCTCTGTTGTTCAGCAGGGGGGGTCAAAGCACAGAAGAGCAATTGTCATAGGGGACTCTATAGTCAGGGGCTCAGATAGGTGCTTCTGTGGTCGTGAAAGAGACACCAGGATGGTATGTTGCCTCCCTGGTGCCAGGGTCCAAGATGTCTCTGATCGGGTACGGGACATTCTGAAGGGGGAGGGAGAACAGCCAGAGGTCATGGTACACATTGGTATTAATGACATAGGCAGGAAGAGTGATGAGGTCCTGCAGTGGGCGTTCAGGGAGTTAGGCAGAAAGTTTAAAAAACAGGACCTCGAGGGTTGTAATCTCAGGATTACTCCCTGTGCCATGTGCCAGTGGGCCTAGAAATAGGAAGATAGTGCAGCTGAACACGTGGCTGAACAGATGGTGTAGGAAGGAGGGTTTCCAATATCTGGATCATTGGGATCTCTTCTGGGGCAGGTGGGACCTGTACAAGAAGGACGGGTTGCATCTAAACTGGAGGGGCACCAATATCCTGGCTGCGAGGTTTGCTAGTATTACTTGGGAGGGTTTAAACTAGTATGGCAGGGAGGTGGGAACCAGAGCAATAGGTCAGCATGTGAAATAAAAGACTGGGAACCAGTGAATATGGCCAGTAGGACTAAGAGGAAGGGCAGGCAGGGAGAAATTACTGAACACAGTGGGGACTGGGGGTCTGAAATGCATTTGTTTCAACGTGAGAAGTATAAAAGGCAAGGCAGTTGAGCTTGAGCTTGGATTAGTACTTGGGACTATGATGTTATTGCTATTACAGAGATTTGGTTGAAGGATGGACAGGATTGGCAGATAAACGTTCCAGGATTTAGATGTTTCAGGCAGGATAGAGAGGGATGTAGAAGAGGTGGGGGAGTTACACTGCTGGTTAAGGGGAATATCACAGCTGTACGACAGGAGGATATCTCGGTGGGCTCATGCAGCGAGGCAATAGGGGTAGAGCTCCGGAATAGGAAGGGTGCAGTCACAATGTTGGAGGTTTACTATAGGCCTCCCAATTGCTGGCTGGAGATTGAGGAACAGTTATGTAGGCAGATTTTGGAAAGATGTAAGAGCAATAGGGTTGTTGTGGTGGGTGATTTTAACTTTTCCTATATTGACTGGGAATCACATAGTGCTAGGGGTTTGGATGGTGCAGAATTTGTAAGGTGCATCCAGGAGGGCTTTCTGAGACAATATGTAGATAGTCCAATTAGGGAAGGGGCAATACTGGACCTGGTATTAGGGAATGAACCCGGCCAGGTGGTCCAAGTTTCAGTAAGAGAGCATTTTGGGAAAAGTGAGCATAATTCAGTAAGTTTCAAGGTACTGGTGGATAAGGAAAACAGGGGTCCTCAGGTTAAGGTGCTTAATTGGGGGAAGGCTAATTATAACAATATTAGGCAGGAACTGAGAAATCTAGACTGGAGGCGGATGTTTGAGGACAAATCAACAACTGACGTGGGGGGCTTTCAAACGTCAGTTGATAAGAATTCAGGACCGGCATGTTCCTGCTAGGATGAAGGATAAGCATGGCAAGTTTCAGGAACCTTGGATAACGAAGGATATTGTGAGATTAGTCAAAAAGAAAAGGGAAGCATTCGTAAGGGCTAGAAGGCTGGGAACAGATGAAGCCTGTGGAGAATACAAATAAAGTAGGAAGAAACTTAAGGAGTCAGGAGGGCTAAAAGAGCTCATGAAAAGTCACTGGCAACCAGGAGGAAAATCCCAAGGCCTTTTATACATACGTAAAGGGCAAGAGGGTAGCCAGGGAAAGGGTAGGCCCACTCAGGGACAGAGATGGGAATCTGTGTGTGGAGCCGGAAGAAATAGGAGAGATACTAAATGAATACTACTCATCAGTATTCACCAAAGAGAAGGACTTAGCCGACGATTTGTCTAGGGAAGAGTGTGTAGATAGCCTGGATCATGTTGAGATCAAAAAAGAGGAGGTGTTAGGCGTCTTGAAGAATATTAAGGTGGATAAGTCCCCTGGGCCAGATGGGATCTACCCCAGAGTACTGAGGGAGGCAAGGGAGGAGATTGCTGGGGCCTTGACAGAAATCTTTGTATCTTCACTGGCTATGGGTGAGGTCCCAGAGTACTGGAGAATGGCCAATGTTGTTCAAGAAGGGTAGCAGGGATAATCCAGGAAATTACAGGCCGGTGAACATTACGTCATTGGTAGGGAAATTATTGGAGAAGATTCTTCGTGACAGGATTTACTACCATTCGGAAGCAAATGGGTGTATTAGTGAGAGGCAGCATGGTTTTGTGAAGGGGAGGTCGTGTCTCACTAACTTGATCAAGTTTTTCGAGGAAGTAACAAAGATGATAGATGATAGTAACAAAGATGATAGACGATGGAAGGGCAGTGGATGTTATATACATGGATTTCAGTAAGACCTTTGACAAGGTCCCTCACGGCAGACTGGTACAGAAGGTAAAGTCGCACGGGATCAGAGGTGAGCTGGCAAGATGGATACAGAATTGGCTTGGTCATAGAAGACAGAGGGTAGCAGTAGAAGGGTGCTTTTCTGAATGGAGAGCTGTGACTAGTGGTGTTCTGCAGGGATCAGTGCTAGGATCTTTGCTGTTTGTAGTATACATAAATGATTTGGAGGAAAATGTAACTGGGCTAATTAGTAAGTTTGCAAACGACACTAAAGTTGGAGGAGTTGCAGATTTTGAAGAGGATTGTCAAAGGATACAACGGGATATAGATCGGTTGGAGACTTGGGTGGAGAATTGGCAGATGGAGTTTAATCCGGACAAATGCGAGGTAATGCATTTTGGAAGGTCTAATACAGGCAGGAATTATACAGTAAATGGCAGAACCCTTAAGTGCATCGGAGGGCAGAGAGATCTGGGTGTACAGGTCCAGAGGTCACTGAAAGTGGCAATGCAGGTGGATAAAGTAGTCAGGAAGGCATATGGCATGCTTGCCTTCATTGGCAGGGGTATTGAGTATAAAAGCTGGGAAGTCATGCTGCAGCTGTATAGAACCTTGGTTAAGCCACACTTGGAATATTGCATGCAATTCTGGTCGCCACATTACCAGAAGGATATGGAGGCGTTGGAGAGGGTGCAGAGAAGGTTTACCAGGATGCTGCCTGGTCTGGAGGTTATTAACTATGAGGAGAAGTTGGAGAAACTCGGATTGTTCTCACTAGAGCGATGGAGATTGAGGGGCGACTTGATAGAAGTTTACAAAATTATGAGTGGCTTGGACAGACTAGATAGTCAGAAGCTTTTTCCCAGGGTGGAAGAGTCAATTACTAGGGGACGTAGATTTAAGGTGAGAGGAGAAAACTATAGAAGAGATGTGCGGGGCAAGTTTTTTTACACAGAGGATAGTGACTGTCTGGAATTCGCTGCCAGAGGAGGTGGTGGAAGCAGGTACGATAGTGGTGTTTCAGAGGCAGCTTGACAAATACATGAATAGGATGGGAATAGAGGGGTACGGACCCCGAAGTGCAAAATGTTTTAGTTTGACAGGCAATATGATCGGCGCAGGCTTGGAGGGCCGAAGGGCCTGTTCCTGTGCTGTACTTTTCTTTGCTCTTTGAGTTGAATTGCAAGTCTGCTGAAGCTGTGTGGTGAACTGAGATGTGATATTGTTTGCTCCACAATCTCTCCCATCTTTCTGTGTGATTGTGGATCTAATAGTGAGCTCTGTTTCTCAGGCTGGCTTTCTGCAGTGTACAAGCAACAGTGGTTTGCCATGCTTAGAACTGAACAGGACAATGATTTGGGGTAGGTGATCTCACTTCATTTCTTTCTATTTTTTGAAAGCACAACCTCCTTAATAAGGTGAGAATGGTGTGGATTGTCACTGGCTTTAACAGGGCAGTAACCAGTATTCATGGGGTCACTAGCCCTCACTGGTTTAACCTTTCCGTCCTCCCCCCAGCCCTCTGGGAGCCTGTCAGGATCAGGGGCTTGGTCTGTTTGAAGTTTAGAAATGATCATCCTTCAATGTAAACAGAACCAGAATGGCCACAGGAGTTTGGAACTGACCAGCGCCACAGGCAGTGGTGCTGAAGAGAGCCACCCAAGGTCAGTCTGGAGGAGCTGGAATAACCTGAGGCTTCCGTAAGAATAATATGGGAACCGCAATCACAGCACCCCAACCTCTCCCACACAACATCCCCAACCTTGTCGTTTTCGGAGCCAGGACAGCCTGCTTGTGCTACCTGACTGATAGCTCATTCAAACACCCAGCCTTCATGAAGAAGCCAGGAGACTGGAAGTGTCAGGAAGGGATTGGACTGCACGGAGCAATGACAACCAAAAGACATGTAGATGGCAGACACGCACCAATAAAAAGATATGCATCATCTGTACATCTACACCTGCATAGTCTATCCACACACACACACACACACACACACACACACACACACGCATCCCCACCACACACACACACCACACCACACACACACACACATCCCCATACACACACCCACACACACACACACCCCCCACCACACACACACACCCCTACACACACACCCCCACACGCACACCACACACACAAACACGCACCACACACACAAACACGCACACACACCCCCACACTCCCACACACACACACACACACACACCCACATACATACACACCCCCACATGCACACACACACATCCCCCCCACACAGACACACACACCCATCACACATACACACCCTCACATGCACACACACACACATCCCCCCACACACACTTACCCCCACCACACACACACCCCCACACACAGACACACACACCTATCACACATACACACCCCCACACACACCACACACACACACCACATCCATACACACACCCACACACACAACACACACCCACACACACAACACACACATACACCCCCACACACCATATACACACACACCCACCACAGACACACCACACACACACCACACCCACACACACACCCCCGCACACACACCACACACACACAACACACACACACACCCCACCACACACACACCCACACATACACACACACCACTCACACACACACACACACCCACACATACACACACACCTCCATACTCACATCACACACACACCCACCACACACACACACCCACACACACCACACCCACACACACAACACACACACACCCACCACACACACGCCCCCCGCCCACACACACACACACACCCACAGACACCACACCCACACACACAACACCCACACACACCCACCACACACATGCCCCCCGCCCACACACCACACACACACACCCACCACACACACACCACACCCACACACACACCTCCCCCCCTACACACACACACACACCCACCATATACACACCACAGACACACACCCACACACACATTCCCATACACACACACACACACACACACCCCACCATACACACACCCTCACACACACATCACACACACACATCACACACACACACCCCCCCACACACACCCCCACACCCCCACACACACACACCCCACATGCACACATCCCCTCACACACATCCCCGCACACACCCCCTCCACACACATCCCCACACACACACCCTCCACACAAACCCCCACACACACCCCCTCCACACACATCCCCACACACACCTCCTCCACACACAGCCCCACTACACACGCACCCCCGCGCACACACACACACCCCTCATGCACACACGTACACACACATATCCCCCGCACACACATACACACCCATTCATACACACACACCCTCACACCCATCCCCACACGCACACAGCCCCCCCCCATACAAATGCAACATTCCTTGCAAACACACACAGCCAAACCACACAGGGTCCCTGGAGAACGGAAGCATGACGGTTTTTTTCCCTTAAGGCTGACGTGATTTGTAACAACCCTTGTTGCGGTGCTTTCATCAGCAGTGACCTTGAGTGATTCAGATGCCACGCCTTGTGAAAGTGCTGAACTTTCAGAAAAGGAAGCCGAAATCAGTCATAGGTTTGTTCACAAAACCCGGTTGAACATTCGTGCAGACAGGTAGAAACTGGTTTTTATATCTGTGTCCTAACCTTTCTCCAGTTAGTATCAGCTGCAATCAGGAGAGCTTAACAAGACTTGAGTTTCTATAGCACCTTTCACAACCTTCGGATGCCCCAAAGCCCTTTACAGCCAATGAATTAATTTTGGAGTGTAGCCACTGTTTTAGGAAATGCTACAGCCAGTCTGTGCATAGCAAGATCTCACAAACAGTACTAAGATAATGACCGGGCAAGATGTTTTTGCAATGTTGATGGTGGGATAAATATTGGCAAGGATGCTGAGGAAAATTCCTCTACTCTTCTTCGAAATGGTGCCACGATATCTTTTACAAGGCAGTCTGGGGCCTCAGTTTAACTGAAAGACTGCATTGCCGACAGTGCAGTGCCCCTTCAGTACTGACCCTCCAACAGTGCGGGGCTCCCTTAGTACGGGCCCTCCAACAGTGCGGGGCTCCCTCAGTACCGACCCTCCAACAGTGCGGGGCTCCCGCAGTACTGACCCTCCAACAGCGTAGGGCTCCCTCAATACTGACCCTCCAACAGTGCAGGGCTCCCGCAGTACTGACCCTCTAACAGCGTAGGCCTCCCTCAGTACTGACCCTCCAACAGTGCAAGGCTCCCGCAGTACTGACCCTCCAACAGCGTAGGGCTCCCTCAATACTGACCCTCCAACAGTGCAGGGCTCCCGTAGTATTGACCCTCTAACAGCGTAGGCCTCCCTCAGTACTGACCCTCCAACAGTGCAAGGCTCCCGCAGTACTGACCCTCCAACAGCGTAGGGCTCCCTCAGTACTGACCCTCCAACAGTGCAGGGCTCCCGCAGTACTGACCCTCCAACAGCGTAGGGCTCCCTCAATACTGACCCTCCGACAGTGCAAAGCCTTCTCAGTACTGCACAGCAGTGACAGTACTGAGGGAGTGCTTCAGTGTCTCGACTAATGTTTAGTACATTGAACTAGCTTTAAATGGATTGTAATTCGGTCTTTCCAGGCCAAAGGAAATCAACAAGGAAGAGTTTGAGCTACACAGCATGCGATGTGGAAGAAAACTGGCAAAAGATGGTGATGTAAGTACTGTGAGAGAAGGAAGAGATAGCTAACCAGACTTTCAGACAAGCAGAGTAAATCCTCAGCTACTACCAACAATTTATTAAGTATATTTATTAAGAAATAGGCTGTTCTACCTAGCAGTGGAAGCTACACTCCAGCCTCCTCTTGCTCTTCCTCATCTCCCCTCATCGACATATCCTTCTATTCCTTTCTCCCTCATGCGTTTATCCAGCTTCCCCTTAAGCACATGAAAACTACTCATCTCAGCCAAAAAGCAAAATACTGTGGGTGCTGGAAATCTGAAACAAAAACAGAAAATGCTGGAGGAACTCAGCAGGTCTGACGGTATCTGTGGAGAGAGAAACAGAGTTACTGTTTCGAGTCCGTATGATCCTTCTTCAGAGCTCAGAAGGGTCACATGGACTCAAAGTGTTAACTCTGTTTCTCCACAGATGCTGTCAGACCTGCTGAATTTCTGCAGCATTTTCTGTTTTTATTCATCTTAGCCACTCGCTGTGGCAGTGAGTTCCACATTCCCTCCATTCTCTGAGTGGAGAACTTTCCTCTGAATTCTCATTTCGAAATATTGGTGATGACCTTAAATTGATGGGCCCTAGTTTTGTTCAAGACTGAAATCTTTTGCATCTACAGCAGGAATGGTCTTCAGAGAGTTCCTTTTTCTCTGCAGTGTTATAATATGAAAAGCCTCATTCCTATCATTAAAGAATCCTACAGCCTTGAGCTCACCAAATTCCTCCTGTGGCAAAGCCTGCTACAGGTTTTAGTGCCTCAAAACCAGCAAGCTCGGGGAGCCAGGCCGTGCTGCATTTCACATCCTACTGGATTTGGGGTCGGGTGGTTCAGGTCAAGCCAGGTCAGGTGGGGCCAAGGGTCGTTCGTGAAAGTGGCAAAGGAGATAACGAGTCCCAGCACCACACAGCACCAGCGCTGAATTAGCCAAGTGCGTTTTTTTTTACTTTACTCAAAATTGATGCATGGCACATTCTCAAAATTGACGCATGGCACATTCTCAAAATTGACGCATGGCACATTCTCAAAATTGACGCATGGCACATTCTCAAAATTGACGCATGGCACATTCTAAAAATATCCAGTTTTCAGACAACTCAGGGCTTTGGATGGCTGGATTTGGGACACTACTGTACTGCGTCTGATAGATTGGTCAGGTTCTTTTTAAATGATCTGATTAACCCGACATGAGAAGCTGATCAAGTAGATCCATACGCTTAACCCATCTGATGTAAGAAAGATAACATTTACGCAAATAATTTTCACAGCTAATGAATTAATAAGTGACACCCAGCACAGATTTATTTAAAGCAAATTACTTTTGACTGAGTTCATCGTGCTGTTTGATGAAGCAACACCGAGGGCTGATAGGGGTAGTGCGGCTGATGTTGTGCTTGTGGACTTGAAGATGTTCGATAAAGTACTACATCCTAGATGTGTTAGCAAAATTAAAACCCAAGGGAATTGAAACCAGTGGGCAGTGACTGCACAGAGATGTTTTTAGCTGAAGGACAGAAAGCAGTGGTATTGATGAATGGGTGTTTTTTTAGACGGTTGGCGAGTGTTCAGTGGTGTTTCCCAGGGACCAATGTGGGGACCACCTGCTCTTTTTGGTTTACGTTAAAAACTTGGGCTGAGATACATTGGACATAATTTCAAAGTTTCCTAATGACACAAATCGTAGGGAGGAAATTTACTCGAATTCACTCAGTCAGCAAGCGTGACCACGACCTTCCTGTTGCTCGCCATTTCCGGTCACCCTTTTGCTCTCACGTTCACATGTCTGTCCTCGGCCTGCTGGGCTGTTCCAATGAAGCCACCGCAAGCTGGAGGAACAGCACCTCATCTTCCGATTAGGCATTTCACAGCCTTCTGGACTAAACGTTGACTTCCCAACTTCAGACCATGAACTCTCTCCTCCATTTTTGGTCTTTTTTCCCCAGTCTGTTTCTTGTTCTCATGTTTTGTTTTGAGACAACGCTGACCCTTTTTTCTGTTTTAACAGATTCTGCCATTTTGCTTTCAGACAGTTCTGACCTTTATTCTGCTATTAACACCAACTCTGGACCAAAGCTTTAGTCTTGAACACTACAATTACCATTCCCCTTGTTTTGTGTTCCATGACATCTTTCTCATTTAATCTCTCCTGCCCCCTAACCAATCGCTGACCTTCAATTTTGTTCCCTGGAAAAACTCAGCAGGTCTGGCAGCATCGGCGGAGAAGAAAAGAGTTGACGTTTCGAGTCCTCATGACCCTTTGACAGAACTTTGTTTTGGATTTCCAGCATCCGCAGTTTTTTTGTTTTTATCTCAATTTTGTTCCACCTGCTTCTTCCCCGCGCCCCCTCCACTTTATCAACAAAATAAAACCCATCACATTTCTACCTCTCTCTAGTTCCAAGGAAGAGTCATGTTGGATTCGAAACGTTAACTCTGTTTCCCTCTCCACAGACGCTGCTAGACCTGCTGAGTTTTTCCAGCATTTTCTGTTTTTATTTCAGATTTCCAGCATCTGCAGTGTTTTGCTTTTATTTACCAGAATTGTATCCAGGATGAAAGACATCAGCTACATGCAACGACTAGAGAAACCCTTGGAGCAAAGAGGTTAGGGAAGCTTTGATAGAAGTGTTCAATATCATGAAGGGTTTTGATCAAGTAAATAAGGAGTACCTGTTTCCAGTAGCAGAAGGGTTGGTAGCCATAGGTCACCGATTTAAGATGATTGGCAGCAGAACCAACCAGAAATGACACAAAGAGACATTTTTTTTCTCTGCAGCAAGTTGTTCTGACCTGGAATTCATTGCCTGAAAGTGCACTGAAAGCTGATTCAGAGGAAGCTTTCAGAAGGAAATTGGATAAATACTTAAAAGTGTTACAGACAAGGGAGAGATATCATGCAGGGCTCCCCTTTGCCTTCACCCTTCCACTGACCGAAGACAGCGCATTTAAACAAAATAAAGTGCTTTAACTCCTGAATGCTCAATCTTCAGGAACAGAACATTGACAGGTTTTTGTAAGTTTTTCAAAAAGATAAATGTTTATTGATCAACAACAAAATATATTCAACTACACCCACACTCGGACAGATATACAAGCACTCACTCACTCACTCACTCAGACAGATAGACACACGCACGCACACACTCAGACAGATACAGACACACACTCAGACAGACACAGACACACACTCACAGATACACACACACACAGACACACTCAGACAGATATACACCCGCACACTCAGACAGATATGCACATACACACTCAGACAGATATACACTCGCACAATCAGACAGATATACACGCACACACGCATACTCATATATACAGACTCAAACAGATATACACACACTCAGACAGATATACACCCACACACTCAGACTGATATATACACCCACACACTCTGACAGATATGCATACACACAGATATACACACACCACACTCAGATATACACACACACACACACCTCAGCCAGACATACATACGCACACTCAAACAGATATACACACACACTCAGATAGATTACACACCCGCACACTCAGACAGATATATATACCCACACACTCAGACAGATATGCACGCACACAGATATACACACGCCACACTCAGATATATACACACACTCACAGATATATACACACACTCTCAGACAGATATACACACACTCAGACAGATACCTACACACAGACAGATATATGCACATCCACACTCAGATATGCACACACACACTCAGACATATACACACACACTCAGACAGATTACACACACACATTCTCAGACAGTCATATATTTATATATATACATTCACAAACAGACATACGCACATCCACACTCAGATATGCACACACACACCTCAGACAAACATACACACACACTCAAATAGGTATACACACACACTCAGACAGATTACACACACACACTCTCAGACAGACATAAATATATATATATATATACATAAACAGACAGATATACACACATCCACACTCAGATATGCACACCTCAGCCAGACATACACACACATTCAAACAGATATACACACACACACTCAGACAGATATGTATACATACACACATCTAGATATACACACCCACACTGAGACAGATATATATATATATATATATATATATACACACACACACACACACAAGAAAACATTGCGATTCTGCAAGTAGCGTGCATTTAAGTTTTACGATTTCAAGAGTTCTTTGTTACATTTTTAAGCCTGTGAATTAATAGATTATTGATTTACAAGGGAGTCATAGGTTATAGGGAGCAGACAAGAAAGTAGAGTTGAAAGTAGAGGCCACAATTACATTAGCCATGATCTTATCAAATCACAGAGCAGGCTCAAGGGGCTGAATGGCCTACCCCTGCTCTTATTTTATATGTTAGTATGTTTTGTTCTTTTTGCCTCATTGGTGTAGATTTTTTTTTTTCCTGTCTGACAAGACTATACTTATTAAAACCCTTACCAGAAACCTCGCCTCTGTCATGTGATCGGACCTTCTCTTCCCTTTGTCCCTATAAGTAGTTTCTGATGGTTAGCCCATTGTCGGGCAGTAGAGTCTGGATGTCACTCATTCACATATCAGCTCAATAAGATAGAGCTTTTCACACCCGTTGCTGGATTTCTAGTTTGGAGTTAAGAGAGGCTGCGACAGGATTGTGAACCCAGACTTTTTAAAGAGTTGGAGAAACGCATTATCACAGGAAGGGTCGTTTTAACGACTTTGCTAAGACTTGTCCAGCCATGAAAATTAGCTCAGTGTTCATTCGGTTCCATGTGCATCGGCAAGTAATAAAGTCACCTGACCCCTCAACTCCATTTTGTGATACGCTGAAGTGTCCATTTTGGATTGAGACTTCATAAGCTCATATTTATGTGCATGCTTGTGGCACTGGTGGTGAGTGTTTGCAAGTGGTTCACCTGATAGCTGTAACAGCAGAGGATGGTTTGATAGCTGAAGAAGTGAGCTTCATGACCTGAAGAGTGCGATTGTAGTGAGGTACACCATGGATTCAGGAAATGGAGGGAGCAGTGCACCGAGCTTCCTTATAAGCTGCTGAGGCTTTTATTTTATTTTTAAGCCTTACCAAAACTGGAAAGTGAATTCGGTCTCCAGCCGAAATTTTCCAGCCCCGATCCCAATTGGAAAGTGGAGTTTGAATGCTCAGCCTGAATGTCACTCATTCACGCGTTTAACTTTCCCTGTGTGCTGATTTTAACATAGTAACAAGTTCAGAAAGAGCTGCTTTATCACACACCACAGCCCCCTTGGTCAGTGACGGCCTTAACCTTTGGATCTCGTATTCATATCAAAGGGGGAATGTTGCCCCAAGTTTAATGCTCTTTGTTTCAGTTACTTCGTATCCACTTTCACATGTACTAGGCATTATTTGTATCAATGGGGTCTTCTATATTGCTACTTTTGAAGTCTCCTTGGCTATAGTTGCCTCAGAATGTTAATTTCTTACAGTAATGAGAACTTGTCTAACCAGAGAGTCTTGAGCACCACTGACAGGACATTGATTTCCTGAGATACTAAGCCCTGTTTTGTGATAGGTATTTGTGGAGGGAGGATCTCTCTTGAGTCACCATCAGTGAAAGGGTATCTTCTATCTGACCGAGCCTCTCATAATCTTCAGTTCCCTGTTGTAAAGATTCTGGCCATTCCTGATATGTTTTAACCAGTTTATGTAGCGTGCCTGTTGAACGGTTGTGGCCTTTTTCATTTCTCTGTGGTTTTAGATTCCAGTATAATTGAGTCTGCCCTCAGAGGGGTGACCCTTCAGCGGTGACGGGAATGGGTTGGGTATTTCGTATTCTGTGGTGAGCGATTTACCACAATATCAGGTTAATTATTAAACCGGGACTCCCTTAACTCGTACTCTGAAAATAAAGATTGAGCTTCCTAATTGAAAGACACCCTACTTGAGGAAACTGTGGTCTCGCCACAAGTGTGACTGAGTGTTCCAAACTTTCTGAATACAAACAGTTGAAATTGGAAAGGAGAACAAGGAGATGGCGGGAATGTCATGACAGTGTTACCTTCCCATCCCTGCACTGTATTGCAGAGACTCACTATCCTGTGGGTAAAAAACAATTCCCCCAACGTCCAGTCAGTTCATCCTCTTACACAGTTTAAATTCCAATCCCCTCGTCCTCCCCAAACCGTGTTAAACTGCTAGGCATCAAAACTGGATACAATGCCCCATGCAGCATTTGACCAGAAACTTGTGTGGTGTCCTTTGACTTATACTGAATAGTTCCATGAGTACATTAAAACCCTGTTCGCTTCAGAGAGAACTCCTGTCCTTGCATCCTCATCCCTATGAAGATATCGGCCCCTTTCAAGTGTTTGTTTGTCCTTTTTCACTGGTCATTATGTTAATGAAATTCTTGGCTGTGGTAATGAATTGAGCCACTTCATGCTTTTTGTCCTCTCCTCCCAGTACTGTTGGCGATGGACTGGCTTCAGCTTTGGCTTTGACCTGCTGGTTACATACTCGAATCGATTTATCATATTCAAAAGGAACAGCCTGAGCCAGCCATGCAATGGGGCCATTAGCCTGCTTCCTCGTAGGAATATTGCCTTCAGGTAAGAGCTGGCTTTCTCTCTTCACCATGCACGCCGAGAGATTTGGCTTTTCCGTTTTACAATTAACCTCCAAGGCTGTTATCGAAGGAAGCACGATATATATGTGCCCTTCACCTGAGTTAGTCAATGCTGGAAGTGCTTTAGAAGGAATATTAAGTCATAGATAAAAGCAAAAAACTGCGGATGCTGGAAATCAAAACCAAAAACAAAAATACCTGTAAAAACTCAGCAGGTCTGGCAGCATCTGTGGATAGGAGCACAGTTAATGTTTCGAGTCCGAAAGACCCTTCAATAGAACTAAGTAAAAATAGAAGAGAATAAGTCATGTTGGGCTTGGGGGAGGAAGAGAAGAATGAACTCTGTGTGAGAGCAGTTTGTATAATGCCACAGCAATTGAGTGAAATCTTCATTCTGGTTGGAAAGTGAAGTGGCTTTTGTTTGACTGGAACCTATCAGTGAGGGCCACTGAAGACTGAGGGGGAGAAGGTGGCCATGAACATAAATGCTGGTGGACTGGCAGCATGAGGGAGCATCTAGAGGATGGCTCCTGAACACAAGATCGTTTGTATCGCAAAGTTATCTAAACCAAGAATGCATTGCAATGCTAAATATGAAACCTCTTGAAACATCTTATTGTAGGTGATAGAGAAATGCTGGAAAGGATCAGTTCTTGAATCCGTGTGGCAAGATATTCAGCAACTCGAACCTGTTTATTATGAACTTGCTTTCTTCCTTTCTCCATAAGGAAGGTGCAGCAACATTTCAGCTTGGTGTTTCCCACTGACAGTGGCTGATTTGCAGTGGGAAAATTCAGACCTCCAGTTTGAACAACGTTGCAGAGCCTCAACGGGGGAGCTGAATTACTGATGCCGGAGCTCATGGGCCCGTGTGCACTCACTTTCTCTCTCGCTACTTTGTCGAAATGCCCCCGATCCGTCCACACGCACGCACACAGCCCATCTTTCTCCAGTCCCTCTGAAAGCTGGTTTCCTGACGTTCACCTTCACGTTCCACTTGGGAGCTGCCTCGAGGTGTGATTATTTGTGGGGAGTGGAGACAGGGGTTGGAGTCCCATTTCTCGCAGATCCCATTCTGTTGTTCTGTACATCATGATACCAGGGCTGGACCCTGGGAGGGAGCAGTTCCCATACCTATAAACTAGGGGCTGAACGACTTGCCGAACTGGAAGCTGAATTTTGCTGCAGCAAACATGCGTCCTCAGGTGTGATCAAGTCGCCTGCAATCTGTCGGGGATCTCCAAGTGAAATTCTCCGTCCTCCCTGACCAAGTACTGCCAGTCCAAATGTTAGTTCCATATAACATAATGGCAACCTGACACATAAGGTCCAGTCTCTCTTTGACCCTTATTTTGATAAATTCTCCCAGTTGTGGAGACAATAAATGACTCAGACCATCTTAGCTGATGTGAAAGAACATTGCAGAGTGTGGACAGCCGTGGCTGACTCTCCTTGTCAGCAGCACAGTTTTGTTTCCGTTTCCACTCTTTCACAGGATATCAGCATCGCTGCAATTCCAGCATTTATTCCTCACCTCTAACTGCGCTTGAGAAGGTCGTGGTGAGACCCCCATGGACCACTTGAGTTTTTTTTGTACCTGTTTGTTAAGACAGAGTTACATGTAGGCCAGGCGAGCTAAGAGTTTCCTTCCCTAAAGGGCATGAGTGAACCAGATGGGTTTTTTTTTTTACAAGAATCCAGTAGTTTCATGGTCACCATAGCTGATTTTAATTCTCGATTTAATGGATCAACTGGATTTAAAATCGCCAGCTGCTCTGGTGGCAGTTGAACTCGTATCTCTGCATCAGAAATCCAGGCCTTTGGATTACAAATCCAGTAATATAACCACTGTGCTACATAGCTCAGGGGCTGTGAAGGAGAGAAGAAACAAGCAGGGTGACTAAAACCCAGCGAAGGAGTTCTCCAAGACCTGTAGCTTGGACAAATCAAATCCAGCCTCAGCTCTAAACAACTCCACCTCTTGTCGCCTCTGCCTCTCCTGGAGCCTTGTCAAGTTTTCCCAGAGGATCCTTATGAGAACCTGCTTTCAGTAAGCTCACCAAAGTGCATAATCTTGAAAAGAATAATCAGTACAAAAACACCTTGAAGAATACTTCTGTCACTCAGTGGCTCACTGCTTGTTGCTCAGAGCCACGCTGTTTGAGTGCTTGGTTTAACGGCTAATCATGCATCTTTGACTGGGCGGCAGTCACAGACGCAATGGTGCATTCGCAGAGAAAAGGGATTTACAAAACAGCCAACATGGATTTCTGTACTTGTGGTTGTAATGCACTGCAAGATGTAGCCCTGACCCCTCCTCCCTCCGCAACTGCCTGTGTGGGTTCACATCAAATTGACAGAACCAAAGCTACGATTTTCTACTCCCTCAATACCACATTCCCATTGAGGACATAAAAACTGCTGTTGCTGAACTTGGAAATATAAGCATTTTCTTTTTTGGAAATAAAAAAGCAAATAGAAGCTTAAAACCACATCCTTGTTTTCAAATCCCAATATTGCCTCATCCCTCCCTATCTCTGTGACCCCCTTCAGATCCTACAACCCTCTGAAATTCTCTGAGCCCCTCTAATTCTGGCCTTTTGGACACCCCCGACTTTAATTTCTCCAGCACAGGCGGCCGTGCCTTCAGCTGCCGGGACCCTAAGCGCTGGAATCCCCTCCCTAAACCTCACAGAATTGTTACGGTGCTGAAGGAGGCCATTCGGCCCATCGTGTCTGCACCGGCTCTCCAAAGGAACGTTATGACTCACCCTCTCTATCTCTCTCTACCCTGTTCAAACCTACCTCTTTGAACTTTGTAATGTTTTTTGAAGGTGGCTCGGTGTCAGTCATGCTCCAGTGAAGTGCCTTGGGTAAGGTCTTGTTGCGCAGTGGGTGGTATCCCTACCTGTGGGCCAGAAGCTTCGGGTTCAAGTCCCACTCCAGGATTTGGTGGCCATGGAAGGTGCGTTCATAACATGGCCAAACAGGTTGATTATCAGCCTGTGAGTCCTTCCAATACGCCTGATGGCAGGTGGTTAAGAGCGGGAGAGTTTCCTGGTCAGCCATACTGCAGAAGGCAATGGTAAAACACTGCAGCTTTTGGCCAAGCATAACGCTGGACCAGTCCAATGGAAGTCCATGGTCTCCAACGCCCTCCGAGGGTGTGGTACCTGGAGGAGGTGGAGGAGGAGTCAGTGCCTTGGGCTGTTCCAGCATGTAAAAGATGCTGAAATGCAGGTGGCTTTTGTTGAGCTGTAGCGAGAAAACAATGCCCTGATAACTCACTGTGTGATTGTCTTAGAGTTAACATTGCAAGATGTGGAACAGCGAGGTGCTTCTGGAGCAGACGAACAGGAGCAGGCCATTCAACCCCTCAGGCCTGTTCTGTTTTTCAGGAAGATCACGGCTTTTCGCAATCCGTCTTGGCTCCAATTCCTTGGTTAGCAAAACCCTGTTGACCTCAGATTTGAAATGAGTGACTGATTGGTTTCCTGGCTTATCCCACATGAGAATTGTGGGAATGATTATTAATCAAGAGCCTCCCTTACCTGGTGCAATAACTTTTTGTAATAATGAAAGTGACATCTGCCCAGGAATTGCTGAGATGACTTATCACCATGTCCTTTCCTCGCAGCGCAAAAAAAGGATCCATTGGACAGAAAACGGCAAATCCACCCCCAAGCAGTGGGTGTCTGTTTTCTTGATTGCAGCTTTCATCATAAATGTCACAAGGTGATGATTGAATCTGCAGCTTTTTGATGTGAGCGATGAAGCAGGAGGTTTGAATATGTTAGCAACTGACATTTAGTGGCACTGCTGAGAGTACGTAGCTGCTTTGTATTTTATTTAATGCTGCCTCGTTTTGTTCAGACATTACAGTTCCACCAGGTTGCTGACACTGGAGTGACATTCAGTTCACACTCAAACGTCGTGTTGATAAAATTGCCGTTAAGCCCATCTAATTTTGTCTCTGAGAAATTTTATTTTAGTGAGGAAAGGAGGGAATTGAGGGAAGATTAGTGATCGGGGTGGCAATAGTCCATTGATGCCGACATTGTGATTATGAAACTTGAGAAGTTTCCTGGTGTTTGATGACACTTGGACCAAACATGTTTTTGTAATGTGTTCATATCAGATTCCCCAGGTAAGCTATTTTAATTGTTGCATTAACTACTTACTTATCAAATGGGATAAAGGCCATTAAAATAGTGACCAAGAGAAGAGAAATTATGGCACAGAAGGAGGCCAATCAGCCCTTTGTCCCACTGTAAGCCCTTCAAACAGAATGTCTTCCTGTCATCCTATTTTCTTGCACCTTTTCATATTTATCTTTTTCAAACAGTGTTCTAGTCCCTGCCTCAGTAGCCACTTCTGTTAAAGCATTCCATGTACAAGTAGCCCCCCCCACCGCCCCCGTGAAAACATTATTTCTATCCCGTCTTTCATTCAGATAATGTTCAGCCTGTATCTCCCTTGCTGCCAAGTAAGGGAGACAACAGTCTTTAACAGTTTTCTCTCTCAAGACCTTTAGTAGTTAGAAAAAGCGGATAGGTTCACCCACTTAACCAACCCTCCCCCAGTGAAAATTATCCCAATTTCCCAAGCCTTTCTCATGATGCTGTCAGGTATTTTGTCTGCCACTGATATTGTGGTCTGTCCTGAAATGTATGCAGTATTCTAAATATAGCCAAACCAATGTCATTCTCAAACTCAACATTTCCTTGCTTTTATTTCAAAGTTAAGTGTTCACATGATGATAATTGCTATGTTATTTGAGACATTGTGCCATTAATTCTTGGTGTTTAATAATGAGTCAACAAGCTACCTCTTGCTAGGCTGCCTTGCACCTTCAGAGGACACTGCAGCAGAGAAGCAAGCCACTTGGCCCATCGAGTCTGAGCTTCCTGCAATTTTTACTCATTCAAGTGTTCATCCAATTCCCTTTTGGAAGCTACTATTGAATCTGTATGCACCAAGCTATCAGGCAGTGCATTCTAAACCCTAGCCCCTTGCTGTGTAAAAAGCTTTTCTCCCTGTCACCTCTACTCCTTTTGCCAACCCTCTTGTTATTGGCCCTTCAGCCATTGGGAACATTTAGCTGTGTGGTTTCTCCACGAGTGCAGAGAGTGACAGTGCAAAACTGTTCACAGTGTTGTGGGTGCCTTTTGTACCAAGTGAAGCAAAGGAATTGTCTCCTGAGTGAATGCTGAGATTCTCAGTGGGGGCCAGCACTTGACCAGCTTTACCATGCAGATGGACAAGGGACCTGTGCGTGATTTGGCACGTGGTCTCATGTCAAGGCAAGACATTTGGAGAGCTCTGCAAGGAGGAAGATACCTGGGGGGCAAGGACGTGACGGTGGATTTCATCTTGCACCATCTTCAAGGGTATCCAAGTGCTGATCTTTGGAGGAGTAGATTAGTAAACCGATGCCCCATCCTCTCCCTCCCATCCCCCCGCCTGCTTTTCTGACAGGATAATGGCAATGAGGGAATGAAAGTTGAACACAGCTTCCAAAATGGAGGCAAGCACAACTGGACAAGAGAGATGGACTTCTGTTTCCCTTGGTTTCCTGGCTGTCCAACGTGACACACAGGAAGTTAATGGAGGAGCTTTGATTGGAGCACAAAGTTGAAAATGACTGAGCGCCTGTAGTCTCCTTGAACAAAAGAATAGCTGACAGCTTCTGCCATTGTTGGCTCTTCTCGCTGGTCCTCATGGTGACTGCAGGTGTGATGTGCAATTCCTGAAAGAGGTTTTCAGTGGTGCAGAGATGCAGGGGCTCCTCGGCAGAATAATCCTATAAGAGTCTGGTCATCAGGGACCAGTAGTCAGAGGATTGCCTGTGAAATGGAGCAGGGACTCGGGTACCAGGTGAGAAAATGCCAGTCCTTGAGTGTTCCAAACTAGGTTGAGATTGAGGAAAAAAGTACTTTTTGAATTGAAGTTGATCTGATCTTGCTTTCTATCGATACTCTCTATTCCAGATTAAGACTGGCATCTTTTGACAGCAGTGGAAAAGTGATTTGTAGTCGAGCAGTGGGATACCAGGTTCTATCATTGGAAAAAGACCAGGTATGTTCATGAAAGCTAAGTGGTATCTGGTGAAGGGAAATGTGAACTCCGCACTCCTGTTATTGAAAACACTGTTGTATGCAAATTTATGGAATAGAAGCAGAAGTAGGCCATTAGCCGCTCGAACCTGCTCCACCATTCAATAAGGCCATGGCTGATCTGTTTGTGTTTTGAGTTATACATTCTACTCCCTCATAACCTTTGATTCCCTTGCCTAACAAGAATCTAACTACCTCCCCTTTAAAAATATTCACTGACCCCGTCTCCACCGCCTTCTGAGGCAGAGAGTTCCAAAGTCGCACAACCCTCTGAGAGAAAAAATTTCTCCTCATCTCTGTCCTAAAAGACCAACACCTAATTTTAAAACAGTGCCCCCTGGTTCTGGACTCACCCACAAGAGGAAACATCCTTTCCACATCCACCTTGTCAAGGCCGTTCAGGATCTTATATGCTTCAATCAAATCACCCCTCACTCTTCTAAACTCCAGTGGAAACAAGCCTAGTCTGTCCAACCTTTCCTCATAAGACAACCCACCCATTCTAGGTATCAATCTAGTAAACCTCCTCTGAACCGCCTCTAATGCGTTTACATCCTTTCTTAAATAAGGAGACCAAAACTGCACACAGTATTATGAAGCACAGGTTAGGTTAACACTGGAATTATAAACAGTTACTTGTCTGAACAATCTGCCAAACGAAAGTTGCCCAGTGTAACAAACTTCAAACTCTTGAGAAGCTGTGAAACCCACTAGACCCTAATGAATTGCTGCTTTGAGACATGCATACCCACAGGGTTAAAGGAAGCATATTTCCAATGATTTGTATTCAAAACAACTTTGGACCATTTTGGTGTCCAGGTTGTCTGCAGTCAGTTTTGAACAGTAGTGAAACTATGAAACACATGGAGGTGCCAGGATTAGTATCTTTGTTAACCTGCATGGAATTCTTAGCAGTAAATTTGCACAGGGAGAGCACAAGTGCTCACTGACAGAGCTTTCACCAGCTGCTCACTGATAAGTTTCCCCAGAAATATTGTTTTGAGTCTCACTGCAACAAATTACGTCTTAGTCATAAACATTTGACAATGCCATCACACTTTGTCCCAGTTGAAGCTGAGGGTCCTCCTGTATCTCTGCTTGGATAACCAAATAACAAACTGGCCGTTTGAAATGGGATCATTTGATTTTCAAAAACAGTTTGGCTCTTGATCATTTACAAGATAATTTGCTGGATGAGATTTAAAATGTTTGAAAGAGAGAGAATTTGACAGACGTTTCACCTTTGGATTGCAGTAAGTGGTTAGCAAAAGGTATGTTACACTCACAACCATTTCATTCCTAACTCGCACAGAGACTAAATCACTCTTGAATATCATGTCCGGAGGAATGAGAGATTGAAGGACAGTTCTCAAAAAAAGCACAGACTCCCTTCCCCCCTCCTCTTATCATCTGTTTCATTCTAATCCATGGAGAATGTATTCCATGATGTGCTTTTCTTCCAATAGTGTCATGGGATCTTAGATGTCCACTTGAGAGGGCACATGGGGTCCTCAGTTAAATGTTTCATTTGAAAGACAGCACTGCCACCAATGCAGCACTCCCTCACGGTGACACTGGTGTTTCTGTGGATCCTGTGCTTGATTCCCTGGAGTGGAACTTGAACACAGGTGAGAGGGTGCCACCGACTGAGTCACAGCTGACACTTTGATGTGGAACTGTGTAAGCTGCCCTCTGTCTGTCTCAGTAAATGTGTTTGTGAACACGCAGTGCAAGTGCTTCAAATCCTGGAGTTGACTGCAAACGATGGAGTGAAAAGCAATCCCACTGAGCTGGGTTCCCGATTGACTCCAGATTCAGTCCAGATTTAGAACATCCCAAACCCCTGACTCTTCCCAAATTCGCAATGTAAGACTTCCAATTTCCTGGGGTCGGGGGCCACAGATGCCTAAATAGGCAGTCAACTAGTCATAAGTAATTTTAAGATGGTTTATTAAGAAACAACAGTTCAGGTATGACACATTAACTCATTAGACAGAAAAAGTATACGACCCGTAACAGTTGAAAGTGGTTTACTGGCCCCAGACAGCAGACAAACGGTTGGTACGGAGTGTGTTGGTCTCATAATCCTCCTGCTCCTTGTCCATTCGGAGGAAGGCAACTGCAGACGGGCACTGCAACCTCACCACGACATCTCACCAGGCCCTGACCCCTGCAACTTCACCACGACATCTCACCAGGCCCTGTCCCCTGCATCTTCACCACGACATCTCACCAGGCCCTGTCCCCTGCATCTTCACCACGACATCTCACCAGGCCCTGACCCCTGCAACCTCACCACGACATCTCACCAGGCCCTGTCCCCTGCATCTTCACCACGACATCTCACCAGGCCCTGACCCCTGCAACCTCACCACGACATCTCACCAGGCCCTGACCCCTGCAACCTCACCACGACATCTCACCAGGCCCTGGCCCCTGTGCCTGAGCATATTAATAAATCCTTTTTCTCTGGGAGGCCGGTGTCAATCAATATCCAGAATGTTCTGACCAATGGGTACAGGACGTGTAACCAAACTGACAGGGTGGTTACCACCAGGGCCCCCCCACCCCCCCAGTACCGGTCGTCACCCTGCTCAAGGTCAGTTTTTCATTTACATCACACTGAGGGTCATATCCTGGTCCTTTCTAAACAATGACACAGATAAGATGGTGTACAAGATGCCATCCTGACAGCTTAGGAATGTCAAAACAGTAGCCTGAACTAAGACTGTTTAGAGGTCAAAGTGTTTAGAAATCCTCTTCCCGGAGAGAGAGCATGCTGCTTAGCTAATCTTACAAAAAGCAGAAAATATCCATTTTTAAAGACCCCAATTTCTTATAGCGACGCATCCCAAAATCTCCGACCCATCCCAAATCCCCAACTCATCCCAAAACCCCCCGACTCATCCCAAAATCCCAACTCATCCCAAACCCCTGACTCATCCCAAAATCCCTGACTCATCCCAACTCCCCAACTCATCCCAAAACCCCAACTTATCCCAAATTCCACGACTCATCCCAAAACCCCAACTTATCCCAAATTCCACGACTCATCCCAAAATCCCTGACTCATCTCAAAACCCCCCGACTCATCCCAAATCCTCGACTCATCCCAAATCCCCCCGACTCATCCCAAATCCTCGACTCATCCCAAATCCCCCCGACTCATCCCAAAACCGCCGTCTCATCCCAAACCCCCTGTCTCATCCCAAACCCCCTGTCTCATCCCAAAACCCCTGACTCATTCCCAAATCCCTATCTCATCCCAAAACCCCCGTCTCATCCCAAAATCCTCATCTCATCCCAACCACCGCCCCCCCCCTCCCCTCTCGCCCCACCCCAAATGCTCGATTCACCCCAAACCCCAGCTCATCCCAAATTCTAACTCTTGCCATTCCCAGTCCCCTGACTAATATTATGGTTTGTGCTCTGGGCAAGGCTGAGCAGTTTGTATTTTCAAACAGGTGGGCTCAAAAGCTTTGTAAGGATATTGAGCTTGAGCATTAGTCAGTCTTCATTCAGCTTGCTTATGTTACCTTGCTCCCCATTCTGTTGCTTACACTGGTTTCTGTTTGAACACAGGAACAGATTGTACTGAATCTTGACAGCAGGCTTCTGATGTTCCCACTCTACATCTGCTGCAACTTCCTTTATACATCAGCAGAGACCAAACCTGAGCTTGATGAGCAGCCAGTACACAGCGAGAACTGAGAGTGGCAGCCTCTCAGGTATCTCTGTCTGAGAGGAGAACTGCCCAGCATGGAGACCAGCACTTCTCCAGGAGCAGGCTCAAACTGGTTGGAAGTGGTGTTGGAGAGCACTGTCCTACCAGCTCAGTCCATCTGCTTGTTTGGGGAAATACCATCGAGAATGATCAGCTGCATCTCCCATTTTGCGCTTTGTACTGTCAACTGCAACACTTATTCAACAATTGCGTCCTGGCATGATCAAGGCTAGATTGGAGACTTGCAGTGAAGTGTATGGAAACTGGCACAATCGGCCATGCATCCAAATGAACTTGTCCTCGCCTCGCTGTCTCCAAACTGCTGGGTCGAATAACTATTGAAACAGCAGTGAAACTTGCAATCGGGCGAATGTTTGCTAGCCTTCAGATATTGCCCTGTGCAGACGTCAATCACCAACAGGAATGAGAACTTGAACTATTATTTCCCTCCCTCCCAGATTTTTCCCACATGGCCTCAGAGCATTGCCAACACCTCCTCATTCCGGGGCTGGTGCACAGGCAGCCCCTGGAACCCCTGGCTCAAATGTCCCAAAGCGAGTTTGGGAGAGGTTGGCAGCAGAGACTACAGATCACAAGATGGGGGAACCTGAAATCAGCAAACGCTTCCAGTTTATGTGCAGGCGCTGGAGACAGCCGATTTCTTTTATCTGTCTCCCTGTCCCCATCCCACTCCCCCAGCCCGACGCAGGGGCATCGAGAGGGGGTGTGACCCCCAGGACCCAGTCAGCTGTGTGTAGCTTGGATATATCGAAGGGGTGCGGGGAAACTGTCTCATCTTCCATTTCGAAACTGGGGCCAGCGAAGCAGCATCAGACAACATCTTGATGCCCTCCCTCCCTGTCCCAAAGAATATGGTTTAGAAAGAGCAGCTTTGTCCAGCTGAAACCCTCCGTGCACCATTTTAACACAGCACTTCGTCCCAGGAACTGCTACAGCATCCTCAACAGGTAGCAGATTGTAGATACAAGTGTTATTTTTTAGATCATGACACTGTCCAGTCCGACTTGGTAAATAAATATAAATCCTACTCAATGAATCTCACTGTGTTGAAAGTCGGATGATATTAGAATGTGTTTTTTGGATGGGATGCAGCAGAGTGAGCAGAAAATGAATGAGATGTCTCATTCTTCACCTTGATGCTGTTTATTTTGCTTTGCAGTGTTGAATTGAGAGACTTGCTTTGTGTGTGAGTGACACCGTATTCAGCAAGTCTTAAACAGCTAACGTTATTCACCGTTTGCTATTTTTTTTTAAGGAGTTCAGGAGAAAGGGATTTATTTGTCATGTGCTCCTGAGTCCAGAGAGTACAAAGTCACCTTCAGGATGATGTAAGTTTGGTCCTTGGAATCACCTCTCTTCCCAGCCCCCTACCACCGTTACTGGGAGGAATGAAAGGTTTGGCTGTAGTGTGAAGTAAGACTGATGATGCTCATGGCTCCTTAAGTCTCCTGAGAACTGCAGCCCTGAAACCATCAATCCTCTTCACTCACTTCTCCTTAAATCTTCACCTCAAGATTCGTGATTTACTGACCCTGTTTTTAATTGCCTTCTCAGAGGCAAAAGAATGGCTCTGATTTGACAGCAGTTTGCATTCAGATCGTGCCGTTGATGTGGTTAAATGTCCCAAGATGCTTTACGGATATGTTGGCAATTCAAATTTGGTGCAGGTCCACATGAGGAGGTAGTAGGACAGATTACCCAAATGTTGGTCAGAGAGGTGGGATTTCAGGAGGAGACAAAGGGAGAGAGGCCAAGGGAGGGAATTCCAAAACTTAGGGCCCAGGCAGCTGAAGGTACAATTTCCAAAGGTGGGAGCGATGAAATTGGAGATTCTCAAGGGGCCAGAATTGGAGGGATGCAAGGGTTCCTTTGTTAACTCAGTAAACTTCAGATCATTGGAATGAAATGATTTCTTGATAAGCCAACTTGTAAGGGAGTCTGAGATGAACGCCCTCAAGTCAGGCTCAAGATTGACACATCCCTGCTCCACAGTGTGGGAAAGTAAATTCCAGCCTCTGCAGCTATTCCAAAATCTCCATCCCATTGTGTTCCTTCGCTGCAGAGAGACATATAACTTTGGATTATGTTTAACGCTTGTTAAAAATCTGCTTGCTTATTTAATCCATAGGGAGTGACAGGGAGGAAGAAGGCCATTCAGCCCATCAGATCTGTGTTGACCCATTGCCTTAGAGAAGGTGCAACTAAGATCCATGAGATTGCTTCTTGGGATGAGAAGCGAGATTGAGTAGACTGGACCTGTATTCCCTGGGGCCTAAAAGAATTAGAGGTGATCCGATTGCAATGTATAATGTATTTGACAGGTGTGCATTCAGATGAACCTGTCCTTGCCGCTCTCTCTCTCTCTCTCTCCAAACTGCTGGGTCGAATGACTATTGAAACAAAAACGAAATTTGCAATCAGGCTAATATTTGCCAATCCTCAGATACTGCCTTGTGCAAACACCAATCACCAAGAAGAATGAGAATCTGAACTGTTATTCCCTCCCTCCCCCTGTTTATCCTGGTCAGAGCAAGGGATCAGTCTCGGATTGATGGAACAACCATTTAGGACTGAGATGAGGAGAAATTTCTTCCCTCAGCAGGTTGTGAATCTTTGGAATTCTCGGTTGTTCTGTATACTTAAGGCTGAGATTGAAAGGTATTTGGACTCAGAGGGGATTGAAGGATATGGGGAGTGGGTGGAAAAGTGAAGTTGAGGTCGAGGATCAAACTGAATGGCAGAGCAGGTTTGGGGGGCCGGAATTGTCTCCTCCTGTTGCTATTCTGCCCCTAATACAGGAGTGATCCACAATGACCCCATTGCCATGCTGTCCCCTGAACAGCCTCATCTGTTTCCCCAACAATTCTCATGCACCACCCAGCCTCCTGAAAGAGACCCTGGTGGTGCCTGCTTGCAGACGCAGCTAGAGAGCTGTTGTTGACCTGTCTTACTGAAACCCAGCTCCACAAGCGTTGCAGTGAAGAGGCTATGCAAAGAATTCAATCTTCTGCTTTGAACTAAATTCACTCATTCCAGTCTAGGAAATGAAACACTTTCTGCAAAACAAGCAAATGATCAGTGTGTAACAAATTCAGAATAATAGCAGTAAATCCATTCATTCCTCAGAATTAATGAATTATAAACAGGAGTGGGATCGATTTTGTTTATTCCATGACAGCTTTCAGCAGCTTACTTTCATTGCGCTTTTAACCATTTGTTAACCTGCCAAAGAAGGGGAACAGAGAAATTACTGTGCGAGCTGTTCAGCATGGTGAGTGGTATGACAGTGTTGTTCCTGGACAGTGTTGGTTCTTGGGATGGCCCTGGTTCCACTGCGAACCTGTTGGTGCAGAGACTGAACAGCCTGCTCAGTCGATGCGACCACGTGGAAGACCAAAATGTTCCTGAAGGTGGCAGTGTTGCGCTTTCCAGCCGAGGTCATTGAAACACCAGCAGAGGAACCTGACAGCAACGAAATAATTACCATATATTGTGAATATCACATAAATATGATATCAAAGATCAGTGCAGTTCCTCAGAATAGGCCAGGCACAGGTTGTGAGGTCACATGTAAAGCTGACCTACGTGCTCCCGTTCATTTCTACATCTCGCATATTAAGTCATCAGTCGTGTCGCAGAGGCTGACACTCTCAGTCAGTACGGAGGGAGTGCTGCATTGTCGGTGGGTCAGTACTGAGGGAGCGCTGCACTTTCAGAGGGTCAGTACTGAGGGAGTGCTGCACTGTCAGAGGGACAGTACTGAGAGAGTGCTGCACTGTCAGAGGGTCAGTACTGAGTGAGTGCTGCACTGTCAGAGGGTCAGTACTGAGGGAGTGCTGCACTGTCGATGGTCAGTACTGAGGGAGTGCTGCACTGTCAGAGGGTCAGTACCGAGGGTGTGGTGCACTGTCGATGGTCAGTACTGAGGGAGTGTTGCACTGTCAGAGGGCCAGTACTGAAGGAGCACTGCACTGTCGGAGGGCCAGTACTGAGGGAGCACTGCACTGTCGGAGGGCCAGTACTGAAGGAGCACTGCACTGTCGGAGGGCCAGTACTGAGGGAGCACTGCACTGTCAGAGGGTCAATACTGAGGGACTGCTGCACTGTCATAGCACTGAGGGAGTGCTACAATGTCATAGTCAGTACTGAGGGAGCGCTGCACTGTCATAATCAGTACTGAGGGAGCACTGCACTGTCATAATCAGTACTGAGGGAGCGCTGCACTGTGAGAGGGTCAGTACTGAGGGTGCGCTGCACTGTCAGTTGGTCAGTACTGAAGGAGCACTGCACTGTCAGAGAGTCAATCCTGAGGGAGTGCTGCACTGTCATAGTCAGGACTGAGGGAGTGCTGTGCTGTCATGTTCAGTACGGAGGGAGTGCTGCACTGTCAGAGGGTCAGCACTGAGGGAGTGCTGCACTGTCAGAGGGTCAGTACTGAGGGAGTGCTGCACTGTCAGAGGGTCGGTACTGACGGAGTGCAGCACTGTCAGAGGGTCAGTACTGAATGAGTGCTGCACTGTTGGAGGGCCATTACTGAGGGAGCACTGTACTGTCAGAGGGTCAGTACTGAGGGACTGCTGCACTGTCATAGTCAGCACTGAGGGAGTGCTACACTGTCATAGTCAGTACTGAGGGAGCGCTGCACTGTCATAATCAGTACTGAGGGAGCGCTGCACTGTCATAATCAGTACTGAGGGAGCGCTGCACTGTGAGAGGGTCAGTACTGAGGGTGCGCTGCACTGTCAGACGGTCAGTACTGAAGGAGCACTGCACTGTCAGAGAGTCAATACTGAGGGAGTGCTGCACTGTCAGAGAGTCAGTACTGAGGGAGCGCTATGCTGTCATACTCAGTACTGAGGGAGTGCTGTGCTGTCATGGTCAGTACTGAGGAAGTGCTGCACTGTCAGAGGGTCAGTACTGAGGGAGTGCTGTGCTGTCAGAGGGTCAGCACTGAGGGAGTGCTGTGCTGTCATGGTCAGTACTGAGGGAGTGCAGCACTGTCAGAGGGTCAGTACTGAATGAGTGCTGCACTGTCAGAGGGTCAGTACTGAGGGAGTGTTGCACTGTCAGGGTCAGCACTGAGGGAGTGCTGCAATGTCAGAGGGTCAGTACTGAGGGAGCATTGCACTGTCAGAGAGTCAATACTGAGGGAGTGCTGCACTGTCAGAGAGTCAGTACTGAGGGAGAGCTATGCTGTCATACTCAGTACTGAGGGAGTGCTGTGCTGTCATGGTCAGTACTGAGGAAGTGCTGCACTGTCAGAGGGTCAGTACTGAGGGAGTGCTGTGCTGTCAGAGGGTCAGCACTGAGGGAGTGCTGTGCTGTCATGGTCAGTACTGAGGAAGTGCTGCACTGTCAGAGGGTCAGTACTGAGGGAGTGCAGCACTGTCAGAGGGTCAGTACTGAATGAGTGCTGCACTGTCAGAGGGTCAGTACTGAGGGAGTGTTGCACTGTCAGAGGGTCAGCACTGAGGGAGTGCTGCACTGTCAGAGGCTCAGTACTGAGTGAGTGCTGCACTGTCAGAGGGTCAGTACTGAGGGAGTGTTGCACTGTCAGAGGGTCAGCACTGAGGGAGTGCTGCACTGTCAGAGGCTCAGTACTGAGTGAGTGCTGCACTGTCAGAGGGTCAGTACTGAGAGAGTGTTGCACTGTCAGGGTCAGCACTGAGGGAGTGCTGCAATGTCAGAGGGTCAGTACTGAGGGAGTGCTACACTGTGGGAGGTTCCTCCTTTTGGCTGACACGTAGAATCAGCCCTCTCAGATGGATGTATAAGATCCCGCAACCACTTTCTTGAACAAAAACAGAGGAGCTCTCCATGGTGTCCTGGACAATATTTATCCAGTGACTACATGTGATATAAATTATCCAGTCATTATCATTTTGCTGTTTGTGGGATCTTGCTCTGTGCAAATTGCTTCTCCGTTTCCTACATGACAGCAGTGACCGCCCTTCATAAAGTACTCCATGGGCTGTAAAGTGCTGTCACATCCTGTGGTCCTGAGAGCTATTATCGAAATTCAGTATAGCCTTTTCACTTTTACTCTCAGCTTTAGGAAGGAGCTCTGGTTACACAGGGGGTAGCGTCTCTACCTTTAACTCAAAAGCCCTGGGCTCGAGGCTCAGTGCCGGAGTTGTTGGCCAAGGAAGGTGTGTTCATAATGTGGTCAAACAGATTGAGAATCAGCTTGCAAATCCTCCAATACACATGTGATGCAAAGAACCTTGGAGTCTCGACCATCACTGTCCACAGCTCCAGGCGACCGCATGCATGGAAATTTGGATGTTGTTGCAGCGACCTGGACTCCCTGACTGAACTGTAACACACCAATCGGATTTCGGATTGACCCTCCAATGAGACAGCACTGTTGGAAACAGTCCTTTGCAAAGCTCGTGGGCCACAAAATACAAACAGAATAACAGATAACAAATGTCAGTCAGCTGATGGGATTTCGGAAAGCACAGGCCACGGTCCGGCAGTTTGAACCTCAGGCTCTCTGCCTGTCACCCGATGTCGTTTCACAGAGTATCCGGAATTCTGTCCCTCTAGCAATCCCCTGTGCCTGCCGACCTGCCCAGAAATTCATACTCATTTTCAAATCCCTCCTTGGCCTCTCCCCTCCTGATTGCTGTAATCTCCTCCAGCCCCACAAGCCTCTGCACTCCTCCAATTCCAGCCTCTTGCATTTCCCCAACTTCAGTTGCTCCAGCACTAGTGGCTGTGCCTTCAGCTGCCTGGAATTCCTTAAACCTCTGCCCTCTCCAGCTTTAAGACTCCTTAATACCTACCTCTTGGACCAAACCTTTGGCTCCCTGTCCATATATCTCATGGGGTTTGATAATGTCCACGAGAAGCTGCTGACATTTTACAATGTTAATAAAATATATAAATGAAAG
The DNA here is from genome assembly GCF_017639515.1 of Carcharodon carcharias. Classification (NCBI taxonomy): domain Eukaryota; kingdom Metazoa; phylum Chordata; class Chondrichthyes; order Lamniformes; family Lamnidae; genus Carcharodon; species Carcharodon carcharias. The sequence goes on along the minus strand of NC_054483.1, from coordinate 27,387,199 downwards.
TTGCTCCCCTCGCTCCACTGGATTAAGGTGGTCTCCAAAGGCTATCTCAGATGGCCGGTAATTGGGATCAATTCCTCCACACCCCACCCACCTCTCCTCTCCCTCCCACCTTCTCACTGTGACACATGCACCAGCCAAGAGAAAACATTTGCTCAGATGTTAAGAGGTCACCCGAACTAAGTCACCTTGCTACCCTGTCAGTCTTGTCTAACTATAGAAACATTTGTCATGTATGAATAAAACAATATCCTATTACAAGGTCCAGCAACTGAGGAATCAAGTTGCACACATGCTCCTGTGGGGATGCAGCTTATCCTCATCATTCATGTTTGCGAGGTCATGACAAAAGATAAACGACTGAAGACAATCGCGATGAAAAGGATGATGGAAAGGCTAGTTTCTCGGCTGCCTGCTCATTGACAAGAGGTGGAAGCTGTTTTAAATCATCTTTTGCAGCAAAGCTAGCACAGGACGCCCAAGAGCCAGTCGGTGGAATGTGCAATTTGTGCCGTGCCTGTTGTTGCAGCCGCGAATTTGCACAGTGTGCGGCTAACTTGTCCATTTCAGCACCAGTTCTTTCCTTGTTGCTGGTGGCAATGCAGCACACAGAATGAGAGGGGGGTCTCTGTCCCAGTCGAGCAGTCACCCGCACAGTTTTCCTGCTGATCCTTTGCAGACGGTGCCACTTAAGGGAAACCTGCCCTTGGAGTCTGATGGGCAGCTGTTTAGAACTTGTGAACAGTGGAAGATTCAGGACAGGAAATTGGTTTTCTTCACACCACCGTTTTGCCGTAGCAAACCTCGAGAATCTTCAGCACCATCACCCTGTACCAAGCACTTCACTCCCCCTGTGTTATTCTGCTGCTTGGCTGGCGTCCAGTCTTAGAGGAGCCACACGTTTCCTCCAGTCAAGCACTGGAAAAACCCTCTCTGGCCCCCAACTCCGTCTCAAATGATTCCATGAACCCTCATCCATGCTTCTTTCACCTCCAGGTTATTCCAGCACTCATCCGGCCTTTCATCCTCTAACCTCCATGAACCTAAGCTCATCCCAAATTCAAGATCCTGTCCCTGACCTTTCACCAGGTCCCGCGCAGCCATCACTCCTCTCTCAACACCTCCATAGGAAAACCCCCAGCATTGACTCTGATTCACTTCATGGCTTTGCCCCCTTCCATCTCCAGCCCAGAAACTGCCTCCAAACTCTCCATCCCTCCGACCCTGGCCTTTTATACATCCCCTTCCAGCCCTTCCCTATACTCCTAAACTCTGAAACCTACCCCCTACCCCAGAAACCCTTCAGCCTCACCACCAGTGTATCCTCCTTTCAGACCCTGCTTTAAAGATTCTTTTATGCTCATTCTCTCCTCCTCTGGGGTGTCCATTTTTGAACTGCACCCTGCCTCATTGCCCTGTATGAAAGACACTTGTGATATAATTTTGACCTTGGGATGAAAGCAGCAGTAGATGGTGGTCCATGTGTCAAGTACGAGGTGTGAGTACACTGCCCAGTACCCATTGCAGACACTGCCACCTCACAATCGGTATCGTACATTGCAATGCCTGACATTTAGAGAGTCCGAGAAGTCAACACAGCACACGAGCAAATCATCTGGCCATCGAACCAGTGGCAGCTCTACAATTTAGAGTTCAGGTGCAGAATTATCATTGCATTAGATTGCTGGATGCCTGCTGTGTAACATGGCACGTTTCTGTGTATGTCTGAACCTTCGTCTTGCCTTTTGGTGCCACACTGTGAAAAGCTTCTATGTTGTCCATCATTTTCTTTCTAAACAGAAGTCTCATTGCAAACTGGTCACCCCTTCACTGCAACAGGCCAACTTCAAGCAAAAACAGATTATCTGGCTGTTTGTGGGACCTTGCTGTGCACAAATTAGATGCCCCATTTCCCTTCAGTACAACGGTGACAACACTTCAAAACCTGCCTCGTTAGCTGTAAAATGCTTTGGGACATCCTGAGGTTGGGTAAGGTGCTATAGAAACGCAAGTCCCAGATCTCTTCTGTCGTGCGTTAAATGGGTTTAATAGTGGGTATAGTGGCGATTCCACAGATCAACTTAAGTGAACTCAGCAGCAGAATTGAGGAATGATTTTCTGAAGCTGGGAATAATCTGGACAATTCAGTGCTTGTACATCGGATCGGAGTGGAAACTTCCATGATTTACTTGTGCCTCATTGCAAGGACAGACGTCTCCTGACCCTCCCCCACCCACCATGAGTCAACCAGCCTCGTAAATTTGCACATTCAAAAGGGCAGAGAGATGTTTCTGTCCCAGTGGCACAACAACACAGTCATGAAAGTGATTACCTTCACTTCTCCTTCGTTACTGATGAAGTAGAACAGAATCAACTGAATGGAAATGCACAGCAGACCCATTGACAGCAGCAAAGAGAAAAAATTTCAGTATTTTGTGCAGTGATGACTTCCTATCATCTCGTGAGCATGCGGAAGGCCATTCAGCCCCTTGAACCTGTTCCGCTATCAGATCATGGCTGAATTGTACCACATCTCCATCTAACTTTGGTGTTGGTGGTGTTCCAGGTTTCCACTTGAGTTTATATGGGGAAGAGCTTTCTGACTTCACCCCTGAATACCCTGGTTTTAATTTATCAATTAATATACAAATTAATTGATAAATATTCTTATAAATAATGTCAATTGTTGTGTTATTATAACTATATAATTCTTGGGGCTTATTTACTGTACAAGACACATGGGACCAATCGCTCAGAAGGAACTGGGTAAACACGTTGTGGGATCACCTATTAAGACTAGGGACATGAGAACAGTTATACATAGAAATAAAGCTTTAAGGCACCAGAGCTGTGCGCGTGTGCTATGCTCAAAGCAAAAATGAAACTAGTGGTGATTGGATCACATGACACATTTCCCTTCCAGTGATGTCATGCTGGTATCCCTTAAAGGCACGTGACAACATCAGTCAATACCATTAATTTCTGACCAGCTTCTAAACGGCTCTGCCCCCTTGTTCAGCGTTGCCCCCGACCCCCACCACCACCACCCTCTCCACCAGAGGAAATAGTTTCTCCCCATCAAATTGTTTGTCCATATGAAACACCTGAATGAGATCACCCCTTACCCTTTGATAGTTAAGAGAACCCAAGCCTGGTCTTTGCAACTTGCCTTTGTCATTTAACCAGATAACAACTTGGTGAATCTGTGTTGCATGCCTTCCCTTCCTGAGATGTGGCACCTGGAACTGAATGTGGTTACTACAGATCGGGTCTCACCAGGGCTCCGGAGAGCTGAAGTTCTGGGTTCCTTGAAAAGGCAGGCTCTGGGCCACAGGTTTCTGGAAGGTGCGAGTGGATGAGCTGATGAGGCTCCCTCAGCTGTGCTGACCTTGTTTCTCTGATAGGCTTGTCCATCTGCAGCAATCCTTGCATTACAGCCCAGGGAGTCAATCATTTCTTTGACTCCCCCACCCCCTCAGTGAAGGTGGGTGTGGGGATGTGTTCACTGGCTTAAGGTTCAGAGGAAAAGGTCACAAAAACTCTCTCCCTGAAGCGACTCGATCTTTTCCAGACTGCCGGAGGATCATCCTTGATTGAGGAGTTTTGTGTTTATCCCAGCAGAAGACACAGGAACTCTCGGGCTCAGATTTAAGATAATTAGCAAAAGAGTTAAAGGTGAGCCTTTTTTTAAACACAGCAAGTTGTTGTGATCTGGAACGCGCTGCCTGAAAGGACAGTGGAAGCAGATTCTTTTGGAACTTTCAAAAGGGAACGAGACGAATACTTGAAAAAGAACAATTAGGTTATGAGGAATAATCAAGGAGAGTGGGATTAATTGGGTACTTCTCTCAAGCAATTGTGTGCTAAGTGATTCAATTTAGGAACTTGGAGATGAAGTGTTAAAGCTCTCCCTCCCTGAGAATATTTACTTTGAAATGCAGGTTCAAAAGAATGATCCCCAAAGGGACAGGGGCTCAATAGTCATTCTTCACCATGATGAAGTGTGCCCCAGTTTTCGAGGGAAAGGTCAGCAGATGACAGAACTCCCAGGTCAGTGTTGAAGCTCCACTGACTGGCTCCAGACCCACAGCAATGTGGTTTACTCTTAACTGCCCTTTGAAATGGCCACTCAGTTCAAGGCCGATTTAGGGATGGGCAACAAATGCTGGCCTTGCCACATGACCACATCCCATGAAAGAATAAATAAAGGTGAAGTATAACTTTGCAGGAAGAGCAAAACAGGAGAAAGCAAATTGACCTTAAACTCTGAATAGTTTTCCACCTGAGAGAGCAAAGACAGAATCTACACTGGTGCTTGAGTGTTGTCCGGCCACAGTGCTCCAGTTGGGTCATTACAGAGGGAGTGCTGCAGTGCAAGAGGATCAGTACTGAGGGAACACTGCATGGTCAGAGGGTCAGTACTGAGGGAGTGCTACCCTGTCAGAGGGTCAGTACTGAGGGAGTGCTGCTCCACCAAAAGTGCCACGTTTTGGATAAGACGTGAAACTGAGGCCTCATCTGCCCTGTCAGGTGGGGGTAAAGGATCCCACGGCACTCCTTGGAGAAGAGCAGGGGAGTTATTCCCGGTGTCCTGGCAGCAATATTTATCCCTGAATCAGCATCACGATAAACAGATAACCAGGTCATTATCACGTTGTTGTTTGTGGGATCTTGCTGTGTGCAATTTGGCTGCCATGATTCTACATGAGAGGAGTGACTATTCTTCAGAAAGGTAATTTGGGATATCTTGAGATCATAAAAAACACAATCGAGGTGCAACATTATCTGTTTTATCCAAAATGAGTTGCGTTTCTTGGAAATTAAGCACCCAATGGAAACATGTTAGGCTTGAAATTACAGCTCAGGACTGGTGTAAAGAAATGTCCACCTCTTTGAGTGACATTTCTCCTGCTTGTGCGCCATTAAAACACATGCCTTTAAGGTGTCAATTTGAAATGGGATCATCAACCAGCAGTCATTCCTCAACCCTCAAACACTGAGTTATTCCCATTGTCATAAATATCCTACAGGGAACCAGCAATGTGATGTTTTTGAGCCACACGCTACCTTTGTGAGTGTCTGGTTAAGAAGCAATGATGCCATTTGCCTTTTTTGTGGCCTGCAGCCTGTTGCTAAACTTCCACCAGAGGGGGCCAGCGAGTCACATGCAACCCATGCAAAGTTTGACAGGTGGATTGAAACAAATTTGTTCTGAAGCAAACATGCGATAACATGACAGGATCGAGGTGAGAGTATGCTACCAAATTTTTGCCTTCATTTCTCAAACATGCCTCAATTCTTGGAGGTGTTGGTTCCCTTTGAAGTCGGCACAACAAGTTGGAAAGAAAGACTTGCATTTATGTGGTGCCGTTCACCACCATCAGTCTCAAAGGGCATTCCAGCCAGTGAAGTTATTTTGAATCACTATCAAATAGGATGCTAAGAAAACATTTTTTTTTTATTCATTGCTGGCCAGGACCAGCATTTGTTGCCCACCTCTGATTGCCCTTGTTCAGGGGGTATTTAAGGTTCAACCACATTGCTGTGGGTCTGGAGTCACATGTAGGCCAGACCAGGTAAGGACAGCTGATTTCCTTCCCTAAATAACATCAGTGAACCAGATGGGTTTTTACACCAATCTACAATGGTTTCATAGTCATCATTAGTCTTTTAATGCCAGATATTTATTGAATTTAGACCCCACCGTCTGCCATGGTGGGATTTGAACCCAGGTCGCCTGAGCATTACCCTAGTCTCTGGATTAGTAGTCCAGTGACAATACCACTACGTCATCACCTCCCCCCTGTGGGAACCTTGTAGCTAGAATAGAATTGTAGAATGGTTGCAGGACAGAAGGCGACCATTCCACCCGTCCATGCTGCCTCTCTACACGAGCGCCTCAGCACGTCCCACTCTCCCTCCTTTTCCCCGTTGCTCTAGGAATGTTTTCATTCCAGTCCTACCCAGTTCCCTTTCGAAAGCCACCATTGAAACTGCGCCCACTGCTAACCGTTCTGGCAGTAATGTCATAATCCTAGAGGCTTGTGCCTGAGGGTCATGGGTTCAGATCCTGACACAGCAATTGGTGGAGCTTAAATCCAATTAATAAAGCTGGAATGCAAAGTGAGCCTCAGTAATGGTGACCATGACAGCTATCATCAATTGTTATAAATTGTTCACTAATGTCCCTTTGGGGGAGGAAATCTGCTGTCCTTACCCGGTCTGGCCTACATGTGACTCCAGACCCACAGCCTTGTGCCTGACTCTGAACTGCCCTCCGAAATGGCTGAGCAAGCCACTCAGCTCAGTTCCAGGGCAATTAGGGATGGGCAACAAATGCTGGCCTTGCCAGTGATGCCCACATCCAACAAAAAAAAATCTCCAGATCCTAACTATTTGTTCCATAAAAGAAGTTTCTCCTTGTGTTGCTTTTGCCAATTGTCTTATATCTGTGCCCCCTGGTTCTCCACTAATGGGAACAGTTACCCCCTATCAGTTCTGTCCAGACCCATCGTGATGTTGAAAATCTCTATCAAATCTTCTCTTCCCCGAGGGGAACGACCCTTATAAAATCGAGGTTAGGCCTCAGCTGGAATTTGGGGTCCACGTTTTGCGGAGAATGGGAAGCCTTCCAAGAGGGCACAGAGGAGATGAACTGGGACGGTCCCAGGGATGAGGGACTTCGGTCAATGTAGAGAGACTGGAGAAGCTGGGGTTGTTGTCCTTTGAGCAGAGAAGGTGAAAGGTTGGGGGGGGGTGGGGTGTGGTGGTTAATAGAGGTGTTCAAAGCCATGAGGGCATTTCATCAAGCAAGCAGGGGGAAACTGTCCCCTTTGGCAAGTGGTGTCAGGCACCAGAGGCCGTAAACTGCTGATGGGTGCAAGAATGAGAGGGGAAATTGAGGAGAAATGTCTTTGCACGGAGGGTTCCACTGATCTGAAGTGCACCATCTGAGATGGAAATGGAATCAGATTCTGCAGGGACTCTCCAGGCAATCACGCCTGTGTTTGAAGAGGACTCATTTCCAGGGTGCTGGGGTAAATACTGGGGAGTGGGATCAATTGGATAGCCCTTTGATAGGTCTAACATAGGCATGATGGCTCGAATGGCCTCTTTCTGTGCTGTATGGTCCCGTGTCATTCTGGCTGTGTCCTTCCCCCACCCCCATGGCTCCAAAACATTGTGCGTGGAAAATGAATTTATCCCAAAACAACTCGGAATCAATGATATAGAAGCTGTCTCTCTCGATGCCCTGCTCCTTAACAACCATTCCTTTGTGAAGGTGAGAGGAAATCCGGAACTCTGTGGATGCTGGGAGTTGAGTTGAAATCTCCAAGGTTGAGATTGCTTAATGTTAGAGAGGTACAGAGCAAAAGTGGCAAGACTGAGTTGAGATACAGAGCAACCATGATCAAATGAATAATGGAACAGACTTGAAAGGCTGAATGGCCTCCTCCTGTCCCAAGGTTCCTGAATTCAGTTGCTTAATTTTGTGTGTGTGTGTGTGTTCATATCCATCTTTCATCAACTCCAGTCACTTCCATGACAGGAAGATGCTGAATAAATATCACTTGGCCACATCTTTAGAATGTTCCAAACGCTTCACATCCAACGAGTTACTTTCAGAGTGTTGACATATGGAGAAATGTGGCAGCCACAAACTGTAATTACTGACACTGGTTGGCAATGATTATTGGCAAAGGCACCCACAATCCTTTTCAAAAAAGGGCCTAAGTTTGATGTCTCATCTGAAAGATGGCACCTCCGACAGTGCAGCACTCCCTCAGTACTGACCCTCCGACAGTGCAGCGCTCCCTCAGTACTTACCCTCCGACAGTGCAGCACTCCCTCAGTACCGAACCCCTGACAGTGCAGCACTCCCTCAGCACTGAGCCTCTGAGATTGCAGCACTCCCTCAGTGTTATATCGAGCAGTTGGTAAAGCTGAGTTATTTCTTTTTAAATCCCAGAGGGAAACTTTAAACAACTGTCATAACCCATAATTTTTAGTGTTATGTTTGAGATGTAACTCTAGGTTCAGGAATCAGACCACCAGTTCTCAAGAAGTTTTATATTAAACTAAATGAAACATTTTATTAATTTACATAAGTTAAATACATACGCATGGCTTCAAATTACTACTATCATCACTTTTAACAAATTCCCAAACTAATCTCCATTAAGGCAACAGCAACCCATAGACTTAACCAAACACCAGGCAAAGCATTTTAACCTTATGAATTCAAAATGAGGTTCTTTTCACTTTGGTTCCTATGGAGACAGTTGAAGGCTTACAGCTGCCTTTTGATCTTATGTTGCCTCTGCTCTGCACACCCAAAAACTGCTGAAGTTATACCTACCACCGCCCATTGAATGTAAATTCTCATTGTATCACCAGTCTCTTCTAACAATAAAACCCCTTTCATAGTATCAATTTTATTAGCAATATAAACATATTGCTTGGTCTCTGCCAGCTAGGTGCCAAAATTCACCCCACTTCTTGAATGCTCTGTTCAAAAAATGCAAATGCACTCTACCTTGCTTACATGTCAAAACTAGTACACCTCAAAGCACCCAGACAAGCTGGCTTTAATCCAATTAAGACACACCCACAGACTAAACCTCTATTTTAAAAGAAAAATATTTTCCAATAATATTATACACATTAATAACTTCATGACACTCAGTAGTGACCCTCCAACAGTGCAGTGCTCCCTCAGGACTGACCCTTTGATAGTGTGGCACTCCCTCAGTGCTGACCCTCTGACATTTCAGCACTCCCTCAGTACTGACCCTCTGACATTGCAGTACTCCCTCAGTACTGACACTCTGACAGTGCAGCACTCCCTCAGTACTGACCCTCTGACAGTGCAGTACTCCCTCAGTACTGACACTCTGACAGTGCAGCACTCCCTCAGCAGTGACCCTCCAACAATATAGCACTCCCTCAGTACTGACCCTCCAACAGTGCAGCCCTCCCTCAGTACTGACCCTCCAACAGTGCAGCACTCACTCAGTATTGCCTCTCCGACAGCGCAGCACTCCCTCAGTAGGGCACGGTTGAGGGTCAAATCACTGCCACATCATTCCACAGCATTAACATCCCCAATCTTGAGGGGCACAGCAATGGGCCAATGGGCAGCACTCTCCTCAGAGTCAGGAGACTTTGGCTTCAAGTCCCCACTCCAGAGACCTGAGAAGAAAATCCAGGCTGACACTCCCAGTGGGGTACTCAGGAAGTGCTGCACTGTCCGAGGTGCTGTCTGGCAGCTGAGACGTTAAACTGAGGTGCCATTTGCCATCTCAGGTGGACGGACAAGATTCCAGGGCCACTATTCAGGAGAAGAGCTGGGGAGTTGCCCCCGGTGTCCTGGTCAATATTTACCCCTCAGTAAATATCACAAAAACACATTATCTGGTCAACATCACATTATTGTTTGTTGGAGCTTGCTGTGCACAAATTGGTTGCCACACTTTCTTTATTACAACAGTGACTACACTTCAGAAAGTGTTTCATTGGTTGTAGAACACTTTGGGATACCTTGGGTCCTGAAAGACACTAAAGAAATGAAATATTTTCCCTTCTGTCACATAAAGCTGAACGTTACAGACATAATGAATATCAAATATATATCAATCACCCTTTGAATGAATGGGATATGCTGCAACTAAGGAATAAAATTTTTCAGTATTTTATATATGTTAATGAGCTTGGGTTGATCACCATTAAATAGAAAACTGGGATAAACCCAGTTAAAGACACACCATCAACATGTGAAGATTTGATCCAATTGCAGGCGGGCAGACTGTCATCAATTGGTGGTTTTCCATTTGCCTCATCAAGGACATGATCGCTTTAAGAGCCAGTTGAAAGGTTTCTCCTTTTTGCCTGGCAGGTCACACACATCCTCCCTGTCTTTCTGACTACAGCCCAACCCACACCAACATCACAATCCACAGCGTGTATAGGGAACCAAGTGAAGGACAATGTTCAGTTCCTGTGTGGAAGTTATTCTAATCCTTTCAGGTAAGGAACCACCACTTTTTTTTTTACCCCCCAACCCCCCACCCCCAGCTTCTAATTGAACAAGTCGAGAAATATTTCATTTTGTCTGCTGCAGTTTCTCTGAGGGCTGGAAATCTCGATCGTGTTGCAAGTGTTGTTATTTCAACTGAGGTTTAAGAAGTCTTCCAAAAAGAAGTGTGTACCTGTGTGTTTTCTCTCTGTTCACTCAGAATGGCTCGTTTTATTTGGGAAAGACAGAATTCTAGTCCTCCCTCTTGTTCTAGTCACAGTCTAGTGATTATTTCGTCATTTCAGAAGCTAAAACAATCTCAATGAGCCAGTAAATTGAATGAAGTCCCTCCATGGCACAGTAAAGCGGGAGTTCTGTGCTTTTAAAATAGGATTTAACTCATTAGATCATTCGAATGAAGCAGCTGGAAATAGAATATCGGGTCGAAATTCCAGCGCTGGAAATACAAACCAAAATGTAGATTCTCCTGTTCCCCAAGCGAGCGAGCAAATTGTCCCTGGGATTTTGTCAAGAGTCTTTGGCTGAAGGAACGATTAAAGTTCATTGTTTCTGACAAGCTCTCTGCTCGTGGCTTTGAACCAGTGAAACATCTCTCACTGTCAGAAAACGTACATTCTCAAAAGAGATTGAGTCATTGGGAGAGCATTAATTAATGTTAATTGTTTGCTGACTTTATTGGGGGGGGGGGTTGGATAAAAAACCCTGTTATTGTTGGAGGATAAAAAGCCAACATTCTCACCCCAATTTGACAAAGTCACTGATCGATTGTTGCTGTGTTAAATCTCCATATCAGTTTCCTCAATCAGGACAGTGAGTGATAGTGAAGCCAGTGGTCTTTCAGCGATGGTCCTGTTTTGATAGATAGCCCTGGAGCAGTAAATGGTGCAAGGGCAAACCTTTTCCCCAACTTGAAAAGGATCAAACCCTGTTTGACCCCATGCGGATGAATCATTAACGTGTAAAAGGAAACATTAGCGTTAGCCCGAGGGCACCTTGAAGTACTTTACAGCCACTGAAGTGCTTTTGAAGTGCAGTCACTGTTGCAATGTAGGAAACGCAACAGCCAATTTATGCACAGCAAGCTCCCACAAACAGCTAAATCTGGATAATCTGTCCTCTAGCGATGTGGATTGAGGGGTATATGGGAGAACTCACCTGCTCCCCTTCAAATAGTGGTCATGGGATGTTTTATGCCCACCTGAGAGGGCAGACAGGGCCTCGGTTAAAAGTCTCAGAAGGCAGTGCAGCACTCCTTCAGTTCTGCACTGCGTGTTTGTGCTCAGCTCTCTGGAGTGGAGACTGGAACCCACAAACTATTGGAATTTTTTTAAGAAAACTGTCGAAGTCGTGGAAACTAAAACTTGTGGTGCCATAGCAACACCTGTCCACTAGATGTTCTTGCTGTACACTTTTCTGCTTATTACTGGGGGCTTGGGTGGTGTGGGAGGAGGGGGGGTGAAAGCAGACAATCAGTGGGTCGCTGGCAGTTGTTCCATTTACAGGGGTAACTCTTCTCAATTCTGACTTCCCTGTTGTTTAACAGAGTGCCATTACTAATGAGAGTGCTGATGAATCAGGCTAATTCAAAGGCTGATTCATCCGACAAGTGGTGACTTGCATTTATATAGCACCTATGCTGGACTGAGGTGTCCCAAGGGGTTTCACAGTAATGTTATGAAGCGAAACATGACCCCGAGCCACATGAGGAGGTATTCAGACAGGTGACCAGAAGCTTGGTCAAAGAGGTAGGTTTTAAGCAAGTGAGAGAGGTGGAGGGAATTCTAGAGCTTAGGATTCAGGCAGCTGAAGGCATGGCTGCCAATGGTGGAGCAACGGAAATTGGGTCAAGCGGGCAGAATCAGAGGAGTGCAGAGATCTTTAAGGACTGGGGGAGATGATAAAAGATACGGAGGGATTTGAAAACAAGAGTGTGAGTTTGAACATGAAAAGGGGCTTTGTTCAGTCAGATGGGGCACTGTCCTTTTCACTGATCTGGACTGATTTCATTCAACTGAGGGGGTCAGAGAGAAATTTTCCATTGGCTTTTCCCTCCCTTATTGGCCTTGGGTTTTTCTCTGGTGAATTCTCTCCCTTCCTGAGGATATCAGATGGCTGCAGGACTGAGTCAGAAATGTCTCTTGATTTTCCAGCACTGTGTGTGTGTGTCTGTCTTAACATTTCCCTCATTTCCTCCATCGGCCTCACTGGACTCCAGTGCCTCAGCCAGAAGGTCCTGAGCCAAGTGAGATCTGGGCACTGTTTGCTGATGGGCCGTTCGGTCATTGTGGGGTTGGGGAGGTCTTTCCAGCTACTGACCACAGGGAGGCAGTGTCTGAGTAGGGCGCTCACTGGATAATGGTCGGGAGCAGGAACCTTGGCCAATCTTCTCCCTCTATCTCACTGTGACCCCTGGCTGACAGCAGGAGCTTCCTGAGGACTTTTCCTGACTTGCGAAACTTGTTGAATCAGAACTGGAGCCGGCCAAGCTTTCCAGACACTCAGTTAGTCATCAGCCCAGAGCTGAGGGAGTCCATCTAAAACTGATTTTTAGCAACACGCCAATGACACCCCCTTGAAATGAGCTTCAGACACAGTGATGCATATCACCTCCTCCGCCGTGTAATAAGATCATGATCTCAGTTCCACAAAGCAACTCCGGGCCTTGGCGAGACCACACCCTGGAGTACGGTTTGGACCTCCTTCCCTACGGAAGAAGAGACCTGCCTCGGAGGAGGTGAAAGGAAGATGCAGCAGGCTGATTGGTGGGGCGAGGGGGTAGTCCCGATGATGAGAGACTTGAGTAAATTAGGTCTGATTTCTCTGGACTTTGGAAGATTGAGAGGTGACCACATCAAAACGTAGAAGATTCAGAAGGGGCTCGCTCGACAGGGTGGACATTGAGAGGTTGTCTCCCCTGGGTGGGGAAATCTAGGAAACGAGAGCACATTCTCAGAATCAGGGGCCGGACATATAGGACTGGGATGGGGAGAAATGCCTTCACTCTGGAGGTTATGAATCTTTGGAATTCCCCATCCCGGAAAGCTGTGGCTGCTCAATCATTGAATGTATTCAAGACTGAGATTGAGATTTTTCTACACTCAGGAAAGCAAGTGATAGGGCAATAGCGCAGGAAAGTTCCATTCTAAGATCTTAGTGAATGGCTGAGCAGGCTCAAGGGGCTGAATGGCCTCCTTCTGTCCCTATGAATCCTTTAGGACAGGTTTGATGGACCCACTGGTCTTTTTGTATTTCTGTAGTGATCCCAGCTGAGATTACCCCTGGAGAAGCCTGATCCGAGGGTGGAACCCAGCTTGAAAAATCCAAACTTTTATTTTGTTTAGTTATGTGGAGATTGGCTACTGAACAGACAGGAGTCAGCTGATGAACTTTTAACAAAAGAATAAAACAATTATTCGACAAGAAAAGATGAATTACATTACAATACCCCTTCACCAACAACTATACCTTTACAGATTTATAATGATAACACAAATTACAAAAGATATCTTATACTTTAATATCCACAGTAAGTACACAGTCCATGTACCAATAGGCATCCTGTGGTCAGACACATCACACTCTGAAACCAAGTGACAGGTGCCTCACCTGCCTCAACCAGATCTCTCCTCAACTCCCCCCAGGCACTTGTCACGCTGTGAGCCAACCAGTCTCACTGAATCCCGTCATTCACTTGAGGGTTTCCAATCTCCACTCTCCAAGAACTCACGTTGGAATCTTCTCCCACACTGACTTTTTCTCTCAGGTGCTTTCTGCAAGGGTTCACCTCCAGGGTTTTGAACTCTCCTTCCAATGTTCCTCTCCCCTGGGTCGCTACATGTTTTCAAGCTGTCTTCCATGCACTCTCTCTCTCACCGACTCAGCCATCAACAGTACTACTGCTTCACATGCCCATAGCAAAGAGTTACAGACCTCAGTTGTCTCTTTGGACCTTCTTGCCCCTTGTAAGCTGTTCTCACTTTAAATCTGCTTTCTGCAGCTTTTGTCTCTTTAAATCTGAAGCTCATCCCTAACACCCACAAATACCAATAGAATTTACTTAAACTGTCTCTATTTCTGAACAAGTTGATTCCTTCACAGACGTCACTGGCTGGGCCAGCATTTATTGCCCATCCCTAATTGCCCTTGAGAAGATGGTGAGGCTGTCTTCTTGAACTGCTGCAGTCCATGTAGTGTGGGTACACCCACAGTGCTGTTAGGGAGGGAGTTCCAGGATTTTGATTCAGCGTCAGTGAAGGAATGGCGAGATACTCCCATTTTAGAATGGCGTTAAACATTTTTAACAAACTCAGCAAAGGAATAGAAAGAGGCCAGATGATTTGGCGCTCGAACAAATGTGGTTCCAGAACTTTTTATTCCTGTCCCAATCGTGTCTCTTCCTGCACCTTGGAAGTCAGTTGTGGCCCCTCTGTGGGTCAAGTTAAAAATGAACCCTGGCTGCGCTATTGCTCCATCAGAGCTTGTTCAGATCCTGTCGATCCTCTTCCACTGAATTCATCCCCATGTCTCCACATCACTGTGATGTGATCTGACCAGCACTGAGTGCTGCTGTCACCTATTTCATTTCCACATCGTCACAGTGAAGGGAACTGAAATTGTTCAAACGGAATATTCATGATCATTTTCCCCAGCTACAGTGAGATGGTTGGGATTTTATTTAAACGAAAGTACGGACTTCAAGGGCAGAATTGTGCAGTGATTCAGGATGGTATCTTGAAGCAGCATGAGGGCTGTGATCCCCTGTGCGTTTGTGCCTTTCATTTAATGAAATGAGAGAGAAGCTCAGTTTGTTCAGATTGAAGGATCAGTGCTCTAATGTGTTCAGATTGTATTTCCTGTCACAATGAGTTATGTCTCTTTCTCCCCACCCCCACAACTCCACCCACTCGCTGTCAACACAGGATGATACAGAGGCTTCACTTTTAACCCTGAGATTGATGTTCCCTCACATGTTTAAAAAATACCTTCCCTGTGAAAATAACAGCAATGTCCTGATAAACTGTGATCTTACTCAGAACGGTGAATACAGACTGGGGGCAATGAGGAGAATCCCACTAAAGCACTCAGCCCACCCTCCTCTTCTTTCAAGAATGGCTGAGGGCTCTTTCACGCCCTTCCCAGAGATCACGTGGGACCTCAGTTTAATGTCTCATCTGAAAGACAGCAACTCTGACAGTGCAGCACTCCCTCAGTACTGGCCCCCTGACAGTGCAGCGCACCCTCAGTACTGACCCTCTGACAGTGCAGCACTCCCTCAGTACTCACCCTCTGACAGTGCAGCGCACCCTCAGTACTGACCCTCTGACAGTGCAGCGCACCCTCAGTACTGACCCTCTGACAGTGCAGCACTCCCTCAGTACTGACCCTCCGACAGTGCAGCACTCCCTCAGTACTGACCCCCGACAGTGCAGTGCACCCTCAGTACTGACCCTCTGAAAGTGCAGCACTCCCTCAGTACTGACCCTCCGACAGTGCAGCACTCCCTCAGTACTGACCCTCTGACAGTGCAGCGCACCCTCAGTACTGACCCTCTGACAGTGCAGCGCACCCTCAGTACTGACCCTCTGACAGTGCAATATACTCTCAATATTCACTGATAAGTGTCAGCCTGGATTATGTGTTCAAGTTTCTGGAGTGGGACATGAACCCAGAAACCTCAGCCTCAGAAGTGAGTGCCTGCTGTGCACTGAATATTTAATTCTTCTGATGTGACACGATTGAGTTGGGTCTCTGATGGCACCTTGAGGATTTGCTTCTGCGACAGCCCATGTTGGTTCTTTCTTTTTGTTAATTTCTGTTGAATTTCTGCCCAGTTTTTCTCTGCTGTATCAGAGTTAGTTTAGAAAGTGCTGTAGGCCGCTATTTGAGCTGTAGTGACCCAATATAATACATGTAGCTTAAAGTTCTGACTGATGCTCCACCTCCTTCAGGTTCTGACTGACGCTACACCTCCTTCAGGTTCTGACTGACGCTACACCTCCTTCAGATTCTGACCGACTCTGCACTTCCTTCAGGTTCTGACTGACGCTACACCTCCTTCAGGTTCTGACTGACGCTACACCTCCTTCAGGTTCTGACTAATGCTACACCTTCTTCGGGTTCTGACTGATGCTACACCTTCTTCGGGTTCTGACTGATGCTACACCTCCTTCAGATTCTGACCGACTCTGCACTTCCTTCAGGTTCTGACTGATGCTACACCTGCTTCAGATTCTGACTGACACTGCACCTCCTTCAGGTTCTGACTAATGCTACACCTTCTTCGGGTTCTGACTGATGCTACACCTTCTTCGGGTTCTGACTGATGCTACACCTCCTTCAGATTCTGACCGACTCTGCACTTCCTTCAGGTTCTGACTGACGCTACACCTTCTTCAGATTCTGACTGACGCTACACCTTCTTCAGATTCTGACTGACGCTATACCTCCTTCAGGTTCTGACCGACGCTACACCTCCTTCGGGTTCTGACTGACGCTACACCTCCTTCGGGTTCTGACCGACGCTACACCTCCTTCAGGTTCTGACTGACGCTACACCTCCTTCAGGTTGAAAAGTCATGATCTGATGCTGTAGGAATTTTAAGCCTCCTGTGGGGAGTTGGCGAGAGGTGACCCACCGTGTCTGTTGCCATGGCAGCTGTGGCAGTAATATGAATTCATTCGGCCAGAAGAGGCCAAGGTAGGGGTTTGCTTTTTTTTTTAAAGATCCCTCTCTTAACTCGTTGTGAGCCAGGGGAGGAATGAGTACTTCACCCACAACGCAGGTCCGGCCAGGAGACCTTTGGCTGATCACCTTTGGTGGCTGTGCCTTCAGCAGCCAAGGCCTCACACTCTGGAATTCCCTCCCTCCACCTCGCTCCCTCACTTTCCTCCTTCAAGACACTCCTTAAAAACTACCTCTCTGACCAAGCTTTTGGTGATCTGGTCCAGATATCTCCTGATGTGACTCAGTGTCATACTTTGTTTTATAATGCTCCTGTGAAGCACCTTGGGCTGTCTGATTACATTAAAGGTGTAACATAAATTGTTGTTGATCTTGTTGCGGACAGGTGAGCTAAGGTTGAGCACAGGCTCCTTCCTGGGGAGCATGAACTAGATGGGTCGAATGGCCTGATTCTGTTCTGTAAGCTCAATATAATCCTCACCCACCAAAAAATCCCCCCCCCCACCTCCCCCCCTCCCCCCCCCCCCCCCCCCCCCCCCAACAGCCACGCAGCCTTCCCCTCCACCACACCCCCACCACCCCCAAGTCCTCCTGCCTCTCCAGCCACTGACCAAAGGATCTCCATTGTTGGCCAACATGCCACTTGCACATGGTGAGTTCATTGCCCACAATCCAACCCTTCCTGCCCGCCAGACCGTCCTCTTCCTCCTCCTCCTTCCTTGGAAGTCTACTCAGCTGAGTCAAGCTTCGATCATTGTGACACCAGTAACTCACTTGAGCTTCATCCTTTCTCCCCCTCCCCCTGCATCTCCACATCACAGAGAAAGCAATTTTTCTATTCTTTCATGCGATATGGGTGAATTGCCCTTGAGAAGGTGGCGGTGTAGGCCCCTGGCATCAGCCTGTCACCTCCTGGTGCCCTTCGAGGATTGGGTGTGGGGCAGAACAAGACCAATAGAGGCAAGAGAAATGGAGCCTTGGCCCTGATTCCTCACTTGCCTCCCAGAATAAGCTACAGATTCATTCAGCCTTTGAAAAAAAAAACATTCAGACACTGTGTTCAGCGTTAATTAAATCACAAGTATCCAGCTTCCCTTCCCACTCAAAAAATAACTATTCGAGGAAGCAGGTTTAATTCTGGTTCAGAAATCAGTAGTTTAGCTCCCCTGCTAATCTCTCTTAATCCCCATCACCAATGATATGACAGTGGATCCTGGGGAAATGAGACAAGACTGCCTTTAAACTGAGAGACACAAATTCAAAATTGTCTTTCTGGTTGCCCCTGCCCCCTCTCTGTTAGTCACTCCGCATTGTTTTGTGTGAGGTCCTCTCTGCATCAACCTTGCTTTGACAGCAAGATTTCGCTGCAGAGATTTGCTAACGTTGTCCGGAACAGCATTATTACTGCACGCTGGCTCTTACTGACGATATAGCTGTCACAATGAAGTCCAGTGCATGGTGTTGACCTGTGATCTGTTGGTTCATCCCCTGGAGTTACCAATGTGTAATCAGGTGTAGTCGCCGCTCAATCCAGGTATTTCCTGGGTTTGGATTTTACTCTGTTGGGAATTCCAACATTTTCACATTCCTTTGGGTGTCAACAGTGGCTTGATGCATTCTCACCCCTGAGGCAAACAGTCCTGTTGCTAAATTCCACTCCAGAGGCATGAGCGCCCTGTTCAGCCCCTGTTAAGTCTCCGTCTGCCCTCTCAGGTGGATGTAAACGATTCCGTGGTTAGTCTTCGAGAAACATCAGGGAAGTTGTCCCCAGTATACTGGTCAGTGTTTATCCTTCAACCAACATCACTCAGACAGCCTCTCTGCTCAGTTATTGCACCGGCAGGCAGCTTGCTGTGTGTAAATTGGCTGTCACATTTCCTGCGTTACAGCAGTGACTGCACTTGGAAGTGAAGCACTTTGGGATGTTGTGAAAGGCACTATGGAAATGCAGGGTCTTCCTGCTATTTATGGGCAGCCTGTGCTCTGGGGAAGATGAACATGTGGTTTTGGCCTCTGGCTGGGGTTGGGTGGGGTGTGTGGTGCAGTAACTGCTGGGCTGTGGTTACTTGTTTTCAATGGGATTTGGAAACATGGCCCTCTGAGCCAAGAGAGCAACTGGGCAGACAGGAGAACTGGGCAGCGGCTCGCAGCCTCTTCCCTGCAAACACCTCTCTGCTAGCTGCTGCCCAGTTGCTCTCTTGGCCAATGTTTCCAAATTCCAAACCCTCAGCTGGTCAGGCAGCGTGTGTGGAGAGAGAAACCGAGTTAATGTTTCAGGTGGGCGACCTTCCATCAGAACCGTCATTACCTGTGAAGTATTTTGCTTTTGTGCCTGTTGTCGTGATGCTGGGTGAAGGATGAATGTGAGCCAGGACATCGGGGTGGGGGGGGGGGGGTGTTGTCAAGCTGTGTTGATTTTTTTTTAAATCCTGTGGGATCCTTAGTTCTATTGAGCAGAGAACAAAAGGAAGGAAGTTCTGCCAATGCGTGATAAACCACCGGTTAGGTCCCAGCCGGAGTATCATGTTGAGTTCTAGGCACGGCACTTTGGGAACGATTGGAGGAATTGGACAGGGTGTGGAGGAGCTTCCTTCTGATGACTGTGGTGGGGATTTGGGACTTCAGTTATCTCAAGATTGGAGAAACAGAGACTCTCCAGCTCAATGCATGAAAGATTAGGAGGAGGACTTAATCTAGGTGTTTCAGCTTTAGGAGGGATTACAAGACAGTAAATTTAATTTAAAACAATGGTTTCTCCTGGTAGGAAGATGAATAACGCAGAGGGCCCAGAATTCAGATGCAGAGGAAACCGGGTTAGACTGGGGGAAAGATTTGAAGCAGTGAGTTGCTCTGAGCTGGAAGAGTGTGGGAAACAGGATCAACAGCAGCCTGCGAAAGGGGAAATTGGTTCAATATTTGAGAAGGAGCAGGTTATGGGGAAGGAGCAGGAGTCAGGGGGCGGGTGGGGGGGGTGGCATATAACTGGATAGTTCTTTCCAAGAGCTGCTACAGGCTGAATGATGGGCTGAATAGCTGGCTGTGCTCTAGGATTCTGCAAACTCTGACAGAAAAACATTCCTGTGTGTCTTGTCATTATTAAATTGCACTCATTTAAAGTGTTTTTGAAATCTTAACTTTGTTCAATGAAAGTAGCTCTCAGTAATGAACGATATCAAAGGAATGTGTCAAATCAGGATGTTCTTTACCATTGCTCACACTGATGGCTGTCATTTATTCCTGTCTGCTCATTTCACAGGTCTTGTTTTCACTGTCTGTAACTCTCTGGAAAACACAAGCTCCGTACCGACTGGTGAGTGAGTGAGTGGATTCCACACTCAACTTCGCATTTTATGTTTAATTTAATCCTCCACAGTAACTTTGCAAAGGACGATCACATCCAAGCAGGGGGTGTGGCCATTCAGCCCATCGAGCCTGTTCGATCACAGCTGATCTTTACCTTTAGCCCAGTTATTTGCCTTCGCTTGATATCCTATGATAACCTGACTAAACACAAAAGTTTCAGCCTCAAACTTGAAAGTTCTGATTGACTCCAGTACCATCCACGACTTTTTTTGTGAGGGGGTTGGGGTGGGGAGGGGACTCTGAGGTTTCTGTGACCCTTGATGTGAAAGAAAAGCTTCCTGACATCAACCCTGAAGTGTCCCCTTTTCCTGCATTCAACTCACCAGGCGCAAATTGTTTCCCTGTATCTGCCAAATCCTTTGAATATTGTAAACATGATCAGCACAACTTTCTGAATTCAAGGGCTCGATAAAGCAACAATGTTCCATGCAAATATTACAAAAATGAGACAAAATGTTCTTGTCTTGAAGACATCAGCCAGTCAGGCCAGAGCCTCAGTGATCCCGTTTATTTGGCCAGTCCCCAGATTGAGGAAACACACAAAACCATCTTGAAGCAACTGCTTTGCTCAGTTTGGTTCTGTGGGATTCCCCAGCTCAGCTCTTTCTACAGTTAAACAGGGTCATGTCCCGCTGGTGAACAGAGGGTGGATAGGAGGTTTCCCCCTGGCCGCTAAGTCTAGAACCAGGGACATAGTCTCAGAAGAAGGGGCAGGCCACTGAGATGAGGAGGAATTTCTTCACTCAGAGGGCGATGAATCTTTGGAATTCTCTACCCCAGAGGCCCTTGAAAGCTCAATCACTGACCGACCATGTTCAAGACAGAAATCGCCAGATTTCTGGATGCTAATGACATCAAGGGATATGGAGCTAGTTTGGGAAAGTGGCGTTGAGGTAGATAATCAGCCATGCTTGAATTGAATGGTGGAGCAGGCTCGATGGACCGAATGGCCTACTCCTGCTCCTTTGTTCCTATGGGTTGTCATACTGAAAGCATCAAACATTCGTACCTCACAGTGGGCTGCTTTGTGGTTACTTGTTGCAATAGTGGATCGCTCCCTTCGACTTCCAGAGCACAAGAGGTGTTCAATAGACAGTCACGCTGGTCTCTCTGATTTACCCTGTTGCTTGACCTCACAATTACTCCACCCCCTCCGTGTCATTTCAAGACTAGAACTTGCATCTCTCTAGCACCTTTCACATCCTTAGGAAGTCCCAAAGGGATTTACAGCCAGTCAAGTACTTTATGAAGTCTAAACACTATTGTGATGTAGGAAACGTGGCACCCACTTTGTGCACAGCAAGCTCCCACAAACAACCATGCGCTGATGCCTGGATAATCAGTTTTCGTGATGTTGATTGAGGAATAAATATTGGCCAGGGCAGTGGGGAGAACTCTCCTGCTCTACTTTCAATTGTGCTGTGGGGTCTTTTATGTCCAGAACAGATGGGACCCATGGTTTAACACCTCCGACAGTGCAGCACTCCCTCGGTACTTCGGTGTGCTTCCATGCTGTGGAGCGACTTGCCTTCTGACTACACAATGAGAGTGCTACTCCCTGCACTGTGGCCAACACCTATCATGTTACCGACAGTGAGATCACTTATTCATGAGGCTTAATTAGCTGATAAACAATTGCCTTTGAGTAGTGAATGAGAATGTATGTGTGTTCTCTATCTGTTTCAGTGTACACAGCCTCAGCTCTGCATAGCATGTCAAATCTGTTGTGCTGAGCAGAAACTTGATGAGAGAGAGAGAGAGATTTTGTATCACACAGCCTCAGACCATACAAAACATTTCCCAACCAATACAGGACTTTCCAAATGCAGCACAGTGTTCCTTCTGCTTTTCACACTTCCAATTCATGCAGGGGCCTCATTTTGCTGTTGACTGACAGACAGGTGTTAGTTTCATTATTTATTCATGGGATGTGTGCCACGCTGGCTGGGCCAGTATTTATGGCCCATCCCTAGTTGCCCTTGAGAAGGTGGTGCCTTCTTGAACCGCTGCAGTCCATGTGGTGTAGGTACACCCATAGTGCTGTTAGGGAGGGAGTTCCAGGATTTTGACCCAGCGACAGTGAAGGAACGGCGATATATTTCCAAGTCAGGATGCTGTGTGGCTTGGAGGGGAAGTTCCAGGTGATGGTGTTCCCATCAATTTGCTGCCCTTGTCCTTCTAGATGGTAGTGGCCGTGGGTTTGGAAGGTGCTGTCTAAGGAGCCATAGTGAGTTGCTGCAGGTAGCGAGGACAGCAGAACGCCCTCATCTTCTTTCAGTAGTGCTGAGGCCTTCAGAGCTTTTCCAGCCATCCGAACTGGACTTTGGTTTCATCCACTAGGCACCTCCGACAGTGCAGCACTCCTTCAGCACTGCAGTATCAGCACACATGACTTCACAGAGGGCCTCAAACTTACTGAATCGAGGGAAGACAAAAGACCTGCATTCATGTAGCGCCTTTCACATCTTCATGCTTTTCCAAAATGCCTCACAACCAATGGAGGACTAGTTGAAGTGGACTCATCGTTGTAATGTAGGAAATTCAGCGGCCAACTTGTGCACAGGAGGATCCCACAAACTGCCATGTGCTAATGACATAATCTGTTCTTTTTTTCGCGAGAGATAAACATTGACCAGGACACCAAGGAGAGTGCCCCTGCTCTTTTTCAAAACAGTGGCCACGGGATCTCTAATGTGGACCCGAGACATCTCATCTGAAAGATGTCAGCTGTGAGTCAGACAGTGCAGTACTCCCTCAGTACTGCACTGAGATGTGGACTTTTGTGCTCATCTCTGGAGTGAGACTCGAACCGACAACTCTCTGACTCAGAGGTGAGAATGCTCCCTACTGAGACATGGCACCAAATAATTAGCTGAGGTGTCATGTTAAAATAATGGCTCAGAAGCTGCCCAATTCTAGCTACAGCATGAAAACAAACTGAAATTCTGTAAACTGTGCTGTAAATGATTGTATAATCATGGAATGGAGGCCATTCACCCCATCCAGCCTGTACTGGCTCTTTGAAAGATCTAATTAATCCCACTGCTCTATTCTTTCCCCATAGCCATGGAGGTTGAACAACAATAAGCGAAGGTTTGAAATGAAGCTCCACCACTAGCTGGTAGTCTAATAGCTGTCACACAGTTCTACACAAGACACAGATTCAGCCCCAACTTGAGGGTGAAATTCAACAGGGATTTGTAAAATTTGATAGTCTGTACAGAAGCACCTTCAGTGGATCTATCCGTGTTTACATTATTCTGTTTATCAAGGGCTCGGAATGGAATGCACTCTGAAAGTCTCAGGTTTCACCACACCTTGACGGGAACTCTGATATGAAACATGATTCGTGTTTCTCAATCTGGAAGAAATGATCAGTGTATGTTCTTGGAATTTTTCTTTCCAGAACTTCTGTGTACATTTCAGTGCCTTGTACCCTGGGGCAACAGACAGGTATCACAGTGAGATAGAAAAGCACCTGGCTGGTAGAACTCTTCAAGACGATGATCAAATCAGATAGGGTAGAGAGAAGCAAACTTTCACCCAGACTTCAAATTCTCATTCTTGTTTTCAGTCTACTGTTCGACCTCACCCACTCACTATCTCAGCTCATCAGTTGCTGAAACCTCATTCATGCCTTTGTTACCTCTACACACAACTGTTTCAACGCATTCTGGACTGGCCTCCCACATTTTTACCTTCTATAAATGTGAGGTCATCCAAAACTCTGCTGCCTCTGTCTTAACTCGCAAAGTCCCGTTCCCCGATCACCCTCGTGCTCGCTGACCTACACCCCACTCCTGATCAAGCAACATCCTGAATTTAAAATTCTCATACTTGTTTTCAAATCCCTCCATGGTTTGCCCCTCCCTATCCTTGTAATTTTCTCCAACTACACAACGCTCCGAGATCTCTGCATTCCTCTAACTCTGGCCTCTTGCACATCCCAGTTTTAATCACCCCACCATTGGCGGCCGTGCCTTCAGTTGCCTAGTCCCCAGACCCTGGAATTCCCTCCCTACACCTTTCCACCTCTCTACCTCAATTTCCTTCTTTAAGACACTTCTTAAAACCTACCTCTTTGACCAAGTTTTTGGTCATCTGGCCTAATAATTCTTTCTGTGGCTTGGTGTCAGACTTTGTTTAATAATGGTGCCGTTGAAACACCTTGGGACATTTGATTACATTACTGGTGCTATACAGATAAAAGCTGTTGTTGTTGGGAGGGGTGAGGCTATGGAGGGTTTTAAAGGATGAGAATTTTCAAGTCAAGCTGTTGCGAACAGACAGCAATGTGATAATGAACATATCATCCACTTCAATGAAATTGATCAAGGGACGGATATTGGACAGGAAACTGAGGAGAACTCCCCTTCTCTTATTCCAATAGTATCACTGGACAGATCAGTGGATTAGATAGCGTGGTGATGGAGAAATCCTTTGGTTAGAATGGCTGTGACATTCCAGAGCGAAGGATCAGCTTTTTGAGCTGCAGCTGTGAAATATTTCCCAGTCTCCGGTCACTCTGATAGGAAGTTGCTCCATCCAGGAAACCACTGCCCAATCAACTGCTTTCATTTCTGCAAGTAAACTGATTGCTGCATCTGAGCTGAGTGTATTCTGGGCAGCAGGTTTCAGTCTTATATTAACATGGTGATGTAAAGCAGAAGCCTCTGGCTGGAGGTAACAGGATGTTGATTGCACAAAGTCAGTGGGAGAATTTGGAACGCCTGTGTTGCTGCTTGATAATGATCATCGTGATACTTCCTGTTTTTCCCACCTCCAGAATCGGTTAAACCAATACTCTCCCCTGTAACCTAAAGACTTGCATTCCTATAGTGCCTTTCACATCCTCGGGGATGCAGCATTGTGGCTCTGACGGCTCATGAAGCAAGTCGCCAATTAGTTCCCATCCAGCTCTTCCTCCACAGTGGTACAGTAATTTGATTTTTCCAATATTTATCCAGTTTCCTTTTGAGTGTAATGGAATCTGCTTCCACCACCCTTTCAGGCAGCGAATTCCAGATCGCAACAACTCACTGTGTAAAAATAAAAGTCATCTCTCCTTCATGCTGATTTCAAATCATTAAACTCATCCTTGTCAACACGAGGAGGTGAAGCTGTAACAGGGGAGCATGACCTCAAAGTGAGGCAATGCTGTAAGTGAGAGGTGGGTGTTACACTGTCTTGCACTCCATCTGGTTGCCAGAGGATGCTCAGTGATGACCCTCTGATTTACAACTTGGAAATCTTTGCAAAGGTGTCCATTCGAGATTCATCTTGGTCAGAGCTCTGGAAAGTATGTCAAGGGTGGAATTTTTCGACAGCGGGATCTTACAGTCCTGCCGAAGTCAGTGGAGTTTAAAGTGGCTCGCTGTGATGGGGCTGTAAAATTCCGGCCTGAGAATTGATGTCAACTGATTGCCACTCCGCCTGGAATCAGGTATCCCTCATCCCTGGGAAACCCCTCAGGACTGGTAACTGCTGAAGTATTCAGTCTTTAACCCAATGGGAAGCAACACTGAATGTTGTCAGATTTAAGTTAAACAAGATGACCCACAACCACTACCAACCAGAAGGACAAGGGCAGCAGACACATGGGAACACCACCAACTGCAAGTTCCCCTCCAAGCCACCCACCACCCTGACTTGGAAATATATCGCCGTTCCTTCACTGTAGCTGGGTCAAAATCCCTCCCTAACAGCACTGTGGGTATACCTACACCACATGGACTGCAGTGGTTCAAGAAGGCAGCTCACCACCACCTTCTCAAGGGTAACTAGGGATGGGTAGCAAATGCTGACCCTGCCAATGCCCCAAGAACGAACTAAAATAAAACTCAGCCTTGCTAATTCTTGCCTTCTCTAAACCAGAGGCACTGAGGTCAGTAGTCACCTCCCAATTAATAGCTGGCCTTAAATTAGCAGAGTCATTGTGAAGCAGAAATTGAAGCCAGAATCTTTTAGAGCTGTTGTGCTGTGGAATTTTCTAATCTGTTCATTCCTCTGCATTCCTTCATCAAAAATAAAACAGTGTAAGTTATCAAATACCAGGAAGGAGTTTCAAGGTATTAATTATACTGCAGAGCTCTGGTGTCACTGGGGGAATGAGCTATTTTGCCTGACTGCTATCTGCTGAGGGAACCTTGACTCTCTGAATTTGAAGTAGAAATTTGCACAGTAAGATCTGAGGTTACTATCACGCCTCTCACAACCCCAGAACAACTCAAAGCATTTTACAGCCAATGGCATACTTTTAAAGTGCCGTCGCTGTAGGAAATGAGGAGGTTAATTTGTACACAGCAAGATCCCACCTGCAGCAATACGATGATGACCAGATGACCTGTTTATTTATCCATGATGTTGATGGACGGATAAATATTGGACAGGACAGCAGGTAGAACTCCCCTGCCCTTCTTCCAAGTAGAGTTCCAAATATTTGCATGCCAATTTTCCGACTTGTGGAGTTGTGACTTTACTTTGCCTGGGATAGAGATCAGCAGAGCGGTAACCAGATGTGAAAGACCATGAACGCTGGAGTGCTGAAATAAAACAGAAAATGTTGGAAATTCTCAGCTAGTCAGGCAGCACCTGTGGAGAGAGAGAAACTGAGTTAAGGTTTCAGTTAAGGAGATGGTCCAGTGAAGGTATCATAGCTACAGCAGAATAACAGAGGTGAAGGGATTCTGGATTAATCTGATAGAGAAGACAAGGCTTCTCCACGGATCAGGACAGAGAAAGGTGGGGAGCTTCCATGGACGCAGACTGAGAGGGAATCCTCAACCCACACCTTCTCCAATCCCTGTGTCTCTGCTTCAGTTATCCTCTTGTCCAGGAGGAAATGGGCAAACTGGCTCAATCGAAGTACAGGAACAAAAGGAGGGCCATTCAGCCCCTCCCCCATTCTGTGAGATTGCGGCTGATCTGTGCCTGAACTCTGAGCTTCCATATCCTTTGAATCCCAGGTCCAGCAAAGACCTAACCATCTGACTTTTGAAATTGAGAATTGATTCCTGCAGCCTCCGCAGTCTTTGAGTGTTCCCCGACCTCACTGTTGAGTGGCCTGACTCGAATGTGAAGGTTAATTCCCTTTGTTCCCCACATTCTGGACTCTCCCACCCCCACCCAGCACACACACACACCTCCCATCCCCACATTAGAGGAAATCGTTTTCTCTATCAACCCTGTCTAAGCATTGAATCATCTTAAACACCCCAATTAGATTACTTCATAATCTTCTATACTTGAGCGAATATTTAGAAGCCTATTAGCCCTGGTTAACAAGCATGCTTTAAAGCTCTGAGCAACAATCACATTCTCCAGTTGTGCCTGAGATCATCCAGACCACCACCACACCCGTGGTCCAGAAAAACTAAAGGAAGACTTTGAATTCCTGTAGCACCTTTGACAACTCCAGGGTGTTGCAAAGCACTTTACAGCCAATCAGATATTTTTGAAGTGTAGTCAGTGTTATAATGTAGGAAACTGAGCAGCCGATTCCAGCACAGCAAGCTCCCACAAACAGCAGTGTGATAAGGACCAGATAATCTGTTTTTGTGATGTTTGTCGGGGGATTAATATTGGCCAGAACACTGGGGAGAACACCCC
Organism: Carcharodon carcharias; assembly: GCF_017639515.1. NCBI lineage: Eukaryota > Metazoa > Chordata > Chondrichthyes > Lamniformes > Lamnidae > Carcharodon > Carcharodon carcharias. The sequence continues at coordinate 27,359,513 of NC_054483.1, read as the reverse complement.
CTCCCGGCTCTTCTTCAAAATAATGGCTGTGGGATCTTTCTCATCCACCTGAGGGGGCAGACAGGGCCCCAGTTAAACGCATCATCTGAAAGATGGCACCTCAGACAGTGCAGCAATCCCTCGGCACTGCACCTCCATCTAGATTTGTAACCTGCTCAGGTGGCTGAAGTTGCTCGGGAAGAGGGAGAACACATCAGTGCCTAACCTAAGCTGGGAACAACTTTACTCATGGATCACAGACCTCAGTAAGAACAGATCAATGAAAGGCACTCATTCAGAAAGCCTTTACATAAATATGAGGATTCTCCCTCCCAAATTTACTTTGCTCAAGAAAGTGGGTCACACTGGGTAAAATCCACAAGGAGGGGAGGAGGGACCCACAAAGGCACTTCCAGTTAAACACCAGGAATGTATCAACCATCAGGCTTTATTGTTCAGAGTGAATACCAGTGAGTCCCAGTCAAATTACCATGGATCTGAGCTCAGTCTTCTATCGGGGTAATTCAAAGAAGAGTCATGCGGACTCAAAACGTTAACTCTGTTTCTCACCATGCTGAGCATTTCCAGCACTTTCTGTTTTTATTTCGGGGCAGATTCTTGTTCGTCTTTTGTGGAAGCTCGGATTGCATCTGGTGCAAGTGTGACAACAGAAAGAATTTACATTGCTCTCGAGCCCTACAAGTTGCTTTGCAGCCAATGCGCACAGCAAGCTCCCACCAGCAGCAATGCAATCAACGAGCAGATAATCTGTCTTTATTTCTGCTAGGTGAGGGATAAAAGGGGCCCAGGACACTGGGGAGAACTCCCCCGCTCCTCTTGGAAGTAAGTGACTACAGGATCTCTCAGTCCACTTAAGTGAGCAGACGGGTGTCAGGAAACCTGGTGTCCTGATCTGGTCTGGAGATATAGAGGCCAAATGATGACCTCCTATGCCTGAATGATTCTGTGACTCGACACATGGCTCCAATCCCATGACCAATATGATGGATTCTTAACTGTCTGTGGCCAAGCAAGGCACTCTGTTCGATGAAGCTGCTTCATGGGAACTCAGGATGCCCACGTTCTGGGAATGAATATTGAAGCTAAGAAACCACACCTAGGATCTTAAGTTTCATTGCCCCTGATCCATGCTGGGGTCATCAATCAAGAGATTCTGCCATACCAGTCCATGATCTCCTGACCGTTGATATCCACAGCCTTCTCTGTCACTACTGATCACCTGGTTTCACTCTGTCCCCATACTGTGATCATCTAACGTACGGGCCCAGCTCACAGAATCACTCTAGTCAGGCCGCCATTGTCACAGGGTTAGTTGTTGTATCCAGCTCTGGAGGGACATGTTTTTGGAGGGGTATCACATGACCTCCTGCCTTTAGCCACCGCACCCCCACACACCCACCATCGATCAGCCAACATATGTACCCTCGATGTGCCCCGCCTTCCACAAACCTAATTGGAAAACCATCAATCGCCTGCTTGGATCATCTGTCGGCCAGATAACCTTCCCTGCTATTCCCAATACTTTTATAACTGACGGACTGAAGCGTTCAAAGAAATGTTGGCTCATGCCAACTATGATTTCTTTTCACTGCGTTTTGCTGGGAGCTGCGTCCTGAGCAATCATCATGATTCCTGAAATCCTGGCGGCTTGGCAACCCAAGGCAGGGTTGTGAGACATTCACCTCAGTCGGCTCGAAGGCAACTTGAAGGCCCTGCTTCAAATGCAGCCCTAACATGATCCAAATGATTTAACCTGCCAATCCTTAACTCACGGAATCTTTCTGCATCTGACAGATTGGGGATTTGCGCAGCCATTGAGGATTAAAAGGCATGTTTCTACATCCTCCTATCCTCAACTCTTTCCAATTATCCCAGGAATTAAGAGGCACTTCACGATTCTGAGCATCCTCCATCTGTACTGTTTGACTATTCAGCAGGACACACTAACAGAAAGTCATTCACACAGATGCCATGCATCTTAATGAAGTATGAAAGAAGCGAGGCTCCACTTGGTTCTGCTGGCCACACACCAGCCAAGCAAGCTGGCTTCATTCTCATTGATCGTCCAATAATAATGGAGAGTTTGCATTGGGCAGCTTTTTAAAAAAAAAAATCTTGTTTTTCTGGCCAAATGCTCCTGCAGTTCCTGTAAGATGAAAAGTGAAGAAACGCAATGAATTGAAGCTCCAGATGTGACAATGACACAGACTGCCAAATAGTTTGCCTGGGATGCTGTGTTCCCTCAGCTGTTCACTTGCCCAACTGGCATGAATGTTGGTCAGAATCTTCGTGCCGGAAGCAAACAGCAGTGGGTCGACAGGGACCTTTTCTGTCACCATGTCCTGAACGGGCCCCCGCCAAACACATCAGCCCTGAGCGACCTTGCCGGTTCCTAGCCAACCCTACCCACTCTAAAACTGAGTCCCCCCCCCCCGGACATTCCCCATTTCTGTATTTGGTGGACCTGCAGCGGTTCCAAGGAATGGCTTCTGCCACACAGCCCGAGCAGAACGCCCAGACCCGATGAGGTTGGGAACGGAGGTGGATGGAGCGCGACGGGTGTGCTGAGTTCCCAGCCCCACTTCCAGTATCAGGTTCGGGGCCGGTTAGGCTGGATAAGAGCCTTAACAAAAACAGAATTACCTGGAAAAACTCAGCAGGTCCGGCAGCATCGGCGGAGAAGAAAAGAGTTGACGTTTCGAGTCCTCATGACCCTTCGACAGATTTCCAGCATCCGCAGTTTTTTTGTTTTTATATATGGATAAGAGCCTTGTTCATCAGGTGGGGGGAAGGAGGGATTTTCCAGTTTTCTCATATGATGTGGGTGGGGGGGAACATTTTAACTGCCTGGATGTGTACACCCGGGGGCAGGGCAGGGGATTGAGGGTGGGGGACATTGCCCCAGGCAGGCCTAATGAGGGCTACAGTAAAGGTTGTCATGGAGAGGGATTCCCCAATATCCCCCCCACCATGGTGGCCTGGCTGCTTTCTCTATTTTTAATTATATTTTTCAAAATGTCGATGAGAGAGCGCCTTCGTGTGGAAGCGCCCTCTCGGTGACTGACCCTCTCAGGCAGACTGCTGTTCCTCTGAAGCTGGCTGACCTCTGATTGGCTATCTAGCTACAAGAGTCCACAGCCATTAGTTGAACAGGAAGCCTGTCACCGTGCTAATTAAGAGGGGAGGCGATGATGTAGTGGTATTGTCGCTGGACTAGTATTCCAGAGACCCAGGGTAATGCCCTGGGGACCTGGGTTCAAATCCTGCTCCGGCAGATGGTGGAATTTGAATTTAATAAAAATCTGGAATTAAAAGTCTAATGGTGACCATGAAACCAATGTCGCTTGTCATAAAAACCCATCTGGTTCACTAATGTCCTTCAGGGAGGGAAATCTGCTGTTCTTACCTGGGCTGCCCTACATGTGACTCCAGACCCACAGCAATGTGGTTGACTCTTAACTGTCCCCTGAAATGGCCTAGCAAGCCATTCAGTTGTAACAAAAAAGGAATGAAACCAGACAGACCACCTGGCATCGACCTAGGCACTGGAAATGACAACGGCAATTTCAGCCCTGTCGATCCTGCAAAGCCCTCCTTACTAACATCTGGGGGCTAGTGCCAAAATTGGGAGAGCTATGTCCCAGACTCCACCATCACTATCCCTGGGTATGTCCCGTCCCACTGGCAGGACAGACCCAGCAGAAATGGCGGCACAGTGGTAAACAGTCGGGAGGGAGTTGCCTTGGGAGTCCTCAACATCAACTCAGGACCCCATGAAGTCTCATGGCATCAGGTGAAGGTCAGGTCAAACATGGGCAAGGTCAAACCTCCAGCTGATTACCACGTACCGGCCTCCCTCAGCTGATGAATCAGTGCTCTTCCATGTTGAACATCACTTAGAGCAAGTACTGAGGGTGGCAAGGACACAGAATGTACGCTGGGGACTTCAATGCCCATCACCAAGAGTGGCTCGATAGCACTACTACTGACCAAACTTGCCGAGTCCTAAATGACATAGCTGCTAGACTGGGTCTGCAGCAGGTGGTGAGGGAAAAACATACTTGACCTCATCCTCACCAACCTGCCTGCCGCAGATGCATCTGTCCATGACAGTATCGGTAGGAGTGACCACCGTATAGTCATTGTGGAGATGAAGTCCCGCCTTCAGATTGACAGTACACTCCATCGTGTTGTGTGGCACTACCACTGTGCTAAATGGGATAGACTTCAAACAGATCGAGCAACTCAAGACTGGGCATCCATGAGGCGCTGTGGGCCATCAGCAGCAGCAGAATTGTACTCAAACATAATCTGTAACCTCATGGCCCAGCATATCCCCCAATCTACCATTACCATCAAGACAGGGGATCAACACTGGCTCAATGAAGGGTGCAGGAGGGTATGCCAGGAGCAGCACCAGGCATACCTAAAAATGAGGTGTCACCTGGTGAAGCTATAACACAGGACTACTTGCGTGCCAAACAGTATAAGCAGCAAGTGATAGACAGAGCTAAACAATCCCACAACCAATGGATCAGATCTAAGCTCTGCAGTCCTGCCACATCCAGTCGTGAATGGTGGTGGACACTTAATCAATTCACTGGAGGAGAAGGCTCCACATATATCCCCATCCTCAATGATGGAGGAGCCCAGCACATCAGTGCAAAAGACAAGTCTGAAGCATTTGCTACAATCTTCAGCCAGAAGTGCCGAGTGAATGATCCATCTCGGCCTCCTCCGGAGGTCCCCAGCATCACAGATGCCAGTCTTTAACCAACTCAATTCAATTCACTCCATGTGATATCAAGAAACGGCTGAAGACACTGGATACTGCAAAGTCTATGGGCCCTGACAATATTCCAGCAATAGCACTGAAGACTTGTGCTCCAGAACTTGCTGCGCCCCTAGCTAAGCTGTTCCAGTACAGCTACAACACTGGCATCTCCCTGGCTATGTGGAAAATTGCCCAGGTATGTCCTGTATACAAAAAGCAGGACAAATCCAACCTGGCCAATTACCACCCCATCAGTCTACTGTCAATCATCAGTAAAATAATGGAAGGGGTCATCAACTTTGTTATCAAGCGGCTCTTGCTTAGCAATAACCTGCTCACTGATGCCCAACTTGGGTTCCGCTAGGGCCACTCAGCTTCTGACCTCATGACAGCTTTGGTTCAAACATGGACAAAAGATCCGAACTCCCAAAGTGAGGGGAGAATGACTGCCCTTGACATTAAGGCAGCTTTTGACCGAGTGTGGCGTCAAGGAGCCCTAGCAAAACTGGAGTCAATGGGAATCTGGGAAAACTCTCCGCAGGTTGGAGTCATACCTAGCACAAAAGAAGATGGCTGTAGCTGTTGGAGGTCAGTCATCACAGCTCCAGGACATCACTGTAGGAGTTCCTCAGAGTAATGTCCTCGGCCCAACCATCTTCAGCAGCTTCATCTATGACCTTCCTTCTATCATAAGGTCAGAAGTGGGGATGTTCGCTGATGATTGAACAGTTTTCAGCACCATTCGTGACTCCTCAGATACTGAAGCAGCCCATGTCCAAATGCAGCAAGACTTGGACAATATCCAGGCTTGGGCTGACAAGCGGCAAGTGACATTCGTGCCACACAAGTATCAGGCAATGACCATCTCCAACAAGAGAGAATCCAACCATCACTTCTTGATGTTCAATGGTATTACCATCACTGAATCCCCCACTATCAACATCCTGAGGGTTACCATTGACCAGAAACTGAACTGGACTAGCCATATAAATATTGTGGCTACAAGAGCAGGTCAGAGACTAGGAATCCTGAACGAGTAACTCACCTCCTGATTCTTCAAAGCCTTTCCACCATGTACAAGGCACGAGTCACGTGTGTGATGGAATACTCCCCACTTGCCTGGATGAGCGCAGTTCCTACAAAGCTGAAGAAGCTGGACACTGTCCAGGACAAAGCAGCCCGCTTGATCGGCACCACATTCATAAACATTCACTACCTCCACCACCGATGCATAGTAGCAGCACTGTGTACCATCTACAAGATGCACTGCAGAAACTCACCAAGGCTCCTTAGACAATACCTTCCAAACCTACGACCACTACCATCTGGAAGGACTAGGGCAGCAGATAAATGGGAACACCACCACCTGGAAGATCCCCTCCAAGTCACTCACCATCCTGACTTGGAAATATATCACCGTTCCTTCACTGTCGCTGCGTCAAAATCCTGGAACTCCCTTCCTAACAGCACTGTCTGTGTGGCTACAGCACATGGACTGCAGCGGTTCAAGAAGGCAGCTCATCACCACCTTCTCAAAGGCAACCAGAGATGGGCAATAAATGCTGGCCCAGCCAGCGAAGCCCACATCCCGTGAATGAATTTTTTTTAAAAAGGGGTCCCCCCATGAAAATCCCAGATGTTGACTGTTTTTCCCGGGATGGAAGGATTGGTGTTGGGAGGGGAGGGTCAGGATCCAGAAACCATCCCAACTCCTGTTCCCCACCACCTGTGAAAATTGAGCCCCAAGTTGCGGAGTGAGAGGTTGGGGAGAGCAAGGTTGGAGGAAGAGTACTGCCCATGAGCTGAGCAGTCTCCTGTCTACTCTACTCACTGCATGAGCGAAAGGGAATCTCTTTCAAAGCAGAATTTCACTGAGATCCCAAAAGTTCATGTAACTATGAGCAGCTTCTCAGTGCAACCCCCTCCTGTCCTTCAGCTTAAGAGCCCAACACTGCTGCGATTCTCTTGACCAAGAATTACATAGATTTATACAACTGGCCATTCAGCCCATCAGCTCCATGCTGGTGTTTATGTTCCAAACATGCCCCCTCTTCATCTCACCCTAACAGCATATCCTTCTGCTCCCTTCTCCCTCATGTGTTTATCTAGCTTCCCTTCAAATGCATCTATACTATTCACCTCCACTCCATGTGACAGCGAGTTCCACATTCTCACCACTCTCAAGGTGAAGAAGTTTCTCCTGAATTCCCCATTTATTATTGACTATCTTATATTGAGGGAGTATTGTTGAGTCCTTTTAGCTGGCTACCGTTTGAGCGAGATCTACATCCACAGTTTCTCGCCCTTTTGGAACCGACTGCTCAACTTATGCTCATCAACAGCAATGGGTGGAAACCATTTGATGGACGAACATCAGTAAGGGAATACTGTGACAGCTGGCGAGCAGAGCAGCTGCAGTGTTCAGCCTTTTTGTAGCAATGTCTGGCTGAGTAATTGTGGTCGGTAATTCTAGAATTCTGAACCATCACCTTTGGGAATCAAGAGTTTTGTTGTGGAGTTTTTCAGGTATTCACATCCCTCCTGAAATGAAGAAAGGTGAGAGGAGAGGCCCGTCGCTTGTCCCACGGTTGAATGAAGCAGTGTTGGTGAATTGAACAGCCTGTTCGTCTGTCCCGCTTTCCTGCTCTCCACTTAACCTCGCTTCTCAATCCAGCTGTGAGGTGGTTGACCCAGGGCAGCCATTTGCTCCTCACGGCTGTCAGGTATTCGAACGCCTCGTCCCTCCACCCTTAAAAGGATTGGTGAGCAATCAGGGATGAGAGAAGGGCACAATCCTGGATTTCTGATTGATGCACACTGCTACCTGCCACAGAGTCCCAGGGAACCAGCCCTAGCAAAGTCAAGAAAATAGCTTCCCAGAGAAAGAGGGGTTTCCCAGAACACTTTCCAGCAGAGAAAAGAAGCTGGGGGTTAATGACGCTAACTTTGTCAGGAAAGAAGTTTTGCTGAAAAAGGAATCATGCCGGTGCTTTTCCTCTACAATCATCAGGACATAGCAAGAAGTCTGAAGAGTTGGAGCACATGAAATACAAGGGACAGCAGTAACATAGATCTGAAATTGGCTGAGTGACAGGAAACAGAGTAGTGGTGAATAGGTGTTTTTCAGACTGGAGGAAGGTTTATTGAGGGATTTCCCCAGGGCTGGTGTTGGGACCTCTGCTGCTCTTGATCTATATTAATGACCTAGACCTTAGTGGACAGGAGACAATTTCAAAATTTGCAGGCGATACAAAACTTGGAGGCATTGTGAGCTGTGAGGAGGATAGTGTAGAACTTCAGGAGGACATTGACAGGTTGATAGAACAGGCAGATAGGTTACAGATGGAATTTAATGCAGAGAAATGTGAAGTGATTCATTTTGGCAGGAAAAATACGGAGAGACAATATAAAACAAAAAGTACAATTCTAAAGGGGGTGCAGGAGCAGAGGGACCTGTGTGTATATGTGCATAAGTCATCGAAGGTGGCTGGACAGGCTGATAGAATGGTTAATAAGATAGAACAATAACGCCTCCACAGCACACAGAGCTGTGCAGAGTAGGGATGTCGTGTGGACAGAGAGATGGAGAGGTGGACATATACATACAGAAGACAGGAGGTGTATTGTTCTATCTTATTAACCACACAGTATCCTGGGCTTTATTAATAGGGGTATAGAGTACAAGAGCAAGGAGGTTATGTTAAACTTGTATAAAACACTGGTTTGGCCTCAGCTGGAGTATTGCGTCCAGTTCTGGGCGCCACACAAAATGGTTTCTGGGACAAGGATCAGTTATGTAGATCGATTGGAGAAGTTGGGACTGTTTTCCTTAGAGAAAAGAAGGTTGAAATCATGAGGGGTCTGGACAGAGTTGATAGGGAGAAACTGTTCCTATTGGTGGAAGGATCGCAAACCGGAGGCCACAGATTTAAGGTGAATGGCAAAAGAAGCAATGGTGACATGAGAAACTTGCAGCAAGTGGCTTTGATCTGAAATAGGTGGTGGAGGCAGGTTCAATCGAGGTTTTCAAAAGAGAATCGGACCATTAACTGAAATGAAAATATTTGCAGGATTGCAGAGAAAGGCAGAGGAGTGAGATGAGGTGTGTTGCTCTTACAAAGGGCCAGCACAGACACAATGGGCTGAATGGCCTCCTCCTGTGCTTTAAGCATTCTGTGATCCCAGAAAAGATGTGGTTGTTGTATGATCTTTGGTGCCTTTTTTTAAATGGGGTTGGTGGAGCTTTTTTCCTGCTGATTGCTGTCTCCTCAGTTCTGGAACTACCCTTGGAAATCTTTTTCCCAATGTTTCTGCATATTTTCTAAAATGTGGGGATGAGAACTGTGCACAGCACACTCAGCTATGCAGAATAGGGATAGTATGTGGACAGAGAGATGGAGAGGTGGACACATATGTACAGAAGACAGGAGGTGTTATTGTTCTATTTTTGCACCTTTCCCTTTGACCAGGAGATCTCAAGTTGTTACTCAATCCATCTGAACTGTGCAATTTGGGTTCAGTGTAATGGCTTGAGGTTACTCCCATTCTTGTAGTTCAGACAGTACCAGTCACTTCTGGCATGTTTCTGCAAATAGATATAAATCCTAATATCGATCAGTTTTTATCTTGCCAATAAGACCGAATCCTCATGGGCAGAATCTTTGTATCTCTCTCTCTGTGAGCATTTAGTAATAGCGTTCCATCCTATGAGTCTGAAAGTTCAGGGCTCGATTCCTGCTCCGGACAGCCTTGGCCAGTGGAGACCAGAATGCAGAGCGGTTCAGAATTCTGGGGTGGCATCCATTGGCATTCATGTATCTCAGATTCATGTACTGTAAGAACAACCCCCAACCGACTGGCCTAAAGATGGTTAGAGCCATGAATGGAATGTTCAGATTCTAAATCCGCCTGCAATCCTCCCACAACTTCCTGCTCCAAGAGAGGAGAATGACATCCTTCTCCTGTCTGTACCGACGAGCTGGCGACACACCCTCCCTGAGTGTGAACGGCTACAGACTGCTCTCCACATTAGAAAAGGCTGCAGAGGCACTCAGGAAGGTGTAAGAGAGCTTTACAAGGATGTTGCCACAGAGAGTCCAACCACCAGGAGAGATTCAACAGCCTGGGACCCTGGTAACTAGAGAAGGGAAGGCTGAGAGGAGATTAATGGAGTTCTTAAAAACCATGGAGATTATAGATGTTCCCATGTGTAGAGGATTCCAAAGCAAGGGCTCTTAAATATAGAGTAGTCACTGAATTGAGAAGTGAGGAGAAACTCCTTTACCCGGAGAGTGGTGAGAATGTGGAACTCGCTCCCACAGTGAGTGGTTGAGGTGAATAATCTACATACATTTCAGAGGAAGCTGGATAAACATATGATGGAGAAAGGAATAGAAGGATGTGTGAATGGGGTGAGATGAAGTTGGGGTGGGAGGACGCTCATGTGGAGCATAAACACTAGCATGTAGCAGATGGGCTGAATGGTCTGTTTCTGCGTTTGTAAACTCAATGTCATCCTTTGGCTGAAACTCGGCTGTTATCCATTGCTCGTAGAGCTATGTAATTTCTCCAGTTGGATTCCGTATAACAGACACCAAATCTTCAACAAATTCAATTGTCCAGGAAACTCCCAAAAAAAACACAGGCACCAAGTGAGTGATTGGAATTTGTTGACACTAGGGAAAAGCTTTAGGTTCGTAGCCTGAGTTGTTCCGCAATATGAAAAAGTAACCTGTTGATTAGAAAGGTCAGTATGAAATTTGTGAAAACATGATCCTTTCAGTCACTGGACATGATACCCTTCAGCACCCTAACAGTAGTATTGTTCCTGCATATTCCTTCTTATTGTCTTCCTTTTTCCATTATCCAAGGCTTTCCTGAGGCACATTGGAAGAGAAAGCAGTTTATCTGATTGATGCAATCTGCGATTTGGAAAGAGTCCAGCCCACATTATCTTTTGTTTGCTCTCTTCAACCAGATGGCTAGACATTTCTCAATTTTTTTTAAATTGCATTTCCCCAAAGCCCTGGTTATGAATAACGGCATTGGCTAAAAGCAAAAACAGAGGGGCTGAAACCCTAAACCCCCATGAGAATCTCCAACCAGGAACCTCGGGGGGGCGGGGGGAGTCCTCCAATCAAGGTGTTTCAAACAAGAGAAGCATTCGACCGAGCAGCGATGGAGAAGCCACAGAAAGTGGATGGAAATGCAGAATCATTTTCCAACTTCGATGTGGATTCTGCAAGTCAAACTGAGCCTTCAAGACTGAGATTGATGAATATTGAACAAGGGTATTTAGAATGCGGTTAAGATGCACGTTAATCATGGTCTGACTGGTAGCCGTCTTGATGGGCTGAGTGGCCTCATCCTTTTCTTAATGTTGCTATGTCCCTGGAAAATAATTGGGGTGGGGGAATAAGAAGCGGGGGCACTTCAGCAACCAAATCTGCGTCAAAACTTAACAATGGGGATGGGTGGTAGGGCGGAGGGGGTGGGGGAATAACCAAAACCAGGGTTCAAGCAATCTGGTTTGATGCCCCCTAAACAAGGGCAGTTGTGGATGGGCAATAGATGCTGGCCTAGCCAGCAATGCCCACATCCCGTGAACGAATAATAAAAAAAAACTGCATCAGTTTATGGTTGGGTGGCAGTTAATATCAGATCTTTGACTCCTGGAGTCTAACCCCAGCCTCGTCTCACCTCATTTGTGCATTCTAGTAAAATCTAACTCCTCTGTGCTGAAGATGATTATCCTTTACAAGTGCTACCCTGTCAGAGGTGGTGTCTTTTGAATGAGACGTCGAACTGAGACCCCACTTAGATTCTTTGGCCACCATTAGGAAAAGAGTAACAGAGTTCTCCCTCGTGCCCTGGGACTGGTATCTCTCAACCGCCATCACTAAACTGAAGATCAGGTCACCGTCACATTGTGGGATCTTGCTGTGCACAAATTGGTTGCCGCATTTCCTACATTACAGCAGTCCTAACACTTCAATAAGTATTTCACTGACTGTAAAACACTTCTGGGACATCTTGAACTGCGGCAAGGTGCTTGAGAAATGCACCTCTTTCTTCGTATTCTGGTAGCAAGGGGTTCAGTGGAAATCTGAGACACCCACACACCTGCCTGTTGGAGGACAGTTGCTCACTGCACTGAGTACCAGGTGTGGTGGCTGAGCTCTAGCTGAAGCTGGGCGAAGGATGAATGGTTCTTCCCCCCAGTGAACAAGCTCCTTCAATAAGACTTCAATGCAGACAGTGGAAACCCTGTGTAACTCAAAAGGTCTGTGGCTTTGGGGAATCAGCAGTTCTGATTGTACTTAAGCCAGCCATCGGCACATCAAAGAGATCAGCATCAAAGCTCGGGTACTACAGAGATGTATCATCGGTACAGACACCGAGCTGACAACAGCTGCTGAGATAGGATATCTCCATTCTGAGGGAAAAGAAAGCTCTTGTATTCTTGAATAGAAACAACAGCGATGTAGACTGGCTGCACAATAGCATCTTTACACAGTTCAGAAGGTGTCAGGTATCCTAGTACATTTTCAACACATTGACATGTGATGTCTTTTTAAACTGTTAACACTTCACTGCACCCAAAGGCTCCTGTACATCAGGAGCAAGATACATGTGACGCAGAGTACAAGAAAGATTTAAATTGGAAAGGAACAAGAGAGATCCACCATCTTGGCCCAGGCAGCATCAGCCTTAAGACAACCGTCATCTCAAAGTATCCCAGAATGATGGATTGGAATTACCTTCTCTGGAGGAAAGCAAACGGCAGCAAACAACCTGATAACACAAACTCAAAGAACAGGGGAGCTCTCCCTCATGTCCCAGCTCAATATTCATCCCTTAACCTACACCTAAAATAGGTTATCTGGTCATTATCACACAGCTGTTTGTGGGATCCTCCTGTGTGCAAATTGACTGCTATGTTTCCCACATTACAACCATGATGATACTTCCAAAATTACCTCATTGGCTGTGAAGTGTCCTGGGGTGTCCTGAGGTTGTTAAAAGCAAAAATAGATATCCAGATACATTCATAATTTCTTTGGACGACCAGCCACTATTGTGATCTAGACAAACGTGCTCGCCAATTTGTGCACAGCAAGATTCCACGAGTTCAGCAAATGACTAAACAATCTGAAGACTTTCTGGTCTTTGAATCATGCCTTAGGGTATTTAGTGGCCATTTGAACAGACCCACAGGAACCCTGTTTCATGTCTTATCCACAGAATTACACCTTACAGCAACCAATTCTCCCTCAGCATTACATCCAAGAGCTCACCTGGACTCTGTGTTTAAGTTCTCGAGTGGGTTTGAACCTTCTACCTCAGAGGTGAGAGTGGCACCACCTCTCAAACCTGATCAAACAGAGAGGCTGAGGAAGAACCCACGTGAAACTGGAGAGTAGAGCACAAATGAAGTCTTACTGCAGTGACTGAGAAGATTGGTTTGGCTATGAAAATGATCCTTGTTCTTTCTCTCTCTCTCTCTCTCTCTCTCTAGGTCCACCAGTAGCAGCTGCTGTGCGAGCACATTTTGAGGATTGTCCTGTCAGTCACCAAAACTTCTGTTTGAATGGAAAGTGTCGGTTTTTGGTGCAAGAGTCTTCTGCAGCATGCATGTAAGTGGCTTTGTTCAGAAAATCCTTGAATAAATGAAGCATCTTTGAGGAGCAGCTGGAACATAAAAAATAGGAGCTGGAGTAGGCCAATCAGTCCCTCGAACCTGCTCAGCTCTGCCATTCCATCAGATCCTGGCTGATCTTCTGCATCAATTCTACTTTTCCCACCTAAACCCTCTGATCCTCAATTTCTTTAGCGTGTAATTATCTATCTATTTCAGTCTTGAATATACTGGTGACTCAGCATCCACAACCCTCTGGGATAGAGAATTCCAAAGATTCACAACCCTCGGAGTGAATAAATCTCTCCTCATTTAAGTTTTAAGTGGCCAACCCCTTATCCAGAGACTGCGCCCCCATGTTCTGCATTCTCCAGGCTGGGGGGAAACAGCTTCTCAGTGTCTACATTGTCAAGCTCTCTAAGAATGTTGTATCCTTCAATAAGATCAGCTCTCATTCTTCAAAACTCCAAAGAATATAGGCCCAGTTTACTCAGTCTCTCCTGTTAGGACTCTCACATTCAGAATCAATCTCGTGATTCTTCATCGTACCTCTTCCAACAAAAGTATATCCTTCCCTAGCTAAGGAGACAAAAACTGCACAGTATTCCAGGTGTGGTCTCAATAAATCCCTGTGCAACTGTAGCAAGACTTCTTTATTCCTGTACTCCAATCTCCTCGCAAGAAAGACCAATATGCCATTCGCCTTCCTAATTGCTTGCTGTGTGTCACAAGGACAGCTAGATCCCTCTGTACACCAACATTTACCCCTCTTTCTCCCACTTTTTCTCCGTAGCTCTGCAAAATTCACTCCTCCACTTCCCTTTTGAAAACCACAATTGAACCTGTCTCCCCCACACTCCCAGGCAGAGCATTCCAGATCCGAACCACTTGTTGCCTGAAAGAGGTTTTCCCTCATGTCACCATTGCTTCTTTTTGCCAATGACCTTCAAATGTGTGTCCTCTGGTTCTTGATCTTTCCGTCAGTGGGACCAGTTTCTCCCGATCGGCTCTATCCAGACCACAGGTGTGAAAATTGCTTCCTTGTGTCTGGCTCACATTGGCTGGGTTACTCACTGAAGCAACTTTGGGAGGCGTAAGCCTTCTGCTCAGGTGACTTCACTGTGGTTCTGTTGAGACGCTGCAGTGGGAAATGAAGAAGCCATAACTGTTGGTCAACCAATTCCTCCCCCCCAACCCCCCCATTACAGTGAGTGACTCAGCAAGCAAATCTAAACCAAACAGAAATGAAATGTAGAGAGACTAGAAAAGCTGGAAGGTTGTCTACAATTCTCAGAGCCAGATTTTTTTAGAAGGATTTGAAGACCTTGGATGGAGTACACAAGAGATCTGGCAGAGTGGTTCCAGGAATGAGGGCCCTGAGTTGTTACTTGGAGAGGCTGGGATTGTTCTCCTTAGAGCAGAGAAGGTTAAGGGGAGATTTAACAGAGGTGTTTACAATCACAAAGGGCTTTGATAGGTAGACAGGGAGAAATAGGAATTAAGATCATTTGCAAAGGAATCGGAGGGAGTTGAGATTGTTTTTGGATCTGTTCTGCACTTGTCGAGAAGGTAGAAGCAGATTTGGTCGTAACTCTGAAAGGGAATTGGAAAAGGGAAGATTTGCTGGGCTCTGGGGAATCAGCAAGATGGAGTGGCAGGCTGGATTAATTGTATGGCTGTTTTCAAGATCCAGACAGGCCAGATGGGCTGAATGGCCTCCTGCTGTGCTATGTAATTGTATCATCTGGCGAGTGTCTTTTACAAATCAAACGTTTGTTTTGCAGCTGTCGCTCTGGCTACATCGGCATCCGATGTGAACATGCTGATCTGCTCGCTGTGGTGGCCATCAAACAGAAACAGCAAGCCATTGCTACCTTAGTGGTGGTGTCGGTCATTGTATCAGTCCTCCTGATCGCAGCTTGTGTCTTACTACAG
This sequence comes from Carcharodon carcharias, assembly GCF_017639515.1. NCBI lineage: Eukaryota > Metazoa > Chordata > Chondrichthyes > Lamniformes > Lamnidae > Carcharodon > Carcharodon carcharias. The sequence goes on along the minus strand of NC_054483.1, from coordinate 27,344,166 downwards.
TAAGTTCTGTCTGCAGAATGGGGTTGTGGCAGTGGTCAGATTCCTCCAGGGACTTGTCAGAACTGAAGAGCTGATCTGAAAACAAGATGGTTTCACTAAACCCCTCCAGAGGTTTTATTGGTTTCCTTACTCTCTCAAATCTAGCAAGGAAATGGGTAGAAAGAGAGGAAGTCAGTGGTCCAGCAGAGCGATGCTTGAAGCAAGCAAATCTCTGCTTTTGAGGCCACGCGCTCTGGCTTTCAGTGTATCAAAACTCAATCAGTGAATCGGATGGCCAGAACTCCCCAAGATGCACCTCTTCCGGGTGCGCTCATGACAAGCAAGCCCCCAGCGCGCAGAATCACCCCAAATTGTCCCTGTGTATGATACAGCACATAAGCTGGTGAAGAGGTCAGTCCTTGACTATAACATTACCCACTCAATAACAGTAAATTATATTTATATAGCACCTATAACATAGTGAAAACAGCCCAAGGTGCTTCATAGGACCTTAATCAGGCAAAAATTGACCTCAGGCCATATACTGGAAGGAAACCTAAGGACAGCTTGGTGAAAGAGGTTGGCTTTAAGGAGGGACTCAAAGGAGGAGAGAGAGCGGCCAAGAGGTTTTAGGGAGGGAATTCCAGAGTTTGAGATCTAGATAGCTGAAGACATGGACGTCAGCACGAACAATTCAAGAAGGAGAGAATGACTGAGCACCATTCTAAGTCCAGTTAAAGAGGATGCCTTCAACAATAAAACATTGAAACATGTGGCCCCAAGCGTCCCATGTGAATGTTTCTCCTCCACATGAGCAGCAATCCTCAACATCTGAATCTATAAAAAAATCTCTGTCGCCCGGAGTTTGGATTCAATCTGAAATGTAATGTTGCATTGTGCCTGTTACTGAACAAACCTGCTTCATTGAAGGATGCAGCCAAGAAGGAGACCATGAGCCTGTTCATACCAGCTCTGTGAAAGAGCTATCTAATTATCCTCATTCCTCACTGCTCCTCCCCCAAAGCCATGTCAATTGCCCCACTTAAGGTATTTATCCAATTCCCTTTTCAAGTTGCCGGTTGAATCTGCTCCCGCTGTCCTTTCATGCACAGCATTCCAGGTCAGCATAGCAACTCCCAGTGAGAAGGGAAATTCATCCCCCCCCCCGATTCTATTCTCCAGTATGCTCCTGTTGACCCCCCACAGAAGTGACATCTCTGATATCATTGTGAGTCCAATGATGCTGAGTAAGATGAGGAGCATCCAGGCGGAAGTGAGTTTGGAGTTAAAGGGAAGCCAGTCACACCAAAGTATATCACAGGAACAAGGAGGAGGCCATTCAGCTCCTCAAACCCATTTGGCCATTCAATAAAAGCATGAGTGCTGTGGATCTGAACTCCAGCTCTTGCCTTGCTTTCCATATCCTTTATCCTTGCCTTGAAAATATCCATTGATCTCAGACTTGGTGATTCATGGGTTAAAAGCCACTTATTTTTGTGGGAGAGAAGTGAAGAAGTGTTTCCTAACTTGGCTCCAGAATGGTCTGGCTCTATCTTTCAGATGTTGCCTCCTTTACCCCAGACTCACTTCACCATTGGGAAAAGATTCCTCTTTATCTACACTATCAACTCCTTTAGATAATCCTCCAAAAAGCTCAATCAAATCAATCCTGAACCTTCTATGCCCAAATATTATACAAGCCGCTTGGTGACAGTCAGCTAGGGAACTTAAATTCAATTCATTAACTAAATCTGGATTATAAAAATAGTCTCAGTAATGGTGACCATGAAACCACCTGTTTGTTGTAAAAACCCATCTGGTTCACTAACGTCCTTTAGAGAAGGAAATCTACAATCCTCACCTGGTCTGGCCTGCATGTGACTCCAGACCCACAATAATGTGGTTGACTCTTAACTGCCCTCTAAAATGGCCGAACGAGTCACTCAGTAGTTCAAGAAAGCGGCTCACCACCACCTTCTCGGGGGTAATTAGGGATGGGAAATAATCTCTAGCATTGTCAGCAGCACCCACATCCCATGATTGAATAAGTCACATCCGCCTGGTTTTACTGACCAAACTCTTTGTTTTCTCTTTCTGGTAGTTGTTGTCGGAAGCAAAGGAAGTGTGAACTATGCCGAAGGATATTTACTAAACCGGAAGCCAGCCTGCTAAAGAGTGGATCCACCGGCAATCAGGGAGACACAGGCAAGGGGAACGCCTCCACAATGACAGTGCATACTTACTGGGTTCCTGAGTTTATTCATAGCGCTGGCTCAATGGGCAGCACTCTCTCCCCTCTGAGTCAGAAAGTTGGAACCCCCGAGACTCGAGCAAAGCCCTGGCTGATGCTCTGAGTGTAGTACTGAGAGAGTGCTGCACCAGCAGAGGTGCCGTTTTTAGGATGAGATGTTAAACCGAGACCCCGGTCTGCACCCTCCTACAAGATCACATGCCTAGGGCTGATATTCACCCCTCAATCATCAGATTATCAGCTGATGGTCACCTTTCTGTTTTTGGGATCTTGCTGTGCATAAATCAGCAGCTGCATTTCCTACTTGACGACAGTGGCTGCACCTCAAAAAGTACGTCGTTGGCTGTCAAGCGCTTTGGGACATCCTGAGGCCCCTAAGAAGCGTCATGGAAATGCGGGTCTTTCTCTTTTGTTGTACTGGCCTTGTACCTGCTTGATGTCGTGTTCCCGGGGGCAGTGTCTGTTTTAACAACTCTTGGCTTTCTATTTTGGACAGGGGTGTGAAGAACGCTGCGATCTGCCAAGTGCTGGCCACTTCTGACCTCTATCCATGCATCTATCTCTGCACTGCCACAGCACTGGAACAGGCACCTGACCTCGACATTCCTGCCTTACCTGAGGGGACCTCACCTCCAGGTAGAGGGGCAACATCTACTGAGGAGCACAAAGGAAAACATTTTGTATTATGTGGGACTTTTCTTTCTTTTTTTTTGCTGTTTCTTTTTGTCGATTAATTTATAGAAATATTAATATTCATGCAGTGAAGCAAACTACTTCCTCTTGAAGAGTTACAGAATGTAAGTTAAAAAGCGTTGAAAAATACCTGTGGGATTGTTTAATTATTTAACGAGCAGAAAAGAACTCAAAATATATGTTAAACTATTTAAACTTCTGACATATGAAATAAAAGGTTTTTTTTTAATATGTATGTACCTGTCGCATGATCTGAAGTTAGGTTATGGAGTTGGTTCAAAAGGGAATTGGATGAACACTTATCAGACAACACATGAAACTAATTTGGCAGGGGGATGGGATACAGAGTGGAGGTAGAGTAGGGGGTGATACACAGCCAAATAAAAAAGAGAAACTGAGTCAGTCTGGAAGGCAGGGCAAATGTAGACCTGTTAAGACACAGGGGAATAATGCCAGGCTGGATTACATCTACTTTAACACAAGGAGTCTTACAAGTAAGACAGATGAATTGAGGGTGGTGATTACCACATGGGAATGACATTGTTGCTATCACAGAGAAACGGTTGAGGGAAGGGCAGGACTAGCAGCTCAGTATTCCAGGGTATAGGATCGGGCATGACATGGGGGGTTTGGGTGTAAAAGAGGAGGTAGCATTGCACTATTGATCAAGGAGCCAATTACTGGAGTAAGAGGGATGGCATCTTAGAAGTTCCTCAAATGAGGCCATATGGGTAGAACTTAAAAACAAAAAGGGGGCAATCACTTTTGGGAGTGTACTATAGGCCTCCAAACTGTCAGTGGGAGACAGACGAACAGATATGTAGGCAAATCTCAGAGAAGTATAAAAATAATAGGGTACTAATGGTAGGGGATTTCAACTTCCCTAGTATTAACTGGGATAGCCTTAGTGTGAAAGGCTTAGAGGGGATGGAATTCTTAAAGTGCATCCAGGAGAACTTTTTGAGCCAGCACGTAGAAGGTCCCACTGGAGAAGGGGCGATACTGGACCTAATCTTAGGGAATGAAGCCGGGCAAGTGGTAGAAGTATCAGTGGAGGAGCAATTCGGGGATAGTGACCATAACTCTGTAAAACTTAAGGTAGTTATGGGAAAGGGCAAAGGTGGACCTGAAATAAAGGTCCTGATTTGGGGGAAGGCCGATCTTCAATGTGATAAGACAGGACCTGGTCAAAATGGACTGGGAGCAGCTACTTGTAGGAAAGTCTACATCAGGCCAGTGGGAGTCATTCAAAAAGGAAATAGTGAGAGTTCAGGGCCAACATGTTCCCATAAAGGTGAAGGGTAAGATCAACAAGTCCAGGGAACCCTGGATGTCAAGGGATGTAGAGGATTGGATAAGGGAAAGAAAGGAGGCTTATGGCAGGTACAGAGGGCTGAAAACAGCAGAAGCCCTAGTGGAGTATAAAAAGTGTAGTGGGGTACTGAAAAAAAGTAATTAGAGCAAAGAGGGGGCATGGAAAACACTGGCCAAAAAACACAAGATAATGGAAAATTCCAAGGCATTTTACAAAGATATTAAGGACAAGAGGATAACCAGGGAAAGAGTAAGTCCCATTAGGGACCAAAGTGGCCATCTGTGTGTGGAGCCAGAGGACATAGGTGAGGTTTTAAATAATTACTTTTCATCTGTGTTCATGATGGAGAAGGACGATGTAGGTGTAGAAATCAGGGAGGGAGAGTGTGATATACTTGAACAACATTGAAAGGGAGGTATTAACGGTTTTAGCAGGCTTAAAAGTGCATAAATCCCCAGGCCCAAATTAGATAAATCCGAGGCTGCTATGTGAGGCAAGGGAGGAGATTTCAGGGGCTCTGACACTAATTTTGAAATCCTCTCTGGCCATAGGAGAGGTGCCAGAGGACTGGAGGACAGCGAATTATTCAAGAAGGGTAGTAGGGTTAAACGAGGGAACTATAGGCCAGTGAGTCTAACATCAGTGGTAGGGAAACTATTGGAAAAAATTCTGAGGGACAGGATTAATCTCCACGTGGAGGGGCAGGGATTAATCAGGGATAGTCAGCATGGCTTTGTCAGGGGGAGATCATGTCTAACAACTTGATTGAATTTTTCGGGGAAGTGACTAGTTGTGAAGATGAAGGTAGTGCTGTTGACGTAGTCTACCTGGACTTCAGTAAGGCTTTTGATAAGGCCCTGCATGGGAGAATAGTCAAGAAGGTAAGAGCCCATGGGATCCAGGGCAATTTGGCAAATTGGATCCAAAGTTGGCTTCATGGCAGGAGGCAGAGGGTGATGGTTGAAGATTGTTTTTGCGATTGGAAGCCTGTGATGAGTGGTGTACTGCAGGGATTGGTGCTGGGACCATTGCTGTTTGTAGTGTACATTAATGATTTAGATGTGAATATAGGAGGTATGATCAGTAAATTCGCTGATGACACAAAAATTGCTGATGTCATAAATAATGAGGAGGAAAGCCTTAGATTACAGGATGATATGGATGGGCTGGTAAGATGGGCAGAGCAGTGGCAAATGCAATTTAATCCTGAGAAGTGTTCGGTGACGCATTTTGGGAGGACTAACACAGCAAAGAATATGCAATGAATGGTAGGACCTTTGGAAGTACAGAGGTTCAGAGGAACTTTGGTGTACATGCCCATCGATGCCTGAAGGCAGCAGCACAGGCATATGGAATACTTGCCTTTATTAGCCGAGGCATACAATATAAGAGCAGGGAGGTTATGCTGGAGTTGTATAAAATGCGAGTTAAGCCACAGCTGGAGTACTGTGTGCAGTTCTGTTGCCACACTATAGGAAGGATGTGATTATACTGCAGAGGGTGCAGAGGAGATTCACCAGGATATTGCCTGGGCTGGAGCGTTTCAGCTATGAAGAGAGACTGGATAGGTGTTGTTTTCCTTAGAGCAGAGAAGGCACCTGATTGAGGTGCACAAAATTATGAGGGGCATAGATAGGGTAGATAAGAAGAAACATTTCCTCTTAGTGGTGGTGACAATAACCTGGGGGCATAGATTTAAGGTAAGGGGCAGGAGGTTTAGAGAGGATTTGAGGAAAAATGTTTTCACTCAGAGAGTGGTTGGAATCAGGAACATACTACCTGAGGGGGTGTTAGAGGCAGGAACCCTTACAGCATTTAAGAAGTATTTAGATGAGCACCCAGCAAGCCGCTAAGTTGTATCAAACTGCTACAAAGCCTCAAAGAAGAAATGAAAATGGACAGACCACCTGGCATCGACCTGGGCTCTGAAAAGGACAATGGCAATCTCAGCCCTGTCAACTCTGCAAAGTCCTCCTTACTAACATCTGGGGCTACTGCCAAAATTGGGAGAGCTGTCTCACAGACCAGTCAAGCAACAGCCTGACATCGTCATCCTCACGGAATCATACCTTACAGATAATATTCCAGACACCACCATCATCATCCCTGGGTATGTCACCGACAGGACAGACCCAGCAGAGGTGGCGTAGTGGTTTACACTCAGGAGGGAGTTTCCCTGGGAGTCCTCAACATTAACACTGGACCCCATTAATTTCAGGGCATCAGGTCAAACATGGGCAAGGAAACCTCCTGCTGATTACCATGTACCGCCCTCCCTCAGCTGATGAATCAGTGCTCCTTCATGTTGAACACCACTTGGAGGAAGCACTGAGGGGGACAATGGCACAGAATGTACTCTGGGTGGGAGACTTCAATGTCCATCACCAAGAGTGGCTCGGTAGCACCACTATTGACCAAGCTGGCCGAGTCCTAAATGACATAGCTGCTAGGCTGGGTCTGCAGCAGGTGGTGAGTGTGCCAACAAGAGGAAAAAACATACTTGACCTCATCCTCACAAACCTGCCTGCCGCAGATGCATCTGTCCATGACAGTATTGGTCAGAGTGACCACTGCACAGTCATTGTGGAGACAAAGTCCCGTCTTCACATTGAGGATACTCTCCATCGTGTTGTGTAGCACTACCACCGTGCTAAATGGGATAGATTTCGAACAGATCTAGCAACTCAAGACTGGGTATCCATGAGGTGCTGTGGGCCATCAGCAGCAGCAGAATTGTACTCGAACACAATCTGTAACCTCATGGCTTGGCATATCCCCCTCTCTACCATTACCATCAATCCAGGGGATCAACACTGGTTCAATGAAGAGTACAGGAGGGCATTCCAGAAGCAGCACCAAGTGTACCTAAAAATGAGGGGTCAACCTGGTGAAGATACAGCACAGGACTACTTGCGTGCCAAACAGCATAAGCAGCAGATAATAGAGATAAGCAATCCCACAACCAATGGATCAGATCTAAGCTCTGCAGTCCTGCCACATCCAGCCATGAATGGCGGTGGACAATTAAATAACTCACTGGAGAAGGTGACTCCACAAATATCCCCATCCTCAATGATGGGGGAGCCCAGCACATCAGTGCAAAAGACAAGGCTGAAGCATTTGCTATAAACTTCAGCCAGAGGTGCTGAGTGGATGATTCATCTCGGCCTCCTCCGGAGGTCCCCAGCATCATAGATCCCAGTCATCAGCCAATTTGATTCACTCCACGTGATATCAAGAAATGGCTGAACGCACTAGATACTGCAAAGGCTATGGGTCCTGACAATATTCCAGCAATAATACTGAAGAATTATGCTCCAGAACTTGCTGTGCCCCTAGCTAAGCTGTTCCAGTACAGCTACAACACTGGCATCTACCCGGCTGTGTGGAAAATTGCCCAGTTGCCAATTGACAAATTTAACCCAGCCAATTACAGCCCTATCAGTCTACTCTCGGTCATCAGTAAAGTAATGGAAGGGGTCATCAACAGTGCTAACAAGCGGCACTTGTTTAGCAATAACCTGCTCACTGATGCCCAGTTTGGGTTCTGCCAGGGCCACTCAGCTCCTGACCTCATTACAGCCTTGGATCAAACATGGACAAAAGAGCTGAACTCCCGAGATGAGGTGAGAGTGACTGCCCTTGACAAGAGGCAGCATTTGATGGAGTATGGCATCAAGGAGCCCTAGCAAAACTGGAGTCAATGAGAATCAGGGGGAAAACTCTCCGCAGATTGGAGTCATACCTAGCACAAAGGAAGATGGTTGTGATTGTTGTAGGCCAATCATCTCTGCAGGACATCACTGCAGAAGTTCCTCAAGGTAGCGTCCTCAGCCCAAACATCTTCAGCTGCTTCATCAATGACCTTCCTTCCATCATAAGGTCAGAAGTGGGAATGTTTGTTGATGATTGCACAATGTGCAGCACCATTTGCAACTCCTCAGATACTGAAGCAGTCCATGTCCAAATGCAGCAAGAGGTGGACAACATCCAGGCTTGGGCTGACAAGTGGCAAGTACATTCGTGCCACACAAGTGTCAGGCAATGACCATCTCCAACAAGAGACTATCCAACCATCACCCTTTGACATTCAATGGCATTACCATCATTGAATCCCCCACTATCAACATCCTGGGGGTTACCATTGACCAGAAACTGAACTGGACTAGCCATATAAGTACCGTGGCTACAAGAGCAGGTCAGAGGTTGGGAATCCTGTGACAAGTAACTCATCTCCTGACTCCCCAAAGCCTGTCCACCATCTACAAGGCACAAGTCAGGAGTGTGATGGAATACTCCCACTTGCCTGGATGAGTGCAGCTCCCACAACACTCAAGAAGCTTGACACCATCCAGGACAAAGCAGCCCGCTTGATTGGCACCACATCCCCAAACATTCACTCCCTCCACCACCGACGTACAGTAGCAGCAGTGTGTGCCATCTACAAGATTCACTGCAGGGATATGCCAAAGCTCCTTCCAAACCCCCAACCATTACCATCTAGAAGGACAGGGGCAGCAGATAGATGGGAGCACCACCATCTGGAAGTTCTCCTCCAAGTCACTCACCATCCTGACTTGGAAATATATCGCTGTTCCTTCACTGTTGCTGGGTCAATATCCTGGAATTCCCTTCCTAACAGCACCATGGGTGTGCCTACACCATATGGACTGCAGCAGTTCAAGAAGGCAGCTCACCACCACCTTCTCAAGGGCAACTAGGGATACGGCAATATATTTCTAAGTCAAGGTGCTGAGTGGCTTGGAGCGGAGCTTGCAGGTGTTGGTGTTCCCATTTATCTAATGCCCTTGTCCTTCTGGATGGTAGTGGTCATGGGTTTGGAAGGTGCTGTCTAAGGAGCCTTGGTGAATTCCTACAGTGCAACTTGTAGATGGTACACACTGCTGCTACTGTGCGTCAGCACTGGAGGGGTGAATGTTTGTGGATGAGGTGCCAATCAAGCTGGCTGCTTTGTCCTGGACGGTGTCAAGTTGTTGAGTGTTGTTGGAGCTGCACTTACCAGGCAATCTCTCTCCATTTAAATAATATTCTGCTTTTTTTATTCTCCCTCCAAAGTGAACAACCTCCGATTTTCCTAGATTATTTTTCATCTCCCAAATTTTTGCCCACTTACAGCCTATTTATATCTCACTGTATCCTCCTCACAGCTTGCTTTTCTGCCTATTTTGTATCGTCAGCAGATTTGGCTGCATATATGGTTGAGGCTCCAATAGTGATCCTTTTGACACTCCACAAATTACAGTTTGCAACCTGAAATTGTCCCATTTATCCCGACTCTCTGTTTCCTATTAGTTAGCCAATCCTCTTTCCATGCAAACAAAGCAATCCAACACTATGAGCTCTTATGTTGTACATTAATGTTTTATTTGGCACCTTATCGAATGCCTTTTGGAAATCCAAATACACTACATCTACATCTACTGTATTGACCCTGCTTGTTCCACCCTCAAAGAACTCTAAGGAACTTGTTAAACACGATTTACCTTTCACAAAACCATATTGACTCAGCTTGATTGTATTTTGCCAATGTTCTGCATTCTGCCTCATTCATAATGAATTCCAGCATTTTCTCTATGACAGGTGTTAGACTAACTGGACTGTAGTTTTCTATTTTCTGTCTCCCTCACTTCTTAAATTGAGGTGTTACTTTTGTGATTTTCCAATCTGGGACCTTTCCAAGATTTATTTGAATTTTGAAAGATTACAACCAATGCATCCACTACCTCTACAGCCATTTTCTTAAGACCTAAGGATGCAGGCCATCTGTCCCAGAGCCCTTGTCAGCCTTAGATTCCCCTAGTTTTACTCGTACTTTTTCTCTCGTGACCATGATTGTAGTCAGTTCCTCCCTCCCTTTTACCCTGTGATTTTCTACTATTCTTGGGATTGTTTTGTGTCTTCCACTGTGAAGACAGATACAAAATATTTGTGGAAAGTCACTGCCATTTTCTTGTTCCTATTATTAAACCTCCAGTCTCACCCTCCAAGAAACCAATGCTCATTTTAGCTACTCTCTTCCTTTTTTATCCACTTGATGAAGCTTTTACTGTCTGTTATTATGTTTCAAGCTAGTTTTCTTTCATACTCCAATTGTTTCCTTTTTTTAAGTCATCCTTTGCTGGTATCTGAAGATTCCCAAACTCCAGGCCGACCACTAATTTTCCCAGTATGAAGGAACATCTTGAAGGAAGAGAGAGGGGCAGAGAGGTCTGGGGGCAGGAATTTCAGACCTCAGGCCCCAGGCGCAACCACCAGTGGTGGAATGATGGAAATTGGGCTGTGCAAGAGCCAAAATTGTCAAGAGGAGGATTGTAGTGCTGTAAGCGATTCAATTATATATTATAAGCAGTTGTTAATGAGGTTTATTCCCATATAATTTTGATTTATCTTTACCTGATACTAAAAGGACTTGATTTCCTCATCTTAAAAAAGGTTCTCAGTTTAAAATCAGTCCAAAAACAGAAATCGTTCTTGTTGACTTCAATGTGTATCTACTTAATACATTGAATTATTCATTATATTTGATTAAAATGAGGCACAAAGAGGCAAGATAAGGATATCTGGTGCTCAATAATGTCATTTAATCTGAAGAGCTCTGATTCAATCAAATCCAGAATCACGGTGGATGAATGAGAATGCCAATTCTCTTTAGTTAAACCCTGTTTTGGAATAATTTATTTTGTGGTTAAATTTGCAAAGGGATAACTTTCCACATTGGAAGACTGACTAACTGTGGAAATGTATTGCTACCTGTCAATTTGATAGTGGAGAGGAAATGCGTGTTACACTTCAGCCCCAATTATTTATATTCCAGCCTTTGTAAATCAGAATTGAATGGATCTTGTAACAATTAACATCTGCTGCAAACCTTGATGTCCTCACTGTTTGATAGCACTCTGTCCTAAAGAGTGTCTTTTCACAATTTGGGAATGAACGACAGCTCATGGCTTGGCCATCTGATTTTTTTTTGAATTCTCAGGATGTGGGCATGATCCGCCCTTATTTTCCATCCTCGGTTGCGCTGAGTTCAACGGCCTTGGACCGCCTCCCCTGAGAACAGTGGTCATGGGTTTGATACGAAGCCACTTCAGAGGGCTGTTTAGAGACAAGCACTTTTGGTGTGGGATTGGTGCCAGATGTAACCCCAGGTCAGGTTAGGATGGCAGATCTCCTCCCCTCAAGGACATCAGTGAATCGGCCGTTTTTTTTGTTCTGATAAACCAGCAGCTTTGTGGTCACTTTTGCAGAAATTGCACAACCGCTCTGTGAGCAGACCACATCAGGAATGGGGGGGGGTGGTGGGGGGGGGGGGGGGGGGCGGTGGGGGGGGGGCTGGGGGGCGGAGTTGGTGTGGGTGGTGGGTGGTGGGTGTGGTAGCTCAGAGTGAATCAGCAGCAAGCAAGGAGCAGGAGACTCATGATTTTCCAGCTGGATGCTGTAAGCTTGAGCACGGCTCTGGCCCCCATCAAACTTTAACAGCTGGAACCTTCTAACCACTGGGGCAGAACTCTGATCACACAAACTCATTGGGAATTCTTTTTCCATTATCATTGCTGGACAACAGCTTACTGCCAAACCCGAGGTCCCTCTGCCGACTTGTGTCAGGGTAAGAATGCACTTGACCTTATTTGTCCATCATGCCTTGGGAACATCTCACAGCCATTGTACACACCTGTAACATAGCAAGATCCCATGAATTAAACTGGGTTTCGATACAATGAAGGAGACATGTTGACCAGGAGATTCAAAGAGAACCACAGGATGATTGATGCCCATCTGATTGCAAGACAGCTCCAAATGGAATGCCCCTTCAAGAAAGCAGCATCACTTCAGTAATAACTAGGCAGTTTAGAAAATAGACTGGATTCTTGGTGTGGTGAAACAAAAAAAGTACACAAAACAAGGAAGTTGTTCTAATTTTTTTATGAAACACTGGTTCAGCCTCAGTGGGAGTATTGCATTCAATTCTAGGCACCACACTTTAGACAGGATGTCACAGCCTTGGAGTGGGTGCCTTGTAGATGGTGGAGAGGCTTTGGCGAGTCAGTAGGTAGTTACTCACTGCAGTATACCCATCTTCTGACCTGCTCTATTGAGCATCTGCCCCTGTGCAGGATGTTGATCGTGGAGAGATTCAGTGATGGGAATGCCTTTGAGAAATCATTGGCTGCTCAGTAGGATTCCATTTCTGACACTCTCACTCAGCAAGAACTGAATTTGAATACCTGGGGAAATATGGGCTGTGAGCACCCAAACTTCTGTTAAGGTCATGCTCCATGTTGGGAGAAGAACTTAAGCAGCCAAAGGCTTTGATCCAAATGTAAGGCAAACCAACGTGATGACTTGTCTGTAATTTGAGCTTGTACCCATCCAGGAATCGATGCAGAGATTTTCAATGGTGGCACAGAAAGAAGGGAAGAGGAGATTTCATAAAAACACTTCAAAATTCCGAAAGGTTTTCATTGGGTAAATAGACAATGGATCAAGATTGACTTGGATTTATAGAACTCCTTTCATGTCTGTAACTTAAAAATGCAGCATTGCTCTCAGTCTGTGTATGTGCAAGATCTTCGAGACCTGTAGGGAGGTGAAGTTCTGCTCTCAACACCAAGCTAAGTCCAATTTTCAGAACATATTACATAATATTTCCAAGAAGCTTCACAGGGGCGTAATCAAACACAATTTAACACTGGGCCACATAATTCTGAGGTGCAGAGGGACCTAGGTGTTCTAGTACATGAGTCACAAACAGTTAGTATGCAGGTACAGCAAGTAATTAAGAAGGCTAATGGAATGCTATCCTTTATGAGAGGGATTGAACATAAAAGTAAGGATGTTATGCTTCAGTTATACAGGGCATTGGTGAGACAGCATCTCGAATTCTGTGTGCAGTTTTGGTCTCCTTATTTAAGGAAGGGTGTAAATGCATAGGAGACAGTTCAGAGGAGGTTTACTAGGTTGATACCTGGAATGAGTGGGTTGTCTTATGAGGAAAAGTTGGATAGACTGGGCTTGTTTCCACTGAAATTTAGAAGAGTGAGGGGTGATTTGATTGAAGTATATAAGATCCTGAACGGCCTTGACAAGAAAGGATGTTTCCCCTTGTGGGTGAGTCCAGAACTATTAAAGTTTTAAAATAAGGGGTAGCCCTTTTAGGACAGAAATGAGGAGAAATTTTTTCTCTCAGAGGTTTGTGTGACTTTGGAACTCTCTGCCTGAGAAGGTGGTGGAGGCGGGGTCAGTGAATATTTTTAAGGCAGAGGTAGATAGATTCTTGTTAGGCAAGAGAGTCAAAGGTTATCGGGGTTACATGGGAATGTGGAAATCCAAACACAAGAAGATCAGCCATGATCTTAATGAATGGCAGAGCAGGCTCGAGGGGCCAAATGGTCTATTCCTATTCCTATTTCTGATGTTCTTACGTTCTTATGAGCAGATATTAGGACAGGTGACCAAAAGCTTAGTCAAAGAGGTAGGTTTTAAAGAGTCTTAAAGGCAGAGGGATAGGTAGAGAGGCAGAGATGTTTAGGGGAGCAATTCCAGAGCTGAGGGCCCAGGCAGATAAAGGCACAGGTGCCAATGGGGGAAGAAATGAAATCGGGCTGTTCAACAGGCTGCTATTGGAGAGATCTGAGAGGGTTGCAGGGCTGCAGGAGATGACAGAGACAGGAAGGGGGCAAAGACCTGGAGGGACTTGGAAACAAGAAGGAGAATTTTAAATTGAGTTGTTGGTGGTCTAGAGCCAATGTAGGTAACCGAGTACAGAGTCTGAGAGGAGAAAGGAACTTAGTGCGTATGAGGATATGAAGACCAGCGTTTTGGCTGAGCCCAAGTTTAGAAAGGACAGTTAGAGGAAAATGTAAGTCTACAGATAACAAAGGCATAGAGAAGGTGTATTCCAAGGATACGCAGCACAATGAACCACTGCCTGTGCTGTAAGGCTCAGTGCGTCTCACTCTCCCGAATGCTGAAAAGTGTGACAGGATTTGACTTGATGATATGTGGAAATTGAAACCAGCTCCATCACAAATCCATCCATGGTGCGATGAACCCATCTTACTCAACAGCCAAACATTCTACAATACTGTCTCCACCATTATCCTGTGCTCCCCTCCCCGAGCTCCATCCCTCACTCTCCACTCATAGCAAGAGAAACACTCACAGCCGCCTCTCTGCCGCTCCCACATGTGCACCATTCACACCAAGAGAAACACTCACAGCCGCCTCTCTGCCCACTCCCACACATATGTCGTGACCTCTGGCATCCCCCAACAATCTATCCTCGTCCACATTTCTCATCTCCATGCTGCCTGTTGGTGACATCATCCAGCATCAACCTGTGGGAAGTGAGGTGCCCAGTCAGATTGGAGCTGATTCTGGTGAATTCCTTCACCTTTCTGTGACACAATACGTGCAGTCCACAAACAGAAGCAGCTCTGCATTCATCAGTCTGCAGGTACTGAGTAAAGAATTCAGTGGCAGCCTGGCATGAAGAAGCAATGAGTTCATTCATTCCAGAATGTCTAGATCATGCCATCCAATCGATTTAGCCCTGAGGCTTTTTACATTCCCATTTTGTAACACAACCAAGGGTGGGTCTTTCCAAGACTGTTTAATCTCTCTCTCCAACAGTGGAAGTTTTTTATCATTCTTTCAGGGGATGGTGAGTGTCACTGGCAAGGCCAGCATTTGTTGCCCATCCCTAATTGCCCTTGAACCGAGTGTCTTGCTCGGCCATTTCAGAGGGCAGTTCAGAGTCAACCACATTGCTGTGGGTCTGGAGTCACATGTAAGGCAGACCGGGTAAGAGCGGCAGATTTCCCTCCCTAAAAGGCATTAGTGGGCCAGGTGGGTCAAATCCTGAGATTCAGGGGCAGAAGCAGACCTCACAGGGGCAAAGGTCTGCACTCAGGCTATGCTGCCTGGTTGCTGAAGTTTCAAAGTCAAATTGTGTCGCAAGTTGAAAGGAAGTCCAAATCACGGCTCTGGTGTTGGGAAAGAATTGCATTTTGCTGATCATAATTCGCAGCTGCCGGATGTCTCAAAGTGCTCGATGGGCAGTGAACTTCTTTCTGAAGCATGGCTGCCGTTGGAAAGCAGGAAACGTGGCTGCCAATTTGTGCACAGCAAGATCCTACCAACAGGAAGGTGACAATGATGAGATAATCTGTGCCATTGCGAATGGGCCAACATGGACAGGATTAAATATGAGTCACCCTCAATGTGATATCATCCAGAAGCACAACCGAGGGCACAGTGTGACAGGCTGATTTTGACGGAGCCTCTCAGTTTGTGGATTGGGAAAGTGTGTCGTCATTGGCTCTGAAGTTGATGAAAGTGATGCTGTGGGTGAGCGGACAGGATGTGGGCTGGAATGACAAACACAGGCTCAGGGGGAATACCAAGGCCAGCCTGAAAAGCCAGACAGCATTTTCGGCAAAACATTAATTCGAGAAGCTTTGGATATGGAATGAAAGAATCCAAGTACAAAGGATGGGAACAGATACATCGAAAAGCATTCATATTGCACCTTTTCATACAACACAACATCTCATAGGCTCCATAGTGCAGTGTTATCAAATGACCTTTGACATTGAGTCGCATAGGAAATATCAGGAGAGGTGACCAAATGTTTTGTCAAAGAGGGAGGTTTTAAGGAGCACCTTAAAAGAGGAGAAGGGGGTAGAGAGGTGGAGTGGTTTAAGGAGGAAATTCCAGAGCTGGGGAGAGAGGGGTAGAGAGGCGCAGTGGTTTAGACAGGAAATTCCAGATCTGGGGAGAGAGGGGTAGAGAGGCGCAGTGGTTTAGAGAGGAAATTCCAGAGCTGGGAAGAGAGGGGTAGAGAGGTGCAGTGGTTTAGACAGGAAGTTCCAGAGCTGAGGAGAGAGGTGCAGTGGTGTAGAGAGGAAATTCCTGAGCTGAGGAGAGAGGGGTAGAAAGGCAGGGTGATTTGGAGAGGAAATTCCAGAGCTGAAGGGAGAGGGGTAGAGAGGCAGAATGGTTTAGACAGGAAATTCTAGAGCTGGGGAGAGAGGGGTAGAGGCGGAATGGTGTGGAGAGGGAATTCCAGAGCTGAGGGCCTCAGCTGAAGGCGTGGACACAACTGGGGGAGTGAAGGGAACTGGCGGATGCCCAAGAGGGCAGAATCGGAGAAGCACATTGATCTCAGAGGGTCGCGGGGTTAGAGCAGATACCAGAGATAGGGAGGCAAGGCCATGGAGGGACTTGGAAACAAAGATGAGAAAATTAAAATAAAGAATTATTTAAAAATAAATAAAATTAACATCAAGGACAGATGAGACATCAAGCTGTTGTATGGTATTCCCTTGTGTTTCAGCCATTGGTCAGTGAGTTACACTCTCACCTTCCAATTCAGAGGCTGTGTGTTTGAGTCCCACCCAATGACTTGGGTACAAAAGTACTGAGGAAGTACAGCACTGCCAGAGGTGCTGCCTTTTGGATGAAACATAAAACCAGGGCCTTATCTGCCTGTTGGGGTGGATGTCAAAGATTCTCTGGCATTCTTTCCAAGAAGAGCTGGGGAGTTCTCCCTGGTGTCCTGGACAATATTTATCCTTCAGCCAACTTCACAGAAAACAGATCATTTGGTCATCACCACATTGTTGCTTGTGGGGTGTTGCTGTGCGCCAGAGTGCCTGCTGCACTTGCCTGCAAAACAACGGTGATTGTGGTTTGAAAGTCATTCAGGTTGTGAAATATTGTGGGTTACCTTGGCTGACGTGGGAGAAGAAGCTCTTGGAATGGGCGGGTTTCCTATATTCATTTGAACCTTCCTAATAAGGACATCCCATCTGGGGGAACAAATATGTGGCTTTGAAGGCATGATAAATTGTGCAAGCTCGCGATGAATCTGCTCCTGGCTGGATGATCCCACAGTGGCAATGAGTAAAGCAGATCTCCAATGTGCCAGAGTTCAGCTGGAAAGTGGACAGGAATCAGCCCTGACAGACAGGGGGAGAGAGAGAGATAGTCAGTGACAATCCCACAACAAACCCTCCAAACAACCACAGCCTTTAAAAGTCATTGCAGCATCAATCCTCCCCATGACCTTTCAATAACTCGGTGCCTGTCTTTAGAGAAGTGATCAATCAGCTTTCAGAAAGGAAATAAAGAGAGAGGCAGAAGGAAAGGAAATGATCAAGCTGATTTCTGGAAAGCGTTGAGCAGATGCTGCCTATGACTTGGAATGCTGAACCCATATCAAGCTCGACTGAAGTCACTTCCGGGGCAGGTAGCTGAGGTTACAGTCGGTGGACCCACTTAATGAGCTAATCTGATGGGGCTGAATGTCCCCCTTTTATCAATCAGGGGTAGCACCCCCAGCCTCTCAGTAGATTCAAGCCGCTCTCCAGAGACTCGAGCTCAAACGTCTGGGTTGACACTCCCAGTGCAGTACTGAGTGAGGGCCGCACTGTCGAGCGGTACCGTCGTTTGGATGTGATGTTAAACCTGGCCTGCAGGCTGGGGCAGGGCAGGGGAGCTCTCCACTATTGTCCGGGACACTCGGTACCCCTCAGCCAACGTCACTAAAACAGACCATCTCTTTTGCTCTGTGTGTGCACAGATTGGCTGCCATGTTTCCCACGTTACAACAATGGCTACACTTCAAATAAAGTTTCAAAGCGTTTTGACAGCTCCAGAAGGTGCTACGGAAGCGCAAGTCTTTCTGTCTTTGGCTGGCCAGGTTTGGAGATTTAGTCTTTGAGACTTAGTCCAGGCTGTGATCATCAGTGGAGAGTGGAGCGCTCCGGGTCAGAATCCCGGAATGACACCCAGCAGGAGGATGGTCTCCTCAGCTAAGGAAGGATACACTGGCCATAGGGCCATAAGGTGGGTGCAACACAGCAGCTTCACCAAGCTGATTCCTGGGATGGTGGGACAGTGAAATGTGGAGAAGTTGAGGAGACTGGGTCTGTACTCGTTTGCGTTTAGAAGAATGTGAGGTGATCTCATTGGAACTTGCAAAATTTCACTGGGGTTCAACAGGGTCAATGCAGGAGGATGTTCCTCTTGGATGGATGGGATGGGGGTGGGGTGGGGGGGTTGTGGTTTCGAGCCAGGGGACACAGGCTCAGAATAAGGGGCAGGCCACTTGGATTGAGATGAGGAGGAATTTCTTCACTCAGAGGGTGGTGAATCTTTGGAATTCTCTACCCCAGAGGCCTGTGGATGTTCAATGAATGAGCATGTTCAAGACAGAAATCGATAGACTTCTGGATGCTGACGACATCAAGTGTTAGGGAGACAGTGGGGAAATAATAGGGTAGAGGCAGATGATCAGTCATGAGCCTGTTGAATGGCACAGCAGGCTCGAGGGGCTGAAAGGCCTGACCCTGCTCTTACTTCCTATGTTCCTGCTCCCATCCAGTGGGTGAGGGTGAATACAGCCTCTCACCTTGAGGGTGAGCTGTGGGAAAGCACAAAACAGGGTAGATGAAAACCTGCCCCAGCAAGCAGGATGGGCCATGGGAGGAGCTTTCAGGGTCTGGTCTGTCAAATTGTTAATCCACCTGCTCTCCTAAAGGACAGTGCAATGAGGGAAACACAGGAAGATTAACTCTCCACTTAGCAGCACAAACAAGATTTCGACAAACACTTTGTCAATCTATGGAACAAGCTACCGAGGGAGATGGTGAAATCAATCGTCAAGCAATGGTCACACGAGGGCACACAGGCTGTGTTCACATTCCGGCCTCTCAGAACGGCCGAGAGTATTTCCCAGCACTTCATATCGTTGTCAAAGGGAGGAATGTACATGCATTACAACAATGGGCCAAACGGCCTCCTTCTGCTCTGTCGACCAGCCTGATTTCTTTCAGTGCAGTGTATTCCTGTATCTTTACCATTTATTGAATAAAGGCCAAACTGATTTGACATATATCTTGGGCATTCTGCTCCAGCAATGAGAGTGTTAAACCTGAATGTCTTCATCGCTTCAGGCATTTCACTGCCCGCAGTTTCAGATCAACAATATTCAAACAACCCCAACAATGCGTTCATTGACAATGATGACAATTTGCTGCAGAAGGTGTGGCCCTCTGTCTGAAGTGTATGCGGGTCACTCAAAACACATACCTAGCTAAGATGCCACTGAGAGTGAGAGGCATTCAGAGTGTGAGAAGAATACCGACTGTTGTGATGGTGTGCTTGCAGATGTGTAAAGTATCTTCATTTAAATTATACGATGATGTAAAGGGTAATGTCATCACAGGAAGTGATGTGTCATGCGATAACAGCAGCCGTCTGCACAGTTGATTCAAGCTCCACGCCCACTGCAGGGATGAGGGAGTGCTGCACTGTCAGAGGTGCTGTCGTTCAGATGCAATGTTGAACTCAGGCCTTGTCTGCTGCTCTTTCTGGTGGATGTAAAAGATATAGAAGCAGCATCTCCAGAAAGACCTGTGTAAACCTTCACACTCTGCTATCACCCTTTGGCTCTTAGTGAAGGTTGTCCTGAGACACTGCTGGAGGCAAGGCTGTTGGCAAACTTTACCTTTTATTGAATACCCTACTAACTATGTAAAGTACAAGGTTTAGTTTCACAGAGAACTATCGCTCAGCAAACTCTGTTGTCATGTGAACTACTTAGATATTTGACGTGAGCCCCTTACACTCCATACGCCTGATTTGAATGTCAATTTTATTCACCTAGAACAAGAGAAGGCAACAAACCCTACCCTCAGCACCCAGTCTGGATACGTGTGGAGTTTGAGTCCGTGAATGTCGTGGTCAGTTTGGACACCAGTGTAAATGTGGAGGTGCTTGTGCCCCCAGTCATAAGAGTCACTGCCTGTCCCTGGCCAGAATCTCTGGGTGTAAGTCGCGTCCAGGACTGGTTGGCCAAGGGAGGAACGTTCATGACGTACATGTTCAAATAGGTTGCTGATCCTCCCAACACTTCCTCACCATTTCACTAGAGAAAAAGAAAGTGTGCATGAAGATGCACAAGAAACAAATCAGTGCAGCATAACTAGGTGAAAGGGAGGCCTGAGGTAGGCCTGTAATTAGGCCTCAGGCTTCGCCTCACGTCAGGCCCTCTCAGAGCCAGTGATTTCCAGTTGAAGCCAGCTGGATTAACTGAATGAATGTGTTAGTGCACAGTTTCATACCCATGTTTGAAATGTGTTACAAAGAGCGCAAAGAGATTTATCTCTTCACTTAAGATACATGAATGTGCTACACATATACAAGTTTATTACAGATACGAGTTCAACCATGTCCGGTCCATCTCCAGTGCATCGACCCTCACACCTTCCTCTCCCTCCCAGAAACATGAAAGGGTGCCCCTTGTCCTCACTTATCACCCCACCAGCCTCTGCATTCAAAGGATCATCCTCCGCCATTTCCGCCAACTCCAGCATGATGCCACCACCAAACATATCTTCCCTTCGCACCCCCGGCGGCATTCCGCAGGGATCATTCCTTCCGGGACACTCTGGTTCACTCCTCCATCTCCCCCTACACCTCAAACCCCTCCCACGGCACCTTCCCGTGCAACCGCAGAAGATGCAACACCTGCCCCTTCACTTCCCCTCTCCTCACCGTCCGAGGGCCCAAACACTCCTTTCAAGTGAAGCAGCATTTCACTTGCACTTCCCTCAATTTAGTCTACTGCATTCGTTGCTCCCAATGCGGTTTCCTCTACATTGGAGAGACCAAACGCAGACCGGGTGACCGCTTTGTGGAACACCTTCGGTCTGTCCACAAGCATGACCCAGACCTCCCTGTCGCTTGCCATTTCAACACTCCACCCTGCTCTCTTACCCACATGTCCATCCTTGGCCTGCTGCATTGTTCCAGTGAAGCTCAACGCATACTGGAGGAACAGCATCTCATCTTCCGACCAGGCACTTTCCAGCCTTCCGGACTGAATATTGAGTTCAACAATTTTAGACCATGAACTCTCTCCTCCATCCCTACCCCTTTTCTGATCCCCCCCCCTTTTTTTTCCAATAATTTATATAGATTTTTCTTTTCCCACCTATTTCCATTATTTTTAAATGTATTTCCATCCATTGTTTTATCTCTACCTTTTAGCCTTTTTCAATTCCTTCACCCCACCCCACCCCCACTAGGGCTATCTGTACCTTGCTTGTCCTGCTTTCTACCCTTAATTAGCACATTCCTTTGATAATATCACCACCTTCAACACCTCTTTATCCTTTTGTCTGTGACATCTTTTGGTTATCTCCACCTATCACTGACCCTCTACCTAGCTCTTCTTGTCCCACCACCTCCCCCACCCCCTTAAACCAGCTTACATTTCACCTCTCTTCTATTTTTACTTAGTTCTGTTGAAGGGTCATTCGGACTTGAAATGTTAACTGTGTTCCTCTCCGCAGATGCTGCCAGACCTGCTGAGTTTTTCCAGTATTTTTGTTTTTGTTTTGGATTTCCAGCATCCGCAGTTTTTTGCTTTTATCTTAGTGTTTAATTGACTGCCACTTCTCTTCAAAGAATGCCTACCTTGAAGAAGTATTGCTCTTCTCTCTGACAGGATTTACGTATCTCACTTTTGCCTTGTTCACCTTCATTGCTTTCTATTTCTCTCCTGGTGTTTGACAAGGTGTTTACTAAAACCCGCTTTCACAGCCATATTTCCTTCCTCAGTGACCGTCTCCGTCTCCGACTTACCCCATGTGGATTTCAACTGAAGTTCCATCCCTCATGTTTCGAACCACCCAGGATTACAGGTATCTCCGGGACATACACCGCTCCTTGGACTGCTGTTCTCATCGCATTCTGAGATCCACACTCAGTGCCATGCACTGCCATATGAACACACTCGACCTCTCCCTCCAGCAGCAACACTGTACCCTTTTTCAAAGCTGCGCATGCCCCCAGTTTCATTTTATTCTTCCTCTCATCCGACGCTTCAACAAGAAACTTTGTCTCTTTCTTTCAGGTGCAAAGGAACACAAGCTCCAACAACTTATCGACACCAACACCCATCCAGGACCTTCCAGCCCTGCCTGTCCCTCTGTCTCCATCCCATCTTCCAATCCCAGCCCCGGCTGTGTATTCACTATACCCCCTGACCTTCCCCTCTCCAACGCCGAACTTTCAGTGCTCAGCAAAGGACTTAGTTTCATACCCTCACGCCCTCATCTCAATGAATTTTGGGCTCGGCATGATGCTGAACTCTTCTTCCGCCGCCTTCGTCTCCGGGCTCACTTCTTTGGGCAGGAGTCCTCTCCCCATTCAATTGATCCTTTTACCTGCCTCCAATATTCTCCCTCCACCTGGACACCTCCCTCTGGATTCTTACCTTCTCTTGATCTTTTCATTGAGAACTGTCGGCGTGACATTAGTCATCTCAATTTTTCTGCTCCTCTCACCCACTCTAACCTGTCTCTCTCTGAACTTGTTGCACTCCGTTCTCTCAGATCCAACGCTAACATTGTCATCAAACCCACTGACAAGGGTGGTGCTGTTGTTGTCTGGTGCACTAACCTCTAACCCGAGGGCTGAGCGTCAACTCACAGACACTTCCTCCTACCTCCCCCTGGACCATGACCCCACCACTGAACATCAAGCCATTGTTTCCAGGACTGTTACTGACCTCATCTCCTATGGAGATCTTCCTTCCACAGTTCCAACCTGATAGTCACCCAACCTCGGACGGCCCGCTTCTACCTCCTACCCAAAATCCACAAATAGGACTGTCCCGGTAGACCAATCGTGTCAGCCTGTTCCTGCCCCACATGTCCTCCTTCTTCCTTAACCAAGATTTTCCACCCACGGTGGTTGACAGGGCCCTCAACAGTGTCCGACCCATCTCCTGCACAACCGCCCTCACACCTTTCTCTCCCTCCCAGAACCATGATAGGGTCCCCCTCATCCTCACTTATCACCCCACCAGCCTCTGCATTCAAAGGATCATCCTTCGCCATTTCTGCCAACTCCAGCATGATGCCACCACCAAACATATCTTCCCTTCACCCCCCGGCGGCATTCTGTAGGGATTGTACCCTCCGGGACATCCTGGTCCACACCTCCATCACCCCCTACACCTCAACCCCCTCCCACGGCACCTTCCCATTCAACCGCAGAAGGTGCAACACGTGCCCCTTCACTTCCCCTCTCCTAACCGTCCAAGGGCCCAAACACTCCTTTCAAGTGAAGTAGCATTTCACTTGCACTTCCCTCAATTGCATTCGTTGCTCCCAATGCGGTTTCCTCTACATTGGAGAGACCAAACACAGACTGGGTGACCGCTTTGCGGAACACCTTTGGTCTGTCTGCAAGCATGACCCAGACCTCCCTGTCACTTGCCATTTCAACACTCCACCCTGCTCTCATGCCCACATGTTCGTCCTTGGCCTGCTGCATTGTTCTGGTGAAGCTCAACGCAAACTGGAGGAACAGCACCTCATCTTCCGACTAGGCACTTTCCAGCCTTCCGGACTGAATATTGAGTTCAACAATTTTAGATCATGAACTCTCTCCTCCATTCCCACCCCCTTTCTGATCCCCCCCCCCCCTTTTTTTCCAATAATTTATATAGATTTTTCTTTTCCTACCTATTTCCATTATTTTTAAATGTATTTCCATCCATTGTTTTATCTCTACCTTTTAGCCTATTTCGATCCCTTCCCTCCCACCCCACCCCTACTAGAGCTATCTGTACCTTGCTTGTCCTGCTTTCTACCCTTAATTAGCATATTCCTCAGATAATATCACCACCTTCAACACCTCTTTGTCCTTTTGTCTGTGACATCTTTTGGTTATCTCCGTCTATCACTGGCTCTACCTGTCCCACCCCACCACCCCCGCCCCCCGCAACCCCCTTAAACCAGCTTATATTTCACCTCTCTTGTATTTTTGCTTAGTTCTGTTGAAGGGTCATTTGGACTCGAACCGTTAACTATGTTCCTCTCCTTAGATGCTGCCAGACCTGCTGAGTTTTTCCAGGTATTTTTGTTTTTGTTTTACAAGTTTATTAATGCTGTGCATTTAACCGTTTCAAGATTTTTCTGATTTTGAGTACAACCACACACAAAGGGTCACACATAGTGGCAAAACATCAACTGGATTGCTTCAGAATAGTATAGGAAGAAATAAAATTCAAAGGATTTTGTTGATCAAGAAGCATGAAAAAGGCCATTATCGGGTGAACCATTGCCATAGTAACGCTCTTTCGTTACCATGATATAGTGTTAGTCATAACTCAGTGGAAGATTCCTTACACCCTCTTGAGAGTGATTAGGAAATAGCTCACACTCTCTGATTGCTTCGATTTGGAATGGATAGTGGGAAGAAAATCCACGGCGGACACCAGTTCAGAGCGGGAGCTGAAAAAAGGGGCAGACACAAATGGAACAAAACCCAAATTCATGGCTGGGCCAGCATTTATTGCCCATCCCTAAGTGCCCTTGGGAAGGTGGTGGTGAGCTGCCTTCTTGAACCACTGCAGTCCCTGTGGTCCTCGTTTGCCTGAAATGATGCCCTGAACGACTAGGTGGGTAAGTCTAAAGCGTGCCGTGTAACGAGATACAGAGGGCTCCAAATTCAGGGCGCTCAAGATCGAGGACAGCGCTGTCGAGGGCAGCAGCAGTGGTGATGATGCCCCCTGTATGGGCAAGGACACTTCAAGATGCAAATGCAGCTGGCGTAAATACCTTCTCGTTGAATCCATTGCGGTTTAGGAGATCCCAAGATAGTTTCAAAAATATCTTCTCCCTGGCAGAATTAAGGAGAAATCTGCCTGAACAAAGATAGTCCCTCAGCAACAATGGAAGCGAGGGTGGCTGCGAGGGATGATTTGGTCCATTATGTTCTGGAGTGGTACTTCTTACCTTGGACTCCAGGTGTGGTACTTAGTTCTAGAGTGACAATACTCTGGTATAGTCTTGTTTATTAATACTACATCTATATAGGTTACAGCATAGGCATGTTCCTCCTAGGCATGATTCCAACCTTTCTCTCTCTCGAGCTTAACACATGACTTCGTACATTAGGATACCCCATCTGTTAACCCTCTAGACTACGCAAGATAGCCTCGCAGTCCAAGAAGAAACAGCTGGAGACCAGGAACCATAAGGAACAGAAGGAAATGGTGGAATTGTCAAAGACAGGTGAGATACAACTGTTATTTTAGTGTAAAAACAAAAAACTGTCGATACTGGAACTCCAAAACAAAAATAAAAATACCTGGAAAAACTTAGCAAGTCTGACAGCATCTGCAGAGAGAAACACAGTTAACGTTTCGAGTCCGTATGACTCTTCAACAGAACTAAGGAAAAATAGAAAAGAGGTGAAATATAAGCTGGTTTGGGGGGGGGGGGGTGGGACAGAGAGAGCTGGATAGAGGGTCAGTGATAGGTGGAGATTGCCAAAAGATTTCAGAGACAAAAGGACAAGGAGGTGTTGAAGGTGGTGATATTATTTAAGGAATGTGCTAATGGGGACTTTAAGGGTAGAAAACAGGATGAGCAAGGTACAGATAGCCTTAGTGGGGGTGGGGTGGGGGGAAGGGATCGAAATAGGCTAAAAGGTAGATATAAAACAATGGATGGAAATACATTTAAAAATAATGGAAATAGGTAGGAAAAGAAAAATCTATATAAATTATTGGAAAAAAGGGGGGATCGGAAAGGGGGTGGGGATAGAGGAGAGACTTCATGATCTAAAATTGTTGAACTCAATATTCAGTCTGGAAGGCTGTAAAGTGCCTATTCAGAAGATGAGGTGCTGTTCCTCCAGTTTGCGTTGAGCTTCACTGGAACAATGCAGCAGGCCAAGGACGGACATGTGGGCATGAGAGCAGAGTGGAGTGTTGAAATGGCAAGTGACAGGGAGGTCTGGGTCATGCTTGCGGACAGACCAAAGGTGTTCTGCAAAGCGGTCACCCAGTCTGCGTTTGGTTTCTGCAATGTAGAGGAAACGGCATTGTAGAGGAAACTGCATTGGGAGCAACGAATGCAGTAGACCAAATTGAGGGAAGTGCAAGTGAAATGCTGCTTCAGTTGAAAGGAGTGTTTGGGCCCTTGGACGGTGAGGAGAGAGGAAGTAAAGGGGCAGGTGTTGCATCTTCTGTGGTTGCAGTTATTTTAGCGTTTGGTTTGTTAGATGTTACTGATGCAGCTCTGTCTAATTGGAAACAGCAAATTGGACTTGTGCAAATAGCCTCCCAGCTCTGGGATAAGAAAGATGCAGATTATTTTTCATCATGTTGCTTGGTGAGTTGCTGCAGGACCAGCAAGCCCCTGTGTGGCAGCCAGCAGTTGTACACTGCAACTGATGGTGAGGGATTGGTTCATTTTCAAAACACTTGATCAACATTGTTGATTTCAGCATAAAAGGTGACGGATCATTATGGCAGCAGGGGGCAGTGTTAAGCTTGGCGCCATCACCAATTAGTGGTCATTCAATGAGACTAAAATATTGAATAACCTCACGTAGAGTCTGTCGTTAATCAGAGTCTGTATTATCTTCCACTTTTACCGGTAGGATGCTGAGTATGTCCCTGACTTCACTTAGAAGGAAAACTGCCAGGTAGCATTGGAATGTGGAATAAAGCTTTCTAGCCAAAGGATGAATTCATTCTTCGGCAAGTCTTTGGCTGTTGGTATCTGGGGGTTTAGTGAACTGAAGGGAAAGCTGTTTTATTGCAGGCAGCATAGAGGGTGCAATTTCCGCAGCAGGACCTTGGCCTGGGGGCCCCTTAACATCTTGACTGGAAGCTCCTGGCGAGAATTTCCAGCTTAACATTTTCCTCTGACTTCACAGCATGTTTCACTTCCCACCTCCAGACTCAGCGGCTGAGTGAGGAGAAAGAGCCCGGGAAAGATGAATAATATCCTAGAAAACCGAAGGCCTCAATAAGAGACAAGAATCCAGCAAGCTGCCCAACATATCGCTGTCAATAATGCTGAATTCTGTCCCTCGATTAACTGCAGCAAGTTCATATTTCTACACCTTAACTGGGTCTGTTTTTGTTTGGATTGGTTCCTGTCTGCACTTCAACTATGTTCAACTGTTCATGGTTTCTGCAATTTGTGTATTTAACTGTTTTTCAGTCTAGGTGTTCGACAGCTTTTTATTTCTTTCATCGCAGGAGTTCGCATCTTGGCGAAAATCAGGTGTTGACCCCTTCAATCCCAGCAATGTATACAGTGTTCAAGTGTTGTTAATGATAGCTGTAATGCTCCTGATGGTTCACGTTTTATATTATGATGGGCATAATTTAATACTTTTGCAATTTAACTATTTTTTCTTTTTGGTTTCTGCATTTCTTGGTTTTAGCTTCATGTGTTTTAATTTGAAACTCACAATGCAGCCCAGTCACGTCACTTCACTGACCCACAACACACACACACATCAGGATTTTTAAAAAAATTATTTATGGTACTTCTGCAACGGGTGAATTCATTTTCTAGACTCTCCTTTTCACAAGTTCTGAATATATGGCTGCGGGGTGATCAACTGTCCCATACTTTGAGGCATTGCCCTTTGCCTGTTTGCCCCATATTCCTGAAGGGGCAAATTTTAGGCTGTATTTTTAGGACAGTCCATGGCAGCCTGTTCCTGGGAGGCTCCGGGGTGAATTTGAGTGATTTGAGTGGGACTGCAAATTGGTGAGTCAGCCCGTAAAGTGATGATAATGTAGGGACGAAACGAGATAAGTTGTTAAGTTGAATAGATTTTAACCCCACCCCTGCTATTATTGTTTCAAAACCTCCCTCCCTCCCCACCCCTCTCATGTTGAACCCTCACCCACAGCACCCCCACCACACCACACCTAGCAAACCCCTCCCTGCAAAGCCCCACCCCAGACTCATGGTCAACAACAACCTGGCCCTACAGTCAAAGTGTTCCTTGCCTGGTCACCCTGCATAGCTGGTCTCGAATGGAACCGATTGGGCCAGTAGATTTAACCAGGCTAACTGGTCACAACTGGAACAAACTCAACTGACTTGAGCACAGGAGCAAGCTGTACAGGGCCTTGGTGAGACCACAACTGTTGTGGTCTCCTTACCTAAGAAAGGATATATTTGCCTTAGAGGGAGTGCAGCGAAGATTCACCAGGCTAATTCCTGGGATGGCAGGATTGTCGTATGAGGAGAGATTGGGCCGACTAGGCCTGTATCCACCAGAGTTTGGAAGAATGAGCAGGGATCTCATTGAAACGTCTAAAATTCTGACAGGGATAGACAGACTGGATGCAGGGATGATATTTCCTCTGGCTGGGGGGGGGGGTCTAGAACAAGGGGTCACAGTCTCAAGATGCAGGGTAGACCATTTAGGACTGAAATGAGGAGAAACCTCTTCACTCAGAGGGTGGTGAACCTGTGGAATTCTCTACCACAGAAGCTGTGGAGGCCGAGTCACTGAATATATTTAAGTAGGAAATAGATTTCTAGACTCTAATGGAATCAAGAGGTATGAGGAGAGAAAGCGGGAGTACAGTGTTGAGATAGAGGATCAGCCATGATCATATGATCGAATGACTTACTCCTGCTCCCATTGTCTATGTTTCTATAACTGGCCGAATGGGAGCAGCTCAACTGGGCCCATTTCCATTGCGAGCTGGATCCCAGTTAGCAAGCTGAGAACTTGTTTGGGTTCCAGCTCTGAGGTCTCTGTATTGCTCTAAATTCTCACCCCCTCAGTATCCCCAATTTTATTCACTGCACCATTGACGGACATGCTTCAGCTCGCTGGGGGCCCTGCGCTCTGGAATTTATTCTCTAAACCTCTCTCTGTCTCTGAGGACACTTCATACCCACTTCAATGCTTTTGTTCACCTTTCCTGGTATCTTGCATTGTGTCTCGAGGTCAAATGTGTGCTTAAGAACAGTCCTGAGCCGTACTGATGGAGGTTTGACTTTGTTAAATGTAGCTCTGCCAGTGCACACTGTTGACGTTGTAAAATTTTAGCTCAAGATCCTACCAGATTTAAACAGCACGATGGGATATCTGGGGGTTTTATGGATCTGAAGTCCGTGTGTCCGGACCCTGGTGGCATCAACTGGCTGCTCTTCAAAAAGGCACTACTATCCATGAGTCACTTCAGGCTTCCCTGAGGATGTGCAAGTTCAGGATGCCGGGGAGAATTCTCCTGCTCCTCTGCAAAATAGTAGCCGGGATCTTTTCCGCCCACCAGAGAGGGCAGCCAGGGCCTCGGTTTATCATCTCATCTGAAAGACAGCTCCCCTGTCAGTGAAGCACTGCCTCTGTACTGCACTGGGAGTGCCAAACCTTGACTCTGCGCTCCAGTCTCTGGAGTGAGAGAGTGTGGCCAACTGAGCCATGGATGAAGGAAGATTTGGAGGAAATTCTGAAAGGCAGCACGACATGGATCACTTCATCCTGCATCATTGAAGGAATTGTGCTTATATAGCACCTTTCTCATCCTCAAGGTGCTTTGCAGCCATGAATCTAGTCACTTGATAGTTAAACTCAGCAGCCAATCACTGAAGAAATCTATTCTCCACCTGTCATAACTAAAGGTATCGCCTCTCCTGCTGTCTATCAGGGGTCACATGATGTTCATGGAGGCTCCAACCAATGAGCCCCAAGCACAGGTAATCCAGGGTCCTGATCGAGCACGTAGCATCTGAAAAGCTCTCTGTAATAAAGTTTATCTGTTTCGTGTTGAAACCTGTCCGCTCCATCAAGTCATTACACCATCAAACCAGCAGACTACCAGGCCGTTTCCACCAAGCTCCTCTGATTGGCCCAGTGGACTGAAGGGGAGGTCTATCAATCCTCCAGTCACAGTGGGTGTGAAGGCGATGGCAAGAGAGAGAATATATGACTGAGATTGAGCTACAACGGACACTGATTATCAACTTTTTCTGCCATTGACAGTGCTGGGATTGCAGGAACAGTGAGTCAGCCTCTGGTTCAACAAGGTGCATTTATATAGCGCTTTTAATGTCATACAATGTCTCAGGGTGCTTCACAGGAGTGTTATTGAACAAAATTTGACACCAAGTCACATCATAGATATTAGGCCAATTTCAAAAGCTAGCGTCAAAGATAAAGAAAGAGTGTATTAAGGGAGGACAGAGAGAGGCAGAAAGGTTTAAAGCAGGAAATTCCAGAGTTGATAGTTTTGGCAGCTGAAGGCATGGTCACCAGTGATGGAGCGATTAAAATCGAGTGTGTACAGAAGGCCACAAGTGGAGGTGCTGAACTGTCTTGGAGGGCCGTAGGTCTGGAGAAGGTTCCTGCATTCAATCCTTGGACTATCCCAATTGTCTGTTTCGAGTGAGGGAAACGTGAGCAGAGCTGGGAGAAAGGATAAACCCTTTGTTCGCTAAATATCTGGCAGCGGGAGGAGGAGGAGAAAGATTCAGCTCCTTTCACTGAAAGAAGTCAGTCTCTGCTTCAGGAATTCCTGGAACAGCCTCACTTGAGAACCAAGAGCTCTGTCATGTCTTGATGCCTGAGCTGTTCTCAGGAATTAGCTGCCAACAAAGACTTTGAAATGTGTTACCATTCCGATGTATCGATAATTTCAGCTTTTTAATCCATCTTGCAACCAAGCATTCACCCCCAGCAGGAAGGAGAGTGTTCGATCGAAGTGAGTGACGCCAAGAGCAATTGATGAGATATCTAATGTACCTAACTCTTCATTCCACTTTCAGCAAAGTGCATTTGCTCAGAAATGTTAATCACACTCACCATTTAATCCTCAGAGTCAAGCACCTTTCGTCTGCCCAGCTGTCCCATTTTCCATCCATTCTCACAACAATGAACTTTCCTCTTCACTAGCAGAAGACCACTCCATTCCTACAAATATCAATGGAGGGAGTGATTGTCCAGTGACTCTGAGATTTGGTCAATCCCTTTCTGACTTAGTCTCCAGCAGTGATGGCCATCCCTTCAGCTGGCCCAGCCTCCCTGCTCTGCAATTCTCCTCCTAAACCCACCTCACTCTCTCCCATAAAGACCCTCCTCAAACCAAATAATTCATTCGAATATTTCCTCCTTTGTCCCTGCATCGATTTTGATCTGATTGCAGCTCTGTGAAGCACGTTGGGATATTTTTCCGTGTTAATGTCGCTATATAAATGCAAACGCTTGTTGCAGTTTCCAGCCAGCTTGCAGTGCTGAGGCGGTAGAAATATCTCAGCAGAAAGGCTCTGGTTTCCTGGAGGAGTATAAATGAGGCTGTGGCTCAGTGGGTAGCACTCTTGTCTCTAAATCCCACTGCAGACACTTGCATGCATAATGCTGGGACTTGTACTGAGCTACTAGCTTTCAGGCGTGATGCTCAACTGGGACCTGCTTGCATTGTTAGGTGTATGCTGAAGATCAGGGATATTGTTTCTTGGACTAGTATTTATTCACTAAAAAGAGACTTGTGTCACTTTGTCTGTTATAGCAGTGGCTACACTTAAAAACCTCTTCATGGGCTGTGAAGGTTGCTATTTTTCACAGTATTAAGCAAAAGCTTTGAAAGAGAATGCATTTGTACCAGACTGATGGACAGAATGCAGAGTTGGAGAGGTGCAGGGTTAGAGAAGCTGACCGAGGTAGAGTGGGACTGTGGGGAAAATTCACTGAGACAGAGTTAAAGTAGTTATAAAAACACAAGGAGTGTGGATGAGTTCAGAGATAGCGCAACGAGAGGTTACCAACCCACCAGGATTCCCCTGGTCTCCTGTGGAACGATCGGTGAAATCTCAGAGGGACGGTGAAAAAAATTCTGCATTTTCTTTAAGCTTCTGTTTAATGGTGCTAAGAATATGGAAGGTGGAAAAAAGGATGTTTAATTGGCTGGGGCCTTTGGGGAATGAGAGGTCATGTGACAAAACCTCCAGGAATCTCCCCAACCAGAGATGGCAACTCCGCCCACCCCGAGTGCAATCCGAGCATGCGCCGTTAGTGGAATCTCCCAGATTGCAAGCTGTTTTTGACCTGGGGTTGAAGAGTCAAAAGGTGTCATCTCGTAGCCTGTCAGCATTGGAGAATCTCTTTGCAAGCAACTGGAGATTGAATTCCCAAAGTTTTGTTTCGGATTAACGAGATCTGTGACGACCTTTTCCCTCACAAAGACGGACAACCCAGGTAAAAGGACTTTTCTTACTGAGCCATTTTGTGGGTTAACAGAAGTTTCATTTTTAAACCTGAGGGAATATTCCCTAGGGTTTAAAAAGGAAATACCTATTAAACTGCTAAATATAAACAATGAGTGATTTCTGATGTGATATTTGTTCATGAAGATGGGAATCGTGCGGTGAGTAACTCCCCTCCTGACTCCCCAAAGCCTGTCCACCATTTGCAAGTCACAAGTCAGGAGTGTGATGGAATAGTCCCCACTTGCCTGGATGAGTGCGGCTCCCACAACACTCAAGAAGCTCAACACCATCCAGGACAAAGCAGCCCCGCTTGATTGGCACCACATCCCCAAACATTCACTCCCTCCACCACCAACACACATAGGCAGCAGTGTGTACAATCTACAAGATGTAGTGCAGGAATTCACCAAGGCTCCTTCAACAGCAGCTTCCAAACCCACAACCGCTACCATCTAGAAGGATTCATGGCAGCAGACAGATGGGATCACCACCACCTGGAAATTCCCCTCCAAGTGACTCACCATCCTGACTTGGAAATATATCGCTGTTCCTTCACTGTCGCTGGGTCAAAATCCTGGAACTCCCTCCCTAACAGCACTGTGTGTGTACCTATACCACATGGACTGCAGCGGTTCAAGAAGGCAGCTCACCAAGGGCAATTAGGGATGGGTAATAAATGCTGGCCCAGCCGGTGAAGCCCACATCCTGTGAAAAGAATAAAAACTTGTGCGGTTTGTGGTGTTCAGTGATTCACCCAAACTGTTTTCAGGAAATAGCACAAGCGGCTGTAAGCTATCTGCTGAGCTGGGTGAAGGGGATCAGGAAGGAGTCTGAGAGATGGAATTTAACTATCCTGAATCCGATTTTCTGAAAGTGATTTTAATTAATTCATGTCCTTTACCACTGGCCCCAAACTGCTGAAGGTTGGCAGTCCCTGCCCTCCCCCTGCACCCCAGCCAAAAACTGCAACTTTCAATTTTGCCAGATTCTATCCCCAATCCCCTACCTGTTGGCCCACCCTCCCACAACAGCCTAGTCTCCAGGACCATCTCCCCAGTTCTTCCTGAGATCCTAGAAGCTCTTCCATGTATGCTCCCAGACCCTCTCTCCCAATCATTCTAAGACCTATCCCGATATGACAGCTTGTGGTTGTAGTTAAGATACGGAAGTGCCGTAATATATTTAGTGGTAGAACAGTTTTGAGGGGCTGAATGGCCTCCCCCCGTTGCTATCTCATAGAAACGGTGCAGCACCGAGACAGGATGAAAGAACTGAAATTTCTTCAGTGCCTCTTGTGACCTCAACACATCCCAAAGAGCTTCATCAGCCAGAGAGGTACTATCAGCCACTGTTGTAATGCAGGGAACACATCAGCCAATTGTACACACAGCAGGATCCCACAAACAGTATTGTGATAATGACTGGGTGGTCTGTTTTCAGTGAAGTTGCTTGTGGGATAAGTATTGGCCGCTAAGGTACCTTTAACATATACCAAAGAGGGCCTGAGGAACCTTGCTGAATGACAGCCCCTCTGGCAGTGCAGCACTCCCTCAGCGCAGTGCTGGCAGTTCGGCACTCCCTCAGTGCAGCGCTGGCAGTGCGGCACTCCCTCAGCGCAGCGCTGGCAGTGTCAGCCTCAGGCTTTGGTGCTTGGGTTTCTGGGACTCGAACACACAGGTTGAGACTGAGAGGTGAGAAAGGAACCAGTGGGACATGGCTGATGCACAAAGCTGTGTATCCGGCTCTGATATCGGAAAGAGCACTCCTGGTGTCAGGGGATGGCTTCAGCTTGTGGAAATGGAACTCTGCCAACATAAACCTGTTGTCAACTTGCAATAGGCATTGTTTGTAAATCTTGGCAGCATGAATGGGTTAGAACGGGGTGAGACCTCTTGTTCCAGTCATGAGGTTTATAAAATTATTACATTTTGGGATTGTAGCTTTAAATCTATGTAAATCTAAATGAAGTGGGGTGGGGGAGGCCACATGTCTTGTCCTGCAGTCTGCCCAGACAGTCAGCCTGGGTGGTTTGATTGGTATGGGTTTAAGGGAGGTCCAGGTCTTGTTACTGGGACGATAGTCTTGGTGTGCACGGTTAGATACAATGGCAGCAGTCACTGAGCTCACAATGGATAGACACTGACCCTCCCTTAATGTTGTGTTTTTATAATGATATAAAGGCACCAGTTGCTCATTAGGGACTGTGTAAACATGATGTGGGTTCACTTAATGAAACTGGGCACATGAGAGCAGAGGTACATGTATAGAAAGCCTGAAGACAACAGCAGTAGAGCTGTGTGTGCTGTATCCTGCTCCCAGGCCAAAGTGAAACTGAGGCTGGATCACATGACACACTTCCCTTCTTGTGACGCTTGCTGCTATCCCTTAAAGGCATATTACAACACTGAAGTCCCAGAAAGTTGTTGAAGGTATTGGGTTGTCAGCAGTTGTACTATAAACTCTCCGTTTACTTCCAAGATGAAGTGAGTTGGGGTCAAGAATCAATAATCAGCTTTTACACCTGGATACAAGGTTATATGTTTCATGTTGCCATGGGAAAGAGGGCAGGGGAAGCCATTTTTGAGATCAAGTTACAGGCTTCCCTACAAATCACTGAATATCACAGACAGCAGTTCTATGTGATCAGTAGATTGAAAAGGCTTAGGGTTTTTTCCCCCACAGAGTTGGATAGATTTTTAACAGGCAAGGGTGTCAAGGGTTATGAGGGGCAGACGGCAAGATGGAGTTGAGACACAACTAGGTCGGCCATGATCTTATTGAATGGTGGAACAGACTCGAAGGGCTGAATGGCCTACTCCTGCTCCTAAGTCCCATGTTCCGCATGAAAGAAGCACATACAGCAGCCATCTGGGGATTCTGTGAGGTTTGTCCTGGTGTGGGTAGAGGGAAGAAAAGTCATCGGAATAGGCTTTACTGCTGGTGGTAGAGTGAATAAATTCCCAAAGCTGAGGAAAGTGCCTGGTGATGGTCATTCACAGTTACTACTCAGCAAAATAGGGAAATGCAAGCCCATTAGAAGCTGGAGCGACTGTGGACTGCTTGCTATAAGGAAAGTAATTCTGTGGGGAGTACGATTTGTGATAAGTATAAAATGGGAACCTTTCTTTCTGTTGTTTAAAGTATAAGTTGCTTTGTGTTTACTTTTTGTGTTCACTCAATGGTGCTTGTAGTCATTTGTTACAGTAAAAGTTTTAAAATGTGAACTCCTGATAGGTTATTCGTTCAGCTGTTAACCGGAAATTTGAATTTCTTTTTAAATGTTCTCAGTCTCTGTGGATATGATAACATTGTGGGGAATTAGGAGAGACACTGCATACCAACCACAGCGAGGGTCATAAAAGACATTGTCCGAAGAATGATGGGGCAGGACGGATTCCAAAGTACACACATCACTGACCGAAGCAATCTTCATTTGGCTGAGCTGAAATAATGGTCATTTCATCCTGTCCAAAATGACCTCCTTATCACCCACGTTTCCTTCAACCTACAAATCCCTCCGTGCACCGCACCCATCCTAACTTGAACGTCCTCGAGCACTACAACCCTCCGTGATCTCTGCACTCGTCCAATTCTGGCATCTTGCTCGTCCCCGATTTCCATTGTTCCGCCATTAGCGGCCGTGCCTTCAGCTGCCTGGGCCCTAAGCTCTGGAATTCCCTCCCAAACCCCACACCCCCCCCAACTCTCTCTCTCTCTCCTTCTCCCTCTCTTTCCTCCGTTCAGACACTCCTTAAACCTGTTCACGTGTCCTAATATCTTCCTACATGGCTCAGTGTCAAATTTTGTTTGACCTTGAGGCAGTAAATGACGTTGATGGCGCTCTACAAATGCAGGTTGCTGTTGTTGAAAAGCCAATCTCTATTGCAGTTGTTGTGGAATCTCGATCTCTCTTTCATCTCTTTTTAAGCAGTGTCGGGCTGAAGTTTGTTCGCAACGTTTGTGCATCCTGGCTTCCTGGCGTTGTAAAGCCAAGGACTTTGAGACCTGACTGCATTCTCAGCATTCCTGGTCAGTCACAGCCTCCGTTTATCAGATAATGGGTGTGTTTGTACAAACCAGTGCCAGCGATTCAATCCTGCAGCATTCCAATTCACTGAGGAATGGGCCCCCACCTTGGAGAGATTACATCCACGCACCCCCCACCACCACCCCCCCTCCTCCACCCACCACCCCGCACCCCCGTTGCCTGGTCAGTCCCGTGGAAGCTCTGATGGTTTCCCAGAAAACGTTGTGAGATTCCAGCCGGGAAGTGACTGTCCGGAACCCAACGGGACAAGCGGAGGGAGCGAGAATTCCGACTTGTGCCTGGATGGGGCCCACCAGCAGGCGACTCACCCCAAGCAGGTGTTGGCGGGCTGGTGGGGGGGGGGGTTGTGGACTGTTGTTTAGTTTGGGGCTTTGGGACCACTCCCCTGGGAATCGGGGTTGGGGGGGGGGGGCGGGTGGGGAGGGGGGGTGAATGGGGGGAGCTGCAGGAATGAACCATTGATGTACCGAACCATGTGTGCCCACCAATCTCTTGACAATCACCAGGGTAATTGCAATAAAAACATTCGTTATCTGTTTAGTCTTGGAAGTGTTGGCGATAGGGAGGAAAGAAAGCTGTTGGGAACCATCCAGCTCAGGAAATGAAAGGCCCTGTTTGGCTGTGGGAAGGTGAGATGCGGAGATAGTGGTGAGAGAATATGGCGGGCGTGGGGTGGGGTGGGGCGGTGGGGGGGGCGGGGGGGGGGGGTAGTGGGGGCAAGAGCATGGGTGTGGGGGGGCAAGAGGGTGGGGGGGTGAGGGCGTGGGGGCAGGGCCCAGAGCATGGGGGCGCAGTGGTTGTCGGTGGGAGGATCATGTGAAGATATCTCCAGGAATACGTCCAGTGACACTTGGCAACCCGGAATAAATGCAGCCTCTGCCAAACAGGCAACTCTTGGCTTAGCTTGACCCCATGGAGAAAACCCCTTTTAGGATTCCCTGGTAAGTCCCAGATTGAGTGACCGATACAGCACAGAAGGAGGCCATTCAGCCAATCATGCCCGTGCTGGCTCTTTGAAGGGCTATCCAATAGGACACACTTCCCCTGCCCCCTGCACTCCCCCAAATTCACAATCCCCCCCTCGCAGCTGGGCAACTATTTTCCGCTTGGTGTCTCTATCCAATTGGGATGTGCCACAATGGCATTGGGCCTTGATTTGCAGATCTGGATGGTCTCTTGTCCAGAATGAGTGGGTGTGCAGTTTGCACACTGCAAGGTCTAACTGAGAGTGGCCATCTCGTGGGGGGGGGTCGGGGGGGGGGGGTGGGGGGCGTTGGTGGTGAGCAAGGGACAGGACTCCCTTACAGCCCAAAGCTGCCCTGCCTGTTGGGCATGACCCACAGAGGAAGCTCCTGCCCTGCCAGGCTGCACTCTCAGGGTAACTCTCTGTTTTTGGAACTGGGCTCCTCCCAGAGTGCCAGCTGTTTGGGCAGCCCGTTCTTTTGTACAAACAGCAGCCACCGCTGGGTTCGCACATACGGCATTTCGGAAACTGGTTTCACTTCCGCTGGGAATTCTCTTGGAGTCCCTCACGTTCCCAGTACTCTAGCAGAGGCCCTGGTTCCACTCCACACTCCGGGACCGTTTCCCGGCGATGGTGGGGGCGGGGGGGGACAGCTGACTGTCGGCTGAGCCCATCGAGGGACGAGGGGATTTTCCCAGGAAGTTCCCGGTCTGTTGTTGACGTCGGGGCATGGGAGTCAGGCACTCTGAGCGGGGCATCTCAACCAGCTCCTGACCCACTGTGTGACCTCCACTGTGCATGTGACATCAGGCAGTGCCACATTGCCAGTTCACAGGACTGGCAGTGGGAGTCAAACTGCGTCTGAGGTGGTCCTCGCCCTCGTTCTCGCTCGGCTCCCCTAGTCTGAAGGGTCACAGGTTTGAGCCCCACCCCAGGACTTGAGTTTGGGGCCACTGCTTTGCTGAGGCCTTCACATCAGTGTTTGGTTTTGGTGATGAGACCAGAGAATGGAGAGATTTGACTGTGGAGGGTACGCTCAACAAGCGGGAACTCTTCATCTGGAGAAGACCTGATAGAGATCTTTCACATCATGAAGGGGTTCCATAGGCTCGACTTCGAGGAAACATTTTCATTGTGGAGGAGACCAGAACTAGAGGCCACACATGGAGGAGAGGCACAAACTTCTTTACCCAGAGAGCAGTGAGAAGATGCAACTCACTCCCACAGGGAGGGGTGGAGGTGAAAAGTTTGGACGTACTTAAGGGGAAGCGGGATGGACGGGTGAGGGAGACAGGAATAGGAGGATGTGCTGGGAGGGTGAGATGAGGCAGGGTGAGAGGGGTCTTGTGTGGAGCATAAACACCAGCAAGGGCCTGATGGGCCAAATGGCCTATCTCTGTGTTGCAAACCTGATGTAATTCTTCACGGTCGGGAGTGAGCGTGTGAACTATTCAGCCTCTGCAAGCGGTTTCTCGACAGACAACACGAGAAGCTGCCCAATCAGAGCCCAATTCTCCGAAGCAAAATGGCCGCTGACGAAAGCTGCCCCTTGGGCTCGATGGTGAACCATTCACTGGGACCGTGCGCGGGTCTGCCTTCTCTCTCTAGTCTCATGACTGAAGAATGAATTTGAATCCTCAGGGCTTTAACATTGTGACTGGGTTTCCTGTCCAGGCTGTTTAAACTTGTTCAATTATTCAATCAGCATTCACTTGGCTGCGGTGGATAAATTCTTCCTCCTGCTCAGGGCTGTGGCTGTTGATTGTGAATGAGACTGTCCTCGTCAAACAGGAGTGAGAGCAGCCTGGGGGAAGAGTGGCTTCTTTTGAACTCACTTACTCACACAGCCCCAGCGTCATGACTGACAGACGTAATCAGATTCTCCGCTCAGCCATGATGGTCTTCGCAACGTGGGCCAACTGATTGGCGGTCTCAAAGCATCGGAACTGGGGAAGCTGCCGGAACGTTTCACATCCGACCCTCGCAGTCTCGAAAATGTCTTTCTGAGGCAAAGGGCAGTGTCCTGGAATTGGCTCCTCAAACTCACTTCGTTTAGACAGTGAGGAGGGGAGAGGGGGAGCGGAGGCTCGAAGAGGAGGAGGAGGAGGAGGAGGAGGGGTTCAATAAGGTTTCAAATTGAGGTGTTAACAGACAAGGAG
The DNA here is from genome assembly GCF_017639515.1 of Carcharodon carcharias. Lineage (NCBI taxonomy): Eukaryota > Metazoa > Chordata > Chondrichthyes > Lamniformes > Lamnidae > Carcharodon > Carcharodon carcharias. Next base: position 27,304,681 of record NC_054483.1, on the reverse strand, counting down.
CCAGAGCATGTCAGCGATCACAGGGGTGATAGGGGAAGAAGGCGAGTTAAGACATGGGCATCAGAGTTTTAGATGAAGTCTAAATGTGGGGAGAGCAGCCAGGAGTGCAATTGAATAGTCGAGGCCACAGGTCCCATAGGGTGAGGGTTTCAGCAGCCGATGAGCTGAGATAAGGACAGAGATTGACAATGTTACAGAACTGGAATTTCTAGGCTGTTAGTGATGGATAGGAAATAGTGCTAGAAAGTTAGAGAGAGAGAGAGAGAGAAACATGAAGTGACAGAGAGTGAGAAATGGGTGTGGAGAACAACAGATAATAGGTAGGGCAAATAGAGTTCTTGGCTCTGAATCAAACTCTGATGGCTCATGACTGCAGTATTTCTCAAAGAGTTACATCACAGGACGCATGATGAAACACAAAGTTGACATTGCCAAAGAGGGTTTGTTTTGAAATGTGGCAATCATTCATTGACTTCGGAGCCTGGTCTGAATAAGGAGAGTGTTCCAACCCCAGCATATGGGGCTTTCCCAGCTTCTGTCAGTCCAGTAAAAGATGTGGCGCATTGAGTAGCAAGACCAGCTGGTAAGAGTTACAGCTGTATGTCAGAGCGGAAGGAATTGCTCTGGAAATAATTGGAATAATTTGGAAGTCAGCATGTCAGGGTAATGAATGAGACAGACACATGTATCAGGTTGAATTTGAGGACACCCAGAATGCCCCTTCTCTGAAAAGCAATGGAATAGCTTAGCCTCGGGTTGAAGGAGGTGGTCTCTCTCTCTCTCTTCCACAAGAGATGTCCTGATCTGCTTTTCAGTTTTTCTGCCTGTGAGATGGAGTCATTCACCAATCTGTATTCTCAAAACCACTCCACTGGACAGGCTGTGCTATGATTCAGGAAAACAGGAGCAGGAGTAGGCCATTCAGCCCTTCCAACCTGCTCCACCATTCAATCCGCACAGCACAGTCCCACTTGTCGACGCCCTCAGTCGGACAAAAACCACATCCCAATTTAATTAGATCATCTGCCAGACTCTGACACACCCGCCAAAATGGCCTAGAAAGTCACTCAGTTGTACCAAACCGCTAAAAGGAATGAAACTGGACGGATCACCCGGCATCAACCCAGGCACCGGAAACAACAGTGGCAATCACAGCCCTGTTGACCTTGCAAAGTCCTCCTCATGAACATCTGGGGACAAGTGCCAAAATTGAGAGAGCTGCCTCACAGACTAGTCAAGCAACAGCCTGACATAGTCATCCTCACGGAATCATACCTTACAGATAATGTCCCAGACTCCACCATCACCATCCCTGGGTATGTCCTGTCCCACCGGCAGGGCAGACCCAGCAGAGGTGGTGGCACAGTGGTATACAGTCGGGAGGGAGTTGCGCTGGGAATCCTCAACATCAACTCCGGAGCCCATGGAGTCTCATGGCATCAGGTCAAACATTGGCAAGGAAACCTCCTGCTGATTACTACATACTGCCCTCCTTCAGCTGATAACTCGGTGCTCCTCCATGTTGAACACCACCTAGAGGAAGCTCTGAGGGTGGCAAGGACACAGAATGTACTCTGGCTGGGGGACTTCAATGTCCATCACCAAGTGTGGCTCGGCAGCACCACTACTGACTGAGTTGGCCGAGTCCTAAAGGACATAGCTGCTAGACTGGGTCTGCGGCAGATGGTGAGGGAACCAACAAGAGGGAAAAACATACTTGACCTCATCCTCACCAACCTGCCTGCCGCAGAGGCATCTGTCCATGACAGTATTGGTCAGAGTGATCACTGCACAGTCATTGTGGAGACGAATTCCCACCTTCACATTAAGGATACTCTCCATTGCTTCGTGTGCTAATTTGGGTAGATTTCGAACAGATCTAGCAACTCAAAACTGGGCATCCATGAGGTGCAGTGGGGCATCAGCAGCAGCAGAATTGCACTCAAACACAATCTGTAACCTCATGGCCCGGCATATCCCTCACTCTACCATTACCATCAAGCCAGGGGATCAACCCTGGTTCAATGAAGAGTGCAGGAGGGCATGACAGGAGCAGCACCAGGCATACCTAAAAATGAAGTGTCAACTCGGGACCATTTGCGTGTCAAACAGCATAAGCAGCAAGTGATTCCACAACCATCAGATCAGATCTAATCTCTGCAGTCCTGCCATATCCAGTCGTGAATGGCGGTGGACAATTAAATAACTCACTGGAGGAGGAGGCTCCACAAGTATCCCCATCCTCAATGATGGAGGAGCCCAGCACATCAGTGCAAAAGGCAAGGCTGAAGCTTTTGCTACAATCTTCAGCCAGAAGTGCCGAGTGGATGATCTATCTCGGCCTCCTCTGGAGGTCTCCAGCATCTCAGATGCCAGTCTTCAGCCAATTTTATTCACTCCATGTGATATCAAGAAACGGCTGAAGGCACTAGATACTGCAAAAGCTATGGGCCTTGACAATATTCTGGCAATAGTACTGAAGACTTGTGCTCCAGAGCTTGCCGCGCCCCTAGCCAAGCTGTTCCAGTACAGCTACAACACTGGCATCTACCTGGCTATGTGGAAAATTGTCCAGGTATGTCCTGTACACAAAAAGCAGGACAAATCCAACCCGGCTAATTACCGCTGCATCAGTCTACGCTCCATCATCAGTAAAGTGTTGGAAGGGGTCATCAACAGTGCTATCAAGTGGCACTTGCTTAGCAATAACCTGCTCATTGATGCCCAGTTTGGGTTCCGCCAGGTCCACTCAGCTCCTGACCTCATTACAGCTTTGGTTCAAGCATGGACAAAAGAGCTGAACTCCTGAGGTGAGGTGAGAGTGACTGCCCTTGACATCGAGGCAACATTTGGCCGAGTGCGGCATCAAGAAGCCCTAGCAAAACTGGAGTCAATCGGAATCGGGGGAAAATTCTCTGCTGGTTGGAGTGATAGCTAGCACAAAGTAAGATGGTTGTGGTTGTTGGAGGTCAGTCATCTCAGCTCCAAGACTATCACTGCAGGCACAGCAGGTAATTAGGAAAGCTAATAGGATGTTATCATTTAATGCGAGGAGAATTCATTACAAAAATACGGAGGTTATGTTTCAGTTGTACCGAGCATTGGTGAGATCACATCTGGAGTATTGTGTACAACACTGCTCTCCGTATTTAAAGAAAGATGTAAATGTTATGAAGCATTTCAGAGAAGGTTTACTAGACTAATACCAGGAATGGTTGGGTTGTCTTATGAGGAAAGGCTGGACAGGCCAGGCTTGTTTCCGCTGGAGTTTAGAAGAGTAAGAGGCGACTTAATTGAAACCTTTAAGATCCTGAGGGATCTTGACAGGGTGGATGTGGAGAGGAGGTTTCCTCTTGTGGGAGAATTGAGAACTAGAGGGTCACTGTTTAAAAATAAGGGGTTGCTCTGTTCAGACAGAGTTGAGGAGAATTTTTCTCTCAGAGGGTTATGAGTCTTTGGAACTCTCTTCCTCAAAAGGTGGTGGAAGCAGAGTCTTTGAATATTTTTAAGGCAAAGCTGGATAGATTCTTGATAAGCAAGGCAGTGAAAGGATATTGGGGGTAGGCGGGAGTACGGGGTTGGGCTTACATTCAGGCCACCCAAGACAAAGCAGCCCGCTTGATTGGCACCACATTCACAAACATTCATTCCCTCCACCGCCGATGCACAGTGGCAGCAGTGTGTACCATCTACAAGATGCACTGCAGAAACTCACCAAGGCTCCTTAGACAGCACCTTCCAAACTCATGACCACTACCATCTAGAAGGACAAGGCCAGCAGATAGATGGGAACATCACCACCTGGAAGTTCCCTCCAAGCCACTCACCATCCTGTCTTGGAAATATATCACCGTTCCTTCACTGTCACTGGGTCAAAATCCTGGAGCTCCCTTCCTAACAGCACTGTGGGTGTACCTACACCACATGGACTGCAGCGGTTAAAGAAAGCAGCTCACCACCATCTTCTCAAGGGCAGTTAGGGATGGGCAATAAATGTTGGCCTAGGCAGCTGAGCCCACATCCTGGAAATGTATAAAATGCTCAAGCTGTCCCTTAACTCCATCCACCTGCTTTCGTTGCATAATCATTAAGCCAGACACAAGTCTATCAATTTGAACGTGACATTGAGGAGGCAATCAATGGAAATACCTTGTGCATTGTGCTGGCCTTGTCAGTACTTCTGCAGTATCATTAACACAGGAAAATGTCCAAGATGTGGTATCAGCCAAAACTGGACACTGTGCTACATAAAGGTGATATTAGGAATGGCCACCACAAACTAGGTCAAAGTGGTAGGTTTTAAGCAGCATCTTAAATGATGAGAGAGAGGTGGAGAGGCAGGAAGATTTTGGGCGGGAATTCCAGAGCTCAGGGCCCAGGCACCTGAAGGTACCCCACACCCACCGTGGTCGAGTGATTGAAATCGGGGATGTGCCAGAGTCCAGGTGTCTCGGAGAATTGTCCCAAGAGTAAGTGTTGGAGCTGCCCATTCCTGCACACTGTTGCATTCACAGAGTAGCTACCTATCCAGGTCCAGAATAATGATCCCATGACATATCCTGATGAAGCGTATAGGACTTCTGAGTGACCTGGCCAACACTCCTGCTTCCAAGAATGTCATTGGGAACACACTCGGGACCCCACTGCCACTTCCAAATCCTTGCTCCACGTGTAAACACTGGCCACAGATTCTTGCATGTGAGGTAACTCATTACATCCTGACCCTTGTCTGGGATTGCATCTATGAGAGAAGCAGTAAGGAACATGTCAGCAACTCGGAACTCCACTTGGCTGGAGGTTATAAAAAAATATGAAATTAAAAGTGCATTCTGTAAAATAAAGAAAGCCCAGCTAATTTGTATAATGGGGATTAAATTCCATCTGTTCATCCCAGTGGAATTCTGTCCCAACCTCTAACTCTGCTTCATTTGCAAGCTGAATTTCCTGACCGGATCTCCTCACCTTTTGATGTAAGGTTTGGGGAAACACCAGGGACCCCCTAGGCGGCAAAAATACACCCAGCGCTCAGCTCCATCAAAGGTCGTGGGGGGGGGTCACAGGTTTGCAAGGCGATGTCCAAGCTGGCTCGGCCAGCAAGCTATTCCGTTATTATCGCGTTGCTGCTTCTGGGATCTTGCTTTGCCCAAATGGGCTGCTGCAATTCCTACTTTACCAGCAGTCACCCCACTTCACAGGAGCGGTTCATTGGCTGTGAAACACGTTGGGAAGTTGTGAAACACAAATCTTCCTTCGTCAACGTCGTGGGCAAATTTCCTCTCTGCTCTCCTGGAGCCTCGGAGCTGTGCAGGGGAGCCGAGCGAGGGCGTCTGTTACTCGCTCCTCGCTGAATTCCAAAGATTTCATGAGCTTCACTGACCAGTCCTGACATGTTACTGAATGGTGAGTACTTAGGGAAAATGACCAGCCGGAAACTCAGCTTTCCGCTCTCACTCCGCCGTCTCATACTTCAGGTGTTTCACATTTCATCGGTGGCACTTTGGGATGTTCTGACTCATTCCTCCACCCTGACACTCCAGCCCAAGCAAAAGTGAATGAGTTCCACATCCTGAGTGCTTGTCTCTCGAGTGTGTGAATGGAACATCTTTGCTGCCACCTACTGGTTTCAGTTTCAGTCTCAGTGAATGTCAGGGCCCCCTTCCTGTTGGATTTTTTTTAAAGCACTGAAGTGAGGATTTCCTGGGTTTCCAGACATATGCCCACCCGCAAGGTCAATTTCCCCAACACCATTTCCCTACTAATACTGATTTCTTTCAGTTCCTCCCTCTCACTAAACTGTGTTCCCCAACATTTCTGGTATGTTATTTGTGTCCTCCTTTGTGAAGATAGAAACTCTACTTTGGCTATTATTATAAACCAGGCCTCATGTGAAAATAAAAGCGTCGGCTGTTCAAGACTCAAAGCACTATAATTTTAAACGAGGGGACCATTAGGTATTAAAATGCTGTAAATTAGTTTGGGAATTAGTTCCAATTTTCCAAAAGAAAAGCTTTGCAAGTGGTTCAATATTGTTTGAACACAATATTGTTCAAATATTCAAGGTCGTTTATTGGTGAGACCGCATCAATTCTGACAGCAGGAGGTTCACACAAACACTCGCGAAAGGCTTGAACATCAGAGAGAAGAGCCCTCCCCTGCTCACCCGCCTCGCATTGGGACAAAGGTTCCAGGCACCTGGGGTTGGACCTCCATGTACAAACTTACCTGAGCTTTCAATCAGCTCCCCGCTTTCACCTTCCTCCCATCCATTCAGACTTCTCTCCATTCCCTCAGGTTTCCCACCTTCCTGGCAATGGACACATTGTTTTCCCAAAGGATTAGGGTATTGCTGAATAAAGAGATGCGCGGCAGCTTGGACACGCCACAATTTTTTCAGCAACTGTCAAGTTCAAACAATTATTTCTAAAGGATCAGCAGGTCTAACCGGTCTTCAGAGCTCTGAGGAAGAGTCATACGGACGCGAAATGTTAACTCCCCAGATGCTGTCAGACCTGCTGAGCTTTTCCAGCGTTTTCAGTTTTGGTTTCAGATTTCCAGCATCTGCAGTATTTTGCTTTCATTTCTGAAGGATTGTTGTTTATAACATTCATTCTTGGGGTGTGAACATCACCATCAAAGCCTACCTCCTAATTTCCCCTTGAGAAGGTGGGGGTGAGCTGCCTTCTTGAGCCGCTGCAGTCCATGTGGTGTAGGTACACCCACCGTGCTGTTAGGGAGGGAGTTCCAGGATTTTGACCCAGCGACAGTGGAGGAATGGCTGATATATTTCCAAGTCAGGGTGGTGAGTGACTTGGAGGGGAACTTCCAGGTGGTGGTGTTCCCATCTGTCTGCTGCCCTTGTCCTTCTAGCTGGTAGTGGTCATGGGTTTGGAAGGTGCTGTCTAAGGAGCAGAGTTCCTGCAGTGCATCTTGTAGATGGTACACACTGCTGCTACTGTGCGTCGGTGGTGGAGGGAGTGAATGTTTGTGGAAGGGGTGCCAATCAAGTGGCGCTGCTTTGCCCTGGATGGTGTCGAGCTTCTTGAGTGTTGTGGGAGCTGCATTCATCCAGGCAAGTGGGGAGTGTTCCATCATAATCCTGACTTGTGCCTTGTAGATGGTGGACAGGCTTTGGTGGGGGTGTGGGGGGGGGCGGGGTGGTCAGGAGGTGAGTTACTCAACGCTGGATTCCTAGCCTCTGACCTGCTCTTGTAGCCACAGTATTTATATGGCTAGTCCAGCTCAGTTTCTGGTCAATGGTAACCCCCAGGATGTTGATGGTGGGGGATTCAGTGATGGTAATGCCATTGAACATCAAGGGGTGATGGTTGGATTCTCTCTTGTTGGAGATGGTCATTGCCTGATGCTTGTGTTGGGCGAATGTTACTTGGAAGCAAAATGAGCTGAAAGCTTTTTAGTGGGATCTTAGTCTGATAGACCTCAGGGAGTAAATGTTCTGAATCCACACCCCAAAGAGGAACCTCATCTACCTGGAGTATGTGAGAAACCCACTCATACATCCCCAGCAATGAAAATCATCAGGAACCAACAGTCACTTTGATTGCTATTGTTAGGGTTACCAACCTTCCAGGAATAGCTTGGAGGTCTTCAGGAACTAAGGATTCATCTCCCACATGCTACTGTAAGTAAAATCCGGGGATGGTGGAAGGCAGGTTTAAATAATTTTTTAAATTATTGTCTTTATTCATTTTCTATGAATATTGGAATTGGCCAAGACAGTTATTGATCATTCAATTAGTAAGTCCTTCTGATTGGCTGTGGGGAAAACGCCAAGATGGACGTGTTGGTTAACCAATGGTGGGAGGGTGTGGGCTGGGCCATTTGTGGTCATGTGGTGAAAGCTCCAGGAATCGGTCCAACTTGAGCTGGCAACGCTGTAACTATGGTTACAGCAACCTGAGTTCTTCTCGGGTAAATAAATAGCTTTGTTCTGCTTAAATATTTTAAAACTCAAGGAAATGAATTGAATAAGATGAGGACAGCACCCAAGGCTGGCTCTTCATGTTCTCCTTGAACTGGACATTCAGTGTGATGGCACTGAGCTGGAAATGTGCCTCACCCCGCGATACCCTGCCCAAACCTCACTTGTCCCAACTTGTCTTGCACCTTCTGATTCTGTTGACTGTGAAAGACGAGGCAAGAGAGGCCAGTGCACATGTGGCCTGCATTGCCACCTTGTGGTCAGAGATCCAGCTGTCGGAAAGTGGTGGCTGAGACTGTGTGCATTTGTCGTGGATATTCAGAGAGTAGCAGAGATCAGAAACGAAGGCAGCTTCCTGAAATGTACATTTGCTCTGGCCTGCTCTGTTTCCAGCAGTTGTCCCACCTTGCCAACCCGGATGAAGGTTTGACAATTCTTCCCCCACGAGACCACAGCATCCAGAATCTCCTGTTTAAATAGCTGGGGCCTTACAGTACTGGGAAAATAAATATCAGGAATCAGAGCACAAATCAGCCAGTGGGTTCAGGGGATGAAGAGATTCACCAGCTGTGAATCCCAGAACCCTGCTGGTTAATTGACACCATTCAGCTACTTGTCTCCCACAATTACATCCTTCCCTTGGCCCTCCACCCCTCCGTTATTTTAAAGGACTTTCTGGATTTTCACATGAAATGGTGTTAAACTCTCCTCAGGAGATGAATCCTGGCAATTGAAAGCATCAGGACTGGTAATTGATCCCGCGATTCCACCCAACCCCTGCAGCCCAAAAAGGGAACAATTCAAACCGTGGAGTCTCATTCCTTCAGGGAGTGAATAGTTCTTGGAGAGGCCCTGTTGGCCCTGTCATTCACGGAGGTAGTCCCAGACGCTCCATTACCCCTCCCCGTGCCAGCTGCAGTTCAGCTTTCCAGCAAGCTCAGCCACGGAAATGACGCAGCTGTAGAATGCAGGGGGTAGAGTCTAACTGATGGAACGGACAGGGAGATACCCGCACTATCTCCTTTCCCATTCGCCTTCAATGTGACTCACCCAGCCCGTTTCATATCCACGACACAGACAAAGCTGAATCATTAAGTTAAGTGCTTTATTCACATCCAAATGATACATAGCAAACTGTACCATCATTAAACATGGGCCTTTTCTTGCATTACACACAGCTCACTTGACATGGAATACAGACGAAGGAGGAAAATATTTTGCTGTGGTTGACAATAGCATTGTAAAAACCCCCACTCCCCCAACCCCCGAAGTTCCCAGTCAAATGAGTTTATCTGTTTATAACTTCATGTCTTCAGGATTTGACAGCACAGCTTCATTGATGCACTGTGCTATGTAGGTAAGGTTCTGACTGTTAATTAAGCTGATGTTGATTTGCGCAATAGATGAGAGGTAAATATGTTTCTTCTTCATCAAGTAGTCAATCTGGAAATCTGCTCAATTCACAAATATCTCAGTTAAGGACAGTGGGGAATGGTTTGATCTTGGAAGTTAATTAGCAAAGAAAGTCAGACTTGTCTTTCAAGCAGCTTCAAGACAACCTCAAAGCATTTTCCAGTTAATGAGCTACAGTCAGTGTAGGAAAGGCTGCAGCCAGTTTGTGCACAGCAAGCTCCCACAAACAACATTGTGCTCTTGACCAGATTATTTGATTTTAGTGATGTTCATTTGGAGGATGAATATAAACCAGGACACCAAGGAAAACTTCTCCTGCTCATCTTCAAAATAATGCCCAGGGGATTTGAGAGTCCAGACCGCGTCTCAGTTTAATGGTTCATTTGAAAGACAGCACATCTGACAGTGTAGCACTCCCTCAGTACTGACCCTCTGACAGGGCAGCACTCCCTCAGTACTGACCCTCTGACAGGGCAGCACTCCCTCAGTACTGACCCTCTGACAGTGCAGCACTCCCTCAGTACTGACACTCTGACAGTGTGGCACTCCCTCAGTACTGACCCTCTGACCTTGCGGCACTCCCTCAGTACTGACCCTCTGACAGTGTGGCACTCCCTCAGTACTGACCCTCTGACAGTGCGGCACTCCCTCAGTACTGACCCTCTGACAGTGTGGCACTCCCTCAGTACAGTACTGGAAATCTCAGCCTTAATGATGCACTCAAGGCTCTGCAGTGGGATTTGAACCTACGGCTTTCTGACCTGGAGACGAGAGTGCTCCCCATGGAGCCCCTGATGACCCCACAAGTGTCGGTTTGATACTGGAGACTTGATGGAACAATTATTTCTAAATTCTGTGGCTAAAATTCACCTTCTCCATTTCATGGAGAAGAAAAAAAGATATCAGTTTCACCCGAGAGTGAAAGCTGGGGCAGCATTGCTGCCATCGGGATCCTCAAACACGGGGGGTGTCACAGTATCAGAATGAGGGCTCAGCCATTTAGGACTCAAATGAGGAAACATCTCTTCACAGAATCAGAGAATGGCTGAAGTACAAAACAAGACCATTCAGCCCATTGTATCACTGCTGGTTCTCTTCAAGCGAAACTCAGCTCCCCTGTCCTTTCTCTGTCGCTCTCTACTGGTTGTGAATCTTTGGAATTCTCGATTGCAGAAACTGTGGATGCTCTGTCATTGAGTAGATTGACGAGCAGAAGAGAATTAAGGGGATAGTGCAGGAAGGTATATTTCAGGTCGAAGATCAGCCTTGACCTTATTGAATGGTGGAGCAGGCTCGAAGGGCTGAATGGCCTCCTCCTGCTCCTAATTCATATGGGGGCTCTTGTGAGAGGATGCTGCAGTTACACAATCCATGGAGTCTCTTCGTCCCAGGACTGAAGGGCTGATCCTGCCACGATCCAGCTCCCTGGATCAATCCCAAACCTTGGCTTGGAATGTGTGTCAGCTCGGCCGGACTCTCTCGGAGATGCTGCGTAGAGGTCCCCGTGCACAGGCTGAAGCGGAAGGGGGTGACAGCATTCCGGTTTCCCCAGCAAGGAATGACCGACGGGATTGACGAGTGCGCATGGCAATCTGGGATGACCGATTGTCGAGTGAAGCCTGCTTTTGGCAGGTCGCTGGGACTTGGAATAGGGAATGGGAAGCGTGAGTGGACGCTCTGTTGGGCTGTGATGAGCACAATGCCTGAGGCCTGTGCCGATGATACACTCCGCCCAGCTCACTGACCACAGGATCCATGGGCTTTGCTCACCTACCTGTGAATCCAGGATAAATGAACAATCCAATCTGTCTGGTGATATGTTCCCAGGATCTCAGTGTTCCCAGTGTCCGCAGCTCCTCCTTCAACTTCTCCTTGAGCAACATCAGACGCTCGGCCATCCTCTTCAGGTTCTCCCGCCTACGGACCAAGAGCAAGGGATTCCGTGAGAAAACTGTTCCCCCTGGAGGTGAGCAGGCCCTCTTCATCCCCAGACTTCCTGAGTTTGACCAGACAGAACAGCATTGGGGGGCTGATTGTATCAGCAAATTGAAGGACAGGTCATGGAGTCAAAGAGGTCTACAGCACAGGAAAAGGCCCATCGGCCCATCGAGTCTGCGCCGGTCAAACAAGTACCTAACTATTCTAATCCTATTTTCCAGCACTAGGCCCATAGACTTGTATGCCATGACATTGCAAGTGCACATCCAAATATTTCTTAAATGTTATGAGGGTTTCTGCCTCCACCACCCTATCAGGCAGCGGGTTCCAGATTCCCACCACCCTCTGGGTGAAAAAATTCTTCCTCACGTCCCCTCTAAACCTCCTGCCCCTTACCTTAAATCTATGCCCCCTGGTTATTGATCCCCCCACCAAGGGGAAAAGTTCCTTCCTGTCCACCCTATCTATGCCCCTCATAATTTTATACACCTCAATCATGTCTCCCCTCAATCTCCTCTGCTCCAAGGAAAATAATCCCAGTCTATCCAATCTCTCCTCATAACTAAAACTCTCCAGCCCAGGCAGCATCCTGGTAAATCTCCTCTGCACTTTCTCTAGTGCAATCATATCCTTCCTATGACGTGGATAGCAGAACTGCACAAAATACTCTAGCTGTGGCCTAACCAGCGTTTTATACAGTTTCAGCATAACCTCCCTGCTCTTATATTCTATGCCTTGGCTAATAAAGGCAAATATCCCATATGTCTTCTTAACCACCTTATCTACCTGTCCTGCTACCCCAATGGACCGGTGGACATGCACACCAAGGTCCCTCTGATCCTCGGTACTTTGCAAGGTCCTACCATTTGTTGTGTATTCCTGTGCCTTGTTTGTCCTGCCCAAGTGCATCATTACCTCACACTTATCCGGATTAAATTCCATTTGCCACTGATCAGCCCATCTGACCAGCCCATCTATACCCTCCTGTAATCTAAGGCTATCCTCCTCACTATTTACCACCCCACCAATTTCTGTGTCACCTGCGAACTTACTGATCAACCCTCCCTCATTCAAGTCTATATCATTTATATATACCACAAACAGCAAGGGACCCAACACCAATCCCTGTGGAACCCCACTGGACACAGGCATCCAGTCACAAAAACACCCTTCAACCATCACCCTCTGCTTCCTGCCACTCAGCCAATTCTGGATCCAATTTGCCAAATTGCCTTGAATCCCATGGGCTCTTTCCTTCATTATCAGTCTTCCATGTGGGACCTTATCAAAAGCCTTGCTGAAGCCCAAGTAGACTACGTCAAATGCATTGCCCTCATCTGCACACCTGGTCACCTCTGGAAAATACCGGATAGATTCTGAGAGCTAATGGGAACCCACACTGAGATGATCCAGGGAAACCAAATGCTCTGTGTTCCCATTCATCTAATTAATTAGTGTTATTGAGATCATCACTTCAGAAGAGCTAGGAGCAGGAGTGGGCCATTCAGTCCGTGAGCTGGCTTCACCACTTGATAAGATTGTGACTGACCTGTTTGTGGCCTTAACTTCACTTTCCTGCCCATAACCCTGAACATATTCAACCAGCTAGCCTCCAGTGCTTGCTGGGGGAGAGAATTTCTCAGACACATGACCCTCTGAGGAAAGGAATTCCTCCTCCTATCTGTCTTGAATTGGAGACCGCTTATTTTTAAACTGTGTAACCCAAGTACTGGTCTGTCCCACCAGGGGAAACCTCCTCTCAGCATCCACCCTGTCAAGCCCCCTCAGGATCTTACATGTTTCAATAAGATCACCTCTCATTCTTCTGAACTACAATGGATACAGGCCCAGCCTGGCCAACCTTTCCTCATGAGACAGACCCCAGCGATCAGCCATGAACCTTCTCTGAACTGCTTCCAGTCCAGGTATATCCCTCCTTATCTAAGAAGACCAAAATTGTATATATCACTCTCGCTGTGGTCTCACCAATACCCTCTACAATTAAAGCAAAAAATCCCCACCTTTATATTCCATTTGCAATAAATGAGAACATTCCATTTACCTTCCTAATCACTTGCTGTGCCTGCATACTAACCTTTCCTGATTCATCCAGCACATCACCCAGATCTCTCTTTACCTCAGAATTCTGCAGTCTCTCTCTATTTAGATAATATTCTGCTTTTCTGTTCTTCCTGCCAAAGTCGACCTGTTCACATTTCCCACATTGAACTCCATTGGCCAATTTTTTTTCCCCACTCACTTAACCTTATCTGTGTCCCTTTGCAGACTCCCTACCTCTTCTTGGCAACTTACTCTTCTACCTGTCTTTGTCATCAGCAAATTTAGCAACCGTGCCGTTATCCTTTACCCTTTATCCAAGTGATTGATGGAGATTGTAAATAGTAGAGGACCCGGCACTGATCCCTGTGACACAGCACGAGATCCTGCTTGCCAACCTAAAATGATCCATTTATCCTGACTCTGTTTTCTGTTAGTTAGCCAATCCACTCTGCAGGATAATAGATCATCCCCAACACTGATTGCTGATGTAACCTCTTTTCAAATACCCCCTGGAGTGGGTTTTGGGAGTGTAAAATACCCCCTGGAGTGGGCTTTGGGGGTGTAGAATAGCCCCTGGTGTGGGTTTTGAGGTATTTTAATACTCCCTGGTATGAGTTTTGGGGGTAGATTTACCCCCTGTTGTGGGTTTTGAGGGTGTATTTACCCCCTGTTGTGAGTTCTGGGGGTGTACTTACCCCCTGTTGTGAGTTCTGGGAGTGTATGTACCCCCCACTGTGGGTTTTGGAATTATCTATACAATACCCCTCGTGTATATTTGTATCCTCACACTCTTTCCCACAGTCGCCCAGTTTTTTCCCATTCCATCTGTTAGTCTCCCAGGTACAGCCTGCAGGCCACATTGTTTGTTTTCAGCTTCTCCGTCCTTCCTTACACTCTGTCCCCTCAAAAGTTAGATTCCCAGTTGCTTCCTCATTCATCCCTGTTCGCACAACCATTTTGACTTGACTGTTTCTCATGTCTCCGGCTGCCATCACCGGATAGCTGAACATAGCGCAGGAAAGATCCCATGGAAGCGTTTCCAAGAAGAACAGGGGAGTTAACCCTGGTGTCCTGGACAATATTTATCCCCTCTTCCAAAAGCACTGGAAAACAGATTCTCCAGGCATTGTCACAGTGCTGTGCGTGGGATCTTGCTGTGCACACACTGGCTGCCATGTTTCTTCCATGACAACAGTGGCCACAGTGAAAAGTATTTCGCTGGCTGGAAATCACTTTGGGATTTGCTGAGGTCACTGAAAGCTGACAGGTCAATGCTCGTCCTGGTGACCGTCAGACTGTTCGTTTCAGGGGCAGGAAAGCATGCTGTTAGTCCAGTGGGAGCAAGGAACATTTCGGGGAGTCATGGGATTAGATGATTAGCGCGCAAAACCATTTTTAGTCCCCAGTTACCATACATCGGCCTAAATAAAAATCACCAGCGTTTTAATCACAGCACCCTTCAGTTTCTCACACCTCCGGAAGATGATTCGCCCTTCCTGTTTCATCCTGTGTTTGGAGGCCTGGCCAGAGTTCCTTGGGGCTTGTCGGGTTCTCCCAGAGTAAGCTGCTCGAGACTGTCGTTTACTAAAGCCATTACTCTTTGTTTACAGCTACGACATACATATTGGGACCTCTGCACGAGTTTGGAACCTCTCCTCCCTCCAGACCTCCGTTACCCAATCCTGTGATGTTACATCAGCATGACCTCAGTATCACGTGCTTCTGATGTTAACCCTTTACTTGACACTCACCATTCAGCAAAGAAGGCTGGGTTATTAAGTATCGTTGCTACGATACGGGCACCATAACGTGGAGGGTTTGACCATGTCTGCCTTGCTGCTAACTCCATCTGAGATCGGATCCTGATGAGGGTGTAATTATCCCTGGATACAACTGTCAGACTTCCAACCCTGTCATCTGGGAAAGGGAGGAAAATTATTGGATGAAAGGGTTGGCCCAGTTAGATAAAGGATCACATCTCTTGAAAGCATTTTCTTTGGAAAGTTTCTATCGGCTACTCAGCATCTTATGTGTCAACAGAGATGAGGTGCTATTGCTCTCTTACTGACCTCTGTATCAGTCTATGATTGTCTGTCACATAAGGGATAGCTTTTCTGCTTCACTGGGTGGTAATCTCAAAGAGCAGATCACCCACTCATTATAGAACCCACCTGATCCCAGTGTTCACCCACCTTCCTGAAATTTCAGGTCAGCTAAATCTCTGCTGTCCTGTCCTCCCATGTCACATTCACTCATCATGCCATTCTCGCTGACCTACATTGGCTCCCAGTCCACGACTGCCTCAATTTTAATGAATGAAATTCGTCCTCGTTTTCAGGTTCCTCCATGGTCTCACCCCTCCCTATCTGTAACTTCCTCAAGCTCAACAGCCCCCCGAGGTCTCTGCACACCTCCAATTCCAGCCAGTTGAGCTTCCCAGGTTTCCGTCTCTCCATCATTGGCGGGCGTGCCTTCCACAGCCTGGGTCCTAAGCTCTGGAATTCCCTTCATAAACCTCCCCTGCTTCCTTTCAGAGGCTCCTTAGAACCTCCATCTTTGACCAAGCTTTTGGACATCTGTCCTGATATCTCCTCCTGTGGCTCAGTGTCAAATGTTGTCGGATTGATGCTCCCTGGGAGGCTCCTTGGGACATTTTACTGAACCAATCAAAGGCGCTATATAAATGCCTAGACCACCAACTTTGTCTCTCCTGAGCCCTCAAATCCTTCGGGTAATGGTAGCTCTGCCTCTTTGTCTCCTGCTGCTTGTACCCCTTCACCTTCTCACACTGCCTGGATACCTCCTGTGTCCCGGTGTGGAAAGCAGCAGAAGTGTAATTCATATAAGGCAACAGCATGCTGCAATTGCTGCTCCCTGTGCCTGTGCAAACAGTGCATCATGAGGGCAACTTAAGAACATATGAATTAGGAGCAGGAGTAGGCCATTCGGCTCCTCGAGCCTCCTCGATAAGATCAATTGTGGCCTTAACTCCGCTCCCCTGTCTGCCTCCATAACCCTCGACTCCCTTGTCAATCAAAAATCTGTCTAACTCAGCCTTGAATATATTCCATGACCCAGCCTCCCCTGCTCTCTGGGGAAGAGAATTCCACAGGCTGACAATCCTCTGAGAGAAGAAATTCCTCCTCATCTCAGCCTTAAATGAGGGAAACCCCTCATTTTCATACTGCGCCCTCTAGTTCTGGATTCCCCCGCGAGAGGAAACGTCTTCTCAGTATCTACCCTGTCAAGCTCCCTCAGATTATTATTTGTTTCAATAAGATCACCTCTCGTTCTTCTAAACTCCGATGGGTATCGGACCAAACCTGCTCAACCTCTCCTCATCAGACAGAGCCTTTCATCCCAGGAATCAGCCCAGCGAACTCACTGTATAAGCCAAAGTTCTTGCCGAAAGACTGAGCACAGAATAGTTCAAAGCGCTCCGTGACAAAGTGTCTGACAGGCCAAGCATCTTTATTCAAATCTCCAGATGCCAGGCCCTGAGCTGTGACATAGAAGAAAGGAAACTGTTTCTTCCTCTGAAAAGAAAAAGAGAAAATACATCAAAGCTTGCAGTCAGAGACAAACAGTCTGATTCACCTGATAACAGGCCAACACAGCGGGAGCAATCAAAGCTTACAGGACTGGGAAGGTTGTAAGATGAGGATGTCTCACAGAACCAACTGTGCCAACTGTGGTTGGATCCACCCCGAAAAGGAATGACCTTTCACCTCCCAGCACTCCACCCAATCAGATCGATTTTATTCCCGCCTCATGCGGTCGTTATGGCACAAAGAGGACGTTCAGCCCGTCGAGCCTGTGGCGGCACCCTATGGAGCAAGCCAGTGGGTCCCATGAGCTCGCTGGGCCCCTGTAACCCTGCAGGTTTATCCCGTTCAAATGCCCATCCGATTTCGTGAGTCATCTCCACTTCCACCACCCTCCTGAGCAGCGAGTTCCAGCTCATTACCACTCACCATGTGAAAAAAAAAGTTACTCCTCACGTTACCCCAACCACCCCAACTCTTGCCCAAAACATGAAATCTGTGTCCTCTAGGACACAGCTAATAGGAAGAGCTTTCCTTGTACACTAACTTCTGATTCATGTGCTAGGACACCCAGATCTCTCTGCACCTCAAGAGCTCTGCAATCTCTTGCCATGTAAACAAGGTGCTGCCTTTTTTATTCTTCCTACCGCAGTGGACAAGTTCACATTCACATAATCACATCTTTGTCACAATCACACCCACCCATGCCCCTGATCCCCCCTCCCAGCCGGGGTGGTAGAAAATTCCGGAAGGACTTAAAGGGCAAGTGCCACATGGAGTGTGGTTATTTTAGAAAATTTCAACCCCTGCAATTGTCATTGAAATGGTGCGTGTCACCACCTTGAAAATGGGAGAAGGATGAATCCTGACATTGTCTGCTTGCTGTCTGCCACTTGGTTGGAACGTGGCTTCAGCAGCAGCAAAGGGTTTGCTGTGAATTCCCCATCCTGAACTGTTTTGAATAAACTCCATTAGCAAGCTTGAATAAAGCTACTTCACTTTACTGCTCTGAGATCTGGTTCCTCACATGGTTAGACTCGGTTCGATATCATCCCCTCATTTAATAATGATATATTTTTCCAACAGCGAGGGAAAGGGAGAGAGAAAGAGACACAGACGGACAGACTGGGTCCGTTTTGCATGTTTCCCAGAGGTCAGTTTCCACAAGACTCAGTTCAGTTGGAAATCTGGGTGCAACCACTTGCCGTTAATATCAACAGTTACAGCTTCTGGCCACTGGGTGGTTCCCTCGATCACATTTCTGAACCCTCTACCACTGTCTTGTGTAATGACAATTTATTGTGCGTTGACAAGGAAACAACTGGACAAGGTCAGGGCGTGGGCAAGGGAATTACTGGTCATAGGTGAGACAGGTTCACTGAAACACACCACTTGCTAGCGCCACAGATGCAGGAAAGCCAAATTTTTAAGGGATCAACCATTTATACTACCTGACAAAAGGAGAGTTGATTGGTTGACCCATCAACTTTGATTGGTTAAGGCATTGCCATGCAGAGTGCACGGGGGGAACTATTATCCTCCACAAATTTGCTAAATTAAAACAGGCACAAAGCTTGTGGAGGACAGGTCCCCTGCGTGTGAATATATGTAGCTTCTAGCAAGTGGAACTGAGCCACATTGCAAGCCCGACTAATCGTCTTAAATTAGTTGTTACTGTAATTCCTAGCACACTCGGGATTGTTCTGCAAGTGCTGTCCAACTGCGGCATCACATCTAACGTTAGACGTCACGTCCCGAGTTTTTCAAGTACGGGCTGGTTGAGTACGGCCAGTCCTCTGCCGATTGCGATCAGTCGAAGGGACGTGCCATTTGATTTGATCTGCCAGTTGTTGGGACATACGGCCTGCATAAGCTGGTGCCTTTTGCAACCTCGGGACATCCCAAAGAGCTTCACAGCCAATGATGAACCTTTGAAGTTCAATCACTTGTAACGTAGGAAACAGGGCAGCCAATTCCTGCTCAGCAAACTCCCACAAACAGTAAAGTGATAATGACCTGATAATCTGTTTTAGCAACATTGGTCCCAGGACAACTGGGAGAATTCTGCTGCTCTTCTTCCAATCGTGCCATGGGATTGACCCTGAGAGGGGAGATGGAGCCTCTTTTTATGTCTCATCTGAAAGATGGCAGGGCAGCACTCCCTCAGTACGGCACTGGAATGTTGCTTAGATTTTCATGCTTGAGTCTCTGGAGTGGGACTTGAACTCACAACCTTGTGACTGAGTGGTGGGACTGCGACCCACTGAGTCACAGCGGGATTTAATGGGTTATGCTTGACTCTCGATTCACGTTACCCCCTCACCTTCATGACCTCTGCAATCTGCTTCCACTCGGCAGGGGTTGGGTCCATTGCAGTCGGCCAATGAGCTGCAATATGTAGCACCACAATGGAATATTCCGGTGCGTTCTGGAGAAGGAACAGAAGTCAAAGGCTGTGATATGCAGATGCAAAATTAAGTCCCTTATACCCTCGCTCATGCCAAAAACATCCCTCCAGTATTCTCATATATGTCAAAGCTTGTTCAAACTATTGGGTCACAGTGTCATTGCAGCATAGGAGGCCATTCAGCCCATTGAAACCATGATGGTTCCCCAATCAATCCCACTCTTCCGCTCAATCCCTGCAAATTTCTTTTCTTCAAGTGCCCCTTAAATTTCCTTTTGAAATCATCGCCTGACTCCACTTCCACCACTCTTGTACGCAGAGAGGTCAAGGCCATTTCCACTCGCCGTGTAAGAGACTTCTTCACACCCCCGCACCCCCTGCATCTCTTTCTCAAAATCTTCAAGCTGTGCACCCTTGTCCATGTACAATCAACTGACGGGAACAGCTTCCTTTGCCAGCCATTGTGGCCAGAGAGCCACAGTTGGCTGGGAAATGATCAGCGAGTTTCAATTGCAAACTGATGTTAGCTGATGAAAAGACAAGTGTATGAGACAATGCGGCAATTTTGGAGGGGAAGAGAGAGAGAGTGTGAATCGTGAATGGCCATAAGGCGCTGGACGATTTGTTCCACACCGCCGTTAGCATTGTGAAAATGTGAGCTTCCCCTCAGCTGACCCATAAATTGCTGCCTTTGTGTACAGTGAACCATTGAACCATAGCAAGTTAGGGCTAGCATTTAACAGCGCAAGGAACTTTTGACAAACAGATTTACGTTCCTGCAGTGTCAGCCTCTCTAGCCCAGAAAGGGAACAAATTAAACAGTGCAGTCTCATTTCTGCAGGTAGTAAATTGTTTGGAGACCTTTTAAAAATGTTACATTTTTACATCCTTTCCTTACTTGCCCTTTCTGTCATTTTTTTTCACTTTCTCTTAACCCATCTTTTTTTTCCCCTTTCCCACATTTCTCTTTCTGTGCCTGATTTCACTCGAATTCACCCAATTCTCTTCTCCGTTGTTCCTCCCCTTCTTTCTCAATCTTTAAGCGGGTGGGTCACAGTGACAGAGGTGCCGCTGTTCACTGACATCCCTTTCCCGCGTTCCTGCTGGCGCCAGCTCACACTTGCACTGAGTAGCGCAGTGTGAAAATTTTGGAGCAGACGAGTTTGGCAGGAAATCTGAGCAATGGGGTTCGCTGTGAGACGCCTAATTCCAACACATTGCGAGCTGTTAGACCTGCAAACATATCTTCGCTACAAAATCTAACTTCTTGTTTGACTGAAATGCCACATCGACTGACTCACTATGTGCAATGCCAATGGGAGATCTGCGCATAGGGAACCAAAAAGGCTGATGTGCTACTGCTACCCACCCTGGGACATTACAAAGCCGGTTCTGATCACTGTCTGCTTTCAGATACCTGCAGGTCTTCGAGCCACTTGTGAATAGCCACACACAGATTCTCATTGTCCCAGTAACGATATTTGAAGATATCCATAAACCCAGCTTCTTGGAAGACAGTCATGTGAGTCTCTATCAAGAGAGAAACAAACAGAGCTTGTTCCCGCTTGGAAATCTTTGAAATGCTTGCAAGCGGTTTCCCTGGCAGTAGCAGCTGAACTTAGCGGGACCTTGCCCCCACCCTACCCCCCGCCCCCCCCCCCACCCCCCAACCCTCACCTCAATTGGTTGTGGTCAGAGTGACCACTTCGAGACGCCCAAGGTGCCTAGAAATTGGGCATCTCTCACGACCACCCAATGACAAATGGATTGAAGTCTTTCAACCTTTACCCTGACATCACCATGCACAAGCTGGGATGCCCCTGTAATTCCATTACATGGATTTAGGCAGACAAACGGGCAGAAAGATTCCATTTCCCTGAAACATCATGATTCACCTTGCATTTCAATATCACCTTTCACAACTTCAGAATACCCCATTTGCAGTTAAGGCAATGATTTTGAAGCTGGAATGCTGTTGTAATGCAGGAAATTAAGTTGCAAGCGGTGGGTGCACAGAAAGATTCCAAATTAGCCAGGCGATAATGGCTGGACCATGTTATGTGGTGATGTTATATGAGGGATAAATACTGGTCAGTACCCTGGGATAACTCCCCTGCTCACCCAAATGGTGTAGCGGCACCTTGTATATCCACCTGAGGGGACAGATTAAGGGGTGGCAGTCCTTGTGTTAAAGTCTGAACTGAAAGATGGCACCTCTGACAGTGCCGCACTCCCTCAACACTGGAAATTTGAGCCAGGATTTTTGTGCTCCAGCCTCTGAAGAGAAATTTGAACCCACCATCTTGTGACTTAAAGGCTAGGGTACCAGCCAGTGAGCCTTAGCTGACAAGAGTGATTCTGGCACAGGATGAGCAAGCTTGCCAATGAACTTGAACACCTTGGGACTTCAGATAGTTTGTGAAGGACAAAGTCAAAATTCTTAGGCAGTGTGAGCTTTAGAAATACAGCTGAAAAAGATTTCAATTTGTGGAGAATCTAACGATTTGGACTAAGCTGCAAGTGACTGAGCGCGGTTAACAAGCCAACATAATACTCAACGTGAACTTATCCTCTAATGCCAGGAGCACTCACCCCATGAAGGGGAAGAGATGTAGATTGCAACCGCCTTGGGATGAGTGATGGTGTACCACTTCTTCAGAAAGCGTGCACCCATGCACAAAGAACCACAGCCTCCGGGTACCTGTATACTGTCAGCCTGAGAGAGGGGCAGCCATTGAGAAGAAATGGTTAGAAATCTCAGATTACTTTCTCTTCTCAGCAGCCCTTGCTATCTGCCATTAAAGTTCCACTGACCAAGTCTCTGCAATTTTGTAAATATCCTTTCATGGGATGGTGGGTGTCGCTGACAAGGCCAGCATTTGTTGCCCATCCCTAAACTGCCCTTGAACTGAGTGGCTGGCTCAACCATTTCAGGGGACAGTTAAGAGTCAGCCACATTGCTGTGGGTCAGGAGTCACATGTAGGCCGGGGAAGGGTGACAGATTTCCTTCCCTAAAGGGCATTAGTGAGCCTGATGGGCTTTTACAACGATTGCTGAGAGTTTTATGGTCACCATGACTGAGACCAGCTTTATAATCCCAGATTTAAGAATTGAATTTGAATTCCACCAGCAGCCGTGGTGGGATTTGAACCTGTGTCCCCAGCGCATTAGCCTGAGCCTCTGGATGAGCAGACCAGTGACATGACCGCTATGTCACCATCTCCCTCTGCTTCAGAGGTGCAATCAGGCAGATGTGAAGTCTGGTCAAAGCGATGGGCTCGAGGAGTGTCCTACAGGAGGGAGAAGGATGTTCGGCAGAGATTTCCAGAGTGTGGGACCATGGGCTGCTCCTCCAGAAACTCAGGGACCCACCACACACAGCTTCTCAATCCTAACATAGCTTCAGGTCTTTTTTAACCAACAAAACACTTCCATTCTTCCTGGAGAGAAATGTACGGATGTGTTGACAAAGCTGTTAATTTTAAAAGTCTTTGTTTTCGAGTATTATCGGGGGTTCCCCTGCCCCACTTCCCCCAGTCCCTAAACTCTGAGATTACTGAGGAACTGCCATCAAAGTTACAGTGGACTCTTTATTAACACAACTAGCAGCAGCGCAGAGGTACACAGGAGAAAAGCAAAGGGTGATCATGAAACCGATAGGCTACAACTAGCAGGAAAAGACAGGACAGGCTGCAGTCCTTTTGCCTGAAAGAGAAAGTTGTGGGGTGACCAGACGGAGATCCTTCACACGGTGAACGGGTTTGAAAGGGTAAACTGAGAGAAGGTGTTTGCATTTGCGGGTAAGACCAGAACTGGAGGGGTCAGGAATATAAGACAGTCACTGATAAATCCAATGGGAAATGCAGGAGAAATGTCTTCACCCGGTGTGTGGAGCTCATTGCCACAGGCAGTGGCTGAGGTGAACAGTCGTGTAGATGCATTCAATGGGAAGCTGGATAGGTCACCCCCTCAGCCTTGTCTTTCCTGGAGGAGAGAGCCCCAGGCAGTTCTAGTGTGGTACTTGCTCAGACTTTTCCTTTTGCAACCTCCTGACACCCCTTCAGTGGAATCTGGAGAGCGGGGAACAAGGGAGATTTTTGGACAGCACAGCAGCCAATAAGAATCCAGTGTGAAATGACAGCTCAGATGAAGAGAAGACAAAGAGTTGGGATAAGGGGGGCATTTTCAGGATCTCAACCTGTAACCAGTGGAGTGCCACAGGGATCAGTGCTGGGGCACAATTATTCACGATATATATTAATGACTTAGATGAGGGGAATGAATGTACGATTGCCAAGTTTGCGGATGACACAAAAATAGGTGAGAAGGCAAGTGGTGAGGATGACTCAAAGAGTTTACAGAGGGATATAGACAGGGTTAAGTGGGCAAAAACTTGGCAGATGGAATGTAATGTCGGAAAATGTGAGGTTATGCACTTTGGCAGGAAGAATAGAGGAGCTGAATATTATTTAAATGGAGAAAGACTGCAGAAAGCTGCAGCACAGAGGGATTTGGGAGTCCTCGTGCATGAATCCCAAAAAGCTAACATACAAGTTCAGCAGGTAATAGGGAAGGCAAATGGAATGTCGGCCTTTATTTCAAAGGGAATGGAGTATAAAAATAGGGAAGTCTTGCTAAGACTGTACAAGGCACCAGTTAGACCACACCTAGAATACTGTGAACAGTTTTGGTTCCTTTATCTAAGGAAAGATATACTGGCATTGGAGGCAGTCCAGAGAAGGTTCACTAGGTTGATCCTGGGGATGGAGGGATT
Source organism: Carcharodon carcharias (assembly GCF_017639515.1). Lineage (NCBI taxonomy): Eukaryota > Metazoa > Chordata > Chondrichthyes > Lamniformes > Lamnidae > Carcharodon > Carcharodon carcharias. Next base: position 27,280,603 of record NC_054483.1, on the reverse strand, counting down.
TTCTTATGAGGAGAGTTGAGTAGGTTGGGCTAAACTCATTGGAGTTTAGAAGAATGAGAGGCAACCTTATAGAAACATATAAGATTCTTAGGGGGCTTGACAGGGTAGATGCTGAGAGGTTGCTTCCCCTTTCAGGAGGGTCTAGGACCAGGGGGCATAACTTCAGAGTAAGGCGTTGCCCATTTAAACAGAGATGAGGAGGAATTTCTTCTCTTAGAGAGTAGCGAATCGGCAGAACTCTTTCCCACAGAGGGCTGTAGAGGCTGAGTTGTTAAATATATTCAAAGCTGAGACAGACAGATTTTTAATCAGTAAGGGAATCAAGGGTTTTGGAGAAAAGGCAGGAAAGTGGAGTTGAGGATTATCAGATCAGCCATAATCTCATTGGATGGTGGAGCAGACTCGATGGGCTGAATGGCCTACTTCTGCTCCTACGTCTTATGGTCTTACCCAAACGAGGAAGACTTGCCCTGGTCTAGCCATGTAACAGGAGCTGCTTTAGTAATTATGAATGTACTTGTTCAAACTACTGACGAACTGAAAGTCCTGAAAGACTCACCCTCTTTTCCACAATGGCTATACTATCTGCGCCTAGTATTAAAGCAGTTGTTGCCCTGTTGAATTCCGGGAGTCCTCTCACAGATAGGTATTCGTGGCTCAATGTTGGATCGTGAACGATTTGCTGTTGAACTTTCTTCACCACTGGCAGTACCCATGGCTGCCCATTATCTGCACAGTACTCTGCAAGCAACAAAGCCATTGAGTAAGTGACTCCCTGCCCACTTTTGAGAGCCAGGCTTTCTGTCTCCCCAAACCATTCCCTCTCACTCTGTTTGTTATGGCTTCTATTTTCGAAGTTCATCCCCTTGCTGTACTGGATCATTTGAAACAATGAAGATTGAAAACTCTGCAGTGTTATCCCACAGTTCACCAAGTCCCACTCCCCTCTCCTGGTTGACTTGTGTTGGCTCCCAGGTCCCCAGAGCCTTCTCCTTGTCTTTAAATCCCTTTATAGCCTCACCCACCACCTGCAAATCTCTCCGCTTCTCTTACTCTGGCCTCTTACGTGTCCCCGTCCCACTCGTTCACCCACCATTTGATGGTCGTGCCTTCATTCCATAAATGCCTCAAAATGCTACATAAATGCACAATGTTCAAAAGCTGGCCCTTGTTATAGTTATCTTCTCCAGGAAGAAACTTCAGTGTTGGCTATGTGAAGCGAGCTCCTCATTAGCCTGTCATCTCATTGTGCAGCTGCCCTAAAGTACTGCAACACATGCAGATCGTCTGAAAAATGCATCTGTCCCCAAAAATAACTCTCAATTTCTCACAGGCGGGACACAGAGCACTCTAGTTTTATTTGAAAACAATGTGCTTGCTAATCCAACAGCTGAAATTTAGAAATTGCCATCAACTTCCCCAAATTTGTGTTCCTCTTGAAAGGGAGGGAAAAATTAGATCTGGTCAGGTTATAGGGTTAACAACTGTGACTCAATGTGTTCCTGGAGCCATCAGCACATGACTTGACCCCGCACTCCAGCCATTAGTCAGTCAACATGTCCATCCTTGTGACATACAGCCAATTGGAAAGCAAAAAGACTCATTACCCAATTGGATGATGCTTGACCATCAGCCAAACAACCTTTCCCCCTCCCCCAACCCCGCCAACCCCCACCATTTTCAATATTTTTTAATATCTGGTAAAGAGAAAAATGACAAAAAAAACACTATCTCTTTTAATGCCCCAATGATTTTTCTCCAGGGTTACGCACAGCAATGTCCTGATATGGTTGCTAAATTTGCTAATGACACAAAGATAGGTCAGAAAGTAAATTGTGAAAAGTACATAAGGAGGGTATAAAAGGGTATAGATAGGTTAAGTGAGTGGGCAAAGATCTGGCAAATGACATACAATGTGGGCAAATGTAAAAATGTGAAACAGAAAGAATAAAAGAGAAGCATATTGTCTAAATGGTGAGAGATTGCAGAGCTCTGAGGTGCAGAGGGATCTGGGTGTCCTAGTGCATGAATTACAAAAGGTTAGTATGCAGGTACAGCAAGTAAGTAGGAAAGATAATAGAATGTGATCATTTATTGCGAGGGGAATTAATTAAAAAAGTAGGGAGGTTATGCTTCAGTTGTACAGGGCACTGGTGGGACCACATCTGGGATGCTTTGCACAGTATTGGTCACCTCATTTAAGGAAGGATGTAAATGCATTGGAAGCAGTTCAGGGAAGGTTTACCAGACTAATACTTGAATGGGTGAGTTGTCTTATGAGGAAAGGTTGGACAGGTTAGGCTTGAGTTTAGAAGAATAAGAGGCAACTTGATTGAAACATATAAGATCCCGAGGGATCTTGACAGGGTGGATGTGAAGCGGATAAAATAAGGGGTTGCTCATTTAAAACAGAGATGAGGAGAATTTTTTTCTCTAATGGTTGTGAGTCTTTGGAACTCTCTTCCTGAAAAGGCGGTGGAAGCATAATCTTTGAATATTTTTAAGGCAGAGCTAGATAGATTCTTGATAAGCGATGGGGTGAAAGGTTATCGGGGATGGGCGGGAATGCGGGGTTAAGGTAACAATCAGATCAGCCATGACCTTATTGAATGGCGGAGCAGGCTCGAGGGGCCGAGTGGCCTTCTCCTGCCCCTAGTTCGTATGTTGGTGCGTGACTCGTTGATTCTTGGGATTTGACAGATTTTTGTTGAAAAGCCGGGCATTCTGGTGAGGTGGTTTTGGTTTGTTGACGGGAATTTGTCTGTCTTAGAGAGGACAGCTTCGGCTGCAGGGCGGAGGTTGTTTAAGGGAGTGGCCGTGCAACAGTCCCTCGCCCGCGATCGGGCCCTGATTTCACACTGGCATGAATCACGCGCTGAAACGCTCAGCGCTGCCTGGGTAGGCCGGGGTGGGGGGCGCGGGGGGGGGGGGAGGGAGGAGGGCGAGCGGGGAGGTCAGCGCATGCACACGGTGGGGGGGGCCCACAGGAAGCTCTCTGAAGGCCCAGAGCTGCCTCAGGGGGCTGAAGATTTCTAACTTTACAAATCAAGATGGTAAAACTTAGGAAAACACATCCCCCTCACGTGACTCTGTCGCACGAGCAGGGACATTTTAGAAATGAGATTTAAACATATTTATTTTATTTTTTAATTAACATCGGAAACCCGACCGTGGATGAGGTTTCCTCAAAGATCCAAAGGCCGCTTGGCCTTTTTGCCCACCCGCCACCCGTGAGGTTGGATAGGCAGGGGCAAAGTCCATTTCGTGGATGAATCAATGGCCCTCTTCATTGTCGGTGGGCACGCTGCCAACTCACCCGCCGACCAAAATACCGGGTGAGCGCGCAGTGACGTCAGGACCCTCGCCCAACATCATCGCCCGCTATTTCAATCTCGTGCCTGTGTCCCCGATGCCGAGGTGAAAATCCAGCCCATGATGTTGGGCGGGTGACATGTGTTGAGTGAAGGTTTTAACATCGGAGTGTAATCATGACGTCCGTTCACGTGGCTGAGATCTGGGAGGAGGAGAAGCTCCGAGCTCATGTCGAAGTCCAAATGTGTAAACAATGCTGCAAGTAAAGGGCCATGGTTTTAAGGAAGTGCAGACTCAAGCAGCATACTTTGGGAGAATAGACGATCCCAAAAACCTCCCGACTAGACCCCAACCACACGACGAAACGGTGGGGATGGGGGAAATAGGGCTCTGTGGGGAGAGGAGAGCTCAATAGGAGGGGCTACAAAAGAGGAGGGGAGTGGGAGGAGTTTGGGATCAATGCTCCCAATCACATACACACGATCATACAAACAAGGAGCAGGAGGAGGCCATTCAGCCCCTCGAGCCTGCCCCACCATTTAATAGGATCACGGCTGATCCGATGGTAACCTGAAATCTGCATCCTGCCTACCCCCCGATAACCTATCACCTCCTTGCTTTCTAAGAATCTATCCACCTCTTCCTTAAAAATATTCAAAGGCTCTGCTTCCACCACTTTTGCAGGAAGAGAGTTCCAAAGATTCACAACCCTCTGAGAGAAAAAATTTCCCCACAACTCCGTTTTAAATGAGCGATCCCTTATTTTTAAACAGTGACCCCTAGTTCTAGATTCTCCCACGAGAGGAAACATCCTCTCCATATCCACCCTGTCAAGACCCCTCAGGATCTTAAAGTTTCAATGAAGTCGCCTCTTACTCTTCTAAACTCCAGCGGATACAAGCCTAGTCTGTCCAGCTTTTCTTCATAAGACAATTCTCCCATTCCACGTATTAGTCTGGTAAACCTTCTCTGAACTGCTTCCAACGCATTTACATCCTTCCTTAAATAAGGTGACCAATATTGTACACAGTACTGCAAATGTGGTCTCACTGGTGCTCTGTATAACTGAGACACAACCTCCCTACTTTTGTATTCAGTTCCCCTCGCAATAAATGATAACATTCTGTTAGCTTCCTATTTCCTTACTGTACCTGCATACTAATCTTTTGTGATCCATGCACTCAGACACCCAGATCCCTCTGCAACTCAGAGCTCAGCAATCTCTCACCATTTAGATAATATGCTTCTCTTTTATTTTTCCTGCCAAAATGGACAATTTCACATTTTCTCACATTATACTCCATTTGTCAGAATTTTGCTCACTCACTTAACCTATCTACGTCCTTATGTCCTCTTCATAACTTACTTTCCTACCTATCTTTGTGTCATCAGCAAATGTGGCAACCATCCCATCCATTTCTTCATCCAAGTCATTTATATAAATTGTAAACAGTTGAGGTCCCAGCACTGATTCCTGAGGCACACCACTCGTTAAATCTTGCCAATTTATGCCTACTCTCTGCTCCCTGTTAGCCAGCCAATCTTCTAACCATGCCAAGCTGTTACCCCCTATACCATGAGCTTTTATTTTCCACAAGAACCTTTGATGTGGCACTTTATCAAATGCCTTCTGGAAATCCAAGTACAGTACATCCACTGGTTCCCCTTTATCCACAACACATGTTACTTCCTCAAAGAACTGCATTAAGTTGGTTAAACATCATTTCCCTTTCACAAAACCATGTTAACCCTGCCTGATGACCTTGAGCTTATCCAAGTGCCCTGCTATAACTTCTTTAATAGTAGCTTCTAACATTTTCCCTATGACAGATGTTAAATTAACTGGCCTGTAGTTTCCTGCTTTCTGTCTCCCTCCCTTTTTGAATAATGGAGTTACATTTGCTATCTCCCAATCTCATGGGACCTTCCCTGAATCTAGGGGGTTTTGAGAATTAAAACCAATGCATCAACTGTCTCACTGGCCACTTCTTTTGAGGCCCTGGGATGAAGTCCACTCGAAATCCTGTTTGACCTTGTTTCCCTCCGAGCAATCGCCACGTTGACGCAATCCCCAATTGTGCCAGACATTTTCTTCACTTGCCCCGGTCCTCGAAAAGATGCCAAGCCCGCCGTCCGTTCAGAACCCTCTGTCCCTGCATCCTCCCTCCAGGTTCCCACCTCTGAGCCCAGGTGATGGATCGCGAGTACATTGCCAATAATCCCTGACCCACTCTCTCTGTAATCCTCCCCAGACTCCAGCCCTCCAGCAGAGCTGGTGCTCCCAGAACCTCCAGCACCTTGCGTGTGCACGGGAGGGCGAGAGAGAGAGAGACTGGACACTGATCCCCCCAAAACCATCCCCTCCCCATCCCGGCCCCCCCACCCACAAGGACGAGGGTGACATGTCAGTGGAAGCAGATTGCAAACGAATTTTCAAAAAGGAATTGGATAAATACTGGAAAAGGAAACATTCACAGAGCTAAGGGGAACGGTGAGGTGTGTGGTTCGATCGGGGGGAGGGGAGGGGAACAATATCTGTGAGAATTCAGGAGAAAGTTGTGAAGGCAGAGAGTGGGGAGAACGTGGAACTCGCTACCGCAGGGAGTGGCTGAGGTGAATCATGCAGATGTATTTAAGGGGAAGCTGCACAAACACACGAGGGGGAAAGGAATAGAAGGAAATGGTGATCCGGTGAGATGAGGATGGGGGTGGGAGGAGGGCGAGGTGGAGCAGCATGGAGCAGTTGGGATGAACGTCCTGTTTGAACTGTAAATTGTTCTCCATAATGGAATAATTTTGCAAAGGGCCAGCACAGGAACAGTCAGCCAAATGGCCACCTTTGACCCGAGAAAATTCAACCAAGTCTCTGGCTTTGGTTAACCCAGGAGATGTCTGTGCAGCTGGGGCTTGGTCTTCAGGCCTGGATTTCGCCCAGTACCTGAAGGCCCCGGTACCTGAAGGCCCGGCACCTGAAGGCCTGGCAACTGAAGGCCCAGGATCTGAAGGTCCAGTGTCTGAAGGCCCAGTGTCTGAAGGCCCGGCATCTGAAGGCCCGGCATCTGAAGGCCCGGCGTCTGAAGGCCCAGCGTCTGAAGGCCCAGCGTCTGAGGACCCAGTGTCTGAAGGCCCGGTGTCTGAAGGCCCGGTGTCTGAAGGCCCAGTGTCTGAAGGCCCAGCGTCTGAAGGTTCAGTATCTGAGGGCCCAGTGTCTGAAGGCCTGGCCTCTGAAGGCCCAGTGTCTGAAGGCCCGGTGTCTGAAGGCCCGGCGTCTGAATGTTCAGTATCTGAAGGCCCGGCATCTGAAGGCCCAGTGTCTGAAGGCCCAGTGTCTGAAGGCCCGGCATCTGAAGGTTCAGTATCTGAAGGCCCAGTGTCTGAAGGACCGACCTCTGAAAGCCCAGCGTCTGAAGGCCCAGTGTTTGAAGGCCCAGTGTCTGAAGGCCCGGTGTTTGAAGGCCCAGTGTCTGAAGGCCCAGTATCCAAAGATGCAGTATCTGAAGGCCCGGTATCTGAAGGCGCGGCATCTGAAGGCCCAGCATCTGAAAGTTCAGTATCTGAGGGCCCAGTGTCTGAAGGCCCAGTGTCTGAAGGCCCGGTGTCTGAAGGCCCGGTGTCTGAAGGCCCGGCGTCTGAATGTTCAGTTTCTGAAGGCCCAGTGTCTGAAGGCCCAGCCTCTGAAGGCCCAGTGTCTGAAGGCCCAGCGTCTGAAGGCCCGGCGTCTGAACGTTCTGTATCTGAAGGCCCAGTGTCTGAAGGCCCGGTATCTGAAGGCCCAGTGTCTGAAGGCCCAGTGTCTGAAGGCCTGGCCTCTGAAGGCCCGGTGTCTGAAGGCCCAGCATCTGAAGGCCCGCGTCTGAAGGTTCAGTATCTGAAGGCCCAATGTCTGAAGGCCTGGCATCAGAAGGCCCGGCATCTGAAGGCCCAGTGTCTGAAGGCCCGGTATCTGAAGGCCCAGTGTCTGAAGGCCCGGTGTTTGAAGGCCCAGTGTCTGAAGGCCCAGTATCCGAAGATGCAGTATCTGAAGGCCCGGTATCTGAAGGCGCGGCATCTGAAGGCCCAGCGTCTGAAGGTTCAGTATCTGAAGGCCCGGCGTCTGAAGGCCTGGTATCTGAAGGCCCAGTGTCTGAAGGCCCGGTGTTTGAAGGCCCAGTGTCTGAAGGCCCAGTATCCGAAGATGCAGTATCTGAAGGCCCGGTATCTGAAGGCGCGGCATCTGAAGGCCCAGAGTCTGAAGGTTCAGTATCTGAGGGCCCAGTGTCTGACGACCCAGTGTCTGAAGGCCCGGTGTCTGAAGTCCCGTTATCTGAAGGCCCAGTGTCTGAAGGCCCAGTGTCTGAAGGCCTGGCCTCTGAAGGCCCAGTGTCTGAAGGCCTGGCCTCAGAAGGCCCGGCATCTGAAGGCCCAGTGTCTGAAGGCCCGGTATCTGAAGGTGCGGCATCTGAAGGCCCAGAGTCTGAAGGTTCAGTATCTGAGGGCCCAGTGTCTGAAGGCCCAGTGTCTGAAAGCCCGATGTCTGAAGGCCCGGTGTCTGAAGGCCCGGCGCCTGAAGGTTCAGTATCTGAAGGCCCGGCCTCTGAAGGCCCAGTGTCTGAAGGCCCAGCATCTGAAGGCCTGGCGTCTGAACGTTCTGTATCTGAAGGCCCAGTGTCTGAAGGCCCGGTGTCTGAATGTTCTGTATCTGAAGGCCCAGTGTCTGACGGCCCAGTGTCTGAAGGCCCTGTGTCTGAAGGCCCAGTGTCTGAAGGCCCGGTGTCTGAAGTCCCGGTATCTGAAGGCCCAGTATCTGAAGGCCCAGTGTCTGAAGGCCTGGCCTCTGAAGGCCCAGTGTCTGAAGGCCTGGCCTCAGAAGGCCCGGCATCTGAAGGCCCAGCATCTGAAGGCCCGGTGTCTGAAGGCCCAGTGTCTGAAGACCCAGCGTCTGAAGGCCCAGTGTCTGAAGGCCCGGTGTCTGAAGGCCCGGCATCTGAAGGCCCAGCATCTGAAGGCCCAGCGTCTGAAGGCCCAGTGTCTGAAGGTCCGTTATCTGAAGGCCCGGTATCTGAAGGCCTAGTGTCTCAAGGCACGGTGTCTGAACGTTCAGTACCTGAAGGCCCAGTGTCTGAAGGCCCGGCGTCTGAAGGCCCGGCGTCTGAAGGCCCAGTGTCTGAAGGCCCGGAGTCTGAAGGTTCAATGTCTGAAGGTTCAGTGTCTGAAGGCCCAGTGTCTGAAAGCCCGGTGTCTGAAGGCTCGGTGTCTGAAGGCCCGGTGTCTGAAGGTTCTGTGTCTGAAGGTTCAGTATCTGAAGGCCCAGTGTCTGAAGGCCCGGTGTCTGAAGGCCCGGTGTCTGAAGGCCCAGTGTCTGAAGGTTCAGTGTCTGAAGGTTCAATGTCTGAAGGCCCGGTGTCTGAAGGTTCAGTGTCCGAAGGTCCGGTGTCTGAAGCCCGGTGTCTGAAGGTTCAGTAGCTGAAGGCCCAGTGCCTGAAGGTTCAGTGTCTGAAGGCCCAGTGTCTGAAGGCCTGGTGTCTGAAGGCCCAGTGTCTGAAGGTTCAGTATCTGAAGGCCCAGTGTCTGAAGGCCCGGTGTCTGAGGCCCGGTGTCTGAAGGCCCAGTGTCTGAAGGTTCAGTGTCTGAAGGTTCAATGTCTGAAGGCCCGGTGTCTGAAGGTTTAGTGTCTGAAGGCCCAGTGTCTGAATGTTCAGTGTCTGAAGGTTCAGTGTCTGAAGGCCCAGTGTCTGAAGGTTCAGTATCTGAAGGTCTAGTGTCTGAAGGCCCGGTTTCTGAAGGCCTAGTGTCTGAAGGTTCAATGTCTGAAGGTTCAGCGTCTGAAGGCCCGGTGTCTGAATGTTCAGTATCTGAAGGCCTAGTGTCTGAAGGTTCAATGTCTGAAGGTTCAGTGTCAGAAGGCCCGGTGTCTGAAGGCCCAGTGTCTGAGCCCAGTGTCTGAAGGTTCAGTGTCTGAAGGCCCAGTGCCTGCAGTTGAATTCCATTTTCTGCCCTTGTTTTGACTTTCCAAGCTCCAGGTTGCAATGGTTGTGCGGCGGGGAGGGGTGGGGGAGAGGGGGGGAGTGGTGGTTCATGGGGGTGGGATGGTGGCGGTGGGGAAGGGGATTGGGGAGGTGCAGGGCAGAGTATCGGCTGGGGGATGGTGGTGGATGAGACGGGGTCGGTTGAGGGGGGGATGGGATCGGGCTTGTGGGCAGGGGTAAGGGGGTCAGCGGGGGAAGGGTCATGGAGGGCAGATAGGGGCGGTGTGGTAGAACCCACTTTCACAGCTGGACTGCTGTTGCCAACTGCGATCTTGCGATCAATGGCTGCTAAAATCTCACTATTAAGATGAACATGGACAAGTCATTGAAAACCTGTGCCCAGCGGAGACTGAGAGTCATCCAGCTTTGGGTTGTCTAAGCTTCTGCTCCTGACTGCTTTGATCACCTGGATGGTTATACTGAGGCCAGGCTCAGTGGCTCACACCCTCACCCCCGAGTCAGAACGATGCGGGTTTAACCCCCGCTCCAGTAACTGGAGTGCCCAGTTGGAAGCTGTCACTCCCAGTGCGGTACTGAGGGAGTGCAGCACCGTCAGACATTCTGCCTGAGGCACAGTCTGCCCTCTCGAGTGACACTATTAGAGGGAAGAGCAGGGGAGTTCTCCTGCTCAAAATTTATCCCCCAACCAAACACCACTCCCGAAAAGCAGGTCAGCTTTCTCTTTCTCAGTTTCCCTCAGTGTCATGAAAGGCACTTCCCACACCGTGCTGTCCCTGGCCTGCCCCAAGTGCACCCACCTCGGTAGCCCAGGTACATCTTGTGTGGGCTGCTGTCCCTGTGGAAAGCTGCGATGGGAACTCTGGATTCACTGGTCGGGATCAGGAGAGTCTCATGGAAGAGAGACAGAGAAGCCATTCTGCTGAAACACTGGGGAACAACAGGAGTCTCCATGGTAACTGCAAACAATACAGCAGAGGCTGAGAGAGTCTTCAGAGCAGCAGGAGAAATAGGGAGAGGAACTTGTTCGAGGCAGCAGTTGTTTAAAGCCTGTCTGGGGTTCGCCTGGACACTGTCTCCACTCTCCACCTCCCCAACCAAGTGAACTGGGACGGATTTAACACTTTCTCCTCTGCTTCCCACCAGCAGGAGGGGAGTTGCTATCCCATTGGCTGCTCTTGTCCCCACCACCTCAGAATGGCAGTTCCTCATTGGCTACTATTGTCCCCGCACCCCCCCCCTGAAAAATATCAGTTTCCTATTGGCTGCTCTTGTCCCCACCCCCCCCACAGAATGGCAGTTCCCCATTGGCTACTATTGTCCCCGCCCCCGCCCCCCGAAAAATATCAGTTTCCCATTGGCTGTTGTTGGTCCCCCCCCCCCCACCCACCCATGGCAGCTGTCTATTAGTGATCCAAACTCTCTGAAAGTTGCTGCTCTTTGAGGGAGAGGGGAAGATTTATTGAAGTTTTAATTCTGCAGCGTCCTGCCAGTAAATGGGAGATGTGATACTTTGCTAGCCTGATGCCTGTGTGTGTGTTTATTCTACAGTTTCATCTGTTCAGCTGTTTCCTGCTAATAGTTGTTTTCACAGAATCACACAGTGCAGAAGAGGCCCTTCGGCCCATCGAGTCTGCACCGACATGTGAGAAACACCTGACCTACCTACCTACCTAATCCCATTGACCAGCACTTGGCCCATAGCCTTGAATGTTATGATGTGACAAGTGCTCATCCAGGTACTTTTTAAAGGATGTGAGGCAACCCGCCTCCACCACCCTCCCAGGCAGCGCATTTCAGACCGTCACCACCCTCTGGGTAAAAAAGTTTTTCCTCACAACCCCCTTAACATCTTGTGACATTTTTGCTGAGTGTTAGTGAGGTTTCACTAGGACCATGCTTTCTAGTCTAACCATGCCTTCATGATGCTTTGCTTCCCTTTGACCTGAGATCGTCAGTATGTTTGAACCTTTTATTAAGAGCTATTTACAAAGAGCTCAGGGTGAGCACAAGGTGTACAGGCGACAGACTGTTCTGCATCCAGCTCTCTTACAGCCTCTCGGTTGTCTGACCACTGATCCCACGGTTGCATCATAAATATTATCATGGTCTCATTAACATAACCATTAGCGCATTAGTCTACAATAGTCATCTCGTTTTCTCTTTGCAAATGTGTTGTTAGTTAAGTTATCGCCGTGTTTTTTTTCCCTCATGTTCTGATTTTGCAGGTCACTGGGAGGCAGACACCCTCTCTCCCTCGTGCTCCAGTCTGCTGGGATCTGACTGGGCTTGTTGGATAGAGACATCATTGGAGTTGACTGGGTGCAGGGATAGGAGCTCTGCCACATTGGGAGCTGAGAATTGTGACACTCTCCTCCTCCCCCTTCTCTCAGCTGATTGTCTGACATGGGTTGCAGGTCTCTCGTGGGTGGAAGTATTTTCACTGAAGCCAGGGCTAACTGAGCAATGTAAATCTGAAGCTAAACCACCCAGCCTGGCTCAGCACGTCAGCTCAAATGAGGATGGAACATCCTGCTTGTTCCAGTGCTAGGGGATCGATCCATCACGCTGTCAGAACAGCTCATCACCCTGGAGGGTGACTGCCATTCCTGGTGACATCAGAATTGGATCTTTCTTCACAGGCAAGATGGGCTGAATAGCCTCCTCCTGTGCTGTGTCATTTTGTCTGATCTTTGTGAGCTGATTATGAGGGGCATGGACAGGGTGAATAGGGAGCAGCTGTTCCCTTTAGTTGAAGGGTCAGTCACAAGGGGGCACGAGTTCACGGTGAGGGGCAGGAGGTTTAGGGGGGGATGTGAGGAAAAGCTTTTTTACACAGAGGGTGGTGACGGTCTGGAATGTGCTGCCTGGGAGGGTGGTGGAGGCGGGTTGCCTCACATCCTTTAAAAAGTACCTGGATGAGCACTTGGCACATCATAACATTCAAGGCTATGGGCCAAGTGCTGGTAAATGGGATTAGGTAGGTAGGTCAGGTGTTTCTCTCGTGTCGGTGCAGACTCGATGGGCTGAAGGGTCTCTTCTGCACTGTGTGATTCTGTGAACGCTTTACAAATCCATCCAGGTATGTACAATAGCCAATCACAGTACCAGCACCCTATAATACCCGTTTGTCAGTGCGGTTCTAAGAAGGCTTGACCGAGTGAATGTCGGGAGAATGTTTCCCCTTGTGAGGGAACATAGAGCTCGGGGACACCGTTTAAAAAATTAGGGATCATAGATGAGGAGAAAAATCGACAGGGGAGTCGGGGGTTACGGGGGCCAGACAGGAAGGTGGAGCTAAAGACACAATCGGATCAGCCATGATCTAACAGAATGGTGGAGGAGGCTCAACTGGTTCAAAGACCTCCTCCTGCTCCAAATTCTCGCAATCTTGTGTGTCTCCTGATTTAAACCATCACATGACTGCCTCACACTGGTGCAGGGCAGTAGTGCACCTTTGTGGTTGCTGCCACAGTGACCTTCTTGATGGACACCAAGGCAGCAAACAGAAGAGTCTGAGAAAACAGCACACCAGGTCAATGTTTACATAACAAACCCGCAAAACATCAGCAAGCAACTCTGACGGCGTTTTTTTTCAAAATTGTGTGACAGCGTTATTGTTTACATAGCTATCAGGACAGTTAACTTCTGATGACTACCTCCGCATCCCTGGCAGAACAAAGTGGGCAGCAATTGTCACCCCGAGAAAGGATCATGGACGTAACAGTGCAGCTGAAATCGTCTGTTGGAAATTACCAGGAACTCACCTGTGGTCAGGTAAACACTTTTCTCATTAAATGCATTCTGGTTTGAGAAGATGCTGTTTTTCACGTGCCAGCAGCTCTACAGTCCTCCAAGAACAGTGCGCCACCCAATTCTGGCCTCGAGCACATTCCCCAATTTCCATCATTCCACTGTTGGTGGCCATGCCTTCAGCTGCCTGGGCCTGAAGCTCTGATATTCCTTCACAGAAGCACACTCTCCTCCATTGAAGATGCTCCTATCCCATTATCCAAACCTCAGAATGTCTCAGTTGGTCTGGTGGCCGACCTGTATTGCAGTGCTCCATGTTTGGCTGTGTTAGATTCTATATAAGTGCAAGTTGTAATTGTAATTGATGCTAAATACCTGTGAACAGTAAGTGAAGATTCAATATTTAAATGACTGTGGATTCGCATGATAAAAATGTTTCAATCTCAATTTTCCACCTGCACCTTTTTGTTTCAAGTTCAAACCCCGCGCTGGATTTTGGAGAATATTCCTTCCAAGTCTTCATTTGTGGGATGTATTTCCACCTGAACGCAGTGGGTACCGGGGTTAGAAGTTTCCACGGGATGAAATCTGAAGCAAGGTGTGAATTGAGAAGAACTTGCAGCTGGGAAGTGTAGTGAAGTGGAGGTGGAGGGATTGCCAGACTGGGTTACAATGCACACCATGACAAGATCAAACATTTCATCTCATTCCTTTGGGTTTTTGTACACCGTTCATGTGCTGACTGTTGACAGCCAGGATCATTTCATTTCAAAGACGAAAGGAATTCTTTGCTTGCCATCTTGTAGCTTTTATGATGACTCTGGCATTTTCCTTGCTGTTACATTATTATTTGCCTATTGGGAGGTGTGACCTGATCAACATGCTTTATCTTTGTAACTATACACACATACACCACACACACGCATGTACACAGACAGACAGACACACGGACGGACAGACAGACACGCATGCGCGCACACACATACGCACATACACACAGACACGCACATACACACACACACACATACGCACATACACACAGACACGCACACACACACACACATGCACATGCACACACACACACACACACACATACACACACAGACAGACAGACATATAGACAGACACAGACCTACACACATGAGAGCAAACAAGGAACACAGGAACAACAGGAGGCCATTCAGCCCCTTGAGGCTGTTCTAAATCTCCATGTCATTTCCCCATCTCTACCACTGCAGAAAAATCAATCGCACTGAACTCTGACATTTTGACCTGACCTTCAGCCTTGACAGTTTTTTGGAAGAGTAAGTTCAAGGTTACCGCTTGTCCTTGTTTGTCAAAGGGCTTTCTGATTTTTTTCTTTCTTGCTCACTCTAAGAAGGTGCACCACCCCACCCCCACCCCCTCCCCCCGGCCAGGGGAGATAGGAAATGGAGTTAGTGCGGCTGGTGATTTTCTCCAGCTGTCACTGAATGGTAGATTGTGACTTCACCCGAGGGTTTTCCCTGGGTCAGCCTCCCTGCTCCCTGTCCACGTTGCATCCTTCACACAGTCTCTTGTGAAATGATTTCTGCTGTGGACCTGCTGCAGTCTGCGAGGCGAATTGTTCAGCTGTAGTGACAGGGGGCCAGTCGTTGTTGTCTCAAAGATCGATAAAGGCTGTACTTAGCTCGCTGAAGTTTGTAGCCCTGGTGTCCACTAGGTGGTGCCAAATACCAGCATGGCAAGAGAACTGCATCAAGCAGGAGTGGGCCATTCAGCCCCTCAAGTCTGTTCCGCAATTCAGTTGGTGAATCTGTACCCAAACTTGAAACACCTGCCTTGACTCTGTGACCATGAAGAGCCCAGCTAAATGAAAACCTGCCCATCTCCTTTAGAAATTTACAACTGACACCCCCCACAAGCCTCATCAGCTTTTAGAGGGAGTTCCAGTTCCAGGAGAGTCCCATCTTGATGAAGAAGTGCTTCCTGACATCATCCCCAAACGGCCTGGCTCAAACTCTAAGGTTGGTCCCCCCGGCTTTGCTCTGTCACTGATGCTTGATCTTCAATTCCTCTCAGTGTAATTGGAAGGGAGCCTGCAGTGAACCAGCGAGGAAGGAATTCATCGAGGAGAGGTTTCACACCTGTTCCAAATTCACCAATAAAACCAATGTTTAGGATAAGAGTCTGTCTGCTGAGGCAATTAAGATATGCCCCACTCCAGAGACTTGAGCACTAAGTCTCAGTTGATGCTCCCAGTGCAGCATTGAGTGAGTGCTGCACTGTCAGAAGTAACGTCTTCTGAATGACACATTAAGCTGAGACCTCATCAGCTGTCCGAGAGAAATTCCTCATGATGTGATTCAGAGAAGAGTTTGTGTCCTTGGCCAGTGGCTGAAAACATTGATTTTTATTGCTGTTTGTGCACAAATTGGCTGCCAAGTGTCTTAAAACACAGCGGTGAGCACATTTCTAAAGTACCTGATTGGATGCCAAGCAGTTGGGGGTGTCTTGAGGTGGTGAAAGGCACTCTTATAGATGCCAATTCATCAAAACAACAACACATTCTTCACTCTCGCTAGTGTAAGAACTCCGAGGGCCCCTGTTTGATGGATTAAACCTGGATCTTCTTATTAAACACAAGCCCACGGCCAGATGTATTGTGGTTGAACGTTGCTGTCATTGTGATATGCTGGAAGATATCTCTGAATCAAATGAAGCATTGTTGTTCTGGTCTGGAATGGCAGTGGAAGCAGATTCTATCGTTAATTTCAAAAGCAAATTGGATAAGTACATAGATCCCTGAAGGTAGCAGGGCAGGTAGATAAGGTGGTTAAGAAGGCATACGGGATACTTGCCTTTATTAGCCAAGGCTTAGAATATAAGAGCAGGGAGGTTATGCTGGAACTGTATAAAACGCCGGTTAGGCTACAACTGGAGTACAGCGTGTCGTACATTATAGGAAGGATGTGAGTGCACTGGAGATGGTGTAGAGGAGATTTACCAGGATGCTGCCTAGACTGGAGGATCTGAGCTATGAGGAAAGATTGGATAGGCTGGAGTTGTTTACCTTGGAGCAGCGAAGGTTGAGAGGGGACTTGATTGAGGTGTATAAGATTATGAGGGGCATAGATAGGGTGGATAGGAAGGTACTTTTTCCATTAGTAGAGGGGTCAATAACCAGAGGGCATAGATTTAAGGTAAGGGGTAGAAGGCTAAGAAGGGAGTTGAAGAGAAATTTCTTCACCCAGAAGGTGGTGGGAGTCAGAAACTCTTGTAACATTTAAGAAGTATTTAGATATTCGCTTGTGTTGCCACAGCCTCCAGGGCTATGGGCCAAGGGCTGGAAAATTGGATCAATGTAGTCAGATCTTTGTTGAGCAGTGTGGACACGATGGGCCAAATGGCCTCCTTCTGTGCTGTAAACGTCTATGAGTTTAGTTGATGGTAAGAAGTTAAAGCTATATAGAAAGAGCAGGGGGATGGGAGCAATGGGATCGATTTTGCAGAGAATACAGTCCTGATGGGTCAAATGGCTTCCTTCTGTGTGAATTATTCTATAATTCCTTGTCCTGGTAACGGCTGGACAAATCCCGATTCATTTGGAGAAAAGCAGCACCAATTTGTTGAGGGCCAAACACGTTTAACTAATTTGATTGAATTTTTTGATGAGGCTACAGAGAGAGTTGATGAGGGCCGTGCTGTTGATGTTATTTCCATGGTTAAGTTGATAGACCAGGCACCTAACAGTCACACCTGCAATAAGCTTGGCACATAGACTAGCATGAAAAACTCAACTGGTTCACTCATATCCTTCAAAGAAAGAACCTCTGTCCTTACCTGGCCTGGTCTCTATGTGACTCCAGTCCTCCAGATATGGTGCATTCTTGAAGGCATTATAAAGAGACGTAACCGGCCCCCACTCTGGATGATGTTCAATGGCGTACTCTGGGAGTGAGGCACGGGCAATAAACACTGACCTTGCCCAGAACACCACATCCCAAAAAATGAATTAAAATAAGGTGACTCACTCACCATTATCACTCCCTGTTTTCCAGCGGTTGTATTGTTTATACGCGTTTATCTCCTGATTTTAACACATGGGTGAATTGGATCCACACAAGACTTCGGGATAGAAGTCTTTGCTGTTCTTGAACCTGCTGCATTACACACCTAGTCTAGAGCCCGGTTTTTATTACTGACCCATTGCTACCACAATTACTGCTCCACAATTACAATCCCTGTCCTTTCATTGCAGAGGCAGGTCTACAGCAACTGCTTTCTGAGAGATTTCAAGTCTTTGATAGAGCCGACGAATTAAACACTGGTCTGAAATGACTTGGTGGGATATCAGTGCTTTATGTGTTTGCCTATAATTCGTCTCCCTCTCTGTGCATCTCTCTGTCTCTGTGTCGCTGTGTGTCTCTGTATCTGTGTCTCTGTGTCTCTCTGTCTCTGTGTCTCTCTGTCTCTCTGTCTCTGCGTCTCTGTGTCTCTCTGTCTCTCTCTCTCTTTCTGTGTCTCTCTGTCTCTCTGTCTCTATCTCTGTCTCTCTCTCTCTGTCTCTCTGTCTCTCCCTCTCTCTCTGTCTGCCTCTATCTCTGACTGTGTGTCTCTCTCTCTCTGCTTCTCTCTCTCCATCTCTTTCTCTCTCTCTCTCTCTCTCTCTTTCTATCTCTCTATTTCCCTCTTTCTCTCTGGTGTTTTCGATTTTGGCTTTAATCAGAATTATGCAAGAGTGGGATGTCAGACAGGCGAGTTTGAGTGAGCATTCCCACAGCACTATTTCAGGGCCGTTGGGATTTTTGAAGAGTTGAAAGCTGAAAGGCATGTATCAGAAATGTTACAGTCTATCTCGAAACCAGGCTCTGCCTCATCATCTTACTTGTCAAGTATGAAGAGCCTTTATACCCTCCCTCCTAGATATCTCAACGTAAAGGAGCATGTGTGCTTCACCTGACATCAGAATGAAACACTGTAGAGGGAGGCTATTCGGCACATTGTGCCTATGCTGGCTGCCTCAAAGAGTTATCCAATTAGACCCACTGCCCTGTCTTTCCCAAATAACCCTGCATATGTTTCCCCTTCAAGTGCTTATCCAATTTCCTTTTGAGGGGCGCTGCTGGGACCCTTGCTTCTCCTGGTATATATTAAGACCTTGACCTCGGAGTACAGGGAACAATTTCAAAATTTGCAGATGCCGAAACACTTGAAAGTATTGTGAACCGTGAGGAGGATAGTGTGGAACTTCAAGAGCACTTAGATTGGTGGGATGGGTGGACAAGTGAAACTTGAAACAGGGGGAAGTGTGAAGTGACTCATTTTGACAGGAAGAACATGGAGAGAGACAAGATGAAATGAAGGGGGCGCAGGACCTGGGTATATATGTGGTTAGATCATTGAAGGTGATAGGGCAGGTTCTGAGCATGGTGAATAAAGCATACAGCATCCTGAGATTTGTAAATTGAGGCGTAGAGTGAACCTTTATAAAACACTGGTTCAACCTCAGCTGGAGTATTCCAACCAGTCCTGGGGGTCACACATTAGGAAGAATGTGAAGGCATTAGAGAGACTGCAGAAAAGATTCATGAGAATGGTTCCAGGGATGAGGAACTTCAGTTGTAAAGATAGATTGGAGAAGCTGGGACTGTTCCCCTTGGAGAAAAGGTTGAGAGGAGATGTTATAGAGATGTTGCAAATCATGAGGGTTCTGGACAGAGTAGATAGGGAGAAACTGTCCCTATTGGTGGAAGGATCGAGAACCTGGGGACACAAATTTAAGGTGATTGGCAAAAGAAGCAATGGTGGCATGAGGAGAAACAGTGGTTAGGATCTGGATTGCGCTGCCTGATGGAGACAGATTCAGTCATAACTTTCGAAAGATCATTATCTGAAGAGAGAGGATTTGCAGAGCCACAGGGAAAAAGCCAGAGAAACAGCTGAGTTGCTCTCAGACACGATGGGCTGAATGGCCTCCTTCTGTTCTCTAATCATTCTATGATTAACCTGTCCTCTGCCTCTTCTGCCAATTTCCTTAAATCTGTAACTTTTGGTTACCAAACCCCTCCCCCTGAAAGCAATTTCCTTCCTATCTGCCTACACACACTGTCTAACTTAGAAAGCCAATATTCTACTTGCGTTCAGCCTCTGCTCAAAGGAGTACAAATCCCAGCTTGACGAGGAATTTTTTTTTCTGATTTGAACTGTTCTATATTTTACCTAGAGCTCACCAGAAAGAGAGAGTGTGAGACAGAGAGAGCAAGGAGGCCCATGACGGGCTTAAGGCTCCAGTCAAATACACCAGCACACAAGCAAGTTTCTGGAAGGAATGTTTTTGGCTGGTATCAAGCACCAGTTCCAGTAAAGTTGAGCCCGGGTCCCAGGGCGAGCTTCTCGTTCAGTGGGATACTGCAGAGTTGCAAAACACTTCAGTGATTGCAATAAGTTTTTACAATCAATCTTGCGGGGTACTCAGCAAAGAGAGCAGCACCGGTGCCAAGTTAAGCGCAAGATATATCTCTCACTGGCTGACCTGCAAATGAGAACTGAAATTGCTTTGAGACATCAATCTATCACACACACACACACACACACAGACAGACATGCAACATGCGCCAAAGTCAAAAGTTCCAATTGCTTATTGTACAGGAGGAGGAGGGCACACAAGGGAAAAACGGTTTCTCTCTCCGTGCTTTTTCACAGTTTTCACCAGAGAAATGATGACGAAAGTTCCAAATTAAACTCTGGATATCTACAGTTCAAACAAGCAAACATCACCTCCAATTAACAATTGCCCTAGCACTCATGAAACAGGAACGTGTTCTGACCTCTGCTCTTCAACACTAGAAGTTTCATATTCAGCGTCTAAGTAATGCTCGGGACAGCAGCTCAATATCAATGCAAATGTGGAAAAACTTCATTTCAAACGCTCAGCTTATCAGCAAGAAATGCCCTGACCCTCATGATAACCATTTCACCCTGTCCTTCCCTGCAGACTGTTCAGTCGGTGCTCAGAATTGGGGATCTAATTGCTGCTGAAGAAAATGAGTCTTTTTCAACGAGTGTGGCACGGTCAGATTTAACAGGACACACCCACGTCAGAAACTGTCCCAAACACACACACACACACACACACAAACACGCAACACCGAGGGGCCGAACTCTGTCCATTTCATTTCCTTGTGGAGTATCAAACTTTTAAATCAAGATCACATCTCCCTCTGTAAAATCAGCGACTCTGTTCAAAATCCCAAATGGCTTTGAAAGCCAAATGATGGGTTCGGACAGGTCTCTTTGAGTTAGATAGAATCAGACAGGGCATATTTTGATCTTTTCTAAACCATTTTGTACTGGTATTCACATTACGTATCATTCCATCTGTATTTAGATTCCTCCTTTCAGATGCATGGTTGATTGTATTAGCCTTGAACATTCAGCAGTACTATGAACTTAACCCTTTCCAGCCTTTGAACGGTCTACCAAAGCACTGTCAATGTAATGAACAGAGTGATGGGACTGTGGGATGAGATGGTGTTTGTGTGTGTGTGTGTGTGTGTGTGTGTGTGTGTGTGTGTGTGTGTGTGTGTGTACGTATATAAATGCTTCAAGTGTCATGTCTGCACCGCCCCGCACCCCCCCCCCACCCCACCCGGTGTTTTCATGACTTGCTTGACTTGCTTTTTAATTTGCCTCAGCAGCATTTCTTGCCATGCTGAGTTGTCTCGAGGAGGTGGTGGTGAACTGCCTTCTTGAGCCGCTGCACTCGATGTGCTAAGCTCTCCGACAGCAGTATTAAGTTAGGGACTCAAGGCTATTATCCCATCAATAGTGCAGGAAAGGTGTGTCGAGGGCAACTTGAGAGGAAATGATGGGACTGCTCCCATCCCTCTCAGTGTAGGGGTGCAGACAGAGTTAGCCCATGTATTTAAATCAATTGACCTCCACCGCCAGACTACCAGGGAGAAATCTTATGAAAGCTGGTGATGCAAACAAACATTGGCATCACCGGATGTAATTTCTGGGTGATATGGGTTTGATGATCATTATATTTCCAGTCCACTGAGGAAGCAGTTTCAGATCAACTTCTGAGGAATGAAAACAAAAACAAAAACAGAATTACCTGGAAAAACTCAGCAGGTCTGGCAGCATCGGCGGAGAAGAAAAGAGTTGACGTTTCGAGTCCTCATGACCCATCGGCAGAACTGAGGAATGAAGTGGGACAAGAGGAGTGTGTTCAGGAAGTAGTGCTCACACTATCAGTGACTTCAAAGTAATAACAAAGGCAGAAAAGAACCCACAGGTAAAAGAGTAAACACGCAATGGGAGGCCCTCGAGGAGGAGAGGCTTTGGAGAGGGAGAGGTCAGGCATCCACTCATTGAGTTCCTGCAGAAGGGAAGATGTTGAGATTAAAATGAAACACAAATTGCAAGTTTATGATAAACCTCAGATAATTTCAACGTTTGAAAATGACACAAAAGTTGGAGATGTCTTAAGCAGTGAAAGAGGTAGGAGCAGATTTAGGAGGATGGACGGAGACTGGGGAAATGACCAGACACGTGACAGGTGAAAGCCAACGGAGAGGAATTTTAAAGGAGGTGCAGACGCAGAGAGACCTGGGGGAGGTGGAGGAGCAGAGAGACCTGGGGGGTGGGGGAGTGGGGGGTGGCGGGGTGGTTGGGGTGTATACATGAGTCTCTGAAGGAAGGGCAGGTTAATAAAATACAGGCTCCTGACCTTATTAAATAGAGGCACAGAGTATCAATGCAAGAAAGTTATGCAAAATCTCTATCAATCATCGGTTAGGTCTCAGCTGGAGTACGATAGTCAATTCTGCACACAGTGATTTGGGAAGGATGTCTGATACTTGGAGAAGGTTGGATCTGAGCAGAGAAGGTAAAGGGCAGGTTTGATCAAGGAGCTCAAAATTGGGAAGCATTTTGATTGAGTAAGTAAAGAGAAAGTGTTTCAAGTGACAGGAGGGTCATTAACCACAGGACACAGAACCAAGCTAATGGCAATGAATCAGAGGGGGGATGAGAATTCTTTAATGGAGCAAGTTGTTGTGATCTGGAACGTGCTGCCTGAAAGGGTGGTGGAAGCAGATTCTGTAGGAACTTTCAAAATGGAATTGCATAAATACTTGGAAAGGAAGAGATTGCAGAGCTCTGGGAAAAGAGTGAAGTGAGGGAGACAAATTGAATCACTCTTTCAAAGAGCCCCTGTTAAGATGATGGGCCAAATGGCTTCTCCCTATGCTGCTTGTCTGAATATAAACTGTTGACATTGGGGATTTTGTAACTGAAAATGCATGTTTGTCAAATGGCGGAAGATTGCCAGCAATATATGGCAGAGAGCTTCAGTTCCTTATGGCAGCTCGGCAGCACATATGTTAGATTGACCACAGAAGATGCCTTGGCTCAGAACGTGCATTAGGTCATTGGTGGGAACAGAAAGAGTTTTTGACATGTACACAGATGGTATAAGGAGACCCTGCAAACTCTGCACATTGAGCTGATTATCGACACTTGCTTTTGGAGTCTGAGAGCAAGCAACCAGTGGCGTGCCGACTTTAAAATATTGCAAAATTGAAATAAAAGGCAGGAGATGAAAATGACAGAGGATGGAAGACAAAGGCTCACTGCCACTGTCTCCAAGGGCAATGAATTCTGGCCTGGTCAGTAAATCCCACAGTGAATGACAAAACCTTTAATAGCTCGTGATTGGCTAACTCCAGAGGTGATATTGTATAATTTTTAATGCTTCATTCAGCCAGGAATAAGAATAACAACGCTTGTAACCATTTTTTCACAAATGCATACTCACGATTTCCCTTCTCAAGTGTGGCATTGTTACTTCTGGCATTGTAGATTAGTTCTCTGTTTGAGAAAGTGGCCATTTCAATTTCCATTCAGTTCCAACTCTTCATTCCAATGGGAATGAAGATCAGGCAGCTCCCATATCAACTGGCCAATCCACAAAGCCAGCTTTAACCCCAGAGAGTGATTTGGAAAGGTACCCCAGAGTTTATACTTGTATCGCTAGACCTCGATGATCAAGTTTAACAGTTGTAGCCATGGCTGAGTGGGGAGCAGTCTCACCTCGGAGTCAGAATGTTGTCAGTTCAAGCCTCACTCCATAAACTTCAGCATAAAATCTTGGTTGACACTCCTGCAGCACTAAGGGAGTGCAGCTGTGTCGAAGGGGCTGCCTTTTGGATGAGATGCTTCAACTGTCTCATAAAATACTTCATTGGTTGCGAAGAGCTCTGAGCATCCAGAGATTGTGAAAGGTGCTACAGAAATGTAAATTGGTTCTCTCTTTTGAAAGCCATATCAGCCATGATCTTATTGAATGGTGGAGCAGGCTTGAGGGGCCGAGTGGCCTACCACTGCTCCTAACTCATGTTCATATGTATGTACGGCATTCTGTAGGGAGTGGAGAGTGGGGAATTCAGTACTGAAAGGTTCCTCTCACACATGGTTCACAATATCCTCAACTCAGCAACAACCACACTTCCAACTGACAGACATGAATTAAATTGCCTCTTTTTGGAAGTGTGAACCTTGTAAGTATCAGTCCAAGAGGGGAGAGGTCTTAGCAAATGTCTATCAAGGTGATTGGGAACCTCAAACAGTGGAAACTGTTCCACCCCATCCACTCTATCAAAATCCTTGGAGTGAAGTTAAAAGCTGCCATTCCTGCTTTCTCACATCCTCAGACTGTTGGACACTTGAGCATTAGCTGGTGCAGAGAAGAAAATGCCTACTGAGTTAAAGAACACCTGGTGTAAAAGAGTTGTAATCCCGTTTGGTGCGTTGCTCAGTTAGCTGTGATCTGCGAGGCAACTACAGAGCTGCCTTGCAGCTGGAGGAGGCTCCTTCACCCTTACCACAGAGGATGTGATTTTAATGAGGGCCAGTTCAGTGTGGCGGCCAGAGCATAAACCTGATTGGAAGAGGTTCAGCCAAGGAATTGTGGGAAAAGTGGACATGGTTTTGGGAAGCGACAGCACTTGCAAGTGAGCTGGAGAGGAAGGGGAGCTTGGAGATGGGCTGGTAATTTGCAAAGATAAAGGATGGAGATTTTGAGGAGGGGTTGCTGTCAGATGATTTGAAAGGGCAAGCAGACAAGCAAGAGATAACTTCCTAACAGCACTGTGGATGCACCTACACCACACGGACCGCAGCGGTTCAAAAAGGCAGCTCATCACCGCCTTCTCAAGGGCAACTAGGGATGGGTAATAAATGCTGGCCTAGCCAGTGACATCCACATTCCTTGAATGAATAAAAAGACTGCATATCCAGCTGCAATATCCATGATTTCCCATCGAGAAACAAGTCACCAGCACAACTTCCCATGAAGCACAGTCAATGGCCGCCCCCTGAGGAATATCACCCCTCAAAACTTCACCCCCAGTAAACCTAACAAGATACCTGTCAAATTGTCTGCCACATTCTGTGTCCTCTCATTAACAGGAGAGTAAGTTTGCTCAGGGAATTTCAGAATGAAAATGGAAACCAAAAACAAGACCACCGAGACAGATTATCTCTCCTCCTATCCGACTGCTGAAATAAAACTCATAACCTTTACAGGGAATCTTTGCATCAATGAATTGCACTTCAGTAGTTCTGATCACAGCAAAGAGATAAATCAGAATAGTCCCAAAGGATCATCCCTTGGCGTAAAAATACAAATGTGATGTGAAATAAAACAACTGACACAAGGAACTGCTGTGACCCAATTGTCATGGTTTGTTTGGCAGTTTTCAAGTTGCTTGTGCAGATAGAAAGCTTTGTGTGACATCTTACCTGAAGTTTGAACGTTGCTCTGAGTCTCCTTCCTGAAGTGGAGAGCGAGGCGGGTCATTTCCGAAATGCCCTCCTGGCAAGTCACAGGAGCTGTGAAGTTACAACATGTCAAGTGACAATCCAATCGCTCGAAGATTGTTTTCAATGTTTCTCTAAGTTTCAAAGTTGTTTTCTGGGTTCTTATCCTGCTCTGTTTCATACCTCTCATTAAACAACAACTTCTCTCATTTCCACAGTTTCCTCCAATCAGCTGCGGGATTTTGTTTGAAGCTAGCATCTTGTGTCAAAGTTGTTGTGTTAGAACCTGAACATCCAGGTAAAACTGGAATGGGGTGCCTGTGGTTCCATGTGAGGCAGGAACAGGAGCAGCAAAACTTTCACCCTTCTCCCCATCACCCTGAAATGTTGTGGCTCTTCCAACTCTCCAAGCTCTTTCAACAAAGGCTGCAGGATCACTGTCAGGAATGGTCAGAAGATGAACTGTCTTCATTCTCAGAGGATTGGACAGGGGAGTTGCTGAGAGACTGTTTCCATTTGAATGGAGACTCCAGAACTTGTGCTCACAGCTATGACCATTGTGGACTGGGTTGAGGAGAAATGCCTTCACAGAGACTGTTGTGAATCTAAGGGAGCTGATCAGGCTATGAGTATACTCAGGGTAAAGATTGATCGAATTTTGAACACCGAGGGAATTAAGGGATATGGGCACATGGCAGGAACGTGCAATTCAGGCCAAGGTCAGATCTGCCATGAACATATTGAATGGCGGAACAGGCTCGAGGGGCTGAATGGCCTGTATACGTCCTTAAGTCAGGTATGAAAGGTTACGGAGTGACAGTAGCTGGATGACGTTTGAGCGGATTTCTCAGATACGGAGGCAATGCTGAGATGGTTCACTGATACCTACCATTCCCCCTTCCCAGAACAGAGTCAACTCGTGGTCGAGTGAAGGAAGGTGACACTCCGAGTGCCTCAGTCAGCACAAGTGCTGTATTCTAGCCTGCATTGTAGTTTCAATATTTACACTCTGATGAGTTGAATTGATACTGGTCAATATGGGGTTATAAATAATAGTAGACAAGACAGTAAAGCAGCCCTTAGTTTAAACAGCTGAACACTGGCTTTAAAACAGTATGCTGGGGAACTAGAGGCCAATGCATTCAACTATGTCCCACACACCACATTCAAGACTCTGCAACAGAAAGCTGGAGAGGAAAACTCCTTCAATTAATCAGCAGCTCCATTATTCAAGCAAATTAAAAAGTGTCAATAAAGACTGAAATTGCCACTTGAAATCTTGACAGGAGATATTTATTTTTGGTCCAAAATTTGGTGCAAATTGAAGCCACATGCACACAGTTAAAAGTGCTGATCCTGCAGTATGATTGGTTGATAAAAAGGGGAGTAAAAATATGGCAACATAGTAGACTACAAAGTGCTAAGCATTGTATAGTGCATTACTCATGGGTGACTTCAACCTTCATGTAGATCAGGAAAATCAAATTGGCAGAGGTAACCATGAGTAAGAATTCATAGAGTGTTTTTGGGACAGCTTCCTAAAACAATATGTTGTGGATCCAGCCAGGGATCAGTCTATTTTGGATCTGGTAATGTGCAATGAGGCAGGTTTAATAAATGATCTCAGAGTGAAAGATCCCCTAGGAAACAATGGCCATAACATGGTAGGTTTTAGCATTCGGTTAGAGAGTGAGAAACTTGGGTCAGAAACACCTGTGCTAAACTGAAATAAGGGTAATTACAAAGGAATGAGGGAAGAGTTGACTGGAGTGGACTGGGAAAGGATTTAGCAGAAAAGACGGCTGATGAACAATGGCAGACATTTAAGAAAATAGTCATGACTCACAACAAAGATATATTCCAGTGAGAAAGAAGGATTCTAGGAAGGGGATAAACCAACTGTGGTTAACCAAGGAAGTTAAGGATAATATCAAATTGAAAGAAAACATACAATGTGGCAAAGATTAGTGGTAAGCCAGAGGATTGGGAAAGTTTTAAAAGCCAACAAAAGATGACCAAAAAATAATGAGGGAGAACATAAACTTTGAGGATAAATCAACAAGTAATATAAAAACTGACAGTAAGAGCCTCTTTAAATATATAAAAACGAAGAGAGAGGCCAAAGTGAACATAGGCCCCTAAGAGAGTGAGGCTGGGGAAATAATAATGGGGAACCAGGAAATGGAAGAGTTGTTGAATAAATACTCTGCATCAGTATTCAGGGTAGAAGACACTAATAGCATTCCAAAAATACTAAATAATCAAGAGGCAAAAGGAGTGGAGGAAGTCAACACAATAACTACCAATAGGGAAAAAGTACTAGGGAAACTAATAGGGCTAAAGGCCAATAGGTCCACTGGATCTGATGGGTTGCATCCTTGGATATTAGAAGAAATAGGCGATGCACTGGTAGTAATCTTCCAAGAATCCTTAGATTCTGGAAAAGTCCCAGAGGATTGGAAAACTGTCAATGTAACACCCTTATTCAAAAAGGGAGGGAGACAAAAAACAGGTCAGTTAGCTTAACATCCGTCATTGGGAAAGTGTTAGAGCCTATTATATAGGATGTAATAGCAAAGCATTTAGAATTACAAAATATAACCAAGCAGAGTCAGCATGGCTTCATGAAGGGGAAATCATGCCTGACAAATTTATTAGAATACTTTGAGGAGGTGACAAGCAGGATAGGTAAAGGGGAACCAGTCGATATTTGGATTTCCAAAAGGCGTTCAATAAGGCACCATACATAAGATTACATTATAAGATAAAAGCCCATGGTGTTGGGGTAGTATATTAGCATGGATAGAGGATTGACGAACAAATAGAAGACAGAGAGTTGGGATAAGGGGGACATTTTCAGGATGGCAACCTGTAACTAGTGGAGTGCCACAGGGATCAGTGCTGGGGCACAATTAGTTACAATATATATTAATGACTTGGATGAGGGAATTGAATGTACGATCACCAGGTTTGTGGATGACACAAAAATAGGTGGGAAGGCAAGTGGTGCCTACAGAGGGATATAGACAGGGTTAAGTAGGTGGGCAAAAATTTGGAAGATGGAATATAATATGGAAAAATGTGAAGTTATGCATTTTGGCAGGAAGAATAGAGGAGCTGAATTTATTTAAATGGAGAAAGACTACAGAAAGCTGCAACACAGAGGGATTTGGGGGTCCTTGTGCATGAATCCCAAAAAGCTAACATAGGGTAATAGGGAAGGCAAATGGAATGTTGGCCTTTATTTCAAAGGGAATGGAGTATAAAAATAGGTAAGTCTTGCTAAAACTATACAAGGCACTAGTTAGACCACACCTAGAATACTGCGAACAGTTTTGGTCCCCTTATCTAAGGAAAGATATACTGGAATCGGAGGCAGTCCAGATAAGGTTCATGAGGTTGATCCTGAGTATGGACGGATTTTCTTCCGAGGAGAGGTTGAGTAGGTCAGAACAAAAACAGAAAATGCTGGAAAAACTTGCACCCACTTCAGTTTGGTCTACTGCATTCGCTGCTCCTAATGCGGTTTCATTGGGGAACCCAAAAAAACTGGGTAACCACTTTGCAGAACATCTTCAGTCTGTCCGCAAGCATGACCCAGACCTCCCTATCGCTTACCATTTCAACACTCCACCCTGCTTTCATGCCCACATGTCCGTTCTTGGCCTGCTGCAATATTCCAGTGAAGCTCAACGCAAACTGGAGGAACAGCACCTCATCTTCCGACTAGGTACTTTACAGCCTTCCGGACTGAATATTGAGTTCAACAACTTCAGATCATAAACTCTCTCCTCCATCCTCACCCCCTTTTTAAATCCCTTTTCACCTATATTCATTTTTTTATCCGTTAATTTTTATATTTATTCATGCAATTGTACAGGGCCTTGGTGAGACCACACCTGGAATATTGTGTGCAGTTTTGGTCTCCTTATCTGAGGAAGGATGTACTTGCTATAGAGGGAGTGCAGCGAAGGTTTACCCGACTGATTCCTGGGATGGCGGGACTGACATATGAGGAGAGATTGAGTCGATTAGGATTATATTCACTGGAGTGCAGCAGAATGAGGGGGGATCTCATAGAAACCTATTAAAGTCTAACAGGACTAGACAGGGTAGATGCAGGAAGGATGTTCCCAATGGTGGGGGAGTCCAGAACCAGGGGTCACATTCTGAGGATATGGGGTAGACCATTTAGGACTGAGATGAGGAGAAATTTCTTCACCCAGAGAGTGGTGAGCCTGTGGAATTCATTGCCACAGAAAGTAGTTGAGACCAAAACATTGTATGTTTTCAAGAAGGAGTTAGATATAGCTCTAGGGGCGAAAGGGATCAAAGGGTATGGGGAGAAAGCGGGAACAGGTATTGAGTTGGATGATCAGTCATGATCATAATGAATGGCGGAGCAGGCTCGAAGGGCTGAATGGCCTACTCCTGCTCCTAGTTTCTATGTTCCTATGAATTTATCCATGGTTTTATCCCTTTTTTATCCCCCTTCTATCCCATTTTCTATCTTTTCTTTGCCCAACAATTGCCCCCTCATCCCCCCCCACCCCATCCCCAACAAAGCCATCTGTTACTTGTTCCATGTTGTTCTTTCACCCAATGCTACCTTTGTTCTGCTGTAATCACATTCTGCTTTCTTACCTTTACACCACTAATAGCACCTGTTTTAGCACTAACCACTACCATTAACACTCCCTTTATCCTTTAGTTCATGACATCTTTGTCAATCTCCCCTTTGTCCCCACCTATGGCTGGCCTTCTATCCAGCTCCACCAACCCCATCCCCCTTAAACAGTATAAATTAAATCACACTTCCGCTTCTCTTCAGCTCTGAAGAAGGGTCACGTGGTTTCAAAATATTATCTCTGTTTCTCTCTCCACAGATGCAGACCTGATGAGTTTTTCCAGCATTTTCTGTTTTTGTTTCAGATTTTCAGCATTCGCAGTATTTTGCTTTTATCTTGAGTAGGTTGGGCCTGTACTCATTGAAGTTTAGAAGAATGAGAGGCGACCTTATTGAAACATATAAGATTCTTAGGGGGCTTGACAGGGTAGATGCTGAGAGGTTGGTTCCCCTTGTGGGAGAGTCTAGGACCAGAGGGCATAATCTCAGAGTAAGGGGGTGCCCATTTAAACAGAGATGAGGAGGAATTTCTTCTCTCAGGGGATAGTGAATCTGTGGAATTTTTTATCTCAGAGGGCTGGAGAGGCTGGGTGGTTAAATATATTCAAGGCTGTGATAGACAGATTTTTAATCAGTAAGGGAATCAAGGGTTATGGGGAAAAGGAAGGAAAGTGGAATCGAGGAGTATCAGATCAGCCATGTCCACCATCTACGAGGCACAAGTCAGGAGTGTGATGGAATACTCTCCACTTGCCTGGATGAGTGCAGCTCCCACAACACTCAAGAAGCTCGACACCATCCAGGGCAAAGCAGTGCCACTTGATTGGCACCCCATCCAAAAACATTCACTCCCTCCACCACCGACGCACAGTAGCAGCAGTGTGTACCATCTACAAGATGCACTGCAGGAACTCTGCTCCTTAGACAGCACCTTCCAAACCCATGACCACTACCAGCTAGAAGGACAAGGACAAACACATTGAATGGCGGATCAGACTCAATGGGCCGAATGGCCGACTTCTGCTCCTACGTCTTATGGCCTTGTTGAGATTCTCAGGAAGATGTCACTAGTGGCAACAGAAGATGGAAGTCATAAATCCAGCTTGTCCCTGATTTATAAACTGACCCAAATGTTTCATATTAACAATTTTGATAAATTCTCTGGGCTAATTTGCCAGTCATAAACATCATAAAGTTACATGATCACAGCCTCAATTCCCTGATTTTTGCTTTGATCAGATGTGGCTCTTTATTTTCTATGCTAATTCAGGAAAGATAATAATCCCATGTTGCTGTGAATTTATGCAAATTTCCCCTTCTAGCACAAACGGAAAAATAAAAAAAAATTCTTCAGAGTTTATTTTATTCATTCGTGGGATGTGGGTGTCACTGGCTGGGCCAGCATCTATTGCTCATCCCTGGTTGCCCCTTGAGAAGGTGGCGGTGAGCTGCCTTCTTGAGGTGCTGCAGTCCATGTGGTGTAGGTGCACCCACAGTGCTGTTAGAAAGGGAGTTCCAGGATTTTGACCCAACGACAGTGCAGGAACGGTGATATATTTCCAAGTCAGGATGGTGAGTGATTGGAGGGGAGTTTCCAGGTGGTGGTGTTCCCATGTGTCTGCTGCCCTAGCCATTCTAGATAGTAGAGTTTGTGGGTTTGGAAGGTGCTGTCTAAGGAGAATTGGTGAGTTCCTGC
The DNA here is from genome assembly GCF_017639515.1 of Carcharodon carcharias. Classification (NCBI taxonomy): domain Eukaryota; kingdom Metazoa; phylum Chordata; class Chondrichthyes; order Lamniformes; family Lamnidae; genus Carcharodon; species Carcharodon carcharias. Next base: position 27,249,444 of record NC_054483.1, on the reverse strand, counting down.
AGTGCATCTTGTAGATGGCACACACTGCTGCCACTGTGCATCGGTGATGGAGGGAGTGAATGTTTGTGGATGTGGTGCCAATCAAGCGGCTACTTTGTCCTGCATGGTGTCAACTTCTTGAGTGTTGTGGGAGCTGCATTCATCCAGGCAAGTGAGGAGTATTCCATCACACCCCTGACTTGTGTCTTGTAGATGGTGGACAGGCTTTGGGGAGTCAGGGGGTGAGTTACTTATCATAGGATTCCTGATCTCTGACCTGCTCTTGTACCCACATTAGCGAAGGAGCGCTGCACTGTCAGATGGTCAATGCTGAGGGAGTGCTGCACTGTCAGAGAGCTAGTAATGAGGGAGTGCTGCATTGTCAGAGGGTCAGAAATGAAGAAGCGCTGCACTGTCAGAGGGTCAGTACTGAGGAGAGCTGCCCTGTCAGAGAGTTGGTACTGAGGGAATGCTGCACTGTCAGAGGGCCAGTACTGAGGGTGTGCAGCATTGCCCAAAGGTCAGTACGGAGGGAGTGCTGCACTGTTGGAGATTCAGTACTGAGGGAGTGCTGCAATGTCGGAGGGTCAGTACTGACGGTCAGCGCTGCATTGTCGGAGAGTCAGTACTGAGGGAGCACTGCAATGTTGGAGGGTCAGGGGTCAGTACTGAGGGAGCGCTGCACTGTCAGAAGGTCAGTACTGAGGGAGTGCTGCGCTATCGGAGAGTCAGTATTGAGGGAGTGCTGCACTGTCAGAGGGTCAGTACTGAGGGATTGCTGCACTGTCAGAGGATCAGTACTGAGGGAGTGCTGCACTGTCAGAGGGTCAGTATTGAGGGAGTGCTGCACTGTCAGAGGGTCAGTACTGAGGGAGTGCAGTGCTGTCAGAGGGTCAGTACTGAGGGAATGCTGCACTATCGGAGTGTCAGTACTGAGGCAGTGTTGCGCTGTCGGAGAGTCAGTACTGAGTGAGTGCTGCACTGTTGGAGACTCAGTACTGAGGCTGTGCTGCAATGTTGGAGGGGCAGTACTGAGGGAGTGCTGCACTGTCAGAGAGTCAGTACTGAGTGAGTGCTGCACTGTCGGAGGGTCAGTACTGAGGGAGTGCTGCATTGCCCAAAGGTCAGTATTGAGGGAGTGCTGCACTGTCGGAGAGTCAGTACTGAGGCAGTGCTGCAATGTTGGAGGGTCAGTACTGAGGGTTAGTGCTGCACTGTCATAGGGTCAGTACTGAGGGAGCGCTGCAATGTTGGAGAATCAGTACTGAGGGAATGCTGCGCTGTTGGAGAGTCAGTACTGAGGGAGTGCTGCACTGTTAGAGGGTTAGAACTGAGGGAGTGCTGCATTGCCCAAAGGTCAGTACTGAGGGTGTGCAGCACTGTCAGAGGGTCAGTACTGAGAAAGTGTTGCACTGTCGCAGGGTCAGTACTGAGGGAGCGCTGCAATGTTGGAAGGTCAGGGGTCAGTACTGAGGAAGTGCTGCGCTGTCGGAGAGTCAGTACTGAGGGAGTGCTGCACTGTCACAGGGTCAATACTGAGGGAGTGCTACACTGTTGGAGAATCAGTACTGAGTGAGTGCTGCACTGTCGGAGACTCAGTACTGAGGGAGTGCTGCAATGTTGGAGGGTCAATACTGAGGCAGTGCAGCGCTGTCGGAGAGTCAGTACTGAGGCTGTGCTGCACTGTCAGGGAGTCAGTACTGAGGGAGTGCTGCGCTGTCAGGATCAGAACTGATGGAGCGCTGCATTGTCAGAGGGTCAGTACTGAGGGAGTGCTGCGCTGTCGGAGAGTCAGTACTGAGGGAGTGCTGCGCTGTTGGAGAGTCAGTACTGAGGGAGTGCTGCACTGTTAGAGAGTCAGTACTGAGGGAGTGCTGCACTGTTGGAGAGTCAGTACTGAGGGAGTGCTGCACTGTTGGAGAGTCAGTACTGAGGGAGTGCTGCACTGTTAGAGAGTCAGTACTGAGGCATTGCTGCACTGTCAGAGGGTTAGACCTGAGGGAGTGCTGCATTGCCCAAAGGTCAGTACTGAGGGAGTGCAGCACTGTCGGAGGGTCAATACTGTGGGAGCACTGCAATGTTGGAGGTTCAGGGGTCAGTACTGAGGGACTGCTGCACTGTTGGAGAGTCAGTACTGAGGAAGTGCTGCGCTGTCGGAGAGTCAGTACTGAGTGAGTGCTGCACTGTCAGTGGGCCAGCACTGAGGGGGTGCTACACTGTCAGAGGGTCAGTACTGAGGAAGTGCAGTGCTATCAGAGGGTCAGTACTGAGGGAGTGCTGCACTCAGAGAGTCGGTACTGAGGGAAAGCTGCACTGTCAGAGAGTCAGTACTGAGGGAGTGCTGCACTGTCAGAGGATCAGTACTGAGGGAGTGCTGCACTGTCAGAGAGTCAGCACTGATGGAGTGAAGTGCTTTCAGAGGGTCAGTACTGAGGGAGCGCTGCACTGTCGGAGACTCAGTATTGAGGGAGTGCTGCATTGTCAGAGACTCATTACTGAGTGAGTGCTGTACTGTCAGAGGGTTAGTACTGAGGGAGTGCTGCCTTGCCCAAAGGTCAGTACTGAGGGAGTGCTGCGCTGTTGGAGAGTCAGTACTGAGGGTGTGCTGCACTGTTAGAGAGTCAGTACTGAGGCATTGCTGCACTGTCAGAGGGTTAGAACTGAAGGAGTGCTGCATTGCCCAAAGGTCAGTACTGAGGGAGTGCAGCACTGTAGGAAGGTCAGTACTGAGAAAGTGTTGCACTGTCGCAGGGTCAGTACTGAGGGAGTGCTGCACTGTTGGAGAGTCAGTACTGAGGGACTGCTGCACAGCTGGAGAGTCAGTACTGAGGGAGTGCTGCGCTGTCAGAGAGTTAGTACTGAGGGAGTGCTGCACTGTTGGAGAGTCAGTACTGAGGCAGGGCTGCACTGTCAGAGAGTCAGTACTGAGGCATTGCTGCACTGTCGGAGAGTTAGAACTGAGGGAGTGCTGCATTGCCCAAAGGTCAGTACTGAGGGAGTGCTGCACTGTCAGAAGGTCAGTACTGAGAAAGTGTTGCACTGTTGCAGGGTCAGTACTGAGGGAGCGCTGCAATGTTGGAAGGTCAGGGGTCACTACTAAGGGACTGCTGCACTGTCAGAGGGTCAGTACTGAGGAAGTGCTGCGCTGTCGGACAGTAAGTACTGAGTGAGTGCTGCACTGTCAGAGGGTCAGTACTGAGAAAGTGCTGTGCTGTCGGAGATTCAGTATTGAGTGAGTGCTGCACTCTGAGTGGGCCAGCACTGAGGGGGTGCTGCACTGTCAGAGGGTCAGTACTGAGGGAGTGCAGTGCTGTCAGAGAGTCAATACTGAGGGAGCGCTGCACTGTCAGAGGGTCAGTACTGAGGGAGTGCTGCACTGTCAGAGGGTCAGTACTGAGGGAGTGAAGTGCTGTCAGAGGGTCAGTAATGAGGGAATGCTGCACTGTCAGAGGGTCAGTACTGAGGGAGTGCTGCACTGTCAGAGGGTCAGTACTGAGGGAGTGCTGCGCTGTCGGAGAGTCAGTACTGAGGGAGTGCTGCACTGTCAGACAGTAAGTACTGAGGGAGTGCTGCACTGTCACAGGGTCAGAACTGAGGGAGTGCTACACTGTTGGAGAATCAGAACAGAGGGAATGCTGCGCTGTTGGAGAGTCAGTACTGAGGGAGTGCTGCCCTGCTGGAGACTCAGTACTGAGGGAGCGCTGCAATGTTGGAGAATCAACACTGAGGCAGTGCAGCGCTGTCGGAGAGTCAGTACTGAGGGAGTGCTACACTATTGGAGAATCAGTACTGAGGGAATGCTGTGCTGCTGGAGAGTCAGTACTGAGGGAGTGCTGCGCTGTTGGAGAGTCAGTACTGAGGGAGCGCTGCCCTGTCGGAGACTCAGTACTGAGGGAGCGCTGCAATGTTGGAGAGTCAACACTGAGGCAGTGCAGCGCTGTCGGACAGTCAGTACTGAGAAAGTGTTGCACTGTCGCAGGGTCAGTACTGAGGGAGCGCTGCAATGATGGAGGGTCAGGGGTCAGTACTGAGGGACTGCAGCACTGTTGGAGAGTCAGTACTGAGGAAGTGCTGCGCTGTCGGAGAGTCAGTACTGAGGGAGTGCTGCACTGTTGGAGAGTCAGTACTGAGGAAGTGCTGCGCTGTCGGAGAGTCAGTACTGAGGGAGTGCTGTGCTGTCGGAGAGTCAGTATTGAGGGAGTGCTGCACTGTTGGAGAGTCAGTACTGAGGAAGTGCTGTGCTGTCGGAGAGTCAGTACTGAGGGACTGCTGCACTGTTGGAGAGTCAGTACTGAGGAAGTGCTGCGCTGTCGGAGAGTCAGTACTGAGGGAGGGCTGCACTGTCAGAGGGTCAGTACTGAGGGAGTGCTGCACTGTCAGAGAGACAGTACTGAAGGAGTGCTGCACTGTCAGAGAATCAGTACTGAGGAAGTGTTGCACTGTCGCAGGGTCAGTACTGAGGGAGTGCTGCAATGTTGGAAGGACAGGGGTCACTACTGAGGGACTGCTGCGCTGTCAGAGGGTCAGTACTGAGGAAGTGCTGCGCTGTTGGACAGTCAGTACTGAGTGAGTGCTGCAATCTGAGTGGGCCAGCACTGAGGGGGTGCTGCACTGTTAGAGGGTCAGTACTGAGGGAGTGCAGTGCTGTCAGAGGGTCAGTACTGAGGGAGTGCTGCACTGTCAGAGAGTCAGAACTGAGGGAGTGCTGCGCTGTCGGAGAGTCAGTACTGAGGGAGTGCTGCACTGTCAGAGAGTCAGAACTGAGGGAGTGCTGCGCTGTCGGAGAGTCAGTACTGAGGGAGTGCTGCACTGTCAGAGAGTCAGTACTGAGGGAGTGCTACAATGTTGGAGAATCAGTACTGAGGGAATGCTGCGCTGTTGGAGAGTCAGTACTGAGGGAGTGCTGCGCTGTTGGAGAGTCAGTACTGAGGGAGCGCTGCCCTGTCGGAGACTCAGCACTGAGGGAGCGCTGCAATGTTGGAGAGTCAACACTGAGGCAGTGCAGCGCTGTCGGAGAGTCAGTACTGAGAAAGTGTTGCACTGTCAGAGGGTCAGTACTGAGAAAGTGCTGCGCTGTCGGAGAGTCAGTACTGAGTGAGTGCTGCACTGTCAGACAGTCAGCACTGAGGGAGTGAAGTGCTGTCAGAGGGTCAGTACTGAGTGAATGCTGCACTGTCAGAGGGTCAGTATTGAGGGAGTGCTGCGCTGTCGGAGAGTCAGTACTGAGGGAATGCTGCGCTGTCGGACAGTCAGTACTGAGGGAGTGCTACAATGTCAGAGAGTCAGTAGTGAGGGAGTGCTGCGCTGTCGGAGCGTCAGTACTGAGGGAGTGCCGCACTGTCACAGGGTCAGTACTGAGGGAGTGCTACACTGTTGGAGAATCAGTACTGAGGGAATGCTGCGCTGTTGGGGAGTCAGTACTGAGGGATTGCTGCGCTGTTGGAGAGTCAGTACTGAGGGAGCGCTGCCCTGTCGGAGACTCAGTACTGAGGAAGCGCTGCAATGTTGGAGAGCCAACACTGAGGCAGTGCAGCGCTGTCGGAGAGTCAGTACTGAGAAAGTGTTGCACTGTCGCAGGGTCAGTACTGAGGGAGTGCTGCAATGTTGGAAGGACAGGGGTCACTACTGAGGGACTGCTGCACTGTCAGAGGGTCAATACTGAGGAAGTGCTGCGCTGTTGGACAGTCAGTACTGAGTGAGTGCTGCAATCTGAGTGGGCCAGCACTGAGGGGGTGCTGCACTGTTAGAGGGTCAGTACTGAGGGAGTGCAGTGCTGTCAGAGGGTCAGTACTGAGGGAGTGCTGCACTGTCAGAGGGTCAGAACTGAGGGAGTGCTGCGTTGTCGGAGAGTCAGTACTGAGGGAGTGCTGCACTGTCAGAGAGTCAGTACTGAGGGAGTGCTACAATGTTGGAGAATCAGTACTGAGGGAATGCTGCGCTGTTGGACAGTCAGTACTGAGTGAGTGCTGCAATCTGAGTGGGCCAGCACTGAGGGGGTGCTGCACTGTTAGAGGGTCAGTACTGAGGGAGTGCAGTGCTGTCAGAGGGTCAGTACTGAGGGAGTGCTGCACTGTCAGAGAGTCAGTACTGAGGCAGTGCTGCACTGTCGGAGATTCAGTACTGTGGCAGTGCTGCACTGTCGGAGGGTCAATACTGAGGCAGTGCTGCACTGTCAGAGAGTCAGCACTGAGGGAGTGAAGTGCTGTCAGAGGGTCAGTACTGAGGGAATGCTGCACTGTCAGAGGGTCAGAACTGAGGGAGTGCTGCGCTGTCGGACAGTCAGTAGTGAGGGAGTGCTGCACTGTCAGAGAGTCAGTACTGAGGGAGTGCTACACTGTTGGAGAATCAGTACTGAGGGAATGCTGCGCTGTTGGAGAGTCAGTACTGAGGGAGCGCTGCCCTGTCGGAGACTCAGTACTGAGGGAGCGCTGCAATGTTGGAGAGTCAACACTGAGACAGTGCAGCGCTGTCGGAGAGTCAGTACTGAGAAAGTGTTGCACTGTCAGAGGGTCAGTACTGAGAAAGTGCTGCGCTGTCGGAGAGTCAGTACTGAGTGAGTGCTGCACTGTCAGTAAGCCAGCACTGAGGGGGTGCTGCACTGTCAGAGGGTCAGTACTGAGGGAGTGCTGCACTGTCAGAGAGTCAGTACTGAGGCAGTGCTGCACTGTCGGAGAGTCAGTACTGAGGCAGTGCTGCACTGTCGGAGATTCAGTACTGTGGCAGTGCTGCACTGTCGGAGGGTCAATACTGAGGCAGTGCTGCACTGTCAGAGAGTCAGCACTGAGGGAGTGAAGTGCTGTCAGAGGGTCAGTACTGAGGGAATGCTGCACTGTCAGAGGGTCAGAACTGAGGGAGTGCTGCGCTGTCGGACAGTCAGTAGTGAGGGAGTGCTGCACTGTCAGAGAGTCAGTACTGAGGGAGTGCTACACTGTTGGAGAATCAGTACTGAGGGAATGCTGCGCTGTTGGAGAGTCAGTACTGAGGGAGCGCTGCCCTGTCGGAGACTCAGTACTGAGGGAGCGCTGCAATGTTGGAGAGTCAACACTGAGACAGTGCAGCGCTGTCGGAGAGTCAGTACTGAGAAAGTGTTGCACTGTCAGAGGGTCAGTACTGAGAAAGTGCTGCGCTGTCGGAGAGTCAGTACTGAGTGAGTGCTGCACTGTCAGTAAGCCAGCACTGAGGGGGTGCTGCACTGTCAGAGGGTCAGTACTGAGGGAGTGCTGCACTGTCAGAGAGTCAGTACTGAGGCAGTGCTGCACTGTCGGAGAGTCAGTACTGAGGCAGTGCTGCACTGTCGGAGTGTCAATACTGAGGCAGTGCTGCACTGTCAGACAGTCAGCACTGAGGGAGTGAAGTGCTGTCAGAGGGTCAGTACTGAGTGAATGCTGCACTGTCAGAGGGTCAGTATTGAGGGAGTGCTGCGCTGTCGGAGAGTCAGTACTGAGGGAGTGCTGCGCTGTCGGAGAGTCAGTACTGAGGGAGTGCTACAATGTCAGAGAGTCAGTAGTGAGGGAGTGCTGCGCTGTCGGAGAGTCAGTACTGAGGGAGTGCCGCACTGTCACAGGGTCAGTACTGAGGGAGTGCTACACTGTTGGAGAGTCAGTATTGAGGGAGCGCTGCCATGTCAGAGAGTCAGTACTGAGGGAGTGCTGCACTGTTGGAGGGTCAATACTGAGGCAGTGAAGCGCTGTCGGAGAGTCAGTACTGAGGGAGCGCTGCAATGTTGGAGGGTCAGGGGTCAGTTCTGAGGGACTGCAGCACTGTCAGAGGGTCAGTACTGAGGAAGTGCTGTGCTGTCGGAGAGTCAGTACTGAGGGACTGCTGCACTGTTGGAGAGTCAGTACTGAGGAAGTGCTGTGCTGTCGGAGACTCAGTACTGAGGGAGTGCTACACTGTTGGAGAATCAGTACTGAGGGAATGCTGCGCTGTTGGGGATTCAGTACTGAGGGAGTGCTGCGCTGTTGGAGAGTCAGTACTGAGGGAGCGCTGCCCTGTCGGAGACTCAGTACTGAGGGAGCGCTGCAATGTTGGAGAGTCAACACTGAGGCAGTGCAGCGCTGTCGGAGAGTCAGTACTGAGAAAGTGTTGCACTGTCGCAGGGTCAGTACTGTGGGAGCGCTGCAATGTTGGAGGGTCAGGGGTCAGTACTGAGGGACTGCAGCACTGTTGGAGAGTCAGTTCTGAGGAAGTGCTGCGCTGTCGGAGAGTCAGTACTGAGGGAGTGCTGCACTGTTGGAGAGTCAGTACTGAGGAAGTGCTGCGCTGTCGGAGAGTCAGTACTGAAGGAGTGCTGTGCTGTCGGAGAGTCAGTATTGAGGGAGTGCTGCACTGTTGGAGAGTCAGTACTGAGGAAGTGCTGTGCTGTCGGAGAGTCAGTACTGAGGGACTGCTGCACTGTTGGAGAGTCAGTACTGAGGAAGTGCTGCGCTGTCGGAGAGTCAGTACTGAGGGAGTGCTGCACTGTCAGAGGGTCAGTACTGAAGGAGTGCTGCACTGTCAGAGAATCAGTACTGAGGAAGTGCTGCGCTGTCGGAGAGTCAGTACTGACAAAGTGTTGCACTGTCGCAGGGTCAGTACTGAGGGAGTGCTGCAATGTTGGAAGGACAGGGGTCACTACTGAGGGACTGCTGCGCTGTCATAGGGTCAGTACTGAGGAAGTGCTGCGCTGTTGGACAGTCAGTACTGAGTGAGTGCTGCAATCTGAGTGGGCCAGCACTGAGGGGGTGCTGCACTGTTAGAGGGTCAGTACTGAGGGAGTGCAGTGCTGTCAGAGGGTCAGTACTGAGGGAGTGCTGCACTGTCAGAGGGTCAGAACTGAGGGAGTGCTGCACTGTCGGAGAGTCAGTACTGAGGGAGTGCTGCACTGTCAGAGAGTCAGTACTGAGGGAGTGCTACACTGTTGGAGAATCAGTACTGAGGGAATGCTGCGCTGTTGGAGAGTCAGTACTGAGGGAGTGCTGCGCTGTTGGAGAGTCAGTACTGAGGGAGCGCTGCCCTGTCGGAGACTCAGTACTGAGGGAGCGCTGCAATGTTGGAGAGTCAACACTGAGGCAGTGCAGCGCTGTCGGAGAGTCAGTACTGAGAAAGTGTTGCACTGTCAGAGGGTCAGTACTGAGAAAGTGCTGCGCTGTCGGAGAGTCAGTACTGAGGGAGTGCTGCACTGTCAGAGAGTCAGTACTGAGGCAGTGCTGCACTGTCGGAGAGTCAGTACTGAGGCAGTGCTGCACTGTCGGAGGGTCAATACTGAGGCAGTGCTGCACTGTCAGACAGTCAGCACTGAGGGAGTGAAGTGCTGTCAGAGGGTCAGTACTGAGTGAATGCTGCACTGTCAGAGGGTCAGTATTGAGGGAGTGCTGCGCTGTCGGAGAGTCAGTACTGCGGGAGTGTTGCGCTGTCGGAGAGTCAGTACTGAGGGAGTGCTACAATGTCAGAGAGTCAGTAGTGAGGGAGTGCTGCGCTGTCGGAGAGTCAGTACTGAGGGAGTGCCGCACTGTCACAGGGTCAGTACTGAGGGAGTGCTACACTGTTGGAGAATCAGTACTGAGGGAATGCTGCGCTGTTGGGGAGTCAGTACTGAGGGATTGCTGCGCTGTTGGAGAGTCAGTACTGAGGGAGCGCTGCCCTGTCGGAGACTCAGTACTGAGGGAGCGCTGCAATGTTGGAGAGTCAACACTGAGGCAGTGCAGCGCTGTCGGAGAGTCAGTACTGAGAAAGTGTAGCACTGTCACAGGGTCAGTACTGAGGGAGCGCTGCAATGTTGGAGGGTCAGGGGTCAGTATTGAGGGACTGCAGCACTGTCAGAGGGTCAGTACTGAGGAAGTGCTGTGCTGTTGGAGAGTCAGTACTGAGTGAGTGCTGCACTGTTGGAGAGTCAGTACTGAGGAAGTGCTGCGCTGTCGGAGAGTCAGTACTGAGGGAGTGCTGCACTGTTGGAGAGTCAGTACTGAGGGAGTGCTGCACTGTTAGAGAGTAAGTACTGAGGGAATGCTGCGCTATTGGAGAGTCAGTACTGAGGGAGTGCTGCACTGTTGGAGGGTCAATACTGAGGCAGTGAAGCGCTGTCGGAGAGTCAGTACTGAGGGAGCGCTGCAATGTTGGAGGGTCAGGGGTCAGTTCTGAGGGACTGCAGCACTGTCAGAGGGTCAGTACTGAGGAAGTGCTGTGCTGTCGGAGAGTCAGTACTGAGGGACTGCTGCAGTGTTGGAGAGTCAGTACTGAGGAAGTGCTGTGCTGTCGGAGAGTCAGTACCGAGGGAGTGCTACACTCTTGGAGAATCAGTACTGAGGGAATGCTGCGCTGTTGGGGAGTCAGTACTGAGGGAGTGCTGCGCTGTTGGAGAGTCAGTACTGAGGGAGCGCTGCCCTGTCAGAGACTCAGTACTGAGGGAGCGCTGCAATGTTGGAGAGTCAACACTGAGGCAGTGCAGCGCTGTCGGAGAGTCAGTACTGAGAAAGTGTTGCACTGTTGCAGGGTCAGTACTGAGGAAGCGCTGCAATGTTGGAGGGTCAGGGGTCAGTACTGAGGGACTGCAGCACTGTTGGATAGTCAGTACTGAGGAAGTGCTGCGCTGTCGGAGCGTCAGTACTGAGGGAGTGCTGCACTGTTGGAGAGTCAGTACTGAGGAAGTGCTGTGCTGTTGGAGAGTCAGTACTGAGGGACTGCTGCACTGTTGGAGAGTCAGTACTGAGGAAGTGCTGCGCTGTCGGAGAGTCAGTACTGAGGGAGTGCTGCACTGTTAGAGAGTCAGTACTGAAGGAGTGCTGCACTGTCAGAGAATCAGTACTGAGGAAGTGCTGCGTTGTCGGAGAGTCAGTACTGACAAAGTGTTGCACTGTCGCAGGGTCAGTACTGAGGGAGTGCTGCAATGTTGGAAGGACAGGGGTCACTACTGAGGGACTGCTGCACTGTCAGAGGGTCAATACTGAGGAAGTGCTGCGCTGTTGGACAGTCAGTACTGAGTGAGTGCTGCAATCTGAGTGGGCCAGCACTGAGGTGGTGCTGCACTGTTAGAGGGTCAGTACTGAGGGATTGCAGTGCTGTCAGAGGGTCTGTACTGAGGCAGTGCTGCACTGTCGGAGAGTCAGTACTGTGGCAGTGCTGCACTGTCGGAGGGTCAATACTGAGGCACTGCTGCACTGTCAGAGAGTCAGCACTGAGGGAGTGAAGTGCTGTCAGAGGGTCAGTACTGAGGGAATGCTGCACTGTCAGAGGGTCAGAACTGAGGGAGTGCTGCGCTGTCGGACAGTAAGTAGTGAGGGAGTGCTGCACTGTCAGAGAGTCAGTACTGAGGGAGTGCTACAATGTCAGAGAGTCAGTAGTGAGGGAGTGCTGCGCTGTCGGAGAGTCAGTACTGAGGGAGTGCCGCACTGTCACAGGGTCAGTACTGAGGGAGTGCTACACTGTTGGAGAATCAGTACTGAGGGAATGCTGCGCTGTTGGGGAATCAGTACTGAGGGATTGCTGCGCTGTTGGAGAGTCAGTACTGAGGGAGCGCTGCCCTGTCGGCGACTCAGTACTGAGGGAGCGCAGCAATGTTGGAGGGTCAGGGGTCAGTATTGAGGGACTGCAGCACTGTCAGAGGGTCAATACTGAGGAAGTGCTGCGCTGTTGGACAGTCAGTACTGAGTGAGTGCTGCAATCTGAGTGGGCCAGCACTGAGGGGGTGCTGCACTGTTAGAGGGTCAGTACTGAGGGAGTGCAGTGCTGTCAGAGGGTCAGTACTGAGGGAGTGCTGCACTGTCAGAGGGTCAGAACTGAGGGAGTGCTGCGTTGTCGGAGAGTCAGTACTGAGGGAGTGCTGCACTGTCAGAGAGTCAGTACTGAGGGAGTGCTACAATGTTGGAGAATCAGTACTGAGGGAATGCTGCGCTGTTGGACAGTCAGTACTGAGTGAGTGCTGCAATCTGAGTGGGCCAGCACTGAGGGGGTGCTGCACTGTTAGAGGGTCAGTACTGAGGGAGTGCAGTGCTGTCAGAGGGTCAGTACTGAGGGAGTGCTGCACTGTCAGAGAGTCAGTACTGAGGCAGTGCTGCACTGTCGGAGATTCAGTACTGTGGCAGTGCTGCACTGTCGGAGGGTCAATACTGAGGCAGTGCTGCACTGTCAGAGAGTCAGCACTGAGGGAGTGAAGTGCTGTCAGAGGGTCAGTACTGAGGGAATGCTGCACTGTCAGAGGGTCAGAACTGAGGGAGTGCTGCGCTGTCGGACAGTCAGTAGTGAGGGAGTGCTGCACTGTCAGAGAGTCAGTACTGAGGGAGTGCTACACTGTTGGAGAATCAGTACTGAGGGAATGCTGCGCTGTTGGAGAGTCAGTACTGAGGGAGCGCTGCCCTGTCGGAGACTCAGTACTGAGGGAGCGCTGCAATGTTGGAGAGTCAACACTGAGACAGTGCAGCGCTGTCGGAGAGTCAGTACTGAGAAAGTGTTGCACTGTCAGAGGGTCAGTACTGAGAAAGTGCTGCGCTGTCGGAGAGTCAGTACTGAGTGAGTGCTGCACTGTCAGTAAGCCAGCACTGAGGGGGTGCTGCACTGTCAGAGGGTCAGTACTGAGGGAGTGCTGCACTGTCAGAGAGTCAGTACTGAGGCAGTGCTGCACTGTCGGAGAGTCAGTACTGAGGCAGTGCTGCACTGTCGGAGTGTCAATACTGAGGCAGTGCTGCACTGTCAGACAGTCAGCACTGAGGGAGTGAAGTGCTGTCAGAGGGTCAGTACTGAGTGAATGCTGCACTGTCAGAGGGTCAGTATTGAGGGAGTGCTGCGCTGTCGGAGAGTCAGTACTGAGGGAGTGCTGCGCTGTCGGAGAGTCAGTACTGAGGGAGTGCTACAATGTCAGAGAGTCAGTAGTGAGGGAGTGCTGCGCTGTCGGAGAGTCAGTACTGAGGGAGTGCTGCCCTGCTGGAGACTCAGTACTGAGGGAGCGCTGCAATGTTGGAGAATCAACACTGAGGCAGTGCAGCGCTGTCGGAGAGTCAGTACTGAGGGAGTGCTACACTATTGGAGAATCAGTACTGAGGGAATGCTGTGCTGCTGGAGAGTCAGTACTGAGGGAGTGCTGCGCTGTTGGAGAGTCAGTACTGAGGGAGCGCTGCCCTGTCGGAGACTCAGTACTGAGGGAGCGCTGCAATGTTGGAGAGTCAACACTGAGGCAGTGCAGCGCTGTCGGACAGTCAGTACTGAGAAAGTGTTGCACTGTCGCAGGGTCAGTACTGAGGGAGCGCTGCAATGATGGAGGGTCAGGGGTCAGTACTGAGGGACTGCAGCACTGTTGGAGAGTCAGTACTGAGGAAGTGCTGCGCTGTCGGAGAGTCAGTACTGAGGGAGTGCTGCACTGTTGGAGAGTCAGTACTGAGGAAGTGCTGCGCTGTCGGAGAGTCAGTACTGAGGGAGTGCTGTGCTGTCGGAGATTCAGTATTGAGGGAGTGCTGCACTGTTGGAGAGTCAGTACTGAGGAAGTGCTGTGCTGTCGGAGAGTCAGTACTGAGGGACTGCTGCACTGTTGGAGAGTCAGTACTGAGGAAGTGCTGCGCTGTCGGAGAGTCAGTACTGAGGGAGGGCTGCACTGTCAGAGGGTCAGTACTGAGGGAGTGCTGCACTGTCAGAGAGACAGTACTGAAGGAGTGCTGCACTGTCAGAGAATCAGTACTGAGGAAGTGTTGCACTGTCGCAGGGTCAGTACTGAGGGAGTGCTGCAATGTTGGAAGGACAGGGGTCACTACTGAGGGACTGCTGCGCTGTCAGAGGGTCAGTACTGAGGAAGTGCTGCGCTGTTGGACAGTCAGTACTGAGTGAGTGCTGCAATCTGAGTGGGCCAGCACTGAGGGGGTGCTGCACTGTTAGAGGGTCAGTACTGAGGGAGTGCAGTGCTGTCAGAGGGTCAGTACTGAGGGAGTGCTGCACTGTCAGAGAGTCAGAACTGAGGGAGTGCTGCGCTGTCGGAGAGTCAGTACTGAGGGAGTGCTGCACTGTCAGAGAGTCAGAACTGAGGGAGTGCTGCGCTGTCGGAGAGTCAGTACTGAGGGAGTGCTGCACTGTCAGAGAGTCAGTACTGAGGGAGTGCTACAATGTTGGAGAATCAGTACTGAGGGAATGCTGCGCTGTTGGAGAGTCAGTACTGAGGGAGTGCTGCGCTGTTGGAGAGTCAGTACTGAGGGAGCGCTGCCCTGTCGGAGACTCAGCACTGAGGGAGCGCTGCAATGTTGGAGAGTCAACACTGAGGCAGTGCAGCGCTGTCGGAGAGTCAGTACTGAGAAAGTGTTGCACTGTCAGAGGGTCAGTACTGAGAAAGTGCTGCGCTGTCGGAGAGTCAGTACTGAGTGAGTGCTGCACTGTCAGACAGTCAGCACTGAGGGAGTGAAGTGCTGTCAGAGGGTCAGTACTGAGTGAATGCTGCACTGTCAGAGGGTCAGTATTGAGGGAGTGCTGCGCTGTCGGAGAGTCAGTACTGAGGGAATGCTGCGCTGTCGGACAGTCAGTACTGAGGGAGTGCTACAATGTCAGAGAGTCAGTAGTGAGGGAGTGCTGCGCTGTCGGAGCGTCAGTACTGAGGGAGTGCCGCACTGTCACAGGGTCAGTACTGAGGGAGTGCTACACTGTTGGAGAATCAGTACTGAGGGAATGCTGCGCTGTTGGGGAGTCAGTACTGAGGGATTGCTGCGCTGTTGGAGAGTCAGTACTGAGGGAGCGCTGCCCTGTCGGAGACTCAGTACTGAGGAAGCGCTGCAATGTTGGAGAGCCAACACTGAGGCAGTGCAGCGCTGTCGGAGAGTCAGTACTGAGAAAGTGTTGCACTGTCGCAGGGTCAGTACTGAGGGAGTGCTGCAATGTTGGAAGGACAGGGGTCACTACTGAGGGACTGCTGCACTGTCAGAGGGTCAATACTGAGGAAGTGCTGCGCTGTTGGACAGTCAGTACTGAGTGAGTGCTGCAATCTGAGTGGGCCAGCACTGAGGGGGTGCTGCACTGTTAGAGGGTCAGTACTGAGGGAGTGCAGTGCTGTCAGAGGGTCAGTACTGAGGGAGTGCTGCACTGTCAGAGGGTCAGAACTGAGGGAGTGCTGCGTTGTCGGAGAGTCAGTACTGAGGGAGTGCTGCACTGTCAGAGAGTCAGTACTGAGGGAGTGCTACAATGTTGGAGAATCAGTACTGAGGGAATGCTGCGCTGTTGGACAGTCAGTACTGAGTGAGTGCTGCAATCTGAGTGGGCCAGCACTGAGGGGGTGCTGCACTGTTAGAGGGTCAGTACTGAGGGAGTGCAGTGCTGTCAGAGGGTCAGTACTGAGGGAGTGCTGCACTGTCAGAGAGTCAGTACTGAGGCAGTGCTGCACTGTCGGAGATTCAGTACTGTGGCAGTGCTGCACTGTCGGAGGGTCAATACTGAGGCAGTGCTGCACTGTCAGAGAGTCAGCACTGAGGGAGTGAAGTGCTGTCAGAGGGTCAGTACTGAGGGAATGCTGCACTGTCAGAGGGTCAGAACTGAGGGAGTGCTGCGCTGTCGGACAGTCAGTAGTGAGGGAGTGCTGCACTGTCAGAGAGTCAGTACTGAGGGAGTGCTACACTGTTGGAGAATCAGTACTGAGGGAATGCTGCGCTGTTGGAGAGTCAGTACTGAGGGAGCGCTGCCCTGTCGGAGACTCAGTACTGAGGGAGCGCTGCAATGTTGGAGAGTCAACACTGAGACAGTGCAGCGCTGTCGGAGAGTCAGTACTGAGAAAGTGTTGCACTGTCAGAGGGTCAGTACTGAGAAAGTGCTGCGCTGTCGGAGAGTCAGTACTGAGTGAGTGCTGCACTGTCAGTAAGCCAGCACTGAGGGGGTGCTGCACTGTCAGAGGGTCAGTACTGAGGGAGTGCTGCACTGTCAGAGAGTCAGTACTGAGGCAGTGCTGCACTGTCGGAGAGTCAGTACTGAGGCAGTGCTGCACTGTCGGAGTGTCAATACTGAGGCAGTGCTGCACTGTCAGACAGTCAGCACTGAGGGAGTGAAGTGCTGTCAGAGGGTCAGTACTGAGTGAATGCTGCACTGTCAGAGGGTCAGTATTGAGGGAGTGCTGCGCTGTCGGAGAGTCAGTACTGAGGGAGTGCTGCGCTGTCGGAGAGTCAGTACTGAGGGAGTGCTACAATGTCAGAGAGTCAGTAGTGAGGGAGTGCTGCGCTGTCGGAGAGTCAGTACTGAGGGAGTGCCGCACTGTCACAGGGTCAGTACTGAGGGAGTGCTACACTGTTGGAGAGTCAGTATTGAGGGAGCGCTGCCATGTCAGAGAGTCAGTACTGAGGGAGTGCTGCACTGTTGGAGGGTCAATACTGAGGCAGTGAAGCGCTGTCGGAGAGTCAGTACTGAGGGAGCGCTGCAATGTTGGAGGGTCAGGGGTCAGTTCTGAGGGACTGCAGCACTGTCAGAGGGTCAGTACTGAGGAAGTGCTGTGCTGTCGGAGAGTCAGTACTGAGGGACTGCTGCACTGTTGGAGAGTCAGTACTGAGGAAGTGCTGTGCTGTCGGAGACTCAGTACTGAGGGAGTGCTACACTGTTGGAGAATCAGTACTGAGGGAATGCTGCGCTGTTGGGGATTCAGTACTGAGGGAGTGCTGCGCTGTTGGAGAGTCAGTACTGAGGGAGCGCTGCCCTGTCGGAGACTCAGTACTGAGGGAGCGCTGCAATGTTGGAGAGTCAACACTGAGGCAGTGCAGCGCTGTCGGAGAGTCAGTACTGAGAAAGTGTTGCACTGTCGCAGGGTCAGTACTGTGGGAGCGCTGCAATGTTGGAGGGTCAGGGGTCAGTACTGAGGGACTGCAGCACTGTTGGAGA
Source organism: Carcharodon carcharias (assembly GCF_017639515.1). Taxonomy (NCBI): domain Eukaryota; kingdom Metazoa; phylum Chordata; class Chondrichthyes; order Lamniformes; family Lamnidae; genus Carcharodon; species Carcharodon carcharias. The sequence continues at coordinate 27,232,668 of NC_054483.1, read as the reverse complement.
GTCAGTTCTGAGGAAGTGCTGCGCTGTCGGAGAGTCAGTACTGAGGGAGTGCTGCACTGTTGGAGAGTCAGTACTGAGGAAGTGCTGCGCTGTCGGAGAGTCAGTACTGAAGGAGTGCTGTGCTGTCGGAGAGTCAGTATTGAGGGAGTGCTGCACTGTTGGAGAGTCAGTACTGAGGAAGTGCTGTGCTGTCGGAGAGTCAGTACTGAGGGACTGCTGCACTGTTGGAGAGTCAGTACTGAGGAAGTGCTGCGCTGTCGGAGAGTCAGTACTGAGGGAGTGCTGCACTGTCAGAGGGTCAGTACTGAAGGAGTGCTGCACTGTCAGAGAATCAGTACTGAGGAAGTGCTGCGCTGTCGGAGAGTCAGTACTGACAAAGTGTTGCACTGTCGCAGGGTCAGTACTGAGGGAGTGCTGCAATGTTGGAAGGACAGGGGTCACTACTGAGGGACTGCTGCGCTGTCATAGGGTCAGTACTGAGGAAGTGCTGCGCTGTTGGACAGTCAGTACTGAGTGAGTGCTGCAATCTGAGTGGGCCAGCACTGAGGGGGTGCTGCACTGTTAGAGGGTCAGTACTGAGGGAGTGCAGTGCTGTCAGAGGGTCAGTACTGAGGGAGTGCTGCACTGTCAGAGGGTCAGAACTGAGGGAGTGCTGCACTGTCGGAGAGTCAGTACTGAGGGAGTGCTGCACTGTCAGAGAGTCAGTACTGAGGGAGTGCTACACTGTTGGAGAATCAGTACTGAGGGAATGCTGCGCTGTTGGAGAGTCAGTACTGAGGGAGTGCTGCGCTGTTGGAGAGTCAGTACTGAGGGAGCGCTGCCCTGTCGGAGACTCAGTACTGAGGGAGCGCTGCAATGTTGGAGAGTCAACACTGAGGCAGTGCAGCGCTGTCGGAGAGTCAGTACTGAGAAAGTGTTGCACTGTCAGAGGGTCAGTACTGAGAAAGTGCTGCGCTGTCGGAGAGTCAGTACTGAGGGAGTGCTGCACTGTCAGAGAGTCAGTACTGAGGCAGTGCTGCACTGTCGGAGAGTCAGTACTGAGGCAGTGCTGCACTGTCGGAGGGTCAATACTGAGGCAGTGCTGCACTGTCAGACAGTCAGCACTGAGGGAGTGAAGTGCTGTCAGAGGGTCAGTACTGAGTGAATGCTGCACTGTCAGAGGGTCAGTATTGAGGGAGTGCTGCGCTGTCGGAGAGTCAGTACTGCGGGAGTGTTGCGCTGTCGGAGAGTCAGTACTGAGGGAGTGCTACAATGTCAGAGAGTCAGTAGTGAGGGAGTGCTGCGCTGTCGGAGAGTCAGTACTGAGGGAGTGCCGCACTGTCACAGGGTCAGTACTGAGGGAGTGCTACACTGTTGGAGAATCAGTACTGAGGGAATGCTGCGCTGTTGGGGAGTCAGTACTGAGGGATTGCTGCGCTGTTGGAGAGTCAGTACTGAGGGAGCGCTGCCCTGTCGGAGACTCAGTACTGAGGGAGCGCTGCAATGTTGGAGAGTCAACACTGAGGCAGTGCAGCGCTGTCGGAGAGTCAGTACTGAGAAAGTGTAGCACTGTCACAGGGTCAGTACTGAGGGAGCGCTGCAATGTTGGAGGGTCAGGGGTCAGTATTGAGGGACTGCAGCACTGTCAGAGGGTCAGTACTGAGGAAGTGCTGTGCTGTTGGAGAGTCAGTACTGAGTGAGTGCTGCACTGTTGGAGAGTCAGTACTGAGGAAGTGCTGCGCTGTCGGAGAGTCAGTACTGAGGGAGTGCTGCACTGTTGGAGAGTCAGTACTGAGGGAGTGCTGCACTGTTAGAGAGTAAGTACTGAGGGAATGCTGCGCTATTGGAGAGTCAGTACTGAGGGAGTGCTGCACTGTTGGAGGGTCAATACTGAGGCAGTGAAGCGCTGTCGGAGAGTCAGTACTGAGGGAGCGCTGCAATGTTGGAGGGTCAGGGGTCAGTTCTGAGGGACTGCAGCACTGTCAGAGGGTCAGTACTGAGGAAGTGCTGTGCTGTCGGAGAGTCAGTACTGAGGGACTGCTGCAGTGTTGGAGAGTCAGTACTGAGGAAGTGCTGTGCTGTCGGAGAGTCAGTACCGAGGGAGTGCTACACTCTTGGAGAATCAGTACTGAGGGAATGCTGCGCTGTTGGGGAGTCAGTACTGAGGGAGTGCTGCGCTGTTGGAGAGTCAGTACTGAGGGAGCGCTGCCCTGTCAGAGACTCAGTACTGAGGGAGCGCTGCAATGTTGGAGAGTCAACACTGAGGCAGTGCAGCGCTGTCGGAGAGTCAGTACTGAGAAAGTGTTGCACTGTTGCAGGGTCAGTACTGAGGAAGCGCTGCAATGTTGGAGGGTCAGGGGTCAGTACTGAGGGACTGCAGCACTGTTGGATAGTCAGTACTGAGGAAGTGCTGCGCTGTCGGAGCGTCAGTACTGAGGGAGTGCTGCACTGTTGGAGAGTCAGTACTGAGGAAGTGCTGTGCTGTTGGAGAGTCAGTACTGAGGGACTGCTGCACTGTTGGAGAGTCAGTACTGAGGAAGTGCTGCGCTGTCGGAGAGTCAGTACTGAGGGAGTGCTGCACTGTTAGAGAGTCAGTACTGAAGGAGTGCTGCACTGTCAGAGAATCAGTACTGAGGAAGTGCTGCGTTGTCGGAGAGTCAGTACTGACAAAGTGTTGCACTGTCGCAGGGTCAGTACTGAGGGAGTGCTGCAATGTTGGAAGGACAGGGGTCACTACTGAGGGACTGCTGCACTGTCAGAGGGTCAATACTGAGGAAGTGCTGCGCTGTTGGACAGTCAGTACTGAGTGAGTGCTGCAATCTGAGTGGGCCAGCACTGAGGTGGTGCTGCACTGTTAGAGGGTCAGTACTGAGGGATTGCAGTGCTGTCAGAGGGTCTGTACTGAGGCAGTGCTGCACTGTCGGAGAGTCAGTACTGTGGCAGTGCTGCACTGTCGGAGGGTCAATACTGAGGCACTGCTGCACTGTCAGAGAGTCAGCACTGAGGGAGTGAAGTGCTGTCAGAGGGTCAGTACTGAGGGAATGCTGCACTGTCAGAGGGTCAGAACTGAGGGAGTGCTGCGCTGTCGGACAGTAAGTAGTGAGGGAGTGCTGCACTGTCAGAGAGTCAGTACTGAGGGAGTGCTACAATGTCAGAGAGTCAGTAGTGAGGGAGTGCTGCGCTGTCGGAGAGTCAGTACTGAGGGAGTGCCGCACTGTCACAGGGTCAGTACTGAGGGAGTGCTACACTGTTGGAGAATCAGTACTGAGGGAATGCTGCGCTGTTGGGGAATCAGTACTGAGGGATTGCTGCGCTGTTGGAGAGTCAGTACTGAGGGAGCGCTGCCCTGTCGGCGACTCAGTACTGAGGGAGCGCAGCAATGTTGGAGGGTCAGGGGTCAGTATTGAGGGACTGCAGCACTGTCAGAGGGTCAATACTGAGGAAGTGCTGCGCTGTTGGACAGTCAGTACTGAGTGAGTGCTGCAATCTGAGTGGGCCAGCACTGAGGGGGTGCTGCACTGTTAGAGGGTCAGTACTGAGGGAGTGCAGTGCTGTCAGAGGGTCAGTACTGAGGGAGTGCTGCACTGTCAGAGGGTCAGAACTGAGGGAGTGCTGCGTTGTCGGAGAGTCAGTACTGAGGGAGTGCTGCACTGTCAGAGAGTCAGTACTGAGGGAGTGCTACAATGTTGGAGAATCAGTACTGAGGGAATGCTGCGCTGTTGGACAGTCAGTACTGAGTGAGTGCTGCAATCTGAGTGGGCCAGCACTGAGGGGGTGCTGCACTGTTAGAGGGTCAGTACTGAGGGAGTGCAGTGCTGTCAGAGGGTCAGTACTGAGGGAGTGCTGCACTGTCAGAGAGTCAGTACTGAGGCAGTGCTGCACTGTCGGAGATTCAGTACTGTGGCAGTGCTGCACTGTCGGAGGGTCAATACTGAGGCAGTGCTGCACTGTCAGAGAGTCAGCACTGAGGGAGTGAAGTGCTGTCAGAGGGTCAGTACTGAGGGAATGCTGCACTGTCAGAGGGTCAGAACTGAGGGAGTGCTGCGCTGTCGGACAGTCAGTAGTGAGGGAGTGCTGCACTGTCAGAGAGTCAGTACTGAGGGAGTGCTACACTGTTGGAGAATCAGTACTGAGGGAATGCTGCGCTGTTGGAGAGTCAGTACTGAGGGAGCGCTGCCCTGTCGGAGACTCAGTACTGAGGGAGCGCTGCAATGTTGGAGAGTCAACACTGAGACAGTGCAGCGCTGTCGGAGAGTCAGTACTGAGAAAGTGTTGCACTGTCAGAGGGTCAGTACTGAGAAAGTGCTGCGCTGTCGGAGAGTCAGTACTGAGTGAGTGCTGCACTGTCAGTAAGCCAGCACTGAGGGGGTGCTGCACTGTCAGAGGGTCAGTACTGAGGGAGTGCTGCACTGTCAGAGAGTCAGTACTGAGGCAGTGCTGCACTGTCGGAGAGTCAGTACTGAGGCAGTGCTGCACTGTCGGAGTGTCAATACTGAGGCAGTGCTGCACTGTCAGACAGTCAGCACTGAGGGAGTGAAGTGCTGTCAGAGGGTCAGTACTGAGTGAATGCTGCACTGTCAGAGGGTCAGTATTGAGGGAGTGCTGCGCTGTCGGAGAGTCAGTACTGAGGGAGTGCTGCGCTGTCGGAGAGTCAGTACTGAGGGAGTGCTACAATGTCAGAGAGTCAGTAGTGAGGGAGTGCTGCGCTGTCGGAGAGTCAGTACTGAGGGAGTGCCGCACTGTCACAGGGTCAGTACTGAGGGAGTGCTACACTGTTGGAGAGTCAGTATTGAGGGAGCGCTGCCATGTCAGAGAGTCAGTACTGAGGGAGTGCTGCACTGTTGGAGGGTCAATACTGAGGCAGTGAAGCGCTGTCGGAGAGTCAGTACTGAGGGAGCGCTGCAATGTTGGAGGGTCAGGGGTCAGTTCTGAGGGACTGCAGCACTGTCAGAGGGTCAGTACTGAGGAAGTGCTGTGCTGTCGGAGAGTCAGTACTGAGGGACTGCTGCACTGTTGGAGAGTCAGTACTGAGGAAGTGCTGTGCTGTCGGAGACTCAGTACTGAGGGAGTGCTACACTGTTGGAGAATCAGTACTGAGGGAATGCTGCGCTGTTGGGGATTCAGTACTGAGGGAGTGCTGCGCTGTTGGAGAGTCAGTACTGAGGGAGCGCTGCCCTGTCGGAGACTCAGTACTGAGGGAGCGCTGCAATGTTGGAGAGTCAACACTGAGGCAGTGCAGCGCTGTCGGAGAGTCAGTACTGAGAAAGTGTTGCACTGTCGCAGGGTCAGTACTGTGGGAGCGCTGCAATGTTGGAGGGTCAGGGGTCAGTACTGAGGGACTGCAGCACTGTTGGAGAGTCAGTTCTGAGGAAGTGCTGCGCTGTCGGAGAGTCAGTACTGAGGGAGTGCTGCACTGTTGGAGAGTCAGTACTGAGGAAGTGCTGCGCTGTCGGAGAGTCAGTACTGAAGGAGTGCTGTGCTGTCGGAGAGTCAGTATTGAGGGAGTGCTGCACTGTTGGAGAGTCAGTACTGAGGAAGTGCTGTGCTGTCGGAGAGTCAGTACTGAGGGACTGCTGCACTGTTGGAGAGTCAGTACTGAGGAAGTGCTGCGCTGTCGGAGAGTCAGTACTGAGGGAGTGCTGCACTGTCAGAGGGTCAGTACTGAAGGAGTGCTGCACTGTCAGAGAATCAGTACTGAGGAAGTGCTGCGCTGTCGGAGAGTCAGTACTGACAAAGTGTTGCACTGTCGCAGGGTCAGTACTGAGGGAGTGCTGCAATGTTGGAAGGACAGGGGTCACTACTGAGGGACTGCTGCGCTGTCATAGGGTCAGTACTGAGGAAGTGCTGCGCTGTTGGACAGTCAGTACTGAGTGAGTGCTGCAATCTGAGTGGGCCAGCACTGAGGGGGTGCTGCACTGTTAGAGGGTCAGTACTGAGGGAGTGCAGTGCTGTCAGAGGGTCAGTACTGAGGGAGTGCTGCACTGTCAGAGGGTCAGTACTGAGGGAGTGCTGCACTGTCGGAGAGTCAGTACTGAGGGAGTGCTGCACTGTCAGAGAGTCAGTACTGAGGGAGTGCTACACTGTTGGAGAATCAGTACTGAGGGAATGCTGCGCTGTTGGAGAGTCAGTACTGAGGGAGTGCTGCGCTGTTGGAGAGTCAGTACTGAGGGAGCGCTGCCCTGTCGGAGACTCAGTACTGAGGGAGCGCTGCAATGTTGGAGAGTCAACACTGAGGCAGTGCAGCGCTGTCGGAGAGTCAGTACTGAGAAAGTGTTGCACTGTCAGAGGGTCAGTACTGAGAAAGTGCTGCGCTGTCGGAGAGTCAGTACTGAGGGAGTGCTGCACTGTCAGAGAGTCAGTACTGAGGCAGTGCTGCACTGTCGGAGAGTCAGTACTGAGGCAGTGCTGCACTGTCGGAGGGTCAATACTGAGGCAGTGCTGCACTGTCAGACAGTCAGCACTGAGGGAGTGAAGTGCTGTCAGAGGGTCAGTACTGAGTGAATGCTGCACTGTCAGAGGGTCAGTATTGAGGGAGTGCTGCGCTGTCGGAGAGTCAGTACTGCGGGAGTGTTGCGCTGTCGGAGAGTCAGTACTGAGGGAGTGCTACAATGTCAGAGAGTCAGTAGTGAGGGAGTGCTGCGCTGTCGGAGAGTCAGTACTGAGGGAGTGCCGCACTGTCACAGGGTCAGTACTGAGGGAGTGCTACACTGTTGGAGAATCAGTACTGAGGGAATGCTGCGCTGTTGGGGAGTCAGTACTGAGGGATTGCTGCGCTGTTGGAGAGTCAGTACTGAGGGAGCGCTGCCCTGTCGGAGACTCAGTACTGAGGGAGCGCTGCAATGTTGGAGAGTCAACACTGAGGCAGTGCAGCGCTGTCGGAGAGTCAGTACTGAGAAAGTGTAGCACTGTCACAGGGTCAGTACTGAGGGAGCGCTGCAATGTTGGAGGGTCAGGGGTCAGTATTGAGGGACTGCAGCACTGTCAGAGGGTCAGTACTGAGGAAGTGCTGTGCTGTTGGAGAGTCAGTACTGAGTGAGTGCTGCACTGTTGGAGAGTCAGTACTGAGGAAGTGCTGCGCTGTCGGAGAGTCAGTACTGAGGGAGTGCTGCACTGTTGGAGAGTCAGTACTGAGGGAGTGCTGCACTGTTAGAGAGTAAGTACTGAGGGAATGCTGCGCTATTGGAGAGTCAGTACTGAGGGAGTGCTGCACTGTTGGAGGGTCAATACTGAGGCAGTGAAGCGCTGTCGGAGAGTCAGTACTGAGGGAGCGCTGCAATGTTGGAGGGTCAGGGGTCAGTTCTGAGGGACTGCAGCACTGTCAGAGGGTCAGTACTGAGGAAGTGCTGTGCTGTCGGAGAGTCAGTACTGAGGGACTGCTGCAGTGTTGGAGAGTCAGTACTGAGGAAGTGCTGTGCTGTCGGAGAGTCAGTACCGAGGGAGTGCTACACTCTTGGAGAATCAGTACTGAGGGAATGCTGCGCTGTTGGGGAGTCAGTACTGAGGGAGTGCTGCGCTGTTGGAGAGTCAGTACTGAGGGAGCGCTGCCCTGTCAGAGACTCAGTACTGAGGGAGCGCTGCAATGTTGGAGAGTCAACACTGAGGCAGTGCAGCGCTGTCGGAGAGTCAGTACTGAGAAAGTGTTGCACTGTTGCAGGGTCAGTACTGAGGAAGCGCTGCAATGTTGGAGGGTCAGGGGTCAGTACTGAGGGACTGCAGCACTGTTGGATAGTCAGTACTGAGGAAGTGCTGCGCTGTCGGAGCGTCAGTACTGAGGGAGTGCTGCACTGTTGGAGAGTCAGTACTGAGGAAGTGCTGTGCTGTTGGAGAGTCAGTACTGAGGGACTGCTGCACTGTTGGAGAGTCAGTACTGAGGAAGTGCTGCGCTGTCGGAGAGTCAGTACTGAGGGAGTGCTGCACTGTTAGAGAGTCAGTACTGAAGGAGTGCTGCACTGTCAGAGAATCAGTACTGAGGAAGTGCTGCGTTGTCGGAGAGTCAGTACTGACAAAGTGTTGCACTGTCGCAGGGTCAGTACTGAGGGAGTGCTGCAATGTTGGAAGGACAGGGGTCACTACTGAGGGACTGCTGCACTGTCAGAGGGTCAATACTGAGGAAGTGCTGCGCTGTTGGACAGTCAGTACTGAGTGAGTGCTGCAATCTGAGTGGGCCAGCACTGAGGTGGTGCTGCACTGTTAGAGGGTCAGTACTGAGGGATTGCAGTGCTGTCAGAGGGTCTGTACTGAGGCAGTGCTGCACTGTCGGAGAGTCAGTACTGTGGCAGTGCTGCACTGTCGGAGGGTCAATACTGAGGCACTGCTGCACTGTCAGAGAGTCAGCACTGAGGGAGTGAAGTGCTGTCAGAGGGTCAGTACTGAGGGAATGCTGCACTGTCAGAGGGTCAGAACTGAGGGAGTGCTGCGCTGTCGGACAGTAAGTAGTGAGGGAGTGCTGCACTGTCAGAGAGTCAGTACTGAGGGAGTGCTACAATGTCAGAGAGTCAGTAGTGAGGGAGTGCTGCGCTGTCGGAGAGTCAGTACTGAGGGAGTGCCGCACTGTCACAGGGTCAGTACTGAGGGAGTGCTACACTGTTGGAGAATCAGTACTGAGGGAATGCTGCGCTGTTGGGGAATCAGTACTGAGGGATTGCTGCGCTGTTGGAGAGTCAGTACTGAGGGAGCGCTGCCCTGTCGGCGACTCAGTACTGAGGGAGCGCAGCAATGTTGGAGGGTCAGGGGTCAGTATTGAGGGACTGCAGCACTGTCAGAGGGTCAGTACTGAGGAAGTGCTGTGCTGTTGGAGAGTCAGTACTGAGGGACTGCTCCACTGTTGGAGAGTCAGTACTGAGGAAGTGCTGTGCTGTCGGTGAGTCAGTACTGAGGGAGTGCTACACTGTTGGAGAATCAGTACTGAGGGAATGCTGCGCTGTTGGGGAGTCAGTACTGAGGGAGTGCCGCGCTGTTGGAGAGTCAGTACTGAGGGAGCGCTGCCCTGTCGGAGACTCAGTACTTAGGGAGCGCTGCAATGTTGGAGAGTCAACACTGAGGCAGTGCAGCGCTGTCGGAGAGTCAGTACTGAGAAAGTGTTGCACTGTTGCAGGGTCAGTACTGAGGGAGCGCTGCAATGTTGGAGGGTCAGGGGTCAGTACTGAGGGACTGCAGCACTGTTGGAGAGTCAGTACTGAGGAAGTGCTGCACTGTCGGAGCGTCAGTACTGAGGGAGTGCTGCACTATTGGAGAGTCAGTACTGAGGAAGTGCTGCGCTGTCGGAGAGTCATTACCGAGGGAGTGCTGCGCTGTTGGAGAGTCAGTACTGAGGGAGTGCTGCACTGTTGGAGAATCAGTACTGAGGGAATGCTGCGCTGTTGGGGAGTCAGTACTGAGGGAGTGCTGCGCTGTTGGAGAGTCAGTACTGAGGGAGCGCTGCCCTGTCGGAGACTCAGTACTGAGGGAGCGCTGCAATGTTGGAGAGTCAACACTGAGGTAGTGCTGCGCTGTCGGAGAGTCAGTACTGAGAAATTCTTGCACTGTTGCAGGGTCAGTACTGAGGGAGCACTGCAATGTTGGAGGGTCAGGGGTCAGTACTGAGGGAGTGCTGCACTGTCAGAGAGTCAGTACTGAGGCAGTGCTGCACTGTCGGAGAGTCAGTACTGAGGCAGTGCTGCACTGTCGGAGGGTCAATACTGAGGCAGTGCTGCACTGTCAGACAGTCAGCACTGAGGGAGTGAAGTGCTGTCAGAGGGTCAGTACTGAGTGAATGCTGCACTGTCAGAGGGTCAGTATTGAGGGAGTGCTGCGCTGTCGGAGAGTCAGTACTGCGGGAGTGTTGCGCTGTCGGAGAGTCAGTACTGAGGGAGTGCTACAATGTCAGAGAGTCAGTAGTGAGGGAGTGCTGCGCTGTCGGAGAGTCAGTACTGAGGGAGTGCCGCACTGTCACAGGGTCAGTACTGAGGGAGTGCTACACTGTTGGAGAATCAGTACTGAGGGAATGCTGCGCTGTTGGGGAGTCAGTACTGAGGGATTGCTGCGCTGTTGGAGAGTCAGTACTGAGGGAGCGCTGCCCTGTCGGAGACTCAGTACTGAGGGAGCGCTGCAATGTTGGAGAGTCAACACTGAGGCAGTGCAGCGCTGTCGGAGAGTCAGTACTGAGAAAGTGTAGCACTGTCACAGGGTCAGTACTGAGGGAGCGCTGCAATGTTGGAGGGTCAGGGGTCAGTATTGAGGGACTGCAGCACTGTCAGAGGGTCAGTACTGAGGAAGTGCTGTGCTGTTGGAGAGTCAGTACTGAGTGAGTGCTGCACTGTTGGAGAGTCAGTACTGAGGAAGTGCTGCGCTGTCGGAGAGTCAGTACTGAGGGAGTGCTGCACTGTTGGAGAGTCAGTACTGAGGGAGTGCTGCACTGTTAGAGAGTAAGTACTGAGGGAATGCTGCGCTATTGGAGAGTCAGTACTGAGGGAGTGCTGCACTGTTGGAGGGTCAATACTGAGGCAGTGAAGCGCTGTCGGAGAGTCAGTACTGAGGGAGCGCTGCAATGTTGGAGGGTCAGGGGTCAGTTCTGAGGGACTGCAGCACTGTCAGAGGGTCAGTACTGAGGAAGTGCTGTGCTGTCGGAGAGTCAGTACTGAGGGACTGCTGCAGTGTTGGAGAGTCAGTACTGAGGAAGTGCTGTGCTGTCGGAGAGTCAGTACCGAGGGAGTGCTACACTCTTGGAGAATCAGTACTGAGGGAATGCTGCGCTGTTGGGGAGTCAGTACTGAGGGAGTGCTGCGCTGTTGGAGAGTCAGTACTGAGGGAGCGCTGCCCTGTCAGAGACTCAGTACTGAGGGAGCGCTGCAATGTTGGAGAGTCAACACTGAGGCAGTGCAGCGCTGTCGGAGAGTCAGTACTGAGAAAGTGTTGCACTGTTGCAGGGTCAGTACTGAGGAAGCGCTGCAATGTTGGAGGGTCAGGGGTCAGTACTGAGGGACTGCAGCACTGTTGGATAGTCAGTACTGAGGAAGTGCTGCGCTGTCGGAGCGTCAGTACTGAGGGAGTGCTGCACTGTTGGAGAGTCAGTACTGAGGAAGTGCTGTGCTGTTGGAGAGTCAGTACTGAGGGACTGCTGCACTGTTGGAGAGTCAGTACTGAGGAAGTGCTGCGCTGTCGGAGAGTCAGTACTGAGGGAGTGCTGCACTGTTAGAGAGTCAGTACTGAAGGAGTGCTGCACTGTCAGAGAATCAGTACTGAGGAAGTGCTGCGTTGTCGGAGAGTCAGTACTGACAAAGTGTTGCACTGTCGCAGGGTCAGTACTGAGGGAGTGCTGCAATGTTGGAAGGACAGGGGTCACTACTGAGGGACTGCTGCACTGTCAGAGGGTCAATACTGAGGAAGTGCTGCGCTGTTGGACAGTCAGTACTGAGTGAGTGCTGCAATCTGAGTGGGCCAGCACTGAGGTGGTGCTGCACTGTTAGAGGGTCAGTACTGAGGGATTGCAGTGCTGTCAGAGGGTCTGTACTGAGGCAGTGCTGCACTGTCGGAGAGTCAGTACTGTGGCAGTGCTGCACTGTCGGAGGGTCAATACTGAGGCACTGCTGCACTGTCAGAGAGTCAGCACTGAGGGAGTGAAGTGCTGTCAGAGGGTCAGTACTGAGGGAATGCTGCCCTGTCAGAGGGTCAGAACTGAGGGAGTGCTGCGCTGTCGGACAGTAAGTAGTGAGGGAGTGCTGCACTGTCAGAGAGTCAGTACTGAGGGAGTGCTACAATGTCAGAGAGTCAGTAGTGAGGGAGTGCTGCGCTGTCGGAGAGTCAGTACTGAGGGAGTGCCGCACTGTCACAGGGTCAGTACTGAGGGAGTGCTACACTGTTGGAGAATCAGTACTGAGGGAATGCTGCGCTGTTGGGGAATCAGTACTGAGGGATTGCTGCGCTGTTGGAGAGTCAGTACTGAGGGAGCGCTGCCCTGTCGGCGACTCAGTACTGAGGGAGCGCAGCAATGTTGGAGGGTCAGGGGTCAGTATTGAGGGACTGCAGCACTGTCAGAGGGTCAGTACTGAGGAAGTGCTGTGCTGTTGGAGAGTCAGTACTGAGGGACTGCTCCACTGTTGGAGAGTCAGTACTGAGGAAGTGCTGTGCTGTCGGTGAGTCAGTACTGAGGGAGTGCTACACTGTTGGAGAATCAGTACTGAGGGAATGCTGCGCTGTTGGGGAGTCAGTACTGAGGGAGTGCCGCGCTGTTGGAGAGTCAGTACTGAGGGAGCGCTGCCCTGTCGGAGACTCAGTACTTAGGGAGCGCTGCAATGTTGGAGAGTCAACACTGAGGCAGTGCAGCGCTGTCGGAGAGTCAGTACTGAGAAAGTGTTGCACTGTTGCAGGGTCAGTACTGAGGGAGCGCTGCAATGTTGGAGGGTCAGGGGTCAGTACTGAGGGACTGCAGCACTGTTGGAGAGTCAGTACTGAGGAAGTGCTGCACTGTCGGAGCGTCAGTACTGAGGGAGTGCTGCACTATTGGAGAGTCAGTACTGAGGAAGTGCTGCGCTGTCGGAGAGTCATTACCGAGGGAGTGCTGCGCTGTTGGAGAGTCAGTACTGAGGGAGTGCTGCACTGTTGGAGAATCAGTACTGAGGGAATGCTGCGCTGTTGGGGAGTCAGTACTGAGGGAGTGCTGCGCTGTTGGAGAGTCAGTACTGAGGGAGCGCTGCCCTGTCGGAGACTCAGTACTGAGGGAGCGCTGCAATGTTGGAGAGTCAACACTGAGGTAGTGCTGCGCTGTCGGAGAGTCAGTACTGAGAAATTCTTGCACTGTTGCAGGGTCAGTACTGAGGGAGCACTGCAATGTTGGAGGGTCAGGGGTCAGTACTGAGGGACTGCAGCACTGTTGGAGAGTCAGTACTGAGGAAGTGCTGCGCTGTCGGAGAGTCAGTACCGAGGGAGTGCTGCGCTGTCGGAGAGTCAGTACTGAGGGAGTGCTGCACTGTTGGAGAGTCAGTACTGAGGAAGTGCTGTGCTGTTGGAGAGTCAGTACTGAGGGACTGCTGCACTGTTGGAGAGTCAGTACTGAGGAAGTGCTGCGCTGTCGGAGAGTCAGTACTGAGGGAGGGCTGCACTGTCAGAGGGTCAGTACTGAGGGAGTGCTGCACTGTCAGAGAGTCAGTACTGAAGGAGTGCTGCACTGTCAGAGAATCAGTACTGAGGAAGTGCTGCGCTGTCGGAGAGTCAGTACTGAGAATGTGTTGCACTGTCGCAGGGTCAGTACTGAGGCAGTGCTGCAATGTTGGAAGGTCAGGGGTCACTACTGAGGGACTGCTGCACTGTCAGAGGGTCAGTACTGAGGAAGTACTGCGCTGTTGGACAGTCAGTACTGAGTGAGTGCTGCAATCTGAGTGGGCCAGCACTGAGGGGGTGCTGCACTGTTAGAGGGTCAGTACTGAGGGAGTGCAGTGCTGTCAGAGGGTCAGTACTGAGGGAGTGCTGCACTGTCAGAGAGTCAGTACTGAGGCAGTGCTGCACTGTCGGAGAGTCAGTACTGTGGCAGTGCTGCACGGTCGGAGGGTCAATACTGAGGCAGTGCTGCATTGTCAGACAGTCAGCACTGAGGGAGTGAAGTGCTGTCAGAGGGTCAGTACTGAGTGAATGCTGCACTGTCAGAGGGTCAGTATTGAGGGAGTGCTGCGCTGTCGGAGAGTCAGTACTGAGGGAATGCTGCGCTGTCGGAGAGTCAGTACTGAGGGAGTGCTACAATGTCAGAGAGTCAGTAGTGAGGGAGTGCTGCGCTGTCGGAGAGTCAGTACTGAGGGAGTGCCGCACTGTCACAGGGTCAGTACTGAGGGAGTGCTACACTGTTGGAGAATCAGTACTGAGGGAATGCTGCGCTGTTGGGGAGTCAGTACTGAGGGATTGCTGCGCTGTTGGAGAGTCAGTACTGAGGGAGCGCTGCCCTGTCGGAGACTCAGTACTGAGGAAGCGCTGCAATGTTGGAGAGCCAACACTGAGGCAGTGCAGCGCTGTCGGAGAGTCAGTACTGAGAAAGTGTTGCACTGTCGCAGGGTCAGTACTGAGGGAGTGCTGCAATGTTGGAAGGACAGGGGTCACTACTGAGGGACTGCTGCGCTGTCATAGGGTCAGTACTGAGGAAGTGCTGCGCTGTTGGACAGTCAGTACTGAGTGAGTGCTGCAATCTGAGTGGGCCAGCACTGAGGGGGTGCTGCACTGTTAGAGGGTCAGTACTGAGGGAGTGCAGTGCTGTCAGAGGGTCAGTACTGAGGGAGTGCTGCACTGTCAGAGGGTCAGAACTGAGGGAGTGCTGCACTGTCGGAGAGTCAGTACTGAGGGAGTGCTGCACTGTCAGAGAGTCAGTACTGAGGGAGTGCTACACTGTTGGAGAATCAGTACTGAGGGAATGCTGCGCTGTTGGAGAGTCAGTACTGAGGGAGTGCTGCGCTGTTGGAGAGTCAGTACTGAGGGAGCGCTGCCCTGTCGGAGACTCAGTACTGAGGGAGCGCTGCAATGTTGGAGAGTCAACACTGAGGCAGTGCAGCGCTGTCGGAGAGTCAGTACTGAGAAAGTGTTGCACTGTCAGAGGGTCAGTACTGAGAAAGTGCTGCGCTGTCGGAGAGTCAGTACTGAGGGAGTGCTGCACTGTCAGAGAGTCAGTACTGAGGCAGTGCTGCACTGTCGGAGAGTCAGTACTGAGGCAGTGCTGCACTGTCGGAGGGTCAATACTGAGGCAGTGCTGCACTGTCAGACAGTCAGCACTGAGGGAGTGAAGTGCTGTCAGAGGGTCAGTACTGAGTGAATGCTGCACTGTCAGAGGGTCAGTATTGAGGGAGTGCTGCGCTGTCGGAGAGTCAGTACTGCGGGAGTGTTGCGCTGTCGGAGAGTCAGTACTGAGGGAGTGCTACAATGTCAGAGAGTCAGTAGTGAGGGAGTGCTGCGCTGTCGGAGAGTCAGTACTGAGGGAGTGCCGCACTGTCACAGGGTCAGTACTGAGGGAGTGCTACACTGTTGGAGAATCAGTACTGAGGGAATGCTGCGCTGTTGGGGAGTCAGTACTGAGGGATTGCTGCGCTGTTGGAGAGTCAGTACTGAGGGAGCGCTGCCCTGTCGGAGACTCAGTACTGAGGGAGCGCTGCAATGTTGGAGAGTCAACACTGAGGCAGTGCAGCGCTGTCGGAGAGTCAGTACTGAGAAAGTGTAGCACTGTCACAGGGTCAGTACTGAGGGAGCGCTGCAATGTTGGAGGGTCAGGGGTCAGTATTGAGGGACTGCAGCACTGTCAGAGGGTCAGTACTGAGGAAGTGCTGTGCTGTTGGAGAGTCAGTACTGAGTGAGTGCTGCACTGTTGGAGAGTCAGTACTGAGGAAGTGCTGCGCTGTCGGAGAGTCAGTACTGAGGGAGTGCTGCACTGTTGGAGAGTCAGTACTGAGGGAGTGCTGCACTGTTAGAGAGTAAGTACTGAGGGAATGCTGCGCTATTGGAGAGTCAGTACTGAGGGAGTGCTGCACTGTTGGAGGGTCAATACTGAGGCAGTGAAGCGCTGTCGGAGAGTCAGTACTGAGGGAGCGCTGCAATGTTGGAGGGTCAGGGGTCAGTTCTGAGGGACTGCAGCACTGTCAGAGGGTCAGTACTGAGGAAGTGCTGTGCTGTCGGAGAGTCAGTACTGAGGGACTGCTGCAGTGTTGGAGAGTCAGTACTGAGGAAGTGCTGTGCTGTCGGAGAGTCAGTACCGAGGGAGTGCTACACTCTTGGAGAATCAGTACTGAGGGAATGCTGCGCTGTTGGGGAGTCAGTACTGAGGGAGTGCTGCGCTGTTGGAGAGTCAGTACTGAGGGAGCGCTGCCCTGTCAGAGACTCAGTACTGAGGGAGCGCTGCAATGTTGGAGAGTCAACACTGAGGCAGTGCAGCGCTGTCGGAGAGTCAGTACTGAGAAAGTGTTGCACTGTTGCAGGGTCAGTACTGAGGAAGCGCTGCAATGTTGGAGGGTCAGGGGTCAGTACTGAGGGACTGCAGCACTGTTGGATAGTCAGTACTGAGGAAGTGCTGCGCTGTCGGAGCGTCAGTACTGAGGGAGTGCTGCACTGTTGGAGAGTCAGTACTGAGGAAGTGCTGTGCTGTTGGAGAGTCAGTACTGAGGGACTGCTGCACTGTTGGAGAGTCAGTACTGAGGAAGTGCTGCGCTGTCGGAGAGTCAGTACTGAGGGAGTGCTGCACTGTTAGAGAGTCAGTACTGAAGGAGTGCTGCACTGTCAGAGAATCAGTACTGAGGAAGTGCTGCGTTGTCGGAGAGTCAGTACTGACAAAGTGTTGCACTGTCGCAGGGTCAGTACTGAGGGAGTGCTGCAATGTTGGAAGGACAGGGGTCACTACTGAGGGACTGCTGCACTGTCAGAGGGTCAATACTGAGGAAGTGCTGCGCTGTTGGACAGTCAGTACTGAGTGAGTGCTGCAATCTGAGTGGGCCAGCACTGAGGTGGTGCTGCACTGTTAGAGGGTCAGTACTGAGGGATTGCAGTGCTGTCAGAGGGTCTGTACTGAGGCAGTGCTGCACTGTCGGAGAGTCAGTACTGTGGCAGTGCTGCACTGTCGGAGGGTCAATACTGAGGCACTGCTGCACTGTCAGAGAGTCAGCACTGAGGGAGTGAAGTGCTGTCAGAGGGTCAGTACTGAGGGAATGCTGCACTGTCAGAGGGTCAGAACTGAGGGAGTGCTGCGCTGTCGGACAGTAAGTAGTGAGGGAGTGCTGCACTGTCAGAGAGTCAGTACTGAGGGAGTGCTACAATGTCAGAGAGTCAGTAGTGAGGGAGTGCTGCGCTGTCGGAGAGTCAGTACTGAGGGAGTGCCGCACTGTCACAGGGTCAGTACTGAGGGAGTGCTACACTGTTGGAGAATCAGTACTGAGGGAATGCTGCGCTGTTGGGGAATCAGTACTGAGGGATTGCTGCGCTGTTGGAGAGTCAGTACTGAGGGAGCGCTGCCCTGTCGGCGACTCAGTACTGAGGGAGCGCAGCAATGTTGGAGGGTCAGGGGTCAGTATTGAGGGACTGCAGCACTGTCAGAGGGTCAGTACTGAGGAAGTGCTGTGCTGTTGGAGAGTCAGTACTGAGGGACTGCTCCACTGTTGGAGAGTCAGTACTGAGGAAGTGCTGTGCTGTCGGTGAGTCAGTACTGAGGGAGTGCTACACTGTTGGAGAATCAGTACTGAGGGAATGCTGCGCTGTTGGGGAGTCAGTACTGAGGGAGTGCCGCGCTGTTGGAGAGTCAGTACTGAGGGAGCGCTGCCCTGTCGGAGACTCAGTACTTAGGGAGCGCTGCAATGTTGGAGAGTCAACACTGAGGCAGTGCAGCGCTGTCGGAGAGTCAGTACTGAGAAAGTGTTGCACTGTTGCAGGGTCAGTACTGAGGGAGCGCTGCAATGTTGGAGGGTCAGGGGTCAGTACTGAGGGACTGCAGCACTGTTGGAGAGTCAGTACTGAGGAAGTGCTGCACTGTCGGAGCGTCAGTACTGAGGGAGTGCTGCACTATTGGAGAGTCAGTACTGAGGAAGTGCTGCGCTGTCGGAGAGTCATTACCGAGGGAGTGCTGCGCTGTTGGAGAGTCAGTACTGAGGGAGTGCTGCACTGTTGGAGAATCAGTACTGAGGGAATGCTGCGCTGTTGGGGAGTCAGTACTGAGGGAGTGCTGCGCTGTTGGAGAGTCAGTACTGAGGGAGCGCTGCCCTGTCGGAGACTCAGTACTGAGGGAGCGCTGCAATGTTGGAGAGTCAACACTGAGGTAGTGCTGCGCTGTCGGAGAGTCAGTACTGAGAAATTCTTGCACTGTTGCAGGGTCAGTACTGAGGGAGCACTGCAATGTTGGAGGGTCAGGGGTCAGTACTGAGGGACTGCAGCACTGTTGGAGAGTCAGTACTGAGGAAGTGCTGCGCTGTCGGAGAGTCAGTACTGAGGGAGTGCTGCACTGTCAGAGAGTCAGTACTGAGGCAGTGCTGCACTGTCGGAGAGTCAGTACTGAGGCAGTGCTGCACTGTCGGAGGGTCAATACTGAGGCAGTGCTGCACTGTCAGACAGTCAGCACTGAGGGAGTGAAGTGCTGTCAGAGGGTCAGTACTGAGTGAATGCTGCACTGTCAGAGGGTCAGTATTGAGGGAGTGCTGCGCTGTCGGAGAGTCAGTACTGCGGGAGTGTTGCGCTGTCGGAGAGTCAGTACTGAGGGAGTGCTACAATGTCAGAGAGTCAGTAGTGAGGGAGTGCTGCGCTGTCGGAGAGTCAGTACTGAGGGAGTGCCGCACTGTCACAGGGTCAGTACTGAGGGAGTGCTACACTGTTGGAGAATCAGTACTGAGGGAATGCTGCGCTGTTGGGGAGTCAGTACTGAGGGATTGCTGCGCTGTTGGAGAGTCAGTACTGAGGGAGCGCTGCCCTGTCGGAGACTCAGTACTGAGGGAGCGCTGCAATGTTGGAGAGTCAACACTGAGGCAGTGCAGCGCTGTCGGAGAGTCAGTACTGAGAAAGTGTAGCACTGTCACAGGGTCAGTACTGAGGGAGCGCTGCAATGTTGGAGGGTCAGGGGTCAGTATTGAGGGACTGCAGCACTGTCAGAGGGTCAGTACTGAGGAAGTGCTGTGCTGTTGGAGAGTCAGTACTGAGTGAGTGCTGCACTGTTGGAGAGTCAGTACTGAGGAAGTGCTGCGCTGTCGGAGAGTCAGTACTGAGGGAGTGCTGCACTGTTGGAGAGTCAGTACTGAGGGAGTGCTGCACTGTTAGAGAGTAAGTACTGAGGGAATGCTGCGCTATTGGAGAGTCAGTACTGAGGGAGTGCTGCACTGTTGGAGGGTCAATACTGAGGCAGTGAAGCGCTGTCGGAGAGTCAGTACTTAGGGAGCGCTGCAATGTTGGAGGGTCAGGGGTCAGTTCTGAGGGACTGCAGCACTGTCAGAGGGTCAGTACTGAGGAAGTGCTGTGCTGTCGGAGAGTCAGTACTGAGGGACTGCTGCAGTGTTGGAGAGTCAGTACTGAGGAAGTGCTGTGCTGTCGGAGAGTCAGTACCGAGGGAGTGCTACACTCTTGGAGAATCAGTACTGAGGGAATGCTGCGCTGTTGGGGAGTCAGTACTGAGGGAGTGCTGCGCTGTTGGAGAGTCAGTACTGAGGGAGCGCTGCCCTGTCAGAGACTCAGTACTGAGGGAGCGCTGCAATGTTGGAGAGTCAACACTGAGGCAGTGCAGCGCTGTCGGAGAGTCAGTACTGAGAAAGTGTTGCACTGTTGCAGGGTCAGTACTGAGGAAGCGCTGCAATGTTGGAGGGTCAGGGGTCAGTACTGAGGGACTGCAGCACTGTTGGATAGTCAGTACTGAGGAAGTGCTGCGCTGTCGGAGCGTCAGTACTGAGGGAGTGCTGCACTGTTGGAGAGTCAGTACTGAGGAAGTGCTGTGCTGTTGGAGAGTCAGTACTGAGGGACTGCTGCACTGTTGGAGAGTCAGTACTGAGGAAGTGCTGCGCTGTCGGAGAGTCAGTACTGAGGGAGTGCTGCACTGTTAGAGAGTCAGTACTGAAGGAGTGCTGCACTGTCAGAGAATCAGTACTGAGGAAGTGCTGCGTTGTCGGAGAGTCAGTACTGACAAAGTGTTGCACTGTCGCAGGGTCAGTACTGAGGGAGTGCTGCAATGTTGGAAGGACAGGGGTCACTACTGAGGGACTGCTGCACTGTCAGAGGGTCAATACTGAGGAAGTGCTGCGCTGTTGGACAGTCAGTACTGAGTGAGTGCTGCAATCTGAGTGGGCCAGCACTGAGGTGGTGCTGCACTGTTAGAGGGTCAGTACTGAGGGATTGCAGTGCTGTCAGAGGGTCTGTACTGAGGCAGTGCTGCACTGTCGGAGAGTCAGTACTGTGGCAGTGCTGCACTGTCGGAGGGTCAATACTGAGGCACTGCTGCACTGTCAGAGAGTCAGCACTGAGGGAGTGAAGTGCTGTCAGAGGGTCAGTACTGAGGGAATGCTGCACTGTCAGAGGGTCAGAACTGAGGGAGTGCTGCGCTGTCGGACAGTAAGTAGTGAGGGAGTGCTGCACTGTCAGAGAGTCAGTACTGAGGGAGTGCTACAATGTCAGAGAGTCAGTAGTGAGGGAGTGCTGCGCTGTCGGAGAGTCAGTACTGAGGGAGTGCCGCACTGTCACAGGGTCAGTACTGAGGGAGTGCTACACTGTTGGAGAATCAGTACTGAGGGAATGCTGCGCTGTTGGGGAATCAGTACTGAGGGATTGCTGCGCTGTTGGAGAGTCAGTACTGAGGGAGCGCTGCCCTGTCGGCGACTCAGTACTGAGGGAGCGCAGCAATGTTGGAGGGTCAGGGGTCAGTATTGAGGGACTGCAGCACTGTCAGAGGGTCAGTACTGAGGAAGTGCTGTGCTGTTGGAGAGTCAGTACTGAGGGACTGCTCCACTGTTGGAGAGTCAGTACTGAGGAAGTGCTGTGCTGTCGGTGAGTCAGTACTGAGGGAGTGCTACACTGTTGGAGAATCAGTACTGAGGGAATGCTGCGCTGTTGGGGAGTCAGTACTGAGGGAGTGCCGCGCTGTTGGAGAGTCAGTACTGAGGGAGCGCTGCCCTGTCGGAGACTCAGTACTTAGGGAGCGCTGCAATGTTGGAGAGTCAACACTGAGGCAGTGCAGCGCTGTCGGAGAGTCAGTACTGAGAAAGTGTTGCACTGTTGCAGGGTCAGTACTGAGGGAGCGCTGCAATGTTGGAGGGTCAGGGGTCAGTACTGAGGGACTGCAGCACTGTTGGAGAGTCAGTACTGAGGAAGTGCTGCACTGTCGGAGCGTCAGTACTGAGGGAGTGCTGCACTATTGGAGAGTCAGTACTGAGGAAGTGCTGCGCTGTCGGACAGTCATTACCGAGGGAGTGCTGCGCTGTTGGAGAGTCAGTACTGAGGGAGTGCTGCACTGTTGGAGAATCAGTACTGAGGGAATGCTGCGCTGTTGGGGAGTCAGTACTGAGGGAGTGCTGCGCTGTTGGAGAGTCAGTACTGAGGGAGCGCTGCCCTGTCGGAGACTCAGTACTGAGGGAGCGCTGCAATGTTGGAGAGTCAACACTGAGGTAGTGCTGCGCTGTCGGAGAGTCAGTACTGAGAAATTCTTGCACTGTTGCAGGGTCAGTACTGAGGGAGCACTGCAATGTTGGAGGGTCAGGGGTCAGTACTGAGGGACTGCAGCACTGTTGGAGAGTCAGTACTGAGGAAGTGCTGCGCTGTCGGAGAGTCAGTACCGAGGGAGTGCTGCGCTGTCGGAGAGTCAGTACTGAGGGAGTGCTGCACTGTTGGAGAGTCAGTACTGAGGAAGTGCTGTGCTGTTGGAGAGTCAGTACTGAGGGACTGCTGCACTGTTGGAGAGTCAGTACTGAGGAAGTGCTGCGCTGTCGGAGAGTCAGTACTGAGGGAGGGCTGCACTGTCAGAGGGTCAGTACTGAGGGAGTGCTGCACTGTCAGAGAGTCAGTACTGAAGGAGTGCTGCACTGTCAGAGAATCAGTACTGAGGAAGTGCTGCGCTGTCGGAGAGTCAGTACTGAGAATGTGTTGCACTGTCGCAGGGTCAGTACTGAGGCAGTGCTGCAATGTTGGAAGGTCAGGGGTCACTACTGAGGGACTGCTGCACTGTCAGAGGGTCAGTACTGAGGAAGTACTGCGCTGTTGGACAGTCAGTACTGAGTGAGTGCTGCAATCTGAGTGGGCCAGCACTGAGGGGGTGCTGCACTGTTAGAGGGTCAGTACTGAGGGAGTGCAGTGCTGTCAGAGGGTCAGTACTGAGGGAGTGCTGCACTGTCAGAGAGTCAGTACTGAGGCAGTGCTGCACTGTCGGAGAGTCAGTACTGTGGCAGTGCTGCACGGTCGGAGGGTCAATACTGAGGCAGTGCTGCATTGTCAGACAGTCAGCACTGAGGGAGTGAAGTGCTGTCAGAGGGTCAGTACTGAGTGAATGCTGCACTGTCAGAGGGTCAGTATAGGGAGTGCTGCGCTGTCGGAGAGTCAGTACTGAGGGAATGCTGCGCTGTCGGAGAGTCAGTACTGAGGGAGTGCTACAATGTCAGAGAGTCAGTAGTGAGGGAGTGCTGCGCTGTCGGAGAGTCAGTACTGAGGGAGTGCCGCACTGTCACAGGGTCAGTACTGAGGGAGTGCTACACTGTTGGAGAATCAGTACTGAGGGAATGCTGCGCTGTTGGGGAGTCAGTACTGAGGGATTGCTGCGCTGTTGGAGAGTCAGTACTGAGGGAGCGCTGCCCTGTCGGAGACTCAGTACTGAGGAAGCGCTGCAATGTTGGAGAGCCAACACTGAGGCAGTGCAGCGCTGTCGGAGAGTCAGTACTGAGAAAGTGTTGCACTGTCGCAGGGTCAGTACTGAGGGAGTGCTGCAATGTTGGAAGGACAGGGGTCACTACTGAGGGACTGCTGCACTGTCAGAGGGTCAATACTGAGGAAGTGCTGCGCTGTTGGACAGTCAGTACTGAGTGAGTGCTGCAATCTGAGTGGGCCAGCACTGAGGGGGTGCTGCACTGTTAGAGGGTCAGTACTGAGGGAGCGCAGTGCTGTCAGAGGGTCAGTACTGAGGGAGTGCTGCACTGTCAGAGGGTCAGAACTGAGGGAGTGCTGCGCTGTCGGAGAGTCAGTACTGAGGGAGTGCTGCACTGTCAGAGAGTCAGTACTGAGGGAGTGCTACAATGTTGGAGAATCAGTACTGAGGGAATGCTGCGCTGTTGGAGAGTCAGTACTGAGGGAGTGCTGCGCTGTTGGAGAGTCAGTACTGAGGGAGCGTTGCCCTTTCGGAGACTCAGCACTGAGGGAGCACTGCAATGTTGGAGAGTCAACACTGAGGCAGTGCAGCGCTGTCGGAGAGTCAGTACTGAGAAAGTGTTGCACTGTCAGAGGGTCAGTACTGAGAAAGTGCTGCGCTGTCGGAGAGTCAGTACTGAGTGAGTGCTGCACTGTCAGACAGTCAGCACTGAGGGAGTGAAGTGCTGTCAGAGGGTCAGTACTGAGTGAATGCTGCACTGTTAGAGGGTCAGTATTGAGGGAGTGCTGCGCTGTCGGAGAGTCAGTACTGAGGGAATGCTGCGCTGTCGGAGAGTCAGTACTGAGGGAGTGCTACAATGTCAGTGAGTCAGTAGTGAGGGAGTGCTGCGCTGTCGGAGAGTCAGTACTGAGGGAGTGCCGCACTGTCACAGGGTCAGTACTGAGGGAGTGCTACACTGTTGGAGAATCAGTACTGAGGGAATGCTGCGCTGTTGGGGAGTCAGTACTGAGGGATTGCTGCGCTGTTGGAGAGTCAGTACTGAGGGAGCGCTGCCCTGTCGGAGACTCAGTACTGAGGAAGCGCTGCAATGTTGGAGAGCCAACACTGAGGCAGTGCAGCGCTGTCGGAGAGTCAGTACTGAGAAAGTGTTGCACTGTCGCAGGGTCAGTACTGAGGGAGTGCTGCAATGTTGGAAGGACAGGGGTCACTACTGAGGGACTGCTGCACTGTCAGAGGGTCAATACTGAGGAAGTGCTGCGCTGTTGGACAGTCAGTACTGAGTGAGTGCTGCAATCTGAGTGGGCCAGCACTGAGGGGGTGCTGCACTGTTAGAGGGTCAGTACTGAGGGAGTGCAGTGCTGTCAGAGGGTCAGTACTGAGGGAGTGCTGCACTGTCAGAGAGTCAGTACTGAGGCAGTGCTGCACTGTCGGAGAGTCAGTACTGTGGCAGTGCTGCACTGTCGGAGGGTCAATACTGAGGCAGTGCTGCACTGTCAGAGAGTCAGCACTGAGGGAGTGAAGTGCTGTCAGAGGGTCAGTACTGAGGGAATGCTGCACTGTCAGAGGGTCAGAACTGAGGGAGTGCTGCGCTGTCGGACAGTCAGTAGTGAGGGAGTGCTGCACTGTCAGAGAGTCAGTACTGAGGGAGTGCTACACTGTTGGAGAATCAGTACTGAGGGAATGCTGCGCTGTTGGAGAGTCAGTACTGAGGGAGCGCTGCCCTGTCGGAGACTCAGTACTGAGGGAGCGCTGCAATGTTGGAGAGTCAACACTGAGACAGTGCAGCGCTGTCGGAGAGTCAGTACTGAGAAAGTGTTGCACTGTCAGAGGGTCAGTACTGAGAAAGTGCTGCGCTGTCGGAGAGTCAGTACTGAGTGAGTGCTGCACTGTCAGTAAGCCAGCACTGAGGGGGTGCTGCACTGTCAGAGGGTCAGTACTGAGGGAGTGCTGCACTGTCAGAGAGTCAGTACTGAGGCAGTGCTGCACTGTCGGAGAGTCAGTACTGAGGCAGTGCTGCACTGTCGGAGGGTCAATACTGAGGCAGTGCTGCACTGTCAGACAGTCAGCACTGAGGGAGTGAAGTGCTGTCAGAGGGTCAGTACTGAGTGAATGCTGCACTGTCAGAGGGTCAGTATTGAGGGAGTGCTGCGCTGTCGGATAGTCAGTACAGAGGGAGTGCTGCGCTGTCGGAGAGTCAGTACTGAGGGAGTGCTACAATGTCAGAGAGTCAGTAGTGAGGGAGTGCTGCGCTGTCGGAGAGTCAGTACTGAGGGAGTGCCGCACTGTCACAGGGTCAGTACTGAGGGAGTGCTACACTGTTGGAGAGTCAGTATTGAGGGAGCGCTGCCCTGTCAGAGAGTCAGTACTGAGGGAGTGCTGCACTGTTGGAGGGTCAATACTGAGGCAGTGAAGCGCTGTCGGAGAGTCAGTACTGAGGGAGCGCTGCAATGTTGGAGGGTCAGGGGTCAATTCTGAGGGACTGCAGCACTGTCAGAGGGTCAGTACTGAGGAAGTGCTGAGCTGTCGGAGAGTCAGTACTGAGGGACTGCTGCACTGTTGGAGAGTCAGTACTGAGGAAGTGCTGCGCTGTCGGAGAATCAGTACTGAGGGAATGCTGCGCTGTTGGGGATTCAGTACTGAGGGAGTGCTGCGCTGTTGGAGAGTCAGTACTGAGGGAGCGCTGCCCTGTCGGAGACTCAGTACTGAGGGAGCGCTGCAATGTTGGAGAGTCAACACTGAGGCAGTGCAGCGCTGTCGGAGAGTCAGTACTGAGAAAGTGTTGCACTGTCGCAGGGTCAGTACGGTGGGAGCGCTGCAATGTTGGAGGGTCAGGGGTCAGTACTGAGGGACTGCAGCACTGTTGGAGAGTCAGTTCTGAGGAAGTGCTGCGCTGTCGGAGAGTCAGTACTGAGGGAGTGCTGCACTGTTGGAGAGTCAGTACTGAGGAAGTGCTGCGCTGTCGGAGAGTCAGTACTGAAGGAGTGCTGTGCTGTCGGAGAGTCAGTATTGAGGGAGTGCTGCACTGTTGGAGAGTCAGTACTGAGGAAGTGCTGTGCTGTCGGAGAGTCAGTACTGAGGGACTGCTGCACTGTTGGAGAGTCAGTACTGAGGAAGTGCTGCGCTGTCGGAGAGTCAGTACTGAGGGAGTGCTGCACTGTCAGAGGGTCAGTACTGAGGGAGTGCTGCACTGTCAGAGAGTCAGTACTGAAGGAGTGCTGCACTGTCAGAGAATCAGTACTGAGGAAGTGCTGCGCTGTCGGAGAGTCAGTACTGACAAAGTGTTGCACTGTCGCAGGGTCAGTACTGAGGGAGTGCTGCAATGTTGGAAGGACAGGGGTCACTACTGAGGGACTGCTGCGCTGTCAGAGGGTCAGTACTGAGGAAGTGCTGCACTGTTGGACAGTCAGTACTGAGTGAGTGCTGCAATCTGAGTGGGCCAGCACTGAGGGGGTGCTGCACTGTTAGAGGGTCAGTACTGAGGGAGTGCAGTGCTGTCAGAGGGTCAGTACTGAGGGAGTGCTGCACTGTCAGAGGGTCAGAACTGAGGGAGTGCTGCACTGTCGGAGAGTCAGTACTGAGGGAGTGCTGCACTGTCAGAGAGTCAGTACTGAGGGAGTGCTACACTGTTGGAGAATCAGTACTGAGGGAATGCTGCGCTGTTGGAGAGTCAGTACTGAGGGAGTGCTGCGCTGTTGGAGAGTCAGTACTGAGGGAGCGCTGCCCTGTCGGAGACTCAGTACTGAGGGTGCGCTGCAATGTTGGAGAGTCAACACTGAGGCAGTGCAGCGCTGTCGGAGAGTCAGTACTGAGAAAGTGTTGCACTGTCAGAGGGTCAGTACTGAGAAAGTGCTGCGCTGTCGGAGAGTCAGTACTGAGGGAGTGCTGCACTGTCAGAGAGTCAGTACTGAGGCAGTGCTGCACTGTCGGAGAGTCAGTACTGAGGCAGTGCTGCACTGTCGGAGGGTCAATACTGAGGCAGTGCTGCACTGTCAGACAGTCAGCACTGAGGGAGTGAAATGCTGTCAGAGTGTCAGTACTGAGTGAATGCTGCACTGTCAGAGGGTCAGTATTGAGGGAGTGCTGCGCTGTCGGAGAGTCAGTACTGAGGGAGTGCTGCGCTGTCGGAGAGTCAGTACTGAGGGAGTGCTACAATGTCAGAGAGTCAGTAGTGAGGGAGTGCTGCGCTGTCGGAGAGTCAGTACTGAGGGAGTGCCGCACTGTCACAGGGTCAGTACTGAGGGAGTGCTACACTGTTGGAGAATCAGTACTGAGGGAATGCTGCGCTGTTGGGGAATCAGTACTGAGGGATTGCTGCGCTGTTGGAGAGTCAGTACTGAGGGAGCACTGCCCTGTCGGAGACTCAGTACTGAGGGAGCGCAGCAATGTTGGAGGGTCAGGGGTCAGTATTGATGGACTGCAGCACTGTCAGAGGGTCAGTACTGAGGAAGTGCTGTGCTGTTGAAGAGTCAGTACTGAGGGAGTGCTGCACTGTTGGAGAGTCAGTACTGAGGGAGTGCTGCAGTGTTAGGGAGTCAGTACTGAGGGAATGCTGCGCTATTGGAGAGTCAGTACTGAGGGAGTGCTGCGCTGTTGGAGAGTCAGTACTGCGGGAGCGCATCCCTGTCGGAGAGTCAGTACTGAGGGAGTGCTGCACTGTTGGAGGGTCAATACTGAGGCAGTGAAGCGCTGTCGGAGAGTCAGTACTGAGGGAGCGCTGCAATGTTGGAGGTTCAGGGGTCAGTTCTGAGGGACTGCAGCATTGTCAGAGGGTCAGTACTGAGGAAGTGCTGTGCTGTCGGAGAGTCAGTACTGAGGGACTGCTGCACTGTTGGAGATTCAGTACTGAGGGAGTGCTGCGCTGTTGGAGAGTCAGTACTGAGGGAGCGCTGCCCTGTCAGAGAGTCAGTACTGAGGGAGTGCTGCACTGTTGGAGGGTCAATACTGAGGCAGTGAAGCGCTGTCGGAGAGTCAGTACTGAGGGAGCGCTGCAATGTTGGAGGGTCAGGGGTCAGTTCTGAGGGACTGCAGCAATTTCAGAGGGTCAGTACTGAGGAAGTGCTGTGCTGTCGGAGAGTCAGTACTGAGGGACTGCTGCACTGTTGGAGAGTCAGTACTGAGGAAGTGCTGCGCTGTCGGAGAGTCAGTACTGAGGGAGTGCTGCACTGTTGGAGAGTCAGTACTGAGGAAGTGCTGCGCTGTCGGAGAGTCAGTACTGAGGGAGTGCTGTGCTGTTGGAGAGTCAGTATTGAGGGAGTGCTGCACTGTTGGAGAGTCAGTACTGAGGAAGTGCTGTGCTGTCGGAGAGTCAGTACTGAGGGACTGCTGCACTGTTGGAGAGTCAGTACTGAGGAAGTGCTGCGCTGTCGGAGAGTCAGTACTGAGGGAGTGCTGCACTGTCAGAGGGTCAGTACTGAGGGAGTGCTGCACTGTCAGAGAGTCAGTACTGAAGGAGTGCTGCACTGTCAGAGAATCAGTACTGAGGAAGTGCTGCGCTGTCGGAGAGTCAGTACTGACAAAGTGTTGCACTGTCGCAGGGTCAGTACTGAGGGAGTGCTGCAATGTTGGAAGGACAGGGGTCACTACTGAGGGACTGCTGCGCTGTCAGAGGGTCAGTACTGAGGAAGTGCTGCGCTGTTGGACAGTCAGTACTGAGTGAGTGCTGCAATCTGAGTGGGCCAGCACTGAGGGGGTGCTGCACTATTAGAGGGTCAGTACTGAGGGAGTGCAGTGCTGTCAGAGGGTCAGTACTGAGGGAGTGCTGCACTGTCAGAGGGTCAGAACTGAGGGAGTGCTGCACTGTCGGAGAGTCAGTACTGAGGGAGTGCTGCACTGTCAGAGAGTCAGTACTGAGGGAGTGCTACACTGTTGGAGAATCAGTACTGAGAGAATGCTGCGCTGTTGGAGAGTCAGTACTGAGGGAGTGCTGCGCTGTTGGAGAGTCAGTACTGAGGGAGCGCTGCCCTGTCGGAGACTCAGTACTGAGGGAGCGCTGCAATGTTGGAGAGTCAACACTGAGGCAGTGCAGCGCTGTCGGAGAGTCAGTACTGAGAAAGTGTTGCACTGTCAGAGAGTCAGTACTGAGAAAGTGCTGCGCTGTCGGAGAGTCAGTACTGAGGGAGTGCTGCACTGTCAGAGAGTCAGTACTGAGGAAGTGCTGTGCTGTTGGAGAGTCAGTACTGAGGGACTGCTGCACTGTTGGAGAGTCAGTACTGAGGAAGTGCTGCGCTGTCGGAGAGTCAGTACTGTGGGAGTGCTGCACTGATGGAGAGTCAGTACTGAGGGAGTGCTGCACTGTTAGAGAGTCAGTACTGAGGGAATGCTGCCCTATTGGAGAGTCAGTACTGAGGGAGTGCTGCGCTGTTGGAGAGTCAGTACTGAGGGAGTGCTGCGCTGTTTGAGATTCAGTACTGAGGGAGCGTTGCCCTGTCGGAG
The DNA here is from genome assembly GCF_017639515.1 of Carcharodon carcharias. NCBI lineage: Eukaryota > Metazoa > Chordata > Chondrichthyes > Lamniformes > Lamnidae > Carcharodon > Carcharodon carcharias. The sequence continues at coordinate 27,204,014 of NC_054483.1, read as the reverse complement.
AGTCAGTACTGAGGGAGTGCTGCACTGTTGGAGGGTCAATACTGAGGCAGTGAAGCGCTGTCGGAGAGTCAGTACTGAGGGAGCGCTGCAATGTTGGAGGGTCAGGGGTCAGTTCTGAGGGACTGCAGCACTGTCAGAGGGTCAGTACTGAGGAAGTGCTGTGCTGTCGGAGAGTCAGTACTGAGGGACTGCTGCACTGTTGGAGAGTCAGTACTGAGGAAGTGCTGCGCAGTCGGAGAGTCAGTACTGAGGGAGTGCTACACTGTTGGAGAATCAGTACTGAGGGAATGCTGCGCTGTTGGGGAGTCAGTACTGAGGGAGTGCTGCGCTGTTGGAGAGTCAGTACTGAGGGAGCGCTGCCCTATCGGAGACTCAGTACTGAGGGAGCGCTGCAATGTTGGAGAGTCAACACTGAGGCAGTGCAGCGCTGTCGGAGAGTCAGTACTGAGAAAGTGTTGCACTGTTGCAGGGTCAGTACTGAGAAAGTGCTGCGCTGTCAGACAGTCAGCACTGAGGGAGTGCTGTGCTGTCAGAGGGTCAGTACTGAGTGAATGCTGCACTGTCAGAGGGTCAGTACTGAGGGAGTGCTGCGCTGTCGGATAGTCAGTACTGAGGGAGTGCTGCGCTGTCGGAGAGTCAATACTGAGAAAGTGTTGCACTGTCAGAGGGTCAGTACTGAGAAAGTGCTGCGCTGTCGGAGAGTCAGTACTGAGTGAGTGCTGCAGTGTCAGACAGTCAGCACTGAGGGAGTGAAGTGCTGTCAGAGGGTCAGTACTGAGTGAATGCTGCACTGTCAGAGGGTCAGTATTGAGGGAGTGCTGCGCTGTCGGAGAGTCAGTACTGAGGGAATGCTGCGCTGTCGGAGAGTCAGTACTGAGGGAGTGCTACAATGTCAGAGAGTCAGTAGTGAGGGAGTGCTGCGCTGTCGGAGAGTCAGTACTGAGGGAGTGCCACACTGTCACAGGGTCAGTACTGAGGGAGTGCTACACTGTTGGAGAATCAGTACTGAGGGAATGCTGCGCTGTTGGGGAGTCAGTACTGAGGGATTGCTGCGCTGTTGGAGAGTCAGTACTGAGGGAGCGCTGCCCTGTCGGAGACTCAGTACTGAGGAAGCACTGCAATGTTGGAGAGCCAACACTGAGGCAGTGCAGCGCTGTCGGAGAGTCAGTACTGAGAAAGTGTTGCACTGTCGCAGGGTCAGTACTGAGGGAGTGCTGCAATTTTGGAAGGACAGGGGTCACTACTGAGGGACTGCTGCACTGTCAGAGGGTCAATACTGAGGAAGTGCTGCGCTGTTGGACAGTCAGTACTGAGTGAGTGCTGCAATCTGAGTGGACCAGCACTGAGGGGATGCTGCACTGTTAGAGGGTCAGTACTGAGGGAGTGCAGTGCTGTCAGAGGGTCAGTACTGATGGAGTGCTGCACTGTCAGAGAGTCAGTACTGAGGCAGTGCTGCACTGTCGGAGATTCAGTACTGTGGCAGTGCTGCACTGTCGGAGGGTCAATACTGAGGCAGTGCTGCACTGTCAGAGAGTCAGCACTGAGGGAGTGAAGTGCTGTCAGAGGGTCAGTACTGAGGGAATGCTGCACTGTCAGAGGGTCAGAACTGAGGGAGTGCTGCGCTGTCGGGGAGTCAGTAGTGAGGGAGTGCTGCACTGTCAGAGAGTCAGTACTGAGGGAGTGCTACACTGTTGGAGAATCAGTACTGAGGGAATGCTGCGCTGTCAGAGAGTCAGTACTGAGGGAGCGCTGCCCTGTCGGAGACTCAGTACTGAGGGAGCGCTGCAATGTTGGAGAGTCAACACTGAGACAGTGCAGCGCTGTCGGAGAGTCAGTACTGAGAAAGTGTTGCACTGTCAGAGGGTCAGTACTGAGAAAGTGCTGCGCTGTCGGAGAGTCAGTACTGAGTGAGTGCTGCACTGTCAGTAAGCCAGCACTGAGGGGGTGCTGCACTGTCAGAGGGTCAGTACTGAGGGAGTGCTGCACTGTCAGAGAGTCAGTACTGAGGCAGTGCTGCACTGTCGGAGAGTCAGTACTGAGGCAGTGCTGCACTGTCGGAGGGTCAATACTGAGGCAGTGCTGCACTGTCAGACAGTCAGCACTGAGGGAGTGAAGTGCTGTCAGAGGGTCAGTACTGAGTGAATGCTGCACTGTCAGAGGGTCAGTATTGAGGGAGTGCTGCGCTGTCAGAGAGTCAGTACTGAGGGAGTGCTGCGCTGTCGGAGAGTCAGTACTGAGGGAGTGCTACAATGTCAGAGAGTCAGTAGTGAGGGAGTGCTGCGCTGTCAGAGAGTCAGTACTGAGGGAGTGCCGCACTGTCACAGGGTCAGTACTGAGGGAGTGCTACACTGTTGGAGAATCAGTACTGAGGGAATGCTGCGCTGTTGGGGAATCAGTACTGAGGGATTGCTGCGCTGTTGGAGAGTCAGTACTGAGGGAGCGCTGCCCTGTCGGAGACTCAGTACTGAGGGAGCGCAGCAATGTTGGAGGGTCAGGGGTCAGTATTGAGGGACTGCAGCACTGTCAGAGGGTCAGTACTGAGGAAGTGCTGTGCTGTTGGAGAGTCAGTACTGAGGGAGTGCTGCACTGTTGGAGAGTCAGTACTGAGGAAGTGCTGCGCTGTCGGAGAGTCAGTACTGAGGGAGTGCTGCACTGTTGGAGAGTCAGTACTGAGGGAGTGCTGCAGTATTAGAGAGTCAGTACTGAGGGAATGCTGCGCTATTGGAGAGTCAGTACTGAGGGAGTGCTGCGCTGTTGGAGAGTCAGTACTGCGGGAGCGCATCCCTGTCGGAGAGTCAGTACTGAGGGAGTGCTGCACTGTTGGAGGGTCAATACTGAGGCAGTGAAGCGCTGTCGGAGAGTCAGTACTGAGGGAGCGCTGCAATGTTGGAGGGTCAGCGGTCAGTTCTGAGGGACTGCAGCACTGTCAGAGGGTCAGTACTGAGGAAGTGCTGTGCTGTCGGAGAGTCAGTACTGAGGGACTGCTGCACTGTTGGAGAGTCAGTACTGAGGGAGTGCTGCGCTGTTGGAGAGTCAGTACTGAGGGAGCGCCGCCCTGTCAGAGAGTCAGTACTGAGGGAGTGCTGCACTGTTGGAGGGTCAATACTGAGGCAGTGAAGCGCTGTCGGAGAGTCAGTACTGAGGGAGCGCTGCAATGTTGGAGGGTCAGGGGTCAGTTCTGAGGGACTGCAGCACTGTCAGAGGGTCAGTACTGAGGAAGTGCTGTGCTGTCGGAGAGTCAGTACTGTGGGACTGCTGCACTGTTGGAGAGTCAGTACTGAGGAAGTGCTGCGCTGTCGGAGAGTCAGTACTGAGGGAGTGCTGCACTGTTGGAGAGTCAGTACTGAGGAAGTGCTGCGCTGTCGGAGAGTCAGTACTGAGGGAGTGCTGTGCTGTTGGAGAGTCAGTATTGAGGGAGTGCTGCACTGTTGGAGAGTCAGTACTGAGGAAGTGCTGTGCTGTCGGAGAGTCAGTACTGAGGGACTGCTGCACTGTTGGAGAGTCAGTACTGAGGAAGTGCTGCGCTGTCGGAGAGTCAGTACTGAGGGAGTGCTGCACTGTCAGAGGGTCAGTACTGAGGGAGTGCTGCACTGTCAGAGAGTCAGTACTGAAGGAGTGCTGCACTGTCAGAGAATCAGTACTGAGGAAGTGCTGCGCTGTCGGAGAGTCAGTACTGACAAAGTGTTGCACTGTCGCAGGGTCAGTACTGAGGGAGTGCTGCAATGTTGGAAGGACAGGGGTCACTACTGAGGGACTGCTGCGCTGTCAGAGGGTCAGTACTGAGGAAGTGCTGCGCTGTTGGACAGTCAGTACTGAGTGAGTGCTGCAATCTGAGTGGGCCAGCACTGAGGGGGTGCTGCACTGTTAGAGGGTCAGTACTGAGGGAGTGCAGTGCTGTCAGACGGTCAGTACTGAGGGAGTGCTGCACTGTCAGAGGGTCAGAACTGAGGGAGTGCTGCACTGTCGGAGAGTCAGTACTGAGGGAGTGCTGCACTGTCAGAGAGTCAGTACTGAGGGAGTGCTACACTGTTGGAGAATCAGTACTGAGGGAATGCTGCGCTGTTGGAGACTCAGTACTGAGGGAGCGCTGCAATGTTGGAGAGTCAACACTGAGGCAGTGCAGCGCTGTCGGAGAGTCAGTAATGAGAAAGTGTTGCACTGTCAGAGGGTCAGTACTGAGAAAGTGCTGCGCTGTCGGAGAGTCAGTACTGAGGGAGTGCTGCACTGTCAGAGAGTCAGTACTGAGGCAGTGCTGCACTGTCGGAGAGTCAGTACTGAGGCTGTGCTGCACTGTCGGAGGGTCAATACTGAGGCAGTGCTGCACTGTCAGACAGTCAGCACTGAGGGAGTGAAGTGCTGTCAGAGGGTCAGTACTGAGTGAATGCTGCACTGTCAGAGGGTCAGTATTGAGGGAGTGCTGCGCTGTCGGAGAGTCAGTACTGAGGGAGTGTTGCGCTGTCGGAGAGTCAGTACTGAGGGAGTGCTACAATGTCAGAGAGTTAGTAGTGAGGAAGTGCTGCGCTGTCGGAGAGTCAGTACTGAGGGAGTGCCGCACTGTCACAGGGTCAGTACTGAGGGAGTGCTACACTGTTGGAGAATCAGTACTGAGGGAATGCTGCGCTGTTGGGGAGTCAGTACTGAGGGATTGCTGCGCTGTTGGAGAGTCAGTACTGAGGGAGCGCTGCCCTGTCGGAGACTCAGTACTGAGGGAGCGCTGCAATGTTGGAGAGTCAACACTGAGGCAGTGCAGCGCTGTCGGAGAGTCAGTACTGAGAAAGTGTTGCACTGTCGCAGGGTCAGTACTGAGGGAGCGCTGCAATGTTGGAGGGTCAGGGGTCAGTATTGAGGGACTGCAGCACTGTCAGAGGGTCAGTACTGAGGAAGTGCTGTGCTGTTGGAGAGTCAGAACTGAGGGACTGCTGCACTGTTGGAGTCAGTACTGAGGAAGTGCTGCGCTGTCGGAGAGTCAGTACTGAGGGAGTGCTGCACTGTTGGAGAGTCAGTACTGAGGGAGTGCTGCACTTTTAGAGAGTCAGTACTGAGGGAATGCTGCGCTATTCGAGAGTCAGTACTGAGGGAGTGCTGCGCTGTTGGAGATTCAGTACTGAGGGAGCGTTGCCCTGTCGGAGAGTCAGTACTGAGGGAGTGCTGCACTGTTGGAGAGTCAATACTGAGGCAGTGAAGCGCTGTCGGAGAGTCAGTACTGAGGGAGCGCTTCAATGTTGGAGGGTCAGGGGTCAGTTCTGAGGGACTGCAGCACTGTCAGAGGGTCAGTACTGAGGAAGAGCTGTGCTGTCGGAGAGTCAGTACTGAGGGACTGCTGCACTGTTGGAGAGTCAGTACTGAGGAAGTGCTGTGCTGTCGGAGAGTCAGTACTGAGGGAGTGCTACACTGTTGGAGAATCAGTACTGAGGGAATGCTGCGCTGTTGGGGAGTCAGTACTGAGGGAGTGCTGCGCTGTTGGAGAGTCAGTACTGAGGGAGCGCTGCCCTGTCGGAGACTCAGTACTGAGGGAGCGCTGCAATGTTGGAGAGTCAACACTGAGGCAGTGCAGCGCTGTCGGAGAGTCAGTACTGAGAAAGTGTTGCACTGTTGCAGGGTCAGTACTGAGGGAGCGCTGCAATGTTGGAGGGTCAGGGGTCAGTACTGAGGGACTGCAGCACTGTTGGAGAGTCAGTACTGAGGAAGTGCTGCGCTGTCGGAGCGTCAGTACTCAGGGAGTGCTACACTGTTGGAGAATCAGTACTGAAGGAATGCTGCGCTGTTGGGGAGTCAGTACTGAGGGAGTGCTGTGCTGTCGGAGAGTCAGTATTGAGGGAGTGCTGCACTGTTGGAGAGTCAGTACTGAGGAAGTGCTGTGCTGTCAGAGAGTCAGTACTGAGGGACTGCTGCACTGTTGGAGAGTCAGTACTGAGGAAGTGCTGCGCTGTCGGAGAGTCAGTACTGAGGGAGGGCTGCACTGTCAGAGGGTCAGTACTGAGGGAGTGCTGCACTGTCAGAGAGTCAGTACTGAAGGAGTGCTGCACAGTCAGAGAATCAGTACTGAGGAAGTGCTGCGCTGTCGGTGAGTCAGTACTGACAAAGTGTTGCACTGTCGCAGGGTCAGTACTGAGGGAGTGCTGCAATGTTGGAAGGACAGGGGTCACTACTGAGGGACTGCTGCACTGTCAGAGGGTCAATACTGAGGAAGTGCTGCGCTGTTGGACAATCAGTACTGAGTGAGTGCTGCAATCTGAGTGGGCCAGCACTGAGGGGGTGCTGCACTGTTAGAGGGTCAGTACTGAGGGATTGCAGTGCTGGCAGAGGGTCAGTACTGAGGCAGTGCTGCACTGTCGGAGAGTCAGTACTGTGGCAGTGCTGCACTGTCGGAGGGTCAATACTGAGGCAGTGCTGCACTGTCAGAGAGTCAGCACTGAGGGAGTGAAGTGCTGTCAGAGGGTCAGTACTGAGGGAATGCTGCACTGTCAGAGGGTCAGAACTGAGGGAGTGCTGCGCTGTCGGACAGTAAGTAGTGAGGGAGTGCTGCACTGTCAGAGAGTCAGTACTGAGGTAGCGCTGCCCTGTCGGAGACTCAGTACTGAGGGAGCGCTGCAATGTTGGAGAGTCAACACTGAGGCAGTGCAGCGCTGTCGGAGAGTCAGTGCTGAGAAAGTGTTGCACTGTCAGAGGGTCAGTACTGAGAAAGTGCTGCGCTGTCGGAGAGTCAGTACTGAGGGGGTGCTGCACTGTCAGAGGGTCAGTACTGAGGGAGTGCTGCACTGTCAGAGAGTCAGTACTGAGGCAGTGCTGCACTGTCGGAGAGTCAGTACTGAGGCAGTGCTGCACTGTCGGAGGGTCATTACTGAGGCCGTGCTGCACTGTCAGACAGTCAGCACTGAGGGAGTGAAGTGCTGTCAGAGGGTCAGTACTGAGTGAATGCTGCACTGTCAGAGGGTCAGTATTGAGTGAGTGCTGCGCTGTCGGAGAGTCAGTACTGAGGGAGTGCTGCGCTGTCGGAGAGTCAGTACTGAGGGAGTGCTACAATGTCAGAGAGTCAGTAGTGAGGGAGTGCTGCGCTGTCGGAGAGTCAGTACTGAGGGAGTGCCGCACTGTCACAGGGTCAGTACTGAGGGAGTGCTACACTGTTGGAGAATCAGTACTGAGGGAATGCTGCGCTTTTGGGGAATCAGTATTGAGGGATTGCTGCGCTGTTGGAGAGTCAGTACTGAGGGAGCGCTGCCCTGTCGGAGACTCAGTACTGAGGGAGCGCTGCAATGTTGGAGAGTCAACACTGAGGTAGTGCTGCGCTGTCGGAGAGTCAGTACTGAGAAAGTCTTGCACTGTTGCAGGGTCAGTACTGAGGGAGCACTGCAATGTTGGAGGGTCAGGGGTCAGTACTGAGGGACTGCAGCACTGTTGGAGAGTCAGTACTGAGGAAGTGCTGCGCTGTCGGAGCGTCAGTGCTGAGGGAGTGCTGCACTGTTGGAGAGTCAGTACTGAGAAAGTGCTGCGCTGTCGGAGAGTTAGTACCCAGGGAGTGCTGCGCTGTCGGAGAGTCAGTACTGAGGGAGTGCTGCACTGTTGGAGAGTCAGTACTGAGGAAGTGCTTTGCTGTCGGAGAGTCAGTACTGAGGGACTGCTGCACTGTTGGAGAGTCAGTACTGAGGAAGTGCTGCGCTGTCGGAGAGTCAGTACGGAGGGAGGGCTGCACTGTCAGAGGGTCAGTACTGAGGGAGTGCTGCACTGTCAGAGAGTCAGTACTGAAGGAGTGCTGCACTGTCAGAGAATCAGTACTGAGGAAGTGCTGCGCTGTCAGAGAGTCAGTACTGAGAAATTGTTGCACTGTCGCAGGGTCAGTACTGAGGCAGTGCTGCAATGTTGGAAGATCAGGGGTCACTACTGAGGGACTGCTGCACTGTCAGAGGGTCAGTACTGAGGAAGTACTGCGCTGTTGGACAGTCAGTACTGAGTGAGTGCTGCAATCTGAGTGGGCCAGCACTGAGGGGGTGCTGCACTGTTAGAGGGTCAGTACTGAGGGAGTGCAGTGCTGTCAGAGGGTCAGTACTGAGGGAGTGCTGCACTGTCAGAGAGTCAGTACTGAGGCAGTGCTGCACTGTCGGAGAGTCAGTACTGTGGCAGTGCTGCACGGTCGGAGGTTCAATACTGAGGCAGTGCTGCACTGTCAGAGAGTCAGCACTGAGGGAGTGAAGTGCGGTCAGAGGGTCAGTACTGAGGGAATGCTGCACTGTCAGAGGGTCAGGACTGAGGGAGTGCTGCGCTGTCGGACAGACAGTAGTGAACGAGTGCTGCACTGTCAGAGAGTCATTACTGAGGGAGTGCTACACTGTTGGAGAATCAGTACTGAGGGAATGCTGCGCTGTTGGAGAGTCAGTACTGATGGAGCGCTGCCCTGTCGGAGACTCAGTACTGAGGGAGCGCTGCAATGTTGGAGAGTCAACACTGAGGCAGTGCAGCGCTGTCGGAGAATCAGTACTGAGGAAGTGCTGTGCTGTCGGAGAGTCAGTACTGAGGGACTGCAGCACTGTTGGAGAGTCAGTACTGAGGAAGTGTTGCACTGTCAGAGGGTCAGTACTGAGAAAGTGCTGCGCTGTCGGAGAGTCAGTACTGAGTGAGTGCTGCACTGTCAGTAAGCCAGCACTGAAGGGGTGCTGCACTGTCAGAGGGTCAGTACTGAGGGAGTGCTGCACTGTCAGAGAGTCAGTACTGAGGCAGTGCTGCACTGTCGGAGAGTCAGTACTGAGGCAGTGCTGCACTGTCGGAGGGTCAATACTGAGGCAATGCTGCACTGTCAGACAGTCAGCACTGAGGGAGTGAAGTGCTGTCAGAGGGTCAGTACTGAGTGAATGCTGCACTGTCAGAGGGTCTGTACTGAGGGAGTGCTGCGCTGTCGGATAGTCAGTACTGAGGGAGTGCTGCGCTGTCGGAGAGTCAGTACTGAGGGGGTGCTACAATGTCAGAGAGTCCGTACTGAGGGAGTGCCGCACTGTCACAGGGTCAGTACTGAGGGAGTGCTACACTGTTGGAGAATCAGTACTGAGGGAATGTTGCGCAGTTGGTGAGTCAGTACTGAGGGATTGCTGCGCTGTTGGAGAGTCAGTACTGAGGGAGCGCTGCCCTGTCGGAGACTCAGTACTGAGGGAGCGCAGCAATGTTGGAGAGTCAACACTGAGGCAGTGCAGCGCTGTCGGAGAGTCAGTACTGAGAAAGTGTTGCACTGTCGCAGGGTCAGTACTGAGGGAGCGCTGCAATGTTGGAGGGTCAGGGGTCATTACTGAGGGACTGCAGCACTGTCAGAGGGTCAGTACTGAGGAAGTGCTGTGCTGTTGGAGAGTCAGTACTGAGGGACTGCTGCACTGTTGGAGAGTCAGTACTGAGGAAGTGCTGCGCTGTCGGAGAGTCAGTACTGAGGGACTGCAGCACTGTTGGAGAGTCAGTACTGAGGAAGTGCTGCGCTGTCGGAGCGTCAGTACTGAGGGAGTGCTGCACTGTTGGAGAGTCAGTACTGAGGAAGTGCTGCGCTGTCGGAGAGTCAGTCCTGAGGGAGTGCTGCGCTGTCGGAGAGTCAGTTCTGAGGGAGTGCTGCACTGTTGGAGAGTCAGTACTGAGGAAGTGCTGCGCTGTCGGAGAGTCAGTCCTGAGGGAGTGCTGCGCTGTCGGAGAGTCAGTTCTGAGGGAGTGCTGCACTGTTGGAGAGTCAGTACTGAGGAAGTGCTGTGCTGTCGGAGAGTCAGTACTGAGGGACTGCTGCACTGTTGGAGAGTCAGTACTGAGGAAGTGCTGCGCTGTTGGAGAGTCAGTACTGAGGGAGGGCTGCACTGTCAGAGGGTCAGTACTGAGGGAGTGCTGCACGGTCAGTGAGTCAGTACTAAAGGAGTGCTGCACTGTCAGAGAATCAGTACTGAGGAAGTGCTGCGCTGTCGGAGAGTCAGTACTGACAAAGTGTTGCACTGTCGCAGGGTCAGTACTGAGGGAGTGCTGCAATGTTGGAAGGACAGGGGTCACTACTGAGGGACTGCTGCACTGTCAGAGGGTCAATACTGAGGATGTGCTGCGCTGTTGGACAGTCAGTACTGAGTGAGTGCTGCAATCTGAGTGGGCCAGCACTGAGGGGGTGCTGCACTGTTAGAGAGTCAGTACTGAGGGAGTGCAGTGCTGTCAGAGGGTCAGTACTGAGGGAGTGCTGCACTATCAGAGAGTCAGTACTGAGGCAGTGCTGCACTGTCGGAGAGTCAGTACTGTGGCAGTGCTGCACTGTCGGAGGGTCAATACTGAGGCAGTGCTGCACTGTCAGAGAGTCAGCACTGAGGGAGTGAAGTGCTGTCAGAGGGTCAGTACTGAAGGAATGCTGCACTGTCAGAGGGTCAGAACTGAGGGAGTGCTGCGCTGTCGGAGAGTCAGTAGTGAGGGAGTGCTGCACTGTCAGAGAGTCAGTACTGAGGGAGTGCTACACTGTTGGAGAATCATTACTGAGGGAATGGTGCGCTGTTGGAGAGTCAGTACTGAGGGAGCGCTGCAATGTTGGAGAGTCAACACTGAGGCAGTGCAGCGCTGTCGGAGAGTCAGTGCTGAGAAAGTGTTGCACTGTCGCAGGGTCAGTACTGAGGGAGTGCTGCAATGTTGGAAGGACAGGGGTCACTACTGAGGGACTGCTGCACTGTCAGAGGGTCAATACTGAGGATGTGCTGCGCTGTTGGACGGTCAGTACTGAGTGAGTGCTGCAATCTGAGTGGGCCAGCACTGAGGGGGTGCTGCACTGTTAGAGAGTCAGTACTGAGGGAGTGCAGTGCTGTCAGAGGGTCAGTACTGTGGCAGTGCTGCACTGTCGGAGGGTCAATACTGAGGCAGTGCTGCACTGTCAGAGAGTCAGCACTGAGGGAGTGAAGTGCTGTCAGAGGGTCAGTACTGAAGGAATGCTGCACTGTCAGAGGGTCTGAACTGAGGGAGTGCTGCGCTGTCGGAGAGTCAGTAGTGAGGGAGTGCTGCACTGTCAGAGAGTCAGTACTGAGGGAGTGCTACACTGTTGGAGAATCAGTACTGAGGGAATGCTGCGCTGTTGGAGAGTCAGTACTGAGGGAGCGCTGCAATGTTGGAGAGTCAACACTGAGGCAGTGCAGCGCTGTCGGAGAGTCAGTACTGAGAAAGTGTTGCACTGTCAGAGGGTCAGTACTGAGAAAGTGCTGCGCTGTCAGAGGGTCAGAACTGAGGGAGTGCTGCGCTGTCGGAGAGTCAGTAGTGAGGGAGTGCTGCAATGTCAGAGAGTCAGTAGTGAGGGAGTGCTGCGCTGTCCGAGAGACAGTACTGAGGGAGTGCCGCACTGTCACAGGGTCAGTACTGAGGGAGTGCTACACTGTTGGAGAATCAGTACTAACGGAATGCTGCGCTGTTGGGGAGTCAGTACTGAGGGAGTGCTGCGCTGTTGGAGAGTCAGTACTGAGGGAGCGCTGCCCTGTCGGAGACTCAGTACTGAGGGAGCGCTGCAATGTTGTAGAGTCAACAATGAGGCAGTGCAGCGCTGTCGGAGAGTCAGTACTGAGAAAGTGTTGCACTGTCGCAGGGTCAGTACTGAGGGAGCGCTGCAATGATGGAGGGTCAGGGGTCAGTACTGAGGGCCTGCTGCACTGTTGGAGAGTCAGTACTGAGGAAGTGCTGTGATGTCGGATAGTCAGTACTGAGTGAGTGCTGCACTGTCAGTAAGCCAGCGCTGAGGGGGTGCTGCACTGTCAGAGGGTCAGTACTAAGGGAGTGCTGCACTGTCAGAGAGTCAGTACTGAGGCAGTGCTGCACTGTCGGAGAGTCAGTACTGAGGCAGTGCTGCACTGTCAGACAGTCAGCACTGAGGGAGTGAAGTGCTGTCAGAGGGTCAGTACTGAGTGAAGGCAGCACTGTCAGAGGGTCAGTACTGAGGGAGTGCTGCACTGTCAGAGAGTCAGTAGTGAGGGAGTGCTGCGCTGTCGGAGAGTCAGTACTGAGGGAGTGCCGCGCTGTTGGAGAGTCAGTACTGAGGGAGCGCTGCCCTGTCGGAGACTCAGTACTGAGGGAGCGCTGCAATGTTGGAGAGTCAACACTGAGGCAGTGCAGCGCTGTCGGAGAGTCAGTACTGAGAAAGTGTTGCACTGTTGCAGGGTCAGTACTGAGGGAGCGCTGCCCTGTCGGAGACTCAGTACTGAGGGAGCGCTGCAATGTTGGAGAGTCAACACTGAGGCAGTGCAGCGCTGTCGGAGAATCAGTACTGAGGAAGTGCTGTGCTGTCGGAGAGTCAGTACTGAGGGACTGCAGCACTGTTGGAGAGTCAGTACTGAGGAAGTGTTGCACTGTCAGAGGGTCAGTACTGAGAAAGTGCTGCGCTGTCGGAGAGTCAGTACTGAGTGAGTGCTGCACTGTCAGTAAGCCAGCACTGAAGGGGTGCTGCACTGTCAGAGGGTCAGTACTGAGGGAGTGCTGCACTGTCAGAGAGTCAGTACTGAGGCAGTGCTGCACTGTCGGAGAGTCATTACTGAGGCAGTGCTGCACTGTCGGAGGGTCAATACTGAGGCAATGCTGCACTGTCAGACAGTCAGCACTGAGGGAGTGAAGTGCTGCCAGAGGGTCAGTACTGAGTGAATGCTGCACTGTCAGAGGGTCTGTACTGAGGGAGTGCTGCGCTGTCGGGGAGTCATTACCGAGGGAGTGCTGCGCTGTTGGAGAGTCAGTACTGAGGGAGTGCTGCACTGTTGGAGAGTCAGTACTGAGGAAGTGCTGTGCTGTCGGAGAGTCAGTACTGAGGGACTGCTGCACTGTTAGAGAGTCAGTACTGAGGGAATGCTGCGCTATTGGAGAGTCAGTACGGAGGGAGTGCTGCGCTGTTGGAGAGTCAGTACTGAGGGAGCGCTGCCCTGTCGGAGAGTCAGTACTGAGGGAGTGCTGCACTGTTGGAGGGTCAATACTGAGGCAGTGAAGCGCTGTCGCAGAGTCAGTACTGAGGGAGCGCTGCAATGTTGGAGGGTCAGGGGTCAGTTCTGAGGGACTGCAGCACTGTCAGAGGGTCAGTACTGAGGAAGTGCTGTGCTGTCGGAGAGTCAGTACTGAGGGACTGCTGCACTGTTGGACAGTCAGTACTGAGGAAGTGCTGTGCTGTCGGAGAGTCAGTACTGAGGGAGTGCTACACTGTTGGAGAATCAGTACTGAGGGAATGCTGCGCTGTTGGGGAGTCAGTACTGAGGGAGTGCTGCGCTGTTGGAGAGTCAGTACTGAGGGAACGCTGCCCTGTCGGAGACTCAGTACTGAGGGAGCGCTGCAATGTTGGAGAGTCAACACTGAGGTAGTGCTGCGCTGTCGGAGAGTCAGTACTGAGAAAGTCTTGCACTGTTGCAGGGTCAGTACTGAGGGAGCACTGCAATGTTGGAGGGTCAGGGGTCAGTACTGAGGGACTGCAGCACTGTTGGAGAGTCAGTACTGAGGAAGTGCTGCGCTGTCGGAGCGTCAGTGCTGAGGGAGTGCTGCACTGTTGGAGAGTCAGTACTGAGGAAGTGCTGCGCTGTCGGAGAGTCAGTACCCAGGGAGTGCTGCGCTGTCGGAGAGTCAGTACTGAGGGAGTGCTGCACTGTTGGAGAGTCAGTACTGAGGAAGTGCTGTGCTGTCGGAGAGTCAGTACTGAGGGACTGCTGCACTGTTGGAGAGTCAGTACTGAGGAAGTGCTGCGCTGTCGGAGAGTCAGTACGGAGGGAGGGCTGCACTGTCAGAGGGTCAGTACTGAGGGAGTGCTGCACTGTCAGAGAGTCAGTACTGAAGGAGTGCTGCACTGTCAGAGAATCAGTACTGAGGAAGTGCTGCGCTGTCGGAGAGTCAGTACTGAGAAATTGTTGCACTGTCGCAGGGTCAGTACTGAGGCAGTGCTGCAATGTTGGAAGATCAGGGGTCACTACTGAGGGACTGCTGCACTGTCAGAGGGTCAGTACTGAGGAAGTACTGCGCTGTTGGACAGTCAGTACTGAGTGAGTGCTGCAATCTGAGTGGGCCAGCACTGAGGGGGTGCTGCACTGTTAGAGGGTCAGTACTGAGGGAGTGCAGTGCTGTCAGAGGGTCAGTACTGAGGGAGTGCTGCACTGTCAGAGAGTCAGTACTGAGGCAGTGCTGCACTGTCGGAGAGTCAGTACTGTGGCAGTGCTGCACGGTCGGAGGTTCAATACTGAGGCAGTGCTGCACTGTCAGAGAGTCAGCACTGAGGGAGTGAAGTGCGGTCAGAGGGTCAGTACTGAGGGAATGCTGCACTGTCAGAGGGTCAGGACTGAGGGAGTGCTGCGCTGTCGGACAGACAGTAGTGAACGAGTGCTGCACTGTCAGAGAGTCATTACTGAGGGAGTGCTACACTGTTGGAGAATCAGTACTGAGGGAATGCTGCGCTGTTGGAGAGTCAGTACTGATGGAGCGCTGCCCTGTCGGAGACTCAGTACTGAGGGAGCGCTGCAATGTTGGAGAGTCAACACTGAGGCAGTGCAGCGCTGTCGGAGAATCAGTACTGAGGAAGTGCTGTGCTGTCGGAGAGTCAGTACTGAGGGACTGCAGCACTGTTGGAGAGTCAGTACTGAGGAAGTGTTGCACTGTCAGAGGGTCAGTACTGAGAAAGTGCTGCGCTGTCGGAGAGTCAGTACTGAGTGAGTGCTGCACTGTCAGTAAGCCAGCACTGAAGGGGTGCTGCACTGTCAGAGGGTCAGTACTGAGGGAGTGCTGCACTGTCAGAGAGTCAGTACTGAGGCAGTGCTGCACTGTCGGAGGGTCAATACTGAGGCAATGCTGCACTGTCAGACAGTCAGCACTGAGGGAGTGAAGTGCTGTCAGAGGGTCAGTACTGAGTGAATGCTGCACTGTCAGAGGGTCTGTACTGAGGGAGTGCTGCGCTGTCGGATAGTCAGTACTGAGGGAGTGCTGCGCTGTCGGAGAGTCAGTACTGAGGGGGTGCTACAATGTCAGAGAGTCCGTACTGAGGGAGTGCCGCACTGTCACAGGGTCAGTACTGAGGGAGTGCTACACTGTTGGAGAATCAGTACTGAGGGAATGTTGCGCAGTTGGTGAGTCAGTACTGAGGGATTGCTGCGCTGTTGGAGAGTCAGTACTGAGGGAGCGCTGCCCTGTCGGAGACTCAGTACTGAGGGAGCGCAGCAATGTTGGAGAGTCAACACTGAGGCAGTGCAGCGCTGTCGGAGAGTCAGTACTGAGAAAGTGTTGCACTGTCGCAGGGTCAGTACTGAGGGAGCGCTGCAATGTTGGAGAGTCAGTACTGAGGGAGTGCTGCACTGTTGGAGGGTCAATACTGAGGCAGTGAAGCGCTGTCGCAGAGTCAGTACTGAGGGAGCGCTGCAATGTTGGAGGGTCAGGGGTCAGTTCTGAGGGACTGCAGCACTGTCAGAGGGTCAGTACTGAGGAAGTGCTGTGCTGTCGGAGAGTCAGTACTGAGGGACTGCTGCACTGTTGGACAGTCAGTACTGAGGAAGTGCTGTGCTGTCGGAGAGTCAGTACTGAGGGAGTGCTACACTGTTGGAGAATCAGTACTGAGGGAATGCTGCGCTGTTGGGGAGTCAGTACTGAGGGAGTGCTGCGCTGTTGGAGAGTCAGTACTGAGGGAACGCTGCCCTGTCGGAGACTCAGTACTGAGGGAGCGCTGCAATGTTGGAGAGTCAACACTGAGGTAGTGCTGCGCTGTCGGAGAGTCAGTACTGAGAAAGTCTTGCACTGTTGCAGGGTCAGTACTGAGGGAGCACTGCAATGTTGGAGGGTCAGGGGTCAGTACTGAGGGACTGCAGCACTGTTGGAGAGTCAGTACTGAGGAAGTGCTGCGCTGTCGGAGCGTCAGTGCTGAGGGAGTGCTGCACTGTTGGAGAGTCAGTACTGAGGAAGTGCTGCGCTGTCGGAGAGTCAGTACCCAGGGAGTGCTGCGCTGTCGGAGAGTCAGTACTGAGGGAGTGCTGCACTGTTGGAGAGTCAGTACTGAGGAAGTGCTGTGCTGTCGGAGAGTCAGTACTGAGGGACTGCTGCACTGTTGGAGAGTCAGTACTGAGGAAGTGCTGCGCTGTCGGAGAGTCAGTACGGAGGGAGGGCTGCACTGTCAGAGGGTCAGTACTGAGGGAGTGCTGCACTGTCAGAGAGTCAGTACTGAAGGAGTGCTGCACTGTCAGAGAATCAGTACTGAGGAAGTGCTGCGCTGTCGGAGAGTCAGTACTGAGAAATTGTTGCACTGTCGCAGGGTCAGTACTGAGGCAGTGCTGCAATGTTGGAAGATCAGGGGTCACTACTGAGGGACTGCTGCACTGTCAGAGGGTCAGTACTGAGGAAGTACTGCGCTGTTGGACAGTCAGTACTGAGTGAGTGCTGCAATCTGAGTGGGCCAGCACTGAGGGGGTGCTGCACTGTTAGAGGGTCAGTACTGAGGGAGTGCAGTGCTGTCAGAGGGTCAGTACTGAGGGAGTGCTGCACTGTCAGAGAGTCAGTACTGAGGCAGTGCTGCACTGTCGGAGAGTCAGTACTGTGGCAGTGCTGCACGGTCGGAGGTTCAATACTGAGGCAGTGCTGCACTGTCAGAGAGTCAGCACTGAGGGAGTGAAGTGCGGTCAGAGGGTCAGTACTGAGGGAATGCTGCACTGTCAGAGGGTCAGGACTGAGGGAGTGCTGCGCTGTCGGACAGACAGTAGTGAACGAGTGCTGCACTGTCAGAGAGTCATTACTGAGGGAGTGCTACACTGTTGGAGAATCAGTACTGAGGGAATGCTGCGCTGTTGGAGAGTCAGTACTGAGGGAGCGATGCCCTGTCGGAGACTCAGTACTGAGGGAGCGCTGCAATGTTGGAGAGTCAACACTGAGGCAGTGCAGCGCTGTCGGAGAATCAGTACTGAGGAAGTGCTGTGCTGTCGGAGAGTCAGTACTGAGGGACTGCAGCACTGTTGGAGAGTCAGTACTGAGGAAGTGTTGCACTGTCAGAGGGTCAGTACTGAGAAAGTGCTGCGCTGTCGGAGAGTCAGTACTGAGTGAGTGCTGCACTGTCAGTAAGCCAGCACTGAAGGGGTGCTGCACTGTCAGAGGGTCAGTACTGAGGGAGTGCTGCACTGTCAGAGAGTCAACACTGAGGCAGTGCAGCGCTGTCGGAGAGTCAGTACTGAGAAAGTGTTGCACTGTCGCAGGGTCAGTACTGAGGGAGCGCTGCAATGTTGGAGGGTCAGGGGTCATTACTGAGGGACTGCAGCACTGTCAGAGGGTCAGTACTGAGGAAGTGCTGTGCTGTTGGAGAGTCAGTACTGAGGGACTGCTGCACTGTTGGAGAGTCAGTACTGAGGAAGTGCTGCGCTGTCGGAGAGTCAGTACTGAGGGACTGCAGCACTGTTGGAGAGTCAGTACTGAGGAAGTGCTGCGCTGTCGGAGCGTCAGTACTGAGGGAGTGCTGCACTGTTGGAGAGTCAGTACTGAGGAAGTGCTGCGCTGTCGGAGAGTCAGTCCTGAGGGAGTGCTGCGCTGTCGGAGAGTCAGTTCTGAGGGAGTGCTGCACTGTTGGAGAGTCAGTACTGAGGAAGTGCTGCGCTGTCGGAGAGTCAGTCCTGAGGGAGTGCTGCGCTGTCGGAGAGTCAGTTCTGAGGGAGTGCTGCACTGTTGGAGAGTCAGTACTGAGGAAGTGCTGTGCTGTCGGAGAGTCAGTACTGAGGGACTGCTGCACTGTTGGAGAGTCAGTACTGAGGAAGTGCTGCGCTGTTGGAGAGTCAGTACTGAGGGAGTGCTGCACTGTCAGAGAGTCAGTACTGAGGCAGTGCTGCACTGTCGGAGAGTCAGTACTGTGGCAGTGCTGCACTGTCGGAGGGTCAATACTGAGGCAGTGCTGCACTGTCAGAGAGTCAGCACTGAGGGAGTGAAGTGCTGTCAGAGGGTCAGTACTGAGGGAATGCTGCACTGTCAGAGGGTCAGAACTGAGGGAGTGCTGCGCTGTCGGACAGTCAGTAGTGAGGGAGTGCTGCACTGTCAGAGAGTCAGTACTGAGGGAGTGCTACACTGTTGGAGAATCAGTACTGAGGGAATGCTGCGCTGTTGGAGAGTCAGTACTGAGGGAGCGCTGCCCTGTCGGAGACTCAGTACTGAGGGAGCGCTGCAATGTTGGAGAGTCAACACTGAGGCAGTGCAGCGCTGTCGGAGAGTCAGTACTGAGAAAGTGTTGCACTGTAGCAGGGTCAGTACTGAGGGAGCGGTGCAATGTTGGAGGGTCAGGGGTCAGTACTGAGGGACTGCAGCACTGTTGGAGAGTCAGTACTGAGGAAGTGCTGCACTGTCGGAGCGTCAGTACTGAGGGAGTGCTGCACTGTTGGAGAGTCAGTACTGAGGAAGTGCTGCACTGTTGGATTGTCAGTACTGAGGAAGTGCTGCGCTGTCGGAGAGTCAGTACTGAGAAAGTGTTGCACTGTAGCAGGGTCAGTACTGAGGGAGCGCTGCAATGTTGGAGGGTCAGGGGTCAGTACTGAGGGACTGCAGCACTGTTGGAGAGTCAGTACTGAGGAAGTGCTGCGCTGTCTGAGCGTCAGTACTGAGGGACTGCAGCACTGTTGGAGAGTCAGTACTGAGGAAGTGCTGCACTGTTGGATTGTCAGTATTGAGGAAGTGCTGCGCTGTCGGAGAGTCAGTACCGAGGGAGTGCTGCGCTGTCGGAGAATCAGTACTGAGGGAGTGCTGCACTGTTGGAGAGTCAGTACTAAGGAAGTGCTGCGCTGTCGGAGAGTCAGTACTGAGGGACTGCTGCACTGTTGGAGAGTCAGTACTGAGGAAGTGCTGCACTGTTGGAGAGTCAGTACTGAGGGAGTGCTGCACTGTCAGAGGGTCAGTACTGAGGGAGTGCTGCACTGTCAGAGAGTCAGTACTGAAGCAGTGCTGCACTGTCAGAGAATCAGTACTGAGGAAGTGCTGCGCTGTCGGAGAGTCAGTACTGAGAAAGTGTTGCACTGTCGTAGGGTCAGTACTGAGGGAGTGCTGCAATGTTGGAAGGACAGGGGTCACTACTGAGGGACTGCTGCACTGTCAGAGGGTCAATACTGAGCAAGTGCTGCGCTGTTGGACAGTCAGTACTGAGTGAGTGCTGCAATCTGAGTGGGCCAGCACTGAGGGGGTGCTGCACTGTTAGAGGGTCAGTACTGAGGGAGTGCAGTGCTGTCAGAGGGTCAGTACTGAGGGAGTGCTGCACTGTCAGAGAGTCAGTACTGAGGCAGTGCTGCACTGTCGGAGAGTCAGTACTGTGGCAGTGCTGCACTGTCGGAGGGTCAATACTGAGGCAGTGCTGCACTGTCAGAGAGTCAGCACTGAGGGAGTGAAGTGCTGTCAGAGGGTCAGTACTGAGGGAATGCTGCACTGTCAGAGGGTCAGAACTGAGGGAGTGCTGCGCTGTCGGACAGTCAGTAGTGAGGGAGTGCTGCACTGTCAGAGAGTCAGTACTGAGGGAGTGCTACACTGTTGGAGAATCAGTACTGAGGGAATGCTGCGCTGTTGGAGAGTCAGTACTGAGGGAGCGCTGCCCTGTCGGAGACTCAGTACTGAGGGAGCGCTGCAATGTTGGAGAGTCAACACTGAGGCAGTGCAGCGCTGTCGGAGAGTCAGTACTGAGAAAGTGTTGCACTGTCAGAGGGTCAGTACTGAGAAAGTGCTGCGCTGTCGGAGAGTCAGTACTGAGTGAGTGCTGCACTGTCAGTAAGCCAGCACTGAGGGGGTGCTGCACTGTCAGAGGGTCAGTACTGAGGGAGTGCTGCACTGTCAGAGAGTCAGTACTGAGGCAGTGCTGCACTGTCGGAGAGTCAGTACTGAGGCAGTGATGCACTGTCGGAGGGTCAATACTGAGGCAGTGCTGCACTGTCAGACAGTCAGCACTGAGGGAGTGAAGTGCTGTCAGAGGGTCAGTACTGAGTGAATGCTGCACTGTCAGAGGGTCAGTACTGAGGGAGTGCTGCACTGTCAGAGGTTCAGAACTGAGGGAGTGCTGCGCTGTCGGAGAGTCAGTATTGAGGGAGTGCTGCAATGTCAGAGAGTCATTAGTGAGGGAGTGCTGCGCTGTCGGAGAGTCAGTACTGAGGGAGTGCCGCACTGTCACAGGGTCAGTACTGAGGGAGTGCTACACTGTTGGAGAATCAGTACTGAGGGACTGCTGCACTGTTGGAGAGTCAGTACTGAGGAAGTGCTGCGCTGTCGGAGAGTCAGTACTGAGGGAGTGCCGCACTGTCACAGGGTCAGTACTGAGGGAGTGCTGCGCTGTTGGAGAGTCAGTACTGAGGGAATGCTGCGCTGTTGGAGAGTCAGTACTGAGGGAGCGCTGCAATGTTGGAGAGTCAACACTGAGGCAGTGCAGCGCTGTCGGAGAGTCAGTACTGAGAAAGTGTTGCACTGTCAGAGGGTCAGTACTGAGAAAGTGCTGCGCTGTCGAAGCGTCAGTACTGAGGGAGTGCTGCACTGTTGGAGAGTCAGTACTGAGGAAGTGCTGCACTGTTGGATTGTCAGTACTGAGGAAGTGCTGCGCTGTCGGAGAGTCAGTACTGAGAAAGTGTTGCACTGTAGCAGGGTCAGTACTGAGGGAGCGCTGCAATGTTGGAGGGTCAGGGGTCAGTACTGAGGGACTGCAGCACTGTTGGAGAGTCAGTACTGAGGAAGTGCTGCGCTGTCTGAGCGTCAGTACTGAGGGACTGCAGCACTGTTGGAGAGTCAGTACTGAGGAAGTGCTGCACTGTTGGATTGTCAGTATTGAGGAAGTGCTGCGCTGTCGGAGAATCAGTACTGAGGGAGTGCTGCACTGTTGGAGAGTCAGTACTAAGGAAGTGCTGCGCTGTCGGAGAGTCAGTACTGAGGGACTGCTGCACTGTTGGAGAGTCAGTACTGAGGAAGTGCTGCACTGTTGGAGAGTCAGTACTGAGGAAGTGCTGCACTGTTGGAGAGTCAGTACTGAGGGAGTGCTGCACTGTCAGAGGGTCAGTACTGAGGGAGTGCTGCACTGTCAGAGAGTCAGTACTGAAGCAGTGCTGCACTGTCAGAGAATCAGTACTGAGGAAGTGCTGCGCTGTCGGAGAGTCAGTACTGAGAAAGTGTTGCACTGTCGCAGGGTCAGTACTGAGGGAGTGCTGCAATGTTGGAAGGACAGGGGTCACTACTGAGGGACTGCTGCACTGTCAGAGGGTCAATACTGAGCAAGTGCTGCGCTGTTGGACAGTCAGTACTGAGTGAGTGCTGCAATCTGAGTGGGCCAGCACTGAGGGGGTGCTGCACTGTTAGAGGGTCAGTACTGAGGGAGTGCAGTGCTGTCAGAGGGTCAGTACTGAGGGAGTGCTGCACTGTCAGAGAGTCAGTACTGAGGCAGTGCTGCACTGTCGGAGAGTCAGTACTGTGGCAGTGCTGCACTGTCGGAGGGTCAATACTGAGGCAGTGCTGCACTGTCAGAGAGTCAGCACTGAGGGAGTGAAGTGCTGTCAGAGGGTCAGTACTGAGGGAATGCTGCACTGTCAGAGGGTCAGAACTGAGGGAGTGCTGCGCTGTCGGACAGTCAGTAGTGAGGGAGTGCTGCACTGTCAGAGAGTCAGTACTGAGGGAGTGCTACACTGTTGGAGAATCAGTACTGAGGGAATGCTGCGCTGTTGGAGAGTCAGTACTGAGGGAGCGCTGCCCTGTCGGAGACTCAGTACTGAGGGAGCGCTGCAATGTTGGAGAGTCAACACTGAGGCAGTGCAGCGCTGTCGGAGAGTCAGTACTGAGAAAGTGTTGCACTGTCAGAGGGTCAGTACTGAGAAAGTGCTGCGCTGTCGGAGAGTCAGTACTGAGTGAGTGCTGCACTGTCAGTAAGCCAGCACTGAGGGGGTGCTGCACTGTCAGAGGGTCAGTACTGAGGGAGTGCTGCACTGTCAGAGAGTCAGTACTGAGGCAGTGCTGCACTGTCGGAGAGTCAGTACTGAGGCAGTGATGCACTGTCGGAGGGTCAATACTGAGGCAGTGCTGCACTGTCAGACAGTCAGCACTGAGGGAGTGAAGTGCTGTCAGAGGGTCAGTACTGAGTGAATGCTGCACTGTCAGAGGGTCAGTACTGAGGGAGTGCTGCACTGTCAGAGGTTCAGAACTGAGGGAGTGCTGCGCTGTCGGAGAGTCAGTATTGAGGGAGTGCTGCAATGTCAGAGAGTCATTAGTGAGGGAGTGCTGCGCTGTCGGAGAGTCAGTACTGAGGGAGTGCCGCACTGTCACAGGGTCAGTACTGAGGGAGTGCTACACTGTTGGAGAATCAGTACTGAGGGACTGCTGCACTGTTGGAGAGTCAGTACTGAGGAAGTGCTGCGCTGTCGGAGAGTCAGTACTGAGGGAGTGCCGCACTGTCACAGGGTCAGTACTGAGGGAGTGCTGCGCTGTTGGAGAGTCAGTACTGAGGGAATGCTGCGCTGTTGGAGAGTCAGTACTGAGGGAGCGCTGCAATGTTGGAGAGTCAACACTGAGGCAGTGCAGCGCTGTCGGAGAGTCAGTACTGAGAAAGTGTTGCACTGTCAGAGGGTCAGTACTGAGAAAGTGCTGCGCTGTCGAAGCGTCAGTACTGAGGGAGTGCTGCACTGTTGGAGAGTCAGTACTGAGGAAGTGCTGCACTGTTGGATTGTCAGTACTGAGGAAGTGCTGCGCTGTCGGAGAGTCAGTACTGAGAAAGTGTTGCACTGTAGCAGGGTCAGTACTGAGGGAGCGCTGCAATGTTGGAGGGTCAGGGGTCAGTACTGAGGGACTGCAGCACTGTTGGAGAGTCAGTACTGAGGAAGTGCTGCGCTGTCTGAGCGTCAGTACTGAGGGACTGCAGCACTGTTGGAGAGTCAGTACTGAGGAAGTGCTGCACTGTTGGATTGTCAGTATTGAGGAAGTGCTGCGCTGTCGGAGAATCAGTACTTAGGGAGTGCTGCACTGTTGGAGAGTCAGTACTAAGGAAGTGCTGCGCTGTCGGAGAGTCAGTACTGAGGGACTGCTGCACTGTTGGAGAGTCAGTACTGAGGAAGTGCTGCACTGTTGGAGAGTCAGTACTGAGGAAGTGCTGCACTGTTGGAGAGTCAGTACTGAGGGAGTGCTGCACTGTCAGAGGGTCAGTACTGAGGGAGTGCTGCACTGTCAGAGAGTCAGTACTGAAGCAGTGCTGCACTGTCAGAGAATCAGTACTGAGGAAGTGCTGCGCTGTCGGAGAGTCAGTACTGAGAAAGTGTTGCACTGTCGCAGGGTCAGTACTGAGGGAGTGCTGCAATGTTGGAAGGACAGGGGTCACTACTGAGGGACTGCTGCACTGTCAGAGGGTCAATACTGAGCAAGTGCTGCGCTGTTGGACAGTCAGTACTGAGTGAGTGCTGCAATCTGAGTGGGCCAGCACTGAGGGGGTGCTGCACTGTTAGAGGGTCAGTACTGAGGGAGTGCAGTGCTGTCAGAGGGTCAGTACTGAGGGAGTGCTGCACTGTCAGAGAGTCAGTACTGAGGCAGTGCTGCACTGTCGGAGAGTCAGTACTGTGGCAGTGCTGCACTGTCGGAGGGTCAATACTGAGGCAGTGCTGCACTGTCAGAGAGTCAGCACTGAGGGAGTGAAGTGCTGTCAGAGGGTCAGTACTGAGGGAATGCTGCACTGTCAGAGGGTCAGAACTGAGGGAGTGCTGCGCTGTCGGACAGTCAGTAGTGAGGGAGTGCTGCACTGTCAGAGAGTCAGTACTGAGGGAGTGCTACACTGTTGGAGAATCAGTACTGAGGGAATGCTGCGCTGTTGGAGAGTCAGTACTGAGGGAGCGCTGCCCTGTCGGAGACTCAGTACTGAGGGAGCGCTGCAATGTTGGAGAGTCAACACTGAGGCAGTGCAGCGCTGTCGGAGAGTCAGTATTGAGGGAGTGTTGCACTGTCAGAGAGTCATTAGTGAGGGAGTGCTGCGCTGTCGGAGAGTCAGTACTGAGGGAGTGCCGCACTGTCACAGGGTCAGTACTGAGGGAGTGCTACACTGTTGGAGAATCAGTACTGAGGGACTGCTGCACTGTTGGAGAGTCAGTACTGAGGAAGTGCTGCGCTGTCGGAGAGTCAGTACTGAGGGAGTGCCGCACTGTCACAGGGTCAGTACTGAGGGAGTGCTGCGCTGTTGGAGAGTCAGTACTGAGGGAATGCTGCGCTGTTGGAGAGTCAGTACTGAGGGAGCGCTGCAATGTTGGAGAGTCAACACTGAGGCAGTGCAGCGCTGTCGGAGAGTCAGTACTGAGAAAGTGTTGCACTGTCAGAGGGTCAGTACTGAGAAAGTGCTGCGCTGTCGGAGCGTCAGTACTGAGGGAGTGCTGCACTGTTGGAGAGTCAGTACTGAGGAAGTGCTGCACTGTTGGATTGTCAGTACTGAGGAAGTGCTGCGCTGTCGGAGAGTCAGTACTGAGAAAGTGTTGCACTGTAGCAGGGTCAGTACTGAGGGAGCGCTGCAATGTTGGAGGGTCAGGGGTCAGTACTGAGGGACTGCAGCACTGTTGGAGAGTCAGTACTGAGGAAGTGCTGCGCTGTCTGAGCGTCAGTACTGAGGGACTGCAGCACTGTTGGAGAGTCAGTACTGAGGAAGTGCTGCACTGTTGGATTGTCAGTATTGAGGAAGTGCTGCGCTGTCGGAGAATCAGTACTGAGGGAGTGCTGCACTGTTGGAGAGTCAGTACTAAGGAAGTGCTGCGCTGTCGGAGAGTCAGTACTGAGGGACTGCTGCACTGTTGGAGAGTCAGTACTGAGGAAGTGCTGCACTGTTGGAGAGTCAGTACTGAGGAAGTGCTGCACTGTTGGAGAGTCAGTACTGAGGGAGTGCTGCACTGTCAGAGGGTCAGTACTGAGGGAGTGCTGCACTGTCAGAGAGTCAGTACTGAAGCAGTGCTGCACTGTCAGAGAATCAGTACTGAGGAAGTGCTGCGCTGTCGGAGAGTCAGTACTGAGAAAGTGTTGCACTGTCGCAGGGTCAGTACTGAGGGAGTGCTGCAATGTTGGAAGGACAGGGGTCACTACTGAGGGACTGCTGCACTGTCAGAGGGTCAATACTGAGCAAGTGCTGCGCTGTTGGACAGTCAGTACTGAGTGAGTGCTGCAATCTGAGTGGGCCAGCACTGAGGGGGTGCTGCACTGTTAGAGGGTCAGTACTGAGGGAGTGCAGTGCTGTCAGAGGGTCAGTACTGAGGGAGTGCTGCACTGTCAGAGAGTCAGTACTGAGGCAGTGCTGCACTGTCGGAGAGTCAGTACTGTGGCAGTGCTGCACTGTCGGAGGGTCAATACTGAGGCAGTGCTGCACTGTCAGAGAGTCAGCACTGAGGGAGTGAAGTGCTGTCAGAGGGTCAGTACTGAGGGAATGCTGCACTGTCAGAGGGTCAGAACTGAGGGAGTGCTGCGCTGTCGGACAGTCAGTAGTGAGGGAGTGCTGCACTGTCAGAGAGTCAGTACTGAGGGAGTGCTACACTGTTGGAGAATCAGTACTGAGGGAATGCTGCGCTGTTGGAGAGTCAGTACTGAGGGAGCGCTGCCCTGTCGGAGACTCAGTACTGAGGGAGCGCTGCAATGTTGGAGAGTCAACACTGAGGCAGTGCAGCGCTGTCGGAGAGTCAGTAAAGAGAAAGTGTTGCACTGTCAGAGGGTCAGTACTGAGAAAGTGCTGCGCTGTCGGAGAGTCAGTACTGAGTGAGTGCTGCACTGTCAGTAAGCCAGCACTGAGGGGGTGCTGCACTGTCAGAGGGTCAGTCCTGAGGGAGTGCTGCACTGTCAGAGAGTCAGTACTGAGGCAGTGCTGCACTGTCGGAGAGTCAGTACTGAGGCAGTGATGCACTGTCGGAGGGTCAATACTGAGGCAGTGCTGCACTGTCAGACAGTCAGCACTGAGGGAGTGAAGTGCTGTCAGATGGTCAGTACTGAGTGAATGCTGCACTGTCAGAGGGTCAGTACTGAGGGAGTGCTGCACTGTCAGAGGTTCAGAACTGAGGGAGTGCTGCGCTGTCGGAGAGTCAGTATTGAGGGAGTGCTGCAATGTCAGAGAGTCAGTAGTGAGGGAGTGCTGCGCTGTCGGAGAGTCAGTACTGAGGGAGTGCCGCACTGTCACAGGGTCAGTACTGAGGGAGTGCTACACTGTTGGAGAATCAGTACTGAGGGACTGCTGCACTGTTGGAGAGTCAGTACTGAGGAAGTGCTGCGCTGTCGGAGAGTCAGTACTGAGGGAGTGCCGCACTGTCACAGGGTCAGTACTGAGGGAGTGCTGCGCTGTTGGAGAGTCAGTACTGAGGGAATGCTGCGCTGTTGGAGAGTCAGTACTGAGGGAGCGCTGCAATGTTGGAGAGTCAACACTGAGGCAGTGCAGCGCTGTCGGAGAGTCAGTACTGAGAAAGTGTTGCACTGTCAGAGGGTCAGTACTGAGAAAGTGTTACGCTGTCGGAGCGTCAGTACTGAGGGAGTGCTGCACTGTTGGAGAGTCAGTACTGAGGAAGTGCTGCACTGTTGGATTGTCAGTACTGAGGAAGTGCTGCGCTGTCGGAGAGTCAGTACTGAGAAAGTGTTGCACTGTAGCAGGGTCAGTACTGAGGGAGCGCTGCAATGTTGGAGGGTCAGGGGTCAGTACTGAGGGACTGCAGCACTGTTGGAGAGTCAGTACTGAGGAAGTGCTGCGCTGTCTGAGCGTCAGTACTGAGGGACTGCAGCACTGTTGGAGAGTCAGTACTGAGGAAGTGCTGCACTGTTGGATTGTCAGTATTGAGGAAGTGCTGCGCTGTCGGAGAATCAGTACTGAGGGAGTGCTGCACTGTTGGAGAGTCAGTACTAAGGAAGTGCTGCGCTGTCGGAGAGTCAGTACTGAGGGACTGCTGCACTGTTGGAGAGTCAGTACTGAGGAAGTGCTGCACTGTTGGAGAGTCAGTACTGAGGAAGTGCTGCACTGTTGGAGAGTCAGTACTGAGGGAGTGCTGCACTGTCAGAGGGTCAGTACTGAGGGAGTGCTGCACTGTCAGAGAGTCAGTACTGAAGCAGTGCTGCACTGTCAGAGAATCAGTACTGAGGAAGTGCTGCGCTGTCGGAGAGTCAGTACTGAGAAAGTGTTGCACTGTCGCAGGGTCAGTACTGAGGGAGTGCTGCAATGTTGGAAGGACAGGGGTCACTACTGAGGGACTGCTGCACTGTCAGAGGGTCAATACTGAGCAAGTGCTGCGCTGTTGGACAGTCAGTACTGAGTGAGTGCTGCAATCTGAGTGGGCCAGCACTGAGGGGGTGCTGCACTGTTAGAGGGTCAGTACTGAGGGAGTGCAGTGCTGTCAGAGGGTCAGTACTGAGGGAGTGCTGCACTGTCAGAGAGTCAGTACTGAGGCAGTGCTGCACTGTCGGAGAGTCAGTACTGTGGCAGTGCTGCACTGTCGGAGGGTCAATACTGAGGCAGTGCTGCACTGTCAGAGAGTCAGCACTGAGGGAGTGAAGTGCTGTCAGAGGGTCAGTACTGAGGGAATGCTGCACTGTCAGAGGGTCAGAACTGAGGGAGTGCTGCGCTGTCGGACAGTCAGTAGTGAGGGAGTGCTGCACTGTCAGAGAGTCAGTACTGAGGGAGTGCTACACTGTTGGAGAATCAGTACTGAGGGAATGCTGCGCTGTTGGAGAGTCAGTACTGAGGGAGCGCTGCCCTGTCGGAGACTCAGTACTGAGGGAGCGCTGCAATGTTGGAGAGTCAACACTGAGGCAGTGCAGCGCTGTCGGAGAGTCAGTACTGAGAAAGTGTTGCACTGTCAGAGGGTCAGTACTGAGAAAGTGCTGCGCTGTCGGAGAGTCAGTACTGAGTGAGTGCTGCACTGTCAGTAAGCCAGCACTGAGGGGGTGCTGCACTGTCAGAGGGTCAGTACTGAGGGAGTGCTGCACTGTCAGAGAGTCAGTACTGAGGCAGTGCTGCACTGTCGGAGAGTCAGTACTGAGGCAGTGATGCACTGTCGGAGGGTCAATACTGAGGCAGTGCTGCACTGTCAGACAGTCAGCACTGAGGGAGTGAAGTGCTGTCAGAGGGTCAGTACTGAGTGAATGCTGCACTGTCAGAGGGTCAGTACTGAGGGAGTGCTGCACTGTCAGAGGTTCAGAACTGAGGGAGTGCTGCGCTGTCGGAGAGTCAGTATTGAGGGAGTGCTGCAATGTCAGAGAGTCATTAGTGAGGGAGTGCTGCGCTGTCGGAGAGTCAGTACTGAGGGAGTGCCGCACTGTCACAGGGTCAGTACTGAGGGAGTGCTACACTGTTGGAGAATCAGTACTGAGGGACTGCTGCACTGTTGGAGAGTCAGTACTGAGGAAGTGCTGCGCTGTCGGAGAGTCAGTACTGAGGGAGTGCCGCACTGTCACAGGGTCAGTACTGAGGGAGTGCTGCGCTGTTGGAGAGTCAGTACTGAGGGAATGCTGCGCTGTTGGAGAGTCAGTACTGAGGGAGCGCTGCAATGTTGGAGAGTCAACACTGAGGCAGTGCAGCGCTGTCGGAGAGTCAGTACTGAGAAAGTGTTGCACTGTCAGAGGGTCAGTACTGAGAAAGTGCTGCGCTGTCAGAGGGTCAGAACTGAGGGAGTGCTGCGCTGTCGGAGAGTCAGTAGTGAGGGAGTGCTGCAATGTCAGAGAGTCAGTAGTGAGGGAGTGCTGCGCTGTCGGAGAGACAGTACTGAGGGTGTGCCGCACTGTCACAGGGTCAGTACTGAGGGAGTGCTACACTGTTGGAGAATCAGTACTAACGGAATGCTGCGCTGTTGGGGAGTCAGTACTGAGGGAGTGCTGCGCTGTTGGAGAGTCAGTACTGAGGGAGCGCTGCCCTGTCGGAGACTTAGTACTGAGGGAGCGCTGCAATGTTGTAGAGTCAACAATGAGGCAGTGCAGCGCTGTCGGAGAGTCAGTACTGAGAAAGTGTTGCACTGTCGCAGGGTCAGTACTGAGGGAGCGCTGCAATGTTGGAGGGTCAGGGGTCAGTACTGAGGGACTGCTGCACTGTTGGAGAGTCAGTACTGAGGAAGTGCTGTGATGTCGGAGAGTCAGTACTGAGTGAGTGCTGCACTGTCAGTAAGCCAGCGCTGAGGGGGTGCTGCACTGTCAGAGGGTCAGTACTAAGGGAGTGCTGCACTGTCAGAGAGTCAGTACTGAGGCAGTGCTGCACTGTCGGAGAGTCAGTACTGAGGCAGTGCTGCACTGTCAGACAGTCAGCACTGAGGGAGTGAAGTGCTGTCAGAGGGTCAGTACTGAGTGAATGCAGCACTGTCAGAGGGTCAGTACTGAGGGAGTGCTGCACTGTCAGAGGGTCAGAACTGAGGGAGTGCTGCGCTGTCGGAGAGTCAGTACTGAGGGAGTGCTGCAATGTCAGAGAGTCAGTAGTGAGGGAGTGCTGCGCTGTCGGAGAGTCAGTACTGAGGGAGTGCCGCACTGTCACAGGGTCAGTACTGAGGGAGTGCTACACTGTTGGAGAATCAGTACTGAGGGAATGCTGCGCTGTTGGGGCGTCAGTACTGAGGGAGCGCTGGCCTGTCGGAGACTCAGTACTGAGGGAGCGCTGCAATGTTGGAGAGTCAACACTGAGGCAGTGCAGCGCTGTCGGAGAGTCAGTACTGAGAAAGTGTTGCACTGTTGCAGGGTCAGTACTGAGGGAGCGCTGCAATGTTGGAGGGTCAGGGGTCATTACTGAGGGACTGCAGCACTGTTGGAGAGTCAGTACTGAGGAAGTGCTGCGCTGTCGGAGCGTCAGTACTGAGGGAGTGCTGCACTGTTGGATTGTCAGTACTGAGGAAGTGCTGCGCTGTCGGAGAGTCAGTACCGAGGGAGTGCTGCGCTGTCGGAGAATCAGTACTGAGGGAGTGCTGCACTGTTGGAGAGTCAGTACTGAGGAAGTGCTGCGGTGTCAGAGAGTCAGTACTGAGGGAGTGCTGCACTGTCAGAGGGTCAGTACTGAGGGAGTGCTGCACTGTCGGAGAGTCAGTACTGAGAAAGTGTTGCACTGTCGCAGGGTCAGTACTGAGGGAGTGCTGCAATGTTGGAAGGACAGGGGTCACTACTGAGGGACTGCTGCACTGTCAGAGGGTCAATACTGAGGAAGTGCTGCGCTGTTGGACAGTCAGTACTGAGTGAGTGCTGCAATCTGAGTGGGCCAGCACTGAGGGGGTGCTGCACTGTTAGAGGGTCAGTACTCAGGGAGTGCAGTGCTGTCAGAGGGTCAGTACTGAGGGAGTGCTGCACTGTCAGAGAGTCAGTACTGAGGCAGTGCTGCACTGTCGGAGAGTCAGTACTGTGGCAGTGCTGCACTGTCGGAGGGTCAATACTGAGGCAGTGCTGCACTGTCAGAGAGTCAGCACTGAGGGAGTGAAGTGCTGTCAGAGGGTCAGTACTGAGGGAATGCTGCACTGTCAGAGGGTCAGAACTGAGGGAGTGCTGCGCTGTCGGACAGTCAGTAGTGAGGGAGTGCTGCACTGTCAGAGAGTCAGTACTGAGGGAGTGCTACACTGTTGGAGAATCAGTACTGAGGGAATGCTGCGCTGTTGGAGAGTCAGTACTGAGGGAGCGCTGCCCTGTCGGAGACTCAGTACTGAGGGAGCGCTGCAATGTTGGAGAGTCAACACTGAGGCAGTGCAGCGCTGTCGGAGAGTCAGTACTGAGAAAGTGTTGCACTGTCAGAGGGTCAGTACTGAGAAAGTGCTGCGCTGTCGGAGAGTCAGTACTGAGTGAGTGCTGCACTGTCAGTAAGCCAGCACTGAGTGAGTGCTGCACTGTCAGTAAGCCAGCACTGAGGGGGTGCTGCACTGTCAGAGGGTCAGTACTGAGGGAGTGCTGCACTGTCAGAGAGTCAGTACTGAGGCAGTGCTGCACTGTCGGAGAGTCAGTACTGAGGCAGTGATGCACTGTCGGAGGGTCAATACTGAGGCAGTGCTGCACTGTCAGACAGTCAGCACTGAGGGAGTGAAGTGCTGTCAGAGGGTCAGTACTGAGTGAATGCTGCACTGTCAGAGGGTCAGTACTGAGGGAGTGCTGCACTGTCAGAGGTTCAGAACTGAGGGAGTGCTGCGCTGTTGGAGCGTCAGTATTGAGGGAGTGCTGCAATGTCAGAGAGTCATTAGTGAGGGAGTGCTGCGCTGTCGGAGAGTCAGTACTGAGGGAGTGCCGCACTGTCACAGGGTCAGTACTGAGGGAGTGCTACACTGTTGGAGAATCAGTACTGAGGGATTGCTGTGCTGTTGGGGAGTCAGTACTGAGGGAGTGCTGCGCTGTTGGAGAGTCAGTACAGAGGGAGCGCTGCCTTGTCGGAGACTCAGTACTGAGGGAGCGCTGCAATGTTGGAGAGTCAACACTGAGGCAGTGCAGCGCTGTCGGAGAGTCAGTACTGAGAAAGTGTTGCACTGTAGCAGGGTCAGTACTGAGGGAGCGCTGCAATGTTGGAGGGTCAGGGGTCAGTACTGAGGGACTGCAGCACTGTTGGAGAGTCAGTACTGAGGAAGTGCTGCGCTGTCGGAGCGTCACTACTGAGGGAGTGCTGCACTGTTGGAGAGTCAGTACTGAGGAAGTGCTGCGCTGTCGGAGAGTCAGTACCGAGGGAGTGCTGCGCTGTCGGAGAGTCAGTACTGAGGGAGTGCTGCACTGTTGGAGAGTCAGTACTGAGGAAGTGCTGTGCTGTCGGAGAGTCAGTACTGAGGGACTGCTGCACTGTTGGAGAGTCAGTACTGAGGAAGTGCTGCGCTGTCGGAGAGTCAGTACTGAGGGAGTGCCGCACTGTCACAGGGTCAGTACTGAGGGAGTGCTGCGCTGTTGGAGAGTCAGTACTGAGGGAGCGCTGCCCTGTCGGAGACTCAGTACTGAGGGAGCGCTGCAATGTTGGAGAGTCAACACTGAGGCAGTGCAGCGCTGTCGGAGAGTCAGTACTGAGAAAGTGTTGCACTGTCGCAGGGTCAGTACTGAGGGAGCGCTGCAATGTTGGAGGGTCTGGGGTCAGTACTGCGGGACTGCAGCACTGTTGGAGAGTCAGTACTGAGGAAGTGCTGCGCTGTCGGAGAGTCAGTACTGAGGGAGTGCTGCACTGTTGGAGAGTCAGTACTGAGGAAGTGCTGCGCTGTCGGAGAGTCAGTACCGAGGGAGTGCTGCGCTTTCGGAGAGTCACTACTGAGGGAGTGCTGCACTGTTGGAGAGTCAGTACTGAGGAAGTGCTGCGCTGTCGGAGAGTCAGTACTGAGGGACTGCTGCACTGTCAGAGGGTCAGTACTGAGGGAGTGCTCTACTGTCAGAGAGTCAGTACTGGGGGAGTGCTGCACTGTCAGAGAATCAGTACTGAGGAAGTGCTGCGCTGTCGGAGAGTCAGTACTGACAAAGTGTTGCACTGTCGCAGGGTCAGTACTGAGGGAGTGCTGCAATGTTGGAAGGACAGGGGTCACTACTGAGGGACTGCTGCGCTGTCAAAGGGTCAGTACTGAGGAAGTGCTGCGCTGTTGGACAGTCAGTACTGATTGAGTGCTGCAAGCTGAGTGGGCCAGCACTGAGGGGGTGCTGCACTGTTAGAGGGTCAGTACTGAGGGAGTGCAGTGCTGTCAGAGGGTCAGTACTGAGGGAGTGCTGCACTGTCAGAGAGTCAGTACTGAGGCAGTGCTGCACTGTCGGAGAGTCAGTACTGTGGCAGTGCTGCACTGTCGGAGGGTCAATACTGAGGCAGTGCTGCACTGTCAGAGAGTCAGTACTGAGGGAGCGAAGTGCTCTCAGAGGGTCAGTACTGAGGGAGCGCTGCAATGTTGGAGAGTCAACACTGAGGCAGTGCAGCGCTGTCGGAGAGTCAGTACTGAGAAAGTGTTGCGCTGTCAGAGGGTCAGTACTGAGAAAGTGCTGCACGAGTGTGCCAACACTGAGGGGGTGCTGCACTGTCAGAGGGTCATTACTGAGGGAGTGCAGTGCTGTCAGAGAGTCAGTACTGAGGCAGTGCTGCACTGTCGGAGAGTCAGCACTGAGGGAGTGAAGTGCTGTCAGAGGGTCAGTACTGAGGGAATGCTGCACTGTCAGAGGGTCAGTACTGAGGGAGTGCTGCACTGTCAGAGGGTCAGAACTGAGTGAGTGCTGCGCTGTCGGAGAGTCAGTACTGAGGGAGTGCTGCACTGTCAGAGAGTCAGTACTGAGGGAGTGCTGCGCTGTCGGAGAGTCAGTACTGAGGGAGTGCCGCAGTGTCAGCGAGTCAGTACTGAGGATGCGCTGCACTGTCACAGTGTCAGTACTGAGGGAGTGCTGCGCTGTCGGAGAGTCAGTACTGAGGATGCGCTGCACTGTCAGTGGGTCAGTACTGAGGTAGTCCTGCACTATCAGAGTCAGTACTGAGGGAGTGCTGCACTGTCAGAGAGTGAGTACTGAGGATGCGCTGCACTGTCGGAGACTCAGTACTGAGGGAGTGCTGCAATGTTGGCGGGTCAGTACTGAGGCAATGCTACACTGTCAGAGAGTCAATACTGAGGGAGTGATGCGCTGTCAGGGTCAGTAGCGAGGGAGCGCTGCACCGTCGAAGACTCAGTAGTGAGGGAGTGCTGTAGTATTGGAGGGTCAGTACTGCGGGAGGGCTGCACTGTCAGAGAGTCAGTACTGAGGGAGTTCTGCAATATTGGAGGATCAGTACTGAGACAGTGCTGCACTGTTGGAGAGTCAGTACAGCGAGAGTGCTGCAATGTTGGAGGGTCAATACTGAGGGTTAGTGCTGCACTGTCGCAGGTTCAGTACTGAGAGAGTGCTGCAATGTTGGACGGTCAGGGGTCAGAACTGAGAGAGTGCTGCACTTTCAGATGGTCAGGACTGAGAAGTGTTGCGCGGTTGGAGGCTCAGTACTCAGGCAGTGCTGCGCTGTTGGAGAGTCGGTACTAAGGGAGTGCTGCACTGTCGGAGAGTCAGTACTGAGGCACTGCTGCACTGTCGGAGAGTCAGTACTGAGGGAGTGCTGCACTGTCGGAGAGTCAGTAATGAGGGAGTGCTGCACTGTCCGAGGGTCAGTACTGAGGGAGCGCTGCACTGTCGGAGAGTCAATACTGAGGGAGTGCTGCACTGTCGGAGGGTCAGTACTGAGGGAGCGCTGCACTGTTGGAGACTCAGTACTGAGACTGTGCTGCAATGTTGGAGGGGCAGTAGTGAGGGAGTGCTGCACTGTCAGAGAGTCAGTACTGAGTGAGTGCTGCACTGTCGGAGGGTCAGTACTGAGGAAGTGCTACAATCTTGGAGGGTCAGTACTGAGGCAGTGCTGCATTGCCCAAACGTCAGTATTGAGGGAGTGCTGCGCTGTTGGAGAGTCAGTACTGAGGGAGTGCTGCACTGTCAGAGGGTCAGTACTGAGGAAGTGCTGCGCTGTCGGAGATTCAGTATTGAGGAAGTGCTGCACTCTGAGTGCGCCAGCACTGAGGGGGTGCTGTACCGTCAGAGAGTCAGTACTGAGGGAATGCAGTGCTGTCAGAGAGTCAGTGCTGAGGGAGTGCTGCACCGTCGGAGAGTCAGTACTGAGGCAGTGCTGCACGGTTGAGGGTCAATACAGAAGCAGTGCTGCACTGTCAGAGGGTCAGAACTGAGGGAGTGCTGTGCTGTCGGCGAGTCAGTACTGAGGGAGTGCATCAGTGTCAGAGTCAGTACTGAGGGAATGATGCACTGTCGAAGACTCAGTAGTGAGTGAGTGCTGTAATATTGGAGGGTCAGTACTGCGGGAGGGCTAAACTGTCAGAGAGTCAGTACTGAGGGAGTTCTGCAATATTGGTGGATCAGTACTGAGACAGTGCTGCACTGTTGGAGAGTCAGTACAGCGAGAGTGCTGCAATGTTGGACGGTCAATACTGAGGCAGTGCAGCGCTGTCGGAGAGTCAGTACTGATGGAGTGCTGCACTGTCAGAGAGTCAGTACTGATGGAGTGCTGCGCTGTCAAGGTCAGAAATGAGGGAGTGCTGCACTGTCAGAGAGTCAGTACTGAGAAAGTGTTGCACTGTCGTAGGGTCAGTACTGAGGGAACGCTGCAATGTTGGAGGGTCAGGGGTCAGTACTGAGGGACTGCTGCACTGTCAGATGGTCAGTACTGAGGGAGTGCTGCACTGGCAGAGGGTCAGTACTGAGTGAGTGCTGCACTATCAGTGGGCCAGCACTGAGGGGGTGCTGCAGTGTCAGAGGATAAGTATTGAGGCAGTGCTGCACTGTCGGAGACTCAGTACTGAGAGAGTGCTGCAATATTGGCGGGTCAGTACTGAGGCAGTGCTGCACTGTCAGACAGTGAGTACTGAGGGAGTGATGCACTGTCAGAGATTCAGTACTGAGGGATTGATGCGCTGTCAGGGTCAGTACTGAGGGAGCGCTGCACTGTCGAAGACTCAGTAGTGAGGGAGTGCTGCAGTACTGGAGGGTCAGTACTGCGGGAGGGCTGCACTGTCAGAGAGTCAGTACTGATGGAGTTCTGCAATATTGGAGGATCAGTACTGAGACAGTGCTGCACTGCTGGAGAGTCAGTACAGCGAGAGTGCTGCAATGTTGGACAGTCAGGGGTCAGAACTGAGGGAGTGCTGCACTTTCAGATGGTCAGGACTGAGGGAGTGTTGCGCGGTTGGAGGGTCAGTTCTCAGGCAGTGCTACTCTGTCGGAGAGTCAGTACTGAGAAAGTGTTGCACTGTCGCAGTGTCAGTACTGAGAGAGCGCTGCAATGTTGGAGGGTCAGGGGTCAGTATTGAGGGACTGCAGCACTGTCAGAGGGTCAGTACTGAGGAAGTGCTGTGCTGTTGGAGAGTCAGTACTGAGGGACTGCTGCACTGTTGGAGAGTCAGTACTGAGGAAGTGCTGCGCTGTCGGAGAGTCAGTACTGAGGGAGTGCTGCACTGATGGAGAGTCAGTACTGAGGGAGTGCTGCACTGTTAGAGAGTCAGTACTGAGGGAATGCTGCGCTATTGGAGAGTCAGTACTGAGGGAGTGCTGCGCTGTTGGAGAGTCAGTACTGAGGGAGAGCTGCACTGTCAGAGGGTCAGTACTGAGGAGTGCTGCACTGTCAGAGAGTCAGTACTGAGGGAGTGCTGCACTGTCAGAGAGTCAGTACTGAGGGAGTGCTGCGCTGTCGGAGAGTCAGTACTGAGAAAGTGTTGCACTGTCGCAGGGTCAGTACTGAGGGAGTGCTGCAATGTTGGAAGGTCAGGGGTCACTACCTAGGGACTGCTGCACTGTCAGAGGGTCAGTACTGAGGAAGTGCTGCGCTGTTGGACAGTCAGTACTGAGTGAGTGCTGCAATCTGAGTGGGCCAGCACTGAGGGGGTGCTGCACTGTTAGAGGGTCAGTACTGAGGGAGTGCAGTGCTGTCAGAGGGTCAGTACTGAGGGAGTGCTGCACTGTCAGAGAGTCAGTACTGAGGCAGTGCTGCACTGTCGGAGAGTCAGTACTGTGGCAGTGCTGCACTGTCGGAGGGTCAATACTGAGGCAGTGCTGCACTGTCAGAGAATCAGCACTGAGGGAGTGAAGTGCTGTCAGAGGGTCAGTACTGAGGGAATGCTGCACTGTCAGAGGGTCAGAACTGAGGGAGTGCTGCACTGTCAGAGAGTCAGTACTGAGGGAGTGAAGTGCTGTCAGAGGGTCATTACTGAGTGAGTGCTGCACTGTAGGAGAGTCATTACTGAGGGAAAGCTGCACTGTCAGTGAGTCAGTACTGAGGGAGTGCTGCACTGTCAGAGGGTCAGTACTGAGGGAGTGCTGCACTGCCAGAGAGTCAGCACTGATGGAGTGAAGTGCTGTCAGAGAGTCAGAACTGAGGGAGTGCTGCACTGTCAGAGAGTCAGTACTGAGTGAGTGCTGCACTGTCAGAGGGTTAGTACTGAGGGAGTGCTGCCTTGCCCAAAGGTCAGTACCGAGGGCGTGCTGCACTGTTGGATGGTCAGTACTGAGACATTGCTGCACTGTTGGAGATTCAGTATTGCGGGACCGCTGCATTGTTGGAAGGTCAGGGGTCAGTACTGAGAGCCTGCTGCACTGTCAGAGGGTCAGTACTGAGAAAGTGCTGTGCTGTCGGAGAGTCAGTACTGAGTGAGTGCTGCACTCTGAGTGGGCCAGCACTGAGGGGGTGCTGCACTGTCAGAGGGTCAGTGCTGAGGGAGTGCAGAGCTGTCAGAGAGCCAGTACTGAGGCAGTGTTGCACTGTCGGAGAGTCAGCACTGAGGGAGTGAAGTGCTGTCAGAGGGTCAGTACTGAGGGAATGCTGCACTGTCAGAGGGTCAGTACTGAGGGAGTGCTGCACTGTCAGAGGGTCAGAACTGAGGGAGTGCTGCGCTGTCGGAGAGTCAGTACTGAGGGAGTGCCGCAGTGTCAGAGAGTCAGTACTGAGGATGCGCTGCACTGTCACAGGGTCAGTACTGAGGGAGTGCTGCGCTGTCGGAGAGTCAGTACTGAGGGAGTGCCGCACTGTCAGAGAGTCAGTACTGAGGATGCGCTGCACTGTCACAGGGTCAGTACTGAGGCAGTCCTGCACTATCAGTGTCAGTACTGAGGATGTGCTGCACTGTCAGAGAGTCAGTACTGAGGATGCGCTGCATTGTCGGAGACTCAGTACTGAGGGATTGCTGCAATGTTGGCGGGTCAGTACTGAGGCAATGCTACACTGTCAGAGAGTCAATACTGAGGGAGTGATGCGCTGTCAGGGTCAGTAGTGAGGGAGCGCTGCACTGTCGAAGACTCAGTAGTGAGGGAGTGCTGCAGTATTGGAGTGTCAGTACTGCGGGAGGGCTGCACTGTCAGAGAGTCAGTACTGAGGGAGTTCTGCAATATTGGAGGATCAGTACTGAGACAGTGCTGCACTGTTGGAGAGTCAGTACAGCGAGAGTGCTGCAATATTGGAGGGTCAATACTGAGGGTTAGTGCTGCACTGTCGCAGGTTCAGTACTGAGGGAGTGCTGCAATGTTGGACGGTCAGGGGTCAGAACTGAGAGAGTGCTGCACTTTCAGATGGTCAGGACTGAGAAGTGTTGCGCGGTTGGAGGCTCAGTACTCAGGCAGTGCTGCGCTGTTGGAGAGTCGGTACTAAGGGAGTGCTGCACTGTCGGAGAGTCAGTACTGAGGCACTGCTGCACTGTCGGAGAGTCAGTACTGAGGGAGTGCTGCACTGTCGGAGAGTCAGTAATGAGGGAGTGCTGCACTGTCAGAGGGTCAGTACTAAGGGAGCGCTGCACTGTCGGAGAGTCAGTACTGAGGGAGTGCTGCACTGTCGGAGGGTCAGTACTGAGGGAGTGCTGCACTGTCGGAGAGTCAGTACTGAGAGAGTGCTGCACTGTCGGAGGGTCAGTACTGAGGGAGGGCTGCACTGTTGGAGACTCAGTACTGAGACTGTGCTGCAATGTTGGAGGGGCAGTAGTGAGGGAGTGCTGCACTGTCAGAGAGTCAGTACTGAGTGAGTGCTGCACTGTCGGAGGGTCAGTACTGATGGAGCGCTGCACTGTCGGAGAGTCAGTACTGAGGGAATGCTGCACTGTCGGAGGGTCAGTACTGAGGGAGTGCTGCACTGTCGGAGAGTCAGTACTGAGAGAGTGCTGCACTGTCGGAGGGTCAGTACTGAGGAAGTGCTGCAATCTTGGAGGGTCAGTACTGAGGCAGTGCTGCATTGCCCAAAGGTCAGTATTGAGGGAGTGCTGCGCTGTTTGAGCGTCAGTACTGAGGGACTGCTGCACTGTTGGAGAGTCAGTACTGAGGAAGTGCTGCACCGTTAGAGAGTCAGTACTGAGGAAGTGCAGCGCTGTCGGAGATTCAGTATTGAGTGAGTGCTGCACTCTGAGTGCGCCAGCACTGAGGGGGTGCTGCACTGTCAGAGGGTCAGTACTGAGGGAGTGCTGCACTGTCAGAGGGTCAGAACTGAGGGAGTGCTGCAATGTCAGAGGGTCAGTACTGAGGGAGTGCTGCACTGTCAGAGGCTCAGTACTGAGGGAGTGCTGCACTGTCAGAGGCTCAGTACTGAGGGAGTGCTACACTGTTGGAGAATCAGTACTGAGGGACTGCTGCGCTGTTGGGGAGTCAGTACTGAGGGAGTGCTGCGCTGTTGGAGAGTCAGTACTGAGGGAGCGTTGCCCTGTCGGAGACTCAGTACTGAGGGAGCGCTGCAATGTTGGAGGGTTAATTCTGAGGCAGTGCAGCGCTGTCGGAGAGTCAGTACTGAGGGAGTGCTACACTGTCAGAGAGTCAGTAGTGAGAAAGTTTTGCACTGTCGTATGGTCAGTACTGAGGGAGCGCTGCAATGTTGGAGGGTCAGGGGTCAGTACTGAGGGACTGCTGCACTGTCAGAGGGTCAGTACTGAGGGAGTGCTGCACTGTCAGAGGGTCAGTACTGAGTGAGTGCTGCACTGTCAGTGGGCCAGCACTGAGGGGGTGCTGCAGTGTCAGAGGATAAGTACTGAGGAAGTGCAGTGCTGTCAGAGGGTCAGTACTGAGGGAGTGCTGCACTGTCAGAGAGTCGGTACTGAGGGAGTGCTGCACTGTCAGAGGGTCAGTACTGAGGGAGTGCTGCACTGTCAGAGGGTCAGTACTGAGGGAGTGCTGCACTGTCGGAGAGTCAGTACTGAGGCAGTGCTGCACTGTCAGAGTGTCTTAACTGAGGCAGTGCTGCACTGTCGGAGCGTCAGTACTGAGGCAGTGCTGCAGTGTCAGAGAGTCAGTAGTGAGGGAGTGCTGCACTGTCAGAGAGTCGGTACTGCTGCATTGCTGCACTGTTGGAGAGTCAGTACTGAGGCAGTGCTGCACTATCAGAGTCAGTACTGAGGAAGTGCTGCACTGTCAGAGAGTCAGTACTGGGGATGCACTGCACTGTCGGAGACTCAGTACTGAGAGAGTGCTGCAATGTTGTTGGGTCAGTACTGAGGCAATGCTACACTGTCAGAGAGTCAGTACTGAGGGAGTGATGCACTGTCAGAGAGTCAGTACTGAGGCAATGCTACACTGTCAGAGAGTCAGTACTGAGGGAGTGATGCACTGTCGAAGACTCAGTAGTGAGGGAGTGCTGCAATATTGGAGGGTCAGTACTGTGGGAGGGCTGCACTGTCAGAGAGTCAGTACTGAGGGAGTTCTGCAATATTGGTGGATCAGTACTGAGACAGTGCTGCACTGTTGGAGAGTCAGTACAGCGAGAGTGCTGCGATGTTGGAGGGTCAATACTGAGGGTCAGTGCTGCACTGTCGCAGGTTCAGTACTGAGGGAGTGCTGCAATGTTGGACGGTCAGGGGTCAGAACTGAGAGAGTGCTGCACTTTCAGATGGTCAGGACTGAGGGAGTGTTGAGCGATTGGAGGGTCAGTACTCGGGCAGTGCTGCGCTGTCGGAGAGTCGGTACTAAGGGAGTGCTGCACTGTCGGAGAGTCAGTACTGAGGCAGTGCTGCACTGTCGGAGAGTCAGTACTGAGAGAGTGCTGCACTGTCGGAGGGTCAGTACTGAGGAAGTGCTGCAATCTTGGAGGGTCAGTACTGAGGCAGTGCTGCATTGCCCAAAGGTCAGTATTGAGGGAGTGCTGCGCTGTTGGAGAGTCAGTACTGAGGAAGTGCTGCACTGTTAGAGAGTCAGTACTGAGGAAGTGCAGCGCTGTCGGAGATTCAGTATTGAGTGAGTGCTGCACTCTGAGTGCGCCAGCACTGAGGGGGTGCTGCACTGTCAGAGGGTCAGTACTGAGGGAATGCAGTGCTGTCAGAGAGTCAGTGCTGAGGGAGTGCTGCACTGTCGGAGAGTCAGTACTGAGGGAGTGCTGCACTGTTGAGGGTCAATACAGAAGCAGTGCTGCACTGTCAGAGAGTCAGCACTGAGGGAGTGAAGTGCTGTCAAAGGGTCAGTACTAAGGGAATGCTGCACTGTCAGAGGCTCAGTACTGAGGGAGTGCTGCACTGTCGGAGAGTCAGTACTGAGGGAGTGCTGCGCTGTCGGAGAGTCAGTACTGAGGGAGTGCTGCACTGTTGGAGAGTCAATACTGAGGCAGTGCAATGCTGTCGGAGAGCCAGTACTGAGGGAGTGCTGCACTGTCAGAGAGTCAGTACTGATGGAGTGCTGCGCTGTCAAAGTCAGAAATGAGGGAGTGCTGCACTGTCAGAGAGTCAGTACTGAGAAAGTGTTGCACTGTCGTAGGGTCAGTACTGAGGGAGCGCTGCAATGTTGGAGGGTCAGGGGTCAGTACTGAGGGACTGCTGCACTGTCAGATGGTCAGTACTGAGGGAGTGCTGCACTGGCAGAGGGTCAGTACTGAGTGAGTGCTGCACTGTCAGTGGGCCAGCACTGAGGGGGTGCTGCAGTGTCAGAGGATAAGTACTGAGGCAGTGCTGCACTGTCGGAGACTCAGTACTGAGAGAGTGCTGCAATATTGGCGGGTCAGTACTGAGGCAGTGCTACACTGTCAGAGAGTGAGTACTGAGGGAGTGATGCACTGTCAGAGATTCAGTACTGAGGGAGTGATGCGCTGTCAGGGTCAGTACTGAGGGAGCGCTGCACTGTCGAAGACTCAGTAGTGAGGGAGTGCTGCAGTATTGGAGGGTCAGTACTGCGGGAGGGCTGCACTGTCAGAGAGTCAGTACTGATGGAGTTCTGCAATATTGGAGGATCAGTACTGCGGGAGCGCTGCACTGTCAGAGAGTCAGTACTGAGGGAGTTCTGAAATATTGGAGGATCAGTACTGAGACAGTGCAGCACTGCTGGAGAGTCAGTACAGCAAGAGTGCTGCAATGTTGGAGGGTCAATACTGAGGGTCAGTGCTGCACTGTCGCAGGTTCAGTACTGAGAGAGTGCTGCAATGTTGGACAGTCAGGGGTCAGAACTGAGGGACTGCTGCACTGTCAGAGGGTCAGTACTGAGGGAGTGCTGCACTGTCAGAGGGTCAGTACTGAGTGAGTGCTGCACTGTCAGTGGGCCAGCACTGAGGGGGTGCTGCAGTGTCAGAGGATAAGTACTGAGGAAGTGCAGTGCTGTCAGAGGGTCAGTACTGAGGGAGTGCTGCACTGTCAGAGGGTCAGTACTGAGGGAGTGCTGCACTGTCAGAGGGTCAGTACTGAGGGAGTGCTGCACTGTCAGAGGGTCAGTACTGAGTGAGTGCTGCACTGTCAGTGGGCCAGCACTGAGGGGGTGCTGCAGTGTCAGAGGATAAGTACTGAGGAAGTGCAGTGCTGTCAGAGGGTCAGTACTGAGGGAGTGCTGCACTGTCAGAGAGTCGGTACTGAGGGAGTGCTGCACTGTCAGAGGGTCAGTACTGAGGGAGTG
The DNA here is from genome assembly GCF_017639515.1 of Carcharodon carcharias. Taxonomy (NCBI): domain Eukaryota; kingdom Metazoa; phylum Chordata; class Chondrichthyes; order Lamniformes; family Lamnidae; genus Carcharodon; species Carcharodon carcharias. The sequence continues at coordinate 27,161,849 of NC_054483.1, read as the reverse complement.
CTGCACTGTCAGAGGGTCAGTACTGAGGGAGTGCTGCACTGTCGGAGAGTCAGTACTGAGGCAGTGCTGCACTGTCAGAGTGTCTTAACTGAGGCAGTGCTGCACTGTCGGAGAGTCAGTACTGAGGCAGTGCTGCAGTGTCAGAGAGTCAGTAGTGAGGGAGTGCTGCACTGTCAGAGAGTCGGTACTGCTGCATTGCTGCACTGTTGGAGAGTCAGTACTGAGGCAGTGCTGCACTATCAGAGTCAGTACTGAGGAAGTGCTGCACTGTCAGAGAGTCAGTACTGGGGATGCACTGCACTGTCGGAGACTCAGTACTGAGAGAGTGCTGCAATGTTGTTGGGTCAGTACTGAGGCAATGCTACACTGTCAGAGAGTCAGTACTGAGGGAGTGATGCACTGTCAGAGAGTCAGTACTGAGGCAATGCTACACTGTCAGAGAGTCAGTACTGAGGGAGTGATGCACTGTCGAAGACTCAGTAGTGAGGGAGTGCTGCAATATTGGAGGGTCAGTACTGTGGGAGGGCTGCACTGTCAGAGAGTCAGTACTGAGGGAGTTCTGCAATATTGGTGGATCAGTACTGAGACAGTGCTGCACTGTTGGAGAGTCAGTACAGCGAGAGTGCTGCGATGTTGGAGGGTCAATACTGAGGGTCAGTGCTGCACTGTCGCAGGTTCAGTACTGAGGGAGTGCTGCAATGTTGGACGGTCAGGGGTCAGAACTGAGAGAGTGCTGCACTTTCAGATGGTCAGGACTGAGGGAGTGTTGAGCGATTGGAGGGTCAGTACTCGGGCAGTGCTGCGCTGTCGGAGAGTCGGTACTAAGGGAGTGCTGCACTGTCGGAGAGTCAGTACTGAGGCAGTGCTGCACTGTCGGAGAGTCAGTACTGAGAGAGTGCTGCACTGTCGGAGGGTCAGTACTGAGGAAGTGCTGCAATCTTGGAGGGTCAGTACTGAGGCAGTGCTGCATTGCCCAAAGGTCAGTATTGAGGGAGTGCTGCGCTGTTGGAGAGTCAGTACTGAGGAAGTGCTGCACTGTTAGAGAGTCAGTACTGAGGAAGTGCAGCGCTGTCGGAGATTCAGTATTGAGTGAGTGCTGCACTCTGAGTGCGCCAGCACTGAGGGGGTGCTGCACTGTCAGAGGGTCAGTACTGAGGGAATGCAGTGCTGTCAGAGAGTCAGTGCTGAGGGAGTGCTGCACTGTCGGAGAGTCAGTACTGAGGGAGTGCTGCACTGTTGAGGGTCAATACAGAAGCAGTGCTGCACTGTCAGAGAGTCAGCACTGAGGGAGTGAAGTGCTGTCAAAGGGTCAGTACTAAGGGAATGCTGCACTGTCAGAGGCTCAGTACTGAGGGAGTGCTGCACTGTCGGAGAGTCAGTACTGAGGGAGTGCTGCGCTGTCGGAGAGTCAGTACTGAGGGAGTGCTGCACTGTTGGAGAGTCAATACTGAGGCAGTGCAACGCTGTCGGAGAGCCAGTACTGAGGGAGTGCTGCACTGTCAGAGAGTCAGTACTGATGGAGTGCTGCGCTGTCAAAGTCAGAAATGAGGGAGTGCTGCACTGTCAGAGAGTCAGTACTGAGAAAGTGTTGCACTGTCGTAGGGTCAGTACTGAGGGAGCGCTGCAATGTTGGAGGGTCAGGGGTCAGTACTGAGGGACTGCTGCACTGTCAGATGGTCAGTACTGAGGGAGTGCTGCACTGGCAGAGGGTCAGTACTGAGTGAGTGCTGCACTGTCAGTGGGCCAGCACTGAGGGGGTGCTGCAGTGTCAGAGGATAAGTACTGAGGCAGTGCTGCACTGTCGGAGACTCAGTACTGAGAGAGTGCTGCAATATTGGCGGGGTCAGTACTGAGGCAGTGCTACACTGTCAGAGAGTGAGTACTGAGGGAGTGATGCACTGTCAGAGATTCAGTACTGAGGGAGTGATGCGCTGTCAGGGTCAGTACTGAGGGAGCGCTGCACTGTCGAAGACTCAGTAGTGAGGGAGTGCTGCAGTATTGGAGGGTCAGTACTGCGGGAGGGCTGCACTGTCAGAGAGTCAGTACTGATGGAGTTCTGCAATATTGGAGGATCAGTACTGCGGGAGCGCTGCACTGTCAGAGAGTCAGTACTGAGGGAGTTCTGAAATATTGGAGGATCAGTACTGAGACAGTGCAGCACTGCTGGAGAGTCAGTACAGCAAGAGTGCTGCAATGTTGGAGGGTCAATACTGAGGGTCAGTGCTGCACTGTCGCAGGTTCAGTACTGAGAGAGTGCTGCAATGTTGGACAGTCAGGGGTCAGAACTGAGGGACTGCTGCACTGTCAGAGGGTCAGTACTGAGGGAGTGCTGCACTGTCAGAGGGTCAGTACTGAGTGAGTGCTGCACTGTCAGTGGGCCAGCACTGAGGGGGGTGCTGCAGTGTCAGAGGATAAGTACTGAGGAAGTGCAGTGCTGTCAGAGGGTCAGTACTGAGGGAGTGCTGCACTGTCAGAGGGTCAGTACTGAGGGAGTGCTGCACTGTCAGAGGGTCAGTACTGAGGGAGTGCTGCACTGTCGGAGAGTCAGTACTGAGGCAGTGCTGCACTGTCAGAGTGTCTTAACTGAGGCAGTGCTGCACTGTCGGAGAGTCAGTACTGAGGCAGTGCTGCAGTGTCAGAGAGTCAGTAGTGAGGGAGTGCTGCACTGTCAGAGAGTCGGTACTGCTGCATTGCTGCACTGTTGGAGAGTCAGTACTGAGGCAGTGCTGCACTATCAGAGTCAGTACTGAGGAAGTGCTGCACTGTCAGAGAGTCAGTACTGGGGATGCACTGCACTGTCGGAGACTCAGTACTGAGAGAGTGCTGCAATGTTGTTGGGTCAGTACTGAGGCAATGCTACACTGTCAGAGAGTCAGTACTGAGGGAGTGATGCACTGTCAGAGAGTCAGTACTGAGGCAATGCTACACTGTCAGAGAGTCAGTACTGAGGGAGTGATGCACTGTCGAAGACTCAGTAGTGAGGGAGTGCTGCAATATTGGAGGGTCAGTACTGTGGGAGGGCTGCACTGTCAGAGAGTCAGTACTGATGGAGTTCTGCAATATTGGAGGATCAGTACTGCGGGAGCGCTGCACTGTCAGAGAGTCAGTACTGAGGGAGTTCTGAAATATTTGAGGATCAGTACTGAGACAGTGCAGCACTGCTGGAGAGTCAGTACAGCGAGAGTGCTGCAATGTTGGAGGGTCAATACTGAGGGTCAGTGCTGCACTGTCGCAGGTTCAGTACTGAGAGAGTGCTGCAATGTTGGACAGTCAGGGGTCAGAACTGAGGGAGTGCTGCACTTTCAGATGGTCAGGACTGAGGGAGTGTTGCGCGGTTGGAGGGTCAGTACTCAGGCAGTGCTGTGCTGTCGGAGAGTCGGTACTGAGGCAGTGCTGCACTGTCGGAGAGTCAGTACTGAGGGAGTGCTGCACTGTCGGAGAGTCAGTACTGAGAGAGTGCTGCACTGTCGGAGGGTCAGTACTGAGGGAGCGCTCCTCTGTCAGAGAGTCAGTACTGAGGGAGTGCTGCACTGTCGGATGGTCAGTACTGAGGGAGCGCTGCACTGTTGGAGACTCAGTACTGAGATGTGCTGCAATGTTGGAGGGGCAGTAGTGAGGGAGTGCTGCACTGTCAGAGACTGACTACTGAGGGAGTGATGCACTGGCAGAGATTCAGTACTGAGGGAGAACTGCACTGTCGAAGACTCAGTAGTGAGGGAGTGCTGCAATGTTGGCGGGTCAGTACTAAGGCAGTGCTACACTGTCAGAGAGCCAGTACTGAGGGAGTGATGCGCTGTCAGGGTCAGTAGTGAGGGAGCGCTGCACTGTCGAATACTCAGTAGTGAGGGAGTGCTGCAGTATTGGAGGGTCAGTACTGTGGGAGGGCTGCACTGTCAGAGAGTCAGTACTGAGGGAGTTCTGAAATATTGGAGGATCAGTACTGAGACAGTGCTGCACTGCTGGAGAGTCAGTACAGCGAGAGTGCTGCAATGTTGGAGGGTCAATACTGAGGGTCAGTGCCGCACTGAACCAGGTTCAGTACTGAGAGAGTGCTGCACTGTTAGAGAGTCAGTACTGAGGGAGTGCTGCACTGTCAGAGGATCAGTGCTGAGGAAGTGCTGTGCTGTCGGAGAGTTAGTACTGAGTGAGTGCTGCACTCTGAGTACGCCAGCACTGAGGGGGTGCTGCACTGTCAGAGGGTCAATACTGAGGGAGTGCAGTGCTGTCAGAGAGTCAGTACTGAGGGGCTGCTGCACTGTCGGAGAGTCAGTACTGAGGCAGTGCTGCACTGTCGGAGGGTCAATACTGAAGCAGTGCTGCACCGTCAGAGAGTCAGCACTGAGGGAGTGAAGTGCTGCCAGAGGGTCAGTACTGAGGGAATGCTGCACTGTCAGAGGGTCAGTACTGAGGGAGTGCTGCAATGTCAGAGGGTCAGAACTGAGGGAGTGCTGCACTGTCAGAGGCTCAGTACTGAGGGTGTGCTGCACTGTCAGAGGCTCAGTACTGAGGGAGTGCTACACTGTTGGAGAATCAGTACTGAGGGACTGCTGCGCTGTTGGGGAGTCAGTACTGAGGGAGTGCTGCGCTGTTGGAGAGTCAGTACTAAGGGAGCGTTGCCCTGTCGGAGACTCAGTACTGAGGGAGCGCTGCAATGTTGGAGGGTTAATACTGAGGCAGTGCAGCGCTGTCGGAGAGTCAGTACTGAGGGAGTGCTACACTGTCAGAGAGTCAGTAGTGAGAAAGTTTTGCACTGTCGTATGGTCAGTACTGAGGGAGCGCTGCAATGTTGGAGGGTCAGGGGTCAGTACTGAGGGACTGCTGCACTGTCAGAGGGTCAGTACTGAGGGAGTGCTGCACTGTCAGAGGGTCAGTACTGAGTGAGTGCTGCACTGTCAGTGGGCCAGCACTGAGGGGGTGCTGCAGTGTCAGAGGATAAGTACTGAGGAAGTGCAGTGCTGTCAGAGGGTCAGTACTGAGGGAGTGCTGCACTGTCAGAGAGTCGGTACTGAGGGAGTGCTGCACTGTCAGAGGGTCAGTACTGAGGGAGTGCTGCACTGTCAGAGGGTCAGTACTGAGGGAGTGCTGCACTGTCAGAGGGTCAGTACTGAGGGAGTGCTGCACTGTCGGAGAGTCAGTACTGAGGCAGTGCTGCACTGTCAGAGTGTCTTAACTGAGGCAGTGCTGCACTGTCGGAGAGTCAGTACTGAGGCAGTGCTGCAGTGTCAGAGAGTCAGTAGTGAGGGAGTGCTGCACTGTCAGAGAGTCGGTACTGCTGCATTGCTGCACTGTTGGAGAGTCAGTACTGAGGCAGTGCTGCACTATCAGAGTCAGTACTGAGGAAGTGCTGCACTGTCAGAGAGTCAGTACTGGGGATGCACTGCACTGTCGGAGACTCAGTACTGAGAGAGTGCTGCAATGTTGTTGGGTCAGTACTGAGGCAATGCTACACTGTCAGAGAGTCAGTACTGAGGGACTGATGCACTGTCAGAGAGTCAGTACTGAGGCAATGCTACACTGTCAGAGAGTCAGTACTGAGGGAGTGATGCACTGTCGAAGACTCAGTAGTGAGGGAGTGCTGCAATATTGGAGGGTCAGTACTGTGGGAGGGCTGCACTGTCAGAGAGTCAGTACTGAGGGAGTTCTGCAATATTGGTGGATCAGTACTGAGACAGTGCTGCACTGTTGGAGAGTCAGTACAGCGAGAGTGCTGCGATGTTGGCGGGTCAATACTGAGGGTCAGTGCTGCACTGTCGCAGGTTCAGTACTGAGGGAGTGCTGCAATGTTGGACGGTCAGGGGTCAGAACTGAGAGAGTGCTGCACTTTCAGATGGTCAGGACTGAGGGAGTGTTGCGCGATTGGAGGGTCAGTACTCAGGCAGTGCTGCGCTGTCGGAGAGTCGGTACTAAGGGAGTGCTACACTGTCGGAGAGTCAGTACTGAGGCAGTGCTGCACTGCTGGAGAGTCAGGACTGAAGGAGTGCTGCAATGTTGGAGGGTCAATACTGAGGGTCAGTGCTGCACTGTCGTAGGTTCAGTACTGAGAGATCGCTACAATGTTGGAGGGTCAGGGGTCAGTACTGAGGGAGTGCTGCACTGTCAGAGGGTCAGTACTGAGGGAGTGCTGCACTGTCAGAGGGTCAGTACTGAGGGAGTGTTGCACTGTCAGAGAGTCAGTACCGAGGGAGTGTTGCGCTGCTGGAGGGTCAGTACTGAATTGGCCTGTGCTGTCGGAGTGTCAGTACTGAGGGAGTGCTGCACTGTCAGAGAGTCGTTACTGAGGCATTGCTGCACTGTTGGAGAGTCAGTACTGAGGCAGTGCTGCAGTGTCGGAGGGTCAGTACTGAGGCATTGCTGCACTATCAGAGAGTCAGTACGGAGGGAGCGCTACACCGTCAGAGAGTTAGTACTGAGGGAGTGCCGTGCTGTCGGAGGGTCAGATCTGAGGGAGTGCTGCGCTGTCGGAGAATCAGTACTGAGGGAGGGCTGCACTGTCAGAGACTCAGTACTGAGGGGGTGCTGCAATGTTGGCGGGTCAGTACTGAGTCAGCGCTGCACTGTCAGACTCAGTATTGAGGGAGTGCTGCACTGTCAGAGAGTCAGTACTGAGGGAGTGATGTGCTGTCAGGGTCAGTACTGAGGGAGTGCTGCACTGTCAGAGGGTCAGTACTGAGGGAGTGATGCGCTGTCAGGGTCAGTACTGAGGGAGCGCTGCACTGTCGGAGCGTCAGTACTGAGACAGTGCTGCACTGTTGGAGAGTCAGTGCTGCACTGTCGTAGATTCAGTACTGAGAGAGCACTCCAGTGTTGGAGGGTCAGTGCTGCACTGTCAAATAGTCAGTACTCAGTCAGTGCTGCGCTGTCGAAGAGTCAGTACTGAGTGAGTGCTGCACTGTTAGAGGGTCAGCACTGAGGGGTTGCTGCACTGTCAGGGGGTCAGTACTGAGGGAATGCAGTGTTGTCAGAGGGTCAGTACTGAGGGAGCGCAGCACTGTCAAAGTGTCGTTACTGAGGCAGTGCTACACTGTCAGGGAATCAGTACTGAGGCAGTGCTGCACTGTCAGAGAGTCAGTACTAAGGGAGTGCTGCACTGTCAGAGAGTCAGTACTGAGTGAGTGCTGCACTGTCAGAGGGTCAGTACTGAGGGAGTGCTGCACTGTCAAGGTCAGTACTGAGGAAGTGCTGCACTGTCAGAAGGTCATCACTGATGGGGTGCTGCACTGTCAGAGGGTCAGAATGGAGGGAGCGCTGCACTGTCAGAGAGTCAGTACTGAGGGTGTGCTGCACTATCAGAGAGCCGGTAGTGAGGGAGTGCTGCACTGTCAAGGTCAGTACTGAGGAAGTGCTGCACTGTCAGAGAATCAGTACTGAGGGAGTGCTGCACTCTCAGAGAGTCAGTACTGAGGATGCGCTTCACCGTCGGAGGCTCAGTACTGAGAGAGTGCTGCAATTTTGGAGGGTCAGTACTGAGGCAGTGCTGCACTGTCAGAGTCAATATTGAGGGAGTGCTGCACTATCAGAGAGTCAGTACTGAGGGATTGCTGCACTGTCAGGGTCAGTACTGAGGGAGCGCTGTACTGTCAGGTGGTCAGCACTGAGGGAGTGCAGTGCTGTCAGAGAGTTAGCACTGAGGGAGTGCTGCGCTGTCAGAGGGTCAGTACTGAGGGAGCGCTGCGTTGTCGGTGACTCAGTGCTGAGGTAGTGCTGCAATGTTGGACGGTCAGTACTGAGACAGTGCTGCACTGTCGCAGGGTCAGTACTGAGGGAGCGCTGCAATGTTGGAGGGTCAGGGGTCAGTATTGAGGGAGTGCTGCACTGTCAGGGGTCAGTACTGAGGAAGCGCTGCAGTGTCAGAGGGTCAGCACTGAGGGAGTGCAGTGCTGTCAGAGAATCAGTACTGAGTGAGTGCTGCACTGTCAGAGAGTCATACTGAGGGGGCGCTGCACTGTCGGTGACTCAGTACCGAGGGAGTGCTGTAATGTTGGCGGGTCAGTACTGAGACAGTGCTGCACTGTTAGAGAGTCAGTACTGAGTGAGTGCTGCACTGTCAGAGGTTTAGTACTGAGGGAGTGCTGCATTGCCCAAAGATCAGTACTGAGTGGGTGCTTCACTGTTGGAGGGTCAGTACTGAGACAGTGCTGCATTGTTGGAGAGTCAGTACTGCGGAAGTCCTGAATTGTTGGAGCGTCAGTACTGAGGGTCAGGGCTGCACTGTCGGAGGGTCAGTACTGAGGGAGCGCTGCAATGTTGGAGTATCAGGTGTCAGTACTGAGGGAGTGCTTCACTGTCAGAGGGTCAGTACTGAGGGAGTGCTGCACTGTCAGAGGGTCAGTACTGAGGGAGTGCAGTGCTGTCAGAGGGTCTGTATTGAGGGAATGCTGCACTGTCAGAGTCGGTGCTGAGGCACTGCTGCACTCTCAGCAAGTCAGTACTGAGGCAGTGCTGCACTGTCAGAAGGTCAGTATTGAGTGAGTGCTGCACTGTCAGAGGGTTAGTACTGAGGGAGTGCTGCATTGCCCAACGGTCAGTACTGTGGATGTGCATCACTGTCGGAGGGTCAGTACTGAGACAGTGCTGCATTGTTGGAGAGTCAGTACTGCGGAAGTCCTGAAATGTTGGAGCGTCAGTACTGAGGGTCAGGGCTGCACTGTCGGAGGGTCAGTTCTGAGGGAGCGCTGCACTGTCAGAGAGTCAGTACTGAGGGAGCGCTGCACTGTCAGAGAGTCAGTACTGAGGGAGCGCTGCAATGTTGCTGTGTCAGTACTGAGGGAGACCCGCACTGTCGGAGATGCTGCTTTATTGAGGGGAATCTAAAGTGAGGTCATATCTGCTGTCTGAAGTTCCATAGACGATCATGAGACATTTTGAAGATGAGCAGGAAAGTTCTTGCCAGTAACCTGATCAAGATTGCTCACTCAATCAGTATTATGAAACTGATTTGTTATCACATTACTGTTTGCGGGGTCTTGCTTTGTGCAAATTGATTGACTGCTGTGTTTCCTACTTTACAACAGCGACTATACTTCCAATTGTACTGGGTTGTTGTTTTGTGCACTTGGAGCTGACTTGATGTTAGGAAGGGCGCCAAACAAATACAAACCTTTGTCTTCTATATCTGTTTGGAAAAAGGCTTTTGATAAAATGTCATACAAGAGGCTTGTGACTATAATTAAGCTGCAAAGCATTGAATGGAATGTTGCTACATGGTGAGAGGCTTAAAACATCGAATCAGAATGAATAATTGTTTTTCACTTTGTGGAGAATATGGCTCAGGCACCTGGATTGTCAAATCATGGTTCCATTTCCAGAAACTGGAGCTACTTTAATACAAGGAACAGCTGAGCTGATGAATACAAATGTATTGAAGAGGAAGTTTCGATAATCACACAAGTATTTGAAGAATATACTGATTGGATGAGATGATGTCTGGTGGAAAGACCCTCAGGTGGAACATAAAGACCAGTGTAGACCAATTGGGCCAACTGGATGATCACTGAGATGTCACTATTATAAAATCCTCTGTAAATGATGCAGGCGAAAAGATCAAGAATAATTTATAAAGATGTTGCTGAAACACAACTAGGGGCTTGTGAAAAAAAATATAAGAATGAGCAAAAGGCTAGAAACGGATTAATGGAATGGGTAATCCGGTTGCAGCTACAGTTTGAAGCTGTTAAATACACAGTATTACAGATCGGGGGGCTGGACTGTTCAGGTACCGAGATCTCGGGTTGAAGTGGCAGCAGGAAAATGCCTTTCCAGGAAACAGGATTGTGGGTTTCCAACATGGGGCACTTGATATTAAAAAGCAACGAACTTCAACATGGATACAGGAAATGCTGGAAATGTTCAGGTCAGGGACAGCAACGATAACATTGAGTGTAGTACGTGAGGCGTCAAGGGATATGAGGAGGGAATGGGTGTACGGTGGTGAGCTAGAGGGTCAGCCACAATCATATTGAATGGTGGAGCAGGCTGGAAGGGCTGATCGACCTACTCCTGCTCCCATTTTTCTCTGTTTCTATGAATCAGGTATTTCCCTTCTTCAGAAGCAAAGAAGGAAGATGATTCCTGAAACATCAACTTGTGCCCAAGGCATTCTTTCTGACTGCTGGAGGATGGTGGAGAATTCCATTCTTGGAATCTATGGCATTCATTCACCAGGAAGATCACCTGATGCAACGAGTTTGAGTTGAGGGAAGTTTGAGCAAGTTCCTGCTTTTTCAGTGCACCAGGGAAGTGAGGCCTGAATCAGACAGAGGCTCAGAAAGTTGGGAAAAGTTTCCATACAATAGATCGGGAAAGGTTCTTTGCCTTAACAAAAACAAAAATGGAAATACCTGGAAAAACTCAGCAGGTCTGGCAGCATCGGTGGAGAAGAGCACAGCCGACGTTTTGAGTCCTCATGACCCTTCAGGGTTCTTTGCCTTGCCTAGCAAGCTGCTAACTGGGAGATAGAGACTCCCAGATATCCCTTGAAAAATGAAGGGGGAGAGTTATAAAAAATGTTTTGCTGCAGGAGATAATTAGAATTTGGAATGCTTTTCCACAGGTGACTATTCAGACAGAGAGAGTCACATTATTGAAAAGCAAAAGTATTTACAAGAAAAAATGTACAGGGGATGGGCAGTGGGTGGGGAACTCCACTTGATGAACTGGAAGTGGCATTAGCGCATTTCCAGTGGAATCTTTCTGTGCAGTAAGTTTTCTGATTCTCTGATCTCTGCCCTTACCCTATCCCTACAAATCCAACCCCAAATCCGCTCGGGTTAATCCTGTCTGTGCCACTCCTTTCGCCGCCAAGGCAAACCAAGTCCAATAAATCCCATCAATTCTCTCTCTCGATTCTGAAACAGAAATGCTGCTAGTCATTCAAAATTCCAGAAACACCATCACTCCTCACCTCCCGCCCGCCCATCCCCCAAAAAACAGGAAGTATATAAAATAAATTTCAGAGGCAAATAGGGGAGATACAACAGGAGGGCTATTGTAAAAATAGCTTTAATGATGTGAACTGCAGATGTAACATTATTGTAAAAAAATAACTTAAAATTACATGAATATCATAGCATTTGTAAAATGTATTTTCACTTGCAAATTCCATTTTTATATATATATATAAGATATATATATATATATGACTAGAAAACTGTTATTCTAGAGTTCCTCTCTTGTTCAACAGTTAACACTTCATCAATGGCAAATTCATACGAAACAAATCAGACATCATTAAGTTTCTGGCAAGAACCATCATTCCTGTTTTTATTACAATTTATTTCATCATAGATTCATGCACCATGATCCCTGCCTCTCTCAAATCCACAAGTCCCAAACATTCCTTCAATGCCCCTCCCCCTCCCCACCCCCATCACAACTGCCCTCTCACCGAATTATTTCGACTTGGGGACAGGGCCGCTTTCTCAATGCACTCAAACTTATCAGCTAAACGAACCCCTGAAGGCAGCAGGATTGCTGCTGGTGGGCAGGATCTAACAGTTGTTGGGGTGGGGGTGGAATTTAAAGAAAAGCACTGAAGATGTTTCTGGTTGTGCTGTGAGGAGGATGTGAAAGGATTGAGCAGGACTCTGAAGTGACGCCAGTCTCACCACAGTTCAGGGCCAAGGCACTTGTGCTCCCGACAAATGCTGGGCTCCTCATGGCCTCCTGGAGGCACTTGCTCTCTCCATTCATACCCTTTCAAGACACATTGTCCACAACACGGTGTAGTGTGCAGTCAAAATCCTTTCACTCAGCTCCCAGGAACTCGCCCGTCCTCCCTCCCTTCCTTGGCTGGGTTGGGGAGATGTTTGGATCATTGGAAATTTGAAACTGTCGCCCATTCCTACAACTTGTAAAGGACCAAGAGCAGCTCCTGACACGGGGACACCCGGAGAACACAGCTCGCTGGCAAAGTGGGACGAGACAAAGAGCTGACCTCGCCTGCTTTGGAGAGAGAAGGTGGTCAAGTTGTTGCTTGGTGACTTTGCCGTGAGGTGCTGCTGAGGCTTTGAGGGCAGGTTGGCTGCATTTTCACTCCCCTCCCCCCACCCGGCCCTCCCCACCACACCCCCCCCTTCCCCCTCCCCCACCTGCCTCCTTCCCCAGCCCTGGGTTCCTGCCTCACTCAGATCATTGACTCGAGGCTCTGTGGGGCAGTGCCATTGGCATGGCGCCAGCTTTCACTGGTCCGGTGGCTCTGGGTGCTGCCACCCCCGCTGTGGTTGGGAGTATGAGCTGCCTCCTGGGCCCCCAAAGCTGGCCGGGGGGCAAGGGGCAGGCCGAAGCTACATGAGCACCAGCTTGTCCTGGGGACATCCTTTTGGAGTCGGGGCTGCTTGCTCTGTCGGTGGAAACACAGGAGATCTTTGAAGGCTTTCCTGAAGTCAGAACTCCGACAGTAGATGAAAGGGTTAAAGCCAGAGTTGACATAGCCCAGCCAGTTACAGAACAGGAAGAAGACTCTGGGCACCCAGTTGCCAGACACTGCCTGCACTATATTTACCAGGAAAAAGGGCAGCCAGCAGAGAGTGAAGGTTCCCATGATGATCCCGAGCGTCTTCAGAGCTTTGTGATCTTTGAGGGCCAACAGTTTGGAAGGTCTCCTCCTGTTGGCCTTGTTCACTGGCTGGGGCTGGGGCTGCTGCTGGGGCTTTCCGGGAAACCTCTGCTTGTTCCTCTCCATCTTCTCCATCTGTTTCTTGGCCTCGCTGAACACTTTGGAATACAGGAGGATCATGATGACCAGCGGGATGTAGAAGGAGATCGTCGAAGAGAAGATGGCATATGGCCAGTTGGTCACAAAGTCACAGCAAGTGGGCTCCCGGTAACATCGCTGAGCCTCAGCGTCCGAAGCTTCCCACCAGTGGTTCATGATGGGCAGGAATGAGATTAGAGCGGAGATAGACCAGACCAGGCACACAATGGCCCTGGCACGGGCTTTGGTCAGTAAGCTCTGGTACCTGAGGGGAGATGTGATGGCGATGTATCTGTCTATAGCAATCACACACAGAGTTTCAATACTGGCAGTCACACACAGCACATCGACTGAGGTCCAGAACTCACAGAATGGAGAGTCCAACAGCCACTTGTTGGTGAGCACGATGGACGCCCCGAGAGGAACAACGAAGACGCCCATAATGAGGTCAGCACAGGCCAGCGAGGTGATGAACACATTGGTCAGGGTCTGCAAGCGGGGCTTCTTCGCAATCGCCAGGATGACCAGCAAGTTCCCGACGACGATGATGAGGATAATCAGGGTGAAGATCGCTGCCAGAGCCCATTGCTGAGACCAGGTCAGTTCCGGGGTCTCTGGAAACGCTGTGCTGTTCACAGCCTCTGATCTGTTCATCCTGAGTGTCCCAGGCCCCTATCCCCAGGAGGCTGACTGTCAGCTGAGATCATCTTCCTGCAGCTCTGGCCCCCCTCTCCCCCCCTCTCCCTCTCTCCGTCTCTCTCCCTCTCTCTCTCTCTCTCTCTGTCTCCAGCTTTAAAAGCAGGGCTTTTATAAATATCCCGACGTCACCAACCCGCCAACAAATCCCACTGGTCTCTCCTTCCCCTCCAGCCCTTTAACACTTGCACACTCCGCCTGTTCCCCCTCTTGCGCTTGACTCCTGCCTCTCCGGCTCAGACTAACTTTTCAACCAGATTGAGTCATCCGAGAGATCGCAAGTTAGGCGACAAGTCCCTGGGGTAGATTCCCTCTGTCTTTGGAGAGTTTCCGTGTGTCTATCCTGTGTCACGGGCAGTTTGTCTAGTTGTGTATGTGTATGTCTCTGCCTCTGTGTGTGTGTGTTTTAGGGTGTTTTAGGGGGAGTCTCTGACAGCGAGTCCGTATGTCTGTTTTGGGGTGATTTTGCGTGTCTCTCTGAACCTGTCAGTGTGTTTCTATGTTCGTGCATTTGTTTGTGTGAGTGGAACTAGATGTGGGTCTGTGTGGGTCTGTGTGTGTGTGTGTGTGTGTCTCTCTCTGACTGCCTGTGTGCGCGCCGATCTGTTTGTGAGAGTGGAATTATCTGTGTTGGTGAGTCTACATCAGTGTCTCTCTCTGCCTGTGTGTGTGTGTCTGTATCTCCCTGCCTCTGACTCTGTACTTATGCGTGCTGTGTTTGTGTCGGTATTTGTGTGTCTGTATTTCCCTGCCTCTATGCTTGTCTATATTTGTATGTGTGTATCTGTGTGGACGTGGAACTGTCTGTATGTGTGTGTTTCTGTATGGTTCCTCTCAGGTATATTAAACCGTCATGTTTAATAGAGAATAACATTCCATTGAATCGGAGAGGAACAGGAGTGGGCCATTCAGCCCATCATTGTCCATTCCTGCCAAGAGCTCTAACGTAAAGATAATTAAACATGAACAAAAGCGCAGGATGCCATAAACTCATTATTTAGATCCCAGTCATGGGAAAACCATAGTGAGAAAGAGACAGAATGGGGAGGGGGTTCTGAAGGCAGAGCCTCGATCTTCAACTGCAACATTTGCACAGGAGACTCAGATCAAACAGTGAAAACTGGCTTTCAACCTATTCTTCAAAACGATATTCCAGCAAAACCCTGCGGAGGCGAGAAACCTCCCATTAAAACATCAAATAGGCAGCAGGTCAGGCAGCACCTGTCCAGGCAGAGAGAGAGAGAGAGAGAAAGCCCAGGCCAGTGAGGTTCCCTCCCTTTGGAAACCTGGGATAGTGGGGGCAGCATTCAGCCCATCCCTCCTGGGGCACGACTCCCCGTGTCAGCGAGCTATTTAAATGGAAGCAGAAACAGTTAAACTGGGAATATTTAAAATTGGGAGCTGATGTCTGGATTCTGTAAAGCAAGCTGTGATGTGACACTGAATATTCAGTTGTTGCTTTGGAGTGGTCTCTCACCTTGGCAAGTCTGTCGGATTGACTTGGCGAGACAGAGCGCAGCCTGGCTTTTCAGCTTGGGGTAGAATTGTTTTGTTGACAGGGGTATTTCCTGGGGGGAAGGGTGGAGGGAGGGTTGAAATTTGCTGAAGGGACAGGAGGGAATGAAGCAGGAACCTTGTTGCTTCTGGCTCCAGCAGTCGACTGTCCCCAATTCCTGACAGCTCCCAGGGCAGAGAAGTAGAGGCGGCAGACACACCGGCAACCCCAGGTAACTCTTGTCCGACAGGCAAGGCTTTAAAAAAAAGGGGCAACAAATCCAGGAGGGCGCGGGGGGTGGTGAGGGGCAAAGAGTTGCATTTCTAAAGCCGCCTGTCACCACCTCGAGATGTCACGAATCCCTTTGCAGTCACTGGAGTCCTGCCTGAAGTTGTCATTGTTAGAGAACGCGACGGCTCCGTTTGCACACAGGAAGCTCACACACACACACACAGCCATGTGATAAGTGGGCCAGCTCAGGTTTGGTGCTGAGTCCGAGGAGCCGTTGTCCCGAGAAAACAAAAAGCTCCCGCCACGACTGAAGAGTTTGCAGTTGGACTGTGCTGTGCTGTGCATCCACATGGGGCTGGATTCCTTGGCCTGCCCCCCTCTCTGTGTGTGTGTGTGTGTCTGTGAGTGCAGGTTCGGTGTGAGTTGTGTACCTTGTTTCACACCTTCCCCGGGAATGGCCATGCAGTGTGTGTGTGTGTAACCCGCGGCTGGTGAACACACACACACACACACACAGCCCCGGGTTGACTTAGTGCTTTGAAGATCCAGCAGCTGTTTACAGTCACTCAGTGTGTTGGAACAGTTCTCTTGCCTGCTCCAGCCCTCATTCACTGTGCAGCTCGGTCCCAGCCGCCCAGCGGGGCTGACAGTCCGCCAGCAGCAGCAGCATTTCCCGGGCAGCGGGAATAGTTGCGGTTCTGTTTCTGCTGCGGGGAGGTGGGGGGGGGGGGGCAATCCGAAACTCTGCTGGAGGACCTGGGACCACCCTCCCCCTCTTCCCCATCTCTCTCCCTCCCTCTCTCTCCCACCCTCCTTCCCTCTCCCCCTCTCCCTCCCTCTCTCTCCCTGTCTCTCTCCCACCCTCCTTACCTCTCCCCTCTCCCTCTCTCCCTCTTCCTCCATCTCTCCCCCCTCTCCATCTCCTTCCATCTCTCCCTCTCTATCCCTCCCTCCCTCTCCCCCTCACTCTCTCTCCCTCCCTCCCTCTCTCCCCCTCTCTCCCTCCCTCTTTCCCCCACCCTCCCTCCTTCTCCCTCTCTCCCTTTTCCTTCCTCTCTCTCCCTCCCTCTCTCCCTCTCTTTCCCCACCCTCCTTCCCTCTACCCCTCTTCCTCCCTCTCCCTCTCTCCCTCTCCCTCCCCCTCTCTCCTTCCTTCTCCCTCTCTCTCCCCCCTCTCCCCCTCCCTTCCTCTCTCTTCTCTCTTTCCCTTCTTCTCTCCCTCTCCCTACCTCTCCCCCTCACTCTCCCTTCCTCCCTCCCTCTCTCCCTCTCTCTTCCCCACCCTCCTTACCTCTCCCCTTCTCCCTCCCTCTCCCTCTTCCTCCATCTTTCCCCTCTCTCCAACACCTTCCCTCTCTCGCTCTCTCTCCCTCCCTCTCCCCCTCGCTCTCCCTTCCTCTCTCCCTCTCCTCCTCTCCCTCCCTCTCTCCCTCCCTCCATATCCCCCTCTCCCTTCCTCTCTCTCTCTCCCTCCCTTTCCCCCTTGCTCTCCCTTCCTCCCTCCCTCTCTCCCTCTCTCTCTTCCCCCACCCTCCTTCCCTCTCCCCCTCTCCCTTCCTCTCTCCCTCTCCTCCTCTCCCTCCCTGTCCCCCTCCCTCCGTATCCCCCTCTCCCTTCCTCTCTCTCTCTCCCTCTCTTTCCCCCTTGCTCTCCCTTCCTCCCTCCCACTCTCCCTCTCTCTCTCCCCCACCCTCCTTGCCTCTCCCCCTTTCCCCTTCTCCCTCTCTCCCTCTTCCTCCATATCTCCCCCCTCCCTCTCCCTCCCTCTCTCCCTCTCTTTCCCCCACCCTCCTTCCCTCTCCCCCTCTCCCTCCCCCTCTCTCCCTTCTCTCCCCCTCCCTCTCTCTCCCTCTCTCTCCCTTTCTTTCCCCCACCCTCCTTCCCTCTACCCCTCTCCCTTCCTCTCTCCCTCTCCTCCTCTCCCTCCCTCTCCCCTCCCTCCGTATCCCCCTCTCCCATCCTCTCTCTCTCTCCCTCCCTTTCCCCCTTGCTCTCCCTTCCTCCCTCCCACTCTCCCTCTCACTCTCCCCCACCCTCCTTACCTCTCCCCTTTCCCCTTCTCCCTCTCTCCCTCTTCCTCCATCTCTCCCCCCTCTCCCTCTCCCTCCCTCTCTCCCTCTCTTCCCCCACCCTCCTTCCCTCTCCCCCTCTCCTCCCTCTCTCCCTCTCCCTCCCTCTCTCTCCCTTCTCTCCCCTCCCTCTCTCTCCCCCTCTCTTTTCCCCACCCTCCTTCCCTCTCCCCCTCTCCCTCCCTCTCTCCCTCTCCTCCTCTCCCTCCCTCTCCCCACCCTCCGTATCCCCCTCTCCCATCCTCTCTCTCTCCCTCCCTTTCCCCCTTGCTCTCCCTTCCTCCCTCCCACTCTCCCTCTCACTCTCCCCCACCCTCCTTACCTCTCCCCCTTTCCCCTTCTCCCTCTCTCCCTCTTCCTCCATCTCTCCCCCCTCTCCCTCTCCCTCCCTCTCTCCCTCTCTTCCCCCACCCTCCTTCCCTCTCCCCCTCTCCCCCCCTCTCTCCCTCTCCCTCCCTCTCTCTCCCTTCTCTCCCCTCCCTCTCTCTCCCTCTCTTTTTCCCACCCTCCTTCCTTCTCCCCCTCTCCCTTCCTCTCTCTCTCTCCCTCCCTTTCCCCCTTGCTCTCCCTTCCTCCCTCCCTCTCTCTCCCTCTCTCTCCCCCACCCTCCTTACCTCTCCCCTTTCCCCTTCTCCCTCTCTCCCTCTCCCTCCCTCTGTCCCTCTCTTTCCCCCACTCTCCTTCCCTCTCCCCCTCTCCCTCCCTCTCTCCCTCTCCCTCCCCCTCTCTCCCTCTCTCTCCCCCTCCCTCTCTCTCCCCCACCCTCCTTACCTCTCCCCCTTTCCCCTTCTCCCTCTCTCCCTCTTCCTCCATCTCTCCCCCCTCTCCATCTCCTTCCCTCTCTCCCTCTCTCTCCCTCCCTCCTTCTCTCCCTCTCTCTCCCCACCCTCCTTCCCTTTCCCCCTCTTCCTCCCTCTCCCTCTCTCTCCCTCCCTCTCCCCCTCCCTCTCCCTCCCTTTCTCTCCCCTCACTCTCCCTTCGTCTCTGCCTCTCCGTCTCTCTCCCCCTCTCTTCCCCTCCCTTCCTCTGTCCCTCTCCTCCTCTCCCTCCCTCTCCCCCTCCCTCCCTATCCCCCTCTCCCTTCCTCTCTCTCCCTCCCTCCCTCCCTTTCCCCCTTGCTCTCCTTTCCTCCCTCCCACCCTCCTTACCTCTCCCCCTTTGCCCTTCTCCCTCTCTCCCTCTTCCTCCATCTCTCCCCCTCTCCCTCTCCCTCCCTCTCTCCCTCTTTCTCCCTCCTTCCCTCCCTTTCCCTTCATCTCTCCCTCTCCCTCTCTTCCTCTCCATTCCTCTCTCCCTCTCCCTCTCTCCCTCTCTCCCTCTCCCTTCCTCGCTCCCTCTCCCTCTCTCCCCCTCTCCCTCCCTCTCCCCCTCTCCCTTCCTCTCTCTCCCTCTCCCTCCCTGTAAGAGATCCCAGGTGGGGAAGGACATACACTGTGCCTGAATCAACATCATTGTCATTGGGACCCAGCAGGACTGAAGAATGCAGAGCTGCAAAGATGAAAACTTTGGTCTGGGTGAGTGACTCGCCTCCCTACCCTCACCGATAAGCCCTGGGATTGTACCCGATTCTGCAGTATGCGGGTCTCAGGAGTTTTTAAACGCCAGAGCAGTGAACCTTCATGCCTAAGCTGAGAAGGTTTGGTCCTGCAGATCAACCAGAACAAAATTTATTGCTGTTTGCAGGATCTTGCTGTGCATGTTGTGCAGATACACACCTCTTCCCCAGAACCCAAGGACATTACTTTCTTTCAATGAGAGGCATCTGGGTGAACATCAGAAAGAACTGATTCTCTGGTCATTATCACATGGCTCTGTGTGGGATCTTGATGTGTTAACTTAGCTGCTGCTTGTCACAGAATCACAGGATTGTTACAGTGCAGAAGGAGGCCATTCAGCCCATCGTATCTGCACTGGCTCTCTGAGCATTTTAACTTAGTGCCAATCTCCTGCCTTTTCCCTGTGACCCTGCACATTGTTTCTATTTAAATAATCATCCAATGGCCTCTTGAATGCCTCCACCACACTTCCAAGCAGTGCATCCCAAATCCTAACTACTCGCTGTGTGAGAAAGATTTTTCTCAACTTGCATTTGCTTCTTTTGCAAAACACTTTAAAACTGTGCCCTCTGGTTCTTGATCTGTTTATGAGTGGGAACAGTTTGTCCCTATCTACTCTATCCAGGCTCCTCATGATTTTGAAAACTTCTATCAATTCTCCTCTTAGCCTCTCCTCTTCAAGGAAGACAGTCCCAACTTCTCCAATCTTTCCTCATAACTGAAGTGTCTCATGCCTGGAATCATTCTTGTAAACCTCTCCTGCACCATCTCCAATGTGTTCACATCCTTCCTATAGTGTGACACCCAGACCTGTACACAGTACTCCAGCTGAGGTTTAACTAAGGTCTTACATAAGTTCATCATAACCTCCCTGCTCTCGTACTCTATGATCCTATTAATGAAGCCTAGAATGCTGTATGTTTTAGAAACCGGCCTCCCTACTTGTCCTGCCACCTTCCTTATGTACACCATGACTTATGTACATATACACCCAGGTCTCCCTGCTCCTGCACACCCCTTAGAATAGTATCCTTTATTTTATACTGTCTCTCCATGTTATTTGTACCAAAATGTATCATCTCACATTTGTCCACATTGAACTTCATCTGCCACCTTTCTGCCCACTCCACAATGTGTCAATGTCCTTTTGAAGTTCTACACGGTCCTCCTCGCAGTTCACAACACTCCCAAGCTTTGTACCATCCGCAAACTTTGAAACTGTCCCCTGCACACCAAGATCTAGATCATTAATATGTATCAGGAAAAGCAAGGGTCCCAATACCGACCCCTGGGGAACTCCACTATCAACCTTCTTCCAGCCTGAAAAATACACATTAACCATGATGCTCTGTTTCCTATCCCTCAGCCAATTTTGTATCCACATTGCTACTGCCCCTTTTATTCCATGATCTATAACTTTCCTCACAAGCCTGTTGTGTGGCACTGTATCGAACACCTTTTGGAAGTCCATATACACCACGTCAATAACCTTGCCCTCATTAACCATCTCTCTTACATCTTCAAAAAACTCCAGCAAGTTAACTAGACATGATTTTCCTTTAACAAATCCATGCTGTCTCTTCTGAATCAATTTACATTTTTCCATGTGACTATTAATTCTATCCCGAATAATTGTTTCTAGAAGTTTCCCCACCACCAAAGTTAAACTGACTGGTCTGTAATTGTGGGGCAGATCTTTACAACCTTCTTTGCAATGCAAAAGTGTTCTGCATTTGCAGAAAGTACAGACTGGGAAGTGAATTGGGAGGTCCTGAGGTCAGGAAATTTTTTCTATTTCTTTGTCTTTCCAGCAGACCCACTCCAATTCTGAATACAATCTCAGCAGATCCAGTCCCATTGTGAATACAATCCCAGCACATCCAGTCCAGTTATGAATACAATCCTAGCAGATCCAGTCCCATTGTGAATACAATCCCAGCAGATCCAGTCCAGTTATGAATACAATCCTAGCAGATCCAGTCCTATAGTGAATGCAATCCCAGCAGATCCAGTCCCATTGTGAATGCAATCCCAATAGATCGAGGCCCAATGTGAATGCAATCCCAGCAGATCCAGTCCAGTTGTGAATACAATCCTAGCAGATCCAGTCCCATTGTGAATGCAATCCCAGCAGATCCTGTCCTATTGTGAATGCAATCCCAGCAGAACCAGTCCCATTGTGAATGCAATCCCAGCAGATCCAGTCCCATTGTGAATACAATCCCAGCAGATCCATTCCCATTGTGAACGCAATCCCAGCAGATCCAGTCCAGTTGTGAATACAATCCTAGCAGATCCAATCCCATTGTGAGTACAATCCTAGCAGATCCAGTCCTGTTGTGAATACAATCCTAGCAGATCCAGTCCCATTCTGAATGCAATCCCAGCAGATCCATTCCCATTGTGAATGCAATCCCAGTAGATCCAGTCCAGTTGTGAATACAGTCCTAGCAGATCCAGTCCCATAGTGAATGCAATCCCAGCAGATCCAGTCCAGTTGTGAATACAATCCCAGCAAATCCATTCCCTTTATGAATACAGTCCCAGCAGGTCCAGTCCGGTTGCTCCTCACACATCTGCCACACAGTCACAAACTGTCATACACGCATTGATACAAACTGTTAGACACTCAATCACACACACTGACAGATTGACGCACACTGTCTCTCACACACACACATATATTGTCACACAGTCACACACATAGTCACACAGATTGATGCACACTATCACACACTGTCACACACACTGAAACAAACTGTTACACTGATATACACACCAGTGAAGATAATTAAATATTGTACTGATTGCACAAATAAAAATAATTTTGAACCTTTCTGTTGATTTTCTGCAAAGGAGAATTTTAAAACAGAAAATGATCCTCAGCGTAAGCTGTGATTCTGAAGTTAATGAAATGCCAATTCCCAGCAGAAGCCTCCAAGTTGGACAGACAGAAATTTCATAACATGGAAGCTGTGTTTCTATGCTACAGCCCGTCACCCCACCACCCTTTCCTCTCATTTCGTCACCAGCTCTGGGACTGAGTTATCCAGAACACTCCAAACTCTTGGAGTTCACAGGAATGCCTTTTTTAAAAAAAATCTTAACTTAAAATTTGAGGGAGCAAGCTGATTCGACCTTGGACAAAGTTTTCAATTCCGATAAAAGCAAAATACTGCGGGTGCTGGAAATCTGAAACAAAAACAAAAATTGCTGGAAAAACTCAGCAGGTCTGACAGCATCTGTGGAGAGGAAGACAGAGTTAACGTTTCGAGTCCAAATGACTCTTCTTCAGTTCTTCAATTCCGATCCTTTTCCAATGGAGAGTTGTTGAGGGGATTGAGTCCTTTTCTAATATTTACTCTTTGCAAGAGCCAGGTTATATAATGTGGGAAGAATAATTACACACACCTTACAAAAGCACAGAGCCAGTTATTCATTAAGTACTTTAATCTATCTTTTTGAAAGTTTAGTGTATTTATTTTATGCAGCATGTAAATTGGCCTCACTATAGTCCATGAGGATTGTCAGTAGAAACGTGAGGTCAGTACATGCCAGTGACAGAGACAGCAATCTGGGAGTGCTAACAGTGACAACCGAACGACATAGGAGCAGCAGAAAGCCATTCAGCCACTCAAGCCCGTGATATCCTTCAGTTTGGCGTTAACTGAAATGAACTAGTATCACAAATTCAAACTGTATGCTTGAAAGGGAACGGGTCCAAGGAATGTGATAGAGGTGAGAAGATCAAGAGCAATCAAAGCACAAGCACACCACATGGCACCTCAAACCAGTTTCACCATTCATGAAGATCATTGGCTGACCCTCTAGCTCAACTCCAATCTCCCACCCAATTCCCCCTGTCCCTTGATTTCCCCGAGTAGCCAAAAACACATTGATCTTAGTGCTGAACATACTCAATGACTGAGCATCCACAGCTCTCTGAGGTAGAGATTTCCAAAGAGTTACAACCCTCTAAGTGAAGTAATTTCTCATTATCTCAGTCGGAAATTGCCGACTCCTTATTCTGAGACTCTGAACTCTGAGTTTGACATTTTCCAGCCTGGGAAACAATATCCACTCTGTCAAGCCCTCAGTGAGATGAGAGAAATCAACTGGAAGATTGGATTCGAGAATGCAAATTGAGCACAAATAGAAGACTCATATCAGTAAACTACTGTGCAAACAGCACTAAACAAACAGATTAAACAAACAGAGTAACCGAACGTGGCTATGGAGAAACACAGGTTAGCAGGCACAGTGACTCACACGTGCTTTTCCATGAGAGAATAAGCCCCAAGATCTGTCCTTCTGCAAATAAGACAAACTTTACATGTATAGAGTGCCTCTCACGCCAGGCAATGAAGTGCTGTTGGACTGTAGTCACTTTGTAAAGTGGGAAACACAAAATAAAGTAGATTCATTAGATCAAAAAACCGAGGCCTGAATTTTTTGGCCATGGGGCGCACGCGATTGGTGGGCCTGGGAGTGGACGGGAAATGGGCCACGACCGCGATTTCGGCCTGACTGTGATTTCACGCTGACTGGCCAGCTAATGGCGCGGTTGGCCGGTGCGGTGAATTAATGGCCAGCCAGCGTGAAACATGCGCTGAAATACCCAGCGCTGCTGCTGCGGGGTGAGGAGAGGAGAGGGCCGGCACCAACGTAACCGAGGGTGCGGGTGAGCGCTTTGAGGGAGCTCCCTGAAGGCAGTCAGCTGCCCCAGGGAACCGTGATCCTCCGCAGACTAAAGGGCATAACAAAAGTGCTGCAAAATAAGCCCATGCAGCGCAGTCAAGCACCTGAAAGCAGACCTCATAAAAAAAAAACAATCCCCAGATATCTCTTTATTTTATTTTCCCATGGAGATTTCATTCCTGCCCTGGATCGAGCTTTAAGCAAAAATAGGAATGCCGCCGGTAAGTATGGACGGGCCACATAAAATTGCTGTTGGTTGCAGCGTCAATGGGCTTACTTGCTCGCTTAATTGTAGGCGGGCACAATTCCGCTGAGCGAAATATCGTGTGAGTGTGGGGTGATGTCGGGACGCTTGCCCAGCATCACCTCACACTATTGCACATCCATTCCTGCCCGGCCGCAGAATGTAAACTTCTGGCCCAAGAGCCAGAAAATGGACCTGAAGGAAGCTTGTAGCAGGGGTAGAATCACCCAGATGAATAAAGGAGACAGGGCAGTGGAGATTTTTGAGGACTATGTACGATCCAAGGTGCAATAAAAACGGTTAATCTATAGTTCTGTCTTGGATTAAACCATGTTTGCAAAATAAAGGGATTTGAAAAGTTCAGGACTGGTGTCAGGAAGCTCTTCATACAATGACTGGAAGTGGCAGCGCAGAGGTCAAAATTCCCCCTGAATCATTCAATAACTAGTCCGGCCCTGTCACAAGACAACCGATGACAAGACAAGTAATGGGCCAAATGCAGCACATGCTCGTTTTTGTTTTGGAGTGTTTGGATTTATTTATTTAAGTGCACAGACGTTTTAAATTCTTTTGCCCAGCCACATGGTGCGTGGTCACTTTAAGAGGCTGATATGTGCACAGTGCAGGAACTTCAGAGTTGCTGCACAGATAAATGGCTGAGAGGGAACATTGGACAATGCCCCTCCCTCCTCAGTAACCATCTCTTTGATCTGGCTGCTCAGTTGATTCATGGTCTGCTTGGCATGTTCAGCTGCAAGCTGAAGATTATACTGTAATATCCAAAGTAGAGTTGCCTGGTGTCCTGGCCAACATTCCTCCCTCAAGCAGCAACAACAGCATAAATAAGCAATGTCACTAAGAATAAAATGGCTCAATTGGTTGTTCTAATGATAAAGTCCAGAGTTGTAGCATGCTTCCCTCAGAGGGACTACTGTATTTGCAATATCGCAATAGTCACCAATTGTAGAAGAATTGAAGAATTTATAACACTTGGAGATGTTTCAACATGACAAAGATGATGCAAATACAAGTAGCTTTAGCTTGGGAATTCCCACCAGAAACTTCATTGACAATGTTCACATTCTCTCCAGCTAAAATCCCAGTCCAGCCAGCAGGGAAAGA
This sequence comes from Carcharodon carcharias, assembly GCF_017639515.1. Classification (NCBI taxonomy): domain Eukaryota; kingdom Metazoa; phylum Chordata; class Chondrichthyes; order Lamniformes; family Lamnidae; genus Carcharodon; species Carcharodon carcharias. Next base: position 27,137,047 of record NC_054483.1, on the reverse strand, counting down.
AGATTTTTGCTCCCTGAATAAGTATTGGAATCATCCCTGAAGTGAAGGACAGTGAGATAATATATGGGACTCCTCATTCCCTCCTCACTCAATTCTTTTAACTCCATACTCTTTGATCAAAGAAATCATCTTTCCAGTGTTGTTAGTTAAATATAAATACGACTAAGATGCCACCCATCTCCGCAGCAATGGGACAGAATGAGTTGCTGCCACCATTCTTGGCTGCTTCATTTTTCTGCGTATTCTTATCGGTAACAAGTGCCCTTGTCATGCTTCCTGGTATGCTCCCTTGGCTTGTCTCTTGCTTCCTGTACTTTGGTGTACAGGGTAATGAAATATTCAAGGTGTTTCCTCCTGAAACATGGCCAAACCAATACAGCCATCTTTCTTGGACCTTCTGTCCAAGTGTTGTTCCTTCTACAAGCCAGGTTCTTAGTACATCATGCTTGGTTGTGTGTCCTGGTTACTTGCAGTATTTTTCTGAATCTGCTGCTCGGACCTGTTCCTCCTACTCTGGCACTCAGATCCATATAGTAATATTGAATAACCATTTCTTCATCAACTTTAACCTTCATTTTTACTGAATATCTTTCATCTTCAATAGCCTGCTTAACCTTCTAAAATCATAACCAAGCGCAACCTCAATGTTATGTGAAACAAAAACAGAAAATGCTGGAAAAACTCAGCAGCATCTCTGGAGGGAGAATCAGAGTTAACATTTCAAGTCTGTGTCACTCTTCTTCAGAGCTCTGGAGGAGGGTCATACTAACTCGAAACGTTAACTCTGCTTTTCTCTCCACAGATGCTGTCAGACCTGCTGAGTTTTTCTAGCATTTTCTGTTTTTGTTTCAGATTTCCAGCATCCATAGTATTTTGCTTTTATCTCACTGTTAATGTCTTCTACATAACTCCATACACTAATCCACTGAGATATACAGACTTTTCTACCTCTTCAGTTATGATGATAAATGAGTATATATGTAGTGCAAGTAGTATATAAGTAAGATATACTGACATGTAAGTTCCTGAACTTTGCATACATATATATGTGATAATATAAAATATATCTTCCTAATGCTCTCCAGATGACATGACTTTTATCTCCTTCATGTCCATGTATCATCCAAATGCCCTGCTCTCTAGGTCCATCTTCGCGATTTCCCTCTGCAGATGTCTTTTCAATGTTTCTATCAGGTGAAAGTTACAGCAACTTGTTTCAAATCTTGCCAGGTGAGGAGGTTTCTTCACAGCCTTTTCTTCAGTGCAAGGTTCATTACTGCTCCCACTGTGAGATCATAAAAACCAGGCAACCAGGCATGCACCTAGGTTTCATGCCAGCCTTTGATCTAACCCACTCTGTCTGTGTCCTGTCCACCCTATCAGACTTGTTGTAAATGTTCCCCTTTAGCCTGACAAGCCCCTCAGGAATACTACCCATCCTGAAGACGAGACCTAACCCTTGTGGCCATGCAGTGCTGCACTGTGGCAACGTATGTGGCAAAGCATCTGTCCTGTTCACACCAGAACATTCCCAATGGCGAACTGTGATGCAAGATAGCGGCTGGCAGGGAATGTACCCACTCCACTAACTAGATTCACACGTCTCCTTTGACTGTGCTTATTTCTGAAAAATATTACTTTCCACCAGAAAGACTGTTCCAAGTATATTTGTTACACTCTAGTGTAAAATTGAAAATGTGAATCCAATTATTTCTGAAGCATCCGAGGGTGTTTATCTTATTATGTTACATGGCGATGGGACATGTTACTGTTAATTCCAAAGAGATATTAAACTGTTTGCCAAGGACCATTAGACTCAGCTCACAGATGAAAATAGCACATTTCCAAATATTTGTTATGCTGCCATATTTTTTTGGAACATCTATTCCCCAGTCTTGAAAAGGTTGGAGGCGATCTGGTTGAAGCTTTTGTTATTAAGTGCCGGGTCAGGTCAAGGGACAGAAATTATTTCCACTGGTTGGGCAGTCTGGGGCAAGGTGGAGATCCATACCTTCCAGGGCTGAAGTTTGGAAATATATTTACACATAAGGAGTGGGCGAAGTTTGGAAGTACAATTGATGCTGGGACAATTGTTAATTACAAAGCTGATATTGATAGATTTTTGTTATCTAACATATTAAGGAGTTTATGGTAAAGGCAGGTGTACGGAGTTAGGTCACAGGTCAGCCTTGGTTTTGTTGAACAGGTTTGTGAGGTTAAATGGCCTCCCCCTGTTGCTGTGGAAGGCTCAAGTTTGATTATAATCCAGCAATTTTACCTTTGTGGGAAGATTGTTGTGGAAATTGTTGTGGATTTATGAGTGAGTTAAACGGTGGAACGCAATCCAAGATTGCTCGAAGCATACAACCTGAATTTTGTTACCAGCCAGTCACCTCCTTGTCAGATCCAAGTGTCACTGTTAAATAGCCAACTGGGTTGCAACCTTCACTTGAACCTCACGGGAGATCAGCGGCTGATAAATCACTGGCCTCGATCTCGAGTTCTTCCTAATAGATAGATTTTGGTAAGGAATTTCTTCCAACATTGGCTAGTGTTCATAGTGAATTGCCAGTTTCCCTTCAGTAAACTGCGAGTCCCTTGCGAGTCAATGCTTGAATGATTAACCATGTTTAGCAATCATCTCTAAACGTAACAAACTACTTGCCAGGGATTACGTAGGTTCTACACCATATTCCAGGTAAACAATCACAGCAGAAGAGCTTAACTGAAAAGGAACTTTGCACAAAGATTATTTAACTTGTAAGCCATTCTGTTGTGTCTGTGAGAGATTCAGAAGAATCCACTGATAGCTGAGCGATGTTCCAATGCCCGGATCAGGAATTCTCTGCATGGCAAAATCTTCAATCTGCTGGAATTGTATGTGGAGATCGGAATTCCTCTTGGCTCATTTTGAAGCTTTATCTGGAATACATTGTAACAAGCTTGTTAAATGTTGAATGGGAATCATGTGTTGTGATGCTTGACATCATAATTAACCTAGTTAAGAGGCTAGAAATGATGAGACTGGTCCAAACTGTAATGTTATTGGTAGCAAAGTAACACAGCTTTGTTCAATGGTTTGGAAATGAAAGAGAAGCCAGCCCCTGTAATAAACGGGTTTAAATTTCCGCTCTGAAGCGACCAATTCCAAGGTGAATGGAATGTCAGCTTTAATATCTAGCTATTGGCCAAGGCTCAGTGTTAACACTCTCACCTCTGAGACACAAGATTGTGGGTTCGAGTTCCCAGAAACTTTATTGAACACATAACCAAGGTTGACACTCCCAATGAAGTCCTGCAGGAATACTGCACTGTCAGGGGTGCCAAGCTTCAGATGAGATGCTCAATGGAGGCCCTGCCTCCCTTCTCAGTAAAAGATTCTAGAACACACTTTTTGAGATGGGCTGTGTCCCAGAGGCAATATTTATCCCTCAACCAACAGTGCCAAAAAATGGATGATCAGGTCATTATCATATCCCTGTTTGTGGGAGCTTGCTGTGTGCAAATGGGCTGTCACATTATAGTAATGACTACACTTTCAAAAGTACTTGATTGCAACTATTTTTTCCCCAAAAAGAGGCTTTATTCATAGAATTTTTAAAAGTACATGACAAAACATTTCAGACTGAATATTGCAGCTAGCGCAATTAAATTCATTTTTCTCTGTCCAGCATGTTCCACCCTGAGGTGCCTCAATAATTTTGCAATACTCTTGATATTTACGATACCCATCCCATGACGCGTACAGCCACAAGGGTCCTACACCAACTCCAGCCCCTCAGTCTAGTCTGGTTGAAAGGCCTGAGACAGTGACCTTTTGTAGCTCTCACAGGTTGGAAGTAAGAAAGATCTTTCAATTTTCTTGTACTCTTATTGCCTTCCCAGGCTAGCCTCAAGAGCTTGACAACCAATCAAGCGCGGAGGTCAACGCAATAGCCAATCTTCCCCAACAAGTTGAAAGAGTGTTTAGTCTGATGATTGGTTGGAGTGGGGAGGAATGTTCCCCAGGACATTAGGCTCTCCCAACAATGCCAAGGGTTCTTCCCCATTGAACGCCTGGGAGGGATCTACAGCTTTATCATATCAGCTCTTCATCGGAGGAAGGTTAGAAATCAGGCAGGGTCTCATTGGGAAAGCTGACTGACCGAGAAAGATAAGAAAAGGAGGAGGCCATTCAGGCCCATGAGCCTGTTCCAGTGTTCAGTTAGGACATGGCTGCTCTGCACCTGAACTCCATCTCCCCATCTCCATTGCAAAAAGCTGCACAAGCCTGAAATGTTTAATTAAACCCCAGGTTCAACAGTTTTCCTTTTTAAGGGGGAGGTTGTGGACAGAGTTCCAGATTTCCACTCCCCTTTGTGTGAAGAAGTATTTACTGACATCACTCCTGAACGGCCTGGCTGCAATTTGAAGACTGTGCCTCCTTGTTCTGGAGCACCATTCCAACCCACAACCAGAAGAAAAGTTCTCTCCCGATTTTCCCCGTCAGCTCTTGAAATCATCTCACACACCTCGATTAGATCACCCTTCAATCTCCTGTATTCAAGGAAAATGTTTACCTCTGCTGAGCTGATTTAGGCCAATCTTCTTCTTGAGCAAACGATTGCAGGATTTTTATACATTTGAGTGGCTTAACTGAGCAGCTGCAAAGTGGAAACGAAAAGCCAACCCCCCTCACAAGTTGATGCCCCCTGCCACTTGTTGTTTAAACCATGTTCAAAGGATAACTCGGAATATTCCCTCGAACAATTATGTTGCCATAGGCCGCACGTTGTTGTGCCAAGTCAGTGGAGTGGTTAACATTGCGATCTTAGTGCAAGGCCCCTGAACCCAATGAAATCAGGAAGCTCAAGAGGCCTGCAGGCTACTTAGCGGCCAACGCCAGTGGGTTCAAGCTCATTAACTGCATAGCTACCAACTTAACAAGTGGTTCAACTGCAGTAGCATCTTACACTCTCCTCGATAGTTGGGAACAATCCCAATCACGCCTCTATCATTTTGAGGCATTTTCTGGTGAGACCAGTAATTGGTTTTCCACTCATATTTTCTCTTGTCAGCCAACTAAATTTCTCAATGTTTCTTCCACACTCAAATGATTAAACTTTCTCTCACCCTGTCTCTGTTCAACTTCATGAAGAAAACTACAATGATACTCGCACTCTCCAGTTCTCTTTCAAGTCCTCCAAAATGTTTTTCATAATGTTCAGCCGCTACATATTTTCCTGCTTTTTGTTTGACGAGCTCTGTGCTTTAGTTTACATGGCCATTTTCTGGAGTGTTACCACATGTGGGAATTTGGCACTAAAGTTGCAACAGCTAATCCCCCAGTGACTTTTGGTTAAGAGCACTGTACGATTTTAATCATTAGGGAGCACTTTAAGATTAATAATGCAGTTCTTCATTGAACACACAGAGCCAGCATCAAGGAATTAACTGTTTCCATTCTATCAGATTGGAATCCCAACCCCCCACCTCCCCCCCACCTTTCCTAAACATTTTGTGAAATACTAACGTGCTGAGCTTTTGCTGGATTGGTATTGTCCCAGTTTGGTGGGTAGCACTCTCGCCTCTGAGTCAGGACGCTGTGAGTTTGAGTCCTGCTCCAGAGATCTGAGCCCGAAATCCAGGCTAACATTCCCCGTACAACACCGAGGGTCCACTGCATTGTCAGAGCTGCTGCCTTTTGGATGAGACATTGAACCAAGGCCCTCTCAGGTGGCTGTAAAGGATTCCATGGCATTCTGTTGAAGAAGAGCAGGGGAGTTCTCCCTGGTGCCCTGGCCAATACTTATCCCTCAAACAGATTATCTGGTCATTATTGTTGTGATATCACTTGAAGAGAATCACGTGTCATTGAGGAACCAGGCTGTAAAGTAGAACATGAGCAGCAGTCTGTTTGTGTGACACTGGAGTTGCAGCTTTTGCTGTCAGGAATGGTGGTTGCTGAATCCCTCAAGTAAACCTACCTTGAGCAATCTTGGAATGTATATGTGTACCAGGTATAGCCTTTGAATAAATCAAACCTCCTTGCAGTTTACCAATCCTGTGTGTGTGAGATGAGGTAAGTTTATGTTTAAAAAAAGCCAGAAATTCAACAATTATCACACTGTTGTTTGTGGGATCTTGCTGTGTGCAAATTAGCTGCTGCGTTTTGCACATTACAATTGGTGGCTGCACTTCATTGGCTGTAAAGCACTTTGGGACATCCTGAGGTTGTGATTAGCGGTATAAAAATGCAGGGCTTTGTTTACACTCACACAGCCAGTGGGATTGAATTCTTCAGCAGAGTACTGTTTTGCTGATTCACAGTGAAAAGGATTGCCTTTTCAAATGACATTTATTTTGATCTCCTTGAAGCATTTGAAGTCAGAGAATATAAAAAGAAATAAATGTCTGAGTTCTGTCGAAGGATCATGAGGACTCGAAACGTCAACTCTTTTCTTCTCCGCCGATGCTGCCAGACCTGCTGAGTTTTTCCAGGTAATTCTGTTTTTGCTTAATATAAAAAGAAACTTCTGAAAAATTGCTCTGTTACAGAACCTGTCAGCCCTGGGTCAAGGGGGTAATACACTCATCTCCGAGTTCAACCCCACTCAAACATGGAATCTTGGTTGACTCTTCAGTACCGAGGGAGTGCTGCTCTGTCACAGGTGTCGTCTTTCAGCTGAGACATGAAACCAAGGCTCCATCTTCTCTCTCGAGCCAACGTGAAAGACCTTATGGCACTATTCGAAGAAGAGCAGGGGAGCATCCCCCGGGTGTCCTCGTTCGTGTTTATCTCTCAACGAAAGCAGCTCATTTCTCGCTGTTTGTGAGAGCTTGCTGTACATGAATTTGTTGCTGTGTTTACACGACATAGTGACGAGCCACTTTGGGACCTTGGAATGTGACAAACACTATATAAATAAAAGTGGGGGTCGGTTAGCTCAGGTGGCTGGACTGCTGGTTTGTGATGCAGAGTGACACCAGTAGCGTGGGGTTCTAATTCCTGTACTGGCTGAGATCACCCATGAAACCTCCTCAACCTCACCCCTCACCTGAGGTTAAACCCACCACCTATCATCTGTCTCTAATAAGAGGGCAGCCCCTCTAGGCCAGCGGTGCCCTGCACTTCATAAATACAAGTTCTATGAATGAATGTAAAGAAAAGGATTCTTTGCGCAACAAGCAAATGCCTGTCATGTTCCAAACCTTACTGTGGAACTTCATTCAAATAGCTTTCTTTTATTGTGCACCATATTGTTTCCAGTGCAGTGTCAGATAGTGGGAGAAGGCTTGTCTTGTTAAGTGCTTACAGCTAACTGGGAAACCTGCCTCAAAAAGATTTGATTATGGACAGCAGGAGCAGGAGTTATTTCTCCTGTTTGTTCCTTAGCTGGTGAGAGGCGGAACAGTTTACTCTGCTATCTTTCTTCAGAATTAGGAGACTGGTATAATATTGTCATCGCTTGTTGGGTGAATTTGATCGTGAGAATATTGTATTATTTCAGTGTGTACTGATTAAGTTTCTAAGCACTCATGGAGATGCTTGTGGACCTACTTTGTAAATAGAGAAGTCTATATCAGCAGCATATAATATCTGGTCAAAAACAGTTTTGGAAATTGGTCATTGAAACTTGTGATATAAAAAAAAGTCAAATTACTGAGTGATAATTGCTGTTTCAACAAGGTAGGCCAAGTATCAGAAACAACTGGCACAAAAAAAATGGAAGCAAACTCATTCTACCCCACATTACAATCACATTTCATGTCATTTCATGTATAGACTGGAAAGGGCACAAAGGACATTCAAGAGAGAACATCAGCCTGGGGCTTATGAATCTAGGATTGCAAGGGGAGATGGTGGCATAGTGGTAATATCACTGGGCTGGTAATCTAGAGGTCCAGACTAATCCTCTGGGGGAGGGGGGCATGGGTTCAAATCCCACCACTGTAGCTGGAGGAGTTTAATCTGGACCATAGGCTGGTCTCAGTAATGGTAACCAACTATCATCGATTGCTGCAAAATCCCATCTGGGTCACAAATGCCCTTGAGGGAAGGAAATCTGCCATCCCTACCAATCTGGCCTACATGTGTGTACACCCATAGCTCTTAATGGTCCAGACTGTCACTCAGGTCATGGGCAATAGATGCTGGTCTTGCCACTGACACCCACATCCCGTGAAAAGAAGGAAAAATGAATTGGATGTGGATGTCAGAATCATGGATACAACTCTGATCAGAACAGACAAAATAGTACCAGAAATGCCAAAGTGTTTGAAAGTTCTTGAGCAATGCCAGCTGTTATTGTAATGGAAAACTACTTGTACAGCATTTTGTGTTTTAAACTGCATGTGACTTGTGTAAGTTTTGGTATGATAGCATTACTAGAAATCTCAAACAGGTATATTTGCACCCAACGCAAGACTCTATATACGAGGCTCAAACACACATACACACAAAGACCTGAGAACTCCAAAAAAGTATATCCAGATTCACAGGGCCAAATCCATTCAACGAAACACGTGGCCTCAACTCACCCAAAACGTGCAATGCTAAAATAGGTAGTTCCAAATACACAGACACACACACACATATACAGACACACACACACACACACACACACATACACACTCAGGCACACAAACACACACACACACACACTCAGACACACACACACACAGACACACACACACATACATATTCAGACACACACACACACACACACACATACACTCAGACACACACACACACTCAGACACACACACACACACACTCAGACACACACACACACATATACACACACATAGACGCACACACACATATTGCCAAAGACAGACTCACTCAGATACATATATACACACACAAAGACGCACATACATATGCACACACACACATATGCACAAAGACAGACACACTCAGACACACACACATATATACACTCAGACACACACACACACACACAGACACACAGACTCAGACACACACACCCCAAAGAAAACACACACTAAGCCTAAATAGCAACTTTGCTGCCATTTAAAAATAACCTTTCCAAAATTCCTCCACTTAATGTTTTTGGTGTTGCAATTTTATGTAAAATGACTGTATTTGGATGTGTTTGTGGCTGTTATCAAGACTGTTCCACCAACCATCCCCCAATTTCTAAATTTAGTGTGAAAATCAGATGGAAGAATTGAAATCTAAACTACCATTTAAGTCCAGAAGTGCTTTCCTGTCCTCACTGAGACAGGTTCTTTTTCCAGTACCCCACACTTTCTAATTTGGCTTGGTCAAAGATCCAAATGGTTCTCCTGTTCGGAAGAATGCACCGAATTGCCTCATATGTGGGATCCCTTTAAAACTGGGTTCATTAATAGACGAAGAACTGGGATAATTAGCTCCCCGATAGCTCAGCAGGAAATGATCAGGAGGATAATTTGGTATGAATGGAAGCCGTCAATTCTGTGAATTTAATAACCAGTGATTGCAATAGAGCTGATTGCCTGGCTCTGTTGGATTGTTTTAATAGAGATTCAGATTGAAACGATGTTTTGAACAAAATGTTTTGAACACACTGAGTGTTGCTAGTAACTACCAAAGGTTGAATGATTGGTATTGTTATCTCTTGGTAAGTACCTTTCATTGCAAAGGGAACCATTTCAAAGTGAAAAGAGCCAGTCCTGCAGCTTACTCTTCTCTTGCTTTTCTTTCTTATTCCCATGTTTCGAGCACCCATTGGTAAAGCTACATTTATTGCCCGCTCTGTGTTACTCCTTAGAAGCTGTGGGCAGGCTGCCTTCTTGAATGGCTGCCATCCGTGTGACACTGTTCAGTATGGAGTTCCAGCATTTCCAACGACCATGAAAGTGTAGTGGCATATCTCCAAGTCAGAATGATGGTGGCGGGTGTTCCCATGCCTCTGCTTTCTTGGTCCTCCTCGCTAGTGGAAGCAATGCGTTTGGAAGATGCTGTCGAATGAGCCCTGGCGTGCAGCTGCAGTGCACCTTTAACCACACTGCTGAAATGGTGCACCAGTGGCGGAGGGAATGGATTTTTAAGATGGCGAGTGGGCTGTTGACCAATCAGGCTGCTTTGTCCTAGGTTAACGCTAAACCTCTTGAATGATGTGGAAAGCTGATTTAAAACCTGGTTGGAGAGGCAGAACTGAAGAGCCATCTTCAAGAAGGGGAGTTGCGTGAATGGTCAGAGAGGTTTATTTACATGGACAGAAACACACACATCAATACATACTTTAAAAAATATAGTGACCAATCAGAGTTTGATCTTCAGTAAGGCAAATGGGCTGTTGAACTTGATCTCAAAGAGGAAGGAGTACAAAGGCAAGTAAGTTATATTGGTTATTTATATTGTTACAACTACATGAAGGGGGGAGGATGTTGGTGGTGGGGGGAAATGACTCCCCGACTCCACTACTCCAGGTCTGACCGTTCCGGGGTTTTGCTGTGAATTTGGAGAGGGCTTGCTTTGCTAAGACTACAGGAGTCCCACACTGTACGCTTTCAGATTGTAAAGACAGCTTTTCTGACTTTAAACGCAGAATAAGTTAAGTTTATTGTCCTGAGTGAATGAATTTTTAAAAAAACGAGGTAAATCACAACTACTGTTTATAGGTCACACACATTCCCTGGGCCCACCTGTACAGATGGTAGAGGACGAGGATAGGCTTAAATATTTTTATAGTTCATGAAAAAGATACAAAATCAAAGCAGGCGACGGTTAGCTGTCCTGTGGCTGGTTTCAATGCAGTGATTCCATGTGGTGGTCATTTTGTTCAGTTGCTTTCCTGGGTGTAATTGAACAGAGCAGCTTTCCACATTTTATCCCTAAAAGATCTTGGTTTGCAGTAGATTTCTCTTCGTAGGATGGTTACCTTGCAAATCCATGCACAATATTTCAAGAGAGAGAGAGAGAGTGAAATGACAACCTTGCAGTTTCCAATTCAACATTCTGACTGCTTATCATCCTGCCGCGATAAACAGATCTGAAATACCCTGCTGGCTGTATATTCTAGAGGCACTCAATCTCCACGTCTGCAGTAATCTTTGTTTTTTAGGACAGGGCATTTGCATTGTGAAATCTCATTCAGAAATCTTTGAAGAATTTCAAGATAGTGTGAAAGCCAGCAGGAGATGCAGTCTTTCCCAGGAGGGATTTGGGTGTCTGTTCCCTTTTCATCCCACTTGGGTGGAATGCAACTTGTCTATTCTGGCTGGCTGGCAGTTCTTCATTGTCCTAAAAGGGTTACAGTTTAGTTTTGGAAGTCCAACCAGAAAAGGAGAATTAGAAATGATTTGTTTCTTTTAAAAAAGCATATCCTCGTAACAATATAAAGTTCCGGTTAGATTCCCTTCATTCAATTTTGAGCACAGGTTGGGGCAAGGCAGATTCACTAAGATGATAGGGTCTGGAAAAGGGTTAAATTATGAGGACAGGATCCATTGACTAAACTCACATTCGCCTAAGTACAGAATATTAAGGAGTGACCTAACTGAGGTGTTTAAGCTGATAAAAGGATTTGATAGAGTAGATGGAAAGAAACTACTGCCTCTGGTGGGGACAATGCAGACAAACACTCCATTAAAATTAGAGCTAGGATGTTCAGGGGTGATGCCAAGAAAAACCTCTTCATATGAAGGACACTAGGAATGTGGAGCTACCTCTCATCTCAAAACGTTGGGGGTAAATTCTGAATTTCACACTGATAGATTTTTTGTTGGACAAGGGGACTGAGGGCTACAGAACCAGGGGTAGTGAGGGCTACGGAATCAGGGGTAATGAGGGTTGTGGAACTAGGGCCAGTGAGGGCTGTGGAACCAGGGGTAGGGAGGGCTACAGAACCAGGGGTAGTGAGGGCTGTGAAACCAAGGGTAGTGAGGGCTATGGAACCAGGGGTAGTGAGGGCTGTGAAACCAGAGGTAGTGAGGGCTATGGAACCAGGGGTAGTGAGGGCTGTGGAATCAGGGTTAGTGAGGGAAAGGGAACCAGGGGTAATGAGGGCTGTGGAACCAGGGCTAGTGAGGGCTTTGGAACCAGGGGTAGTGAGGGCTTTGGAACCAGGGGTAGTGAGCGCTATGGAACCAGGGGTAGTGAGGGCTACAGAACCAGGGGTAGTGAGGGCTATGGAACCAGGGGTAGTGAGGGCTACGGAACTAGGGGTAGTGAGGACTACAGAACCAAGGGTAGTGAGGGCTGTGGAACCAGGGGTAGTGAGGGCTACGGAACCGGGTTAGTGAGGGATATGGAACAGATGATAATTAGGGTAATGGAACCAGGTTGTACTGAGGGCTACAGGAATGGGGGCACTGAAGACAATGGAATGGCAGATAATGAGTGCTATGGAACCAGGGGTAGTGAGGGATTTGGAAACAGGGATGGTGGGGGTTCCGAACCAGGGGGCTGAGGGCTATGGAACAAGGGGTCGTGAGGGCTTTGGTGCCAGTGGTAGTGAGGACTATAGAACCGGGCGTAGTAAGGAGTGGGGGGTTAGTGATGGCTACAGAACCGGGGTAATGAGGGCAATGGAAGGGAGGTGGGTAGATGAAGTCAGATACACGTGGGCCATGATCTCATGACTGGTCAAGCAGGCTGGAGGTGATGATTGGCTGGTTTCTCTTCCCCTGACCCCTGGCTGGCCTTGCCACTGACTAGCCTGTTGGGTTCCTGTGCAAGCTGTCACCATGATGATTGTGTTTTATCGTTGTGGCTGTTTGCTGAGATGCTTTAATCGGAGCCCAAATTAAAGCCTGATTATTCATGTTGGAGTCTGCCCTATCTCTGTCTGGAGATTTGTTTTCTTACTCTCCACCACGGCAAGATGGGTGGTGGGGCGGGGGCATTTAATCAGGCAGGAGCGTGGCAGGTTGATAGTTCATTAGGGGTATATTATTAGGGGTAATATTAGGGGGTATTATATCCTATCCAGCGTTCCACCTCTGCCCCAACTAAGTCCGGCCTGGGAAGGCTCATGAAAGGCCTCCAAGCCCCTACTGCCAATTGAGGCCCTGATGTGGACAATTCATGCTGGCATTCACCCAGCAGCGGGCAGGTGTCATCACGCGGGAAGCCAGGAAAGCAAACCCTGTCGTGTTTGCTTGCAGAATTCCAGAGGTGGTGCCCCTTGTTCAAAGACTCTCAGTGCCTGATCAAGGGTCCCAACATCAGGAAGGAGGGGGTCCCGCAGAGAGCCAGCGCCTGCGCCCCCACAACCTCCACCAAACGTTCTTCCCGCTTTGCCATCATCCATCTGTGCCTGGATCCCCTGGCAATCCTGGGCCTCAGTGGAGTGCATTACCAACAGCAGCCACAACCCCCCCGCCTGGGTGGCACTGCTGAGCAATGAAGAGCTGCTGGCCTCTGATTGGTCGACAGCTTTCTGTGGGCGTGATTTCCCTGCCCAGGGTCCTGTCCTGGGAAAGGCCCGTCACTGCCCAGTTCAGTGACTCATGAGCACACATGGTGGGCCTTCCCGAAAAGCAGTGACACAGGGTCTGCCTCCTGCTCTCTGGCTGGCAGACAAGAACCCCTTTCGCCTCCATTAATTTCCGCCCATCATTTGTATTCCGAACTACCCTGCACCCATTGTATTTTGCTGGAGAAGTAGCCCTATTTTCATCAGGAAGTTTGCTGCCGCACCAGCCATGAGTTCTGTTCGATGTAGTTCGAGACTCTTTAAGCAGACTCTGTTTGCTGACAGTCCTGCCCCCAGCTCCAACTCATTCACCGACACAGTGGCGTCAATAGTCTCTCTCTCAAGCAAGAGCAGCCTTCAGCCAACTCTTCAGGTAGACAACAGAGAAAGAAATCACATTTATACATGACAGATGCGGCCTCAGTTTCACCTCTCACCTGAAAGATAGTGCAGCATTCCTTCAGTACTGCAGGGGAGTGGCAACCTCAATTCTGCATCCATGCCTCTGCAGTGGGACATGAACGCACAACCTTCTGACTCAGACGCGAGAGTACTGCCTGCTGAGTCAACAGCTGACACCAACACAAGGCGAACACTGAGCAATGTGATACTTGCTGCCATCAATCTCTGCATGGTACAGCCAATTCAGACCAGTTACTGCAATTGCAGAACTCCAAGTCATTGCATTTACAAATTGAAACATCACATGGGCCACAGGCGAGGTGGACGGAAAAACAGATTGCCAAGAAACAAACCCGCACACACAGAAAAACACAACCACTCTGTAGAGTGCGGTACTCAATCTGGAAAACAAACTAAAATATCAAAGGATTCACATTTCAGTGCAGGTACCCTTAGCTGGAAAATATGACAGTCTCATCACCTGAGCACCAGCTGGCTTATACTTTCGAAGTTTTCATTGCTGAATGTGTCTGGGCCACTCATTATGAAGAGGGGAAACAAAGTGGCCAGAATTTGATATGCTTCTGTTGCTTTATTTGTCTTGATGTACATTTTCCTGTTATTTTCACCATGAGCGATTGGGAGCCCAGATGTTAAGAAGTATGTGCTGCGTGTATGAGTGCCTTTATTTGAGGGTCCTGTGTGTTCACAGCTGCAAATGTGCTAAAAGCTTGAATGATGTGTCGGCTTTTCGTTCGCGCGTTGGTGAGTCAGAATTGCTTTCGGGGTCTGCTGCGCGAGTTGATTAATTGGAGAAGCATTTTTTAATGTACCAAGTGCGGACAGGGAAAATGCAGCGGATTCCTGGCATAGACAAAATAAAGTTCCTCTGTATGGCCATGTATTCACTCTAGGTTGTCCTCACTGTCTTTTCACTCAATCTGCCAGGAAGGTGAGCAAGGAAGAGCTCCCCACCACACCACCGTCCGATGTCCATCCCGGAGGAGGAGGAGCAGACAGCTCTTCATCTTCACACAGCAATGACTGAGCCATTCAGCTGCAATCCTCCACTGCAAGTCATAGGATCCCCACAAACCATGTCATTTGATTTTGGTGGCCTTCCAAACTTTATCAACCAGAGTTGTGACCTTGGCTTCATTTGCCAAGTGTGTGGAGCTGTGGTGGCAATAACTGCAAAGCATCCAAGCCAAAAGCAGCCTAATTACTTCCAGTCCTGCTTGGCCCCAGGCCACCCAATGGAATAGTACAAATTGTAGCTGAGAAGGGAGGATATTTGGCCCAATGTCCTTGTGCTCAAAGTTTTGATCACTTGCCCAGAGATCTCCTCCTTCAACTCACTCTCGACTTCTTCACTTCATCTTGTTTCTGTGGTGCACTGTGGCATGTTTTACTTTGTCACAGGCTCTATATAAATTCAAGGTTATTGTTGCGATGGTGCGAGCTCAGGGTGGACCTCCCCTTCCAACCCCTCTGAGAATCAGCCTGAACTTGGCACCTCTCCCTGTAGCCTGAGCTCTTCTCTACAAAGCTGTGTAAAACTGGAGCAATGCAGAGGATAGAGTGGGTGGAGGAGCTGGTGGCTGTGCCGAGTCTCAAACATCACTTTGTGTCGAAATAGTTAGGGGCTCGAGGTCACATAAAGTTTCAAAAGCTATTTTGAGAGGAACGGGTATGAGAAGGAGTCAAAGCTGTTTTCACATTCTCCATTCTGCAAAGAGGGACAAACTCTCACAAACACTGAGTGAAAATCATTTTGTACTGTGATACATTGACACTGGGATAGGGTAGATGCTGCTTTCCATTGGCACTAGCACTAGGATAAGAAGCTTCTACGGTACAGAAATAAACTTCAGCTGAGTGCCTAGTGGCCATAACAACCTCGTGAACACCTATCAAGTTTCATTCAAGTCAAGCAAAGGAGTGAAGTAATCTCTGTTTGCACTAATATCAGAGTCTGAGTGTAAAGATGTTGTGAATCCAAAATCAGAGCCTATCCTGATGCCAGAATAAAATGACATGTGACTTGTTGGAGCAAAGTAGGAACTAGATGATATTCATGGAATCTAAGCCAGGGTGGTGAAATTAAAACCAAGAGGCAGAACATTTCTTTACCAAGAGAGCTTATTGACTTTATTCAGTCTCATGTCTCTCACACCCAGTGTCCCAACTGTCCCCTATTTATATGTGCTCAAATTGTTTAACTAAACAATGCACTTAGCCATATATCGTAAGAATATAAATAATTTAATTAACACACAATTAAGTTTTATTTGTATTTCTGTATCTGTGTGTTAAGAAAGGTCAAACTGAGGTTTAGTTTCACTTTAAAAGGGTGCCTGCATTTCCAATGAGGTTTTTAAGACTGTTGCAGCTAAAGTAAACAAAAAAGGCTGGAAGAATTGGGTTGTTGCCTGGCAACAAGAGTCCAGAGATGCAGGTCCCTCCTACAGATGCACATAGAAAGAGAGATAGGAGAGGAGGCCACTCAGCCCTCTGAACCAATGCCACTGTTTAATTTGGCTTTGGTGCCTTGATCTGATAATAATTAATTGTTCTCAGTGTTGAAAATTTGAATTGAACCAGAAAATCACAGCAGATAGGTCTAAGCGGAGAATCCCAGCAGATAGGCCAAAGCAAAGAATTCCAGCAGATAGGCCTAAGCAGAGAATCCCAGCAGATAAGCCTAAGCAGAGAAACCCAGTAGAAAGACTGAACCAGAGAATCCCAGTAGATAGGCCTAAACAGAGAATCCCAGCAGATAAGACTAAGCAGAGAAACCCAGTAGGTAGGCCTAAGCAGAGAAACCCAGTAGATAGGCCTAAGCAGAGAATCCCAGCAGATAGGCCTAAGCAGAGAATCCCAGCAGATAGGCCTAAGCAGAGAAACCCAGTAGATAGGCCTAAGCAGAGAATCCCAGCAGACCCCTTCTGCAAGGGTTCTCCTCTAGGGTTTCAAACTCTCTTTCTGATGTTCCATACCCCTAGGTCACCACATGTTTTCAAGCTGACTTCCATGCACTCTTCTTCACTGACTCAGCCATCAACAATACTCCACTGCTGCACATGCCCATAGCAAAGAGTTACAGACCTTCGGCCTTCTCTGGACCTTCTTGCCCCTTGCAAGCTGTTCTCACTTTAAATCTGCTTCCTGTCTGCCCCTCACTCTCTTCACCTAACAGGACCTTTTCGAGGTACCTGTCCTTTCTTTGACTAGTCCTTTCTTTGAACTTTACCCTGTTTCTGTCCCATTCCTTTGGCCTTGGGACCTTTTGGTTCCCTCTCCTATCTCTCTTTCTATGTGCATCTGTAGGAGGGACCTGCATCTCTGGACTCTTGTTGCCAGGCAACAACCCAGTTCTTCCACCCTTGTTTGTTTACTTTAGCTGCAACAGTCTTAAAAACCTCATTGGAAATGCAGGCACCCTTTTAAAGTGAAACTAAACCTCAGTTTGACCTTTCTTAACACACAGATACAGAAATACAAATAAAACTTAAACTGCAAAGCTAAAACTCAGTCCTAACACCCACAAATACCAATAAAACTCATTTAAACTGTCTCTATTTCCTAACAATCCCACCCTGAAGTTCCTCTCTTCCTGAGTCCCAAAAAATACCTTTTTGATTCTGGACTATACCATCAATTGCAAAATATTTTAAAACTCATTCCTGTGACAAAAAGCTGGCTGATAATCACAGGAACATGAAGCTCTGAACTAGGGGATATGGGTAACAGAAGAGTTCAGAAAAAGGGCTGGATTTCCCCAGCTTGACAGGAAGGCAAAGGAAAAGGTTCCGAGTGATGAATTGGTCAAAACAATTGACTTTGACCTCGTTATCCCAGCAGTCACATTATACTATAGTTTGGTGTCTACATTCAAATTCTATTGTCTGCCATATCCTATAGCACATTTGTACGACTACACTGTTGTAAAATGCTTTTAAGGGATGGCAGCATGCCATCACTTTAAGGGAAGTGTGTCCTGTGATCCAGTCTCAGTTTCACTTTGGCCTGGAGGGGTACATACGCACGCACACACATACACACGCACACGCACACGCACACGCACGCACGGTCTGATCTTTTCAATCTTGAATGAGCAATTGATGCCTTTGTGTCATAACGCACACGAGAACTAGCAGAGCTCTTTCACTTGTGCTGAAGAATGGATAATGCGTAAATCAGAAATAAGCCGCTCCTGCAGCAGTTCAGTGGCTTGAATGTGCTGATACTTGATCCTTTCTGAGGACATGCAAGAATGCAAGCAATTACTGTAAGCCACAGTATAAACTAATGGGGCAAAGCCAGCAGAGTGGAGAGATTAACATTTATACTTGTTGAAATGTGCTTCATTAAATATGACGGATGAAGCATTTCTTCCAAAGCTTTGTTTTCACTATTGCATCAATGATGACCAGTAGCACAGCAGGTATACAAATTTATCTTATTAATCTTCCCTCATCTGGAATATTAAATATTACCCAGCACCTTTCTAAACATTTGATGTGCTGCTTCAATGTCTAGTGCTGCAAACCTCATGAAATGATGGGCATTTAGCACGACACTTATCCATTAGGCTGTCATAACTCCAGGAGAGTAAACCTAAGAACAAAGGAGCAGGAGTAGGCCATTCAGCCCATCGAGTCTGCTATGCCATTCAACATGATCATGGCTGCTCCCTGGAACTTGCTGCTGGTGAAGATGGTGGAAGCAAAGATAATGAATGTTTTCAAAGGGAAATTGGGTGAACATTTGATCTTAATAAACTCGGAGGGCTATGGGGAAAGAGCGGGGAATGGGACTGACTGGATTGCTCTACTGAAGTCAGGCATGGACACAATGGGCCAAATAACCTCTTTTGTGCACCGCAATGACTCGGTAAATAAGAGGGTGGGAAAGCTATACAAAGCTCTGGTTAGATCAGTCCTGGACTAACTGAGATCAGTTCTGGCCAGCACACCTTAGGAAGGATACATTGGCCTTGGATGGATTGTGGTGTAAGTTCCCAAGAGTGATGCCTACACCACATGGACTGCAACGGTCCAAGAAGACAGCTCACCACCACCCTCTCAAGGGCAACTAGGGATGGGCAATGAATGCTGGCCCAGCCAGCAAAGCCCACATCCCGTGAATGAATAAAAAAAACCCTGGATTCCAAGGATTAAATTAGGAGGAGAGATAATGCCAAATATTTCCTGGAATACAGAGGTGAATGGCCTGCTCATGTATTGCTATGTTAATGAGTGATTTGATCAAAGTTTTCAAGGTTTTAAGGAGAACAGAGGGGATAACTGAAGCAAAAGGATTTCCGCTGACTGGGGAGTCTAGGATTGGGTGACTTGGGGTTCGATTTTCCGGTTTCCAGCAGAGTAAGGGAGGTGGAATAGAAGCGGCGCGGTCTGCTTGCTCCTGCCCCCGCCATCTCAGCTCGACCAATCAAGCGTCATCCAGCCAATCAGCGGTGAGAGGGGGAGGGGGAGGGGGCCTCCACGCCCAACCGGGACCTTAGGCAGGGACATTGCTTAGGCATGGGGGTTAAACCGGGAAGAGGAAGTCAGCCATGACTACAAATTCCAGGCCTCATGCCCTCTCAACATCTCCTTCCTTCTTGTTGTGAGGCTCAGAAGAGTGATTGGCTGAAGTTAAAAACCACGAGGACTTTTGCCACCTTCCCCAGTGGAATCTGCCGCCCACATTCAGCTACGACCCCGGTGCCAGGGCCACTTCTTTGACCCTTGTGCCACCCCATCATTCCCAAACTCCCAAACTCTTTCACCACTGATGCCCCAAAAAAAATGCAGCGGGAAATGAAACGCTCCCACACGATTGGCTCATTAACGAGCTCGTTAATTGGTTATTTCGAAATGGCAGGCGGGCTCCTGATTTGAATACCCGTGAGGCGGAGATGGGTGTGTTACGTTGGTACAATGACCTATTGTACGTAGGCATGGGGGAGGGGCAGCTCTTCTGCTTTACACACATGAAATAGTCCCAAAAAAAAGTTAGACCCTAACTTTTCAGGAGAGAAATCAGGAAACACTTGCCCACGCAAAGCTAAAAGCAAAAAACCAAGGATGCTGGAAATCCAAAACAAAAACAAAAATAGCTGGAAAAACTCAGCAGGTCTGACAACATCTGCGGAGAGGAACACAGTTAACGTTTCGAGTCCGAATGACCCTTCAACAGAACTAAGTAAAAATAGAAAAGAGGTGAAATATAAGCTGGTTTAAGGGCAGGTGGGACAAGTAGAGCTGGATAGAGGGCCAGTGATAGGTGGAGATAACCAAAAGGTATCACAGACAAAAGGACAAAGAGGTGTTGAAGGTGGTGATATTATCTAAGGAATGTGCTAAATAAAGTAGAAAGCAGGACAAGCAAGATTCAGATAGTTCTAGTGGGGGTGGGGTGGGGGCAATGTATCGAAATAGGCTAAAAGGTAGAGATAAAACAATGGATGGAAATACATTTAAAAATAATGGAAATAGGTGGGAAAAGAAAAATCTATATAAATTATTGGGAAAAAAGGGGGGGGGATCGGAAAGGGAGTGGGGATGGAGGAGAGAGTTCATGATCTAAAATTGTTGACCTCAATATTCAGTCCAGAAGGCTGTAAAGTGCCAAATCGGAAGATGAGGTGCTGTTCCTCCAGTTTGCGTTGAGCTTCACTGGAACAATGCAGCAGGCCAAGGACGGACATGTGGGCATGAGAGCAGGGTGGACTGTTGAAATGGCAAGCGACAGGGAGGTCTGGGTTATGCTTGCGAGACAGACCAAAGGTGTTCCACAAAGCGGTCATCCAGTCTGCATTTGGTCTCTCCAATGTAGTGGAAACCACATTGGGAGCAACGAATGCAGTAGACTAAATTGAGGGAAGTGCAAGTGAAATGCTGCTTCACTTGAAAGGAGTGTTTGGGCCCTTGGACGGTGATGAGATGGGAAGTGATGGGGCAGGTGTTGCACCTTCTGCGGTTGCATGGGAAGGTGCCGTGGGAGGAGGTTGAGGTGTAGGGGGTGATGGAGGAGTGGACCAGCGTGTCCCAGAGGGAACGATCCCTGCGGAATGCTGCCGGGGGGGTGAAGGGAAGATGAGTTTGGTGGTGGCATCATGCTGGAGTTGGCGGAAATGGCGGAGGAGGATCCTTTGAATGCGGAGGCTGGTGGAGTGATAATTGAGGACAAGGGGGACCTTATCATGGTTCTGGGAGGGAGAGGAAAGTGTGAGGGCGGATGCGCGGGAGATGGGCCGGACAAGGTTGAGAGCCCTCCGTGGGTGGAAAAACTCGGTTAAGGAAGAAGGAAGACATGTCAGAGGAACTGTTTTTGAAAGTGGCATCATCAGAACAGATGCGACGGAGATGAAGGAACTGAGAGAATGGGATGGAGTCCTTACAGGGAGTGGGGTGTGAGGAGCTGTAGTCGAGGTAGCTGTGGGAGTTGGTAGGCTTGTAATGAATATTGATGGACAGTCTATCACCAGAAATTGAGACAGAAAGGTCAAGGAAGGGAAGGGAAGTGTCAGAGATGGACCATGTGAAAATGATGGAGGGGTGGAAATTGGAAGCAAAATTAATAAATTTTTCCAGGTCCAGACAAGAGCGTGAAGCAGCACCGAAGCAATCATCGATGTACCAGAGAAATAGTTGTGGGAGGGGGCCGGAGTAGGACTGGAACAAGGAATGTTCCACATGCCCCGTAAAGAGACAGGCATAACTGGGGCCCACACAAAGGGTGGAAGGATTTAGAAAATAGTATAAACTCACAGCATTTAAGAAGTACTTAGGTGAGCACTTTAAATGCCATAATATACAGGGCTACGGGCCAAGTGCTGGAAAATCAGACTAGAATAGATAGGGGCTTGATGGCCAGCATGGACATGATGGGCCAAAGGACCTGTTTCTGTGCTATATAACTCTATGACTAGGAAGCCATCATGTGTGAAACTATCCTCTGGTGAACTGCTTCAGCCGGGATCTTCGGAGAGCTGTGTAAATTTCAGACACTGGTGACACAAGCCGAGCTTTCCTCGCTTTTCTATAACACACATGACGAGGCTTTCTCTGTTGTGTGCTGTTGCATTCTTCCTGTGAACTGGAACAGCAAGTTCAGCTGTGGGCTTGAAGAGAGATTGGAGGCCAATCAAAGTGAGGTAATATTCCTGGATCTATTCTGTGAAATTCCTTGGATATTTCAGACAGGAATGCTTAATTGTTGCAATGAAAGGCGGCCTTTGCCTGTGATATCTGAGAGATGAAAGCTCAGCCCAGCGGCACTGCCTCTCACTCTGTTTGCAGCAGGATCCAATCATTTCATCATTGCTTACATTTCTGCCTCCCAGGCAACACAACAGAACTGGACAGCATTGCTTTGAGAGTCTGTTCCTACTCGCCCCTGTCTCCTGTTGTCTCACAAAGAATATTGTAGATCGCAATATTCCTTCAACACCATGCCTCACCCAGGGATGTATGGGTTGGGTGTGGAGGGCAACTTGGCCCTTGTTTTCAGCAGCGACCCTGGCTTGGGCAGTCCAATTCTCCACCATAGACCCTCCTTTTCACCTTCAGCCCCTCCCCCTGCCCACCACCAGGCCCAGGGGCCCTCAGCCCTGAGTGCACAGCCTCCGTGTATATAATGAGCCAGTGCTCCGATAAGCCCCTCAGCCTGGCACACCCTTGATGTTGCTTCTCTCTTTGAGAGGTCTCATTGTCCACAGCTGCCAGACTAGGCTCAACAAGGCGGCTATTGAAATATCCACGTCCTTCCCCCTGACCCCTGCAGCCCCCACTCCCAAACACGCAGGTGAATGCGCGCCATATTCCCACTCGCTTTTCCGAGACACCCGTCCCTCAGCAAATAAGAAAGACTTGCATTTATATGGCGCCTTTCATTACCTCAGGATGTCCCAAAGCCTGTTGCACACTTGTGTGATCACTGTTGTGGCGTAAGAAACGTGAAAGCCATTTTGCACACAGCAAGCTCCCACGATCAGCAATGCGCTAATGACCACACACTCTTGCTGTTTGTGATGTTAATGGAGCAATATCTGTTGGCCAGGACAAGGGGGAGAGCTCCCCTGCTCTGCTTTGACATAGTGCCACGGGATCTGTTCCTCGGTCAGCTGGCCTCCATCTCGATACTCAGGCCAAACACATCGGCTTTTTGCCAGGAGGGGGCTGACTGTAGATGGCAGGACAGCGTGTGCTGGACATTGTTTATGAGCAAAAAGAACTTCAAATATTCCATGAATTCAAGAAAAATAATTAAATCTTCATTATTACTTTGATTTATGCCATGGGCCTGCCTCCTGTGAGATAACCCTTCAGAAGTTCCAGCCCCTGGAGGATGTTTATGTTTGGAACTTGTTTGGTGGCTTTTCCAGTGAAACGCGGAGACGAAGAATTGGAGAACTGGTCCAAACCAGCTGAGGAAGTCAAGGTTTTTGGAGGAGATAAAGCTCCTTTGCTGAGTTCCTCCATCATCTCTACACACCACCCCCCCTCCCCCCGCCCCCAACCCCCACCCCACCCCAGTTTCATCAGAGCTGAAAGGGAGGAGAGTTTAATCATCTGCTTCAGCCAAGAGGGTAGGAACGGACAAAAGAAATAGAGGAAGGAAAGGCCCATCAAACCTCGCTCCGCCCATCAGAGGCCGAGGGAAAATTCCCTGAGGTTGGAGATGAGGTAGACTGATGTAACATCTCAGGATATAGCTTCTGAGCAATCTGATACACAATTTGTACTCTTTCAGATCACGAGCCCAGTTACAGAACAGATAACATGCTGATCACACCCTCTCTGCCTTGTCAGTTGGCTGCAGAAGGTTCCAGGACACTATTTGAAGGAGAGCAGGACTGCCCAGTGCTCTGACCAATACTTGTCCCTCAACCAATATCACTGAAGTAGGACAGTGAGGCAGTTAGGGTTGGCATTTAACATATATACATACCATACACTTGGATAACCTGAGAGTAGACTCAGGGGCATGATGGGATATTTGACATCCTGGAACTGTTCACAGTCTGTGTAAACATGAAGGAGATAAAGGAAATTCAATTCTAGGAGACCTTGTAGCCATTAGTAGTTGTTTAGCCAGATCCTGTAGCTATCAAGGATTGTGAACCAAGGATAGTGTTAATGGCTGGAAATGGGAATGATTAAAGTGACTGTGTCACTATGAAATTTGGAGACACTTTTCCTTCCTGACTTAGTGGAGTTTCTCCTAGGCATGCTTGAGAAAAGATTTTAACTTACTCAGATCTTACAGACTTTTCTCCACAACAATCACTGAAACAGATTACCTCGTCATGATTGTAACTCTTTCGAGTACAAACCCGTTTCCATCTGTTTCAGATGAAGTTACATTGTTTCATAGTTTGCCATTGTGAAATTTGAACTCTTGATCTTGGGGTTAAAAACACAGTACCATAACCACTTGGATTGTATTGCTGTTTGTGGGATCTTGCTGTGTGCAAATTTGTTGCCCCGCTTGCTTACAAAAGAATCGTGACTGTATTTCAAACTGCTGACTTAGCAATGGAACACTTTGGGGAAGAGCTGAGGTGTGTGAGATTCCGTTTAAAGGCACTTCTGTTCTTCTTAAAACTCAGAAACTCATAGCATTCCTCAAATAGAATTTCTCGCACAGGAACAGGCTAACAGCACAACCAGTCCCTGCTGGTGGTTCAGCTCCACACGAGCCTCTTCAGCTCACCTTGATCAATATAACCCTCTGCTCTGTTCTCCGTCATGTGTTATTTTATTCATTTACAGGATTGGGTGACGTTGGTTTAGCCAGCATTCATTGCCCATCCCTAACTGCCAACATCCCACCTTCCCCCTAAATACATCTATATGATGCACCTCAGCCACTTGCTGTGGTAGCGAGTTCCACATTCTCCCCACTCTCTGGGCAAAGAAGTTTTTCCCGAACTCCCGATTGCATCTCTTGGTGACTATCTCATATTGCTGGTCTCTAGTTTTGGTCTCCCTTGCCTCTTTCTCTCTTTAATGTTAGTGGCACCGCCTTCTGCAGGACCCAGCTGCCCAACAATGGCGCAGGTCCCCTTGGGAGCCCATCTCTACCCGGGGTCTGCCCCTTCTTCGGGAAATGGGCAGTGTTCACAGTGATAAAACCTGCCCCGAATGGGACGTTCAGGATCTGCTCACGGACACGAGAATAATCTGCCAGTTTGAGGCTCGGTCCTTCATCTTATCTTGGTGCTTCAGGCCCATGCAAACACTGGGAGTTTAATGCTTAATCAGTGTCTCAGAGCCCCACCTGGGCTCCACATAACTAAGTGTTGAATTGATGCTGCAAAGAGATGTCTAGCTGTCACAGCAAGACCAAGTTACTCAGACAGCAATGTTAGACTGGGTCACCCCTAACTGGAGCGCAGAAACTGAGGTGCTCACTTCAAACTCACTTGGAGAAGATTGGGACAATGTCAGCTCTAAAGTTGAAATGCTGGAAGCCTTTTCAAACTCTTTGTTTTCCTTGTTTGCAAAGCCTTCAATATCCATATCTGGTCATCAGATATCAGGCTTGTTTTATCGCTTCGATCAGAACTGTTGACCAATTTTCTTGGCAGTCCTGATTTGGTTTGGAACAGCACCTCGTGATGCAGGGGCTGATCTTTCATCTTCAGCGCAAACATTTCGTTGAACCTGGCCTTAAACTAGCCCCTGAAAGCAATAAGACAGGAAAATGTGGAAGGAAGAGAGAAAATCAACAAAGAGATTACTTCAGCTTCAGGAGAAACTTCTTTGGCCAGAGAGTTGGGAGAATGTGGAATTCGCTACCACAGCAAGTGGCTGAGGTGAATCATATAGATATATTTAGGGGGAATGTGGGATGTGGGCAAATAGGGATGAGCAATGAATGCTGGTTAAACCAAAAACAACCCCATCCCGTGAATGAATTTAAAAAACCACATGGTGGAGAACAGAGCAGAGGGTTACATTGATCAAGGTGAGATGACGAGGGGTGGGAAGAGGCTTGTACGGAGCAGAAACACCAGCAGGGACTAGTTGGGCCGAATGGCCTGTTTCTGTGTGAGGAGTTTTATTTGAGCAATGTTATTAGTTTCTGAGTTGAATGGCATGAGTCAGCAAAATGCAACAAGCTGAGAATTCTGGAGACTGATCCACAATAATCTTCCTTAATGATAGCCCATCAGACAGGAAACCTCACGACCCTTGCTGATGATAAACAGCCATGTGCCAAGGGAAGGATGATAACATCTTCATTTGCTTTTCTCACTGCTGAAGATGTTTTGTTTGCCTTCTGTCTGGTCCATTTGCAGCAGGCTGAGGCAAATCCCTGGTGATAAGTCCACCCACCCAGGCAAAAACACAACTTGTTGAGTGGCTGTGGACTCTGGAGTTGCAGCTTTCCCGCTAGTGTGACTGCCTTTGAGTTTATTTCGGTCCCTTCAGCCAAGCTGTTACTTGTTGGGAATCCAGAAAGAAAAACAATCAAGTTATTTGCAGTTGACTTCTGTTATCTATGCCGCTGATTGGAATCTTGGAGAACGAATTGAACAGACTGGGGCACTTTTCTCAAGAAAAGAGAAGACTGAGGGCTGACCTGATAGGGATCTTAAAAATCCTGAAAGGGTTTGAGACGCCAAGATGTTTTCACTTGTCAGGGTAAATTCAGAATCATCAATATAAGACAGTCACTAATAAATCCAATGGGGAATTCAGAAGAAACTTCTTTACCCAGACAGCGGGGAGAAATGTGGAACAGGCTGAGGTGAATAGTTGAGATGTATTCAAGGGGAAGCTGGATAAACACATGAGGGAGAAGGGAATAGGATATGCTGATGGGGGGAGATGAAGAGGGTTGGGGGAGACTCGTGTGGAGCGCAAATACCAGCATGGAGCAGAAGGACCAGATGGCCTCTTTCTTCAATCTACACAATTCAGTTGAGGAATTCAGGGGACATTGTGGCACCTCAGGCTGCACTCAGTTCACCATCTTCAGCCTTGTAGATCCCTCCTCACAATGATATCCACAATTTTGAAAGCGGGTCAGTGAAGGGTTACTGACTCTGATTAGATGCATTGCTGGAGACTTGATCTCACGACCAGCTGCCTTCAATTGAGCCGTTCAATCAAACAGCAATTTTGCTGCCTTACAAATGTTTCAATAACTGATGGACTAATGGATCAAAAAAATGAGAAAAAGACTTCTTTTATAATGCTTTTGTGATTGTCTATGCAGTATTTGAATAATTTAATCCAAAATCATCAGTTTGAGTCTGTCGTACAAGTAAAGGAAAGATAGGAATTCCTCTGGCTGATATTAGAGTGAAATTTTAACTTTGTGGTCATGTCTCTGTGTGTAAACAGTTTGTGCAAAGTTTGATCTTTGTGTAATTGTCAAGCTGACTCCTTTTAACATTCTCTATTATACTTGTGAATGGTGTTATAGAACCATAGGAAAGTTACAGTGCAGAAATAGGCCATTCTGCCCATCATATCTGTGCCAGCCAGAAAAGGGTCATAAAGAAACTAGCCGCTCATTTTAATCCCACTTTCCAGCCCCTGGTCCATAGCCTTGCAGATTACAGCACTTCAGATGAAGATCCAGGTATCTTTTAATTGAATTGAGCGTTTTAGCCTCAACCACCAACTTAGGCAATGAATTCCAGATGCCCACCGTCCTCTGGGTGAAAAGGTTTCTCCTCATGTCCCCTCTAATCCTTTTAACAATCACCTTAAATCTATGCCGCCTGGTAATTGATTCCTCAGCTAGGAGAAACAAATCTTTCCTGTCTGCCCTTTCTCAGCCCCTCATAATCTTGTACACCTCAATTAGGTCACCCCTCAGCCTCCTCTTTATTAAGGAAAACAACCCCAGCCTATCCAATCTTACATCATAGCTGCCATTTTCAGGCCCTGGCAACATTCTTGTAAATCTCCTCTGTCTCTCTCCAAGGCAGTTATGCCCTTCCTGTAATGTGGCAACCAGACCTGTACATAAAATTCCAGCTGTGGCCCATCCAGCATTTTATACAGTTCCATCATTATATCCTTGTTTTTGTATTCTATACCTCGTCCAATAAAGGAAAGCATTCCATATGCTTTATTTACCACCTTATCCACCTGTTCTGCCACCTTCAGGGACCTGAAGACATGCACTCCAATGTCTCTCACTTCCTTAACCCCTCTCAATATCCTCCTGTTTATTAAGTATTCCCTTGCTTTGTTTGCCCTCCCCAAATCCATGACCTCACACTTTCCAGGACTTAATTCCATTCGCCACTTTTCTGCCTACTCAATCAAACCTGATTGCTATCAACCAGGAGTCTGCTGACTGAGCAAGGGAGATGTGCTTGCGTGTGACATTTGTATGATGTATGCATGTAGTTGTATCATCAAACTCTCCATCTCCAATCCGTTTTGAAATCACCTTCCCCCACAGTTCTTCCATTCAAGTTCTTCACATTTCTGTTAAGCATCCCTCCCTCATCCAGGACCACGAACAATCAGCGTTCTGATTCTTGCCTTCGCTTGGTGTTGATGAAATTTTGATGTTTAGACATAATAGCACTTAAGAATTAAATCAGGTGAAGGAGTGAAGGGCTCGAGTCTGGAGATCACTGCAGAGCCACACAGCACACTCAACTCTTTATCCATTTACATCCCATCACTTCATCCAATTTACACTGCACTTCCCCTAAACAATGCACAGTGACCATAGGACCTCATCTGTCCAGTGAGTGAATCAATTCCACTGAAGATGAAATCATAACTGTGTCTATCTCTGTGAAAGAAAGCTCTGCCTGAATGTCATTTCCCTTTTCTTTAAGCTTTGAGTGGAGTGGACTGCTCCCAGGTCTCTGCCAGTCTGGTTTTATCAGGAGAATTGGAGTGTGTGTAACAAACGGGAAGCTTGTGAGCAGGTTTGGATCTGTGGTGCTAACCTCTAAGCTGAATGTTCTGGGATCAAACCCTATGGGCAGAATTTTGCAGCCCCGTTTCGGTGCGGATGGGGCCATAAAATGCGGCGAGATATTTTAAACCTCATTGACTTCAGCGGCAACGTAAAATCCCGCCGTCGTAAAACTCTGCCCTCTGATAGGTTCAAGCACCGAGTCTGAGCTGAGTCTCCCATTCAAAGCTGAGGAAGTCAGGGGTACAGTCATTCAAGTGAGACATAAAGCCAAAACTCTGCCCCTGTTCAGGAGGCACAGCATCAGTTGAATTCCAGGTAGATCCTCTCGAGTTCTGGCCAGCATCCCTCCCTCATCCAGGACCACGAACAATCAGCGTTCTGATTCTTGCCTTCGCTTGGTGTTGATGGAATTTTGATATTTAGACATAATAACACTTCAGAATTAAATCATTGGATCTCAAGCGTGTGGAGAAATCCTGAAGTCTAAGAGCATGATTGAACATGAAGGCAATTGGGAAAGCAGAAAATGCTGGAAATACTCCGCAGGTCAGTATTTGTGTGGAGAGAGAAACCGAGGCCAGGGGGACCTGCAACATCCCAGCCAGAGTTAAAGTCACAGGGAGAACTCAGAGACATACCAGGCTTTAGCATGTAACAGCGATAGCAAAAGGAGGGAGAGTGGGGAAGCAAAAGGCAAAGTTTGTGATTGGGTGAAGACAGGGGAGATGAAATGACAAAAGGGACGATGGTGGTTATGGGACAAATGAAGAAACAAGAGAGAAGGTGATGGGAAATTGTTGCACTTGACTTTGAGTTTGGAAGGTTGTAAAGTGTCGAATTGAAAGATGAGGCGTTCCTCAAACTTCAGTCGATAATGTTTTTGGCTGAGTGCGGAGTATGCACAAGGACAAAACATGAACTGGCCAATGGAGGATACCAAAAGCTTGTGATCAAAGTGGGAGCTTTTCATTGATGACTCAAACATAGGAGCAGCCGTGTGAGTGCGGAAGATGGCAGGAAGATTAGAATGGCAATGTAAACCTGGGAACCTTTACGCCACACTGTGTTGTGAAGAGAAACGTTGCTTGTTGAAGAGGGGTTGAAGGCAGCCATTGTTGAGGGAACCAACAGGAGGGAAAAACATACTTGACCTCATCCTCATCAACCTGTCTGCTGCAGGTGCATCTGTCCATGACAGTATCGGTAGGAGTGACCACCGCACTTGTGGAGACGAAATCCCGCCTTCACATTGAGGATACCCTCCATCGTGTTGTGTGGCACTATCACCGTGCTAAATGAGATAGATTTTGAACAGTTCTAGCAACTCAAGATTGGGCATCCATGAGGCTCTGTGGGCCATCAGCAGCAGCAGAATTGTACTCGAACACAATCTGTAACCTCATGGCCCAGCATATCCCCCACTCAACCATTACCATCAAGCCAGGGGATCAACCCTAGTTCAATGAAGAGTGCAGGAGGGAATTCCAGGAGCAGCACCAGGCATACCTAAAAATGAGGTGTCAACCTGGTGAAGCTATAAAACAGGACAACTTGCGTGCCAAACAGCATAAGCAGCAAGTGATAGACAGAGCTAAGCGATTCCACAGCCAGCAGATCACAACTAAGCTCTGCAGTCCTGCCACATTCAGTCACAAATGGTGGTGGACAATTAAATGACTCACTGGAGGAGGAGGCACCACAAATATCCCCATCCTCAATGGTTGGAGAGCCCAGCACATCAGTGTAAAAGATAAGGCTGAAGCATTTGCTACAATCTTCAGCCAGAAGTGCCGAGTGGCTGATCCATCTCGGTCTCCTCTGGAGGTCCCCAGCATCACAGCTGCCAGTCTTCAGCCAATTCACTCCACAAAAAGCCGGGCAAATCTAACCCAGCCAATGACCGCCACATCAGCCTACTCCCTATCATCAGTAAGGTGATGGAAGGGGTCATCAACAGTGCGATCAAGCAGCACTGGCTTAGCAATAATCTGCTGACTGAGGTCCAGTTTGGGTTCCGCCAGGGCCACTCAGCTCCTGACATCGTTACAGCCTTGGTTCAAACATGGACACAAGAGCTGAACTGCTGAGGTGAGGTGAGAGTGCCTGCCCTTCACGTCAAGATAGCATTTGACCAAGTGTGGCATCAAGAAGTCCTAGCAAAACTGAAGTCAATGGGAATCAGGGGGAAAGCTCTCTGCTGGTTGGAGTCATACCTAGCACAAAGGAAGATGGTTTTGGTTGTTGGAGGTCAATCCTCTCAGTTCCAGGACATCACTGCAGGAGTTCCTCAGGGTAGTATCCAAGGCCCAACCATCTTCAACTGCATAATCAGTGACCTTCCTTCCATCATAAGGTCAGAAGTGGGAATGTTCCCTGATGATTGCAAAATGTTCATCACCATTCGCAATTCCTCACATAGTGAAGCAGTCCATGTCTAAATGCAGCAAGACCTGGACAATATCCAGGCTTGGACTGACAAGTGGAAAATAATATTCGTGCCACACAAGTGCCAGGCAATGACCATCTCCAACAAGAGAGAATCTAACCATCGACCTTTGACATTCAATGGCATTACCATCACTGAATCCTCCACTTTCAACATCCTGGGGGTTACCATTGATCAGAAACTGAACTGGACCAGCCATATAAATACTGTAGCAACACAGGTAGGTCAGAGGCTGAGCATCCTGCAGCGATTCACTCACCCCCTAACTCCCCAAAGCCTATCCGCCACCTACAAGGCAAAAGTCAGGAATGTGATGGAATACTCCCCACTTTTCTAGATGAGTGTAGCTCCCACAACACTCAAGAAGCTTGACACCATCCAGGACAAAGCAGCCCACTTGATTGGCACCACATCCACAAACATTCACTCCCTCCATCACCAACGCACAGTAACAGCAGTGTGTACCAACTACAAGATGCACTGCAGGAATTCACCAAGGCTCCTTCGACACCTTACAAACCCATGATCACTACCATCTAGAGGGACAAGGGCAGCAGATAGATGGGGACACCAACAACTGGAAGTTCCCCGCTAAATCACTCACCATCCTGACTTGGAAATAAATCACCTTTCCTTCACTGTTGCTGTGTCAAAATCCTGGAACTCCCTCCCTAACAGCACTGTGGGTGTACATACACCACATGGACTGCAGAGGTTCAAGAAGGCAGCTCACCACCACCTTCTCAAGGGGCAATTAGGAATGGGCAATAAATGTTGGCCTAGCCAGTGAAGCCCACATCCCATGAATGAATTTTAAAAAGCCAACATGTAGGTGTAATTCACAAGTCGAACCTGCTTGTTTGGGTGACACAAAATCTGAATTTGAGTGAGTCCCGTAATTGACAGCGAATCAGAGCTTGCACTTTGAGAGTGGTCTCTGGGATAAGCTCTTGTCAATACTGGGCAGAGACATCATATGGAGGGTAGCAGCATATTGATCTACTGATGGAATCTACTGTGTGTGCAGTCCAGCTCGCCTTAACCGATGAAGAGGAGGAGGACATGAGCACGGAAGGCAAACTGAAGAGTAGAAAAACACCAATAGGTGTGAAGTTCTTGGGACAGAAACAATTAAATATTCAGCCAACAAAATTTAGATTGACAACTGGACAAGCTGTCAAACATGGATCCTTTATTATTTATTCTTCTCTTCCTACCAGACTCCCTCTGCTGGTACATGATTGGACGGTAGCCTCAAGTGAACAAAATCCAATTTTCAACCCTCTACATCAGGGGCAGAAATTGTGGCTAATTAACTGTAGCTTAAGCTTTATCTGGGGTAATACAACATAATCACAACAATTCACACCACCAAACTCATGTGTTTCACACCATGAACCCTACAATGGGTGAAGGAAGTAGAGGAGCCAGGATTTGGCTAAGAGTTCTTATTCAATCCAAAGGCAACTTGACTCTGACCTATCCTGGAGTGAAGCTGGACCACACAGTAACGTTCTGCAACCACCTAAAGAGGGTAGCCACCAAGATGAAGACAAGGACCAACAAATTCAGGGACATCAGCATCATTTCTTCAGATGCCAGCGATGGCCCTTGTCTACACTATGCACTGACATGAACCAGAAGTGGCCACACCAAGCCCACTTTCCCTATCTGAGATGATTAGCCTACATTGGCTCTCAGTCAGAAACCACCTGCTTTTAAAGTTCTCATCCTTCTGTTCAACTCTCTCCGTGTCCTCTCCCCTCTATATCTGCAATCTCCTCCAGCCCTACAACCCTCTGAAGTACATGCACTCATCTAATTCTGGCCTCTTATGAATCCCTGATTTTTACCAGCCCATCAGTGGTGTCTCTCCTTCAGCTGCTGAGCCTCCAAGCTCCAGAATTCCTCTCTAAATCTCTCCACCTTTAAACGCCTGTCGCCTCCTTTCAGGTGCTTTTTTCTCCATTCGTTCCCGGGATGTGGGCTTCGCTGGCTGGGCCAGCTCCTTCATATAGAATGAAGGGTTAACCCTAATAAGAGAGTACTGAGCATGCCCAAAAGAATCAATGTCACAGTAATGTCACTCACTGGGTGACGGTGTCTGAGTAGCAGTGCGAGCTATATGTTGGTGTCCTTTAACATTTGTAATGTTAAAGCAAGTGGATGGTGAATGCCAGGCTGCTGAAATCCCAGTGAGAAGCTTGAAGCAGCTGCCACAATTATTTGCAATTTGTATTTATGTCGAGATGTGGGCTGAGAATTCAGTAAGAAGAATGCCACCAAGGCTTAGAGGTTTTTACAAATTAATAAAAGGAAAGATCTTAAGCCCACACATATGTCCACAAATTACAGCTATAATAATTTATAAATCCCCTAATTAATCTAACGCCCAGTCACACCTCCATTAAGGCAGGAGCAAAACACATAGATTTAAACAGATCCAGGCAAACAACACACCCTGGACAGCCGAATTCAATGCGAGATTTTCCTCAGCTTCAGTTCCTTGTAGATAGCAACTTAAGGCTTTTCACACTCCTATCAGATTTTTAAAAATGCCTTCCCTTACACACAGCCTTCTCTCCTTTATACATATCTCCCCCTTTGAATGTAATTTCCCATTGTTTCACAATGCCTTTGGACTTTACCTCTCTAATGATAAAAATCTTTGGGAAAAACAATTTCTGAATTTCTCCTGGCTAGGTGAAACATTTCACCCCCTCTTTTGAATTCAAACTACTCTGGTTTATTTAAAGATGTACATGTTCCCTTTACACCTCACATTCTAAAACTTCACCTATGTTTACCTATTTAGTATTTCAAACCTAGCCTCTTTTCTTACATCAAAGCCTTCAGTCCAGCTGTCTCTAATTCAATTAAATCCCACACACAGAGACACACACATACATAGTCACAGACCCCACTATCACTCTACTTTACAAAAAATTCCAAATAACATTATGAAAATGATTATATCTTACTGACATCCCCCTCCTTATTGAAAAATGAACCATGATAATTTTAAGACAGCTTCATTTTATAAACCCATTTTATACTACCTCCTATACTTATCTATATACTTATATTATTATATTACCAGATGCACGTATTAACATAACAATATATATATAAATCCTTTGTATCAACAGAAATCATTTCAATTCAGTGTCCAAGTTTTTAAATGTCCATTTTTTTCCTTTAAGCTTCAAAGTCTTGACAATGCACCTGCAACCAATTTTTCCCATCCAGCCACATATATAACCTGTAGATTAAATGGTTGCATTAATAAACTCCATCTGAATAGCCTTGCACTTCCGTCTTGAAATTTGTCCAGAAACTTTAAAGGATTGTGTCTGTATAAACAATTGTTTTTGATGGATCTCAAAATGCTGCATTACTAACACCAAACCCAAAGTTTCCTGTTCGGCCGTTGAGTATCTTCTCTGTTGTATATTAAACTTGCATGAAAATTACCCTATCAGTTTCTCAGTTTCCGTGTTATCCTTTTGTAACAGTACGGCCCCAATGCCTATATCGCTTGTGTCAATGGCCAACTTGAATTGTTTGGTGTAATTGAGCACTGCCAAAACTGGTGTCATAGTTAATACGATTTTCAAACTTTCAAATGCCTTCTGACACTCCAGTGCCCATTGAAACTTCTAGTTCTTTTTTAATAGTTCAGTCAGTGGGGCAACCACACAGCTAAAATTTGGTGCAAATTTCTGGTAAAACCCACTCATGCCTAGAAATCTCAAAACTTCTCGTTTTGTTGCAGGCACGGTGAAATCCACAATAGCCTTGACTTTCACATCTCTCTGAGCTATCTTACCATGTCCAATGGTATGGCCTAGATACAAAACTTGTGCTTTTGCAAATTCACTTCTAGCCAAGCTCATCACCAAATTAACTTCTTGTAGTCGACAACACAATTCTTCCAGATTCTGTAAGTTCTCCTTCCATGTCTGACTGAAAGCTATCAAGTCGCCAGTGTAAGCAATACAATTGCTGAGACCTGCAATTACTTTGGTAGTCTTTGAAACGTCACAGGTGCATTCTTCACACCAAATGGCACAACTTTAAACTGATATAGTCCATCAGCTATCATAAAAGCCGATATCTCCTTTGCTCTCTCTGGTAACGGCACTTGCCAATATTCTCTTGGCAAGTTGATCTTTGTGATAAATTTCGATTGTCCCACTTTCTCAATGCAATCTACCAACCGTGGTATAGGATATGAATCTGCTTATGTCACCGCATTCAACTTTTGATAGCCCACAAACAGTTCTTGTGTTCCATCCAATTTCATTACCAGCACAATAGGCAAACTCCAGTTACTGCAACTAGATGCAATTATATCATTTTGAAGCATGAATTCAATTTCTTTTTGTACCTGCGATAACTTTGCCGGATTTAATCTATAAGGATGTTCTCTTATTGAAGATGAAACTCCTATACATACATCATGTACAGCTAAATTTGTCCTCGCCAACTTATTTCCACAAATAGCATTGTGTGGCTGCAATAATTTTTCCAAATCACTTTGACACTTGCCTGGAAGGTAACTCAATATTACATTTAAATTTTCAAGTACCCCATCCTTATCAAATTTAATTGGAGGAAAATTAGTTTCAAAATCCTGCATTTCTACCTCTTTCTCATTATCTGTCACCAATAACACCTTCTTTTGGTCTTCTTCCCAGTCAAAGTACTTTTTAAGCATACTTACATGACACACCCTCTGCATCTTTCTTCTATCTGGAGCACTTATTAAATAATTGACTTCACTCAATTTCTTTTTAATCCTGTAAGGCTCACTAAACTTTGCCTTTAACGAGTCACCCAATAGTGGTAACAGAACTAACATTTTGTCCCCAACAACAAAAGTACGAGCTATAGCTTTCTTGTCTGCCTTCACTTTCGTCACTTGCTGTGATATCTTTAAATGCTCCCTAGCTAATTCATATGCTCT
Source organism: Carcharodon carcharias (assembly GCF_017639515.1). NCBI lineage: Eukaryota > Metazoa > Chordata > Chondrichthyes > Lamniformes > Lamnidae > Carcharodon > Carcharodon carcharias. Next base: position 27,100,905 of record NC_054483.1, on the reverse strand, counting down.
GTCCAATCTCTCTCTGATGTTTGATACATAATCTAGGAGAGTAGTTTCTGACTTTTGAGCCTCCAGTTTCTCATGAATCAATTTCAATGGTCCCCTTACCTCATGACTATAAACTAGTTCAAAAGGACTAAAACCAATCGATGCATTAGGAGCATCGCTAATAGCAAATAACAAGAATGAAATTCCCCTGTCCCAATCCTATGGATAATCCTGAATATGCGTCCTCATCATAGTTTTTAAAGTTTCATGCCATCTTTCCACAGCCCCTTGTGATTCAGGATGGTAAGCTGTTGACTTAAATTGTTTTATCCCCAAACTGTTCATTACTTCTTTAAACTGCTGTGATATGAAATTTGAACCCTGACCTGATCTTATTTCTTTTTGTAAACCATATCCTGTAAAAGGAATTTAGTTAACTCTTCCACAATTTCCTTTGATGTGATATTTCTCAAAGGCATCGCTTCAGGAAACCTTCCAGACACATCCATTGTTGTCAGTAAGTACTGATTTCCACTTTTATTCTTAGGGAGGGTCCTACACAATCAATCATGACCCTAGTAAAAGGTTCTTCAAATGCTGCAATTGGAATTAAAGGTACCGGCTTAATCGCTGCTTGTGGTTTCCCTATCACCTGACATGTGTGACATGTTATACTGAATTTGACTACATTCCTATGCAATCCAGGCCAATAAAAATGTTTTTGTATTTTTATCTGTGCCTTTCTAATTCCTAAATGTCCCTCCCATTTGAATTTCACAAGCAATTCTCAGAATCTCATTTCTGTTTCCAAATGGTATTACAATCTGATGCAACCCCTCCAGCTCTTATTTGCTGAAACATGATAGGGTTGCCATTTTCTCAATAAAATATTACCCTTAAGGTAATAATATTCTGGGATACCTTCTGCCTCTATTTCTGAGTAAGCTGTTTGATATAACTGTTTTATTTGTGAATCCTTGTTCAGTAACTCCACTCACTGCCTTGAGCTAAACGCCTCAGCTGCACTGTCTTCCAGCCTTTATTCCTGAACAATGTTATCAAACACAGTTCCAGATTATTGTACTTCCACACCTTCCCTCTGCCTTTGAACTTCCTGTTCTTCTTGCTTCAACCTATGAGCCTGTGATCTTGTTATCACACATTCTGCAACAATCCAGGATGCTCTTTGCAACAGTTCTGTTGAAAACACTTCTACAGGCTGTTCAACTACCATAGGCATCATCCACATACGTGACCCAGCTATTTCATCACCCAGAATAAATTGAACCCCTGCAATGGGCAATTTTTCCAGTACTCCAACAATCATCTCACCTGTTTTCCACTTACACTTTACATTTACCTTCCACAATGGAATAGGTTTAGCATCTCCATGCACCCCATTTATTATCACCCATTCCTGCAATACTCCCCCTGAACAATAAATGTCACTATCCCACAACATTAAAGATTGACTATAGCCTCTGTGTCTCTGAAAACTTTAACATCTTTACCATACCCCACCCTGTACATGTGGAAAGACTTCCGTTTCACATATAAAATCTTTAAACATTTCTGCAACCTGCTTCCCAGAATTCTCTTGGGTAAATTGTGAACACGTTCCCACTTCTTTACCTATCACTGATTCTTCCTGTTTCACCTGTACACAAACCATTGTTCTTTCCTGTGCCTGAGCCTCAGAGCCCACAGGTCTTTTACTTCCAGAACCTTTCTGCATTCCAGTAACCCCAACAGATTTTCCCTGCAATTTCCAACACACTGACTTTGTGTGTCCAACTTTATTAGAATGAAAACACCTTAATTTTCGAATGTCACCTCTACCCTCAGCACCTTCCTGTTTATTCTGAGAACAAACTTCCTGGGAATTTCCACCCACTCCTTCTCTTCCCTGACTACCTACCTTCCTTTCACCTTCCCACTTTCTATCCTTCTCTGATTTAGAAGGGTGATGATAAAAAGGTTTAGCTCTATGAACTAACTCATAATCATCAGCTATCTCTGTTGCTTTTCTTAATGTTTGAACCCTCTATTCCTCCATGTGAGTTGTCACTACCGAAGGAATTGAATCTTTAATTTCTTCCAAAAGAATTGCATCTCTAAGGGAGGCATATGTTGTCTCTATCTTTCATGCCCATATCCGCTGGTCAAAAAATTACTTTGTTTTACTCTCTCAAGCTCAATAAGAGTTTGCCCAGGCTGTTTTCTCATATCCCTAAATTTCTGCCTGTATGCCTTAGGAACCAATTCGTATGCACTCACATTAGCTTTTTTTTAACCACATCCTAGTTCACCGACATTTCTTCTGACAGTGAAGCATAAACCTCATGTGCTGTACCCACCAACCTGGATTGTAACAACAATGTCCAGTTTTCCTGTGTCCATTTCATCTCTTTAGCTATCTTCCCAAATGAAATAAAAAATGCTTCAACATCCCTTTCCTCAAACTTTGGAAGAGCTGGTACAAATTTAAACATCTCCCCAATGGGTTTTAGATTGAAGGTTTTTTCATTATTAGAATTTTCCTCAGAATCTGAGATCTCCTTTTTAACTTCCAGCCTTTTAAGCTGGTATTCCCTTTCTCATTCCTTCTCTCTTTCCATTGCCTCTCTTTCTTTATCCTTCTCTCCTGCCTGAAGTTCTAGTTCCATCTCCCTTTCTTTCTTCTGCCCTTTTGCTTGTTCCCTTTGAAATGCCCTTTCTCTTTTCTTTGCTTCTAATTCAAGTTTTTTTAGTTCCTTTGCTTGTTCAAGTTCCAGCTTCTTCGTTTCTAACTGAAGTCTCACTACCTCCAGGTGTGACTCACTAGTGTCAGGTAGCAATTCCAACTTAAAATGCTGCGCTATACCTTCATCTATGTCTGCTTTCTTTGCCCCTACTGGTAACCTCAATTGTAACCTATCCACCAACTCTGTTAACTTACCCTTAGATACTTTTTGTAACCCAATCAGAGTTATATCTTCTACTTTCGAAAACGTTTTACCCATGGATTCAGCCATTTTTGTAGTCTTGCCACTTTAAAATCCCTCGCACCCACTCCTGAATTCAAAGTTCTTCTCGTACTCATAACCTTAAGATTCACTAACTCCAAACTGATCAAGGAATTACAAATATATCTTGCAAAGAGCCTGCAATTTTGTTATGGCAGGCAGATGGTAAATGCCAAGCTGCTCAAATCCCAGTGGGAAGCTTGAAGCTGCTGCCACAACTGTTTGCAATTTGTAGTTATGTCGAGATGTGGGCTTAGTATTCAGTAAAAAGAAGGCCATCGAAGGCTTAGAGGTTTTTTTTACAAAACTAAATTAAACATTTATTAATAAAAGGAAAGATTGTAAGCCCATACGAATGTCTACAAATTACTGTTATAATAACTTGTAAATCCTCTAATTAATCTAACTCTGAGTTACACCTCCATTAAGGCAACATCAAAACATATAGATTTAAACAGACCCAGGCAAATCACATGCCCTGGACAGTTGAATTCAATGTGAGCTTTTCCTTTGCTCTGGTTCCTGATAGTCAGCAGCTTGAGGCTTTTCACACTTGTGTTAGATCTTTAAAAAATGCTTTCTCTTGCACACAGCCTTCTCTCCTTTGTACATATTTTCCCCTATGAATGCAAATTTCCAATGTTTCACTATGTCTTTGGACTTTACCTGTCGAATAATAAAAATCTATCATGGTACCAATTTTACCACTAATCTTTGGGAAAAATAAACACACTGTTTTTTAACTTCTTCTGGCTAGGTGAAACATTTCACCCCCTCTTTTGAATTCAAGCTACTCTGTTTTATTTAAAAATGTAAATGTTCCCTTTATGCCTCACATTCTAAAACGTCACCCATGTTTACCTACTTAGCACTTCAAACCTTCTCTTCTTACATCAAAGCCTTCAGACTAGCTGTCTCTAATTCAGTTAAGTCGCACACACAGACACACATGCACATACATAGACACAGACCCCACTATTACTCTACTTTACAATAAATTACAGGTAACATTTTGAAAATTATTATATCTTCTTGATAGTAAATAGTTAGCGTGTAAATAGATGGTTTTGAACAAAACCAGCAAGATCTCTTCTAGAAGAAAAAGAGAGCAAATTCTGAGACAAACCCATGATGACAGACTTAAAACCTCTGTGCCCAACGTTCGTCTCCGGAGTGCTTTGGGATAATTTCAGTGTGAGCGACATTTCCAAATATACCTTGTGGGAGGAAAGTATTTTCCGTTAACTTTTTAACTCATTTAGAATCTGTGGTGCGAGAGCCAGTGAATAACAACATTGATAGCGTTTTGCAGAAGTGCTATTCAATGCAAAGTGCCTATATCTTGAGATCAGATGGCAAGATGTGTTATTCCTCTCTGGAACTCCCTCCCTAACAGCATTGTGGATGTGCCTACACACATGGACCACAGCGGTTCACAAAGACAGCTCACCACCAGCTTCTCAGGGGTAATTAGGGATAGAGAATAAATGCTGGGCTAGCCAGTGATGCCCACATCCTGTGAAAGAATGAAAAAAGCAGGGAGTCATTGCCTTGTGAGTGGTGCCAAGGCAACAAGCCAAGGCCATTGCAGTCTTTGCAAAGGAAACTTATCGAGGTCCTGAGAGAACAGGGTATTCGTTGTTGAAGAACTTCGTTGCTAGTTTTTGAAATTTCAATTTTGAGATGTGATCATCACTGGCTGAGCCAGCATTTATTGCCCATCCCTAGTTGCTCTTGAGAAGGTGGTGGCGAGCTGCCTTCTTGAACCGCTGCAGTCCATGTGGTGTAGGTACACTCACAGTGCTGTTAGGGAGGGAGTTCCAGGATTTTGACCCAGCGACAGGGAATTAATGGTCAATCTCATTTCAAGTCAGGATGGTGTGCGGTTTGGAGGGGAACTTGCAGGTAGTGGTGTTTCCATGTACCTGCTGCCCTTACATTCTCGGTGGCTGTGGTCACAGGTTTGGAAGGTGCTGTTGAAGGAGCCTGCAGTGCATCCTGCAGTTGGTCATAGTAAGAATTCTTAAAGTCATCAGCATCAAGAGCATTCCAAGTTTTCCTGGACTCAGTTGCATTAAAGCACAGACATGTTGCAAAATTCATGAAAAGATGGGCTCATAGCTTACTCTCTGCTTAAATAATACAGCAGATGAGATCACAGTACAGCACACTTAAATAAATCAAAAGCATAATACTGCGGATGCTGGAAATCTGATATAAAAAACAGAAAACACTGGAAAAACTCAGCAGATCTGGCAGCATCTGTAGAGAGAAACAGGGTCAACGACTATTCATCAGAAATGGGAATAGTTGGAAATGTAACAGGCAGGGAAAAGGAGGGGGCTGGCAAGAACAACAGGGAAAGTCTATGAGTCGGTGTAGACAGGAGAGAGTATGGGTGGGATTTTCCAGCCTCTTCAGCAGCAGGAATCATCATGGGCAGAACCGGAATATTTGGAGAGTGGCCAAAAGTCTGTTGACTTTGGGCAGCAGGACTGGAACATCCCACTCCAAATGACAAAAGGGATAATGGTGCAAGATGAAAGAGGGCAGTGATGGGACAAGTGAAGGAAGAAGAGATGGAGGTGGAAATAACAAGGTGGTTGCAGATTTTCTCACCTGAAATTGATGGATTTTACTGGAATTGCCAGCACAACTACTGGGAACAGCCCTAATACCCCACCTGAAAGATCCAACGTCGATTCAGCTCGGAAGCAATCACTCCTGATCTGACTTCAAATGGCGTAATTTGGAATGAGGAGAAACGCCCGAATCCATGATCCTGCCCTACACGATTCATTAAAATCACTCAAAAAGACTCGAAAGCCATCATGGCTTATCATGTTGTGGAAGTGATCTTCTGCGTTCGGAGGCGATCATTAGTAATTGGAAGCACCTGGGAACTTAAGGGAATATAGGCCTTCACCAACTCTGGGGAAAAGCGAGGGAGGCTTCGCCAGAGTGGTGGGGAGGTGACGAGCTGGTCAACAATGTAAGTAACAAAGTACATGTGGCACCATTGAGAAGTAACTGTGCAGTGGAATTAAATTTAAAAGTATATCATGAAATGAAAGAATGAACAACTCGTCAAGGCTCCTTGACTGCACCTTCCAAACCCATGACCTTTACCACCGTGAAGGACAAGGGCAGTAGATGCATGCAGACAGCACCACCTGCAAGTTCCTCTCCAAGCCACTCACCGTCCTGACTCGCCTTCCCTTCACTGTCACTGAGTCAGAATCCTGGAACTCCCCTCCTAACAGCCCCTGTCTGCTTGGCCACTGTTCTTGAGTACCTGATCGCCGAGATCCAGGAGCTGGTAGGCAACGAGACCTGGGACAACAAGAAGACACATATCAGCCCCCAGCACCTGCAGCTCACCAACAGCAATGACCAGGAGCTCAATAAGCTGCTGCGAGGAGTCACCATAGCCCCATGGCGGGGTCCTCCCCCACACCCAGGCTGGGCCTGCCCAAGAAACCCACACATTTCTCAGGTTAACCTGTCTCTGATAGTAATGAGCAGGTATAGTCTGCCAGAGCAGAAGAATTTGTCAGTGTGCTTTCTGATTCGGCCTCAGGAAATTGACTTCTGACTTTTAATTTTTCAAAACAAGCCCTCTAAGGCTGTGGATTGTCTGCGTTGAGGTGACGTACTCAACTCATCCCCGTTCCTGTGGCAGTATTTTCATCGTGAGTGGGCTGTGCATTTGCAGCAGCAAATATGAGAGGGTAAACAAGCAACGCGTGGAGACTCTGCTCATTTCAGCTGCCGCGCTCAGTAAAAATAAAATTCGGGAGCACATCGGGAAAATGGAAACGTTTGAATCTGCTGTTAAGTTTGGACGTGGTGCAATAAAATTCTACAGTGAAACCCCCAAAGCAAAACTGCAGCACTTGGCAAGTCTGTTTCTGTGAGAGAGAAAAAAAAGGTGGAATTGCTTGCGCTGCCCAAAAGCTGCGTCAATTGTTGTTGGAACATTCCAGAATCCGACCCCTCATTTGTTTTCAGCCAGGCTAATTATCCACGGCCTGGAATGGCTCCATGGTTGAGGTCATCCCAACTTGTTGCACCTTTTCCTAAATCACTGAGGACGTGTGGAAACGAAAAGTGAGACTGTAGCATTTCTTTGTCCAGTTTGCAGACACTGGGCTCAGAACAGTGAGCCAGTCTGACTAATTGAAGGCAAAGAGGCCCAACAGGTTGATACAATTATTCCATTACATATGTACAGAAATATAAAATCAGACAGTACGAGCTTCTATAAGTACATAAGAAAAAAGACAGCCGCTTCAGTGAAGGATGATCCATCAGAGACTGAGACTGGGGAATGAATAATGGGAAAGCAAGAAACTGACAGAGCCTTGGAAGGAATGTTTTGTATCCACCTTCACAGTGGAAGTAACGAGAGGCATCCCAAGAATAGTGGAAAATCAAGAGGCAAAACGGAGGGAGGAACCTGCAACAATTACAATCACTGGAGAATAAGTCATGGGAAAACTAATGGGACTAAAGGCTGACAGGTCCCCTACACCTGATGACCTGCATCTCAGGGTCTGAAAAGAATTGGCTACAGATTCTGGGAAGCCATAAACGTTACACCTCTGTTCAAGAAAAGAGGGAGACAGAAAGCAGGAAATTATAAGCCAGTTAGCCTCACAGCTATCATTGAGAAAATGCTAAAGGAAATAGCAGCAAGATGTTTAGAAAATCAAAATACAATCAAGCAAAGCCAATGTGGTTTGGTGAAAGGGACATCGTATTTGACAAATTTATTACAGTTCTTAATCTGAGGGTGTAACAAGCAGTGTGGATAAAGGGGAACCTGTGGATGTAGTGTCTTTGGATTTCTAAAAGGCATTTGATAAGATGCCACATAAAGAGGTTACAACACAAGATAAGAGCTCATGGTGTTGGAGGTGATTGATAAGCATGGGAAGAGGATTGGCTAACTCACAGGAAACAGAGAGTCAGGATAAATGGGTCATTTTCAGTTGGCAAACTGTAACTTGTGGAGTGCCACAGGGATCAGTTCTGGAGCCTCAGCTATTTAGGGTGTATATTAATGACTTGGATGAAGGTACCAACTGCAGTGTCAGCAAGTGTACTGATAAGACAAAGATAGGAGGAAAGCAAGCAATGAGGAGGATGCAAAGAGTCTGCAAAAACCTGGCAGATGGGGTACAGTGTGAGAAAATGTGAACTTGTCCACTTTGGCAAGAAGAATGGTAAAATAGAATATTATTTAAATGGAGAGGGACTGCAGAATGCTGCAGTACAGAGGGATCTGGGTGTCCTGCTATATGAATCACATAAATCACAAAGAATTAGCATCCAGGAACAGTAAGTGATTAGGAAAGCAAATGGAATGTTGGCCTTTATTGCCAGGGAGATGGAATATAAAAGGAGGGAAGTATTGCTACAAATGTACAGAGCATTGAGGAGACCGTACCTAGAGCACTGTGTACAGTGTCGGTCTCCTTTTTTAAGGAGGGAGATGCTTGGATTGGAGGCAGTTCAGAGAGGGTTCACTTGGCAGATTCCTGGGATGAATGGCTCTGTCTGATGAGGAGAGGCTGAGCAGGTTTGGGCCGATACCCATCGGAGTTCAGAAGAACGAGAGCTGATCTTATTGAAACAAATAATAATCTGAGGGAGCTTGACAGGGTAGATGCTGAGAATATGTTTCCTCTCATGGGGGAATCCAGAACTAGAGGAAACAGTATGAAAATGAGGGGTTTTCCATTTAAGGCTGAGATGAGGAGTAATTTCTTCTCTCAGAAGATTGTCAGCCTGTGGAATTCTCTTCCCCAGAGAGCAGGGGAGTCTGGGTCATGGAATATATTCAAGGCTGAGTTAGACAGGTTTTTGATTGACAAGGGAGTCGAGGGTTTTGGATGCAGACAGGGGAGTGGAGTTGAACCCACAATCAGATCAGCCGTGATCTTATCGATTGGCAGAGCAGGCTGGAGGGGTTGAATGGCCTACTCCTGCTCCTGTTTCTTATGACCTTAAAGAGGGAGATAAAGGGAGAGGTAAGACCCATTGGCAAATCACTTGTAGAATTGTGATGTTAGGCCAGCCAATGCTTCACAATTGTCCCAGACTCTCATGGGCAATGAGTCTGAAAGGTGCTACCACAGGGAGTGGTTGAGGTGATGAAAGGAAATACCTTGAAGGAGAAGCAAGATGAAAACATGAGAAAGGAATAGAAAGAAATGCTGATCAAGTGAGATGAATAGGTAATGCGGAGCAGAAGCACTAGCACAAAGCTGTGGGGCTGAATGGACCAGATTCAGTGCTGTAAACACCATGTCATTCAAGGCAAAATTACAGAATCGTGCAGAAACACAGTGTGTTTTTCTTAATTTTCTCTTTAAACATTTGAACAGTGACTGAAAGTTTGGAACAAAAACAGAAATACCTGGAAAAGCTCAGCAGGTCTGACAGCATCTGCAGAGAGGAACACAGTTAACGTTTCGAGTCCATATGACTCTACCAGAATTCCTCTCCGCAGACGCTGTCAGACTTGCTGAGTTTTTCCAGGTATTTTTGTTTTTGTTTCAGATTTCCAGCATCCACAGTTTTTTTTGCTTTTATTTGACTGCAAGTTTGGCGTTGGTGAGAAAAGGCTGATTGCGGACGGCCCCAGCAAGGTGTTTGGGGACAATGTTGGTTCGGGGAAGGTGAAGAAGTCTCCAGGAAGCAGTGATGAAAGGTTTGAAGGTGAATTGCCCAAGAGAAACAGGGTGGAAGATTGAAGAGAAGCTCAGGTACAGCCAAAAGGAGGAAAAGTGTGTTCTCTCTTCTCACTCTCTTATGCTGGACATCAAAAAAAATCAAATTGAAAAATGCATTTTATGAGCCTGAGTCTTGTACAAGAGGATTACACTAAAACTGTGTAGAGCAATGGATGGCTCTGTGTCAGTCTGTGACTGTGATCTATTCTTTCCCCATGTCTTTGTGATCCATGAGGTTATTCGTATAGCTTGGGTGAAGTGTGCTTTCAAACTGGAGTATTAGCCTTTCAGACAGGAACAGGAGTTGGTCAAGAATCAATTTTTGTTTCCAAAATATTGAACTAAACGGATGCAATTAGCATGAGAAATGTAAGATTGGCAGAGAAAACTCATTAACATGCCAGAATGCTGATACCGAGCGCATTAATAACATGATGCTCTTGTGGCTGTTATTTTAACAAGGGGTATGAAAGATTGACTTAATACATTGTCCAACCGGTTTCTCATGAATCGACTGCAATTGCCAAAGGGGATATGGTTGGACTTTTCTGGATATGTCCTGGACAGCTTAGTTTGATGATGTGGCCTCAGGGACAGAATTCTGGAAGAGTCCGAGATTTATTCATTTCGGAGAGCAAAGGCAGAAGATGTTTTAAGTGTGAACCTAGACCAAATCCTTCAGGACAATTACACTGGATGTGGCTTTGATAAAGACCAGTCACAGACACGATGGGCTGAATGGCCTCTCTCGGTGCTGTACCACTGCATCACTTGTTACAGAGACAACATCACCCTCTGGATCAAACACATGGTGAGTGTGAGGTCACTGCAGACCTTTTTAAAGGGGAACTTGATAAATTCCTGAGAGGACGCTGCTAGTTACAGGGAGTTTGTGATCAGTTTAGATTGTCTTGTATCGAGAATAACAAAGTCCTTCGTTCTGGAGCCCCAGGGAGTGGGGACAGAAATTACTCCCAGCATTTTCCTGAATTGGTCACTTTTCTTCCTGTTCCAAAAGATGGTGGTACTGGAAGATGGGATGGGTGTGTGGGAGGTGAGACTATCTGCTGGACAGGGCAGGCTTGCTGGAGCTGACAGTCTTTGTGTCTGTTTGTATGTACAGGCTGGGGATTGACTCTGGGAGCTGCCTGGTCTGTGACTCAGAGAATTCACCCAGTCAGCAGCTGAGCCAAAGGACAATGCAGCAGCATCATGGTTAAAGGGCTGGACTAGTAACCCAGGGGCCTGGATCAGTTACACGCACAGAAATCAGCGAGCACACAGAAAGTTTGTCCAATTTCAGTCCACATTTATTTCCAGATTTCAGTCGTTGAATTAATGAGACTTGAAAGATAATTCACGGACGGACAGCTTGCTCTCTGCTCCATCCAGTGGGTCCCACACAACTGCGATGCCTTGTTCATCACAACATATCGACTAACCCCCACCCCACCCAGACCATGTGATCTCCAGGGAGAAGCAAAAAACCAGAGATAAAAACCCAGGGCCAATATGGGAAAAAAAATCTGGGAAATTACTCTCCAACCCTTTATGGCGATCGAAACGAGTCCAGGAGATCACTCTGGCCCTGACCAGGCAATGCTTCCCAAGATAATTCCTTTTCCACTTCCACTTTGCTGACACCATCTGAACACACTTCCCAGAGTCTGGTCTCCAATGACCTACAGTCTAGCTCTGTACTTGCAGTCAAATCCCAAGGCAATTCCTTTCCCATTTCCAATTTACTAGCACTATCTGAACACACAGGGCGAATTGTCCCAGATTGGCACTAAATTGTTTCACCTGCGTTTCACGTCGTATTGTCCCAAACCCGCCGCATTACTTATGCATTCCCGGGATAAACACCGTTTCCATGGCGGGCGGGCTCTCATTCACCCACCACACCGTCACCTCGCCGCTTCATCACGCCGGGCGCCATATTTACAGTGCTTCCGGCCCAGGGCTGCAGCAAAGAAGACATGGCCCCGAAAGACAAGAAGACTGCAGCCCTCGAGCACCTTCTGAACACTGTGGAGGCTGCTGTGATGTCCTCTGGCAGCAGGAGGGGCAGCTACATTACCACTCCGGCTTGGTCGACAGCGGTAGCTGTTGTCAGTGCCAATGCTGCACAGAAGAGGTTGGCCATCCAATGGGGATAGAGGATGAATAATCTCATCCGTGCAGCCAGGGTATCACTCTAAACTCACACGCTCAAGCCCAGCACACATTTACTGGCATCTCACTCACTGTCAGCTTGAGAGACATCACCACTCACTCTCTCTCGCACACACCCTCACATCTCCATCTGGCCTCATCTCCTCTGGAGGCTGCCTCCTCAGCCCTCACCATCTTGAGGCCACTTGCACAGATCAACATATGCCCCCCACACACACACCCTGGGATACCCCTCTTCCTCAGTACAGCCCTCACCCTGCAGACCCTTCCCTTGCCTGAGGCCACTTCTCCCCCTTCCCCAAGCAAGCCCTAGCCCTGCAGCCATTGGAAAGCCACCCCTCTGCCTAACGGCTGGTCTGGTAGGTAGACACCTGCCCGTGAGCCCCCCTAACAGTGATGTGGTGCTGCCTGTGAAGCCTGGCGCTGAGACCCCGAGTGCTGCTCGAAGCAAGGTCAGCAAACAAACCTCGAAGTCCTGAGTGAAGTGCAGCTCACTAAGTGAATGCCTTATACGTGCTGTTGTGAAACACGTCAATGTGCTTTCTTGCTGACGTGGACAGACAATCCAGTGAGGGAGGGATTTGATTCTGGCGGATGGCCTAAAAATGATAGGCTGTTGTATTACAATGAGGCTCCCAGCATCTGATGGTGGGAAATGTGGCCCAGAGCACCCTGGGGGTCAAGATCGTGAAACTAAAGAACAAAGGACAGTCCAGCCTCCACCATGACTGTCTGAGCTCCTCCAGCAGATTGGTGATTGTCCAGTGATACAAACAAGTTGCTCGATCTGGTAACCCCCGTTCCCCCACATCCTGAAGAGATTCTGGTCGACCCCAGTGTGGATCATTCACTTGTGAGGGTGAACGACAGAGCAGCTCAGTGAGCCGAGTGTCGTGTTGTTCACCATTGCTTTGTATGGCAGCAAGATTGTCACCCCCATCCTTCAAGCACCAATGGCAAACAACGTGTCACCTTGACAGAGGGACCCAGGAGGGGTCCCACCCTGTTTGTCGACATCCTGGACCACTGTCATATTGTCTGTCTGCAAACACGCTGACCTACTCTGCAGCGAGTCTGAAAGTGGTCAATGTCCTATAATTCCATTCACCCTCGGAGCCTGCTGAAATGCCAAGTGAACACAAACACACCTACTGACCGAGAAGCCCATTCATCCTGAATGTGACCTCCCCCCGACCAACACCACCCACATCTGATCGCAGTCGCTGAAGAGCCTGATAGCTGGAGCACAAACCCCTGGGAAACACTCTCCCCAAGACCACCAGCTCTTGTTCAGATGCTGTAAAAAGGAGAGAGAGCTGTGGAAACATTCTTGGTAGAGCGACAGTCATCCAGAAGGTTCAACTGGAGAAACCTCAGCGCAGTTGATCCTACTGGAGAACTATCCCTCACTCTGTCCCAATGGGGAAAGAGCGTCATCTCAGCTGTCAGGATGGCCACTTGGAGATGGTCCCTCTGAGAATCAAACCAAAGCACATTGTGAGAAACATGGCAATTCAAGTTGTTAATATTGAGAATCCTCACTACCTCTGCTGTCTGAGACCCAAGCATCAGAGTAACCCATTTCCATCTGAAAATACTGGGAAATGCCCAGCTGCTCAGCTCTGTGGTGACATATCAAAGACAGGATCACTACTTGGGGAGGTTGTGCAGGGTCTCGAAGGTGAAATGTTGTGAGTTCCCTTCATTCCGGGCTTTAATTTGGAATGTCAGGTGAGCTCGATACTACGGATATTGAGATCAGATACAGTCTGGGAAAGGCTGCTGGAGGAAAATGGTTGGGCAGGGGGAGTGAATTTGGGAGGGGGAGTGGATTGGGGAGGGGAAGCGGATTGGGGAGGGGGAGCGGATTGGGGAGGGGAAGCGGATTGGGGAGGGAGGTGAGTGGATTGGGGGGAGTGGATTGGGTAGGGTGAGAGGATTGGGGAGGGGGAGTGAATTGGGGAGGGGGTGAGTGGATTGGGCAGGGGTAGTGGATTAGGGAGGAGGAGCGGTATGGGGAGGGGGAGTGGATGGGGGAGGGGGTGGGGGAGCGGATTGGGGAGGCGGAGTGGGAGTGGATTGGGGAGGAGGAGTTGATTGGGCAGAGGGAATGGATTGGGCACAGGGAGTGGATTGGGGAGGGGGAGTGGAATGGGGAGGGGGAGTTGATTGGGGAGGGTGAGTGGATTGGGCAGGGGGAGCGGATTGGGGAGGGGGAGCGGAATGGGGAGGGGGAGTGTTTTGGGGAGGGAGAGTGGATTGGGGAGGTGGATTTGATTGGGGAGGGGGAGTTGATTGGGGAGGGGGGAGTTGAATGGGGTGGGGGAGTGGAATGGGGAGGGGGTGTTGATTGATGTGTTGGCTGGAAGGGGCCTATAGAATAAGTTAGAAAGTGAGCAGTGTCCTCACCTTAAGCGCTAATTGGGGAATGTGTGAAGGTTCTGCTGCAGCATCTCCTCCACTTACTCTCCAGAGACACCTCAGCACCAAGGAGTATCTGCAGGACTGAAGATAACCCAAGGTGAGTGGCCAAGCTGAATGGCAGTGTTATATCCACTGGATGGTGAACCCTGCTCCTCCATTGAGGGCACCCACACAACCAGCTACTGCAGTCGATGCCCACAGAAGGTGGTTCTCTCTCTGTGCCAACTCACCTTTAAGTGAAACCAGCTGCAGTGGATTTGGTGACAGGGAATTTGCGAGATGTGCCAAACCCTACAGGAAGCTCAATCGGATCTCAAATGTGGGCAGAACCTGGTGCTAAACTTCCTTCTGATATCTTCATGACTCCAGTTGGCTGGATGCCAGCAAACTGCAGGGTGTGAAGCAGGGTGGTGAAGGAAGGATGGGTACTCTCCACCTTTACCGAAGGGAGCTTATCAAACCAGCACAAACTAGCCTGGAAATTGGGAAGAGGAACCCAGCAGTAGTTGATGCTTGTGGCCTTAGTAAGACCCCAAGCATGGACTCAAACTCCCAAGTGAAGGGACACCCGGAACCCACAGTTTCAGATTCTCGTGACCCTCATGTTAAATACGAAAAAGCTGAAATGACCGGAGGTCATGACTGATTCAGGCTCCTAACTGGGTTTCCGACAGCCTCCAGAAAGCTTTCTTGGGTTAAACCAACAATGAAGGTTGTGAATAATGAGACTCTGGGAACAGAGACGAGGGCAGCTGTATCAGCTCCGAGTTCATGAACTTAAGGGCTGATGAAGATAAACCCTTGAGACATCATCCCCTGCCACTCGGAGGAGGTGGCACTGAGGCACACTTACCCTCCCTGAGATAGAGTACCCTCGGAACCTAGATGCCCGTCAGGAACCAGAAGGAGTGGCTGAATGTGATTCCACAGTGTGGAGTAGGTAGATACAGATCTAGAAAAAGTGAACAGAGACCTGCGACTGCTCTCACCAAACTGGAAATCACCCCCAATAAAGGTGACCCTGAGTGGGCTCCAGTCCCCGAGGGTGGTGACCCCATTATGTGCTGGTGCCAACTGGAGACCAACGTCCCAGGGCTGGGCTGATGTCACCAGAGGCCTCAACGGGTGTTTCTGGTGAAGGATGACCAACACTAGCTGGTGCGCTTGGCGAAACCAGCCTGACACTGGCACCAGTTGGCACTGACACCTCAAATTCTGTGACGTCTCAGTACAAGTTGGTTGGCACTGGTGCGGAGTGGGGTGGCAGGGGCTGGTTGGTGAATGGCCTTAATCAGCTGATTCCACTCGACACCATCAAGACAACAACCGGAGTGTTTCCCCCAAGAGACTTTTCTCTCAGCCCCGATGGGGAGCCCCGATCCACATTGGTCAGAACTGACTATATGGACTGGGTCCCAGCCAGAGCCAGTGCAGTTAGTCCTGAGCAACATCAAACCGAGTCTGGAGCTGGAGCAGGGCTTGTGCTTGATGCTGATACAGGGACATGAGGGCTGGATGTGAAGCTTCAGAGGTGTAGAGTTTGCATTGAGAAATGGTGGGACTCAGAGGGATGGGGTGAGGAGAATTTCAGTTCCACCCCTCCCCTCTCTCTTTGTGGAATTACTGCTGACACTAAGTTGATTTTAGTCAGGATGTGCTCTCTCCCGTGTGTGATCCACTTGTCCTCTGTGCTCTTGTTACTTACAGGTTTAGTCTGTGGATAGTTTGATAAAACATTTCCTCTCACTCATCCTGACACCAATCATGTACCTCTAACAGGACAAGAAATAACAGTTAAGAATCATTGGATTATAACAAGGCAATGAGACATTTTCTAGCTCTCCTGGTAGAGTTAAACTATTTCACCAGTACAGATTCAGGGTGTCGGACTTCAGGCAATTTGTTTCTTTTCTGGTTACATGACTGGTAACAGATTCTGCTGCTGGCTGAATATTAAAGATTCTCGAGTTGATCAGTTAAAACACTGTCCAGAAGGATCATTCTCTCTGTTTGGATTCTCTCAAAACTTTCATAATTTTAAAGACCTTTGTGAGGTCACCCTTACATCTTCTGTTAGATTAAAGTGATGCAGCCTGTCAGCCTCAAGTGTCTCAACATTCATTATATGATACAACGATCAGAATTGCACACATTTGTCTAAGGGTGGTCTGACCAAGGCTCAATCATGGTTGAACATAACTGGCCTCCTTTTCAATCCTACCCCTTCAGAAATGAAGTCTACTGTTTGGTTTGCTTTGTTATGGCCTCACTAACATGTGGTGCAGCTTTTAGCGATTTATCCATTTGTTCTCTGAGATCCTGTTGTTCCTCGATCCTCCCCAGACTTGCACCTCAATAATCCGTGACCTCCCTAATAATCTTCCTCCAAAAAGGTACTGCCTAACACTTATCCAAGATGAACTTCATTTGCCAATTACTTGCTCATTCTGCAAAATTTTTCATGTCCTTTTGCAATTTGTAATTTAGCTCAAGTGTTTCTGGCCAATTTCCCATTGCCTTGGGACAAGAGCGAGTTCCAGACATTTGACAGTTTTAAGTAAGCTCTAAACTTTCTCAGAATAAAATTCAGCACCATTAATCCTGTTATCTGCTTGAAGGAGCCACTATCTTGCCCTCTCCACCCCCCAACCTCCCCACGCCTTGGCATTCCCCAGCAGACAGGACTGTCCACAGACAGTATGAACTATGGCTGAAAGAAATGTCCCTAATGACTCCAATAGCTATCTCTGTCAGAGTCTCTCCTCCTTGGAAAGGTTTTCCTCCCTCCCTCTCTCAGCTCCCTGGCTCCTCTCTGGCCCTATATCTATTCCCGCTCTCCAAATCGTCCAATCTCAATGTCTTCTCTCTCTCTCCCTCTCTGAAACTTCTGTTCTCTCCCACTCTGTTGGCATTGTCCCTTCTACACTTGTCATGAGTTTTCCAATGAGGAAAAGGTAGCTCAGAGAAATCAGATGAGACTGCCTGGTTTCAGTTTGCGGGATTGAACCTTGAGATCTAGACTGTTAATGCAGTGGACGTTGTCACACTCTATTTCACAGGGACTGGTACAAACTGAAGCAAACAAATTTACAGCAACATCTTTCCCAATGTCAGCTGCTTGATGATGTCTCCGTTCTCCACACTCCCATCATAAAGTATAGCTGGTTAGATCTTCCCTCCAACCACATTCATTCCCAGACAGATCAGCCAGTTGGACAGTCAGTGCAGTTACCTTGTCTTCACTCTTAACTACTCCCTTAATTACATTGCTTGTCAAAAAAGGAGTCATTATCTGTAAGAGGGTAAGAGTGGGAATGCTGTGAAATAGGATTAACTCAATCATGGATCTGTAGCTGGGATTTTCTGGGCCCCTAAATTCCCGCATGAAGTCAATGGTCCTTTGGCTGCTCTGTCAGATTGTGCATCCTGCTTGAGACAATTCCTGTTGGAGGCAGGGCTGGAAAATCCCAGCCTGTATCTCCCTGATCCGGGGAACTACAGGCCACTGATTCTTATGTCAGTGGTAGGGAAACTATTGGGGAAAATTCTGAAGGAGAGAATCTATCTCCACTTGGAGAGGCAAGGTTTGATCAGGGATGGTCAGCATGGTTTTGTCAGAGGGAGGTCATGCCTAACAAATTTGATTGAATTTTTTGAGGAGGTGACCAGGTGTGTAGATGAGGGTAGTGCAGTTGATGTAGTTTATATGGATTTCAGCAAAGCCTTTGACAAGGTCCCACATGGGAGACTTATAAAGAAAGCAAAGGCACATGGGATACAGGGTAATTTGATAAGGTGGATTCAAAATTGGCTTAGTTGTAGGAGACAGAGGGTGATGACAGAAGGCTGCTTTAGTGACTGGAAGCCAGTGTCCAGTGGCGTACCACAGGGATCTGTGCTCGGTCCTCTATTATTTGTCATTTATATAAATGACATAGATGACTATGTGGGGGGTAGAATTAGTAAGTTTGCGGATGACACAAAGATTGGCCGGGTGGTTAACAGTGAGGTTGAGTGTCTTGGGCTACAGGAAGATATAGACGGGATGGTCAAATGGGCAGATAAGTGGCAGATGGAATTTAACCTTAAAGGTGTGAGGTGATACACTTTGGAAGGAGCGATTTGACAAGGAAGTATTCAATGAATGGCATGACACTAGGAAGTTCTGAGGAACAAAGGGACCTTGGCGTGTGTGTCCATATATCTCAGAAGGCGGAGGGGCACATTAGTGGGGTGGTGAAAAAGGCATATGGGACACTTGCCTTTATCAATCGAGGCATAGATTACAAAAGTAGGGAGGTCATGTTGGAATTGTATAGAACCTTAGTGAGGCCACAGCTGGAGTACTGTGTGCAGTTCTGGTCACCACATTATAGGAAGGATGTGATTGCACTGGAGGGGGTGCAGAGGAGATTCACCAGGATGTTGCCTGGGATGAAACATTTAAGTTATGAAGAGAAGTTGGATAGACTTGAGTTGTTTTCGTTGGAGCAGAAAAAACTGAGGGGTGACCTGATTGAGGTGTACAAGATTATGAGGGACATGGACAGGGTAGATAGGGAGCAGCTGTTCCCCTTCATTGAAGGGTCACTCACAAGGGGACATAAGTTCAAGTTGAGGGGCAGGAGGTTTAGGGGGGATGTGAGGAAAAACCTTTTTACCCAGGGGGTGGTGACGGTCTGGAATACACTGCCTGGGAGGGTGGTGGAGGCGGGTTGCCTCACATCCTTTAAAAAGTACCTGGATGAGCACTTGGCACGTAATAACATTCAAGGCTATGGGCCAAATGCTGGTCAATGGGATTAGGTAGGTAGGTCAGGTGTTTCTCACATGTCGGTGCAGACTCGATGGGCTGAAGGGCCTCTTCTGCATTGTGATTCTGTGATTCTGATTCTGTGATTCATTGAACAATCCAGTTAATAGCAAGTCTTTCCTGCATGCACCTGAACAAGGTGGAAACGTACAGGTGGGGCTGAGCTGGTTCAGCTCCTCATGCTTTTTGGACCATTCAATATGAAAATGCGTACTCAAACAAAATCCTTCATGACTCAGTCTAAACCCATGCTTCTTAATGTCGAATCTCCCTGGAGTTCCTGCTGTTCACAGGGGAACAAGCCCAGCGCCTCTTGCCTTAACAGTGAACAGATTTATCTATGCAGGCTTTCATTAATTAACCCAGACTCCTCCAAGCAATAAGTCGCTTTGTCTTGGAATATTGTCTCAAAAGGCTTCCTGGCATTAACATCAGGTTCGCTGGCCTATAATACCTGAGTTTATCCCTCCAACCCCTTTTTTTAAACTGGGTGTAACATTGGCAATTCTCCAGATCTCTGGCATCACTTCCATCTAATAGAATGAAAGAGAATAATCTCGGAGAGTTTTTGCAACTCCCTGTTTGGTCAAGGTGAGACCCCTTCAACTGGATTGGCCCTTGTGTTCATGAACTCGGAGCTGAAACTGCTGCCCTCGTCTCTGTTCCCAGAGTCTCATTATTCACAACCTTCGCTGTTGGTTTAGCCCAGGAAAGCTTTCTGGAGCCCCTCCACCTTCAGAGGCCCAGTTAGGAGCCTGAATCAGTCACGACTTCCGGTCATTTCAGCATTTTCGTATTTAACACGAGGTCACCAAGCATCTGAAACTGTGGGTTCCGGGTGTCCCTTCACTTGGGAGTTTGAGTCCATGCTTGGGATCTTACTACAAGCATCAACTACTGCTGGGTTCCTCTTCCCACTGTCCAGGCTAGTTTGGGCTGGTTTGATAAGCTCCCTTCGGTAAAGGTGGAGAGTATCCATCCTTCCTTCACCACCCTGCTTCACACCTTGCAGTTTGCTGGCATCCAGCCAACTGGAGTCGTGAAGATAGCAGAGGGAAGTTTAGCAGCAGGTTCCGCCCACATGTGGGATCCGATTGAGCTTCCTGTAGGGTTTGGCACATCTCGCAAATTCCCTGTCACCAAATCCACTGCAGCTGGTTTCACTTAAAGATGAGTTGTCACAGAGACAGAAACACCTTCTGTGGGCATCGACTGAAGTAGCTGGCTGTGTGGGTGCCCTCAATGGAGGAGCAGGGTCCACCATCTAGTGGATCTTACACTGCCATTCAGCTTGGCACTCATCTTGGGGTATCTTCAGTCCTGCAGATACTCCTTGGTGCTGAGATGTCTCTGGAGAGTAAGTGCAGGAGCTGCTGCAGCAGAACCTTCACACATTCCCCAATTAGCGTTTAAGGTGAGGACACTGCTCACTTTCTAACTTAGTTTATAGGCCCCTTCCAGCCAACACATCAATCAACTCCCCCTCCCCATTCCACTCCCCCTCCCCATTCAACTCCCCCCTCCCCATTTCACTCCCCCTCCCCAATCCACTCTGCCTCCCCAATCAACTTCCCCTCCCCAATCCACTCCCCCTCCCCATTCCGATCCCCCTACCCAATCCACTCCCCCTCCCCAATCAACTCCCCCTCCCCAATCCAATACCACTCCCCAAACCACCCCTGTCCCCAATCCACTCTCCATCCCCAATCTGCACTCCCTGCCCAATCCACTCCCCCTGCCCAATCCAGTCCTCCTCCCCAATCCACTCCCCCTCCCCATTCCATTCCCCCTCCCCAATCCACTCCCCCTCCTCAATCACCCCCTCCCAATCCACTCCCCCTGCCCAATCCAATCGCCCCTCCCCATTTCACTCCCCCTCCCAAATTCACTCCCCCTGCCCAATCCATTTTCCTCCAGCAGCCTTTCCCAGACTGAATCTGAACTCAATATCTGACATTCCAAATTAAGGCCCGGAATGAAGGGAACTCACAACATTTCACCTTCAAGACCCTGCACCACCTCCCCAGGTAGTGATCCTGTCTTTGATATGTCACCACAGAGCTGAGCAGCTGGGCATTTCCCAGTATTTTCAGATGGAAATAGGTTACTCTGATGCTTGGGTCTCAGACAGCAGAGGTAGTGAGGATTCTCGATATTAACAACTTGAATCGCCATGTTTCTCACAATGTGCTTTGGTTTGATTCTCAGAGGGACCATCTCCGAGTGGCCATCCTGACAGCTGAGATGACGCTCTTTCCCCATTGGGACAGAGTGAGGGATAGTTCTCCAGTAGGATCAACTGCGCTGAGGTTTCTCCAGTTGAACCTTCTGGATGACTGTCGCTCTACCAAGAATGTTTCCACAGCTCTCTCTCCTTTTTACAGCATCTGAACAAGAGCTGGTAGTCTTGGGGAGAGTGTTTCCCAGGGGCTTGTGCTCCAGCCATCAGGCTCTTCAGCGACTGCGATCAGATGTGGGTGGTGTTGGGCGGGGGTGTGGTCAGGGTTCGGGTTAGGGCTACTGCTCATAAAAGGATCAGGAACGAGAGGGCACAGATCTTCACTTTTTCACACAGCGAGTGGTTCAGCTCTGGCGGGTTCAAACGAGGCATTCAAGAGGGCATTGGATGATTATTGAAGGAGGAACAATGTGCCGGGTTACAGGGAAAAGGCAGGTGAATGGCAATGAGACATGATGCTCAGTTGGAGAGCCGGTGCAGACACGATGGGCTGAATGGCCTCCTTCTACGCTGTAACAATTCCGTGATTCTGTAAACTTTTAAAGGCTTCATGAGATGCCAAAGTGCTCCCTCACAGTGATGGTAACCTGATCAAGAGGGGGATTTTCTGGTGTGTTGCCTGGGAGCTGCATGGGCTTGTGTGCTCCCTGTGTTAGCTCAAATCCCATCAGGGTACAGCTGGAATGTCAGCTGGGTGTTCGGATGAGCATTGGAATGGAGCTAATTTTCAGTCACCCAATTGTGCAAATGATCATAAAATTTAAGGGGAAAGAAATTGGGCTTTTTTGCCTTCTACACAAACCCTCAGAGTCCTCCGATCAAGTACCAATTTGGAAGAACTCTTTGATTTGACTCCACTGCGTGCAAAGCACTTTGCTGGTTGAAATAGAAAAGTTATTCCCAGTGCCAGGCTGGAATGATTTCTTGATAGAAATTGGCTGAAAATGAACTGAACGTCATACCTAATTGGTTCTCGTTTTGGAAACTTGCCTTCAGTTCAAGAGGATTGACTTGGAAGAAAATCCTCTTTGGGCTCGGCAGCCTGAGGTCAGTGTCCTCAGCAGAGGGACAGAATCTGTGGTATAACTGCTTCGAGATTATTGTTCTGCCTACCTTGGGTCCCCTGTAGACCAAACTGAACTCTTGGAGACGCCCGCATGACTGCAAGGAGCTGTTGGCTGGCACATCACCAACCGAAGCTCAAGGCAGTGCCCAGCTAACTCCAGGGGTTTGGCATCTCATCTTTTCTCACCTACAGCCCTGTCCAGACCATGGTCCAGAAACACGCAGCTCTGTGCCTGGGACGGCGAGCTGAAAAATGCAGCTGTACCAGCCAACAGGTCACTCAAGCATTTAGTTCCTGAGCAGAGAATTGCGTCATTCCCATCTTGGATAACCAGTGAGTATGGCCATCCCCTTCTGTCAGAATCACCCACCGAGGAGCCAGGTCCCTGCTGTGATTTGGTGCCTGGCTGCTTGATTTCAGTCGAGTGACCCTTCTCACCAGAAGAAATGTGAAGACACAAGCGAAGGTACATCTTCCCACGGCCCACGTGTGGGGTGAGCAGAGAACTGGAGCCTGAGGAGGAAGATAAAACCGCACCTGTTAAAAATAAGGGGAACTGTCTGACAGATACACTGCAAACCTCTGAAGCTTCAGACCATGTTCCACACACCTGCACACACACCCACACATACTCTCACACACACCCACACACACCCACACACACACACACCCAAACACCCACACACACACACCCAAACACACACCCACACACACACACACACATACCCACAAACACACACACAAACACACACACACACATCCACACACACACCCACACCCACACACATCCACACACACCCTCACCCACACACACCCTCACGCACACACACCCACACACACACCCACACACACACACACACACACACACACACACACACACACACACACCCACAAACACACACATCCACACACACCCACACACCCACACACACACACACACCCATACACAGACGGACCCACACACACGCAGCCACACGCAATGCCACACACCCACACCCCCACACATACACCCCCACACTCACACGCATACTCCCAAGCACACGCAGAGCACCACACGCACGCACACCCGCACACTCACACACACACATGCACACACATACACACACATACATTAGACATGACTCCAAAGCTGAGAGAACTCTTGAATCCTGTCTGAACAATGACTGACACTCGAGTATCTTGTTTGGTTGACAGATCGGTTCAGCTGATCTTCAGTACATTTGAGACTGTAATGAAGATGCCCCATGTCTCCATTACTGGGTTACTTGCAGAGATATTTACAAGTTGGACCTTGTGACACACTGCAACTCTCTGATACGTCCACACACTGACTGTGCTGTGAACACAAAGTTCTATCAGATGCAGGGCAGTGCTAATAGGTGGAAATTGGACTCACCAAATATTTATCTTTCAAATTACTTATAAGCGAGTCAGAAAATCTGAAAATGAGCCACACCAGCCAGGTTTTGTCTGTCTATGGTTCTATAGTGTGAATGAATGGGCTGATGGCCACTGCCCCCAAGGTCACCAATCTACTGTACTTGGGAACCACATGAAAGCGGACAGACGTATCACCCAGAAAGGGATGGCTGTAACATTCTGAGCCACTTATCCATCTCTTTCATTTATTCATTCATTCACGGGATGTGGGCTTCGCTGGCTGGGCCAGCATTTATTGCCCATCCCTAGTTGCCCTTGAGGTGGTGGTGGTGAGCTGCCTTCTTGAACCGCTGTAGGTACACCCACAGTGCTGTTAGGGAGGGAGTTCCAGAATTTTGACCCAGCGACAGGAAGGAACAGCAATATATTTCCAAATCAGGATAGTGAGTGACTTGGAGGAGAACTTCCAGGTGGTGGTATTCCCATCTATCTGCTACCCTTGTCCTTCTAGGTGGTAGTGATGGTGAGTTTGGAAGGTGCAGTCTAAAGAGCCTTGATGAGTTCCTGCAGTGCATCTTGTAGATGGTACACACTGCTGCTACTGTGCGTTGGTGGTGGAGGGATTGAATGTTTGTGGATGTGGTGCCAATCAAGCGGGCTGTTTTGTCCTGGATGGTGTCAAGCTTCTTGAGTGTTGTGGGAGCTGCATTTGTCCAGGCAAGTGGGGTGTATTCCATCACACTCCTGACTTGTGCCTTGCAGATGGTGGATAGGCTTTGGGGAGTAACTCTGGACAATTCCTAGCCTTTGACCTTCTCTTGTAGCCATAGTATTTATATGGCTAGTCCAGCTCAGTTTCTGGTCAGGGAATTAGGGAGTTGTTACAGGTTCTTGATAAGGGACCTGACAGCCAGACAAGGCAATATTAAAACCTACCAGCACAGAGAAATAGAATGATGCAAAAAGGTGGCGAGTGAGAGAAGAGAACTCGGCTTCTAACCTCAGTCTCGAAAAGCTCCAACTGTGACATGCGCACTCTCTGGTGAAGAGACAAGGCTGGTGACACCAAGTGTTGTTGGTTGAAGAAGGACAATTAATAATTGTCACGGCTTGTTCGTACCATATACTTCATCAGAGTGTGCATGTCTGCGTGCGATTTTGTGGGCCTGATTATTTCGTAGAATAGCTCAGAAGAACATCGACCTTCCAACATTATCTGAGGCTCAATTCACTCGATTGACAGTTGTGATTTGAACAGATTTTATTTCAATATTATTGGCAATTTGTGAGCAAATCTGAAAGAAGCTTGCTTTAGCAGGCAGGCAGGAGAAGACAATGTGTTATCTCATTGGGCCAAAAGTTTGTTAGCTTTTATGTGAATTATTTCATCTCCTTGTGAGGATAAGCAGCTGAACTTTCCACTGCAGCTTTTATTTCCACTGAGTGCTTTTTGATTTTATTCGGCTGTTTTAAATCAGGAACTCCAGATTTCTGTGTTTGTTTAGAGGACTTGACATTTTTGAATGGCCTCTTTTGACAGTTCAATTGTGTTAACACAAACATGTCCTCCAGCTGAATGCATTATACTGCAAACACAATGCAGCCACTCTGGCTTCTCTTGAGTCATTCTGTTCCACCCATTAGTCTTTCCGTCAGATGGATTTGCTCAAAAGATTCATGGCTCCCTTGTTGAGTGACAAATCTCAATAATTTCCCCCAGTAAGTCATTAAGATTGGCAAATGGAATAGTTGGCGGTCAAGGTTTTGTTAACATTGCCCAGTTTTGATGGTCTGAATAGATCACAAAATATCATTTCCAAATGTCTTGTATTTTTATGCTGTACGATTTGGGTTAATGTGAAACATATGACTCTGTTGATGCTATTTTAACAGAGTACCGTTCCTTTTCATTTTCTTGTTTACCCGATGTCATCTTCGTGCCAGGCTATTGCTTCTTTCCTTTTATTGCTCTGCTGTCTTCTAAGGATCACCTAAAATGGAACACAAAGGTGGCAGGCTGTGCCTGTCCGCTGGGCCCTGACCCGTAAGCAGAAAGAGATATTGGCGGGACAGAACCTGCCTCCTCCTGCCCGACACACAAAGACTCTTCCTGTCCCTCCATCAGCCTGACTGATGAGTGGAATACTCCACCCAGCGAGAGCAGAGGTCACAGGCTCGTCACAACTCCCTCCATGAAGTCCTCGGTCTGGAGCCTCTGACATGAGCAACTTCCCTTGTCCACTCCATCAGACTTCAGCTGCACCACAATTGCTGGCTCATTAAACCAGAATAAATCCAAACCCTAAGCAGTGGCTCGGTGTGTCAGGAGGTTCCTAGTTCAAGCCCCACTCTAGGATTTGCATGCCAAATGTGGGCTGATGCTCCAGTGCAGTATGGAGGGAGTGCTGCACAGTTGGAGGTGCTATCCTTTGGTTGAGATATTAAGCAGAGGTGCTGTCTGTCCTCTCAGGTGGGAGTAGTAAATGACATGTCACTATTTCACAGAGGTGCGGGGAGTTCTCCTCAGTGTGCTGGTCAATCTTTATTCATTGACCATTCACTAATACAGGTTAGCTGTTCATTTCATATTGCTGTTTTTAGAGCTGCTGTGTGCAAATTGGCTGCCATCTATCTTACAACTCAACAGTGACAGCAATTCTAAAAGTACTGATTAGTGGAGAAGTGCTTTGAGATACCTGTGTTGTGAAAGGTTCTGGATGAAGAGAAGACCTTAATGTGACTTGCTACACAAAGACACATTGAAAGATTAAGAAAGTACAGAGCAGCTCTCACTCCGAATCACTTCACAAAACTGAAGCAAACAATAGCAATAGAACTTTCCATGGAGTAGCAGTATTGTCACTGGGCTAGTAATCCAGACATCCAGAGTTTGAATCCCACCATGACAGATGGTGGAATTTAAATTCAATAAAAATCTGAAATGAAAAATCTAACGATGACCTGATTTGGAGCCTGTAGACGTTCTGTGCTTGGATTTCCAAAGACATTTGATAAGGTGCCACATCAAAGATTATTATGGAAAATAAAAGTGCATGGTGTAGAGGGTAGCATATCAGCATGAATAGAAGAGTGGCTGGCTGGCAGAAAGCAGAGTGTATGTAAAAATGGGTCTTTTTCTGATTGGCAGGATGTGACGAGCGGAGTCGCCCAGGGGTCTGTGCTGGGGCCTTAACTTTTTGCGATTTACATCAATGACTTAGATGAGGGGAGTGAAGACATGGTAGCTAAATTTGCAGATGACACAAAGGCAGGTAGGAAAGCATGATGTGAAGAGGACATGAGGAGATTGCAGATGGATATAGATAGGTTGAGTGAGTGGGCAAAGATCTGGAAAATGGAGTTTAATGTGAGAAAATGTGAAGTTGTTCACTTTGGCAGGAAGAACAAAAAAGCAGAGTATCACTTAAATGGAGAACGGCTGCATAATCCTGAGGTGCAGAGGGATCTAGGTGTTCTAATACCTGAGTCACAAAAAGTTAGTATGCAAGTACAGCAAGTAATAAAGAAGGCTAATGGAATGATATCTTTTATTGCGAGAGAGATTGAACATAAAAATAAGGATGTTATGCTTCAGTTATAAGGACATTGGTGAGGCTGTACCTCGAATTCTGTGTGCAGTTTTGGTCTCCTTATTTAAGGAAGGATGTAAATGCATTGGAGGCAGTTCAGAGGAGGTTTACTAGATTGATACCTGGAATGAGTGGGTTGTCTTATGAGGAAAGGTTGGACAGACTGGGCTTGTTTCCACTGGAGTTTAGAAGAATAAGGGGTGATTTGATTGAAGTATACAAGATCCTGAACGGCCTTGACAAGGCAGATGTTGAAAGGATGTTTCCTCTTGTGGGTGAGTCCAGAACTAGGGGGCACTGTTTTAAAATTAGGGGTCACCCTTTTAGGACAGAAATGAGGAGAAATATTTTCTTTGAGGGTTGTGCGACTTTAGAACTTCCTGCCTCAGAAGTTGGTGGAGGCGGGGTCAGTGAATATTTTTAAGGCAGAGGGAAATAGATTCTTGTTTGGCAAAAGTTATCAGGGTTAGATGGGAATGTGGAAATTGAAACACAAGAAGATCAGCCATGATCTTATTGAATGGCAGAGCAGGTTCGAGGGGCCAAATGGTCTACTCCTGTTCTTATTTCTTATGTTCTTATAACCATGAAACCATTGTTGATTGTTGTAAAAACCCATCTGGTTCATGAATGCCCTTTAGGGAAGGAAATCTGCTGTTCTTACCCGGTCTGGCCTACGTGTGACTCCAGACCCACAGCAATGTGGTTGATTATTAAATGCCCTCTGACATGGTTTAGCCCACCATATGGACTGCAAAAGCTCAAGAAGGCAACTCGCTGCCATCTTATCAAGGGCAATTAAGGATGGGCAATAAATGCTGGCCTAGCCAGTGAAGCCCAAATCCCATGAATGAATATAAAAGAAAACTCAATAAGGCTCCTTAGACAGCACCTTCCAAACTCTCGACCACTGCCATCTAGAAGGACAAGGGCAGCAGACACATGGGAACACCACCACCTGGAAGTTCTCCTCCAAGTCACTCACCATCCTGATTTGGAAATATTTCACCGTTCCTTCACTGTCATTGGGTCAAGATCCTGGAACCCCCTCCCTAACAGCACTGTGGGTGTACCTACACCACAAGGACTGCAGTGGTTCAAGAAGGCAGCTCACCACCACCTTCTCAAGGGCAACTAGGGATGGGCAATAAATGCTGGCCCAGCCAGTGACACCCAGATCACAACATCTGTTTGATTAAAAACTAGCAACAGTCCTAAAAAGCTTTTCAACACACTCCTAAGCCCCAGTTATTCCCTTTTAGTTTTTGATTTAACAGTAGCTTGCAGCAGCCTCCCACTAGTCGAGGCATTTGCTAACTCTATTGCTCACCTGTCTCCCTCAGTCAAGGAATGACTGGATCTTTATAATGTTGTTGAAAAACTTTGTTTGAGATTCCTTGCTCACTGATGTGTATCTCAGTCTGCACTGATTGCACAGTAAGAAAGATTTGTGCCATTTCACCTCTGGAATTAATAGTGGTGAGGCTCCTAAAACTCTCCTGTGAACCACCCAGCTCAACACATGTAGACAGAGCTAGGGTTGCAACATTAGAAGCAACTCCAAAATTGAATGGGATTCCACACATCCTCGTCTTCTGCTGGATTATCCACTCCCCTCTCTCTCTGCTCTATAAATGCACACACAAGTGCGCACACACACAGACACACATGCACAGACATACACAGGCACACACACACACACACACACACAAACAGATGCACACCCACACACACACAAACACAACAACACACACACATACACACCGATAGACACACACACATACATGCACACACCAATAGACATACACACACACACACAGATGGACACACGCACACACACACACACACACACAGGCACACACTATTCCTATTTCACAGGATTTGTTTACAATCATTACATTGGATAGGAACAGTTCTATATGAGCAAATTTCTCTCCTTTTGTCTTTGATACTTGCTGTCCAAAACTGCACATTGTAAGAGATTCCTGTTCCTTATCCCAACAAATTTCCACTGCATTCTCCGGTGTGCAATGCTCAAAAATTCACCCAAACTTCTCCTTGCTAAAAGAAAATCATGTCTGTAAAGTTTGGAGAAATACTTTTGATCAGCAAGTTGTTGTGATCTGAGATGTGCTGTGTCTGAAATGGATTCCACAGTAACTTTTAAAAGGGAATTGCATAAATACTCAAAAAGCATTTGCTCTGTCGGGTTGCAGAGGAGAGGTGATGCCAAGTGGATGAGTTTCAAGGAGCCATCACAGGCACAATGGGCTGAATGGGTCTCACTCTGCTCGATGTTTCAAAGGAATAGCAGTATGTGTTTGTTTTTTGCCTTGGTATTTCTTGAGCATGCATCAACAGGTTACTGCAGGCTAGCTCGTGCCTGCCTGTGCTCTGAAGGAGGTGAGATATTCTGAAACTTCAGCCCTGTTACCAGTATGGACTGAAATGTTTTAAAAATAGCACTGGCTCCCTTTCTTGTCTTGTGTTCCATCCTCTTGCACAAGTTCTTCTTGCTCAATCCTTGGCACCATCAAGTGTTTGGGGAAGTCAAATGTGCAACACATTGTCAGTACTCTGTGAATGAGCTACTTCCTTCACACAGGATGACGAGAAGTGATTCGCTCACAGCGACCCAAAACCCAGGGTCCCTTGCAGACTCCCCAGTTCCATTCACATTGAGAGACTTTTCTTTTGTCTCTGAGACTGAGACTTGAGGTCAAGAGGCCCAATTGCTTGGTGGGACTATTTTGAAGAGGAGCTGGGGAGTCCTCCCCGTCCAATGTCCTGGACCAGTACTTAACTCTCAAACATCATGGAAACAGATAAGCAATGCTGTGTGTCAGATCTCCCTGTGCACAGATTTGCTGCCACATTTCCCACTTTGCAAGACTGGCAACACCTCAAAGGTACTTAATTGGCTGTGAAGCGCTTTGGAGGTTGGGAAAGGCACAATTGGCTGTGAAGCGCTTTGGGGTGACTGGAGGTTGGGAAAGGCACTATATAAATGCAAAAGCAATTTACAAAGGTGACAGCAGACTTGCAAGGGAATATCTATCAGGAAGATATGAACAGGCTGGATCTCTTTACTCTTGTTCAGAGAAGGTGGAGTGGTGAGCTAGCAGAGGATTTGAAAATAATGGAAGGTTTTGCTGGAGTAAATACAGAATGTTTGCACTTTGTGGGGAAAAGCATGACTTGAGGCCATCAAAAGAGATAACCACAAAGAAATCCAATTGAGAGTTTACCCAGGGAGTGGTGAGAAAGTGGAGCTCACTACCACAGCAAGTGGTTGAGGTGAATAGTGTAGATGGATTTAAGGGGAAGCTGGACAAGCAAATGAAGGAACATTCACGCCACATAAGTGCCAGGCAATGACCGTCTCCAACAAGAGAGAATCCAACCCTGGCCCCTTGACGTTCAATAGCATTACCATCACTGAATCCCCCACTATCAACATCCTGGGGGGGTCACCATTGACCAGAAACTGAACTGGACTAGCCATATAAATACACCAGCGAGTAGCTCACCTCCTGACACCCCAAAGCCATTGCCAGGAAGATATAATAACGTTATTGGAATGTATTGTAAAATAGTGGTATCCGTGCCTGTGTATGTGTGTGTGTGTGTGTGTGTGTGTGTGTGTGTGTCTGTATCTGTGTGAGACTTACTTGGATTAAAGGCAGCTGGTCTGAAGACTTTGATGTATACATGGGGGAAGTTTAGAATTTTAAGGTGTAAAAGGACATTTGCATTTTGAAATAAACCAGATTTAATTGTTTTCAAAGAAGGGGGAAATGCATCACCTAACCAGATGAAGCTTAGAAACAGTGTGTTTATTTTCCCCAAAGATTACTGGTAAAACTTAGTGCTATGAGAGATTTTTATTCTTAGAAAGATAAAGTCCAGAGACATAGTGAAACAATGGAATATTGCATTCAAAGGGGAAAATATGTATAAAGGAGTGGGGGCTGTGTGTTAGGATTGGCATTTTAAGATCTGATAAGTGTAAAAAGCCTTCAGCATCTATGCTTCAAGCTGCTGTTTTCAAAGGACTGAAGTTAAGAAAACTCACTTAGAATTGGACTGGTTCAGGGTATTGTGTGTCACCCTGCCTGGGTCTTTTAAAATCTGTGTGTCTCACTGTTGCCTTAATGAAAGTGTAACTAGGAGTCAGACTAAGTTGGGATTTAGAAGTTATCATAGTAGTAATTTGTAGACATATGTATGTGCTTAAAAATCATATTTCTTGTTAATAAATGTTTAATCTAATTTTGTAAAAACCTATAAGACTTAGTGGTCTTATTACTACTGAATGCAAGGCACGTATCTCGGAGTTTATACAAATTGCAAAACAAGTTGTGACAGTTGTTTCAAGTTGCCCTTTGGGATTTGAACAACTCAGCATTTACCATCTGCTATGCCATAACAACCACATACAAGGCATAAGTCAGGAGTGTGATGGAATACTCTCCATTTGCCTGGATGCGTACAGTTCCAACAACACTCAAGAAACTTGGCACCATCCAGGACAAAGCAGCCACTTGATTGGCACCACATCCACAAACATTCACTCTCTCCTTCACCAATGCACAGTAGCAGCAGTGTGTACCATCTACAAAATGCACTGTAGGGATTCACCAAGGCTTCTTAGATAGCACCTTCCAAACCCACAACCATGACCACCTAGGAAGACAAAGGCAGCAGATCCATGGGAACACCACCACCTAGAAGTCTCCCTCCAAGTCACTCACCATCCTGACTTGGAATTATATTGCTGTTCCTTCACTGTCACTGGGTCAAAATCCTGGAACTCCCTCCCTAACAGCACTGCGGGTGTACCTACACCACATGGGCTGCAGTGGTTCAAGAAGTCAGCTCACCACCCCCTTCCCAAGGGCAATTAGGGATGGGCAGTGAAAATGCTGTTCCAACCAGCGACGCCTACGTCCCATGAAAGAATAAGAAAGAAATGAGGGAGCAGGGAATAGAGCATGATTCTGATGGATCAGGAAGGATGGGAGAAAGCTCGAGTAGGCTATAAACACTGGCATGAACCGGGTGGGCCGAATGACCCTTTTGTGTACTGCACATCAGATGTAACTCTTTGTGAAAGAAGTTCTTACTTTGATCCACAAATATTAAAAGAGAAAATTTTGTGGGGCTCTCTCCACACTGAAATCCCTGACATGACACATTTCAATGTTAACAGTGTACCTTCCTGTATCACAGGTCAGGGATAGGAGGTGAGCTGGACCATTCTGTGGACAAATGAGATGGTTAATGCTCTTCAGCTAAATTATCAACCATTCTCCCCCATTATTGCTGTTATGGCACAGCAGTTGGTAGAGGCTGAGTTGTTTAAATCGCAGAAGGAAACTTGAACAACTGTCATAATTTATATTTTCAATTGGAATGTTTGAGATGCAGCTCTGAATTCAGGAATAAGACCATCAAGCCTCAAGAGGGTTTTTATATAAAATTAAATCAAACATTAATTAATTTAACAACAAGTTAAACACATACACATGTTGACAAATTACTGCCATAATAACTTGTAAACAAATCCCCTAATTAATCACTCCCAGGTAAATCTCCACCAAGGCAACAACAACTCATAGACTGTAAACAGATACTGGGCAAAGCACATTTGACTGTACAAATTCAAAATGAGGTTCCTTGCAATTTGGTTCCTTTGCAGACACAGTTTTAGGCTTACAGCCTGGTGAGATCTTAAATGCCCCTGACTTATACACACAAACTCCTTTCTGTTTATACCTGGCCTCCCTTTTGAATGTAAGTTTTCCATTGTATCACTAGGTTTTTAAATTTTACCTCTCCCAACAATAATATCCTTTCATACCACCAGTTTTATGAGTAATACAAACACATAACTTGGCGTCTCCCAGCCAGGTGCAAGATTTTACCCATTGTTTTGAATGGTTTATTCAACAAATGCAAATTGCACTTTACCTTTTAACTTCCTTACATTTATCTAATTAACACCTCAAAACTATTATACATTAAAGCACCCAGACTAGCTTCCTTTAATCCAATTAAGCCACACACATACATACATAGTCACGCACCCTATTACAATTCCAATTTTAAAATAATTTCCAATAGCATTTTGCACATTAATATCTCTTCATGATACTGGACTGTAGACATTTATATGGACCCCACTGACTCTCACTAATTTCTTGCATCTCACACAGTAATTTAAACCCTCTCAGTAGCTGCACAATTGATAATAACCTGGGTAACTGTTAGGAACAATATTTAGCTTTAAGTTTAATTTATATTTGTGTATTTGGGTGTTAAGAAAGGTGAAACCTGGTTTTCATTTCATTTAGAGATTTTTGTGAGCTGGGTGCCAGGATGTCTGGGGTCCTGTTTGTACACATGCATTTTTCATGAGGTTTTACAACTCTTGAAGTGAAGAGATGGGTTACCAAGGGATTAGTAGCTCAGTGAAGTGAAAAAAAAGCATAAAATAGCAGAAAGCTGTGCTGTTGCCTAGCGACAGGGGTCCAGAGACACACAGAGAGACAGAGAAACACAGAAGGGCAGTCAGTTAGTATGTGTATACCAGAGAGTACAGGCAAAATATCTAATCTCTCTAATAAGAAATTCTGCAAGCCTTCTGGGGAACTGAGTTTAGGGGACTTATGTTTGCTTTGAAGTTGAAGTAATAGTGAGTTAAAGATTGTGGTTTCTGTGTGTATCAGCGAGAGGTATCAACTGAAGAAAAGCATCAAGTGAATGCTCAGAAGTCCGCTGGAAGAAAACTTTGAAACTTAGCTAACCCAAGCAAGAAAACTTGGTGTTGAGACGATGGTAAATCTTCACTGGGGTTTTTCACTGGAATATTTAGATATTTCCTTGCATTGCCATAGCCTTCAGGGCTATGGGCCAAGTGCTGGAAAATGGAATTAACGTAGTCAGATCTTTGTTTACCGCTGCAGACACGATGGGCCGAAGGGTCTCCTTCTGTGATGTAAATGTCTATGAGTCTATGAGCTTTGTGCCTATAATGGTGGCTGGGATAAAAGGAATAGTGTGATTTTGAATTATTTTCTGGTATCTGCATTGAAATCTTTCCAATCTTTTTGTCTCGTGTAATATAATTCATTTTTTCTTGTTTAATAAATGTTTTATTCTTTGTGTTAACAGTACACTGGCAGACTCTTGTAACTGCTTTCAATAACTGACTTCCATGGTTTCGAAAAAAAAATCAAGTTAGGATCTACCAATATAACATAAAAGCAAAACCCCGTGGATGCCGGAAATCTGAAATAAAAACAGAAAATGCTAGAAAAACTCAGCAGGTCTGGCAGCATCTGTGGAGAGAGAGAAACAGAATGAACATTTCGAGTCTGTGTGACTCTTATTCAGAGCATTTTCCAGCATTTCCAGCATTGTTTTGATTTAGGACCTACCAAGTTTGGGATCTGACTTGTCCAGTATTAACACCAGCTGGGATCATAACAGTAATAGCAACCCATTTCCATCTTCGAAGATGTTCTTCCTCTGTTCACCTGGTGAAGGATGTCCTCAACATACAGGCTGATGACTTTAAGTCCAGGAAATAGAAGTCAAGCCACCATCTCCCCAAGAAACAAGCATTCCTGCCAAGACCACTGTAGGATATTCCACAGGGAATCTTTCAATTTCCCACATCAGTGGCAGATCAGTGGAAGCCCCACAGAAATAGTGCATTCCCCACCATGAGTCCAGAGAGCCTACCAGTATTCCATTGAAGTTAGTGTGAGAGACTGGGAGCCCATCCTGGGAGAGCGAACAAATCTCCTCTGACTGCCATTCCCTTTCTTCCCCACTTTGTTCAACTTGTATTTCCAGCATCCGCAGTTTTTTTGCCTTTATCTTTGTATTTACATCATGCCTTCCGGAGTGGTTGCCAGACAGCACAAGCCACCAAAGGAGGTATTCGAAAAGGTGACCTGTCAGAGAGGTTACTTTGAAGAGCCGTCTTACAGGAGGAGAGAGAACTCGAGAGGTGGAGAGATTTAGGGAGGGAATTCCAGAGTTTAGGGCCCAGGCAGCTGAAGGCATGGCCGCCAATGACAGAACGGTTCAGGTTGGGAATTCACAAGAAGCCAGCATTAGAGGAGCACAGAGATTCTCTGTAATAGGCAGGGGCGAAGTCCTGAGGGATCATCTTGCTAAATCTGTGCCTCTTCACTTGCCTTTTAAAGCTTTGATAGTTTCATGTTCTTTGTCTCTTTCAACACGAAATACCACTGTTCCCACAAGTTCACACGGCCTATTTCTGTTTTTATTACAGCGCTTCTTCATAAATAGTCATGGAAAACTGTTTCATATCCAAAGAACTTTGTCATTTTTAACTTGCCTTGATCCTGGTGAATCAAAAGAAATTAAGCTTGCAAACATTGCCAGTGAGTGACATACACCAGGGATTCAGGCGATGAGTGAGCCTGTCTCATTGGAGAGACAGGACAGCTGACCGTGCAGCACTCCCTCAGCACTGCACTGCTCAGTACATGCCTGGACAGTACATGCTCAAGTCTCTGGAGTAGGGACTTGAATCCACAAACTTCTGACTGAGAGCCAAGAGTGCTACCCACTGAGCCACAACTGACATCTTGGCGCAAAATTCTACACACGGTGCAACTTTTTATAAACATCTCCCTCAGCTGGGCACCATGAAGACCCTTGAGGGATGAATCCTCGGACCCTGTGATTTCTGGTTCCCTTGGTTTAAGAACGTTGATCTCGGTGGAATGCAGTTGTAAACAATCGACGTTGAAAGTTTTGCCACATGAATGCAATTGTGGGGGGGATTTAATTTATTGCTTTCAGAAAACTGAGCTTCTGGCAAAATAAGTCAAGAGGAAAGTATGTGTTTGTGTTGTTAATAATTAGATTCAGAAAAGTTATTTGAATTGCCCTTGAAACTGTCAGTCATTAATCACAAGTTAGATACGGATGAAGAGAAACAAGCGGCTCATTCCCTCTCCACCAATCTGTGCTCAATTAGTTTTGCCTGATTTTCGTTGATTGATTTTGGAATATCTTCTGCAATCAGTGGCTGCGCTGGAGCTCACAGGAACCTGTAAACTTTGAACTTCTATTCACTGGAAGTTGCCAAGTCTGCTTGGCAGGGCTCCTGGATATTTCACTACCCGGCTTTGAGAAAGCTTAGAGGGTTAAATCGTGGGACCAGGTTGCACTAACTTGGTTCTTATTCCCTTGAGTTCAGACAGCCAAGGGCGACTTAAGCAAGGTGTTTAAACTGTGCCGAGGGGAGAAACAGAGAAGCTGTTTCCTCTGATGGGGGGGTGGGGGGGGAATCCAGAACAAAGCGACTTCATCTTGAATGAAGAGCTAGGTCATAGGGAAGAGAAATCAGGGAGCGCTTTTTCTCAGAAAGGGGATCAGAGATCTGTAATTCCTCTGTTGCAGATTCACCCAGCTATTCCCAATCACTGGGGAGCAGAGTCTCCGAACTAGAGCCAAGCTGTAACACTCTCGGCCAGTAACATTTTTTTGGCTCAAAAAGAAATCCAGAAGTTATTGACTGAAAGAGTGAAGTGTGATGTGATCTGTGCTTTCAAAGCTTTGTGTCTTTTGAGACAGACATGAAGTGAAAACAGAAACTGGGAAGGAAAACCAAAAATGGAAGCTGAGAAAGGAAAGTGACTCTCCCAGTTCCTCAGGAAACCAAAGCTGAACCCAAAACTTGTGGGCAAATTGAAACTACTTGAAAGCATGTTAAAAGACACAGATCAACCCAAGCTCAGTAGTAGAAATTGGTGAGTCCACTGATGCAATGCAGGCACACTGAAAAAGACAGAGGCCAGATCCAGGAGCTGAGAATAGGTTGCTGCAGCTGTTCCTATTTCTTGAAGAGAGCACTGGTGGATCTACACCTTCCAGACCAAGTTCAGGAAGTTCTATAGATGTGTGCTAGTTGTGGTGAAGCCGATGCCCCTGGAACTCGGGCTGGTTGTGCGCTGCTGTCCGCTGGGGATAAGATTGACTCGG
Source organism: Carcharodon carcharias (assembly GCF_017639515.1). Taxonomy (NCBI): domain Eukaryota; kingdom Metazoa; phylum Chordata; class Chondrichthyes; order Lamniformes; family Lamnidae; genus Carcharodon; species Carcharodon carcharias. The sequence goes on along the minus strand of NC_054483.1, from coordinate 27,063,465 downwards.
AGAAGGAGAGGAACTGAAGTTCTATGTGAGGAAGATAGAGTTTTGATGGACTTGGTGACTGAATTGGATCCCTTCTCTATGTGGGGACTGCTGAGCCAATTCATAAGACGTGTATCACTTCTGTCTGCCACTTAATATGTAGTTCATAGTTTATAATCGACTGCAATTTGCCTGTTAGGTGATTTTGCCAAGAGAGTCTAGACAGTTCTCTAAGATAGTATTTAGTGTTTGCTTTGTTTGACTCTTGTATGTTAAAAATTCTTCTGTCTTAAGCTGTGGAATCTTGTGTGGCTTCATTCTTTTCGTATATAACTGGAATTTTATATTTAAAGTTACTAATCTCTACCGAGTTCCTAACAGAAGCCACAAATTTCCATGCTTTAAACAAAAGAGTTTTTACAAGAGCAGAGTCAAACAAAGCCAAAACTAAATCCTTTCTTAGATACCCACCTACACTCTCTTTGCAAAATCAACTAAGAAAAACATCAATTAACAGGCAAATTACAGTTGATTGCAACTATAAATTACAGATTAAATCACAGATGCAACGAAGACAGATCATATGTCTCCACTCAGCAGTCCACTCAGCATATATGTTAACAATTTCAGTCACAAGGTTCTTCAAAACTCTGCTTTCCTCATGAAGAATTTCCACTCCTCCTCTTCTCGGGTGTAGCCTGATCCCAAGCCGACAGCAGCACATAACCAACCGAGTTCTACAGGCACGGTCTTCACCAAAAATGGCTCATGTTTGCAGAACCTCCTCAACTGTGCTTACGATGGTCTGGATGGTGTAGATCCACCAATGCCATCTTCAAGTAACAGAAAAAGCAGCAACTGTATCTTTGTTCATTGTCAGCTTCTAGACCTCCCCTCTGTCTTCACAGAATCACAAAATCACAGTGCAGAAGAGGCCCTTCGGCCCATCAAGTCTGCACCGACACGTGAGAAACATCTGACCTACCTACCTACCTAATCCTATTTACCAGCACTTGGCCCATAGCCTTGAATGTTATGACGTGCCAAGTGCTTGTCCAGGTACTTTTTAAAGGATGTGAGGCAACCCGCCTCCACCACCCTCCCGGGCAGCGCATTCCAGACCATCACCACCCTCTGGGAAAAATAGTTTTTCCTCACATCCCCCCTAAACCTCCTGCCCCTCACCTTGAACTTTTGGTTTCTTCAGCCTGAATGCACTGCACCACTCGGCTTGTCATCATCATCATCCACTGAGTTCTGATGGCTCTGTGTCCAACCAGGTTTTGTCTCCCCTGAAGTTGTGGTTTCCGATCTCAGTTTCAGTCTTAGTTTCCTAAGAAACAGGAAAGGACAGTTTCCTTTCTCACTTTTGCTTTTCAGTTCCGCTTTTCAATTCAGCTCTGTCTCAAAAAAAAAAATGAGCTTTGAAAGCACGAGTCCCAATAGCAGACCTTTCAGGAGTGAAATGAGGAAACACCTGTACACACACAGGCTGGTAGAAGTTTGGAATGGTCTTCATAAATGGCAATTGATGCTGAGTCATCTGTTCATGTCCAATCTGGAACTGAGAGACTTTTTTTGTCATCCAAAGTGATATGGAACAAAGGTGGGTATGCAGATTTCCGTCACAAATCAGCCATGATCCTATTGAATGGTGGGATGGGCTTAAGGGGCTGAATGGCCTCCTTATGTTCCAACCTTCTGACAAATATCTGTGAACTGCCTGACAGCACCAGAATTCTGAGTGAAAACAGTCTCACAGCTTCAATATTAATCTATCCACCAAAATGATGATGTTTGATAATGCTACCGTGAAGTTCCAAGGTCGGATAGAAATGCAAATCGTTCTTGCTGTTGTTTCGTGGATCCACGAGGTCCATTAACATGAACAAATCCTCCTTGGGTAGAGAATGGTGTGTAGCCCAGTCATTACTGTGGAAACATTTCTGAGGGGGCGTTGGGGGGTGGGGGAGGAGATCTGCACACACACCTTGTCGGGGGAAACCTCTGTCACGCTCAGTGGGTGAAAGCTATTGGTGCAGTTCAAGGCCCCACACTCCGACCTGTAAAAATGATGTCGGCCGTCAGTCCTGATGTCATCGCGCTGAACAGCGGTGTTTCATTCGACAGGCGGGCGGCGGAGTTGGCTGCACACCTGCCGATATTATAAACGGCCTATTAAGGCAATTAACATAGTAATTATTGTGCTTGTTAACGCTGCCCGTCCAACCTAATGTTTGGTGGGCAGGCGGAAAGGCCAAGCAGCCTGTAGAGCTGTCAGCACACTGCCACTGGCCTCAAGATTATTCCACTGTTCAGCAGGTGGGAGTGGGTGGGAGCAGGTGGGAGCGGGCGCGGAGCCCATCGCCACCCATGATCGGCTCCAGGCCACCATTTTACGCAGGCGGGCAATAGAGCGCTTCAATCTTCAGGGACAAGCAGGGTGAGGTTTCCTAAAGCTTTCATTGTATAAATAAAGAAATGTTCATCAATACAAAAACATGTCCCATCTCATGTGACACAGGGGACATGTTTAAATACATGTTAGAGCCTTTTATTTAATTTTTTGAACATCGATTCAATGTCCCTGAAGATTGAAGCGCTCTTTTGCGCGCATGTGCGAAAGAGCGCTGGCCTCGACTCTCCCTCACTCACCCACCAGTAGATAGGTGTGCAACCGTGTTCCCGAGCAAAGCAACTCGACAGAAGGAGCATAACAATCATGAGCTTCACTGAATGGTTTTCTGCTTCAGACTGTGAAGAGAATGATGTGTGGGTCAAGCTCAGTGTGCAGAGTCTCAGTCAATGGGAGTGCAGTCATTCTGCTCCTTTAACCTGAGACTGCTCACAGTGAGCAAGAGAACTTGCTCTGTTTCTATTTCTTCACCCTGTTGTTCAGGTGTGGCTCTAGGAAGTGATTTGGAAAGGGCTGTAGTGCATGTGTGGGCCTGGGTTGGGGAAGGGAGGTTCCTACAATTGCTTCACATGTGAATATAGCCAACATCAGAAACCCAAATCAACACCTTTGGTTTGTAACAGGGATGTTAGATGTAGCTCAAGGTCAGATGCTGTCCTTTTGAGAAACTGCAGAGACTTGAGCGTGACTTGGGTCAGTGACTTGGGTCTATATTCTCTGGAGTTTAGAAGAATGAGAGGCGACCTCATTGAAACAAGGTTCTGAAGGAGTTTCATAGGATGGACGCTGAGAGATTGTTCCTGCTGGTCGGAGAATCTAAAACACGGAGGCCCAGTCTCAGGATAAGGGGCCGATCATTTAGGACTGAGATGGGGAGAAATCTCTTCGCTCACAGCATTGTGAATCTCTGGAATTCTCCACCCCAGAGGTTTGTGGATGCTCCAGTATTGAATACATTTAAGGCTGGGATAGACAGACTTTTGGTCTCTCAGGGAATTAAGAAATATGGGGAGTGGACGGGAAAATGGAGCTGAAGCTGGAGATCAGCCATGATGGTATTGAATGGTGGAGCAGGCTCAACAGGCCCTGTGGTCTACTCCTGCTCCTATTTCTAGTGTTCTTAGGTTCCTGAGCAGGCTGACACTTCCAGTGGGCTAGTGAAGGTGTGCTGCGCTGTCAGAGGTGCTATCATTTGGATGAGACATTAAACCGAGGCCCTGTCTGCTCTCTCAGGTGAATATAAAAAATCCCCTTGCACTATTTTGAAGAAGAGTAGGGGAATTCTCCCTGGTGTCCTGGCGTATAGTTATCCCTCAAACAAAAAAATGAACAAAAAATAGATGAATGATCTGGTCATGATCATAGTGCTGTCTGTGGGATCTTGCTGTGTGTAAATTGGCTGCAGTGTTTCCTACAATGTGAAGTGTGGGCACTGTTGTAAAGTCCGTTGTCTCTCGCGATTTAAAGTGATTGGCGAAAGAAACAATGGAGACATCAGGAGAAACCTTTTCACACAGTGAATGGTTCTGATATGGAATGCACTGAGTGAGCATGGTGGAGGCAGGGACAATCGAGGTTTCCGAAAGAGAATTGGATCGCTATCTGAAGAGAAAAAAAAATAATGCAGGGCCACAGGGAAAAGGTGGGGATTGGCATCAGGTGAATGCTCTTGCAGAGCGCCAACACAGACACACTGGGCTGAATGGACACCTGCTGTGCCGTGATCTGATCCAATCCCTGATATCACAACGCAGCTCAGCAGCAGCTGGTCAGGGCACTGAGAGCTGGATTCTGGGTTTGCCAGGCCCACTCATGTCCCAACAAGGAATAAGAAAAGGAAATCAAGCTGATGCCTCCTGGAGAATTCTCGTTTCTGTTCGCAAGAGAAGCTGGAAGACAAGTTGGCATGCTGTTCAACTCTGCTGCATCTGTTGATCTTGTTTTGCGAACAGCCTGATCAGAGCTTGGAACAGAGCCGTTAGAAGACGGGCAATTTTGGCACGTGGACTCAAAAAACCAGCTTCCTGGATGCAGAGTGAAGGGGATCAGATGCTGCTGCCCATGCACGCAAGCAGATGAAATAAATTAACAGCAAAAGACATCAAAGCAGCTCAAAACAAACACAGACCTGATCCCTCTGAAAACCTCATTAACTCCTGCAGTTGATTAAAGGGACAGAGGGATCAGATTGAGCATTCTCAAAACTAACACGTCTTCGGCTGTTGCACAGTGGAAGCCGAGGGTAATCTCAAGTCTATGCCACATTCTGGGATATTATACAGAGTGGGAGCAGATGCTAATCTCAGAATCATTTCCACATTCTGGGATATTATACAGATTGAGAGCGGAGGGTAATCTCGAAGTCTATCCCACATTCTGGGATATTATACAGAGTGGGAACAGAGTGTAACCTAGGAGTCTATCCCACAGTCAGGGATACTTTACGGAGTGGGAGTGGAGGGTGATCTCAGAGTAAATCCCACAGCCTGGGATATTATACAGAGTGGGAATAGAGGGGAATCTAGGAGACAATCCCACCTTCTGGGATATTATACAGAGTGGGAACACAGTGTAATCTCGGAGCCTATACCGCAGTCTGGAATATTATACAGAGTGGGAACAGAGTGTAACCTAGGAGTCAGGGATACTTTACAGAGTGGGAGCGGAGGCTGATCTCGGAGTAAATCCCACAGCCTGGGATATTATACAGAGTAGGAATAGAGGGGAATCTAGGAGACAATCCCACAGTCTGGGCAACTATACAGAGTGGGAACAGAGTGGAAGCTCGGAGTCGATGCCACATTCTGTGATATTATACAGAGTGGAAGCGGAGGGTAATCTCGGAGTCTATCCCTCATTCTGGGATATTATACAGCGTGGGAGCAGAGGATGATCTCGGAGTCAATCCCACAGCCTGGGACATTATACAGAGTGGGAGCGGGTGGTAATCTCGGAGTCTATGCCACATTCTCGGATCTTATACAGAGTGGGAGTGGAGGATAATCTCAGAGTCAATCTCACATCCTAGGATACTCTAGAGAGTGGGAACAGAGTGGAACCTCAGAGTCTATGCCACATTCAGGGATATTATTCAGATTGGGAAAGGAGGGAAATCTCGGAGTCTATCCAACAGTCTGGGATATTACACAGAGTGGGATCGGAGTGTAATCTCGAAATCTATCCCAGAGTCTAGGATGTTATACAGAGTGGAAGTGGAGGGCAATTTCGGAGTCTCTGCCACATTCAGGGATATTATACATAGTGGGAACAGAGTGTAACCTCGGAGTCTATCCCACATTCTGGGATAATATACAGAGTGGGGATGATAGGTAATTTCGGAGTTTATCCCAGAGTCTAGGATATTATACAGAGTGGAAACGGAGGTTAATTTCAGAGCCAATGCATCATTCTGGGAGATTATACAGAGTGGGAGTAGAGGGTAATCTCTGAGTCTATGCCACGTTCTGGGATATTATGCAGAGTGGGATCGGAGGGTAATCTCGGAGTTTATCCCACAGTCTTTCATATTTTACAGAGTGGCAGCGGAGGATAATCGTAGAGACAATCACTCGCTCTGGGATATTACACAGAGTGGGAACAGAGTGTAACTTCGGAGTCTCTGCCACATTCTGTGATATAAGTCAGCGTGGGAGCAGAAGGTAATCTCAGATTCTATCCCACAGTCTGGGATATTATTCAGACTGCGAACTGCGGGAAATCTTGGAGTCTCTTCCACATTCTGGGGTATTATACAGATTGGGATCGGAGGGTAATCTCGAAGTCCATCCCAGAGTCTAGGATATCATACAGAGTGGGAGCAGTGGGTATTTTCGGAATCTATCCCACTTTCTGGGATGTTACTCAGAGTGGAAACTGAGGGAAATCTCGGAGTTTATCCAACACTCTGGGATATTATACAGAGTGGGAGCGGAGGGTATATTTGGAGTCTATCACAGGGCCTAGGCTGGTTTACACAGTGGAAGCGGAGGGAAATTTCGGAGTATAGTCCACAATCTGGGATATTATTTAGATTGGGAATAGAGGGTAATCTCGGAGTCTAACACACGTTCTGGGATATTATTCAGTGTATGTACAGAATGTAATCTCGGAGCCTATGCCACATTCTGGGATATTATACAGAGTGGGAATGGAGGATAAATTCAGAGTCTATCCCACATTCTGGGGTATTATTCAGTGTGGGAATTGAGGGTAATCTCGGAGTCTCCCACGGTCCCGGATGTTATACAGAGTGGGAGCGGAAGTTAAACTCGGAGTCTATCCCAGAGTCTAGGATATTATACAGACTGGGAGTGAAGGTTAACCTCCGTGTCGATCCCACATTTTGTGATATTTTACAGAGTGGGAGCGGTGTGTAATTTCGGAGTCTATCCCACATTCTGGGATACTATACAGATTGGGAATGATGGGTAATTTCGGAGTCTCTCCCAGAGTCTAGGATATTATACAGTGTGGGAACAGAGGTTAATTTCGGAGCCAATGAATCTTTCTGGGAGATTATACAGAGTGGGAGCAGAGGGTAATCTCGGAATCTATTCCACATTCTGGGATATTATTCGGAGTGGGAACAGAGGGTAATCTTGGAGCCTATTCCACATTCTGGGATATTATTCAGAGTGGGAACAGAGTGTAATCTCGGAGTCTATGCCACGTTTTGGGATATTATGCAGAGTGGGAGCAGAGGGTAATCTCAGAGTCTATCCCACATTCTGGGATATTATTCAGAGTACGAACTGAGGGAAATCTCGGGGTCTATCCTACAGTCTGGGATATTATACAGTGTGGGATCGGAGGGTAATCTCGATGTCTATCCCAGAGTCTGGGATATTATTCAGAGTGGAAACAGAGGGTAATCTCGGAGTCTATCCCACTTTCTGGGATATTATTCTGAGTGGGAACAGAGGGTAATCTCGTAGTTTATCGCACAGTCTTGCATATTTTACAGAGTGGGAGCGGAGGATAATTGCGGAGTCAATTATACATTCTGGATGTTATACAGAGTGGGAAAAGAGTGTAACCTTGGAGTCTTTCCCACATTCTAGGATATTATGTAGAGTGGGAATGGAGGATAATTTCGGTATCTATCACACATTCTGGGATATTATTCAGAGAGGGAATTGAGGGTAATCTTGAAGTCTATCCCACGGTCCCGGATATTATACAGACTGGGAGCGAAGGGTAATCTCGGAGTCTATCCCACATTTTGGGATATTACGCAGAGTGGGAACATGTTGTAACCTCAGGATCTCTGCCACATTCTGTGATACCAGTTAGAGTAGGAGCGGAGGGTAATCTCGGAGTCTATCCCACAGTATGGGATATCACACAGAGTGGGAGCAGAGGGGAATCTCTGTGTCCATCCCACATTTTGGGATATTATACAGGTAATTATACAGGTAATAGAGTGTAACTTCGGAGTCTATCCCACATTCTGGGATAATATACAGATTGGGAACAGAGGCTATTCTCGGAGGCTATCCAACATTCTGGGATATTATTCAGAGTGGGAACTGAGAATAATCTCGGATTCTATTCCACAGTCCGGGATATTATACAAAGTGGGAGAGCGGGGTAATCTCAGAGTCTATCCAACAGTCTAGGATATTATTCAGAGCAGTAACAGCGTGTAATCTCGGAGTCTATTCCACATTCAGGGATATTAGACAGAGTGGATTCGGAGGGTAATCTCGAAGTCCACCCCAGAGTCTAGGATATGAAACAGAGTGGGAGCAGTGGGTAATTTCGGAGTCTATCCCACATTCTGTGATATTATACAGAGAGGCAACAGAGTGTAACCTCGGAGTCTATACCGCATTCTGAGATAATATAGAGAGTTGGAAAAGAGTGTAACCTCGGAGTCGATGCCGCATTCTCTGATATAATACAGGGTGGGAGCAGAGGATAATCTCGCAGTCTATTCCACTGTCTGGGATATTATTGAGAGTGGGAACAGAAGGTAATCTCGGAGACTATCCCGCACTCTGGGATATTATACCGAGTGGGAACAGAGTGTAACCTCGGAGTCTATGCCACATTCTGGGATATTATACAGAGTGGGAACGATGGGTAATTTCGGAGTCTATCCCAGAGTCTAGGATATTATACAGAGTGGGAGCAGAGGGTAATCTTGGATTCTATTCCATATTCTAGGATATTATTCGGAGTGGGAACAGAGTGTAATCTCGGAATCTATTCCACATTCTGGGATATTGTACAGCCTGGGAGTGGAGGGTAATCTAAGAGTCTATGCCACATTCAGGGATATTATTCAGAGTGGGAACGGAGGGAAATCTCGGAGTCTATCCAACAGTCTGGGATATAATACAGAGTGCGATCAGAGAGAACTCTCGAAATCTGTCCCAGAGTCCAGGATATTATACAGAGTGGGAGCGGAGAGTAATTCCGGAAACTATCCCAGACCCTAGCTTGTTATACAGAGTGGGTGCGGAGGGCAATTTCTTATTCTCTGCCACATTCTGGGATATTATACAGTGTGGGAACAGAGTCTAACTCGGAGTCTATCCCACATTCTGGGATACTATACAGAGTGGGAACGATGTGTAATTTCAGAGTCTATCCCAGAGTCTAGGGTATTATATAGCGTGGGAGCGGAGGGTAATTTCAGAGCCTAGGCACCATTCTGGGAGATTATACAGAGTGGGAACAGAGGGTAATCTCGGAATCTATTCCACGTTCTGGGATATTATACAGAGTGGGAGCGGAGGATAATCTCAGAGTCTATCCCACATTCTGGGATATTATTCAGAGTGCGAACTGAGGGGAATCTCTGAGTCTATCCAACTGTCTGGGATATTATACAGAGTGGGATCGGAGGGTAATCTCTAAGTCTATCCCCTGGTCGAGGATATTATACAGAGTAGGACCGGTGGGTACTTTTGGAGTCTATCCCAGAGTCTAGGATGTTATACAGAGTCGGAGTGGAGGGTAATTTCAGAGTCTATGCCACATTCTGGGATATTATTCAGAGTGGGAACAGAGTGTAATCTCGGAGTCTATGCCACATTCTTGGATATTATACAGAGTGGGAGCGTAGGGTAATCTCAGAGTCTAACACACATTCTAGGATATTAGATAGAGTGGGATCGGAGGATAATCTTAAAGTCCATCCCAGAATCTAGGATATTATACTGAGTGAGAGCGGTGGGTAATTTCGGAGTCTATCCCACATTCTGGGATATGATTCAGAGTATGAACTGAGGGAAATCTCGGAGTCTATCCCACATTCTGGGATATGATTCAGAGTATGAACTGAGGGAAATCTCGGGGTCTATCCTACAGTCTGGGATATTATACGGTGTGGGATCGGAGGGTAATCTCGATGTCTATCCCAGAGTCTAGGATATTATACAGAGTGCGAACGGTATGTAATTTCGGAATCTATCCCAGAGTCTAGGATGTTATGCATAGTGGGAGCGGAGGGTAAGATCGGAGTCTGTCCCACGTTCTGGCATATTTTTCAGCGTGGGAACAGAGGGTAATCTCAGAGTAGGTTCCACATTCTGGGATCTTTTTCAGAGTAGAAACAGATGGTAATCTCGGAGTCTATCCCACATTCTGGGATATTATTCTGATTGGGAACAGAGGGTAATCTCGTTGTTTATCACACAGTCTTGCATATTTTACAGAGTGGGAGCGGTGGGTAATTTCGGAATCTATCCCACATTCTGTGATATTATACAGAGAGGCAACAGATTGTAACCTCGGAGTCTCTGCCGCATTCTGAGATAATATAGAGAGTTGGAAAAGAGTGTAACCTCGGAGTCGATGCCACATTATCTGATATAATACAGAGTGGGAGCAGAGGGTAATCCCGCAGTCTATTCCACTGTGTGGGATATTATTCAGAGTGGGAACAGAAGGTAATCTCGGAGTCTGTCCCGCAGTCTGGGATATTATTCAGAATGGGAACAGAGTGTCACCTTGGAGTCTATGCCACATTCTGGAATATAACACAGAGTAGGAACGGAGTGTAACCTCGGAGTGTATCCCACATTCTGGGATATTATACAGAGTGGGAGTGGAGGGTAATTTCGGAGTCTATCCCACATTCTGTGATATTATTCAGGGGGGGAACAGAGTGCAACCTCGGACTGTATGCCACATTTTAGGATATTATACAGAGTGGGAGTGGAGGGTAATTTCGGAGTCTGTTCCACATTCTGGGATATTATTCATAGTGGGAACAGAGTGTAATCTCGGAGTCTATGCCACGTTCTTGGATATTATTCAGAATGGGAACATATGGTAATCTTGGATTCGATCCGAGACTCTGGGATATTATACAGGGTGGGAACAGATTGTAACCTTGGAGTGTATCCCACATTCTGGGATATTATACAGAGTGGGAGCAGAAGGTAATTTCGGAGTCTGTTCCACGTTCTGGGATTTTAATCATAGTGGCAATAGAGGCTAATCTCAGAGTCCATGCCACATTCTGGGATATTATTCAGAGTGGGAACAGATGGTAATCTTGGATTCGAACCGAGTCTCTGGAATATTATGCAGAGTGGGAGTGGAGGGTCATCTCGGAGTCTATCCAACAGTCTGGGATATAATACAGAGTGCGATCAGACGGTAATCTCGAAATCTGTCCCAGAGTCCAGGATATTATACAGAGTGGGAGCGGTGGGTAATTTTGGAGACTATCCAGGGTCTAGGATGTTATACAGAGTGAAAGCGGAGGGCAATTTTGGTGTCTCTGCCACGTTCTGGGATATTATACAGAGTGGGAACGATGGGTATTTTCGGAGTCTAACCCAGAGTCTAGGGTATTGTATTGCGTGAGAGCGGAGGTTAATTTCAGACCCTATGCTCCATTCTGGGAGATTATGCAGAGTGGGAGCAGAGGGTAATCTCGGATTCTATTCCATATTCTGGGATATTATTCGGACTGGGAACAGAATGTAATCTCAGAGTCTATGCCACGTTCTGGGATCTTATACAGAGTGGGAGCAGAGTTTAACCTCGGATCCTATGCAACATTCTGGTTGATTATACAGAGTGGGAGCAGAGGGTAATCTCGGAATCTATTCCACATTCTGGGATATTATACAGAGTGGGAGCGGAGTGTAATCTCAGAGTCTATCCCACATTCTGGGATATTATTCAGAGTGCGAACTGAGGGAAATCTCTGAGTCTATCCAGCTGTCTGGGATATTATACAGAGTGGGATCAGAGGGTAATCTCTAAATCTATCCCCTGGTCTAGGATATTATACAGAGTAGCACCGGTGGGTACTTTCGGAGTCTATCCCAGAGTCTAGGATGTTATACAGAGTTGGAGCGGAGGGTAATTTCGGAGTCTTTCCCACATTCTGGGATTTTATTCAAAGTGGGAACAGAGGGTAATCTCGGAATTTATCCAACAGTCTTGCATATTTTACAGAGTGGGAGCGGAGGATTATTGTAGAGTCAATCACTCATTCTGGGATATTATACAGAGTGGGATCGGAGGGTAATCTCTAAATCTATCCCCTGGTCTAGGATATTATACAGAGTAGGAACAGAGTGGGAACAGAGTGCAACCTCGGAGTCTCTGCCACATTCTGTGATATCAGTCAGAGTGGGAGATGAGTGTAATCTCAGATTCTGTCCCACAGTCTGGCATATTATTCAGACTGCGAACTGAGGGAAATCTCGGAGTCTCTTTCACATTCTGGGGTATTATACAGATTGGGATCGGAGGGTAATCTCAAAGTCCATGACATAGTCTAGGATATTATACAGAGTGGGAGCGGTGGGTAATTTCGGAATCTATCCCACTTTCTGGGATGTTACTCCGAGTGGAAACTGAGGGAAATCTTGGAATCTATCCAACACTCTGGGATAATGTACAGATTGGGATCGGAGGGTAATCTCGAAATCTATCCGAGATTCTAGGATATTATACAGAGTAGGAGCAGTGGGTAATTTCGGACTCTATCCCAGAGACTAGGCTGTTTTACACAGTGGAAGCGGAGAGAAATTTCGGAGTCTATTCCACAATCTGGGATATTATTGAGAGTGGGAACAGAGGGTAATCTCAGAGTCTAACACACGTTCTGGGATATTATTCAGTGTATGTACAGAATGTAATCTTGGAGCCTATGCCACGTTCTGGGATACTATACAGAGTGGGAGCGGAAGTTAAACTCGGAGTCTATCCCAGAGTCTAGGATATTATACAGACTGGGAGCGAAGGGTAATCTCGGAGTCTATCCCACATTTTGGTGTATTATGCAGAGTGGGAACAGGGTGTAACCTCGGGATCTCTGCCACATTCTGTGATACCAGTCAGAGTGGGAGCGGATGGTAATTTCGGATTCTGTCCCACATTCTGGGATATTATACAGAGTGGGAGCGGAGTGTAATCTCAGAGTCTATGCCACAGTCTGGGATATCACACAGAGTGGGAGCAGAGGGGAAACACTTTGTCCATCCCACAATTTGGGATATTATACTGAGTGGGAACTGAGGATAATCTCTGAGTCTATTCCACAGTCCGGGAGATTATACAGATTGGGAGTAGGGGCTAATCCCAGAGTCTATCCCACAGTCTAGGATATTATTCAGAGCAGTAACAGAATGTAATCTCGAAGTCTATTCCACATTCAGGGATATTAGACAGAGTGGGTTCGGAGGGTAATCTCAAAGTCCAGTTACAGAGTGTAACCTCGGAGTCGATGCCACATCCTCTGGTATAATACAGAGTGGGAGCAGAGGATAATCTCGGAGTCTATTCCACTGTCTGGGATATTATTCTGAGTGGGAACAGAGGGTAATCTCGGAATTTATCCCTCAGTCTTGCATATTTTACAGAGTGGGAGCAGAGGATAATCGCAGTGTCAACCACACATTCTGGGATATTATACAGAGTGGGAACAGAGTGTAACCTCGGTGTCTATCCCATAGTCTGGGATATTATTTGGAGTGGGAATGGAGGATAATCTCGGAGTCTATTCCACAGTCTGTGATATCAATCAGAGTGGGAGCGGAGTATAATCTCAGATACTATCCCACAGTCTGGGATATTATTCAGAGTGGGAACAGAGTGTAACCTCGGAGTCTATGCCTCATTCTGGGATATTGTACAGAGTGGGAAAAGAGTGTAACCTCGGAGTGTATGCCACATGCTGGCATATGATACAGAGTGGGAGCGGAGGCTAATTTCGGAGTCTGTTCCACATTCTGGTACATTATTCATAGTGGGAACAGAGTGCAATCTCGGAGTCTATGCCACGCTCTGGGATATTATTCAGAATGGGGACAGATGGTAATCTTGGATTCGATACAAGACTCTGGAATATTATACAGAGTGGGAGCGGAGGGTAATCCCAGAGTCTATCCCGCATTCTGTGATATTGTACAAAGTGGGGGCAGAGTTTAACCTCGGAGTCTGTGCCACATTCTTTAATATTATGTAGAGTGTAACCTCAGAAATCTATCCCACATTCTGGGATATTATACAGAGTGCGAACGATGGGCAATTTCAGAGTCTATCCCAGAGTGTAGGACATCATACAGCGTGGGAGCGGATTATAACCTCAGATCCGGTGCAACATTCTGGTAGAATATACTGAGTGGGAGCAGAGTGTAACTTCGGAGTCTATCCCACATTCTGGGATAATATACAGATTGGGAACAGAGGCTATGCTCGGAGGCTATCCAACATTCTGGGATATTATTCAGAGTGAGAACCGAGAGTAATCTCGGAGTCTATCCCACAGTCCGGGATATTGTACAAAGTGGGAGCAGGGGGTAATCTTAGAGTCTATCCAACAGTCTAGGATATTATTCAGAGCAGTAACAGCGTGTAATCTCGGAGTCTATTCCACATTCAGGGATATTAGACAGAGTGGATTCGGAGGGTAATCTCGAAGTCCACCCCAGAGTCTAGGATATGAAACAGAGTGGGAGCAGTGGGTAATTTCGGAGTCTATCCCACATTCTGTGATATTATACAGAGAGGCAACAGAGTGTAACCTCGGAGTCTATACCGCATTCTGAGATAATATAGAGAGTTGGAAAAGAGTGTAACCTCGGAGTCGATGCCGCATTCTCTGATATAATACAGGGTGGGAGCAGAGGGTAATCTCGCAGTCTATCCCCTGGTCTAGGATATTATACAGAGTGGGACTGGTGGGTACTTTTGGAGTCTATCCCAGAATTTAGGATGTTATACAGAGTCGGAGCGGAGGGTAATTTCGGAGTCTTTCCCACATTCTGGGATATTATTGAGTGGGAACAGAGTGTAATCTCAGAGTCTATGCCACATTCTTGGATATTATACAGAGTGGGAGCGTAGGGTAATCTCAGAGTCTAACACACATTCTAGGATATTAGATAGAGTGGGATCAGAGGATAATCTCAAAGTCCATCCCAGAATCTAGGATATTATACAGAGTGAGAGCGGTGGGTAATTTCGGAGTCTATCTCACATTCTGGGATATCATTCAGAGTACGAACTGAGGGAAATCTTGGGGTCTATCCTACAGTCTGGGATATTATACAGTGTGGGATCGGAGGGTAATCTCGATGTCTATCCCAGAGTCTAGGATATTATAGAGGGTGGGAGCTGTATTTAATTTCGAAGTCTATCCCAGAGTCTAGGATGTTATGCATAGTGGGAGTGGAGGGAAATTTTGGAGTCTGTCCCACATTCTGGCATATTTTTCAGCGTGGGAACAGAGGGTAATCTCAGAGTCTATCCCACATTCTGGGATATTATACAGAGTGGGAACAGAGTGTAATCGCGGAGTCTCTGCCGCATTCTGAGATAATATAGAGAGTTGGAAAAGAGTGTAACCTCGGAGTCGATGCCACATTCTCTGATATAATACAGAGTGGGAGCAGTGGGTAATCTCGCAGTCTATTCCACTTTGTGGGATATTATTCAGAGTGGGAAAAGAAGGTAATCCCGGAGTCTATCCCGCAGTCTGGGATATTATTCAGATTGGGAACAGAGTGTAACCTCGGAGTGTATCCAACATTGTGGGATATTATACAGAGTGGGAGTGGAGGGTAATTTCGGAGTCTATCCCACATTCTGTGATATTATTCAGAATGGGAACAGAGT
The DNA here is from genome assembly GCF_017639515.1 of Carcharodon carcharias. NCBI lineage: Eukaryota > Metazoa > Chordata > Chondrichthyes > Lamniformes > Lamnidae > Carcharodon > Carcharodon carcharias. The sequence goes on along the minus strand of NC_054483.1, from coordinate 27,047,978 downwards.
GTAACCTCGGAGTGTATCCCACATTGTGGGATATTATACAGAGTGGGAGTGGAGGGTAATTTCGGAGTCTATCCCACATTCTCGAATATTCATAGTGGGAACAGAGTGTAATCTCGGAGTCTTTGCCACGTTCTTGGATATTATTCAGAATGGGAACATATGGTAATCTTGGATTCGATCCAAGACTCTGGAATATTATGCAGAGTGGGAGTGGAGGGTAATCTCGGAGTCTATCCCACATTCAGGGATATTATTCAGAGTGGGAACGGAGGGAAATCTCGGAGTCTATCCAACAGTCTGGGATATAATACAGAGTGCGATCAAAGGGTAATCTCAAAATCTATCCCAGAGTCCAGGCTATTATACAGAGTGGGAGTGGAGGGCAATTTCGGAGACTATCCAGGGTCTAGGATGTTATACAGAGTGAAAGCGGAGGGCAATTTCGGAGTCTCTGCCACATTCTGGGATATTATACAGAGTGGGAACGATGGGTATTTTCGGAGTCTATCCCAGAGTCTAGGATATTATATTGCGTGAGAGCGGAGGTTAATTTCAGAGCCTATGCTCCATTCTGGGAGATTATGCAGAGTGGGAGCAGAGGTAATCTCGGATTCTATTCCATATTCTGGGATATTATTCGGAGTGGGAACAGAGTGTAATCTCGGAGTGTATGCCACGTTCTGGGATCTTATACAGAGTGGGAGCAGAGTTTGACCTCGGATCCTATGCAACATTCTGGTTGATTATACAGAGTGGGAGCAGATGGTAATCTCGGAATCTATTCCACATTCTGGGATATTATACAGAGTGGGAGCGGAGGATAATCTCAGAGTCTATCCCACATTCTGGGATAGTATTCAGAGTGCGAACTGAGGGAAATCACTGAGTCTATCCAGCTGTCTGGGATATTATACAGAGTGGGATCGGAGGGTAATCTCTAAATCTATCCCCTGGTCTAGGATATTATACAGAGTAGGACCGCTGGGTACTTTCGGAGTCTATCCCAGAGTCTAGGATGTTATACAGAGATGGAGCGGAGGGTAATTTTGGATTCTTTCACTCATTCTGGGATATTATTCAGTAATCTCAGAGTCTATCCCACATTCTGGGATATTAGACAGAGTGGGTTCGGAAGGTAATATTGAAGTCCACCCCAGAGTCTAGGATACTATACAGAGTGGGAGCGGTGGGTAGTTTCATAGTCTATCCCACATTCTGAGATAATATACAGAGTTGGAAAGGAGTGGAAGCTTGGAGTCGAAGCCGCTTTCTCTGTTATAATATAGGGTGAGAGCAGAAGGTAATCTCGCTGTCTATTCCACTCTCTGGGATATTATTCAGAGTGGGAACATAAGGTAATTTCGGAGTCTATCCCGCAGTCTGGGATATTATTCAGAGTGGGAAAAGAGTGTAACCTCAGAGTCTATGCCACATTCTGGAATATAATACAGAGTGGGAACAGAGTGTAACCTCGGAGTGTATCCCAAATTCTGCGATATTATAGAGGGTGGGAGCGGAGGGTAATTTCGGAGTCTGTTCGACAGTCTGGGATATTATTCAGAGTGAGAACAGATGGTGATCTTGGATTCGATCCGAGACTCTGGAATATTATACAAATTGGGATCAGAGGGTAATCTCGAAATCTATCCCAGAGCCTAGGATATTATACAGAGTGGGAGAGGTGGGTAATTTCAGAGAATTTCCCAGAGTCTAGGATGTTATGCATAGTGGAAGCGGAGGGCAATTTCGGAGTCCATGCCACTTTCTGGGATATTATACAGAGTGGGAGCAGAGTTTAACCTCGGATCCTAGGCAACATTCTGGTTGATTATTCAGAGTGGGAGCAGTGGGTAATCTCGGAATCTATCCCACATTCTGGGATATTATTCAGAGTGCGAACTGAGGGAAATCTCTAAGTCTATCCAACTGTCTGGGATATTATACAGATTGGGATCGGAGGGTAATCTATAAGTCTATCCCCTGGACTATGATATTATACAGAGTAGGACCGTTGGGTACTTTCGGAGTATATCCCAGAGTCTAGGATGATATACAGAGTGGGAGCGGAGGGTAATTTCGGAGTCTTTCGCTCATTCTGGGATATTATTCAGTAATCTCGGAGTCTATCCCACATTCTAGGATATTATTCTCAGTGGGAACGGAGAGTAATCTCGGAATATATCCCTCAGTCTTGCATATTTTACAGAGTGGGAGCGGAGGATAATCGCAGCGTCAACCACACATTCTGGGATATTATACAGAGTGGGAACAGAGTGTAACCTCGGAGTCTATCCCACAGTCTGGGATATTATTCAGAGTGGGAATGGAGGATTATCTCGGAGTCTATGCCTCATTCTGGGATATTGTACAGAGTGGGAACAGAGTGTAACCTCGGAGTGTGTGCCACATTCTGGGATATGATACAGAGTGGGGGCAGAAGGTAATTTCGGAGTCTGTGCAACATTCTGGAATATTATTCATAGTGGGAACAGAGAGCAATCTCGGAGTCTATGCCATGTTCTGGGATGTTATTCAGAATGGGGACAGATGGTAATCTTGGATTCGATCCGAGACTCTGGAATATTATACAGAGTGGGAGTGGAGGGTAACCTCAGAATCTGTTCCACATTCCAGAATATTATACAAGGTGGGAGCAGAGGGTAATCCCGGAGTCTATCCCGCATTCTGTGATATTATACAAAGTGGGAGCAGAGTTTAACCTCGGAGTCTATCCCACATTCTGTGATATTATATAGAGTGGGAACAGAGTGTAACCTCGGAGTCTATCCCACATTCTGGGATATTATACAGAGTACGAATGATGGGCAATTTCAGAGGCTATCCCAGAGTGTAGGATATCATACAGCCTGGGAGCGAAGTATAACCTCAGATCCGATGCAACATTCTGATAGAATATACTGAGTGGGAGCAGAGGGTAATCTCAGGGTCTATCCCACAATCTTGGATATTATTCAGAGTGCGAACTGAGGGAAATCTCTGAGCCTATCCAACAGTCTGGGAAATTAAAAACAATAACAGAATTACCTGGAAAAACTCAGCAGGTCTGGCAGCATCGGCGGAGAAGAAAAGAGTTGACGTTTTGAGTCCTCATGACCCTTCAACAGACTGTAACCTTGGAGTGTATCCCACATTCTGGGATCTTATACCGAGTAGGAGCAGAGGGTAATTTCGGAGTTTATGCCACGTTCTGGGATATTATTCAGAGTGGGAACAGATGGTAATCTTGGATTCGATCCGAGACTCAGGAATATTACACAGAGTGGGAGTGTATGGTAACCTCGGAGTCAATCCCACATTCAGGGATATTATTCAGATTGGGAACAGAGGGAAATCTCGGAGTCTATCCAACAATCTGGGATATTATAAAGAGTGCAATCAGAGGGTAATCTCGAGATCTATCCCAGAGTCTAGGATATTATACAGAGTGGGAGCTGTGCGTAATTTCGGAGAATATCCCAGAGTCTAGGATGTTATACAGAGTGGAAGCGGAGGGCAATTTCGGAGTCTCTGCCACATTCTGGAATATTATACTAAGTGGGAGCAGAGTGTAACCTCGGAGTCTATCCCACATTCTAGGATACTATACAGAGTGGGAATGATGGGTAATTTCGGAGTCTATCCCAGAGACTAGGATATTATATGGCGGGGGAGCGGAGATTACTTTCAGAGCCTATGCACCATTCTGGGAGATTATGCAGAGTGGGAGCGGAGGGTAATCTCGGATTCTATTCAACATTCTGGGATATTATTCGGAGTGGGAACATAGGGTAATGTCGGAGTCTAATCCACGTTCTGGGATATAAATTTGAGTGGGAACAGAGTGTAATCTCAGATTCTATACCATATTCTAGGATATTATTCGGAGTGGGAACAGAAGGTAATCCCAGAGTCTATCCCATGTTCTGGGATATTATTCTGAGTGCGAACTGAGGGAAATCATTGAGTCTATCCAACTGTCTGGGATATTATACAGATTGGGATCGGAGTGTAATCTCTACATCTATCCCCTCGTCGAGGATATTATACAGAGGGTAATTTCGGAGTCTTTCCCACATACTGGGATATTATTCAGTAATCTCGGAGTCTATCCCACAGTCTGGGATATTATTCTGATTGGGAACAGAGGGTAACCTCGGAATTTATCCCACAGTCTTCCATATTTTACAGAGTGGGAGCGGAACATAATTGCAGAGTCAACCACACATTCTGGGATATTATACAGAGTGGGAGCAGAGGGTAATTTCGGAGTCTGTTCCACATTCTGGGATATTATTCATAGTGGGAATAGAGAGTAATCTCGGAGTCTATGCTACGTTCTGGGATATCATTCATAGTGTGAACAGGTGCTAATCGTGGATTCGATCCGACACTCTGGAATTTTCCACAGAGTGAGAGCGGAGCGTATTCTCGGAGTCTATCCCACAGTCTGGGATATCATGCATAGTGGGAACAGAGTGCAGTCTCGGAGTCTATGCCACGTTCTGGGATATTATTCAGAATTGGGACAGATGGTAATCTTGGATTCGATCCGAGACTCTTGAATATTATACAGAGTGGGACCGGAGGGTAATCCCGGAGTCTATCCCACATTCTGTGATATTATACAGAGTGGGAGCAGAGTTTAACCTCAGAGTCTATGCCACAGTCCTTGATATTATAAAGAGTGGGAACAGAGTGTCACCTTGGAAATCTATCCCACATTCTGGGATATTATACAGAGTGCGAACAATGGGCAATTTCAGAGTCTATCCCAGAGTGTAGGATATCATACAGCGTGGGAGTGGAGTATAAGCTCAGATCCTATGCAACATTCTGGTAGAATATACTGAGTGGCAGCAGAGGGTAACCTCAGAATCTGTTCCACGTTCTGGGATATTATACAGAGTGGGTGCAGATGGTAATCTCAGAATCTATTCCACATTCTTGGATATTATTCAGAGTGCGAACTGAGGGAAATCTCTGAGACTATCCAACAGTTTGGGATATTATACAGATTAGGATCGGAGTGTAATCTCTAACTCTATCCCTTGGTCTAGGATATTATACAGAGTGGGAGCGATGGGTACTTTCCGAGTCTATTCCACATCCTGGGATATTATTCAGAGTGGGAATTGTTGGTAATCTCGGAGTCTATTCCACAGTCTGTGATATCAGTCAGAGCGGGAGCGAAGAGTAATCTCAGATTCTATCCCACAGTCTGGGATGTTATTCAGACTGGGAACAGAGGGTAACCTCGGAGTGCATGCCACATTCTGGGATATTATACAGAGTGGGAGCGGTGTGTAATTTCGGAGTCTATCCCAGACCCTAGGATGATATGCAGAATGGGAGCGGAGGGTAATTTCGGAGTCTGTCCCACATTCTGGGATATTATTTAGCGTGGGAACGTATGGTAATCTCAGAATATGTTCCACATTCTGAGATGTTTTTCAGAGTGGAAACAGAGGGTAATCTCGGAGTCTATCCCACATTCTAGGATGTTATTCTGAGTGGGAACAGAGGGTAATCTCCTAGTTTGTCGCACAGTCTTGCATATTTTACAAAGTGGGAGTGGTGGGTAATTTCGGAATCTATTCCACATTCTGTGATATTATACAGAGTGGGAACAGAGTGTAACCTCGGAGTCTCTGCTGCATTCTGAGATAATATAGAGAGTTGGAAAAGAGTGTAACCTCGGAGTCGATGCCACATTATCTGATATAATACAGAGTGGGAGCAGAGGGTAATCTCGCAGTCTATCCCGCAGTCTGGGTTATTATTCAGAGTGGGAACAGAGTGTAACCTCGGAATGTATCCCACATTCTGGGATATTTTACAGAGTGGGAGCGCAGGGTAATTTCGGAGCCTGTTCCACATTCTGGGATATTATTCATAGTGGGAACAGAATGTAATCTTGGAGTCTATGCCACGTTCTTGGATATTATTCAGAATGGGAACATATGGTAATCTTGGATTCGACCCGAGACTCTGGGGTATTATACAGAGTGGGAACCGTTTGTAAGCTCGGGGTGTATCCCTCATTCTGGGATATTATACAGGGTGGGAGCGGAGGGTAATTTCGGAGTCTGTTCCACATTCTGGGATTTTAATCGTAGTGGCAACAGAGGCTAATCTCAAAGTCCATGCCACATTCTGAGATATTATTCAGAGTGGGAACAGACGGTAATCTTGGATTTGATCCGTGACTCTGGAATATTATACATAGTGGGAGTGGAGGGAAATCTCGGAGTCTATCCAACCGTCTGCGATATAATACAGAGTGCGATCAGAGGGAAATCTCGAAATATATCCCAAGTCCAGGATATTTTACACAGTGGGAGCGGTGGGTAATTTCGGAGATTATCCCAGAGTCTAGGATGTTATACAGAGTGGAAGCAGAGGGCAATTTCAGAGTCTCTGCCACATTCTGGGATATTATACAGAGTGGGAACGATGGTTAATTTCGGAGTCTATCCCAGAGTCTAGGATATTATATTGCGTGGGAGTTTGACCACGGATCCTATGCAACATTCTGGTTGATTATACAGAGTGGGAGCAGAGGGTAATCTCGGAATCTATTCTACATTCTGGGATATTATACAGAGTGCGAACTGAGGGAAATCACTGAGTCTATCCAACTGTCTGGGATATTATTCAGATTGGGATCGGAGGGTAATCTCTAAGTCCATTGCCTGGTCTAGGATATTATACAGAGTGTGAGCGGTGGGTAATTTCGGAATCTATCCCAGAGTCTAGGATGTTATACAGAGTGGGAGCGGAGGGTAATTTCGGAGTCTTTCCCTCATTCTGGGATATTATTCAGTAATCTCGGAGTCTATCCCACATTTTGGAATATTATTCTGAGTGGGTTCAGAAGGTAATCCCGAAGTCTATCCCGCATTCTGTGATATTATACAGAGTGGGAACAGAGTTTAACCTCAGAGTCTATGCCACATTCTTTGATATTATACAGAGTGGGAACAGAGTGTAACCTCGGATTCTACCCCATATTCTGGGATATTATATAGAGTGAGAACAGAGGATAACTTCGGTGTCTATCCAACATTCTGGGATATTATTCAGAGTGGGAACTGAGGGTATTCTCGGAGTCTATTGCACAGTCCGGGATATTATACAAAGTGGGAGCGGCGGTTAATCTCAGAGTCTATCCCACAGTCTAGGATATTATCCAGAGCAGTAACAGCGTGTAATCTCGGAGTCTATTCCACATTCTGGGATAATAGACAGAGTGGGTTCAGAGGGTAATCTCGAAGTCCACCCCAGAGTCTGTGATATTATACAGAGTGGGAGAGGTGAGTAATTTCGGAGTCTATCCCACATTCTGTGATATTATACAGAGTGGGAACAGAGTGTAACCTCGGAGTCTATCCCACATTCTGGGATATTATACAGTGTGCGAACAATGGGCAATTTCAGGAGGCTATCCCAGAGTGTAGTTTATCATACAGCCTGGGAGCGGAGTATAACCTCAGATCCGATGCAATATTCTGGTAGAAAAAACTGAGTGGAAGCAGAGGGTAACCTCAGAGTCTATTCCACATTCTTGGATATTATTCAGAGTGCGAACTGAGGGAAATCTCTGAGCCTATCCAACAGTCTGGGAAATTAAAAACAAAAACAGAATTACCTGGAAAAACTCAGCAAGTCTGGCAGCATCGGCGGAGAAGAAAAGAGTTGACGTTTCGAGTCCTCATGACCCTTCAACAGACTGTAACCTCGGAGTGTATCCCACATTCTGGGATCTTATACAGAGTGGGAGCAGAGGGTAATTTCGGAGTCTATGCCACATTCTGGGATATTATTCAGAGTGGGAACAGATGGTAATCTTGGATTCGATCCGAGACTCAGGAATATTACACAGAGTGGGAGTGTTTGGTAACCTCGGAGTCAATCCTACATTCAGGGATATTATTCAGATTGGGAACAGAGGGAAATCTCGGAGTATATCCAACAATCTGGGATATTATAAAGAGTGCAAGCAGATGGTAATCTCGAGATCTATCCCAGAGTCTAGGATATTATACAGAGTGGGAGCTGTGCGTAATTTCGGAGACTATCCCAGAGTCTAGGATGTAATAGAGAGTGGAAGCGGAGGGCAATTTCGGAGTCTCTGCCACATCCTGGAATATTATACTGAGTGGGAGCAGAGTGTAACCTCGGAGTCTATCCCACATGCTGGGATACTATACAGAGTGGGAAAGATGGTTAATTTCGGAGTCTATCTCAGAGTCTAGGATATTATATGGCGTGGGAGCGGAGGTTACTTTCAGAGCCTATGCACCAGTCTGGAAGATTATGCAGAGAGGAGCAGAGGGTAATCTCGGATTCTATACCACATTCTAGGATATTATTTGGAGTGGGAACAGAAGGTAATCCCAGAGTCTATCCCATATTCTGGGATATTATTCTGAGTGCGAACTGAGGGAAATCACAGAGTCTATCCAATTGTCTGGGATATTATACAGATTGGGATCGGAGTGTAATCTCTACATCCATCCCCTCGTCTAGGATATTATACAGTGTGTAATTTCGGAGTCTTTCCCACATACTGGGATATTATTCAGTAATCTCGGAGTCTATCCCACATTCTGGGATATTATTCTGATTGGGAACAGAGGGTAATCTCGGAATTTATCCCACAGTCTTCCATATTTTACAGAGTAGGAGCGGAAGATAATCGCAAAGTAAATCACACATTCTGGGATATTATACAGAGTGGGAGTAGAGGGTAATTTCGGAGTCTGTTCCACATTCTGGGATATTATTCATAGTGGGAACAGAGAGTAATATCGGAGTCTATGCCACATTCTGGGATATTATTCATAGTGTGAACAGATGGTAATCGTGTATTCGATCCGACACTCTGGAATTTTCCACAGAGTGAGAGCGGAGCGTATTCTCGGAGTCTATCCCACAGCCTGGGATATCATGCAGAGTAGGAACAGAGGGGAATCTCGGAGTCAATCACACATTTTGGGATATTATGCAGAGTGGGAACTGAGTGTAAATCGGATTCAATCACACATTTTGGGATATTATACAGAGTGGGAACAGAGTGTCACCTCGCAGTCTATCCCGCATTCTAGCATATTATTCAGAGTGGTAACAGAGTGTATATTCGGAGTCGATCCCACAGTCTGGGATGTTATTCAGAGTGGGAACAGAGTGTTACCTCGGAGTCTATGCCTCATTCTGGGATATTGTACAGAGTGCGAACAGAGTGTAACCTCGGAGTGTATGCCACAATCTGGGATATCTCACAGAGTGGGAGCGGAGGGTAATTTCGGAGTCTGTTCCACATTCTGGAATATTATTTATTTTTGGTACAGAGTGTAATCTTGGAGTCAATGCCCAGTTCTGGGATATTACTCAGAGTGGGAACAGATGGTAATCTTGGATTCGATCCGCCACTCTGGAATTTTATGCAGTGTGAGAGAGGAGGGTAATCTCTGAGTCTATCCCACAGTCTGGGATATTATTCAGAGTGGGAACAGAGGATTATCTCGGAGTCTATTCCACAGTCTGTGATATCAATCAGAGTGGGAGCGGAGAGCAATCTCAGATTCTATCCCACAGCCTGTGATATTATTCAGAGTGGGAACAGAGTGTAATCTCTGAGTCTATCCCACATTCTGGGATATTATTCAGAGTGGTAACAGAGTGTAATCTCAGAGTCTATGCCTCATTCTGGGATATTGTACATGGTGGGAACAGAGTGTAACCTCGCAGTGTATGCCACATTCTGGGATATGTTACAGAGTGGGAGCGGAGGGTAATTTCTGAGTCTGTTCCACATTCTGGGATATTTTTCATAGTGGGAACAGAGGGTAATCTCATAATCTATGCCATGTTCTGGGATGTTATTCAGAATGGGGACAAATGGTAATCTTGGATTCGATCCGAGACCCTTGAATATTATACAGAGTCGGAGTGGAGGGTAATCCCGGAGTCTATCCAGCATTCTGTGATATTATACAGAGTGGGAACAGAGTTTAACCTCAGAGTCTATGCCACATTCTTTGATATTATACAGAGTGGGAACAGAGTGTAACCTCTGATTCTTCCCCATATTCTGGGATATTATATAGAGTGGGAACAGAGGATAATTTCGGTGTCTATCCAACATTCTGAGATATTATTCAGAGTGGGAACTGAGGGTATTCTCGGAGTCTATTGCACAGTCCGGGATATTATACAAAGTGGGAGCGGCGGTTAATCTCAGAGTCTATCCCACAGTCTAGGATATTATCCAGAGCAGTAACAACGTGTAATCTCGGAGTCTATTCCACATTCTGGGATAATAGACAGAGTGGGTTCAGAGGGTAATCTCGAAGTCCACCCCAGAGTCTGTGATATTATACAGAGTGGGAGCGGTGGGTAATTTCGGAGTCTATCCCACATTCTGTGATATTATACAGAGTGGGAACAGAGTGTAACCTCGGAGTCTATCCCACATTCTGGGATATTATACAGTGTGCGAATGATGGGCAATTTCAGGAGGCTATCCCAGAGTGTAGTTTATCATACAGCCTGGGAGCGGAGTATAACCTCAGATCCGATGCAACATTCTGGTAGAAAAAACTGAGTGGGAGCAGAGGGTAACCTCAGAGTCTATTCCACATTCTTGGATATTATTCAGAGTGCGAACTGAGGGATATCTCTGAGCCTATCCAACAGTCTGGGAAATTAAAAACAAAAACAGAATTACCTGGAAAAACTCAGCAAGTCTGGCAGCATCGGCGGAGAAGAAAAGAGTTGACGTTTCGAGTCCTCATGACCCTTCAACAGACTGTAACCTCGGAGTGTATCCCACATTCTGGGATCTTATACAGAGTGGGAGCAGAGGGTAATTTCGGAGTTTATGCCACATTCTGGGATATTATTCAGAGTGGGAACAGATGGTAATCTTGGATTCGATCCGAGACTCAGGAATATTACACAGAGTGGGAGTGTATGGTAACCTCGGAGTCAATCCTACATTCAGGGATATTATTCAGATTGGGAACAGAGGGAAATCTCGGAGTCTATCCAACAATCTGGGATATTATAAAGAGTGCAATCAGAGGGTAATCTCGAGATCTATCCCAGAGTCTAGGATATTATACAGAGTGGGAGCTGTGCGTAATTTCGGAGACTATCCCAGAGTCTAGGATGTAATAGAGAGTGGAAGCGGAAGGCAATTTCGGAGCCTCTGCCACATTCTGGAATATTATACTGAGTGGGAGCAGAGTATAAACTCGGTGTCTATCCCACATTCTAGGATTCTATAGAAAGTGGAAACGATGGGCAATTTCGGACTCTATCCCAGAGTCTAGGATATTATATGGCGTGGGAGTGGAGGTTAATTTCAGAGCCTATGCAACATTCTGGGTGATTATGCAGAGAGGAGCAGAGGGTAATCTCGGATTCTATTCCACATCCTGGGATATTATTCGGAGTGGGAACAGAGGTTAATGTCGGAGCCTATTCCACATTCTGGGATATAAATTTGCGTGGGAACAGAGTGTAATCTCGGAGTCTATGCCACGTTCTGGGATATTATTCGGAGTGGGAACAGAGGTTACGGAGTCTATTCCACATTCTGGGATATAGATTTGAGTGGGAACAGACTGCAATCTCGGAGTCTATGCCACGTTCTGGGATATTTTACAGAGTGGGGGCAGAGTTTAACCTCGGATCCTGTGCAACATTCTGGGTGATTATACAGAGTGGGAGCAGAGGGTAATCTCAGAATCTATTCCACGTTCTGGGATATTATACAGTGTGGGAACAGAGTGAAACCTTGGAGACTATCCCACATTCTGGGATACTATACAGAGTGGGAACGATGGGTAATTTCGGAGTCTATCCCAGAGTCTAGGATATTATATAGCATGGGAGCGGAGGTTACCTTCAGAGCCTATGCACCATTCTGGTAGATTTTGCAGAGAGGAGCAGAGGGTAATCTCAGTTTCTATACCACGTTCTAGGATATTATTTGGAGTGGGAACAGAAGGTAATCCCAGAGTCTATCCCACATTCTGGGACATTATTCTGAGTGCGAACTGAGGGAAATCACTGAGTCTATCCAACTGTCTGGGATATTACACAGATTGGGATCGGAGGGTAATCTCTACATCTATCCACTGGTCTAGGATATTATACAGAGGGTAATTTCGGAGTCTTTCCCACATGCTGGGATATTATTCAGTAATCTCGGAGGCTATCCCACATTCTGGGATATTATTCTAACTGGGAACAGAGGGTAATCTCGGAATTTATCCCACAGTCTTCCATATTTTACAGAGAGGGAGCGGAGGATAATCGCAAAGTCAACCACACATTCTGGGATATTATACAGATTGGGAGCAGAGGGTAATTTCGGAGTCTGTTCCACATTCTGGGATATTATTCATAGTGGGAACAGAGTGTAATCTCGGAGTCTATGCCCCATTCTGGGATATTATTCACAGTGTGAACAGACGGTAATCTTGGATTCGATCCGACACTCTAGAATTTTCCACAGAGTGAGAACGGAGCGTGTTCTCGGAGTCTATCCCACAGTCTGGGATATCATGCATAGTAGGAACAGAGGGGAATCTTGGAGTCAATCACACATTTTGGGATATTATACAGAGTGGGAACAGAGTGTCACCTCGCAGTCTATCCCACATTCTAGGATATTATTCAGAGTGGTAACAAAGTGTATACTCGGAGTCGATCCCACAGTCTGGGATATTATTCTGCGTGGGTACAGAGTGCTACCTCGGAGTCTATGCCTCATTCTGGGATATCTTACAGAGTGGGAGCGGAGGGTAATTTCGGAGTCTGTTCCACATTCTGGGATATTTTTCATAGTGGGAACAGAGTGCAATCTCGGAGTCTATGCCACGTTCTGGGATATTATTCAGAATTGGGACAGTTGGTAATCTTGGATTCGATCCGAGATGCTTGAATATTATACAGAGTGGGAGCGGAGGGTAATCCCGGAGTCTATCTCGCATTCTGGGATATTATACAGAGTGGGAATGATGGGCAATTTCAGAGGCTATCCCAGAGTGTAGTATATCATACAGCCTGGGAGCGGAGTATAACCTCAGATCCGATGCAACATTCTGGTAGAATATACTGAGTGGGAGCAGAGGGTAATCTCAGGGTCTATCCCACATTCTTGGATATTATTCAGAGTGCGAACTGAGGGAAATCTCTGAGCCTATCCAACAGTCTGGGAAATTAAAAACAAAAACAGAATTACCTGGAAAAACTCAGCAAGTCTGGCAGCATCGGCGGAGAAGAAAAGAGTTGACGTTTCGAGTCCTCATGACCCTTCAACAGACTGTAACCTTGGAGTGTATCCCACATTCTGGGATCTTATACAGAGTGGGAGCAGAGGGTAATTTCGGAGTCTATGCCACGTTCTGGGATATTATTCAGAGTGGGAACAGATGGTAATCTTGGTTTTGATCCGAGACTCAGGAATATTACACAGAGTGGGAGTGTATGGTAACCTCGGAGTCAATCCCACATTCAGGGATATTATTCAGATTGGGAACAGAGGGAAATCTCGGAGTCTATCCAACAATCTGGAATATTATTAAGAGTGCAATCAGATGGTAATCTCGAGATCTATCCCAGAGTCTAGGATATTATACAGAGTGGGAGCTGTGCGTAATTTCGTGGACTGTCCCAGAGTCTAGGAAGTTATTCAGAGTGGAAGCGGAGGGCAATTTCGGACTCTCTGCCACATTCTGGAATATTATGCAGAGTGGGAACGATGGGTAATTTCAGAGTCTATCCCAGAGTCTAGGATATTATATAACATGGGAGCGGAGGTTAATTTCAGTGCCTATGCACCATTCTTGGAGATTATGCAGAGTGGGAGCAGAGGGTAATCTCGGATTCTATTCCACATTCTGGGATATTATTCGGAGTGGGAACAGAGGTTAATGTCGGAGTCTATTCCAGATTCTAGGATATAAATTTGAGTGGGAACAGAGTGTAATCTCAGAGTCTATGCCACTTTCTGTGATATTATTCAGATTGGGAGCAGAGTTTAACCTCGGATCCTGTGCAACATTCTGGGTGATTATGCAGAGTGGGAGCAGATGGTAATCTCGGAATCTATTCCACATTCTGGGATCTTATTCATAGTGGGAGCAGAGTGCAATCCCGGAGTCTATGCCACGTTCTGGTATATTATTCAGAATGAGAACTGACAGTAATCTTTGATTCGATCCGAGATTCTGAAATTTTATACAGGGTGGGAGCGGAGGATATTCTCAGAGTCTATCCCACAGTCTGGGATATCATGCAGAGTAGGAACAGAGGGGAATCTCGGAGACCATCACACATTTTGGGATAATATACAGAATGGGAACAGAGTGTCCCATCGCAGTCTATCTGACATTCTCGGATAATATACAGAATGGGAATGGAGGGTATTCTCGGAATCTAGCCAACATTCTGGGATATTATTCAGCGTGGGAACTGAGGGTAATTTGGGAGTCTATTCCACATTCTGGGATATTATTCAGAATGGGAACAGAGTGTAATCTCAGAGTCTATGCCACATTCTGGGATATTATACAGAGTGGGAGCGGAGGGTAATCTCAGAGTCTAACCCACATTCTGGGATATTAGACAGATTGGGATCGGAGGGTAATCTCAAAGTCCATCCCAGAATCTAGGATATTATACAGAGTGGGAGCAGTGAATGATTTCGGAGTCTATCCCACATTCTGGGATATTATTCAGAGTGGGAGCTGAGCGAAATCTCGGAGTATATCCAACAGTCTGGAATATTATACAGAGTGGGATCGCAGGGTAACTTCAGAGTCTATCCCACATTCTGGGATATTATTCAGAGTGGGAACAGAGGGTAATCTCGGAGGCTAATACACGTTCTGTGATATTATTCTGAGTTTGTACTGAATGTAATCTCGGACACTATGCCGCATTCAGGGATATTATACAGAGTGGGAGCGGAATGTAACCTCGGATTCTATTCCATATTATGGGATACTATACAGAGTTGCAACGATGGGTAATTTCAGAGTCCATTCTAGAGTCTAGGATATTATACAGCATGGAAGCGGAGGTTAAATTCAGAGCCAATGCAACATTCTAGGAGATTACGCGGAGTGGGAGCAGAGGATGATCTCGGAATCTATTCCACATTCTGGGATATTATTCAGAGTGGGAGCAGAGGTAATCTCAGTGTCTATGCCACATTCTGGGATATTATTCAGAGTGGGAACAGAGTGAAACCTCGGAGACTATCCCACATTCAGAGATATTATGCATAGTGGGAACGATGGATAATTTCGGAGTCTATCCCAGAGTCTAGGATATTATACTGCATGGGAGCAGAGATTAATTTCAGAGCCTATGCAACATTCTGGGAGATTCTCCAGAGTGGGAGCTGAGGGTAATCTCATATTCTATTCCACATTCTGGGATATTATACAGACTGGGAATAGACTGTAACCTTGAATCTATTCCACATTCTGGTATATTATACAGAGTGGGATCGGAGTGTAATCTCAAAGTCCATCCCAGAAACTAGGATATTATACAGAATGGGAGCGGTGGGGAACTTCGGCGTCTATCTCACATTCTGGGAAATTAATCAGAGTGGGAACAGAGGGTAATCTCGGATACTAACGCACGTTCTGTGATGTTATTCAGAGCATGTACAGAGTGTAATCTTGGAGCCAATGCCACATTCAGTGATATTATACATAGTGGGAACAGAGTGTAACCTCGGAGACTATCCGACCTTCTGGGATTTAATGCAGAGTGGGAACGATAGATAATTTCGGACTCTATCCGAGTCTAGGATATAATACAGCGTGGGACCGAAGGTTAATTTCATGGCCAATGAAACATTCCTGGAGGTTATACAGACTGGGAGCAGAGGGTAATCTCGGAATCTTTTCCACATTCTGGGATATTATACAGAGTGGGAGTGGAGAGTAATTTCAGAGTCTATCCCACATTCTGAGATACTGTTCAGTGTGCGAACTGAGGGATATCCCGGAGTCTACCCCACATTCGGGGATATTACACAGAGTGGGAGCGGAGGGTAATCTCGGAATCTATCCCAGAGTCTATGATCTTATTAAGATTGGGAGCCGTGTGTCATTTCAGAGTCTATCCCAGTGTCTAGGATGTTATACAGAGTGGGAGCAGAGGGTAATTTTGGAGTCTATGCCACATTCGGGGAGATTATACAGTGTGGGAGCAGATGGTAATCTTGGAGTCCATCCCACATTCTGTGATATTATACAGATTGGGATTAGACTATAACCTCGGCGTCAATTCCACATTCTGAGATATTATTCAGAGTGCAAACTGAGGGAAATCTCGGGGTCTATTCCACATTCTGGGATATTATACAGAGTCGGATCGGAGGGTAATCTCAAAGTCCATCCCAGAAACTAGGATATTATACAGAGTGGGAGCAGTGGGCTATTTCGGCGTCTATCCCACATTCTGTGATATTATTCAGAGTGGGAACAGAGGTTATTCTTGGATTCTAACACACATTTACACACACTATTCAGAGCATGTACAGAGGGTAATCTCGGACCCTATGCCACATTCAGGGAAATTAGACATAGTGGGAACAGAGTGTAACCTCAGAGACTATCACACATTCTGTGCTTTTATTGAGAGTGGGAACGATAGGTAATTTCGGTGTCTATCCCAGAGTCTAGGATATTATATGACGTGGGAGTGGAGGTGAATTTCAGAGCCAATGAAACATTCTGGGAAATTATACAGAGTGGGAGCAGAGCGTAATCTCGGACTCTATTCCACATTCTGGGATATTATACAGAGTGCGAACTGAGGGATATCTCTGAGTCTACCCCACAGTCTGGGATATTATACATAGTGGGATCGGAGGGTAATCTCGGAATCAATCCTAGAGACTAGGATATTATACAGAATGGGAGCGTTGGGTAATTTCGGCATCTATCCCACATTCTTCGATATTATTCAGAGTGGGTTCAGAGAGTATTTTCGGATTCTAACACATGTTCTGTGATATTATTCAGAGCATGTACAGAGTGTCATCTCGGAGCCTATACCACATTCAGAGATATTATACATAGTGGGAACAGAGTGAAACCTCGGAGACTATCCCACATTCTGGGATATTACGCAGAGTGGGAACAATGGGTAATTTCGGAGTCTATCCCAGAGTCTAGGATATTATACAGAGTGGGAGCGGAGATTAATTTCAGAGCCTATACAACATTCTGGGAGGTTCTCCAGAGTGGGAGCAGAGGGTAATCTCATATTCTATTCCACATTCTGGGATATTATACAGAGTGGGAGCGGAGAGCAATTTCAGAGTTGATCCCACATTCTAGATATTATTCAGAGTGCGAACTGGGGGATATCGCGGAGTCTACCCCACAGTCTGGGATATTACACAGAGTTGGAGCGGAGGGTAATCTCGGAATCTATCCCAGAGTCTATGATCTAATAAAGAGTCGGAGCGGTGGGTAATTTCGGAGTCTATCCCAGAGTCTAGGATGTTATACAGAGTGGGAGCGGAGGGTAATTTCGGAGTCTATGCCGCATTCGGGAAGATTATACAGAGTGGGAGCAGATGGTAATCTCGGAGTCCATCCCACATTCTGTGATATTATACAGATTGGGAATAGACTATAACCTCGGTGTCTATTCCACATTCTGGGATATTAATCAGAGTACGAACTGAGGGAAATCTCGGAGTCTGTTCCACATTCTGGGATATTATACAGAGTGGGATCGGAGGGTAATCTCAAAGTCCGTTCCAGAAAGTAGGATATTATACAGAGTGGGAGGGGTGGGTAATTTCGGTGTCTATCCCACATTCTGGGAAATTATTCAGAGTGGGAACAGAAGTTAATCTCGGATTCTAACTCACGTTCTGTGATGTTATTCAGACCATGTACAGAGTGTAATTTCGGAGCCTATGCCACATTCAGTGATATCATACAGTGTGGGAACAGAGTGTAAGCTCGGAGTCTATTCCACAGTCTGGGATATTATACAGTGTGGGATCGGAGGGTAATCTTGGAGTCCATCCAACATTCTGTGATATTATACAGATTGGAAATAGAGTATAATCTCAGAGTCTATTCCATATTCTAGAATATTATACAGAGTTCGAACTGAGGGAAATCACGGAGTCTCTTCCACATTCTGGGATATTATACAGAATGGGATCGGAGGGTAATCTCAAAGTCCATCCCAGAAACTAGGATATTATACAGAGTGGGAGCAGTGGGTTATTTCGGCATCTATCCCACATTCTGTGATAATACTCAGAGTGGGAACAGAGGTTATTCTCGGATTCTAACACATGTTCTGTGATACTATTCAGTGTATGTACAGAGTGAAATCTCGGAGCCTATGCCACATTCAGGGATATTATACATAGTGGGAACCGATTGTAACCTCGGAGACTATCCCACGTTCTGTGATTTTATGCAGAGTGGGAACGATAGATAATTTCGGAGTCTATCCCAGAGTCTAGGATATTATACAGCTTGGGAGCGGAGGTGAATTTCAGAGCCAATGAAACATTCTGGGAGATTATACAGAGTGGGAGCAGAGAGTAATCTCGGAATCTATTCCACATTCTGGGGATATTAAACAGAGTGAGAGCGGAGGGTAATCTCAGAGTCTATTCCACATTCTGAGATATTGTTCAGAGTGCGAACTGAGGGATATCTCGGAGTCTAGCCCACAGTCTGGGATATTATACAGAGTGGGATCGGAGGGTAATCTCAAAGTCCATCCCAGAAACTAGGATATTATACAGAGTGGGAGTGGTGGGTAATTTTCTCCGTCTATCCCAAATTCTGTGATATTATTCAGAGTGGGAATAGAGGATATTCTCGGATTCTAACACATGTTCTCTGATACTATTCAGAGCATGTATTGATTGTAATCTCAGAGCCTATGCCACATTCAGGAATATTAGAAATAGTGGGAACAAGGTGTAACCACGGAGACTATCCCACAATCTGTGATTTTATGCAGTGCGGGAATGCGAGGTAATTTCGGAGTCTATCCCAGAGTCTAGGATATTATATAGCGTGGGAGCGGAGATTAATTTCAGAGCCAATGAAACATTCTAGTAGGTTATACAGAGTGGGAGCAGAGGGTAATTTCAGAGTCTATGCCACATTCTGTGATATTATACAGATTGGGAATAGGCTATTACCTCAGAGTCTATTCCACATTCTGGGATATTATTCAGAGTGCGAACTGAGGGAAATCTCGGAGTCTATTCCACATTCTGGGATATTATACAGAGTCGGATCGGAGGGTAATCTCAAAGTCCATCCCAGAAACTAGGATATTATACAGAGTGGGAGCAGTGGGTAATTTCGGCACCAACCCCACATTCTGGGAAATTATTCAGAGTTGGAACAGAGGGTAATCTCGGATTCTAACACACGTTCCGTGATGTTATTCAGAGCATGTACAGAGTGTACTCTCGGAGCCAATGCCACATTCAGCGATATTATACTTACTGGGAACAGAGTGTAACCTCGGAGACTATCCCACACTCTGTGATTTTATTCAGAGTGGGAACGATAGGTAATTTCGAAGTCTATCCCAGAGTCTAGGATATTATACGATGTGGGAGTGGAGGTGAATTTCAGAGCCAATGAAACATTCTTGGAGATTATACAGAGTGGGAGCAGAGGGTAATCTCGGACTCTATTCCACATTCTGGGATATTATACAGAGTGCGAACTGAGGGATATCTCTGAGTCTACCCCACAGTCTGGGATATTATACAGAGTCGGATCGGAGGATAATCTCAAAGTCCATCCCAGAAACTAGGATATTATACAGAGTGGGAGCAGTGGGTAATTTCGGCACCTATCCCACATTCTGGGAAATTATTCAGAGTTGGAACAGAGGGTAATCTCGGATTCTAACACACGTTCCGTGATGTTATTCAGAGCATGTACAGAGTGTAATCTCGGAGCCAATGCCACATTCAGCGATATTATACTTACTGGGAACAGAGTGTAACCTCGGAGACTATCCCACACTCTGTGATTTTATTCAGAGTGGGAACGATAGGTAATTTCGAAGTCTATCCCAGAGTCTAGGATATTATACAATGTGGGAGTGGAGGTGAATTTCAGAGCCAATGAAACATTCTTGGAGATTATACAGAGTGGGAGCAGAGGGTAATCTCGGACTCTATTCCACATTCTGGGATATTATACAGAGTGCGAACTGAGGGACATCTCTGAGTCTACCCCACAGTCTGGGATATTATACATAGTGGGATCGGAGGGTAATCTCGGAATCAATCCTAGAGACTAGGATATTATACAGAGTGGGAGCGTTGGGTAATTTCGGCATCTATCCCACATTCTTTGATATTATTCAGAGTGGGAACAGAGAGTATTTTCGGATTCTAACACATGTTCTGTGATATTATTCAGAGCATGTACAGAGTGTCATCTCGGAGCCTATACCACATTCAGGGATATTATACATAGTGGGAACAGAGTGAAACCTCGGAGACTATCCCACATTCTGGGATATTACGCAGAGTGGGAACGATGGGTAATTTCGGAGTCTATCCCAGAGTCTAGGATATTATACAGCGTGGGAGCGGAGATTAATTTCAGAGCCTATACAACATTCTGGGAGGTTCTCCAGAGTGGGAGCAGAGGGTAATCTCATATTCTATTCCATATTCTGGGATATTATACAGACTGGGAGCGGAGAGCAATTTCAGAGTTAATCCCACATTCTAGATATTATTCAGAGTGCGAACTGGGGGATATCGCGGAGTCTACCCCACAGTCTGGGATATTACACAGAGTTGGAGCGGAGGGTAATCTCGGAATCTATCCCAGAGTCTATGATCTAATAAAGAGTCGGAGCGGTGGGTAATTTCGGAGTCTATCCCAGTGTCTAGGATGTTATACAGAGTGGGAGCGGAGGGTAATTTCGGAGTCTATGCCACAATCGGGGAGATTATACAGAGTGGGAGCAGATGGTAATCTCGGTGTCTATCCCACATTCTGGGATATTATACAGAGTGGGAGCAGATGGTAATCTCGGTGTCTATCCCACATTCTGGGAAATTATTCAGAGTGGGAACAGAAGGTAATCTCGGATTCTAACTCACGTTCTATGATGTTATTCAGAGCATGTACAGAGTGTAATCTCGGAGCCTATGCCACATTCAGTGATATCATACAGTGTGGGAACAGACTGTAAGCTCGGAGTCTATTCCACAGTCTGGGATATTATACAGTGTGGGATCGGAGGGTAATCTTGGAGTCCATCCAACATTCTGTGATATTATACAGATTGGAAATAGAGTATAATCTCGGAGTCTATTCCATATTCTAGGATATTATACAGAGTTCGAACTGAGGGAAATCACGGAGTCTCTTCCACATTCTGGGATATTAAACAGAGTGGGATCAGAGGGTAATCTCAAAGTCCATCCCAGAAACTAGGATATTTTACAGAGTGGGAGCGGTGGGTAATTTCGGCGTCTATCCCACATTCTATGATATTATTCAGAGTGGGAGGAGAGGTTACCCTCGGATTCTAACACATGTTCTGTGATAATATTCAGAGCATGCCCAGAGTATAACCTCGGAGACTATCCCACATTCTGTAATTTTATGCAGAGTGGGAACGACAAGTAATTTCGGACTCTATCCCAGAGTCTAGGATATTATACAGAGTGGGAGCGGAGGTTAATTTCAGAGCCAATGAAACATTCTGCTGGGTTATACGGAGTGGGAGCAGAGGGTAATCTCGGAATCTTTTCCACATTCTGGGATACTATACAGACTGGGAGCGGAGGGTAATCTCAGAGTCTATCCCACATTCTGAGATATTGTTCAGAGTGCGAACTGAGGGATATCTCGGAGTCTACCCCACAGTCTGGGATATTATACAGAGTGGGAGTGGTGGGTAATTTTCTCCGTCTATCCCAAATTCTGTGATATTATTCAGAGTGGGAATAGAGGTTATTCTCGGATTCTAACACATGTTCTCTGATACTATTCAGAGCATGTATTGAGTGTAATCTCGGAGCCTATGCCACATTCAGGGATATTAGAAATAGTGGGAACAGGGTGTAACCACGGAGACTATCCCACAATCTGTGATTTTATGCAGTGCGGGAATGCGAGGTAATTTCGGAGTCTATCCCAGAGTCTAGGATATTATATAGCGTGGGAGCGGAGATTAATTTCAGAGCCAATGAAACATTCTGGTAGGTTATACAGAGTGGGAGCAGAGGGTAATCTCGGAATCTATACCAGAGTCTATGATATTATAAAGAGTGGGAGTGGTGGGTAATTTCGGAGTCTATCCCAGTGTCTAGAATGTTATACAGAGTGGGAGCAGAGGGTAATCTCGGAATCTATACCAGAGTCTATGATATTATAAAGAGTGGGAGTGGTGGGTAATTTCGGAGTCTATCCCAGTGTCTAGAATGTTATACAGAGTGGGAGCAGAGGGTAATTTCAGAGTCTATGCCACATTCGGCGAGATGATACAAAGTGGGAATAGACTATAGCCTCAGAGTCTATTCCACATTCTGGGATATTATTCAGAGTGCGAACTGAGGGAAATCTCGGAGTCTATTCCACATTCTGGGATATTATACAGAGTCGGATCGGAGGATAATCTCAAAGTCCATCCAAGAAACTAGGATATTATACAGAGTGGGAGCAGTGGGTAATTTCGGCACCTGCCCCACATTCTGGGAAATTATTCAGAGTTGGAACAGAGGGTAATCTCGGATTCTAACACACGTTCCGTGATGTTATTCAGAGCATGTACAGAGTGTAATCTCGGAGCCAATGCCACATTCAGCGATATTATACTTACTGGGAACAGAGTGTAACCTCGGAGACTATCCCACACTCTGTGATTTTATTCAGAGTGGGAACGATAGGTAATTTCGGAGTCTATCCCAGAGTCTAGGATATTATACGACGTGGGAGTGGAGGTGAATTTCAGAGCCAATGAAACATTCTTGGAGATTATACAGAGTGGGAGCAGAGGGTAATCTCGGACTCTATTCCACATTCTGGGATATTATACAGAGTGCGAACTGAGGGATATCTCTGAGTCTACCCCACAGTCTGGGATATTATACATAGTGGGATCGGAGGGTAATCTCGGAATCAATCCTAGAGACTAGGATATTATACAGAGTGGGAGCGTTGGGTAATTTCGGCATCTATCCCACATTCTTTGATATTATTCAGAGTGGGAACAGAGAGTATTTTCGGATTCTAACACATGTTCTGTGATATTATTCAGAGCATGTACAGAGTGTCATCTCGGAGCCTATACCACATTCAGGGATATTATACATAGTGGGAACAGAGTGAAACCTCGGAGACTATCCCACATTCTGGGATATTACGCAGAGTGGGAACGATGGGTAATTTCGGAGTCTATCCCAGAGTCTAGGATATTATACAGCGTGGGAGCGGAGATTAATTTCAGAGCCTATACAACATTCTGGGAGGTTCTCCAGAGTGGGAGCAGAGGGTAATCTCATATTCTATTCCATATTCTGGGATATTATACAGACTGGGAGCGGAGAGCAATTTCAGAGTTGATCCCACATTCTAGATATTATTCAGAGTGCGAACTGGGGGATATCGCGGAGTCTACCCCACAGTCTGGGATATTACACAGAGTTGGAGCGGAGGATAATCTCGGAATCTATCCCAGAGTCTATGATCTAATAAAGAGTCGGAGCGGTGGGTAATTTCGGAGTCTATCCCAGTGTCTAGGATGTTATACAGAGTGGGAGCGGAGGGTAATTTCGGAGTCTCTGCCACAATCGGGGAGATTATACAGAGTGGGAGCAGATGGTAATCTCGGTGTCTATCCCACATTCTGGGAAATTATTCAGAGTGGGAACAGAAGGTAATCTCGGATTCTAACTCACGTTCTATGATGTTATTCAGAGCATGTACAGAGTGTAATCTCGGAGCCTATGCCACATTCAGTGATATCATACAGTGTGGGAACAGACTGTAAGCTCGGAGTCTATTCCACAGTCTGGGATATTATACAGTGTGGGATCGGAGGGTAATCTTGGAGTCCATCCAACATTCTGTGATATTATACAGATTGGAAATGGAGTATAATCTCGGAGTCTATTCCATATTCTAGGATATTATACAGAGTTCGAACTGAGGGAAATCACGGAGTCTCTTCCACATTCTGGGATATTAAACAGAGTGGGATCGGAGGGTAATCTCAAAGTCCATCCCAGAAACTAGGATATTTTACAGAGTGGGAGCGGTGGGTAATTTCGGCGTCTATCCCACATTCTATGATATTATTCAGAGTGGGAGGAGAGGTTACCCTCGGATTCTAACACATGTTCTGTGATAATATTCAGAGCATGCCCAGAGTATAACCTCGGAGACTATCCCACATTCTGTAATTTTATGCAGAGTGGGAACGACAAGTAATTTCGGACTCTATCCCAGAGTCTAGGATATTATACAGAGTGGGAGCGGAGGTTAATTTCAGAGCCAATGAAACATTCTGCTGGGTTATACGGAGTGGGAGCAGAGGGTAATCTCGGAATCTTTTCCACATTCTGGGATACTATACAGACTGGGAGCGGAGGGTAATCTCAGAGTCTATCCCACATTCTGAGATATTGTTCAGAGTGCGAACTGAGGGATATCTCGGAGTCTACCCCACAGTCTGGGATATTATACAGAGTGGGAGTGGTGGGTAATTTTCTCCGTCTATCCCAAATTCTGTGATATTATTCAGAGTGGGAATAGAGGTTATTCTCGGATTCTAACACATGTTCTCTGATACTATTCAGAGCATGTATTGAGTGTAATCTCGGAGCCTATGCCACATTCAGGGATATTAGAAATAGTGGGAACAGGGTGTAACCACGGAGACTATCCCACAATCTGTGATTTTATGCAGTGCGGGAATGCGAGGTAATTTCGGAGTCTATCCCAGAGTCTAGGATATTATATAGCGTGGGAGCGGAGATTAATTTCAGAGCCAATGAAACATTCTGGTAGGTTATACAGAGTGGGAGCAGAGGGTAATCTCGGAATCTATACCAGAGTCTATGATATTATAAAGAGTGGGAGTGGTGGGTAATTTCGGAGTCTATCCCAGTGTCTAGAATGTTATACAGAGTGGGAGCAGAGGGTAATTTCAGAGTCTATGCCACATTCGGCGAGATGATACAAAGTGGGAATAGACTATAGCCTCAGAGTCTATTCCACATTCTGGGATATTATTCAGAGTGCGAACTGAGGGAAATCTCGGAGTCTATTCCACATTCTGGGATATTATACAGAGTCGGATCGGAGGATAATCTCAAAGTCCATCCAAGAAACTAGGATATTATACAGAGTGGGAGCAGTGGGTAATTTCGGCACCTGCCCCACATTCTGGGAAATTATTCAGAGTTGGAACAGAGGGTAATCTCGGATTCTAACACACATTCCGTGATGTTATTCAGAGCATGTACAGAGTGTAATCTCGGAGCCAATGCCACATTCAGCGATATTATACTTACTGGGAACAGAGTGTAACCTCGGAGACTATCCCACACTCTGTGATTTTATTCAGAGTGGGAACGATAGGTAATTTCGGAGTCTATCCCAGAGTTTAGGATATTATACGTCGTGGGAGTGGAGGTGAATTTCAGAGCCAATGAAACATTCTTGGAGATTATACAGAGTGGGAGCAGAGGGTAATCTCGGACTCTATTCCACATTCTGGGATATTATACAGAGTGCGAACTGAGGGATATCTCTGAGTCTACCCCACAGTCTGGGATATTATACATAGTGGGATCGGAGGGTAATCTCGGAATCAATCCTAGAGACTAGGATATTATACAGAGTGGGAGCGTTGGGTAATTTCGGCATCTATCCCACATTCTTTGATATTATTCAGAGTGGGAACAGAGAGTATTTTCGGATTCTAACACATGTTCTGTGATATTATTCAGAGCATGTACAGAGTGTCATCTCGGAGCCTATACCACATTCAGGGATATTATACATAGTGGGAACAGAGTGAAACCTCGGAGACTATCCCACATTCTGGGATATTACGCAGAGTGGGAACGATGGGTAATTTCGGAGTCTATCCCAGAGTCTAGGATATTATACAGCGTGGGAGCGGAGATTAATTTCAGAGCCTATACAACATTCTGGGAGGTTCTCCAGAGTGGGAGCAGAGGGTAATCTCATATTCTATTCCATATTCTGGGATATTATACAGACTGGGAGCGGAGAGCAATTTCAGAGTTAATCCCACATTCTAGATATTATTCAGAGTGCGAACTGGGGGATATCGCGGAGTCTACCCCACAGTCTGGGATATTACACAGAGTTGGAGCGGAGGGTAATCTCGGAATCTATCCCAGAGTCTATGATCTAATAAAGAGTCGGAGCGGTGGGTAATTTCGGAGTCTATCCCAGTGTCTAGGATGTTATACAGAGTGGGAGCGGAGGGTAATTTCGGAGTCTATGCCACAATCGGGGAGATTATACAGAGTGGGAGCAGATGGTAATCTCGGTGTCTATCCCACATTCTGGGAAATTATTCAGAGTGGGAACAGAAGGTAATCTCGGATTCTAACTCACGTTCTATGATGTTATTCAGAGCATGTACAGAGTGTAATCTCGGAGCCTATGCCACATTCAGTGATATCATACAGTGTGGGAACAGAGTGTAAGCTCGGATTTTATTCCACAGTCTGGGATATTATACAGTGTGGGATCGGAGGGTAATCTTGGAGTCCATCCAACATTCTGTGATATTATACAGATTGGAAATAGAGTATAATCTCGGAGTCTATTCCATATTCTAAGATATTATACAGAGTTCGAACTGAGGGAAATCACGGAGTCTCTTCCACATTCTGGGATATTAAACAGAGTGGGATCAGAGGGTAATCTCAAAGTCCATCCCAGAAACTAGGATATTTTACAGAGTGGGAGCGATGGGTAATTTCGGCGTCTATCCCACATTCTATGATATTATTCAGAGTGGGAAGAGAGGTTACCCTCAGATTCTAACACATGTTCTGTGATAATATTCAGAGCATGCCCAGAGTATAACCTCGGAGACTATCCCACATTCTGTAATTTTATGCAGAGTGGGAACGACAAGTAATTTCGGACTCTATCCCAGAGTCTAGGATATTATACAGAGTGGGAGCGGAGGTTAATTTCAGAGCCAATGAAACATTCTGCTGGGTTATACGGAGTGGGAGCAGAGGGTAATCTCGGAATCTTTTCCACATTCTGGGATACTATACAGACTGGGAGCGGAGGGTAATCTCAGAGTCTATCCCACATTCTGAGATATTGTTCAGAGTGCGAACTGAGGGATATCTCGGAGTCTAACCCACAGTCTGGGATATTATACAGAGTGGGATCGGATGGTAATCTCGGAATCTATGCCAGAGTCTATGATATTATAAAGAATGTGAGTGGTGGATAATTTCGTAGTCTATCCCAGTGTCTAGGATGTTATACAGAGTGGGAGCGGAGGGTAATCTCAAAGTCCATCCCAGAAAGTAGGATATTATACAGAGTGGGAGGGATGGGTAATTTCGGTGTCTATCCCACATTCTGTCATATTATACAGATTGGGAATAGAGTATAACCTCGGAGTCCATTCCACATTCTGGGATATTATTCGGAGTGCGAACTGATGGTAATCTCGGAGTCTATTCCACATTCTGGGATATTATACAGAGTGGGATCGGAGGGTAATCTCAAAGTCCATCCCAGAAACTAGGATATTATACAGAGTGGGAGTGGTGGGCAATTTCGGTGTCTATCCCACATTCTGGGAAATTATTCAGAGTGGGAACAGAAGTTAATCTCGGATTCTAACTCACATTCTGTGATGTTATTCAGAGCATGTACAGAGTGTAATCTCGGAGCCTATGCCACATTCAGGGATATTATACAGTGTGGGAACAGAGTGAAACCTTGGAGACCATCCCACCTTCTGTGATATTATGCAGAGTGGGAACGATAGGTAATTTCAGACTGCATCTCAGAGTCTAGGATATTCTACAGCGTGGGAGTAGAGGAGAATTTCTGAGCCAATGAATCATTCTGGGAGGTTATACAGAGTGGGAGCAGAGGGTAATCTCGGAACCTTTTCCACATTCTGGGATATTATACAGAGTGGGAGTGGAGGGTAATCTCAGAGTCTATCCCACTTTCTGAGATATTGTTCAGAGTGCGAACTGAGCGATATCTCGGAGTCTATTCCACAGTCTGGGATATTATACATAGTGGGATCGGAGGGTAATCTCGGAATCTATCCCAGGGTCTATGATATTATAAAGATTGGGAGCGGTGGGTAATTTCGGAGTCTATAGCACATTATGGGATATATACAGATGTGAACTGAGGATAATCGCGGAGTCTACCACATTCTGGGATATTATTCAGAGTGGGAGCGGACGGTATTCTCGGAGTCTATCCAATATTCTGGCGTATTATTCACTGTAGGAACTGAGGATAATCTCGGAGTCAATTCCACATTCCGGGATATTATACAGAGTGGGAGCCAAGTGTAATCTCAGAGTCTATAACACAGTCTGGGACATTATACATAGCGGGAACAGAGGATAATGTTGGAGTCTATTCCACATTCTGGGATATTATACAGAGTGGGAGCGGACAGTAATCTCTGAGACAATGCCACATTTTGGGATATTATACAGAGGAGTAACGGAGGGTAATCTCGGAGTCTATCCCACATTCTTGGATATTATTCTGAGTAGGAACTGAGTGTAACCTTGGAATCTATGCCACATTCTGTGATATAATACAGAGTGGGAGCGCAGGTTAATCTCGGAGTCTATCCCACTGCCTGGGATATTATTCAGACGGGGAAGAGTGTAATCTGCAAGTGTATCCCACAGTGAGTGATATTATTCAGAGTTGGAACTGAGGGAAATTCGGAATCTATTCCACATTCTGGGATATTATTCAGGGCGGGAACACAGTGTAATCTCGGAGTCTATGCCACATTCTGGGATATTATACAGAGTGGGAGCAGAGGGTGATCTCAGAGTCTATCCCAAATTTTGTGATATTACTTAGACTGCAAATTGAGGGAAATCTCGGAGTCCATTCCATGTTCTGTGATATTATACAGAGTGGGATCGGAGTGTAATCTCGAAGTCCATCCCACAATCTAGGATATTATACACAGTGGGAGGGGTGGGTGATTTCGGCATCTGTCCCACTTTCTGGGATATTATTCAGAGAGGGAATTGAGGGAAATCTCGGAGTCTATCCAACAGTCTGGGATATTATACAGGGTGGGATCAGAGTGTAATCTCGAAATCTATCCCAGAGTCTAGGATAGTATACAGAGTGGGGGCGGTGGTTAATTTTGGAGTCTGTACCAGTGTCTAGGATGTTATACAGTGTGGGAGCGGAGGTTAATTTCAGATTCTGGGATATTATACAGAGCGCGAAATGTGGGAAATCTCGGAGTCTATTCCACATTCTGGGATATTATACAGAGTGGGATCGGAGGGTAATCTCGATGTCCATCCCAGAAACTAAGATATTATACAGAGTGGGAGTGGTGGGTAATTTCGGCATCTGTCCCACATTCTGGGAAATTATTCAGAGCAGGAACAGAGTGTAATCTCGGAGTCTATAACACAGTCTGGGATATTATACATAGCGGGAACAGAGGATAATGTCGGAGTCTATTCCACATTCTGGGATATTATTCAGAGTGGGAATAGAGTGTAATATCGGAGTCTATGCCACATTTTGGGATATTATACAGAGTGGTATCGGAGGATAATCTTGAAATCTATCCCAGAGTCTAGGATATTATACAGAGTAGGAATAGAGTGTAATATCGGAGTCTATTCCACATTCTGGGATATTATACAGAGTGGGAGCGGACGGTAATCTCTGAGACTATGCCACATTTTGGGATATTATACAGAAGATTAACGGAGGGTAATCTCGGAGTCTATCCCACATTCTTGGATATTATTCTGAGTAGGAACTGAGTGTAACCTTGGAGTCTATGCCACATTCCGTGATATAATACAGAGTGGGAGCGCAGGTTAATCTCGGAGTCTATCGCACTGTCTGGGATATTATTCAGACTGGGAACAGAGTGTAATCTGCAAGTATATCCCACAGTCAGGGATAATATTCTGAGTGAGAACTGAGGGTAACCTCGGATTCTAACACACGTTCTGTGATATTATTCAGAGCATGAACAGAGTGTAATCTCGGAGCCTATGCCACATTCAGGGATATTATACATAGTGGGAACAGAGTGAAACCTCGGAGACTAGCCCACATTCTGGGATATTATGCAGATTGGCAATGATAGGTAATTTCGGAGTCTATCCCAGAGTCTAGGATATTATGCAGAGTGGGATCGGATGGTAATCTCTGAGACTATGCCACATTCTGGGATATTATACAGAGGAGTAACGGAGGGTAGTCTCGGAGTCTATTCCACATTCTTGGATATAATTAGGAGAAGGAACTCAGTGTATCCTCGGAGTCTATGCTACATGCTGGGATATTATACAGAGTTGGAAAAGAGTGCAAACTTGGAGTCTATGCCTCATTCTGTGATATAATACAGGGAGGGAGCGCAGGTTAATCTCGGAGTCTATCCACTCTCTGGGATATTATTCAGACTGGGAACAGAGTGTAATCTGCAAGTATATCCCACAGTCAGGGACATTATTCCAAGTGGGAACTGAGGATAATCTCGGAGTCTATTGCACATTCTGGGATATTATCCGGAGTGGGAGCGGAGGGTAATCTCAGAGTCTATTCCACATTCTGTGATATTATTTAGACTGCAAACTGAGGGAAATCTCAGAGTCCATTCCATGTTCTGGGATATAAACCAGAGTGGGATCAGAGTGTAATCTCGAAGTCCATCCCACAATCTAGGATATTATACAGAGTGGGAGGGGTGGGTGATTTCGGCATCTGTCCCACATTCTGGGATATTATTCAGAGTGGGAACTGAGGGAAATCTCGGAGTCTATCCAACAGTCTGGGATATTATACAGAGTGGGATCAGAGTGTAATCTCGAAATCTATCCCAGAGTCTATGATATGATAAAGAGTGGCAGCGGCGGTAAATTTCGGAGTCTATACCAGTGTCTAGGATGTTATATAGAGTGGGATCGGAGGGTAATCTCGATGTCCATCCCAGAAACTAGGATATTATACAGACTGTGAATGGACGGTAATTTCGGCGGCTATCCCACATTCTATGATATTATTCAGATGGGAACAGAGTGTAATCTTGGATTCTGACACACGTTCTGTGATATTATTCAGAGCATGAACAGTGGGTAATCTCGGAGCCTATGCCACATTCAGGGATATTATACATAGTGGGAACAGAGTGAAACCTCGAAGACTATCCCACATTCTGGGATATTATGCAGAGTGGGAACGATAGGTAATTTCAGAGTCTATCCCAGAGTCTAGGATATTATACAGCGTGGGAACAGAGGTTAATTTCAGGGCCTATGCACCATTCTGGAGAGGTTATACACTGTGGGAGCGGAGGGTATTATTGGAGCCTATCCCACATTCTGGGATATCATACAGAGTGGGAGCAGAGGGTATTCTCGGAGTCTATCCAATATTCTGGGATATTATTCACTGTGGGAACTGAGAGTAATCTCGGATTCTATTCCACATTACAGGATATTATACAGAGCGGGGGCAGAGTGTAATCTCGAACTCTATCACACAGTCTGGGACATTATACAGAGTGGGAACAGAGGGTAATCTCAGAGTCTATTCCACATTCTGGGATATTATACAGAGTGGGATCGGAGGGTAATCTCAAAATCTATCCCAGAATCTAGGATATTATACAGAGTGGGATCGGAGGGTAATCTCAAAATCTATCCCAGAATCTAGGATGTTATACAGAGTGCGAGTGGAAATTAATATCAGAGCCTATGCAACATTCTGGGTGATTATACAGAGTGGGAGCAGAGTGTAATCTCAGACTCTATTCCACATTCTGGGATATTATACAGAGTGGGAGCAGAGGATAATCTCGGAATCTAATCCACATTCTGGGATATTATACAGACTGGAAGTGAAGGGTAATCTCGGAGTCTATCCCACATTCTAGATATTATTCAGAGTGTGAACTGAGGGATATCTCGGAGTCTACCCCACAGTCTGGGATATTATACACTGTGGAGCGGAGGGTAATCTCGGAATCTTTAGCACGTTATGGGATATATACAGACTGTGAACTGAGGATAATTTCGGAGTCTACCAACATTCTAGGATATTATTCAGAGTGGGAGCGGACAGTAATCTCTGAGACTATGCCACATTCTGGGATGTTATACAGAGGAGTAACGGAGGGTAATCTGGGAGTCTATTCCACATTCTTGGATATTATTCAGAGTGGGTACTGAGTGTAACCTCGCAGTCTACGTCACATTCTTGGATAATATACAGAGTTGGAAAAGACTGCAACCTTGGAGTCTATGCCACATTTTGTGAAATAATACAGAGTGGGAGCACAGGTTAATCTCAGAGTCTATCCCACTGTCTGGGATATTATTCAGACTGGGATCAGAGTGTAATCTGCAAGTATATCCCACAGTCAGGGATAATATTTTGAGTGGGAAGTGAGGGTAATCTCGGATTCTAACACATCTTCTGTGACATTATTCAGAGCATGAACAGTGTGTAATCTCGGAGCTTAAGCCACATTCAGGGATATTATACATAGTGGGAACAGAGTGAAACCTCGGAGACTAGCCCACATTCTGGGATATTATGCAGATTGGCAATGATAGGTAATATCGGAGTCTATCCCAGAGTCTAGAATATTATACAGCGCGGGAGCTGAGGTTAATTTCAGCATCTATGCAACATTCTGGGAGTCAAGACAGAGTGGGAGGTGAGGGTAATCTCGGGTCTATCCCACATTCCGGGATTATCATACAGAGTGGGAGCGGAGGGTATTCTCGGAGCCTATCCACTATTCTGGGGTATTATTCACTGTGGGAACTGAGGGTAATCTCAGATTCTAATCTGCATTCCAGGCTATTATACTGAGTGGGAGCGGAGTGTAATCTCTGAGACTATCACACAGTCTGGGACATCATACAGAGTGGGTACAGAGGGTAATCTCAGAGTCTATTCCACATTCTGGGATATTATTCAGAGTGGGAATAGAGTGTAATATCTGAATCTATGCCACATTTTACGATATTATACAGAGTGGGATCGGAGGGTAATCTCGAAATCTATCCCAGAGTCTAGGATATTATACACTGAGTGGGAACTGAGGGTAATCTCGGAGTTTATTGCACATTCTGGGATATTATTCAGAGTGGGAACGCAGTGTAATCCCAGAGTCTATGCCACATTTTGGGATAATATACAGAGTTGGAGCGGAGGGTAATCTCAGAGTCTATCCCACATTCTGTGATATTATTTAGACTGCAAACTGAGGGAAATCTCGGGGTCTATTCCATGTTCTGGGATATTATACAGAGTGGGATCGGACTGTAATCTCGAAGTCCATCCCACAATCTAGGATATTATACAGAGTGGGAGGGGTGGGTGATTTCGGCATCTGTCCCACATTCTGGGATATTATTCAGAGTGGGAACTGAGGGAAATCTTGGAGTCTATCTGGGATATTATATAGAGTGGGATTGGAAGGTAATCTTGAAATTTATCCCAGAGTCTATGATATTATAAAGAGTGGCAACGGCGGTAATTTTGGAGTCTATACCAGTGTCTAGGATGTTATACCGTGTGGGAGCAGAGGTTAAGTTCGGAGTCTATCCCACATTCTGGGATGTTATACAGAGTAGGCGTGGATGGTAATCTCGGAGTCTATTCCACATTCTGGGATATTATACAGAGTGCGATCGGAGAGTAATCTCGATGACCATCTCAGAAACCAGGATATTATACAGACTGTGAACAGAGGGTAATTTCGGCGTCTATCCCGCATTCTGTGATATTATTCAGAGCATGAACAGAGTGTAATCTCGGAGCCTATGCCACATTCAGGGATATTATACATAGTGGGAACAGAGTGAAACCTTGGAGACTATCGCACATTCTGGGATATTATGCAGAGTGGGAACTATAGGTAATTTCAAAGTCTATCCCAGAGTCTAGGATATTATACAGCGTGGGAGCAGAGGTTAATTTCAGAGCCTATGCAAAATTCTGCGAGGTTATACAGAGTGGGAGGTGTGGGGGATTTCGGCATCTGTCCCACATTCTGGGATATCATACAGAGTGGGAGCGGAGGGTATTCTCGGAGTCTATCCAATATTCTGGGGTATTATTCACTGTGGGAACTGAGAGTAATCTCGGCTTCTATTCCACATTCTGGGATATTATACAGAGTGGGATCAGAGTATAATCTCGAAATCTATCTCAGAGTCTAAGATATTATACAGAGTGGGAGCGGAGATTAATATCAGAGCCTATGCAACGTTCTGGGTGATTATACAGAGTGAGTGCAGAGGGTAATCTCAGATTCTATTCTACCCCACACTCTGGGATATTATACAGAGTGGGATCGGAGGGTAATCTTGGAGTCTATAGCACATTATGGGATATATACAGACTGTGAACTGAGGGTAATCACGGAGTCTATCAATATTCTGGGATATTATTCAGAGTGGGAGCGGAGGGTAATCTCTGAGACTATGCCACATTCTGGGATATTATACAGAGGAGTAATGAAGGGTAATCTGGGAGTCTATCCCACATTCTTGGATATTATTCAGAGTGGGTACTGAGTGTAACCTCGCAATCTACGTCACATTCTGGGATAATATACAGAGTTGAAAAAGAGTGCAACCTTGGAGTCTATGCCACATTCTGTGATATAATACAGAGTGGGAGCGCAGGTTAATCTCGGAGTCTATCCTACTGTCTGGGATATTATTCAGACTGGGAACAGAGTGTAATCTGCAAGTATATCCCACAGTCAGGGATATTATTCAGAGTGGGAACTGAGGGTAATCTCGGAGTCTATTGCACATTCTGGGATATTATTCAGAGTGGAAACGCAGTTTAATCTCGGAGTCTATGCCACATTCTGGGATATTATCCGGAGTGGGAGCGGAGGGTAATCTCCGAGTCTATCCCTAATTCTGTGATATTAGTTAGACTGCAAACTGAGGGAAATCTCGGAGTCTATTCCATGTTCTGGGATATTATACAGAATGGGATCGGAGCGTAATCTCGAAGTCCATCCCACATTCTAGGATATTATACACAGTGGGAGCGGTGGGTGATTTCGGCATCTCTCCCACATTCTGGGATATTATTCAGAGAGCGAACTGAGGGAAATCTCGGAGTCTATCCAACAGTCTTGGATATTATACAGAGTACGATCGGAGTATAATCTCGAAATCTATCCCAGAGTCTATGATATTATAAAGAGTGGCAGCGGTGGTAAATTTTGCAGTCTATACCAGTGTCTAGGATGCACAATGTGGGAGCGGAGGTTAAGTTCGGAGTCTATCCCACATTCTGGGATGTTATACAGAGTGGGCATGGATGGTAATCTCGGAGTCTATTCCACATTCTGGGATATTATTCAGAGTGCGAACTGAGGGAAATCTCGGAGTCTATTCCACATTCTGGAATATTATACAGAGTGGGATCGGAGGGTAATCTCGATGTCCATCCCAGAAACTAGGATATTATACAGACTGTGAACGGAGGGTAATTTCGGCATTTATCGCACATTCTGGGATATTATTCAGAGTGGAAACAGAGGGTAATCTCAGATTCTAACACACGTTCTGTGATATTATTCAGAGCATGAACAGAGTGTAATCTTGGAGCCTATGCCACATTCAGGGATATTATACATAGTGGGAACAGAGTGAAACCTCGGAGACTATCCCACATTCTGGGATATGATGCAGAGTTGGAATAATAGGTAATTTCGGAGTCTATCCCAGTGTCTAGGATATTATACAGCGTGAAGCTGAGGTTAATTTCAGAGCCTATGCAACATTCTGGGAGGTTATACAGAGTGGGAGCGGTAGTAATCTCGGAGTCTATTCCACATTCTGGGATATCAAACAGAGTGGAAGCGGAGGGTATTCTCGGAGTCTGTCCAATATTCTGGGGTATTATTCACTGAGGGAACTGAGGGTAATCTTGGAGTCTATTCCACATTCCGGAATAATATACAGAGTGGGAGTGGAGTGTAATCTCGGAGTCTATCACACATTCTCGGACATTATACAGAGTGGGAACAGAGGGTAATCTCCGAGTCTATTCCACATTCTGGGATATTATTCAGAGTAGGAATAGAGTGTAATATCAGAGTCTATGCCACATTTTGGGATATTATACATTGTGGGATCGGAGGGTAATCTCGAAATATATCCCTGAGTCTAGGATATTATACAAAGTTGGAGCGGACGTTAATCTCTGAGACTATGACACTTTCTGGAATATTATACAGAGGAGTAACTGATAATATTTTCGGAGTATATTCCACATTCTGGGATATTATTCAGAGTGGGAATAGAGTGTAATATCGGACTCTATGCCACATTTTCGGATATTATATAGAGTGGGATCGGAGGGTAATATCGAAATCTATCCCAGAGTCTAAGATATTATACAGAGTTGGAGCAGAGATTAATATCAGAGCCTATGCCACGTTCTGAGTGATTATACAAAGTGGGAGCAGAGGGTAATCTCAGATTCTATTCCACATTCTGGGATATTATACAGAGTGGGAGCGGAGGATAATCTCGGAATCTGTTCCACATTCTGGGATATTATACGGACTGGGAGTGGAGGGTAATCTCAGCGTCTATCCCACATTCTAGATATTATACGGAGTGTGAACTGAGGATATCTCGGAGTCTACCCCACAGTCGGGGATATTATACACAGTGGGAGCAGAGGGTAATCTCGGAGTCTATAGCACATTATGGGATATATACAGACTGTGAACTGAGAATCATCTCGGAGTCTACCAACACTCTGGGATATTATTCAGTGTGGGAGCGGACGGTAATCTCTAAGACTGTGCCACATTCTGGGATATTATACAGAGTAGTAACTGAGGGTAATCTGGGACTCAATCCCACATTCTTTGATATTATTCAGAGTGGGAACTGAGTGAACCTCGCAGTCTATGCCACATTCTGGGATAATATACAGAGTTGGAAAAGAGTGCAACCTTGGAGTCTATGGCACATTCTGGGATAATATACGGAGTGGGAGCACAGGTTAATCTCGGAGTCTATCCCACTGTCTGGGATATTATTCAGACTGGGAACAAAGTGTAATCTGCAAGTATATCCCACAGTCAGGGATATAATTCTGAGTGGGAACTGAGGGTAATCTCGCAGTTTATTGCACATTTTGGGATATTATTCAGAGTGGGAACATAGTGTAATCTCGGAGTCTATGCCATATTCTGGAATATTATACGGAGTGGGAGTGGAGGGTAATCTCAGAGTCTATCCCACATTCTGTGATATTATTTAGACTGCAAACTGAGGGAAATCTCAGAGTCTATCCCACATTCTGTGATATTATTTAGACTGCAAACTGAGGGAAATCTCGGAGTCTATTCCACATTCTGGGATATTATACAGAGTGGGATCGGAGTGTAATCTCGAAGTCCATCCCACAATCTAGGATATTATACACAGTGGGAGGGGTGGGTGATTTCGGCATCTGTCCCGCATTCTGGGATATTGTTCAGAGTGGGAACTGAGGGAAAACTCGGAGTCTATCCAGCAGTCTTGGATATTATACAGAGTGGGATCGGAGTGTAATCTCGTAACCTATCCCAGAGTCTAGGATAGTATATAGAGTGGGAGCGGAGGTTAATTTCGGAGTCTATCCCACATTCTGGGATATTATACAGAGAGGGCGTGGATGGTAATCTCGGAGTCTATACCACATTCTGGGATATTATTCAGAGTGCGAACTGAGGTAAATCTCGGAGTCTATTCCACATTCTGGAATATTATACAGAGTGGGATCGGAGGGTAATCTCGATGTCCATCCCAGAAACTAGGATATTATACAGAGTGGGAGCGGTGGCTAATTTCGGCGTCTATCCCACATTCTGTGAAATTATTCAGAGTGAGAACAGAGGGTAATCTCGGATTCTAACACACGTTCTGTGATATTATTCAGGGCATGTACAGACTGTAATCCCGGAGCCTATGCCACTTTCAGGGATATTATGCAGAGTGGGAACAGAGTGAAACCTCGAAGATTATCCCACATTCTGGGATATTATGCAGAGTGGGAACGATGCGTAATTTCGGAGTCTATCCCACATTCTGGGATATTATGCAGAGTGGGAGCGATGGGTAATTTCAGAGTCTGTCCCAGAGTCTAGGATATTATACAGCGTGGTAGCGGAGATTAATTTCAGAGTCTCTGCACCATTCTGGGAGGTTCTACAGAGTGGGAGAAGAGGGTAATCTCGGAATCGATTCCACATTCTAGGATATTATACAGAGTGGGAGCGGAGGGTAATCTCAGATTCTATCCCACATTCTGGGATATTGTTCTGGGAGCGAACTGAGGGATATCTTGGAGTCTACCCCACAGTCTGGGATATTATACAGAGTGGGATCGGAGGGTAATCTCAGATTCTATTCCACATTCTGGGATATGAGACAGACTGGGAGCGGAGGGTAATCTCAGCGTCCGTCCCACATTCTAGATAGTATTCAGAGTGCGAACTGAGGAATATATCGGAGTCTACCCCACAGTCTGGGATATTATTCAGAGTGGGAGCAAAGGGTAATCTCGGAGTCTATCCAATACTCTGGGGTATTATTCACTGTGGGAACTGAGGGTAATCTCGGAATCTATTTCACATTCCGGGATGCTATAGATTGGGAGCGGAGTGTAATCTCGGAGTCTATCACACAATCTGGGACATTATACAGAGTGGGAACAGAGGATAATCTCGGAGTGTATCCCACATTCTTGGATATTATTCAGAGTGGGAATAGAGTGTAATACCGGAGTCTATGCCACATTTTGGGATATTATACAGAGTGGGATCGGAGGGTAATCTCGAAATCTATCCCAGAGTCTAGGATATTATACAGAGTGGGAGCGAATGGTAATCTCTGAGACTATGCCACATTCTGGGATATTATACAGAGGTTTAACAGAGCGTAACCTCGAAGTCTATCCCACATTCTTGGACATTATTCAGAGTGGGAACTGAGTGTAACCTTGGAGTCTATGCCACATGCTGGGATAATATAAAAAGTGGGAGCGCAGGTTAATCTCGGAGTCTATCGCACTGTCTGGGATATTATTCAGACTGGGAACAGAGTGTAATCTGCAAGTCTATCCCACAGTAGGGATGTTATTCAGAGTGGGAACTGAGGGAAATCTCACAGTCTATCCAACAGTCTGGGATATTATACAGAGTGGCATCGGAGTGTAATCTCAAAATCTATCCCAGAGTCTATGATATTATAAAGAGTGGCAGCGGTGGTAAATTTCGGAGTCTATACCAGTGTCTAGGATGTTACACAGTGTGGGAGCGGAGGTTAAATTCGGAGTCTATCCCACATTCTGGGATGTTATACAGAGTGGGCGTGGATGGTAATCTCGGAGTCTATTCCACATTCTGGGATATTATTCAGAGTGCGAACTGAGGGAAATCTCGGAGTCTATTCCACATTCTGGAATATTATACAGAGTGGGATCGGAGGGTAATCTCGATGTCCATCCCAGAAACTAGGATATTATACAGAGTGGGAGCGGTGGCTAATTTCGGCATCTATCCCACATTCTGTGATATTATTCAAAGTGGGAACAGAGGGTAATCTCGGATTCTAACAAACGTTCTGTGATATTATTCAGGGCATGTACAGAGTGTAATCTCGGATCCTATGCCACATTCTGGGATATTATGCAGAGTGGGAGCGAGGGTAATCTCAGAGTCTATCCCACATTCTGTGATATTAGTTAGACTGCAAACTGAGGGAAATCTCGGACTCTATTCCATGTTCTGGGATACTATACAGAATGGGATCGGAGTGTAATCTCGAAGTCCATCCCACAATCTAGGATATTA
Source organism: Carcharodon carcharias (assembly GCF_017639515.1). Classification (NCBI taxonomy): domain Eukaryota; kingdom Metazoa; phylum Chordata; class Chondrichthyes; order Lamniformes; family Lamnidae; genus Carcharodon; species Carcharodon carcharias. The sequence goes on along the minus strand of NC_054483.1, from coordinate 27,007,811 downwards.
TACAGAGTGGGAGCAGTGAGTGATTTTGGCACCTGTCCCACATTCTGGGATATTTTTCAGAGTGGGAACTGAGGGACATTTAGGAGTATATTCCACATTCTAGGATATTATACAGAGTGGGATCGGAGGGTAATCTCGATGTCCATCCCAGAAACAAGGATATCATACGGACTGTGAATGGAGGGTATTTTCGGTGTCTATCCCACTTTCTGTGATATTATTCAGTGTTGGAAGAGGGTAATCTCGGATTCTAACACAGGTTCTGTGATATTATTCAGAGCATGAACAGAGTGTAATCTTGAAACCTATGCCACATTCAGGGATATTATACATAGTGGGAACAGAGTGAAACCTCGGACACGATCCCACATTCTGGGATATTTTGCAGAGAGGGAACGATGGATAATTTCGGAGTCTGTCCCAGAGTCTAGGATACTATACAGCATGGGTGCGGAGATTAATTTCGGAACCTATGCAACATGCTGGGAGGTTATACAGAGTGGGAGCATAGGATAATCGCATATTCTATTCCACATTCTGGGATATTATGCAGACAGGGAGCGGAGGGTAATCTCAGAATCTATCCCACATTCTAGATATAATTCAGACTGCGAACTGAGGGATATCTCGGAGTCTAAACCACAGTCTGGGATATTATACAGAGTGGGAGCGGAGGGTAATCTCAGGCTCTGTAGCACATTACGGGATATATACAGACTGTGAACTGAGGGTAATCTCGGAGTCTGTAGCACATTCTGGGATATATACAGACTGTGACTGAGGGTAATCTCAGAGTCTATTCCATGTTCTGTGATATTATACAGAGTGGGATCGGAGTGTAATCTCGAAGTCCATCCCACAATCTAGGATATTATACAGAGTGAGAGCGGTGGGTGATTTCGGCATCGGTCCCACATTCTGGGACATTATTCAGATTGGGAACTGAGGGAAAACTCGGAGTCTATCTAACATTCTTGGATTTTATACAGAGTGGGATCGGAGTGTAATCTCGAAATCTATCCCAGAGTCTAGGATAGTATATAGAGTGGGAGCGGAGGTTAATTTCGGAGTCTATCCCACATTCTGGGATATTATACAGAGTAGGCATGGATGGTAATCTGGGATATTATTCAGAATGGGAACTGAGGGAAATCTCGGAGTCTATTCCATGTTCTGGGATATTATACAGAGTGGGATTGGAGTGTAATCTCCAAGTCCATACCACAATCTAGTATATTATACAGAGAGGGAGGTGTGGGTGATGTCGGCATCTGTCCCACATTCTGGGATCTTATACAGAGTGGGCGTGGATGGTAATCTCGGAGTCTATTCCACATTCTGGGATATTATTCAGAGTGCGAACTGAGGGAAATCTCGGAGCCTATTCCATATCCTGGAATATTATACAGAGTGGGATCGGAGGGTAATCTCGATGTCCATTCCAGAAACTAGGATATTATACAGAGTGGGAACAGTGGCTAATTTCGGCGTCTATCCCACATTCTGTAATATTATTCAGAGTGAGAACAGAGGGTAATCTCGGATTCTAACACACGTTCTGTGATATTATTCAGGGCATGTAGAGTGTAATCTCAGAGCCTATGCCACATTCATGGATATTATACATAGTGGAAACAGAGTGAAACCTCGAAGATTATCCCAAATTCTGGGATATTATGCAGAGTGGGAACGATGGGTAATTCCAGAGTCTATCCCAGAGTCTAGGATATTATACAGCGTGGTAGCACAGATTAATTTCAGAGCCTCTGCATCATTCTGGGAGTTTATACAGAGTGGGAGCAGAGGGTAATCTCGGAATCGATTCCACATTCTAGGATATTATACAAAGTGGGAGCGGAGGGTAATCTCAGATTCTATCCCACATTCTGGGATATTGTTCAGAGTGCGAACTGAGGGATATCTCGGAATCTGCCCCACCGTCTGGGATATTATACAGAGTGGGAGCGGAGGGTAATCTCGGAGTCTATCCAATATTCTGGGGTATTATTCACTGTGGGAACTGAGGGTATTCTTGGAGTCTATTCCACATTCGGGGATACTATAGAGTGGGAGAGGAGTGTAATCTCGGAGTCTATCACACAGTCTGGGACATAATACAGAGTGGGAACAGAGGATAATCTCAGAGTCTATTGCACATTCTGGGACATTATTCAGAGTGGGAATAGGGTGTAATATCGGAGTCTATGCCACATTTTGGGATATTATACAGAGTGGGATCGGAGTGTAATCTCGAAGTCCATCCCACAATCTAGGATGTTATACAGAGTGGGAGGGGTGGGTGATTTCGGCATCTGTCCCACATTCTGGGATATTATTCAGAGTGGGAATAGAGTGTAATATTGGAGTCTATGCCACATTCAGGGTTATTATAAAGTGTGGGAACGGATGGTAATCTCTGAGACTATGCCACATTCTGGGATATTATACAGAGGAGTAACTGAGGGTAATCTCGGTGTCTATCCCACATTCTTGAATATTATTCAGAGTGGGAACTGAGTGTAACCTCAGAGTCTATCACAGAATTTGGTACATTATACAGAGTGGGAACAGAGGGTAATCTCGGAGTCTATTCCGCATTCTGGGATATTATTCACAGAGGGAATAGTGTGTAATATCGGAGTCTATGCCACAGTTTGGGATATTATACAGAGTGAGATCAGATGGTAATCTCGAAATCTATCCCAGTGTCTAGGATATTATACAGAGTGGGAGCAGACATTAATCTCTGAGATTTTGGGAGATTATACAGAGGAGTAACTAAGTGTATTCTCGGAGTCAATCCCATATTCTTGGATATTATACAGTGTGGGAACTGAGTGTAACCTCGGAGTCTATGCCACATGCTGGGATAATATACAGAGTTGGAAAAGAGTGCAACCTTGGAGTATATGCCACATTCTGTAATATAATACCGAGTGGGAGCGTAGGTTAATCTCGGAGTCTATCCCACTGTCTGGGATATTATTCAGACTGGGAACAGAGTGTAATCTGCAATTCTATCCCACAGTTAGGGTTATTATTCAGAGTGGGAACTGAGGGTAATCTCGGAGTCTATTGCACATTCTGTGATATTATTCAGTGTGGGAACACAGTGTAATCTCGGAGTCTATGCCACATTCTGGGATATCATACAGAGTGGGAGCGAGGGTAATCTCAGAGTCTATCCCACATTCAGTGATATTATTTAGACTGCAAACTGAGGGAATTCTCGGACTCTATTCCATGTTCTGGGATAACATAAAGCGTGGGATCGTTGTGTAATCTCGAAGTCCATCCCACAATCTAGGATATTATACAGAGTGGGAGCGGTGGGTGATTTCGGCATCTGTCCCATTTTCTGGGATATTATTCAGAGTGGGAACTGAGGGAAATCTCGGAGTCTATCGAACAGTCTGGGATATTATACAGCGTGGGATCGGAGTGTAATCTCGAAATCGATCCCAGAGACTAGGATAGTACACAGAGTGGGAGCGGTGGTTAAATTGGGAGTCTATACCAGAATCTAGTGTTATACAGTGTGGGAGCAGAGGTTAATTTCGGTGTCTATCCCACATTCTGGAATATTATACAGTGTGGACGTGGATGGTAATCTCGGAGTCTATTCCACATTCTGGGATATTATGCAAAGTGGGATCGGAGGGTAATCTCGATGTCCATCCCAGAAACTAGGATATTTTGCAGAGTGGGAGCGGTGGGTAATTTTGGCGTCTATCCCACATTCTGGGATTTCATACAGAGTGGGACCGGAGGGTATTCTCGAAGTCTATCCAATATTCTGGGGTATTATTCACTGTGAGAACTGAGAGTAATGTCGGAATCTATCACACAGTCTGGGACATTTTACAGAGTGGGAACAGAGTGTAGTCTCGGAGTGTATTCCACATTCTGGGATATTATTCAGAGTGGGAATAGAGTGTAATATCAGAGTCTACGCCACATTTTGGGATATTATACAGAGTGGGATTGGAGGGTAATCTCGAAATCTATCCCAGCGTCTAGGATATTATGCAGAATGGGAGCGGACGATAATGTCTGAGACTATGCCACATTTTGGGATATTATACAGAGGTGTAACGGAGGGTAATCTCGGAGTCTATCCCACATTCTTGGATATTATACAGAGTGGGAACATGAGTGTAACCTCGGAGTCTATGCCACATGCTGGGATAATATACAGAGTTGGAAAACATTGCAACCTTGGAGTCTATGCCACATTCCATGATATAATACAGAGTAGGAGCGCAGGTTAATCTCGGAGTCTATCCAACTGTCTGGGACATTATTCAGACTGGGAACAAAGTGTAATCTGCAAGTATATCCCGCAGTCAGGGATAATATTCAGTGTGGGAACTGAGGGTAATCTCGGAGTCTATTGCACATTCTGGGATATTCTTCAGGGTGGGAAAACAGTGCAATCTCGGTGTCTATGCCACATTCTGGGATATTATACAGAGTGGGAGCGAGGGTAATCTCAGAGTCTATCCCACATTCTGTGATATTATAGACTGCAAACTGAGGGAAATGTTGGAGTCTATTCCATGTTCTGGGATATTATACTGAGTGGGATCGTTGTGTAATCTCGAAGTCCATCCCACAATCTAGGATATTATACGGAGTGGGAGCAGTGGGCGACTTCGGCATCTGTCCCACATTCTGGGATATTATTCAGAGTGGGAGCGGAGGGAAATCTCGGAGTCTATCGAACAGTCTGGGATATGATACAGAGTGGGATCAGAGTGTAATCTCGAAATCTATCCCAGAGACTAGGATAGTATACAGAGTGGGAGCCTTGGTTAGTTTGGGAGTCTATACCAGTGTCTAGGATGTTATACAGTATGGGAGCGGAGGTTAATTTCGGAGTCTATCCCACATTCTGAAATATTATACACAATGGGCGTGGATGGTAATCTCGGAGTCTATTCCACATTCTGGGATATTATACAGAGTGGGATCGGAGGGAAAGCTCTGATTCTAACACATCTTCTGTGATATTATTCAGGCCATGTACAGAGTGTAATCTCGGAGCCTATGCCACATTCAGGGATATTATACATAGTGGGAACAGAGTGAAACCTCGGAGACTATCCCACATTCTGGGATATTATACAGAGTGGGAACGATGGGTAATTTCGGAGTCTATCCCAGAGTCTAGGATATTATACAGCGTGGGAGCAGAGGTTAATTTCAGAGCCTATGCAACATTCTGGGAGGTTATACGGAGTGGGAGCGGAGGATAATCTCATATTCTATTCCACATTCTGGGATATTATACAGAGTGGGAGCGGAGCGTAATCTCAGTGTCTATCCCACATTCTAGATATTATTCAGAGTGCGAACTGTAGGATATCTCGGAGTCTACCCCACAGTCTGGGATATTATACACAGTGGGAGCGGAAGATAATCTCGGAGTCTATAGCACATTATGGGATATATACAGTCTGTGAACTGAGGGTAATCTCGGAGTCTACCAACATTCTGGGATATCATAAAGAGCGGGAGCGGAAGGTATTCTCGGAGTCTATCCAATATTCTGGGGTATTATTCACTGTGGGAACTGAGGGTAATCTCGGAGTCTATTCCACATTCCGGGATATTATACAGATTGGGGGCGGAGTGTAATCTCGGAGTCTATCACAGAATCTCGGACATTATACAGAGTGGGAATAGAAGGTAATCTCGGAGTCTATTCCGCATTCTGGGATATTATTCAGAGAGGGAATAGAGTGTAACATCAGAGTCTATGCCACAATTTGCGATATTATACAGAATGGGATCAGAGTGTAATCTCGAAATCTATCCCAGTGTCTAGGATATTATACAGAGTGGGAGCGGACTGTAAACTCTGAGACTATGCCACATTCTGGGAGATTATACAGAGGAGTAACGGAGGGTAATCTCGGAGTCAATCCCATATTCTTGGATATAATACAGAGTGGGAACTGAGTGTAACCTCGGAGTCTATGCCACATGCTGGGATAATATACAGAGTTGGAAAAGAGTGCAACCTTGGAGTCTATACCACATTCTGTAATATAATACCGAATGGGAGCGTAGGTTAATCTTGGAGTCTATCCCACTGCCTGGGATATTATTCAGACTGGGAACAGAGTGTAATCTGCAATTCTATCCCACAGTTAGGGTTATTATTCAGAGTGGGAACTGAGGGTAATCTCGGAGTCTATTGCACATTCTGTGATATTATTCAGTGTGGGAACACAGTGTAATCTCGGAGTCTATGCCACATTCTGGGATATCATACAGAGTGGGAGCGAGGGTAATCTCAGAGTCTATCCCACATTCAGTGATATTATTTAGACTGCAAACTGAGGGAATTCTCGGACTCTATTCCATGTTCTGGGATAACATAAAGCGTGGGATCGTTGTGTAATCTCGAAGTCCATCCCACAATCTAGGATATTATACAGAGTGGGAGCGGTGGGTGATTTCGGCATCTGTCTTATTTTCTGGGATATTATTCAGAGTGGGAACTGAGGGAAATCTCGGAATCTATCGAACAGTCTGGGATATTATACAGAGTGGGATCAGAGTGTAATCTCGAAATCGATCTCAGAGACTAGGATAGTACACAGAGTGGGAGCGGTGGTTAATTTGGGAGTCTATACCAGAATCTAGTATGTTATACAGTGTGGGAGCGGAGGTTAATTTCTGTGTCTATCCCACATTCTGGAATATTATACAGTGTGGACGTGGATGGTAATCTCGGAGTCTATTCCACATTCTGGGATATTATACAAAGTGGGATCAGAGGGTAATCTCGATGTCCATCCCAGAAACTAGGATATTAAAAAAAGTGGGAGGGGTGGGTAATTTTGGCATCTATCCCACATTCTGTGATATTATAGAGAGTGGAAACAGAGGGTAATCTCGGATTCTAACACATGTTCTGCGATATTATTCAGAGTATGTACAGAGTGAAACCTGGGAGACTATCCCACATTCTGGGATATTATGCAGAGTGGGAACGATAGGTAATTTCGGAGTCTATCCCAGAGTCTAGTTTATTATACAGCGTGGGAGCAGAGGTTAATTTCAGAGCCTTTGCAACATTCTGGGAGGTTATACAGAGTGGGAGCAGAGGGTAATCTCATATTCTATCCCACATTCTGGGATATTATACAGACTGTGAGCGGAGGGTAATCACAGAGTCTATCCCACATTCCAGATATTATTCAGAGTGCGAACTGAGTGATATCTCGGAGTCTACCCCACAGTCTGGGATATTATACACAGTGGGAGCGGAAGGAAATCTCGGAGTCTATAGCACATTATGGGATATATACAGACTGTGAACTGAGGGTAATCTCGGAGTCTACCAACATTCTGGTATATCATACAGAGTGGGAGCGGAAGGTATTCTCGGAGTCTATCCAATATTCTTGGGTATTATTCACTGTGGGAATTGAGGGTAATCTCAGAGTCTATTCCACAATTTGGGATATTATACAGAGATGGAACTGAGTGTAATATCAGAGTCTATGCCACAATTTGGGATATTATACAGAGTAATATCGGAGGGTAATCTCGAAATCTACCCCAGAGTCTAGGATATTATACAGCATTGGAGCAGAGATTAATATCATAGCCTATGCAACATTCCGGGTGATTATACAGAGTGGGAGCAAAGGGTAATCTCAGATTCTATTCCACATTCTGAGATATATACAGACTGTGAACTCAGGGTAATCTCGGAGTCTACCAACATTCTGGGATATTATTCAGAGTTTGATCGGAGGGTAATCTCGGAGTCTATCACACAATCTGGGACAAAATACAGAGTGGGAGCAGACTGTAATCTCTGAGACTATGCCACATTTTGGGATATTATACAGAAGTTCAACAGAGGGTAATCTCGGAGTCTATCCCATATTCTTGGATATTATTCAGAGTGTGAACATGAGTGTAACCTCGGAGTCTATACAACATGCTGGGATAATATACAGAGTTGGAAAAGAGTGCAACCTTGGAGTCTATGCCACCTTCTGTGATATAATACAGAGTAGGAGCGCAGGTTAATCTCGGAGTCTATGCCAGTGTCTGGGATATTATTCAGACTGGGAACAAAGTGTAATCTGCAAGTATATCCCACAGTCAGGGATATTATTCAGCGTAGGGAACTGAGGGTAATCTCGGTGTCTATTGCACATTCTGGGTTATTATTCAGAGTGGGAACACAGTGTAATCTTGGAGTCTTTGCCACATTCTGGGATATTATACGGAGTGGGAGCGGAGGGTATCTCAGAGTCTATCCCACATTCTGTGATATTATTTAGACTGCAAACTGAGGAAAATCTCAGAGTCTACCCCACAGTCTGGGATATTAGACAGAGTGGGATCGTTGTGTAATCTCGAAGTCCATCCCACAATCTAGGATATTATACACAGTGGGAGCGGTGGGTGATTTCGGCATCTGTCCCACAATCTGGGATATTATTCAGAGTGGGAACTGAGGGAAATCTCGGAATCTATCCAACAGTCCGGAATATTATACAGAGTGGGATCGGAGTGTAATCTCGAAATCTGTCCCAGAGTCTAGGATAGTATACAGAGTGGGAGCGGTGGTTAATTTCAGAGTCTATCCCGGTTCTGGGATATTATACAGAGTGGGCGTGGATGGTAATCTCGGAGTCTATTCCACATTCTGAGATATTATTCTGAGTGCGAACTGAGGGAAATCTCGGAGTCCATTCCACATTCTGGGATATTATACAGAGTGGGATCGGAGGGTAATCTCGAAATCAATCCCAGAGTCCATCACAGAAACTAGGATATTATACAGAGTGGGAGCGGTCGGTAATTTCGGCTTCTATCCCACATTCTGTGATATTATTCAAAGTGGGAACAGAGGGTAATCTCGGATTCTAACACACGTTCTGTGATATTATTCAGAGCATGGACAGAGTGTAATCTTGGAGCCTATGCCACAGTCAGGGATATTATACATAGCGGGAACAGCGTGAAACCTCAGAGACTATCCCACATTCTGGGATATTATGCAGAGTGGGAACAGAGTGAAACCTCGGAGACTATCCCACATTCTGGGATATTATGCAGAGTTTGAACAATGGAGAATTTCGGCGTCCATCCCAGGGTCTGGGATATCATACAGCATGGGAGCGGAGATTAATTTCAGAGCCTATGCAACATTCTGGGAGGTTATACATAGTGGGAGCGTAGGGTAATCTCATATTCTATTCCACATTCTGGGATATTATACAGACTGGGAGCAGAGGGTAATCTCAGAATCTATCCCACAATTCTAGATATTATTCAGAGTGCGATCTGATGGATATCTCAGAGTCTACCCCACAGTCTGGGATATTATACAGAGTGGGTGCGGAGGGTAATCTCAGAGTCTATAGCACAATCTGCGATATCATACAGAGTGGGAGCGGAAGGTATTCTCAGAGTCTATCCAATATTCTGGGGTTTTATTCACTGTGGGAACTGAGGGTAATCTCAGAGTCTATTCCACTTTCTGGGATATCATACAGAGTGGGAGTGGAGGGTATTCTCGAAGTCTATCCAATACTCTGGGGTATTATTCACAGTGGGAACTGAGAGTAATCTCGGAGTCTATTCCACATTCCGGGATATTATACAGAGTGGGAGCGGAGTGTAATCTCGGAGTCTATCACACAGTCTGGGACATTATACAGAGTGGGAACAGAGGGTAATCTCGGAGTGTATTCCACATTCTGGGATATTATACAGAGTGGGAATAGAATGTAATATCAGAGTCTATGCCATATTTTGGGATATTATACAGAGTGGGATCGGAGGGTAATCTCGAAATCTATCCCAGCGACTAGGATATTATACAGAGTGGGAGCGGACAGTAATCTCTGAGACTATGCCACATTTTGGGATATTATACAGAGGAGTAACGGAGGGTAATCTTGGAGTCTATCCCACATTCTTGGATATTATACAGAGTGGGAACATGAGTGTAACCTCGGAGTCTATGCCACATGCTGGGATATTGTTCAGCGTGCGAACTGAGGGAAATCTCGGAGTCTATTCCACATTCTGGGATATTATACAGAGCAGAATCGGAGGGTTATCTTGATGTCCATCCCTGAATCTAGGATATTGTACAGAGCAGGAGCGGTGGGTAATTTCGGCGTCTATCCCACAATCTGTGATATTATACAGAGTGGGAACAGAGGGTAATCTCGGATTCTAACGCACTATCTGTGATATTATTCAGGGCATGTGCAGAGTGTAATCTCGGAGCCTATGCCACATTCTGGGATATTACACAGAGGGGTAAGGGAGGGTAATCTGGGAATCTATACCACATTCTTGGATATTATTCAGAGTGGGAACTGAGTATAACCTCGGAGTCTATGCTACATGCTGGGATAATGTAGAGAATTGGAAAAGAGTGCAACCTTGGTGTATATGCCACACTCTGTGATATAATACATAGTCGGAGCGCAGGTTAATCTCGGAGTCTATCCTACTGTCTGGGAGATTATTCAGAGTGGGAACAGAGTGTAATCTGCAAGTATATCCCACAGTCAGGGATATTATTCAGCGTAGGAACAAAGTGTAATCTCGGAGTCTATGCCACATTCTGGGAAATTATACGGAGTGGGAGCGGAGGATAATCTCAGAGTATATCCCACATTCTGTGATATTAATTAGACTGCAAACTGAGGGAAATCTCGGAGTCTATTCCATGTTCTGGGATATTATACAGAGTGGGATCGAAATGTAATCTCGAAGTCCATCCCACAGTCCAGGATATTATACAGAGTGGGGGGGTGGGTGATTTCGGCATCTGTCCCACATTCTGGGATATTATTCAGAGTGCGAACTGAGGGAAATCTCGGAGTCTATCCAACAGTCTGGGATATTATACAGCATGGGATCGGAGTGTAATCTCGAAATCTATCCCAGAGTCTAGGATAGTATACAGAGTGGGACCGGTGGTTAATTTTGGCGTCTATCCCACATTCTGTGATATTATTCAGAGTGGGAACAGAGGGTAATCTCGAATTCTAACACATGTTCTGTGATATTATTCGGAGCATGTACAGAGTGTAATCTCGGAGACTATGCCACTTTCAGGGATATTATACATAGTGGGAACAGTGTGAAACCTCGGAGACGATCCCACATTCTGGGATAGTATGCAGAGTGGGAACAATAGGTAATTTCGGATTCTATCCCAGCGTCTAGGATATTATACAGTGTGGGAGCGGAGATTAATTTCAGAGCCTATGCAACATTCTGGGAGGTTCTCCAGAGTGGGAGCTGAGAGTAATCTCAGAAACTATTCCACATTCTGGGATATTATACAGAGTGGGAGCAAAGTGTAATCTTGAAGTCCATCCCACAATCTAGGATATTATACAAAGTGGGAGCGGTGGGCGATTTCGACATCTGTCCCACATTCTGGGATATTATTCAGAGTGGGATCGGAGTGTAATCTCGAAATCTATCCCAGAGTCTAGGATATTATACAGAGTTGGAGCTGTGGTTAATTTTGGAGTCTATACCGGAGCCTAGGATGTTCTGCCACTTTCTGTGATATATTCAGAGTGGGAACAGAGGGTAATCTCGAAGTCTGACACACATCCTGTGATATTATTCAGAGCATGAACAGTCTTTCATTTCGGAGCCTATGCCAAATTCAGGGATATTACACAGCGTGGGAGCAGAGGTTAATTTCAGAGCCTCTGAAACATTCTGGGAAGTGCTAGAGAGTGGGAGCAGAGGGTAATCTCGGAATCAGTTCCACATTCTTGGATATTATACAGAGTGGGAGCGGACGGTAACCTCGGACTCTATCCCACATTCTGGGATATTATTCAGACTGCGAACTGAGGGAAATCTCGGAGTCTACCCCACAGTCTGGGATATTAGACAGATAGGGATCGGAGTATAATCTCGAAATCTATCACTGAGTCAATGATATTAATCAGAGTGGGAGCGGTGAGTAATTTCGTAGTCTATCCCAGATTCCACGATATAATACAGATCGGGAGCGGAGGGTAATTTCGGAGTCTATGCCACATTCTGGGAGATTATACAGAGTGGGAGCAGATGGTAATTTCCGAGTCTATCCCACAGTCTGGGATATTATACAGACTGTGAACTCAGGGTAATCTCGGAGTCTACCAACATTCTGGGATATTATTCAGAGTTTGATCGGAGGGTAATCTCGGAGTCTATCACACAATCTGGGACAAAATACAGAGTGGGAGCAGACTGTAATCTCTGAGACTATGCCACATTTTGGGATATTATACAGAAGTTCAACAGAGGGTAATCTCGGAGTCTATCCCATATTCTTGGATATTATTCAGAGTGTGAACATGAGTGTAACCTCGGAGTCTATACAACATGCTGGGATAATATACAGAGTTGGAAAACAGTGCAACCTTGGAGTCTATGCCACATTCTGTGATATAATACAGAGTAGGAGCGCAGGTTAATCTCGGAGTCTATGCCAGTGTCTGGGATATTATTCAGACTGGGAACAAAGTGTAATCTGCAAGTATATCCCACAGTCAGGGATATTATTCAGCGTAGGGAACTGAGGGTAATCTCGGTGTCTATTGCACATTCTGGGTTATTATTCAGAGTGGGAACACAGTGTAATCTTGGAGTCTCTGCCACATTCTGGGATATTATACGGAGTGGGAGCGGAGGGTATCTCAGAGTCTATCCCACATTCTGTGATATTATTAAGACTGCAAACTGAGGAAAATCTCAGAGTCTACCCCACAGTCTGGGATATTAGACAGAGTGGGATCGGAGGGTAATCTCGAAATCAATCCCAGAGTCCATCACAGAAACTAGGATATTATACAGAGTGGGAGCGGTCGGTAATTTCGGCATCTATCCCACATTCTGTGATATTATTCAAAGTGGGAACAGAGGGTAATCTCGGATTCTAACACACGTTCTGTGATATTATTCAGAGCATGGACAGAGTGTAATCTTGGAGCCTATGCCACAGTCAGGGATATTATACATAGCGGGAACAGCGTGAAACCTCAGAGACTATCCCACATTCTGGGATATTATGCAGAGTGGGAACAGAGTGAAACCTCGGAGACTATCCCACATTCTGGGATATTATGCAGAGTTTGAACAATGGAGACTTTCGGCGTCCATCCCAGGGTCTGGGATATCATACAGCATGGGAGCGGAGATTAATTTCAGAGCCTATGCAACATTCTGGGAGGTTATACATAGTGGGAGCGTAGGGTAATCTCATATTCTATTCCACATTCTGGGATATTATACAGACTGGGAGCAGAGGGTAATCTCAGAATCTATCCCACAATTCTAGATATTATTCAGAGTGCGATCTGATGGATATCTCAGAGTCTACCCCACAGTCTGGGATATTATACAGAGTGGGTGCGGAGGGTAATCTCAGAGTCTATAGCACAATCTGCGATATCATACAGAGTGGGAGCGGAGGGTATTCTCAGAGTCTATCCAATATTCTGGGGTTTTATTCACTGTGGGAACTGAGGGTAATCTCAGAGTCTATTCCACTTTCTGGGATATTATACAGAGTGGGAGCAGAGTGTAATCTCGGAATCTATCACACAGTCTGGGACATTATACAGAGTGGGAACAGAAGAAAATCTCGGAGTCTATTCCACATTCTGTGATATTATTCAGGGCATGTACAGAGTGTAATCTCGGAGCCTATGCCACATTCAGGGATATTATACATAATGGGAACAGAGTGAAACCTCGGAGACTATCCCACATTCTGGGATATTATGCAGAGTGGGAACGATAGGTAATTTTGGCGTCTGTCCCAGAGTCTAGGATATTATACAGTGTGAGAGCAGAGGTTAATTTCATACCCTATGCAACATTCTGGGAGGTTATACAGAGTGGGAGCAGGGGGTAATCTGGGAGTCTATCCCACATTTTGGGATATCATACAGAGTGGGAGCGGAGGCTATTCTCGGAGTCTATCCAATATTCTGTGGTATTATTCACTGTGGGAATTGAGAGTAATCTCGGAGTCTATTCCACATTCCGGGATATTATACAGAGTTGGAGCGGCGTGTTATCTCGGAGTCAATCACAGAGTCTGGGACATTATACAGAGTGGGAACAGAAGGTAATCTCGGAGTGTATCCCACATTCTTGGATATTATACAGAGTGGGAACTGAGTGTAACCTCGGAGTCTATGCCACATGCTGGGATAATATACAGAGTTGGAAAATAGTGCAAACTTGGAGTCTATGCCACATTCTATGATATAATAGAATGGGAGCGCAGGTTAATCTTGGAGTCTATCCCACTGTCTGGGATATTATTCAGACTGGGAACAGAGTGTAATCTGCAAAACTATCCCACAGTCAGGGTTATTATTCATGGTGGGAACTGAGGGTAATCTCGGAGTCTATTGCACATTCTGTAATATTATTCAGGGTGGGAACACAATGTAATATCGGAGTCTATGCCACATTCTGAGATATTATACAGAGTGGGAGAGAGGGTAATCTCAGAGTCTATCCCACATTCAGTGATATTATTTAGACTGCAAACTGAGGGAAATCTCGGAGTCTATTCCATGTTCTGGGATATTATACAGAGTGGGATCGTTGTGTAATCTCGAATTCCATCCCTCAATGTAAGATATTATACAGAGTGGGAGCAGTGGGTGATTTCGGCATCTGTCCCACATTCTGGGATATTATTCAGAGTGGGAACTGAGGGAAATCTAGGAGTCTATTGAACAGACTGGGATATTATACAGAGTGGGATCGTAGTGTAATCTCGAAATCTATCCCAGAGTCTAGGATATTATACAGAGTGGGAGCAGACGGTAATTTCTGAGACTATTCCACATTCTGGGATATTATACAGAAGTTCAACAGAGGGTAATCTCGGAGTCTATCCCACATTCTTGGATATTATTCAGAGTGGGAACTGTGTGTAACCTCGGAGTCTATGCCACATGCTGGGATAATATACAGAGTTGGAAAAGAGTGCAACCTTGGAGTCTATGCCACAGTCTGTGAAATAATACAGAGTAGGAGCGCAGGTTAATCTCGGAGTCTATCCCAGTGTCTGGGATATTATTCAGACTGGGAACAAAGTGTAATCTGCAAGTATATCCCACAGTCATGGATATTATTCAGCGTAGGGAACTGAGGGTAATCTCGGTGTCTATTGCACACTCTGGGTTATTATTCAGAGTGGGAAGACATTGTAATCTCGGAGTCTTTGCCACATTCTGGGAAATTATACGGAGTGGGAGCGGAGGGTAGTCTCAGAGTCTATCCCACATTCTGTGATATTATTTAGACTGCAAACTGAGGGAAATCTCAGAGTCTACCCCACAGTCTGGGATATTAGACAGAGTGGGAGCGGACAGTAATCTCGAAATCAATCACCGAGTCAATGATATTAATCAGAGTGGACGCGGTGAGCAATTTCGGAGTCTATCCCAGAGTCCACGATGCAATACAGATCGAGAGCGGAGGGTAATTTCGGAGTCTATACCACATTCTGGGACATTGTACAGAGTGGAAACAGATGGTAAGCTTGGAGTCTATTCCACAATCTGGGATATTATACAGAGTGGGATCAGAGGGTAATTTCGATGTCCATCCCAGAAACTAGGATATTGTAGAGAGTAGGAGCGGTGGGTAATTTCGGCGTCTATCCCACATTCTGTGATATTATACAGAGTGGGAACAGAGGGTAATCTCGGATTCTAACGCACTATCTGTGATATTATTCAGGGCATGTGCAGAGTGTAATCTCGGAGCCTATGCCACATTCTGGGATATTACACAGAGGAGTAAGGGAGGGTAATCTGGGAGTCTATACCACATTCTTGGATATTATTCAGAGTGGGAACTGAGTATAACCTCGGAGTCTATGCTACATGCTGGGATAATGTAGAGAATTGGAAAAGAGTGCAACCTTGGTGTATATGCCACACTCTGTGATATAATACATAGTCGGAGCGCAGGTTAATCTCGGAGTCTATCCTACTGTCTGGGAGATTATTCAGAGTGGGAACAGAGTGTAATCTGCAAGTATATCCCACAGTCAGGGATATTATTCAGCGTAGGAACAAAGTGTAATCTCGGAGTCTATGCCACATTCTGGGAAATTATACGGAGTGGGAGCGGAGGATAATCTCAGAGTATATCCCACATTCTGTGATATTAATTAGACTGCAAACTGAGGGAAATCTCGGAGTCTATTCCATGTTCTGGGATATTATACAGAGTGGGATCGAAATGTAATCTCGAAGTCCATCCCACAGTCCAGGATATTATACAGAGTGGGGGGGTGGGTGATTTCGGCATCTGTCCCACATTCTGGGATATTATTCAGAGTGCGAACTGAGGGAAATCTCGGAGTCTATCCAACAGTCTGGGATATTATACAGCATGGGATCGGAGTGTAATCTCGAAATCTATCCCAGAGTCTAGGATAGTATACAGAGTGGGACCGGTGGTTAATTTTGGCGTCTATCCCACATTCTGTGATATTATTCAGAGTGGGAACAGAGGGTAATCTCGAATTCTAACACATGTTCTGTGATATTATTCGGAGCATGTACAGAGTGTAATCTCGGAGACTATGCCACTTTCAGGGATATTATACATAGTGGGAACAGTGTGAAACCTCGGAGACGATCCCACATTCTGGGATAGTATGCAGAGTGGGAACAATAGGTAATTTCGGATTCTATCCCAGCGTCTAGGATATTATACAGTGTGGGAGCGGAGATTAATTTCAGAGCCTATGCAACATTCTGGGAGGTTCTCCAGAGTGGGAGCTGAGAGTAATCTCAGAAACTATTCCACATTCTGGGATATTATACAGAGTGGGAGCAAAGTGTAATCTTGAAGTCCATCCCACAATCTAGGATATTATACAAAGTGGGAGCGGTGGGCGATTTCGACATCTGTCCCACATTCTGGGATATTATTCAGAGTGGGATCGGAGTGTAATCTCGAAATCTATCCCAGAGTCTAGGATATTATACAGAGTTGGAGCTGTGGTTAATTTTGGAGTCTATACCGGAGCCTAGGATGTTCTGCCACTTTCTGTGATATATTCAGAGTGGGAACAGAGGGTAATCTCGAAGTCTGACACACATCCTGTGATATTATTCAGAGCATGAACAGTCTTTCATTTCGGAGCCTATGCCAAATTCAGGGATATTACACAGCGTGGGAGCAGAGGTTAATTTCACTGCCTCTGAAACATTCTGGGAAGTGCTAGAGAGTGGGAGCAGAGGGTAATCTCGGAATCAGTTCCACATTCTTGGATATTATACAGAGTGGGAGCGGACGGTATCCTCGGACTCTATCCCACATTCTGGGATATTATTCAGACTGCGAACTGAGGGAAATCTCGGAGTCTACCCCACAGTCTGGGATATTAGACAGATAGGGATCGGAGTATAATCTCGAAATCTATCACTGAGTCAATGATATTAATCAGAGTGGGAGCGGTGAGTAATTTCGTAGTCTATCCCAGATTCCACGATATAATACAGATCGGGAGCGGAGGGTAATTTCGGAGTCTATGCCACATTCTGGGAGATTATACAGAGTGGGAGCAGATGGTAATTTCCGAGTCTATCCCACAGTCTGGGATATTATACAGACTGTGAACTAAGGGTAATCTCGGAGTCTACCAACATTCTGGGATATTACTCAGAGTTTGATCGGAGGGTAATCTCGGAGTCTATCACACAATCTGGGACAAAATACAGAGTGGGAGCAGACTGTAATCTCTGAGACTATGCCACATTTTGGGATATTATACAGAAGTTCAACAGAGGGTAATCTCGGAGTCTATCCCATATTCTTGGATATTATTCAGAGTGTGAACATGAGTGTAACCTCGGAGTCTATACAACATGCTGGGATAATATACAGAGTTGGAAAAGAGTGCAACCTTGGAGTCTATGCCACATTCTGTGATATAATACAGAGTAGGAGCGCAGGTTAATCTCGGAGTCTATGCCAGTGTCTGGGATATTATTCAGACTGGGAACAAAGTGTAATCTGCAAGTATATCCCACAGTCAGGGATATTATTCAGCGTAGGGAACTGAGGGTAATCTCGGTGTCTATTGCACATTCTGGGTTATTATTCAGAGTGGGAACACAGTGTAATCTTGGAGTCTCTGCCACATTCTGGGATATTATACGGAGTGGGAGCGGAGGGTATCTCAGAGTCTATCCCACATTCTGTGATATTATTTAGACTGCAAACTGAGGAAAATCTCAGAGTCTACCCCACAGTCTGGGATATTAGACAGAGTGGGATCGTTGTGTAATCTCGAAGTCCATCCCACAATCTAGGATATTATACACAGTGGGAGCGGTGGGTGATTTCGGCATCTGTCCCACAATCTGGGATATTATTCAGAGTGGGAACTGAGGGAAATCTCGGAATCTATCCAACAGTCCGGGATATTATACAGAGTGGGATCGGAGTGTAATCTCGAAATCTGTCCCAGAGTCTAGGATAGTATACAGAGTGGGAGCGGTGGTTAATTTCAGAGTCTATCCCGGTTCTGGGATATTATACAGAGTGGGCGTGGATGGTAATCTCGGAGTCTATTCCACATTCTGAGATATTATTCTGAGTGCGAACTGAGGGAAATCTCGGAGTCCATTCCACATTCTGGGATATTATACAGAGTGGGATCGGAGGGTAATCTCGAAATCAATCCCAGAGTCCATCACAGAAACTAGGATATTATACAGAGTGGGAGCGGTCGGTAATTTCGGCATCTATCCCACATTCTGTGATATTATTCAAAGTGGGAACAGAGGGTAATCTCGGATTCTAACACACGTTCTGTGATATTATTCAGAGCATGGACAGAGTGTAATCTTGGAGCCTATGCTACAGTCAGGGATATTATACATAGCGGGAACAGCGTGAAACCTCAGAGACTATCCCACATTCTGGGATATTATGCAGAGTGGGAACAGAGTGAAACCTCGGAGACTATCCCACTTTCTGGGATATTATGCAGAGTTTGAACAATGGAGAATTTCGGCGTCCATCCCAGGGTCTGGGATATCATACAGCATGGGAGCGGAGATTAATTTCAGAGCCTATGCAACATTCTGGGAGGTTATACATAGTGGGAGCGTAGGGTAATCTCATATTCTATTCCACATTCTGGGATATTATACAGACTGGGAGCAGAGGGTAATCTCAGAATCTATCCCACAATTCTAGATATTATTCAGAGTGCGATCTGATGGATATCTCAGAGTCTACCCCACAGTCTGGGATATTATACAGAGTGGGTGCGGAGGGTAATCTCAGAGTCTATAGCACAATCTGCGATATCATACAGAGTGGGAGCGGAGGGTATTCTCAGAGTCTATCCAATATTCTGGGGTTTTATTCACTGTGGGAACTGAGGGTAATCTCAGAGTCTATTCCACTTTCTGGGATATTATACAGAGTGGGAGCAGAGTGTAATCTCGGAATCTATCACACAGTCTGGGACATTATACAGAGTGGGAACAGAAGAAAATCTCGGAGTCTATTCCACATTCTGTGATATTATTCAGGCCATGTACAGAGTGTAATTTCGGAGCCTATGCCACATTCAGGGATATTATACATAATGGGAACAGAGTGAAACCTCGGAGACTATCCCACATTCTGGGATATTATGCAGAGTGGGAACGATAGGTAATTTTGGCGTCTGTCCCAGAGTCTAGGATATTATACAGTGTGAGAGCAGAGGTTAATTTCATACCCTATGCAACATTCTGGGAGGTTATACAGAGTGGGAGCAGGGGGTAATCTGGGAGTCTATCCCACATTTTGGGATATCATACAGAGTGGGAGCGGAGGCTATTCTCGGAGTCTATCCAATATTCTGTGGTATTATTCACTGTGGGAATTGAGAGTAATCTCGGAGTCTATTCCACATTCCGGGATATTATACAGAGTTGGAGCGGCGTGTTATCTCGGAGTCAATCACAGAGTCTGGGACATTATACAGAGTGGGAACAGAAGGTAATCTCGGAGTGTATCCCACATTCTTGGATATTATACAGAGTGGGAACTGAGTGTAACCTCGGAGTCTATGCCACATGCTGGGATAATATACAGAGTTGGAAAATAGTGCAAACTTGGAGTCTATGCCACATTCTATGATATAATAGAATGGGAGCGCAGGTTAATCTTGGAGTCTATCCCACTTTCTGGGATATTATTCAGACTGGGAACAGAGTGTAATCTGCAAAACTATCCCACAGTCAGGGTTATTATTCATGGTGGGAACTGAGGGTAATCTCGGAGTCTATTGCACATTCTGTAATATTATTCAGGGTGGGAACACAATGTAATATCGGAGTCTATGCCACATTCTGAGATATTATACAGAGTGGGAGAGAGGGTAATCTCAGAGTCTATCCCACATTCAGTGATATTATTTAGACTGCAAACTGAGGGAAATCTCGGAGTCTATTCCATGTTCTGGGATATTATACAGAGTGGGATCGTTGTGTAATCTTGAAGTCCATCCCTCAATGTAAGATATTATACAGAGTGGGAGCAGTGGGTGATTTCGGCATCTGTCCCACATTCTGGGATATTATTCAGAGTGGGAACTGAGGGAAATCTAGGAGTCTATTGAACAGACTGGGATATTATACAGAGTGGGATCGTAGTGTAATCTCGAAATCTATCCCAGAGTCTAGGATATTATACAGAGTGGGAGCGGACGGTAATTTCTGAGACTATTCCACATTCTGGGATATTATACAGAAGTTCAACAGAGGGTAATCTCGGAGTCTATCCCACATTCTTGGATATTATTCAGAGTGGGAACTGAGTGTAACCTCGGAGTCTATGCCACATGCTGGGATAATATACAGAGTTGGAAAAGAGTGCAACCTTGGAGTCTATGCCACAGTCTGTGAAATAATACAGAGTAGGAGCGCAGGTTAATCTCGGAGTCTATGCCAGTGTCTGGGATATTATTCAGACTGGGAACAAAGTGTAATCTGCAAGTATATCCCACAGTCATGGATATTATTCAGCGTAGGGAACTGAGGGTAATCTCGGTGTCTATTGCACACTCTGGGTTATTATTCAGAGTGGGAAGACATTGTAATCTCGGAGTCTTTGCCACATTCTGGGAAATTATACGGAGTGGGAGCGGAGGGTAGTCTCAGAGTCTATCCCACATTCTGTGATATTATTTAGACTGCAAACTGAGGAAAATCTCAGAGTCTACTACCCCACAGTCTGGGATATTAGACAGAGTGGGAGCGGACAGTAATCTCGAAATCAATCACCGAGTCAATGATATTAATCAGAGTGGACGCGGTGAGCAATTTCGGAGTCTATCCCAGAGTCCACGATGCAATACAGATCGAGAGCGGAGGGTAATTTCGGAGTCTATACCACATTCTGGGACATTGTACAGAGTGGAAACAGATGGTAAGCTTGGAGTCTATTCCACAATCTGGGATATTATACAGAGTGGGATCAGAGGGTAATTTCGATGTCCATCCCAGAAACTAGGATATTGTAGAGAGTAGGAGCGGTGGGTAATTTCGGCGTCTATCCCACATTCTGTGATATTATTCAGAGTGGGAACAGAGGGTAATCTCGGATTCTAACACACGTTCTGTGATATTATTCAGGGCATATACAGAGTGTAATTTCGGAGCCTATGCCACATTCAGGGTTATTATACATAGTGGGAACAGAGTGAAACCTCGGAGACTATCCCACATTCTGGGATATTATGCAGAGTGGGAAAGATAGGCAATTTGGAGTCTATCCCAGAGTGTAGGATATTATACAGCGTGGGAGCAGAGCTTAATTTCAGAGCCTATGCAACATTCTGGGCGGTTATACAGAGTGAGAGCAGAGGGTAATCTCGGAGTCTATCCCACATTCTGGGATATCATACAGAGTGGGAGTGGAGGGTATTCTCGAAGTCTATCCAATACTCTGGGGTATTATTCACAGTGGGAACTGAGAGTAATCTCGGAGTCTATTCCACATTCCGGGATATTATACAGAGTGGGAGCGGAGTGTAATCTCGGAGTCTATCACACAGTCTGGGACATTATACAGAGTGGGAACAGAGGGTAATCTCGGAGTGTATTCCACATTCTGGGATATTATACAGAGTGGGAATAGAATGTAATATCAGAGTCTATGCCACATTTTGGGATATTATACAGAGTGGGATCGGAGGGTAATCTCTGAGACTATGCCACATTTTGGGATATTATACAGAGGAGTAACGGAGGGTAATCTTGGAGTCTATCCCACATTCTTGGATATTATACAGAGTGGGAACATGAGTGTAACCTCGGAGTCTATGCCACATGCTGGGATATTGTTCAGCGTGCGAACTGAGGGAAATCTCGGAGTCTATTCCACATTCTGGGATATTATACAGAGCAGAATCGGAGGGTTATCTTGATGTCCATCCCTGAATCTAGGATATTGTACAGAGCAGGAGCGGTGGGTAATTTCGGCGTCTATCCCACAATCTGTGATATTATACAGAGTGGGAACAGAGTGTAACCTCGGATTCTAACGCACTATCTGTGATATTATTCAGGGCATGTGCAGAGTGTAATCTCGGAGCCTATGCCACATTCTGGGTTATTACACAGAGGAGTAAGGGAGGGTAATCTGGGAGTCTATACCACATTCTTGGATATTATTCAGAGTGGGAACTGAGTATAACCTCGGAGTCTATGCTACATGCTGGGATAATGTAGAGAATTGGAAAAGAGTGCAACCTTGGTGTATATGCCACACTCTGTGATATAAGACATAGTCGGAGCGCAGGTTAATCTCGGAGTCTATCCTACTGTCTGGGAGATTATTCAGAGTGGGAACAGAGTGTAATCTGCAAGTATATCCCACAGTCAGGGATATTATTCAGAGTAGGAACAAAGTGTAATCTCGGAGTCTATGCCACATTCTGGGAAATTATACGGAGTGGGAGCGGAGGATAATCTCAGAGTATATCCCACATTCTGTGATATTAATTAGACTGCAAACTGAGGGAAATCTCGGAGTCTATTCCATGTTCTGGGATATTATACAGAGTGGGATCGAAATGTAATCTCGAAGTCCATCCCACAGTCCAGGATATTATACAGAGTGGGGGGGTGGGTGATTTCAGCATCTGTCCCACATTCTGGGATATTATTCAGAGTGCGAACTGAGGGAAATCTCGGAGTCTATCCAACAGTCTGGGATATTATACAGCATGGGATCGGAGTGTAATCTCGAAATCTATCCCAGAGTCTAGGATAGTATACAGAGTGGGACCGGTGGTTAATTTTGGCGTCTATCCCACATTCTGTGAAATTATTCAGAGTGGGAACAGAGGGTAATCTCGAATTCTAACACATGTTCTGTGATATTATTCGGAGCATGTACAGAGTGTAATCTCGGAGACTATGCCACTTTCAGGGATATTATACATAGTGGGAACAGTGTGAAACCTCGGAGACGATCCCACATTCTGGGATAGTATGCAGAGTGGGAACAATAGGTAATTTCGGATTCTATCCCAGCGTCTAGGATATTATACAGTGTGGGAGCGGAGATTAATTTCAGAGCCTATGCAACATTCTGGGAGGTTCTCCAGAGTGGGAGCTGAGAGTAATCTCAGAAACTATTCCACATTCTGGGATATTATACAGAGTGGGAGCAAAGTGTAATCCTGAAGTCCATCCCACAATCTAGGATATTATACAAAGTGGGAGCGGTGGGCGATTTCGACATCTGTCCCACATTCTGGGATATTATTCAGAGTGGGATCGGAGTGTAATCTCGAAATCTATCCCAGAGTCTAGGATATTATACAGAGTGGGAGCGGTGTTTAATTTTGGAGTCTATACCGGAGCCTAGGATGTTCTGCCACTTTCTGTGATATATTCAGAGTGGGAACAGAGGGTAATCTCGAAGTCTGACACACATCCTGTGATATTATTCAGAGCATGAACAGTCTTTCATTTCGGAGCCTATGCCAAATTCAGGGATATTACACAGCGTGGGAGCAGAGGTTAATTTCACTGCCTCTGAAACATTCTGGGAAGTGCTAGAGAGTGGGAGCAGAGGGTAATCTCGGAATCAGTTCCACATTCTTGGATATTATACAGAGTGGGAGCGGACGGTAACCTCGGACTCTATCCCACATTCTGGGATATTATTCAGACTGCGAACTGAGGGAAATCTCGGAGTCTACCCCACAGTCTGGGATATTAGACAGATAGGGATCGGAGTATAATCTCGAAATCTATCACTGAGTCAATGATATTAATCAGAGTGGGAGCGGTGAGTAATTTCGTAGTCTATCCCAGATTTCACGATATAATACAGATCGGGAGCGGAGGGTAATTTCGGAGTCTATGCCACATTCTGGGAGATTATACAGAGTGGGAGCAGATGGTAATTTCCGAGTCTATCCCACAGTCTGGGATATTATACAGATAGGGAATAGACTGTAACCTCGAGTCTATTCCACATTCAGGGATATTATACAGAGTGGGATTGGAGAGTAATCTTGAAGTCCATCCCACAAACTAGGATATTATAAAGAGTAGGAGCGGTAGGTAATTTTGGCTTCTATCCCACATTCTGTGATATTATTCAGAGTGGGAACAGAGGGTAATCGCGGATTCTGACACACGTTCTGTGATATTATTCAGAGCTTCTACAGAGTGTAATCTCGCAGCCTATGCCACATTAGGGGATATTATACATAGCGGGAACAGAGTGAAACCTCGGAGACAATCCCACATTCTGGGATATTATGCAGAGTGGAACGATGGGTAATTTCGGAGTCTATCCCAGTGTGTAAGATATTATACAGCGTGGGAGCGGAGATTAATTTCAGAGCCTGTGCAACATTCTGGGAGGTTATACAGAGTGGGTGGAGAGGGTAATCTCATATTCTATTCCACATTCTGGGATATTATATAGACTGGGAGTGGAGGGTAATATCAGAGTCTATCCCACATTCTAGATATTATTCAGTGTACGAACTGAGGGATATGTCGGAGTCTACCCCACAGACTGCGAGATTATACAGAGTGGGAGCGGAGGGAAATCTCGGAGTCTATAGCACATTATGGGATATATACAGACTGTGAACTGAGGGTAATCTCAGAGTCTACCAACATTCTGGGATATTATTCAGAGTTGGAGCGGAGGGTAATCTTTGAGACTATGCCACATTCTGGAATATTATACAGAGGAGTAATGGAGGGTAATCTGGGAGTCTATCCCACAGTCTGGGATATCATACAGAGAGGGAGCGGAGGGTATTCTCGGAGTCTATCCAATATTCTGGGGTATTAATCACTGTGGGAATTGAGGGTAATCTCGGAGTCTATTCCACATTCGGGGATATTATACAAAGTGGGAGCACACTGTAATCTCGGAGTCTATCACACGTTCTGGGACATTATACAGAGTGGGAACAGGGGGTAATCTCGGAGTCTATTCCACATCCTGGGATATTATTCAGAGTGGGAATAGAGTGTAATATCGGACTCTATGCCACATTTTGGGATATTATACAGAGTGGGACTGGAGGGTAATCTCGAAATCTATCCCAGAGTCTTGGATATAATACAGAGTGGGAGTGGACGGAAATCTCTGAGACTGTGCCACATTCTGGGATATTATACAGAGGAGTAACAGAGGGTAATTTCGGAGTCTATGCCACATTCTGGGATATTATTCAGATTGGGAACTGAGGGTAATCTCGGAGTCTATGCCACATTCTCGGATATTATACTCAGTGGGAGCAGAGGGTAATCTCAGAGTCTATCCCATATTCTGTGATATTATTTAGACTGCAAACTGAGGGAAATCTCGAAGTGTATTCCATGTCCTGGGATATTATACAGAGTGGGATCGGAGTGCAATCTCAAAATCTTTGACAGAGTCTATGATATTATACAGAATGGGAGCGGTGGGTAATTTCGGCGTCTGTCCCACATTCTGGGAAATTATTCATAGTGGGAACAGAGGTTAATCGCGGATTCTAACGCTCTTTCTGTGATATTATTCAGAGCATGTACAGAGTGTGGTCGCGGAGCCTATGCCACATTCAGCAATATTATACAGAGTCGGAACAGTGTGTAACCTTGGAGAATATCCCACATTCTGTAATGTTATGCAGAGTGGGAACGATAGGTAATTTCGGAGTCTATCCCAGAGTCTAGGGTTTTTTACAGCGTGGGAGCGGAGGTTAATTTCAGAGCCTATGAAACATTCTGGGAGGTTATACAAAGTGGGAGCAGAGGGTAATCTCGGAATCTATTCCACATTCTGTGATATTATACAGAGTGGGAGCAGAGGGTCAACTCGGAGTCTATTCCACATTCTGAGATATTATTCACAGTGCGAACTGAGGCAAATCTCGGTGTCTATTCCTCATTCTGGGATATTATACAGAGTGGGATGGGAAGTAATCTTGAAGTCCATCCCAGAGACTAGAATATTATACAGAGTGGGAGCGTTCGGTTATTTCGGCGTCTATCCCACATTCTGAGATATTGGTCAGAGTGCGAACTGAGGGATATCTCGGAGTCTACCCCACAGCCTGGGATATTATACAGAGTCGGACCGGAGGGTAATCTCGTAATCTATCCCAGAGACTAGGATATTATACAGAGCGGGAGCGTTGGGTAATTTCGGCGTCTATGCCACATTCTGGGAAAATATTCAGAGCCGGAACAGAAGTTAATCTCGGATTCTAACGCACGTTCTGTGATGTTATTCAGAGCATGTACAGAGTGTAATCTCGGAGCCTATGCTACATTCAGCGATATTATACAGTGTGGGAACAGAGTGTAACTTCAGAGACTATCCCACATTCTGTGATTTTATGCAGAGTGAGAACGATAGGTAATTTCGGAGTCTATCCCAGAGTCTAGGATATTATACAGCGTGGGAGCGAAAGGTTAATTTCAGAGCCAATGAAACATTCTGGGAAGTTATACAGAGTGGGAACAGAGGGTAATCTTGGAATCTTTTCCACATTCTGGGATATTATACAGAGTGGGATCGGAGAGTAATCTTGAAGTCCATCCCACAATCTAGGATATTATAAAGAGTGGGAGTGGTGGGTAATTTCGGCTTCTATCCCACATTTTGTGATACTATTCAGAGTGGGAACAGAGGGTAATCTCGGATTCTAACACACGTTCTGTGATATTATTCAGAGCTTCTACGGAGTGTAATCTCGGAGCCTATGCCACATTCAGGGATATTATACATAGTGGGAACAGAGTGAAACCTCGGAGACTATCCCACATTCTGGGATATTATGCAGAGTGGGAACGATGGGTAATTTCGGAGTCTATCCCAGTGTGTAAGATATTATACAGCGTGGGAGCAGAGATTAATTTCAGAGCCTATGCAACATTCTGGGAGGTTATACAGAGTGGAAGCGGAAGGAAATCTTGGAGTCTATACCACATTATGGGATATATACAGACTGTGAACTGAGGGTAATCTCGAAGTCTACCAACATTCTGGGATATTATTCAGAGTGGGAGCGGTGGGTAATCTCTGAGATTATGCCACATTCTGCGATATTATACAGAGGAGTAACGGAGGGTATTCTCGGAGTATATTCCACATTCTGGGATATTATTCAGAGTGGGAATAGAGTGTAATATCGGAGTCTATGCCACATTTTCGGATATTATTCAGAGTGCGAACTAAGGGAAATATCGGAGTCTATTCCACATTCTGGAATATTATACAGAGTGGGATCGGAGGGTAATCTCGATGTCCATCCCAGAAACTAGGATATTATACAGAGTGGGAGCGGTGGCTAATTTCGGCGTCTATCCCACATTCTGTGAAATTATTCAGAGTGGGAACAGAGGGTAATCTCGGATTCTAACACATGTTCTGTGATATTATTCAGGGCATGTACAGAGTGTAATCTTGGAGCCTATGCCACATTCAGGGATATTATACATAGTGGGAACAGAGTGAAACCTCGGAGACGATCCCACATTCTGGGATAGTATACGGAGTGGGAACAATAGGTAATTTCGGAGTCTATCCCAGAGTCTAGGATATTACACAGCGTGGGAGCGGAGATTAATTTCAGAGCCTATGCAACATTCTGGTTGATTATACAGAGTGGGAGCAGAGGGTAATCTCAGAATCTATTCCACATTCTGGGATATTATACAGAGTGGGAGCGGTGGGTGATTTCAACATCTGTCCCACATTCTGGGATATTATTCAGAGTGGGATCGGAGTGTAATCTCGAAATTTATCCCAGAGTCTAGGATATTATACAGAGTTGGAGCTGTGGTTAATTTTGGAGTCTATACCAGAGTCTAGGATGTTATGCCACTTTCTGTGATATTATTCAGAGTGGGAACAGAGGGTAATCTTGAAGTCTAACACACATTCTGTGATATTATTCAGAGTATGTACAGATTGTAATCTCAGAGCCTATGCCACATTCAGGGATGTTATACATAGTGGGAGTGGAGGGTAATCTCGGAGTCTATCCCACAGTCTGGGACATTGTACAGAGTGGGGACAGAGTGTAATCTTGGAGTCTATGCCACATTCTGGGTTTTTAAAAAGTGGGAACAGTGTGTAACCTCGGAGACTATCGCACATTCTGGGATGTTATACAGAGTGGGAACGATGTGTAAATGGGAGTCTATCCCAGAGTATACGATATTATACAGCGTAGGAGCGGAGGTTAATTTCAGAGCCTATGAAACATTCTGGGAGGTTATACAGAGTGGGAGCAGAAGGTAATCTCGGAATCTTTTCCACATTTTGGGATATTATACAGAGTGGGAGCAGAGGGTAATCTCAGATTCTATCCCACATTCTGAGATATTATTCAGTGTGCGAACTGAGGGATAACTCGGAGCCTACCCCACAGTCTGGGATATTATACAGAGTGGGATCGGAGGGTAATCTCGGAATCTATCCCAGAATCTATGATATTATAAAGAGTCGGAGCAGAGGGTAATTTCGGAGTCTATGCCACATCCGGGGAAATTATACAGAGTGGGAGCAGGTGGTAATTTGGGAGTACATCCCATAGTCTGGGATATTATCCAGATTGGGACTGGACTATAACCTCGGATTCTATTCCACATTCTAGGATATTATTCAGAGTGCGAACTGAGGGAAATCTCGGAGTCTATTACACGTTCTGGATATTATACCGAGTGGGCTCGGAGGGTAATCTCAAAGTCGATCCCAGAAACTAGGATATTTTACCGACTGGGAGCGGTGGGTAATTTCGGCGTCAATGCCACATTCTCTGATATTATTCAGAGTGGGAACAGAGGGTATTCTCAGATCCTAACACATGTTCTGTGATATTATTCAGAGCATGGACAGAGTGTAATCTCGGAGCCTATGCTACATTCAGGGATATTATACATAGTGGGAACAGAGTGAAACCTCGGAGACTATCCCACATTCTGAGATATTATGCAGAGTGGGAACGATGGGTAATTTCGGAGTCTATCCCAGAGTCTAGGATATTATTCAGCATGGGAGCGGAGATTAATTTCAGAGCCTATGCAACATTCTGGGAGGTTATACAGAGTGGGAGCGGAGGGTAATCTCAGAGTCTATACCACATTCTAGATATTGTTCAGAGTGCAAACTGAGGGATATCTCGGATTCTACCCCACAGTCTGGGATATTATACAGAGTGGGATCGGAGGGTAATCTCGGAATCTATCCCAGAGACTAGGATATTATACAGAGAGGGAGTGTTGGGTAATGTGGGAGTCTATCCCACATTCTGGGAAATTATTCAGAGTGGGAACAGAAGTTAATCCCGGATTCTAACGCAAGTTCTGTGATGTTATTCAGATCATGTACAGTGTGTAATCTCGGAGCCTATAACACATTCAGCGATATTATACAGTTTGGGAACAGAGTGTAACCTCGGAGACTATCCCACATTCTGTGATTTTATTCAGAGCAGGAACGATAGGTAATTTCGGAGTCTTCCCAGAGTCTAGGATATTATGCAGCGTGGGAGTGGAGGTTAATTTCAGAGCCAATGAAACATTCTGGGAGGTTATACAGAGTGGGAGCAGAGGGTAATCTCGGACTCTATTCCACATTCTGGGATATTTTACAGAGTGGGAGCAGAGGGTAATCTCGGTGTTTATCCCACATTCTAGATATTATTCAGAGTGCGAACTGAGGGATATCTCAGAGTCTACCCCACAGTCTGGTATATTATACAGAGTGGGAGCAGACGGTAATCTCAGAGTCTACCCCACATTCTATGATATTACTTAGACTGCAAACTGAGGGAAATCTCGGAGTCTATCCAACAGTCTTGGATATTACACAGAGTGGGATCGGAGTGTAATCTCGAAATCTATCCCAGAGTCTAGGATATTAGACAGAGTGGGAGCGTTGGTTAATTTCAGAGTCTATGCCAGTGTCTAGCATGTTATACAGTGTGGGAACAGAGGTTAATTTCGGAGTCTATCCCACATTCTGTGATGTTATTCAGAGTAGGAACAGAGGGTAATCTCGGATTCTAACACACGTTCTGTGATAGTATTCAGAGCATGTACAGAGTGTAATCTCGGATCCTATGCCACATTCAGGGATATAATATATAGTGGGAACAGAGTGAAACCTCGGAGGCGATCCTACATTCTGGGATATTATGCAGAGTGGGAATGATAGGTAATTTTGGAGTCTATCCTAGAGTCTAGGATATTATACAGCATGGGAGTTGAGGTTAATTTCAGAGCCTATGCAACATTCTGGGAGGTTATACAGAGTGGGGGCAGATGGTAATCTCATATTCTATTCCACATTTTGGGATATTATATAGAGTGGGAGCGGATCTAATCTCGAAGTTTATCCCACAATCTAGGATATTATACAAAGTGGGAGCGGTGGGTGATTTCGACATCTGTCGCACATTCTGGGATATTATTCAGAGTGGGATCGTAGTGTAATCTCGAAATCTATCCCAGAGTCTAGGATATTATACAGAGTGGGAGCAGTTGTTAATTTCGGAGTCTATACCAGGGTCTAGGATGTTATACAGAGTGAAAGCGGAGGTTAATTTCGGAGTTTATGCCACTTTCTGTGATATTATTCAGAGTGGGAACAGGGGGTAATCTCCAAGTCTAACACACATTCTGTGTTATTATTGAAGTATGAACAGAATTTCATTTTGGAACCTATGCAAAATTCAGGGATATTATACAGACTGGGAGCGGAGGGTATCTTGAAGTCCATCCCACATTTTGGGATATTATACAGAGTGGGAACAGAGTGTAACCAGATAGTCTATCG
Organism: Carcharodon carcharias; assembly: GCF_017639515.1. Lineage (NCBI taxonomy): Eukaryota > Metazoa > Chordata > Chondrichthyes > Lamniformes > Lamnidae > Carcharodon > Carcharodon carcharias. The sequence goes on along the minus strand of NC_054483.1, from coordinate 26,976,440 downwards.
CACATTCAGGGATAATATACAGAGTGGGAACTGAGGGAAATCTCGGAGTCTATCCCACAGTCTAGGATATTATACAGACTGAGATCGGAGGGTAATCTCGGAATCTATCCCAGAGACTAGTATATTTTTCAGAGTGGGAGCGGAGGGTAATCTCAAAGTCCATCCCAGAAACTAGGATATTATACAGAGTGGGAGCTTTGGGTAATTTCGGCGTCAATGCCACATTCTGGGAAATTATTCAGAGTGGGAACAGGAGTTAATCTCGGATTTTAACGCACGTTCTGTGATGTTATTCAGAGCATGAACAGAGTGTAATCTCGGGGCCTATGCCACATTCAGAGATATTAGACATAGTGGGAACAGATTGTAACCTCAGAGACTATCCCACATTCTGTGATTTTATGCAGATTGGGAACCATAGGTAATTTCGGAGTCTATCCCAGAGTCTAGGATATTATACAGCGTGGGAGCGGAGATTAATTTCACATCCAATGCAACATTCTGGGAAGTTATACAGAGTGGGAGCAGAGGGTAATCTCATATTCTATTCCACATTCTGGGATATTATACAGAGTGGGAGCGGAGGGTAATCTCAGAGTCTATCCCACATTCTGAGATATTATTCAGAGTGCGAACTGAGGGATATCTCGGACTCTAAGCCACAGTCTGGGATATTATAGAGTGGGATCGGATAGTAATCTCGGAGTCCACCCCACATTCTGTGATATTATAGAGATTGGGAATAATCTGTAATCTCGGAGTCTATGCCACATTCTGGGATATTATTCTGAGTGCGAACTGAGGGAAATCTCAGAGTCTATTCCACATTCTGGGATGTTATACAGCGTGGGAGTGGAGGGTAATCTCAGAATCTATCCCACATTCTGTGATATTATTTAGACTGCAAACTGAGGGAAATCTCGGAGTCTATTCCATGTTCTGGGATATTATACAGAGTGGGATCGGAGTGTAATCTCGAAGTCCATCCCACAATCTAGGATATTATACAGAGTGGGAGGCCTGGGTGATTTCGGCATCTGTCCCACATTCTGGGATATTATTCAGAGTGGGAGCAGTGGTTAATTTCGGAGTCTATACCAGAGTCTAGGATGTTATACAGTGTGGGAGCGGCAGTTAATTTCGGAGTCTATCCCACATTCTGTGATATTATTCAGAGTGGGAACAGAGGGTAATTTCGGATTCTAACACACGTTCTGTGATATTATTCAGAGCATTTACCGAGTGTAATTTCAGATCCTATGCCACATTCAGGGATATTATACATAGTGGGAACAGAGTGAAAACTCGGAGACGATCCCACATTCTGGGATATTATGCAGAGTGCGAACGATAGGTAATTTCGGATTCTATCCCTGAGTCTAGGATATTATACAGAATGGGAGCAGAGGTTAATTTCAGAGCCTATGTAACATTCTGGGAGGTTATACAGAGTGGGAGCAGATGGTAACCTCATATTCTATTCCACATTCTTGGATATTATATAGAGTGGGAGCGGAGTGTAATCTCGAAGTCCATCCCACAATCTAGGATATTATACAAAGTGGGAGCGGTGGGTGTTTTCGACATCTGTCCCACATTCTGGGATATTATTCAGAGTGGGATCGGAGTGTAATCTCGAAATCTATCCCAGAGTCTAGGATATTATACAGAGTGGGAGCGGTGTTTAATTTCGGAGTCTATACCAGAGTCTAAGATGTTATACAGAGTGGAAGTGGAGGTTAATTTTGGAGTTTATGCCACTTTCTGTGATATTATTCAGAGTGGGAACAGAGGGTAATCTCGAAGTCTGACACACATCCTGTGATATTATTCAGAACATACTTTCATTTCGGAGCCTATGCCAAATTCAGGGATATTATACAACGTGGGAGCGGAGGTTAATTTCAGAGCCTCTGAAACATTCTGGGAGGTTATACAGAGTGGGAGCAGAGGGTAATCTCGGAATCGATTCCACATTCTTGGATATTATACAGAGTGGGAGCGGACAGTAATCTCAGATTCTATCCCACATTCTGGGATATTATTCAGAGTGCGCACTGAGGCAAATCTCGGCGTCTACCCGACAGTCTGGGATATTAGACAGATAGGGATCGGAGTATAATCTCGAAATCTATCACTGAGTCAATGATATTACTCAGAGTGGGAGCGGTGAGTAATTTCGTAGTCTATCCCAGAGTCCACGATGTAATACAGATCGGGAGCGGAGGGTAATTTTGGAGTCTATGCCACATTCTGGGAGATTATTCAGAGTGCGAACTGAGGGAAATCTCGGAGTCTATTCCACATTCAGGGATATTATACAGAGCGGGATCGGAGAGTAATCTTGAAGTCCATCCCACAAACTAGGATATTATAAAGAGTGGGAGCGGTGGGTAATTTCGGCTTCTTACCCACATTCTGTGATATTATTCAGAGCTTCTACAGAGTGTAATCTCGGAGCCTATGCCACATTCAGGGATATTATACATAGTGGGAACAGAGTGAAACCTCGGGGACAATCCCACATTCTGGGATATTATGCAGAGTGGGAACAATGGGTAATTTCGGAGTCTATCCCAGTGTCTAGGATATTATACAGCATGGGAGCGGAGATTAATTTCAGAGCCTATGCAACATTCTGGGAGGTTATACAGAGTGGGAGCGGAGGGTAATCTCATATTCTATTCCACATTCTGGGATATTATGCAGACTGGGAGCGGAGTGTATTCTCGGAATCTATCCCACATTCTAGATATTATTCAGAGTGCGAACTGAGGGATATTGCCGAATTTGCCCCTTGGTATGGGATATTATACAGAGTGGGAGCGGAGGCTGATCTCGGAGTCTACCCAATACTCTGGGGTATTATTCACTGTGGGAACTGAGGGGAATCTCGGAATCTATTCCACATTCCGGGATATTATACAGAGTGGGAGCAGAGTGTAATCTCGGAGTCTATCTCACAGTCTGGGACATTATACAGAGTGGGAAGAGAGGGTAACCTCGGAGTCTATTCCACATTCTGGGAGATTATTCAGAGTGGGATTAGAGTGTAATATCAGAGTCTATGCCACATTTTGGGATATTATACAGAGTGGGATTGGAGGGTAATCTCGAAATCTATCCTAGAGTCTGGGATATTATACAGAGTTGGATCGGACAGTAATCTCTGAGACTATGCCACATTCTGGGATATTATACAGAGGAGTGAAGGAGGATAATTTCGGAGTCTATCCCACATTCTTGGATGTTATTCAGAGTGGGAACTGAGTGTAACCTCAGAGTCTATGCCACATTCTGGGATACTATTCAGAGTGGGAACTGAGGGTAATCTTGGAGTCTATGCCACATACTCAATATTATACACAGTGGGAGTGGAGGATAATCTCAGAGTCTATCCCACATTCTGTGATATTATTTAGACTGCAAACTGAGGGAAATCTCTGAGTCTATTCCACATTCTGGGACATTATACAGAGTGGGATCGGAGTGTAATCTCAAAATCTATAACAGAGTCTATGATATTATACAGAGTGGGAGCGGTGGGTAATTTCTGCATCTGTCCCACATTCTGGGAAATTATTCATAGTGGGAATAGAGGTTAATCGCGGATTCTAATGCACTTTCTGTGATATTATTCAGAGCATGTACAGAGTAATTAATTTCAGAGCCTATGCATCATTCTGGGAGGTTATACAGAGTGGGAGCAGAGGGTAATCTCAGATTCTATTCCACATTCTGGGATATTATACAGAGTGGGAGCGGAGGGTAATCTCAGAGTCTATACCACATTCTAGATATTATTCAGAATGCGAACTGAGGGATATCTCGGAGTCTACTCCACAGTCTAGCATATTATACAGAGTGGGAACACAGTGTGATCTCAGAATCTATGCCACATTCAGGGATATTATATACAGTGGGAATAGAGTGAAACCTCGGAGACAATCCCACATTCTGGGATATTATGCAGAGTGGGAACGATAGGTAATTTCGGAGTCTATCCTAGAGTCTAGGATATTATACAGCATGGGAGCGGAGATTAATTTTAGCGCCTATGCAACATTCTGGGAGGTTATACAGAGTGGGAGCAGATGGTAATCTCATATTCTATTCCACATTTTGGGATATTATATAGAGTGGGAGCGGATCTAATCTCGAAGTTTATCCCACAATCTAGGATATTATACAAAGTGGGAGCGGTGGGTGATTTCGACATCTGTCGCACATTCTGGGATATTATTCAGAGTGGGATCGTAGTGTAATCTCGAAATCTATCCCAGAGTCTAGGATATTATACAGAGTGGGAGCAGTTGTTAATTTCGGAGTCTATACCAGGGTCTAGGATGTTATACAGAGTGAAAGCGGAGGTTAATTTCGGAGTTTAAGCGACTTTTTGTGATATTATTCAGAGTGGGAACAGGGGGTAATCTCCTAGTCTAACACACATTCTGTGTTATTATTCAGAGTATGAACAGAATTTCATTTCGGAGCCTATGCAAAATTCAGGGATATTATACAGACTGGGAGCGGAGGGTATCTCGGAGTCCATCCCACATTTTGGGATATTATACAGAGTGGGAACAGAGTGTAACCAGATAGTCTATCGCTCATTCAGAGATAATATGCAGAGTGGGAATGGAGGGTAATCTCGGAGTCTATCCCACATTCTGGGATATAATTCACAGTGGGAATGGAGGGTAATCTCGGAGTCTATCCAACATTCTGGGATATTATGCAGAGTGGTATCGGAGGGTAATCTCGAAGTCCATCCCAGAGTCTAGGATATTATAAAGAGTGGGAGCAGTGGGTAATTTCGGCATCTATCCCACATTCAAAGTGGGTACAGAGGGTAATCTCAGAGTCTAACACACGTTCTGTGATATTATTCAGAGTATGTACAGATTGTAATCTCAGAGCCTACGCCACATTCAGGGATGTTATACAGAGTGGGAGCGAAGGGTAATCTCGGAGTCTATCCCACATTCTATGATAGTATACAGAGTGGGAACAGAGTGTAACCTCAGAGTCTATGCCACATTCTGTGCTTTTAAAAAGTGGGAACAGTGTGTAACCTCGGAGACTATCGCACATTCTGGGATGATAGAGTGGGAACGATGAGTAATTTGGGAGCGGAGGTTAATTTCAGAGCCTATGAATCATTCTGTGAGGTTCTACAGAGTGGGAGCAGAGGGTAAACTCGGAATCGATTCCTCATTCTAGGATATTATACAGAGTGGGAGCGAAGGGTAATCTCAGATTCTATCCCACATTCTGAGATATTATTCACAGTGCGAACTGAGGGATATCTCAGAGTCTACCCACAGTCTGGGATATTATACAGAGTGGGATCGGAGGGTAATCTCGGAATCTATCCCCGAGACTAGGATATTATACAGAGTGGGATCGGAGGGTAATCTCAAAGTCCATCCCAGAAACTAAGATATTATATAGAGTGGGATCGGAGGGTAGTCTCAGAATCTATCCCAGAAACTAGGATATTATACAGAGTGGGAGCTTTGGGTAATTTCGGCGTCATTGCCACATTCTGGGAAATTGTTCAGAGTGGGAACAGAAGTTAATCTCGGATTCTAACGCATGTTCTGTGATGTTATTCAGAGCATGTACAGAGTGTAATCTCGGGGCCTATGCCACATTCAGCAATATTAGACATAGTGGGAACAGAGTGTAACCTCAGAGACTATCCCACATTCTGTGATTTTATGCAGATTGGGAACAATAGGTAATTTCGGAGTCTATCCCAGAGTCTAGGATATTATACAGCATGGGAATGGAGATTAATTTCAGAACCAATGAAACATTCTGGGAGGTTATATAGAGTTGGAGCAGAGGGTAATCTCGGAATCTTTTCCAAATTCTGGGATATTATACAGAGTGGGAGCGGAGGGTAATCTCAGACTCTATCCCAAATTCTGAGATATTGTTCAGATGGTGAACTGAGGGAAATCTCGGAGTCTACCCCACAGTCTGGGATATTATACAGATTGGGATCGGAGGGTAATCTCGGAATCTATCCCAGAGTCTATGATATTATAAGGAGGGGTACAATGGGTAATCTCGAAGTCGATCCCACAGTCTGTGATATTATAAAGATTGGGAATAGACTATAACATCGGACTCTATTCCACCTTCTGGGATATTATTCAGAGTGCGAACTGAGGGAAATCTCGGAGTCTATTCCACATTCTGGGATACTATACAGAGTGGGATCGGAGGGTAATCTCAAAGTCCATCCCAGAACCTAGGATATTATGCAGAGTGGGAACGATGGGTAATTTCGGAGTCTATCCCAGAGTCTAGGATATTATACAGCGTGGGAGCGGAGATTAATTTCAGAGCCTATGCAACATTCTGGGTGATTATACAGAGTGGGAGCGGAGGATAATCTCGGAATCTATTCCACATTCTGGGATATTATACAGAGTGGGAGCGGAGGGTAATCTCAGAATCTAGCGCACATTCTCGATATTATTGAGTGCGAACTGAGGGATATCGCGGAGTCTACCCCACAGTCTGAGATATTATACAGAGTGGGAACAGAATGGAACATCGGAGTGCATCGCACATTATGGGATTATATACAGACTGTGAGCGGAGGGTAATCTCACAATCTACCATCATTCTAGAATATTGTTCAGAGTGGGAGCGGAGGGTAATCTCGGAGACTATTCCACAGTCCGGGATAATTTACAGAGTGGGAGCCGAGGGAAATCTCAGAGTCTACCCCACAGTCTGGGATATTAATCAGAGGGGGAACAGATGATAATCTTGGATTCGATCCGAGACTCTGGGATATTATACAGAGTGCGAGCGGAGTGTATTCTCGGAGTCTATCCAATATTCTGGGGTATTATTCACTGTGGGAACTGAGGGTAATCTCGGAAGTCTATCCCACAGTCTGGGACATTATACAGAGTGGGAACAGAGGGTAATCTCGGAGTCTATTCCACATTCTGGGATATTATGCAGAGTGGGAACAGAGTGTAACGTCGGAGTCTATGCCACATTTTGGGATTTTATACAGAGTGCGATCGGAGGATAATCTCGAAATCTTTCCCAGAGTCTAGGGTATTATACATAGTGGGAGCAGTGGGTAATTTCGAAGTCTATGCCAGAGTCCCGGATATTATACAGAGTGGAAGCGGAGGGTAATTTCAGAGTCTATGCCTCTTTCTGTGATATTATTCAGAGTATGAAAAGATTGTAATCTCGGAGCCCATGCCTCATTCTCGGATATTATACAGAGTAGTAACGGAGGGTAATCTCGGAGTCTATCCCACATTCTGGGATATTATTCAGAGTGGGAACAGAGTGTAACCTCAGAGTCTATGCCACAGTCTTTGAAATAATACAAAGTGGGAGCGCAGGTTAATCTTGCAGTCTATCCCACTGTCTGGGATATTATTCAGAGTGGGAACAGAGTATAACCAGACAGTCTATCGCACACTCAGCGATAATATACAGAGTGGGAGCGAAGGGTAATCTCGGAGTCTATCCAGCATTCTGGATATTATTCACAGTGCGAACTGTGTGTAATCTCGGAGTCTATTCCACATTCTAAGATACTATTCAGAGTGGGAACAGTGTGTAATCTCGTAGTCTATCCCACATTCTGGGATAATATACAGAGTGGCATCAGAGAGTAATCTCGAAGTCCATCCCAGAGACTAGGATATTATAAAGAGTGGGAGCGGTGGGTAATTTCGACATCTATCCCACATTCAGAGTGGGAACACAGGGTAATCTCAGAGTCTAACACACATTCAGTGATATTATTCAGAGTATGTACAGATTGTAATCTCAGAGACTATGCCACATTCAGGGATGTTATACAGAGTGGGAGCGGATGGTAATCTCGGAGTCTATCCCACATTCTATGATAGTATACAGAGTGGGAACAGAGTGTAACCTCGGAATCTATGCCATATTCTGGGTTTTTAAAAAGTGGAAACAGAGCGTAACCTCGGAGACTATCGCACATTCTGGGATGTTATACAGAGTGGGAACGATGTGTAATTTGGCATTCTATCCCAGAATCTAGGATTTTATGGAGCGTGGGAGCAGAGGTTAATTTCAGAGCCTATGAAACATTCTGGGAGGTTCTACAGAGTGGGAGCGGAGGGTAAACTCATATTCTATGCCACATTCTGGGATATTATTCAGAGTGCGAACTGAGGGAAATGTCAGAGTCTACCCCACAGTCTGGGATATTAGACAGAGTGGGATCGGCGTATAATCTTGAAATCTATCACCAAGTCAATGATATTAATCAGAGTGGGAGCAGTGAGTAATTTCGTAGTCGATCCCAGAGTCCACGATGTAATACAGATCGGGAGCGGAGGGTAATTTCGGAGTCTATGCCACATTCTGGGATATTATACAGAGTGGGAGCAGATGGTGAGGTCAGAGTCTATCCCACAATCTGGGATATTATACAGACAGGGAATAGACTGTAACCTCGGAGTCTATTCCACATTCTGGGATATTATACAGAGTGGGATCGGAGAGTAATCTCGAAGTCCATCCCAGAGATTAGGATATTATAAAGAGTGGGAGCGGTGGGTAATTTTGGCATCTATCCCTTATTCTGGGATATTATACAGAGTGGGAACAGAGTGAAATATCAGAGTCTATAGCACATTATGGGATTATATACAGACTGTGAGCGGAGGGTAATCTCGGAATCTACCATCATTCTGGGATATTGTTCAGAGTGGGAGCGGAGGGTAATCTCGGAGACCATTCCACAGTCCGGAATAATTTACAGAGTGGGAGCCGAGGGTAATCTGGGATTCTACCCCACAGTCTGGGATATTATTCAGAGTGGGAAGAGAGGGAAATCTTGGAGCCTATTCCACAGTCTGGGATATTATTCAGAGTGGGAACAGAGTGCAACCTCGGAGTCTAGGCCACATTCTTTGATATAATACATAGTGGGAGCGCATATTAATCTCGCAGTCTATTCCACAGTCTGGGATATTATTCAGAGTTGGAATTGAGGGTAATCTCGGAGTCTATGCCACATTCTCGGATAATATACAGATTGGGAACAGAGTGAAACCTCGGATACTATCCCACATTCTGGAATATTATGCAGAGTGGGAATGATAGGTAATTTCGGAGTCTATCCCAGAGTTTAGGATATTATACAGCGTCGGAGCAGTGGTTAATTTCAGATCCTAAGCAACATTCTGGGAGGTTATACAGAGTGGGAGCAAAGGGCACTCTCGGAATCTATTCAACGTTCTGGGATATCATACAGAGTGGGAGCGGAGGGTAATCTCTGAGTCTATCTCACATTCTAGATATTATTCAGAGTGCGAACTGAGGGATATCGCAGAGTCTACCCCACAGTCTGGGATATTATACAGAGTGGGAACAGAGTGGAATATTGGAGTCTATAGCACATTATGGGATTATATACAGACTGTGAGCGGAGAGTAATCTCGGAATCTACCATCATTCTGGGATATTGTTCAGAGTGGGAGCGGAGGGTAATCTTGGAGACTATTCCACAGTCCGGGATAATTTACAGAGTGGGAGCCGAGGGTAATCTGGGTGTCTACACTAGTGTCTGGGATATTATTCAGAGTGGGAACAGACGGTAATCTTGGATTCGATCCGAGACTCTGGGATCTTATACAGAGTGGGAGCGGAGGTTAATCTAGGAGACCATCCCACAGTCTGGGATATCATACAGAGTGGTAGCGGAGGGTATTCTCAGAGTCTATACAATATTCTGTGGGTATTATTCACTGCGGGAAATGAGGGTAATCTCGGAGTCTATTCCACATTCCGGGATATTATACAGAGTGGGAGCGCAGGGTAATCTCGGAGTTTATCCCACAGTCTGGGGCATTATACAGAGTGGGAACAGAGGGTAATATCGAAGTCTATGCCACATTTTGGGATATTATACAGCGTGGGATCGGAGAATAATCTCAAAATCTATACCAGAGTCTAGGGTGTTATACATAGTGAGAGCAGTGTGTAATTTCGGAGTCTATGCCAGAGTCCCGGATGTTATACCGAGTGGAAGCGAGGGGTAATTTCGGAGTCTATGCCACTTTCTGCGATATTATTCAGAGTATGAACAGAATGTAATCTCGGAGCCTATGCCACCTTCAGGGATATCATATAGAGTGGGAGCGGAGGGTATTCTCGGAGTATATCCAATATTCTTTGGGTATTATTCACTGTGGGAACTGAGGGTAATCTCGGAGTCTAATCCACATTCTGGGATATTATACAAAGTGGGAGCGCAGGGTAATCTCAGAGTCTATCTCACAGTCTGGGACATTATACAGAGTGGGAAGAGAGGGTAATCTCGGAGTCTATTCCACATTCTGGGATATTATTCAGAGTGGGAACAGAGTGTAATCTCGTAGTCTATGCCACATTCTGGGATATTATACAGAGTGGCATCGGAGGGTAATCTCGAAGTCCATCCCAGTGACTAGGATATTATAAAGAGAGGGTAATTTCAGCATCAATTCCATATTCAGAGTGGGAACAGAGTGTAACCTCGGAGTCTATGCCACATTCTGGGGTTTTAAAAAGTTTGAACAGAGTGTAACCTCGGAGACTATCGCACATTCTGCGATGTAATACAGAGTAGGAAGGATGTGTAGTTTGGGAGTCTATCCCAGAGTCTAAGATATTATATAGCGTGGGAGCGGAGGTTAATTTCAGAGCCTATGAAACGTTCCGGGAGGTTCTACAGAGTGGGAGCAGAGGATAATCTCAGATTCTATCCCACATTCTGGAATATTATTCAGAGTGCGAACTGAGGGAAATCTTGGAGTCTACCACACAGTCTGGGATATTAGACAAAGTAGCATTGGAGTATAATCTCGAAGTCTTTCACCGAGTCAATGACATTAATCAGAGTGGGAGCGGTGAGTAATTTCGTAGTCTATCCAAGAGTCCACGATGTAATACAGATCGGGAGCGGAGGGTAATTTCGGAGTCTATGCCACATTCTGGGAGATTATACAGAGTGGGAGCAGAGGTTAATTTCAGAGCATATGTAACATTCTGGGATATTATACAGAGTGGGAGCGGAGGGTAATCTCAGAATCTAGCGCACATTCTCGATATTATTGAGTGCGAACTGAGGGATATCGCGGAGTCTACCCCACAGTCTGGGATATTATACAGAGTGGGAACAGAATGGAACATCGGAGCGCATAGCACATTATGGGATTATATACAGACTGTGAGCGGAGGGAAATCTCACAATCTACCATCATTCTAGAATATTGTTCAGAGTGGGAGCGGAGGGTAATCTCAGAGACTATTCCACAGTCCGGGATAATTTACAGAGTGGGAGCCGAGGGAAATCTCAGAGTCTACCCCACAGTCTGGGATATTAATCAGAGGGGGAACAGATGATAATCTTGGATTCGATCCGAGACTCTGGGATATTGTACAGAGTGGGAGCGAGGGCATTCTCGGAGTCAATCCAATATTCTGGGGTATTATTCACTGTGGGAACTGAGGGTAATCTCGGAAGTCTATTCCACATTCTGGGATATTATTCAGAGTGGGAACAGAGTGTAACGTCAGAGTCTATGCCACATTTTGGGCTTTTATACAGAGTGCGATCGGAGGATAATCTCGAAATCTTTCCCAGAGTCTAGGGTATTATACATAGTGGGAGCAGTGGGTAATTTCGAAGTCTATGCCAGATTCCCAGATATTATACAGAGTGGAAGCGGAGGGTAATTTCGGAGTCTATGCCACTTTCTGTGATATTATTCAGAGTATGAACAAAATGTAATCTCGGAGCCCATGCCTCATTCTCGGATATTATACAGAGTAGTAACGGAGGGTAATCTCGGAGTCTATCCCACATTCTGGGATATTATTCAGAGTGGGAACAGAGTGTAACCTCGGAGTCTATGCCACATTCTTTGATATAATACAAAGTGGGAGCGCAGGTTAATCTTGCAGTCTTTCCCACTGTCTGGGATATTAGTCAAAGTGGGAACAGAGTATAACCAGACAGTCTATCGCACACTCAGCGATAATATACAGAGTGGGAGCGAAGGGTAAGCTCGGAGTCTATCCAACATTCTGGATATTATTCACAGTGCGAACTGTGTGTAATCACGGAGTCTATTCCACATTCTAAGATACTATTCAGAGAGGGAACAGAGTGTAATCTCGTAGTCTACCCCACATTCTGGGATAATGTACAGAGTGGCATCAGAGGGTAATCTCGAAGTCCATCCCAGAGATTAGGATATTATAAAGAGTGGGAGCGATGGGTAATTTCGGCATCTATCCCACATTCAGAGTGGGAACACAGGGTAATCTCAGAGTCTAACACACATTCAGTGATATTATTCAGAGTATGTACAGATTGTAATCTCAGCGCCTATGCCACATTCATGGATGTTAAACAGAGTGGGAGAGGATGGTAATCTCGGAGTCTATCCCACATTCTGGGATATTATGCAGAGTGGGAATGATAGGTAATTTCGGAGTCTATCCCAGAGTCTAGGATATTATACAACGTGGGAGCAGAGGTTAATTTCAGAGCCTATACAACATTCTGGGAGGTTATACAGAGTGGGAGCAGAGGGTAATCTTGGAATCTATTCCACAGTCTGGGATATTATTCAGAATGCGAACTGAGGGAAATCTTGGAGTCTATTCCACATTCCGGGATATTATACAGAGTGGGAGCACAGGGTAATCTCGGAGTCTATCCCACAGTCTGGGACATTATACAGAGTGGGAAGAGACGGTAATCTCGCAGTCTATTCCACATTCTGGGATATTATTCAGAGTGGGAATAGAGTGTAATCTCGTAGTCTATGCCACATTCTGGGATATTATACAGAGTGGCATTGGAGGGTAATCTCGAAGTCCATCCCAGTGACTAGGATATTATAAAGAGTGGGTAATTTCGGCATCTATCCCACATTCAGAGTGGGAACAGAGGGTAATCACAGAGTCTAACACACGTTGTGTGATATTATTCAGAGTATGTACAGATTGTAATCTCAGAGCCTATGCCACATTCAGGGATGTTATACAGAGTAGGAGCAGAGGGTCATCTCGGAGTCTATCCCACATTCTGTGATAGTATACAGAGTGGGAACAGAGTGTAAACTCGGAGTCTATGCCACATTCTGGGGTTTTAAAAAGTTTGAACAGAGTGTAACCTCGGAGACTATCGCACATTCTGGGATGTAATACAGAGTAGGATGGATGTGTAGTTTGGGAGTCTATCCCAGAGTCTAAGATATTATATAGCGTGGGAGCGGAGGTTAATTTCAGAGCCTATAAAACATTCCGGGAGGTTCTACAGAGTGGGAGCAGAGGATAATCTCAGATTCTATCCCACATTCTGGGATATTATTCAGAGTACGAACTGAGGGAAATCTTGGAGTCTACCACACTGTCTGGGATATTAGACAAAGTAGCATTGGAGTATAATCTCGAAGTCTTTCACCGAGTCAATGACATTAATCAGAGTGGGAGCGGTGAGTAATTTCATAGTCTATCCCAGAGTCCACGATGTAATACAGATCGGGAGCGTTGGGTAATTTCGGAATCCATGCCACATTCTGGGATATTATACAGAGTGGGAGCAGATGGTAATCTCCGAGTCTATCCCACTGTCTGGGATATTATACACATAGGGAATAGACTGCAACCTCGGAGTCTATTCTACATTCAGGGATATTATACAGAGTGGGATCGGAGGGTAATCTTGAAGTCCATCCAAGAAACTAGGATATTATACAGAGTGGGAGCGGTGAGTAATTTCGGCGTCTATCCCACATTCTGGGAAATTATTCAGAGTGGGAACAGAGGGATTCTAACACACGTTCTGTGATATTATTCAGAGCATGTACAGAGTGCAATCTTGGAGACTATGCCACATTCAGGGATATGATACAGAGTTGGAACAGAGTGAAACCTCGGACACTATCCCACATTCTGGGATATTATGCAGTGTGGGAACAAAAGATAATTTCGGTGTCTATCCCAGAGTCTAGGATATTATACAGCGTAGGAGCAGAGGTTAATTTCAGAGCCTATGTAACATTCTGGGATATTATACAGAGTGGGAGCGGAGTGTATTCTCAGAGTCTATCCAATATTCTGGGGTATTATTCACTGTGGGAACTGAGGGTAATCTCGGAAGTCTATCCCACAGTCTGGGACATTATCCAGAGTGGGAACAGAGGGTAATCTCAGAGTCTATTGCACATTCTGGGATATTATTCAGAGTGGGAACAGAGTGTAACGTCAGAGTCTATGCCACATTTTGGGCTTTTATACAGAGTGGGATCGGAGGATAATCTCGAAATTTTTCCCAGAGTCTAGGGTATTATACATAGTAGGAGCAGTGGGTAATTTCGAAGTCTATGCCAGAGTCCCGGATATTATACAGAGTGGAAGCGGAGGGTAATTTCGAAGTCTATGCCAGAGTCCCGGATATTATACAGAGTGGAAGCGGAGGGTAATTTCGGAGTCTATGCCACTTTCTGTGATATTATTCAGAGTATGAACAAAATGTAATCTCGGAGCCCATGCCTCATTCTCGGATATTATACAGAGTAGTAACGGAGGGTAATCTCGGAGTCTATCCCACATTCTGGGATATTATTCAGAGTGGGAACAGAGTGTAACCTCGGAGTCTATGCCACATTCTTTGAAATAATACAAAGTGGGAGCGCAGGTTAATCTTGCAGTCTTTCCCACTGTCTGGGATATTATTCAAAGTGGGATCAGAGTATAACCAGACAGTCTATCGCACACTCAACGATAATATACAGAGTGGGAGCGAAGGGTAATCTCGGAGTCTATCCAACGTTCTGGATATTATTCACAGTGCGAACTGTGTGTAATCTCGGAGTCTATTCCACATTCTAAAATACTATTCAGAGAGGAACAGAGTGTAATCTCGTAGTCTACCCCACATTCTGGGATAATATACAGAGTGGCATCAGAGGGTAATCTCGAAGTCCATCCCAGAGACTAGGATATTATAAAGAGTGGGAGCGGTGGGTAATTTCGACATCCATCCCACATTCAGAGTGGGAACACAGGGTAATCTCAGAGTCTAACACACATTCAGTGATATTATTCAGAGTATGTACAGATTGTAATCTCAGAGACTATGCCACATTCATGGATGTTAAACAGAGTGGGAGAGGATGGTAATCTCGAAGTCTATCCCACATTCTATGATAGTATACAGAGTGGGAACAGAGTGTAACCTCAGAATCTATGCCACATTCTGGGTTTTTAAAAAGTGGAAGCAGAGTGTAACCTCAGAGACTATCGCATATTCTGGGATGTTATACAGAGTGGGAACGATGTGTAATTTGGCATTCTATCCCAGAGTCTAGGATATTATGGAGCGTGGGAGCAGAGGTTAATTTCAGAGCCTATGAAACATTCTGGGAGGTTCTACAGAGTGGGAGCGGAGGGTAAACTCATATTCTATCCCACATTCTGGGATATTATTCAGAGTGCGAACTGAGGGAAATGTCAGAGTCTACTCCACAGTCTGGGATATTAGACAGATTGGGATCGGAGTATAATCTTGAAATCTATCACCGAGTCAATGATATTAATCAGAGTGGGAGCGGTGAGTAATTTCGTAGTCGATCCCAGAGTCCACGACGTAATACAGATCGGGAGCGGAGGGTAATTTCGGAGTCTATGCCACATTCTGGGATATTATACAGAGTGGGAGCAGATGGTAAGGTCGGAGTCTATCCCACAGTCTGGGATATTATACAGACAGGGAATAGACTGTAACCTCGGAGTCTATTCCACATTCTGGGATATTATTCAGAGTGCGAACTGAGGGAAATCTCAGAGTCTATTCTACCTTCAGGGATATTATACAGAGTGGGATCGGAGAGTAATCTCGAAGTCCATCCCAGAGATTAGGATATTATAAAGAGTGGGAGTGGTGGGTAATTTTGGCATCTATCCCTTATTCTGGGATATTATTCAGAGTGGGAACAGAGTGTAATCACGGATTCTAACACACGTTCTGTGATATTATTCAGAGCATTTACAGAGTGCAACCTCAGACCCTATGCCACATTCACGGATATTATACAGAGTGGGAATAGAGTGAAACCTCGGAGACTATCCCACATTCTGGGATATTGTGCAGAGTGGGAATGATAGGTAATTTCGGAATCTATCCCAGAGTCTAGGGTATTATACAACGTGGGAGCAGAGGTTAATTTCAGAGCCTATACAACATTCTGGGAGGTTATACAGAGTGGGAGCAGAGGGTAATCTTGGAATCTATTCCACAGTCTGGGATATTATACAGATAGGGAAAAGACTGTAACCTCGGAGTCTATTCCACATTCTGGGATATTATTCAGAGTGGGAGCGGAGGGTAATCACAGTGTCTATCTCACATTCTAGATATTATTCAGAGTGCGAAATGAGCGATATCGCGGAGTCTACCCCACAGTCTGGGATATTATACAGAGTGGGAACAGAGTGACACATCGGAGTCTATAGCACATTATGGGATTATATACAGACTGTGAGCGGAAGGTAATCTCGGAATCTATCATCATTCTGGGATATTGTTCAGAGTGGGAGCGGAGGGTAATCTCGGAGACTATTCCACAGTCCGGGAAAATTTACAGAGTGGGAGCCGAGGTTAATCTGGGAGTCTACCCCAGTGTCTGGGATATTATTCAGAAGGGGAATAGATGGTAATCTTGGATTCGATCCGAGACTCTCGGATATTATACAGAGTGGGAGGGGAGTTTAATCTAGGAGTCTATCCCACAGTCTGGGATATCATACAGAGTGGGAGCGGAGGGTATTCTCGGAGTATATCCAATATTCTTTGGGTATTATTCACTGTGGGAACTGAGGGTAATCTCGGAGTCTAATACACATTCCGGGATATTATACAGAGTGGGAGCACAGGGTAATCTCGGAGTCTATCTCACAGTCTGGGACATTATACAGAGTGGGAAGAGAGGGTAATCTCGGAGTCTATTCCACATTCTGGGATATTATTCAGAGTGGGAACAGAGTGTAATCTCGTAGTCTATGTCACATTCTGGGATATTATACAGAGTGGCATCGGAGGGTAATCTCGAAGTCCATCCCAGTGACTAGGATATTATAAAGAGTGGGAAATTTCGGCATCTATCCCACATTCAGAGTGGGAACAGAGGGTAATCACAGAGTCTAACGCACGTTGTGTGATATTATTCAGAGTATGTACAGATTGTAATCTCAGAGCCTATGCCACATTCAGGGATGTTATACAGAGTGGGAGTGGAGGGTCATCTCGGAGTCTATCCACATTCTGTGATAGTATACAGAGTGGGAACAGAGTGTAACCTCGGAGTCTATGCCACATTCTGGGGTTTTAAAAAGTTTGAACAGAGTGTAACCTCGGAGACTATCGCACATTCTGGGATGTAATACAGAGTAGGAAGGATGTGTAGTTTGGGAGTCTATCCCAGAGTCTAAGATATTATACAGTGTGGGAGCAGAGGTTAATTTCAGAGCCTATGAAACGTTCCGGGAGGTTCTACAGAGTGGGAGCAGAGGATAATCTCAGATTCTATCCCACATTCTGGGATATTATTCAGAGTGCGAACTGAGGGAAATCTTGGAGTCTACCACACAGTCTGGGATATTAGACAAAGTGGCATTGGAGTATAATCTCGAAGTCTTTCACCGAGTCAATGACATTAATCAGAGTGGGAGCGGTGAGTAATTTCGTAGTCTATCCCAGATTCCACGATATAATACAGATCGGGAGCGGAGGGTAATTTCGGAGTCTATGCCACATTCTGGGAGATTATACAGAGTGGGAGCAGATGTTAATCTCCGAGTCTATCCCACAGTCTGGGATATTATACAGATAGGGAATAGACTGTAACCCCGGAGTCTATTCTACATTCAGGGATATTATACAGAGTGGGAGCGGAAGGTAATCTTAGAGTCTATCCCACATTCTGGGATATTGTTCAGAGTGGGAACAGAGTGTAACTTCGGAGTCCATGCCACATTTTGGGATATTATACAGAGTGGGAGCGGAGGATAATCTTGAAATCTATCCCAGAGTCCAGGTTATTATACGTAGTGGGAGCAGTAGTTAATTTTGGACTCTATGTCAGAGTCTTGGATGTTATACAGAGTGGAAGCGGTGGGTAATTTCAGGGTGAATGCCACTTTCTGTGATATTATTCAGAGTATGAACAGAATGTAATCTCGGAGTCTATGCCACTTTCAGGGATATTATACAGAGTGGGAGCAGATGGTAATCTCTGAGCCCATGCCACATTCTCAGATATTATACAGGGTAGTAACAGACGGTAAACTCGGTGTCTATCCCACATTCTTGGATATTATTCAGTGAGGGAACTGAGTGCAACCTCGGAGTCTAGGCCACATTCTTTGACATAATACAGAGTGGGAGCGCAGGTTAATCTCGCAGTCTATCCCACTGTCTGGGATATTATTCAGATTGGGAACAGAGGGTTAATCTTGGAGTTTATGCCACATTCTCGGATAATATGTAGATTGGGAATAGAGTGTCCCCTCGGGGTCTATGCCACATTCTGGGATATTATACAGAGTGGGAATGGAGGGTCATGTCGGATTCCATCCCACAGCCTGGGACATGATACAGAGTGGGAACAGATGGTAATCTCGGATTCTATGCCACTTTGTGGGATACTATTCGGAGTGGGAGCGGAGGGTAATCTCGGATTCTAACACACGTTATGTGATATTATTCAGAGCATGTACAGAGTGCAATCTGGGAGCCTATGCAACATTCTGGGATATTATACAGAGTGGGAGCTGAGGGTAATCTCAGAGTCTATCCCACATTCTAGATATTATTCAGAGTGCGAACTGAGGGATATCGCGGAGTCTACCCCATAGTCTGGGATGTTATACAGATTGGGAACAGAGTGGAACATCGGAGTCTATAGCACATTATGGGATTATATACAGACTGCGAGCGGAAGGTAATCTCGGAATCTACCATCATTCTAGGATATTGTTCAGAGTGGGAGCGTAGCGTATTCTCGGAGTATATTCCACAGTCCGGGATAATTTACAGAGTGGGAGCCAAGGGTAATCTGGGAGTCTACCTGACAGTCTGGGATATTATTCAGAGTGGGAACAGATGGTAATCTTGGATTCGATCCGAGACTCTGGAATATTATACAGAGTGGGAGCGAGGGCATTCTCGGAGTCAATCCCACAGTCTGGGATATCAAAAAGAGTGGGAACAGAGGCTAATCTCGGAGTCTATCCCACAGTCTGGGATATCATACAGAGTTGGAAAAGAGTGCAACCTCGGTGTATATGACAAATTCTGTGATATAATACAGAGTGAGAGCGAAGGTTAAGCTCGCAGTCTATCCCACTGTCTGGGATATTATTCAGAGTGGGAACAGAGTGGAACCTCGGAGTCTATCCCACAGTCTGGAATATTATTCAGAGTGGGAACAGATTGTAACATCGGAGTCTTTGCCGCATTCTGGGATATTATAAAGAGTGCGAGCGTAGAGTAATTTCGGAGTCTGTTTGACATTCTGCGATAATATTCGTAGCGGGAACAGAGGGTAATCTTGGTGTCTATGCCACATTCTGTGATATTATTGAGTGTGAATAGATGGTATTCTTGGATTCAATCCGAGACTCTGGAATGTTATACAGGTTCGGAGTGGAGGGTAATCTCGGAGTCTATTCCACATTCAGGGATATTATACAGAGTGGGATCGGAGGGTAATCTCGAAGTCCATCCAAGAAACTAGGATATTATGAAGAGTGGGAGCGGTGGGTAATTTCGGCGTCTAACCAACATTGAGGGATATTATTCAGAGTGGGAACAGAGGGTAATCTCGGATTCTAACACACGTTCTGTGATATTATTCAGAGCATGAACAGAGTGCGATCTCGGAGCCTATGGCACATTCAGGGATATTATACAGAGTGGGAACAGAGTGAAACCTCAGAGACTATCCCACATTCTGGGATATTATGCAGAGTGGGAACTATAGGTAATTTTGGAGTCTATCCCTGAGTCTAGGATATTTTACAGCGTGGGAACAGAAGTTACTTTCAGAGCCTGTGCACCATTCTGGGATATTATACAGACTGTGAGCGGAGGGTAATCTCAGAGTCTATCCCACATTCTGAGATATTGTTCAGAGTGGGAACAGAGTGTAACTTCGGAGTCTATGCCACATTTTGGGATATAGTACTGAGTGGGATTGGAGGATAATCTCGAAATCTATCCCAGAGTCCAGGTTATTATAAATAGTGGGAGCAGTGGGTAATTTCGGAGTCTATGCCAGAGTCTCGGATGTTATACAGAGTGGAAGCGGAGGGTAATTTGGGGGGTCAATGCCACTTTCTGTGATATTATTCAGAGTATGAACAGAATGTAATCTCGGAGCCTATGCCACTTTCAGGGATACTATACAGAGTGGGAGCGGACGGTAATCTCTGAGCCCATGCCACATTCTCGGTTATAATACAAGGTTGTTAGGGACGGTAAGCTCGGAGTCTATCCCACATTCTGGGACAATATACAGAGTTGGAAAAGAGTGGAACCTCGGTGTCTATGACAAATTCTGTGATATAATACAGAGTGGGAGCGAAGGTTAATCTCGCAGTCTATCCTACTGTCTGGGATATTATTCAGAGTGGGAACAGAGTGTAACCTCGGAGTCTATCCCACAGTCTGGAATTTTATTCAGAGTGGGAACAGATTGTAACCTCGGAGTCTTTGCCGCATTCTGGGATATTATACAGAGTGGGAGCGTAGAGTAATTTCGGAGTCTTTTCGATATTCTGCGATAATATTCGTAGTTGGAACAGAGGGTAATCTTGGTGTCTATGCCACATTCTGTGATATTATTGAGTGTGAATAGATGGTAATCTTGGATTCAATCCGAGACTCTGGAATGTTATACAGGTTGGGAGCGGAGGGTAATCTCGGAGTCCATCCCACAGTTTGGGATATCATACCGAGTGGGAGAGGAGGGTATCCTCGGAGTCCAGCCAATATTATGGGATATTATTCAATGTGGGAACTGAGGGCAATCTCAGAGTCTATTCCACAGTCCGGGATATTATACAGAGTGGGAGCGCAGGGTAATCTCGGAGTCTATCCCACATTCTGGGATATTATACAGAGCTGGAACAGAGGGTAATCTTGAAGACTATTCCACATTCTGGGATACTATTCATAGTGGCAACATAGTGTAATCTCAGAGTCTATTCCACAATCTAGGATATTATTCAGAGTGCGAACTGAGGCAAATCCTGGAGTCTATTCCACATTCTGGGATATTATACAGAGTAGGATCAGAGGGAAATCTCGAAGACCATCCCAGAGACTAGGATATTATACAGAGTGGGAGCGGTGAATAATTTCGGAGTATATCCCAGAGTCTAGGATGATATACAGATCTGGAGCGGAGGGTAATTTCGTTGCCTATGCCACATTCTGGAGATTTTACAGAGTGGGAGCAGATGGTAATCTTGGAGTCTATCCCACAGTCTGGGATTTTATACAGAGTGGGAGTGGAGGGTAATCTCGGTGTCTATCCCACATTCTGTGATATTATACAGTGGGAACAGAGTGTAACCTCGGAGTCTATGCCACATTCTGGGATATTATCCGGAGTGGCATCGGAGGGTAATCTCGAAGTCCATCCCAGAAACTAGGATGTCATAAAGAGTGGGAGCAGTGGGTAATTTCGGCATCTATCCCACATTCAGAGTGGGAACACAGGGTAATTGCAGAGACTAACACACGTTCTGTGACATTATTCAGAGTATGTACAGACTGTAATCTCAGAGCATATGCCACATTCAGGGATGTTATACAGAGTGGAACCGGAGGGTAATCTCGGAATCTATCCCACATTCTATGATAGTATACAGAGTGGGAACAGAGTGTAATCTCGGAGACTATCGCACATTCTGGGATGTTATACAGAGTGGGAACGATGTGTAATTTGGGAGTCTATCCCAGAGTCTACGATATTATACAGCGTGGGAGCAGAGGTTAATTTTAGAGCCTATGAAACATTCTGGGAGGTTCGACAGAGTGGGAGCAGAGGGTAATCTCGGAATCTATTCCACATTCTGGGATATTATTCACAGTGCGAACTGAGGGAAATCTCGGAGTCTAAGCCAGTCTAACAGAGTGTAACTTCGGAGTCTATGCCACATTTTGGGATATTATACAGAGTGGGATCGGAGGGTAATCTCGAAGTCCATCTAACAAACTAGGATATTATACAGAGTGGGAGCGGTGAGTAATTTCGGCGTCTAACCTACATTCTGGGATATTATTCAGAGTGGGAACAGAGCGTAATCTCAGATTCAAACACACATTCTGTGATATTATTCAGAGCATGTACAGAGTGCAATCTCGGAGCCTATGCCACGTTCAGGGATATTATACAGAGTGGGAACAGAGTGAAACATCAGAGACTATCCTATATTCTGGGATATTATGCAGAGTGGGAACAATAGGTAATTTTGGAATCTATCCCAGAGTCTAGTATATTATACAGCGTGGGAGCAGGAGTTAATTTCAGAGCCTTTGCAACATTCTGGGATATTATACAGACTGTGAGCGGAGGGTAATCTTAGAGTCTATCCCACATTCTGAGATATTGTTCAGAGTGGGAACAGAGTGTAACTTCGGAGTCTATGCCACATTTTGGGATATTATACAGAGTGGGATCGGAGGATAATCTCAAAATCTATCCCAGAGTCCAAGTTATTATACATAGTGGGAGCAGTGGGTAATTTCGGAGTCTATGCCAGAGTCTCGGATGTTATACAGAGTGGAAGCGGAGGGTAATTTGGGGGTCAATGCCACTTTCTGTGATATTATTCAGAGTATGAACAGAATGTAATCTCGGAGCCTATGCCACTTTCAGGGATACTATACAGAGTGGGAGCGGACGGTAATCTCTGAGCCCATGCCACATTCTCGGATATTATACAAGGTAGTAACGGACGGTAAGCTTGGAGTCTATCCCACATTCTTGGATATTATTCAGTGAGGGAACTGAGTGTAACCTCAGAGTCTATGCCACATTCTGGGATATTATACAGAGTTGGAAAAGAATGCAACCTCGGAGTCTAGGCCACATTCTTTGATATAATACAGAGTGGGAGCTCAGGTTAATCTCACAGTCTATCCCACTGTCTGGGATATTATTCAGATTGGGAACAGAGGTTAATCTCGGGGTCTATGCCACATTCTGGGATATTATACAGAGTGGGAATGGAGGGTCATGGCGGATTCCATCCCACAGTCTGGGACATGATACAGAGTGGGAACAGATGGTAATCTCGGACTCTATGCCACATTGTGGGATACTATTCAGAGTGGGAACAGATGGTAATCTTGGAGTCTAACACACATTCTGTGATATTATTCAGAATATGAACAGAATGTAATCTCGGAGCCCTTGCTACATTCAGGGATATTATACAGAGTGGGAGCGAACGGTAATCTCTGAGATTATGCCACATTCTCAGATATTATACAGAGTAGTAACGGAGGGTAATCTCGGAGTCTATCCCACATTCTATGATATTATTCAGAAAAGGAACTGAGTGTAACCTCGGAGTCTATGCCACATTCTGGAATAATATACAGAGTTGGAAAAGAGTGCAACCTCGGTGTCTATGACAAATTCTGTGATATAATACAGAGTGGGAGCGAAGGTTAATCTCGCAGTCTATCCTACTGTCTGGGATATTATTCAGAGTGGGAACTGAGTGTAACCTCGGAGTCTATCCCACAATCTGGAATTTTATTCAGAGTGGGAACAGATTGTAACCTCGGAGGCTTTACCGCATTCTGGGATATTATGCAGAGTGGGAGCGTAGAGTAATTTCGGAGTCTTTACGACATTCTGCGATAATATTCGTAGTGGGAACAGAGGGTAATCTTGGTGTCTATGCCACATTCTGTGATATTATTGAGTGTGAATAGATGGTAATCTTGGATTCAATCCGAGACTCTGGAATGTTATACAGGTCGGGAGCAGAGGGTAATCTCGGAGTCTATCCCACAGCCTCGGATATCATACCAAGTGGGAGAGGAGGGTATCCTCGGAGTCCATCCAATATTATGGGATATTATTCAGTGTGGGAACTGAGGGCAATTTCGGAGTCTATTCTACAGTCCAGAATATTATACAGAGTGGGAGCGCAGGGTAATCTCGAAGTTTATCCCACATCCTGAGATATTATACAGAGCTGGAACAGAGGGTAATCTCGGAGACTATTCCACATTCTGGGATACTATTCAGAGTGGCAACACAGTGTAATCTTGGAGTCTATTGCACAATCTAGGATATTATTCAGAGTGCGAACTGAGGCAAATCCTGGAGTCTATTCCACATTCTGGGATATTATACAGAGTAGGATCAGAGGGAAATCTCAAAGACCATCCCAGAGACTAGGATATTATACAGAGTGGGAGCGGTGAATAATTTCGGAGTCTATCCCAGAATCTAGGATGATATACAGATCTGGAGTGGAGGGTAATTTCAGAGTCTATGCCACATTCTGGAGATTATACAGAGTGGGAGCAGATGGTAATCTCGGAGTCTATCCCACAGTCTGGGATATTATACAGAGTGGGAGTGGAGGGTAATCTCGGGGTCTATCCCACATTCTGTGATATTATACAGAGTGGGAACAGAGTGTAACCTCGGAGTCTATGCCACATTCTGGGATATTATACAGAATGGGAATAGAGTGTAACCTCGGAGTCTATGCCACATTCTGGGATATTATACCGAGTGGCATCAGAGGGTAATCTCGAAGTCCATCCCAGAAACTAGGATATTACAAAGAGTGGGAGCGGTGGGTAATTTCGGCATCTATCCCACATTCAGAGTGGGAACACAGGGTATTCGCAGAGTCTAACACACATTCTATGATATTATTCAGAATATGTACAGATTGTAATCTCAGAGCCTATGCCACATTCAGGGATGTTATACAGAGTGGGAGCGAAGGGTAATCTCAGAGTCTATCCCACATTCTGTGATAGTATACAGAGTGGGAATAGAGTGTAACCTCGGAGCCTATGCCACTTTCAGGGATATTATACAGAGTGGGAGCAGACGGTAATCTCTGAGCCCATGCCACATTCTCGGATATTATACAGGGTAGTAACGGACGGTAAGCTCGGAGTCTACCCACATTCTTGGATATTATTCAGTAACGGAACTGAGTGTAACCTCGGAGTCTATGCCACGTTCTGGGATATTATACAGATTTGGAAAAGAGTGCAACATCGGAGTCTAGGCCACATTCTTTGATATAATACAGAGTGGGAGCGCAGGTTTATCTCACAGTCTATCCCACTGTCTGGGATATTATTCAGATTGGGAACAGAGGGTAATCTCGGAGTCTATGCCACATTCTCGGATAATATACAGATTGGGAATAGAGTGTCCCCTCGGGGTCTATGCCACGTTCTGGGATATTATACAGAGTGGGAACGGAGTGTCATGGCGGATTCCATCCCACAGTCTGGGACATGATACAGAGTGGGAACAGATGGTTATCTCGGAATCTATGCCACATTGTGGGATACTATTCAGAGTGGGAACAGGTGGTAATCTTGCAGTCTAACACACATTCTGTGATATTATTCAGAGTATGAACAGAATGTAACCTCGGAGCCCTTGCTACATTCAGGGATATTATACAGATTGGGAGCGAACGGTGATCTCTGAGATTATGCCACATTCTCAGATATTATACAGGGTAGTAATGGACAGTAAGCTCGGAATCTATCCCACATTCTTGGATATTATTCAGTGAGGGAACTGAGTGTAACCTCGGAGTCTATGCCACATTCTGGAATATTATACAGAGTTGGAAAAGAGTGAAACCTCGGAGTCTAGGACACATTCTTTGATATAATACAGAGTGGGAGCGAAAGTTGATCTCGCAGTCTATCCCACTGTCTGGGATATTATTCAGAGTGGGAACAGAGTGGAACCTCGGAGTCTATCCCACAGTCTAGAATATTATTCAGAGTGGGAACAGATTGTAACCTCGGAGTCCTTGCCACATTCTGGGATATTATACAGAGTGCGAGCATAGAGTAATTTCGGAGTCTGTTCGACATTCTACGATAATATTCGTAGTGGGAACAGAGGGTAATCTTGGTGTCTATGCCACATTCTGTGATATTATTGAGTGTGAATAGATGGTAATCGTGGATTCAATCCGAGACTCTGGAAGGTTATACAGATTGGGCGCAGAGGGTAATCTCGGAGTCTATGCCACATTCAGGGATATTATACAGAGTGGGATTGGAGTGTAAGCTCGAAGTCCATCCAAGAATCTAGGATATTATAAAGAGTGGGAGCAGTGAGTAATTTCGGCGTCTAACCTACATTCTGGGATATTATTCAGAGTGGGAACAGAGGGTAATCTCGGATTCTAACACACGTTCTGTGATATTATTCAGAGCATGAACAGAGTACAATCTCGGAGCCTATGCCACATTCAGGGATATTATACAGAGTGGGAAAAGAGAGAAACCTCGGAGTCTATCCCACATTCTGGGATATTATGCAGAGTGGGAACGATAGGTAATTTCGGAGTCTATTTCAGAGTCTAGGATATTTTACAGCGTGGGAGCAGAAGTTAATTTTAGAGCCTATGCAACATTCTGGGATATTATACAGACTGTGAGCGGAGGGTAATCTCAGAGTCTATCCCACATTCTGAGATATTGTTCAGAGTGGGAACAAAGTGTAACTTCGGAGTCTATGCCACATTTTGGGATATTGTACAGAGTGGGATTGGAGGATAATCTTGAAATCTATCCCAGAGTCCAGGTTATTTTACATAGTGGGAGCAGTGGGTAATTTCGGAGTCTATGCCAGAGTCTCGGATGTTATACAGCGTGGAAGCGGAGGGTAATTTGGGGGTCAATGCAACTTTCTGTGATATTATTCAGAGTATGAACAGAATGTAATCTCGGAGCCTGTGCCACTTTCAGGGATATTATACAGAGTGGGAGCAGACGGTAATCTCTGCGACTATGCCACATTCTCGGATATTATACAGGTAGTAACGGACAGTAAGGTCGGAGTCTATCCCACATTCTTGGATATTATTCAGTGAGGGAACTGAGTGTAGCCTCGGAGTCTATGCCACATTCTGGGATATTATACAGAGTCGGAAAAGAGTGCAACCTCGGAGTCTAGGCCACATTCTTTGATATAATACAGAGTGGGAGCGCAGGTTTATCTCACAGTCTATCCCACTGTCTGGGATATTATTCAGATTGGGAACAGAGGGTAATCTCGGAGTCTATGCCACATTCTCGGATAATATACAGATTGGGAATAGAGTGTCCCCTCGGGGTCTATGCCACGTTCTGGGATATTATACAGAGTGGGAACGGAGTGTCATGGCGGATTCCATCCCACAGTCTGGGACATGATACAGAGTGGGAACAGATGGTTATCTCGGAATCTATGCCACATTGTGGGATACTATTCAGTGGGAACATGTGGAGTCTAACACATATTCTGTGATATTATACAGAGTGGGAGCGAACGGTAATCTCTGAGATTATGCCACATTCTCATATATTATACAGAGTAGTAACGGAGGGTAACCTCGGAGTCTATCCCACATTCTATGATTTTATTCAGAAAAGGAACTGAGTGCAACCTCGGAGTCTATGCCACATTCTGGAATAATATACAGAGTTGGAAAAGAGTGCAACCTTGGTGTCTATGACAAATTCTGTGATATAATACAGAGTGGGAGCGAAGGTTAATCTCGCAGTCTATCCTACTGTCTGGGATATTATTCAGAGTGGGAACTGAGCGTAACCTCGGAGTCTATCCCACAGTCTGGAATTTTATTCAGAGTGGGAACAGATTGTAACCTCGGAGTCTTTGCCGCATTCTGGGATATTATGCAGAGTGAGAGCGTAGAGTAATTTCGGAGTCTTTACGACATACTGCGATAATATTCGTAGTGGGAACAGAGGGCAATCTTGGTGTCTATGCCACATTCTTATGATATTATTGAGTGTTAATAGATGGTAATCTTGGATTCAATCCGAGACTCTGGAATGTTATACAGGTTGGGAGCGGAGGGTAATCTCGGAGTCTATCCCACAGCCTCGGATATCATACCAAGTGGGAGAGGAGGGTATCCTCGGAGTCCATCCAATATTATGGGATATTATTCAGTGTGGGAACTGATGGCAATCTCGGAGTCTATTCCACAGTCCGGAATATTATACAGAATGGGAGCGCAGGGTAATCTCGAAGTCTATCCCACATCCTGAGATATTATACAGAGCTGGAACAGAGGGTAATCTCGGAGACTATTCCACATTCTGGGATACTATTCAGAGTGGCAACACAGTGTAATCTCGGAGTCTATTGCACAATCTAGGATATTATTCAGAGTGCGAACTGAGGCAAATCCTGGAGTCTATTCCACATTCTGGGATATTATACAGAGTAGGATCAGAGGGAAATCTCAAAGACCATCCCAGAGACTAGGATATTATACAGAGTGGGAGCGGTGAATAATTTCGGAGTCTATCCCAGAATCTAGGATGATATACAGATCTGGAGTGGAGGGTAATTTCGGAGTCTATGCCACATTCTGGAGATTATACAGAGTGGGAGCAGATGGTAATCTCGGAGTCTATCCCACAGTCTGGGATATTATACAGAGTGGGAGTGGAGGGTAATCTCGGGGTCTATCCCACATTCTGTGATATTATACAGAGTGGGAACAGAGTGTAACCTCGGAGTCTATGCCACATTCTGGGATATTATACAGAATGGGAATAGAGTGTAACCTCGGAGTCTATGCCACATTCTGGGATATTATACCGAGTGGCATCGGAGAGTAATCTCGAAGTCCATCCCAGAAACTAGGATGTTATAAAGAGTGGGAGCGGTGGGTAATTTTGGCATCTATCCCACATTCAGAGTGGGAACACAGGGTAATCGCAGAGTCTAACACACGTTGTGTGATATTATTCAGAGTATGTACAGATTGTAATCTCAGAGCATATGCCACATTCAGGGATGTTATACAGAGTGGACCGGAGGGTAATCTCGGAGTCTATCCCACATTCTGTGATAGTATACAGAGTGGGAACAGAGTGTAATCTCGGAGACTATCGCACATTCTGGGATGTTATACAGAGTGGGAACGATGTGTAATTTGGGAAACTATCCCAGAGTCTACGATATTATACAGTGTGGGAGCGGAGGTTAATTTCAGAGCCTATGAAACATTCTGGGAGGTTCTACAGAGTGGGAGCGGAGAGTAATCTCGGAAACTATTCCACATTCTAGGATATTATTCACATGCGAACTGATGGAAATCTCAGAGTCTAGCCCACAGTCTGGGATATTAAACAGAGCGGGAGCGGTGAGTAATTTCGTAGTCTATCCCAGAGTCCACGATGTTATACAGATCAGGAGCGGAGGGTAATTTTGGAGTCTATGCCACAGTTTGGGATATTATACAGACAGGGAATAGACTGTAACCTCGGAGTCTATTCCACATTCTGGGATATTATACAGAGTGGAATCGGAGGGTGATCTCGAAGTCCATCTAACAAACTAAGATATTATATAGGGTGGGAGCGGTGAGTAATTTCAGCATCTATCCCACATTCTGGGATATTATTCAGAGTGGGAACAGAGGGTAATCTCAGATTCGAACACATATTCTGTGATATTATTCAGAGCATGTACAGAGTGCAATCTCGGAGCCTATGCCACTTTCAGGGATATTATACAGAGTGGGAACAGAGTGAAACCTCGGAGACTATCCTACATTCTGGGATATTATGCAGAGTGGGAACGATAGGTAATTTTGGAGTCTATCCCAGTGTCTAGGATATTATACAGCGTGGGAGCAGAAGTTAATTTCAGAGCCTATGCAACATTCTGGAAAAATATACAGACTGTGAGCTGAGGGTAATCTCAGAGTCTATCCCACATTCTGAGATATTGTTCAGAATGGGAACAAAGTGTAACTTCGGAGTCTATGCCACATTTTGGGATATTATACAGAGTGGGAGCGGAGGGTAATCTCGGAGTCTATCCCACATTCTGTGATAGTATACAGAGTGGGAACAGAGTGTAACCTCAGAATCTATGCCACATTCTGGATTTTTAAAAAGTGGGAACAGTGTGTAACCTCGGAGACTATCGCACATTCTGGGATGTTGTACAGAGTGGGAACGATGTGTAATTTGGGAGTCTATCCCAGAGTCTACAATATTATACAGCGTGGGAGCAGAAGTTAATTTCAGAGTCTATGCATCATTCTGGGAGGTTATACAGAGTGGGAGCAGAGGGTAATCTTGGAATCTATTCCACATTCTGGGATATTATACAGAGTGGGAGCGGAGGGTAATCTCAGAGTCTATCCCACATTCTGAGATATTGTTCAGAGTGGGAACTGAGGGTAATTTCGGTGTCTATGCCACATTTTGGGATATTATACAGAGTGGGATCGGAGGATAATCTCAAAATCTATCCCCGAGTCCAGGTTATAGTGGGAGCAGTGGGTAATTTCGGAGTCTATGCCAGAGTCTCGGATGTTATACAGTGTGGAAGCGGAGGGTAATTTCAGGGTCAATGCAACTTTCTGTGATATTATTCAGAGTATGAACAGAATG
This sequence comes from Carcharodon carcharias, assembly GCF_017639515.1. Classification (NCBI taxonomy): domain Eukaryota; kingdom Metazoa; phylum Chordata; class Chondrichthyes; order Lamniformes; family Lamnidae; genus Carcharodon; species Carcharodon carcharias. The sequence goes on along the minus strand of NC_054483.1, from coordinate 26,945,689 downwards.
TAATCTCGGAGCCTATGCCACTTTCAGGGATATTATACAGAGTGGGAGTGGACGGTAATCTCTGAGACTATGCCACATTCTCGGATATTATACAGGGTAGTAATGGAAGGTAAGCTCGGAGTCTATCCCACATTCTTGGATATTATTCAGTAACGGAACTGAGTGTAACCTCAGAGTCTATGCCACATTCTGGGATATTATACAGAGTTGGAAAAGAATGCAACCTCGGAGTCTAGGCCACATTCTTTGATATAATACAGAGTGGGAGCGCAGGTTTATCTCACAGTCTATCCCACTGTCTGGGATATTATTCAGATTGGGAACAGAGGGTAATCTCGGAGTCTATGCCACATTCTCGGATAATATACAGATTGGGAATAGAGTGTCCCCTCGGGGTCTATGCCACGTTCTGGGATATTATACAGAGTGGGAATGGAGGGTCATGGCGGATTCCATCCCACAGTCTGGGACATGATACAGAGTGGGAACAAATGGTAATCTCGGACTCTATGCCACATTGTGGGATACTATTCAGAGTGGGAACAGATCGTAATCTTGGAGTCTAACACACATTCTCTGATATTATTCAGAATATGAACAGAATGTAATCTCGGAGCCCTTGCTACATTCAGGGATATTATACAGAGTGGGAGCGAACGGTAATCTCTGAGATTATGCCATATTCTCAGATATTATACAGAGTAGTAACGGAGTCTATCCCACATTCAGAAAGGGAACTGAGTGTAACCTCGGAGTCTATGCCACATTCTGGGATAATATCCAAAGTTGGAAAAGAGTGCAACCTTGGTGTCTATGACAAATTCTGTGATATAATTCAGAGTGGGAGCGAAGGTTAATCTCGCAGTCTTTCCTACTGTCTGGGATATTATTCAGCGTGGGAACAGAGTGTAACCTCGGAGTCTATCCCACAGTCTGGAATATTATTCAGAGTGGGAACAGATTGTAACCTCGGAGTCTTTGCCGCATTCTGGGATATTATACAGAGTGGGAGCGTAGAGTAATTTCGGAGTCTGTTCAACATTCTGCGATAATATTCTTAGTGGGAACAGAGGGTAATCTTGGTGTCTGTGCAACATTCTGTGATATTATTGAGTGTGAATAGATGGTAATCTTGGATTTAATCCGAGACTCTGGAATGTTATACAGTTTGGGAGCGGCGGGTATCCTTGGACTCTATAGCACATTAGGGGATAATATACAGACTGTGAACGGAGGGCAAGCTCGGAGTCAACCAACATTCTGGAATATTATTCAGAGTCGGAGCAGAGGGTAATCTTGGAGTCTATTCCAAAGTCCGGCGTAATTTACAGAGTGGGAGCCGAGGGTAGTATGGGATACTATCACTCTGTCTGGGATATTATTCAGAGTGGGAACAGATGGTAATCTTGGATTCGATTCGAGACTCTGGAATATTATAGAGAGTTGGAGCGGAGGTTAATCTCGGAGTCTATCCAATATCCTGGGATATTATTCAGTGTGGGAACTGAGTGTAATCTCGGAGTCTGTTCCACAGTCCGGGATATTATACAGAGTGGGAGCGCAGGGTAATCTCGGAATCTATGCCACATTCTGGGATATTATACTGGTTGGGAGAGGAGGGTATTCTCGGAGTCTATCCAATATTATGGGATATTATTCTGTCTGGGAACTGAGGGCAATCTCGGAGTCTATGCCACATTCTGTGATATTATTGAGTGCGAATAGATGGTAATCTTCCATTCAATCCGAGACTCTGGAATAATATAAAGAGTGGGAACAGTGTGTAATCTCGGAGTTGATGCCACATTCAGGGATATGATAGAGACTGGGAGCGGAGGTTAATTTTGGAGTCTATCCCACCGTTTGGGATATTATTCAGAGTGGGAACAGAGTGTAATATCGGAGTCTATCCCACATTCTGGGACATTATTCAGAGTGGGAACAGATGTTAATCTCGGATTCTATCCCACATTCTGGGATATTATTCAGAGTGTGAACAGAGGGTAATTTCGGAGTCTGTCACAGAGTCTGGGATAGTATACAGAGTGGGACCAGAGGGTAATCTTGGAGTCGATCCCCCATTCTGGGATATTATTCAGAGTGGGAATTGAGGGTAATCTCGGAGTCTATCCCACGGTCCCAGATATAATACTGAGTGGGAGCGGTAGGTATTCTCGAATTCTATCCCAGTGTCTAGGATATTATACAGAATGAGATCGGATGGTAATTGCGGAGTCTATCCCAGAATCTAGGATATTATACTGAGTGGGAGCGGAGGGTAGTTTCGGAGTCTGTCTCACATTCTGAGATATTATTCAGAGTGGGAACAGAGGGTAATCTCGGATTCTAACACACGTTCTTTGATATTATTCAAGTATGTACATGATGTTATCTCGGAGCCTATGCCACATTCGGGGATATTATACAGAGTGGGAACAGACTGTAACCTCGGAGACTATCCCACATTCTGGGATATTATGCAGAGTGGGAACGATGGATAATTTCGGAGTCTATTACAGAGTCTAGGATGTTATACAACATGGGAGCGGAGGTTAATTTCAGAGCCTATACAACATTCTGGGACGTTATACAGAGTGGGAGCAGAGGGTAATCTCGGACTCTATTCCACATTCTGGGATATTATACAGACTGGGAGCGGACAGTAACCTCAGAGTCTATCCCACATTCTGGGATATTATTCAGAGTGCGAACTGAGGGATATCTCGGAGTCTACCCAACAGTCTGGGATATTATACAGAGTTGTATCGGAGGGTAATCTCGGAATCTATCCCAGAGTCTATGATATTATAAAGAGTGGGAGCGGTGGGTAATTTTGGAGTCTATCCCAGAGTCTAGGATGTTATACAGAGTGGGAGCGGAGGGTAATTTCGGAGTCTATGCCACATTCCGGGAGATTATACAGAGTGGGAGCAGATGGTACTCTCGGAGTCTATTCCACAGTCTGGGATATTATACAGAGTGGGAGCAGATGGTAATCTCGGAGTCTATCCCACAGTCTGGGATATTATACAGAGTGGGAGCAGAGGGTAATTTCGGAATCTATGCCACATTTGGGGAGATTATACAGAGTGGGAGCAGATGGTACTCTCGGAGTCTATCCCACAGTCTGGGATATTATACAGAGTGGGAGCGGATGGTAATCTCAGAGTCCATCCCACTTTTTGCAATATTATACAGAGTGGGACCTGAATGTAACCTCGGATTCTATAGCACGTTAGGGAATAATATACAGACTGTGAAGGGAGGCTAATCTCGGAGTCAACCAACGTTCTGGGATATTATACAGAGTGGGAATGGAGGGTATTCTCAGAGTCTATCCCACATTCTGGAATATTATTCAGAGTGGGAACTGAGGCTAATCTCGGGGTTTATCCCACATTCTGGTATATATTTCAGAGTGGGAGCGGAGGGTCATCTCGAAGTCTATTCCACAGTCTGGGATATTATTCAGAGTGTGAACAGAGGATAATCTCGTAGTCTATTTCACATTCTGGGATATTTTACCGAGTGGGATCGGAGGGTAAACTCAGAGTCTGTGGCAATTCTGGGATATTGTACAGATTGGGCACAGAATATAATCTCGGAGTCTGTGCCACATTCTGGAATATTTTACAGAGTGGGAACAGTGTGTAACCTCAGAATCTATCCCACAGTCTGGGATATTAAACATTGTGGGAACTGAGTGTAACCTCAGGGTCGATGCCACATTCTGGGATATGATACAGACTGGGAGCGGAGGGTAATTTCCGATTCTATCCCACAGTTTGGGATATTATTCTGAGTTGGAACAGAGGGTAATATCGGATTCTATCCCACATTCTGGGATATTATTCACATTGGGAACAGATGGTAATCTCAGTGTCTGTCCCACATTCTGGGGGATTATTCAGAATGGGAGCGGAGTGTAGTCTAGGAGTCTATCTCACATTCTGGGATATTATACACAGTGGGAACAGGATGTAACCTCGGAGTCTATGCCACATTCTGGGATATTATACTGAGTGGGAACAGAAGGTAATCTCAGTGTCTATTCTAGAATCTGGGGTATTATTCAGAGCGGGAAGAGAGGGTAATCTCGGAGTCTATCCCACATTCTGGGATTTTATTCAGAGTGGGAACAGAGTGTACTCTAGGAGTCTATGCCACATTCCGGAATTTTATGCAGAGTGGGGGCGGAGAGTAATCTCGGAATCTGTTCCACAGTCTGGGGTATTATGCACAGTGGGAACAGAGTGTAACCTCGGAGTCGATGCCACATTCAGGGATATGATACAGACTGGGAGCGGAGGTTAATTTCGGAGTCTATCCCACCGTATGGGATATTATTCAGAGTGGGCACAGAGTGTAATATCGGAGTCTATCCCACATTCTGGGACATTATTCAGAGTGGGAACAGATGTTAATCTCGGATTCTATCCCGCATTCTGGGACATTATTTACATTGGGAACAGATGGTAAACTTAGTGTCTGTCCCACATTCTGGGGATTATTCAGAATGGGAGCGGAGTGTAATCTTGGAGTCTATCTCACATTTTGGGATATTATACAGAGTGGGATCAGAGGGTAATCTTAGTGTCTATCCTACAGTCTGGTGTATTATTCAGAGTAGGAACAGAGTGTAATCTCGGAGTCTATCCCACATTCTGGGATTTTATTCAGAGTGGGAACAGAGTGTAATCTCGGAGTCTTTGCCACTTTCCGGAATATTATGCAGAATAGGAGCGGAGAGTAATCTCGGAATCTGTCCAACATTCTGGGATATTATACACAGTGGGAACAGAGTGTAACCTCGGAGTCGATACCTCATTCAGGGACATAATACAGACTGGGAGCAGAGGTTAATTTCGGAGTCTATCCCACCGTTTGGGATATTATTCAGAGTGGGCACAGAGGGTAATCTCGGAGTTTATCCCACATTCTGGGATATTATACAGAGTGGGAGCGGAGTGTAATCTCCGAGTGTATCCCACAGTCTGGGACATTATACAGTGTTGGAGCAGAAGGGAAACTCACAGTCAATCCCATTTTCTAGTATATTATACAGATTGGGAACTGAGTGTATTCTCTGAGTCTATCCCACATTCCTGGATATTTTTCAGAGTGGGAACAGAGGGTAATCTCAGAGTCTATCCCAGTGTCTTTGATATTATACAGAGTGTAAGCGGAGGGTAATCTCGGAATCTATTCCACATTCTGGGATATTATACAGAATGGGAGCGGATGGTATTCTGGGGGTTTATCCCACATTCTGGTATATATTTCAGAGTGGGAGCGGAGGGTCATCTCGAAGTCTATCCCACAGTCTGGGATATTATTCAGAGTGTGAACAGAGGATAATCTCGGAGTGTATGCCACATTCTGGGATATTATACAGAATGGGAGCGGATGGTAATCTCGGAGTCTATCCCACGGTCCCGGATGTAATACAGAGTGGGAGCGGTGGGTATTCTCGAAGTCTATACCAGAGTCCACATTATTATACAGAGTGGGATCGGATGGTAATTTCGGAGTCTATCCCAGAGTCTTGGATATTATACTGAGTGGGAGCGGAGGCTAATTTCGGAGTCTATCCCAGAGTCTAGGAAATGATACTGATTGGGAGAGGAGGGTAATTTCAGAGTCTATGCCACAGTCTGGGATATTATACACAGTGGGAACAGAGTGTAACCTCGGAGTCGATGCCACATTCTGGGATATGATCCAGACTGGGAGGGAAGGGTAATTTCCAAGGCTAGCCCACAGTTTGGGATAGTATTCTGAGTTGGAAAAGAGCGTAATATCAGATTCTATCCCACATTCTGGGATATTGTATAGATAGGGAACTGAGTGTAATCTCAGAATCTAGCCCACAGTCTCTGATATTATAGAGAGGGAACGGAGGGTAATCTCGGAGTCAATCCCACATTCTGGGATGTTATACAGAGTGGGAACAGAGTGTTACCTCGGAGTCTATCCCACATTCTGGGATATTATTCAGAGAAGGAACTGAGGCTAATCTCGGAGTTTATCCCACAGTCTGGGATATTATACAGAGTGGGAGTGGAGGGTAATCTCCGAGTATAACCTACAGTCTGGGACATTATACAGAGTTGGAGCAGAGGCTAAACTCACTGTTAATCCCACATTCTGGGGTATTATACAGAGTGTGAACAGAGTGTAATCTCGGAGTCTATGCCACATTCTGGAATATTATGCAGAGTGGGAGCGGAGAGTAATCTCGGAATCTGTCCCACAGTCTGGGATATTATACACAGTGGGAACAGAGTGTAACCTCGGAGTCGATAGCTCATTCAGGGACATGATACAGACTGGAAGCGGGGGTTAATTTCAGAGTCTATCTCACCGTATGGGATATTATTCAGAGTGGGCACAGAGTGTAATATCGGAGTCTATCCCACATTCTGGGACATTATTCAGAGTGGGAACAGATGTTAATCTCGGATTCTATCCCGCATTCTGGGATATTATTTACATTGGGAACAGATGGTAAACTCAGTGTCTGTCCCACATTCTGGGGTATTATTCAGAATGGGAGCGCAGTGTAATCTCGGAGTCTATCTCACATTTTGGGATATTATACAGAGTGGGATCAGATGGTAATCTTAGTGTCTATACTACAGTCTGGTGTATTATTCAGAGTAGGAACAGAGTGTAATCTCGGAGTCTATCCCACATTCTGGGATTTTATTCAGAGTGGGAACTGAGTGTAATCTCGGAGTCTTTGCCACTTTCCGGAATATTATGCAGAATAGGAGCGGAGAGTAATCTCGGAATCTGTCCAACGTTCTGGGATATTATACACAGTGGGAACAGAGTGTAACCTCGGAGTCGATACCTCATTCAGGGACATGATACAGACTGGGAGCAGAGGTTAATTTCGGAGTCTATCCCACCGTTTGGGATATTATTCAGAGTGGGCACAGAGGGTAATTTCGGAGTCTATCCCGCAGTCTGGGATATTATACAGAGCGGGAGCGGAGGGTAATCTCCAAGTATAACCTACAGTCTGGGACATTATACAGAGTTGGAGCAGAGGCTAAACTCGCAGTTAATCCCACATTCTGGGGTATTATACAGAGTGTGAACAGAGTGTAATCTCGGAGTCTATGCCACATTCTGGAATATTATGCAGAGTGGGAGCGGAGAGTAATCTCGGAATCTGTCCCACAGTCTGGGATATTATACACAGTGGGAACAGAGTGTAACCTCGGAGTCGATAGCTCATTCAGGGACATGATACAGACTGGGACCGGAGGTTAATTTCAGAGTCTATCTCACCGTATGGGATATTATTCAGAGTGGGCACAGAGTGTAATATCGGAGTCTATCCCACATTCTGGGACATTATTCAGAGTGGGAACAGATGTTAATCTCGGATTCTATCCCGCATTCTGGGATATTATTTACATTGGGAACAGATGGTAAACTCAGTGTCTGTCCCACATTCTGGGGTATTATTCAGAATGGGAGCGCAGTGTAATCTCGGAGTCTATCTCACATTTTGGGATATTATACAGAGTGGGATCAGATGGTAATCTTAGTGTCTATCCTACAGTCTGGTGTATTATTCAGAGTAGGAACAGAGTGTAATCTCGGAGTCTATCCCACATTCTGGGATTTTATTCAGAGTAGGAACAGAGTGTAATCTCGGAGTCTATCCCACATTCTGGGATTTTATTCAGAGTGGGAACTGAGTGTAATCTCAGAGTCTAGCCCACAGTCTCTGATATTATAGAGAGGGAACGGAGGGTAATCTCGGAGTCAATCCCACATTCTGGGATGTTATTCAGAGAAGGAACTGAGGCTAATCTCGGAGTTTATCCCACAGTCTGGGATATTATACAGAGCGGGAGCGGAGGGTAATCTCCGAGCATAACCTACAGTCTGGGACATTATACAGAGTTGGAGCAGAGGCTAAACTCGCTGTTAATCCCACATTCTGGGGTATTATACAGAGTGTGAACCGAGTGTAATCTCGGAGTCTATGCCACATTCTGGAATATTATGCAGAGTGGGAGCGGAGAGTAATCTCGGAATCTGTCCCACAGTCTGGGATATTATACACAGTGGGAACAGAGTGTAACCTCGGAGTCGATAGCTCATTCAGGGCCATGATACAGACTGGGAGCGGAGGTTAATTTCAGAGTCTATCTCACCGTTTGGGATATTATTCAGAGTGGGCACAGAGTGTAATATCGGAGTCTATCCCACATTCTGGGACATTATTCAGAGTGGGAACAGATGTTAATCTCGGATTCTATCCCGCATTCTGGGATATTATTTACATTGGGAACAGATGGTAAACTCAGTGTCTGTCCCACATTCTGGGGTATTATTCAGAATGGGAGCGCAGTGTAATCTCGGAGTCTATCTCACATTTTGGGATATTATACAGAGTGGGATCAGATGGTAATCTTAGTGTCTATCCTACAGTCTGGTGTATTATTCAGAGTAGGAACAGAGTGTAATCTCGGAGTCTATCCCACATTCTGGGATTTTATTCAGAGTGGGAACTGAGTGTAATCTCAGAGTCTAGCCCACAGTCTCTGATATTATAGAGAGGGAACGGAGGGTAATCTCGGAGTCAATCCCACATTCTGGGATGTTATACAGAGTGGGAACAGAGTGTTACCTCGGAGTCTATCCCACATTCTGGGATGTTATTCAGAGAAGGAACTGAGGCTAATCTCGGAGTTTATCCCACAGTCTGGGATATTATACAGAGCGGGAGCGGAGGGTAATCTCCGAGTATAACCTACAGTCTGGGACATTATACAGAGTTGGAGCAGAGGCTAAACTCGCTGTTAATCCCACATTCTGGGGTATTATACAGAGTGTGAACCGAGTGTAATCTCGGAGTCTATGCCACATTCTGGGGTATTATACAGAGTGGGAGCGGAGAGTAATCTCGGAATCTGTCCCACAGTCTGGGATATTATACACAGTGGGAACAGAGTGTAACCTCGGAGTCGATAGCTCATTCAGGGCCATGATACAGACTGGGACCGGAGGTTAATTTCAGAGTCTATCTCACCGTATGGGATATTATTCAGAGTGGGCACAGAGTGTAATATCGGAGTCTATCCCACATTCTGGGACATTATTCAGAGTGGGAACAGATGTTAATCTCGGATTCTATCCCGCATTCTGGGATATTATTTACATTGGGAACAGATGGTAAACTCAGTGTCTGTCCCACATTCTGGGGTATTATTCAGAATGGGAGCGCAGTGTAATCTCGGAGTCTATCTCACATTTTGGGATATTATACAGAGTGGGATCAGATGGTAATCTTAGTGTCTATCCTACAGTCTGGTGTATTATTCAGAGTAGGAACAGAGTGTAATCTCGGAGTCTATCCCACATTCTGGGATTTTATTCAGAGTGGGAACTGAGTGTAATCTCAGAGTCTAGCCCACAGTCTCTGATATTATAGAGAGGGAACGGAGGGTAATCTCGGAGTCAATCCCACATTCTGGGATGTTATTCAGAGAAGGAACTGAGGCTAATCTCGGAGTTTATCCCACAGTCTGGGATATTATACAGAGCGGGAGTGGAGGGTAATCTCCGAGTATAACCTACAGTCTGGGACATTATACAGAGTTGGAGCAGAGGCTAAACTCGCTGTTAATCCCACATTCTGGGGTATTATACAGAGTGTGAACAGAGTGTAATCTCGGAGTCTATGCCACATTCTGGAATATTATGCAGAGTGGGAGCGGAGAGTAATCTCAGAATCTGTCCCACAGTCTGGGATATTATACACAGTGGGAACAGAGTGTAACCTTGGAGTCGATACCTCATTCAGGGACATAATACAGACTGGGAGCAGAGGTTAATTTCGGAGTCTATCTCACCGTATGGGATATTATTCAGAGTGGGCACAGAGTGTAATATCGGAGTCTATCCCACATCTGGGACATTATTCAGAGTGGGAACAGATGTTAATCTCGGATTCTATCCCGCATTCTGGGACATTATTTACATTGGGAACAGATGGTAAACTCAGTGTCTGTCCCACATTCTGGGGTATTATTCAGAATGGGAGCGCAGTGTAATCTTGGAGTCTATCTCACATTTTGGGATATTATACAGAGTGGGATCAGATGGTAATCTTAGTGTCTATCCTACAGTCTGGTGTATTATTCAGAGTAGGAACAGAGTGTAATCTCGGAGTCTATCCCACATTCTGGGATTTTATTCAGAGTGGGAACAGAGTGTAATCTCGGAGTCTTTGCCACTTTCCGGAATATTATGCAGAATAGGAGCAGAGAGTAATCTCGGAATCTGTCCAACATTCTGGGATATTATACACAGTGGGAACAGAGTGTAACCTCGGAGTCGATACCTCATTCAGGGACATAATACAGACTGGGAGAAGAGGTTAATTTCGGAGTCTATCCCACCGTTTGGGATATTATTCAGAGTGGGCACAGAGTGTAATATCGGAGTCTATCCCACATTCTGGGACATTATTCAGAGTGGGAACAGATGTTAATCTCGGATTCTATCCCGCATTCTGGGATATTATTTACATTGGGAACAGATGGTAAACTCAGTGTCTGTCCCACATTCTGGGGTATTATTCAGAATGGGAGCGGAGTGTAATCTTGGAGTCTATCTCACATTTTGGGATATTATACAGAGTGGGATCAGAGGGTAATCTTAGTGTCTATCCTACAGTCTGGTGTATTATTCAGAGTAGGAACAGAGTGTAATCTCGGAGTCTATCCCACATTCTGGGATTTTATTCAGAGTGGGAACAGAGTGTAATCTCGGAGTCTTTGCCACTTTCCGGAATATTATGCAGAATAGGAGCGGAGAGTAATCTCGGAATCTGTCCAACATTCTGGGATATTATACACAGTGGGAACAGAGTGTAACCTCGGAGTCGATACCTCATTCAGGGACATAATACAGACTGGGAGCAGAGGTTAATTTCGGAGTCTATCCCACCGTTTGGGATATTATTCAGAGTGGGCACAGAGGGTAATCTCGGAGTTTATCCCACATTCTGGGATATTATACAGAGTGGGAGTGGAGTGTAATCTCCGAGTGTATCCCACAGTCTGGGACATTATACAGAGTTGGAGCAGAAGGGAAACTCGCAGTCAATCCCATATTCTAGTATATTATACAGATTGGGAACTGAGTGTATTCTCTGAGTCTATCCCACATTCCTGGATATTTTTCAGAGTGGGAACAGAAGGTAATCTCGGAGTCTATCCCAGTGTCTTTGATATTATACAGAGTGTGAGCGGAGGGTAATCTCAGAATCTATCCCACAGTCTGTGATGTTATAGATTGGGAGTGTAGGGTAATCTCGGAATCTATTCCACATTCTGGGATATTATACAGAGTGGGAATGGAGGGTATTCTCAGAGTCTATTGCACATTCTGGAATATTATTCAGAGTGGGAACTGAGGCTAATCTCGGGGTTTATCCCACATTCTGGGATATTATACAGAATGGGAGCGGAGGGTAATCTCTGAGTCTATCCCACCGTCTGGGATATTATACAGAGTGGGAGCGGAGGCTAATTTCGGAGTCTATCCCAGAGTCTAGGAAATTATACTGATTGGGAGAGGAGGGTAATTTCGGAGTCTATGCCACAGTCTGGGATATTATACATAGTGGGAACAGAGTGTAACCACAGAGTCTAGCCCATATTCTAGGCTATCATTCAGAGTGGGAACTGAGGGAAATCTCGCAGTCTATCCCAGATTCTACGATATATACAGAGTTGGAGCAGAGGGTAATCTCAGTGTCTATCCCACAGTGTGTGATATTATACAGATTGGGAACAGAGTGTAAACTCCTACTGTCTACCGCATTCTAGGATATTATACAGAGCGGGAGCAGAGTGTATTCTCGTAGTCAATCCCACACTGTGTGATATTATACAGATTTGGAACAGAGTTTAACCTCGGTGTCTATCCCACGTTCTGGGAGACTATATAGAGTGGGAGCGGAGGGTAATCTCAGAGTCTATCTGACAGTCTGGGATATTATACAGAGTTGGGAATGGAGTGTTATCTCGGAGTCTGTCCCACATTCTAGGATATTATACAGACTGGGAAGATAGCGTAATCTCGGAGTCAATCCCTCATTCTGGGATATGATTAAAGAGCTGGAATAGAATGACCCTTTATGAAACCTATTATCCAGGGCTAAGCAGCCTGTTTGATTGTCACCCCATCCACATACATTCACTCCCTTCACCACGGATGCACAGTGGCAGCAGTGTGTGCAGCCTACAAGATGCACTGGAGTAACTCACCAAGGCTCCTTCAACACAACTACTCCCATCTTTAAGGACAAGGGCAGCAGATAGATGGGAACACCACCACCTGGAACTTCCCCTCCAAGCCACTCACTATCCTGACTTGGAAATTTATCGCCATTCCTTCACTGTCGCTGGGTCAAAATCCTGGAACTCCCTCCCTAACAGCACCGTGGGTGTACCTACACCACATGGACTGCAGTGGTTCAAGAATGCAGCTCTCCACCACCTTCTCAAGGGCAACAAGGGATGGACAATAAATGCTGACCCAGTCAGCAAAGACCACATCCTGTCAATGAAGTAAAAGTATTGGGCACCTCCTTTCGAGAAGGATACTGAATGTCTTTGAAGTGATTTTTTGTTCACAGGTCAGTGTTGAAACACTGATGATGAGACTGTGACCTTCAAGTGCGGGCAGAGAGCTTGCTTTTCCTCACCTCACTTGCATTGCCTCCCAGTGACTCAGACAGAGTTTCTCCAGTAGGATATCATGCAGGCTGATCCATGCCAAACTTTTTCCTGAGTTAGGTGAAGGAGGCAAAGGAAAAATGGCCTCCATTTCCTTCTGGAGCACTCGGGCACACCAACCTTGGCATAGCAAATGATCTCAGTGATTCGTGTCTTCACAATCAGAATGTCAGCGGTTCAAGTCCCACGACAGATGCTCGAGAATAAAATCCACGGTCAAGCTCCCAATGCCAAAGTCCAGAGCCCAGGCAGCCCGAAGTGATGATGATTTATTTCCACAAAGCAGACAGCATCTGAAAACCCTGACAATCGCCAACACAGGCTCGCCCACGCTGCTCCTGAACTCCCACTGGACAACATAGGACAGAAAAGCCAAATACATGCAGTGCATTAAAATGAGGAACAGAGCTTTGTGATATTCAATGTGCCTTTTCTGTAGGGATTTTATTTTATTTTCAGGACCAAGCCCACGGGAAAGATGTCAGTTCTTCCTGTGGCGGCATTTATTCTCAGTCTAATTTTAGCTCTGCTGCTAATTTTATCAATCAGTGCACTGCACCTTTTCCCCGCTCTGCCCCCCTCACATTGTGTCCATGTCTCTTCCGATCCACAGGCTCTCGCCCAATCACATTGCTGACTGTGAGTTTGACAAATGGCGGGAAGTGATCAGAGCCGGGAGCACCAACAGAAACTCTCCGGACTCGGGAGCTTGAAGAGCAGCTTGAATATTTGCCAACAGCACCAAACTGGGGCTTTGGTTAATACAGAAGAGGATTGTGACCAAGCACAGGGAGACAGGGATGAACTGTCATTGACAAAGAAACTTCAATGTGGAGAAGTGTGAGGTTATACGCTTGGGTGTGATATAAGGAAACAAGAGCAAAAAGAATTCTAAAAATTAAGTGACATCCAGAAAAGGCAGTGTCAGTGTTTCAGCCATTGGGTCAGAGCTGAAAAGCTACAGAGATCTCTCCCAGAGGACAAAGTTGGGGGCAGCAGAAAGAGGGCTTGATCTGGGTGTAGTTGGATGGTGGACATCACAGAGCTTTTCCAGACGAGCTGCAGTGGATGTGTGAGGATGGCCCATGACAGACGAGCGTGTTATACCATGATGGAGGGTCTCCTGGTCGGAGGAGCTACAAGCAGCAGCAGCAGCACAAATGGGATCGGGAAGAGAGGGATCTGGGGATACAGTTTTCCTGATCACTCAAAGCGATGATACAGGTTTTAAAGGAGGAAAGAGAGGCGGAGAGATTTAGGGAGGGAAATCCAGAGCTGAAGGCCCAGGCAGCTGAAGGCACGGCCGCCAGTCTTGGAGCGATGGAAATCAGGGATGCTCAAGAAGCCAGAATGAGAGGAGCACAGAGATCTCGGAGGGTTGTGGGCTGGAGGAGATTATAGAGATAGGGACAGATATCCCAAAGGATTGGTGTCAGGACAAGCACCAGGCTTCCTGTTCATAAGCTTCATGGTGACAGTGTGAGCTGAAGAGAAAGGGGCCGAGAGGAGCCAGGCTTGTACATGAGATTGTCATCGATGAGAGCAGTAAACGATCAATTTGTTAGCTAAATGAGTGGGACACAGCAAGCCCTGGAATATGCAAAGACTGCTCTGTCTCATTCCAATTCCAACCAGAATTTAACACTTACTGGGTCTCTATTAGCAGATTTCCAGTGATGACACTAGGTTGTTAAAAATCTGACCAACTACTGGTTTTCACAGTCTCAGCACATTGCTCAACATGAGTTTGGGGAACACCTTTCACAACCTTGGCGTGTGCCAAAGCACCTCATAGCTCATCAAGTGCTTTCTGAAGTATAGTCCCTGCAGTATTTGGCATGTATAGGGTTAATGTGGGACTGAATACAGTGCCACCCACACAGCAGTGTAAGAGAACACATGACCCATTCCCAGGGTCAGTAGAGTGGGGGAGAGAGCCGTGTGTACCAGCAAGCATGGAGAACGCTCCAAACATGTACCCTTGACTGTATATTTGTAAATAGACCTCACAGTCAATAAATACTTACAATTAACTTACGTATGACTACAAAGACATGTTCAGACTTAGCGAGATGTAACCAACACCTCGCAACAGCCCCTGCTTTGAACAGAACATAACGTGCACAGGACGATCCCACAAAAAGCAATGACCGAATAATCTGTTTCCTTATGATGTTGATTGAGCTATAACTCCCTCAGTATTGACCCTCTGACAGTGCAGCACTCCCTCAGTACTGACCCTCTGACAGTGCAGCACTCCCTCAGTACTGACCCTCTGACAGTGCAGCACTCCCTCAGTACTGACCCTCTGACAGTGCAGCACTCCCTCAGTACTGACCCTCTGACAGTGCAGCACTCCCTCAGTACTGACCCTCTGACAGGGCAGCACTCCTTCAGTACTGACACCCCGACAGTGCAGCACTCCCTCAGTATTAACCCTCTAACAATGCAGCACTCCCTCAGTACTTATCCTCTGACAGTGCAGTAGTCCTCCCATACCTATCTTCCGACAGTGCAGCACTCCCTCAGTACTGAACCTCAGACAGTGCAGCACTCCTTCAGTACTGACCCTCCAACAGTGCAGCACTCTCTCAGTACTGACACTGGGACAGTGCAGTACTTCTTTCAGTACTGACCCTCTGACAGTGTGGCACTCCCTCAATACTGCCCCTCTGACAGTGCAGCACTCCCTCAGTACTGCCCTTCTGACAGTGCGGCACTCCCTCAGTACTGACCCCTGACAGTGTGGCACTCCCTCAGTACTGCCCCTCTGACAGTGTGGCACTCCCTCAGTACTGCCCCTCTGACAGTGCAGCACTCCCTCAGTACTGACCCTCTGACAGTGCAGCTCTCCCTCAGTACTGATACTCTGGCAGTGCAGCATGCTTAGTCCTACCATCTTAGATTATTACAAGTAACCTTCCTTGCCCACATGTTGCTCAATTTGATTTGCTATAATTGTGCTTGGCTTGAATTTTGCCTGTCAGCACCGTGATTATCTGTTCTTTGTGTGTGTGTGTGTGTACAGAGTGAATCCATAAATAAAGCATTGTTCAATTTGGTAACTCACAAAGGCATGTTGTTTAGTTACAGCTGGCAGCTGCCCAGTTTAAGCAGAGACTCAAACAGTTTCTCATGAATTTTTTTCTTCAGTCGAAATATATTCCATCCAATCAGCTGTGACTTGATGGGTAGCACTCTCATCTTAGAGTCAGAGAGTTGTGGGATCACATCCCGCTCCAGGAGTTGAGAACAAAAATCTAGGCACACACTCAAGTGGAACTCTGATGGAGTGCTGCACTGTCAGAGGTGCTGTCTTTCAGATCAGGCGTTAAACCAGGGTTACGTCTGCCTTCTCAGGTAGATGTAAAAGATCCCAGGGCCAGTATTGGGAAGAGGAGCTGGGGAGTATTGCTGACTAGTATTTGTCACCAGCGCAGAAGCAAGTTACTCTCTCAGGCCATTGGCACATTGCTGTTTGTGGGATCTTGCTGGGCACAAATTGGCAGCTGCGTTTTCTGCATTATGCCAGTGACTGCACTTCAAAAAACTGGTTGCGGACTGTAAAGAGTTTGGTGTGCCCTGAAATTGTGAAAGGAGCTTTTGAAATGCGCATCTTTCTGGGTGAAAATATTGGAATGCCTTTCAGGATTGCACATGGAATATAGAAATTGATCGTGCGATCTCATGGAGTGATCGCTGTCCACTTCATTTTGTCGGTATTTTGCCAATATCTTTACTGCATGAATGCAGGAAAACATCACTTTGTGTGGAGCTCTTCTCTGTAGTTTCACTTATGACTGTTAAAGTAAATCAAGACCTCCGAGGAACTCTCCGGAATTTCACGGCGAGATACAGTTGAGGGATTTCAGTTATGTGAAGAGATTGGAGAAGCAGGAAATGTTCTCCTGAGAGAAAGAAGGTTAAGGGGAGATTTAATCAAAGTGTATCTTGAGGTGTTTCGATAAAGTAAGTAATGAGCAATTGCTTCCACTGACAGGCAGGTCGATAACCACTGGACACACCTTTAGTGACACCGGCAAAGATAAAGCCAAGGTGATAAGGTGAGTTTACTTGCTTTCACACGGTGAGTTGTTGTGATCTGGAACACGCTGCCTGAAAAGATGGTGGAAGCAGATTCAATAGGAACTTTCAAAAGGGAACTGGATAATTTTTTTTATTATTCATTCACGGGATGTGGGCATCACTGGCTGGACCAGCATTTATTGCCCATCCCTAATTGCCCTTGAGAAGGTGGCGGTGAGCTGCCTCCTTGAACTGCTGCAGTCCATGTGGTGTAGGTACACCCACAGTGCTGTTAGGGAGGGAGTTCCAGGATTTTGACCCAGCGACAGTGAAGGAACGGCAATATATTTCCAAGTCAGGATGGTGAGTGACTTGGAGGGAAACTGCCAGATGGTGGTGCTCCCATCTATCTGCTGTCCTTGTCCCTCTAGATGGCAGTGGTCGTGGGTTTGGAAGGTGCTGTCTAAGGAGCCTTGGTGAATTCCTCCAGTGCATCTTGTAGATGGCACACACTGCTGCTACTGTGTGTCAGCGATGAAGGGAGTGAATGTTTGTGGGTGTGGTGCCAATCAAGCGGGCTGCTTTGTCCTGGATGATGTCAAGCTTCTTGAGTGTTGTTGGAGCTGCACTCATCCAGGCAAGTGGGGAGCATTCCATCATATTCCTGACTTTTGCTTTGTAGATGGTGGACAAGCTTTGGGGAGTCAGGAGGTGAGTTACTCAGCGCAGGATTCCCAGCCTCTGATCTGCTCTTGTAGCCACAGTATTTATATGCTAGTCCAGTTCAGTTTCTGATCAATGGTAACCCCCAGGATGTTGATAGTGAGGGATTCAGTGATGAGAATGCCATTGAATGTCAAGGGGTGATGGTTGAATTCTCTCTTGTTGGAGATGGTCATTGCCTGATGCTTGTGTGGCGCGAATGTTACTTGCCATTGGTCAGCCCAAAAGGCAATACTGGAGAAAAAAAAACAATTGTGAAGATATGGAGGAGGAGCAGAGGTGAATGGGACTAAGTGGGTAGCACTTTCAAAGATCTGGCACTGACATGAAGGGCTGAATGGCCTCTACCTGTTGTCTGTGATTTCTACACCATTTCTTACCATTATATTTTGTCAGAAGAATGGTGAGGATAATTGGCATTTTTTTTCTGCCCCCCCCACTTTATCTGTTTGTTTATCTTAAAGTTTTTATTCAGCAATGTGAGAAAGTCAATCTCTGAAGACAACTCGAGGTAGGAAGGAAGCCATTGGCCAGTCTCCAATTTGCATCAATTTCCAACATCGAGCATTGAGCCAAACTCCAGAGCATGTCAATGGCATTTGTCACAGGTTAAGCCCAAGTTGAATGTTAAACTGTACACAGGCTTGTCATGGGCAGCCACATCCTCGCTCCAAATAATCAACATGCGTGTCTCAGTGGTAAAGACAAGTCAAGAGGGTCTCAAAGACGTCACAGGGCCTCTCTGCAGCTGTCATTTCTTGGCAGGTCTTACTTTCTGGGCTGGAAGTTGACGCAGTTTTGAATCAGCAATTGAAATTTCCGCTCAATTGCACAGTTTCTTCAGCCCAAAACTCTTCCAAACCAATGAGAAGGTTTAAGGAATTTCAAGCAAAAATTAGCCCCGGTGTAAATCAACTTTCCACCATCCATGGTTAAAAATGTTTACTTTTTTGGGGATTAATCTCTTTTCACTTGCGTTAGTCAAACTGTACCCAGTTACCACTCGAATCTATTGAGGAGGTTTTTTTTCAAAGGAAAACATTTTTAAAAAATATTCACCTTTGAAATGCTGCCCCATTGCATTGGGAGGTGGCGCATGTCATGTTGGATGATGTGCAAACATGTGCGAGTGGGAATTTGAGGATCTGAAAATCACTTCTGAAAAGGGGGCAGAATTTTGGGAGCTGATTGTGTCGGAAGTGAAATTCTGTCCCTGAGCTCCACACCGCGTTACCCATTGCTGTAAATAATGCCGAACTTCGGGTGCAGAATAACAGAGCTCATCAATCTTTGTTTCCAATGATTTTGATCGCTGTCTCAATCGGACTAGAAGTGCATGGAACTTACAGTGCACAAACAAAGCCATTCATCCCAATTGGTCCACGCTGGTGGTTCAGTTCCACAGCAGCCTGTCCCACCATCCCCAATATAACTCAGATGGTTAGTAAAATTCATTCCTTTTCTGGCTCTTTTTATCCGTCTGGCTACTGCACAACTCTCTCTCTCAAGTTCTGGCAAATTAATTGTAAGTTGAGTATGGATTCAGCAAAGTCAGGAGGTAGGGCCTTGCCCCTTCCTATCTCTGTGACCCTCCACGCCCTCCACCCTCCCATCAGCCTACCATTCTTTGAGATCTCTGGACTCCTCTGATTCTGCCCCTTTGAGCATCCCCGATTTGAATCGCTCCACCATTGGCGGCCGTGCCTAGACCCTAACCTCTGGGATTCCTGCCCTAAATCTCTGTCTCTCACTCTTTAAGATTCTCCCAAATCTAGCCCTTTGACCAAGTGTTTAGTCATCCATCCATCCATCCTAACATCCTCTCATGTGGCCCAATGTCCTAATTGGTCTGATAATGCTGCTGTGAAGTCCACTTGCAAAGCTCTAGAATGTTGACAGCACTTTACAAATGCAGGTTGATGTTGTTGCGTTCCTCCTGCTTTTGAGGGTGAGAATTTTGGGGGAAGCTGGTTGCGGAGTGGCACTGTCACTGGGCTAGTAACCCACAGGCCCATGCTAATCGTCCGAGTTCAAATCCCACCATGGCAGCTGGTGGAATTTGAATTCAATTAATAAATTTGGAATATAAATCTGGTCTCAGTCATGGTGACCATGACAACTATCATTGATTGTTGTAAAAACCCATCTGGTTCACCAATGTCCTTTAGGGAAGGAAATCTGCTGTCCTTACCCGGTCTGGCATACATGTGACTCCAGACCCACAGCAATGTAGTTGACTCTTAACTGCCCCCTGAAATGGCCGAGCAAGACACTCTATTCGAGGGCAATTAGGGATGGGCAACAAATGCTGGCCACATTCAATAAAAGAATTTTTAAAATTGGCAGTCATACCCGGCCCGTGAGCTTTAGTTCAGGAAACCCCTTTGTTGTGCAGAGAATGATATTGTGTTTTTTATATCAATAAAAGTTGCAGTGAACCAGACATTACTCAGGGAATCAAGTTTTAAAATCTCTCCTCACTATATATAGGATCCAGGGAAAGTGGTCCGAAGGCCTGGCTTGTTTAGTTAAGAAGTCTAGGCCATTGGTTTCCTTTCAATATTTTTGTTCAGGTTCACTGGTAATCGCATGCCATCAGCATTCGTAGAGTTCCTCCTGAAAGATATTTGCCTGCGGATGTAGGTTGAGAATAATAGCAGAATTGAACAAACGGTGCACATGAGCTCTCACAGTATCCTCTCCCCATCTTTCATAAAACATGGCCTGATTTTCATTGATTGCCTAACTCAGCATTGACCAGGAAGTCTTAATCTTCATGAAAATAACCAATGCAATTATCCTCATTAAGTAAACATCTTGGAAATTGCTGTGTAGCTCCGCTCTCAAACAAAAACACAAAGTTGACACTAATTGGAGCAGATGGCAGTGAGCATTCCGCCCACATTCCCGAGATCAGTTTGATCCCACAGAGCTGCTTCTGTCCCATGGGATATTCTTATTCTGCCCAGAGCGTAAGCTGTGGCTCAGTGTTGTCCGGCTGAGTTGGGAGTTGATGGGTTCATTGAGTCCAGCTCCTGATCTAGGCTGACACTCTGAAGCAGCACTGAAGGAGTGTGTCACTGTCATGGGTGCCATTCTTTGGCTGAAATCTTAAGCCGAAGGTGCCCTCAAAGGTGAACAGAAAAGATCCCAGAGCAGGAGAGTTCTCCCCGGTGCCCCACCCAAGACTTGTTTCTCAACAAAAGCATCCTGAGGTTATAACAGGAGTGATAAAGGCAAATTCTTCCTTCTCTCTTCATCTAACCTTTCCTTTTTAAGTCTTTTCCAAACTCAAACAAATATCCTGACATAAAATACTGCAGATGCTGAAAATCTGAAATGAAAACAGAAAATGCTGGAAAAACTCAGCAGGTCTGGCAGCCTCTGTGGAGAGGGAAACAGTTAACGTTTCAGGCTACTGACCTTTCACCAGAACTGCTATCTTTTGACATTCTCTTCAGTCATCAGTTGATCCAAGTGTGGTAAAATAAGGAAGTTTCTGCCCTGAATATTGTGTTATTTTAAACAGGATTAAAACAATTTAAATGAGATCAAGGGAGCTGGATTTCCAAGGCTTCCCTTTGCTCAGGTAACTCGTGGAACTGGCCAGATCTGGAATTGGAATTGGGCAGATCTGGCTGCACAGTGAGTATTTTGTGGAGTATAAGGGGTTAATAGATGTGATATACTGATGTATATCGTAGGTAATAATGTATCAGTCAGCATTGTGTTAAAGTCGAGAGAGAGAGAGAGAGAGATTGGAATCACGCCTAGGAGCAACATGCCAACGCTGTGACCTGTTCAGATTTAGTATTAATCAACAAACACCAGAATATGTCTGCAGCCTTTCTACTAACCAAGTTCCACTCTTAAGGTGGATTTTAGGCTGGCAGGATCTCAGTGTCCCGCCGAAGTCAATGGACGGAAATTTTCACTTGGCGGGCAGGCAGGCGCCCGACCTGCTGGGGCGTGAAGCGACATGAATTGATGTCAGCCGAACGTGCCGATGCCAACGCACAGTCGTGCGATAGTTCGGTCGGCAGGTACACGCCGGAGTCGGCAGAGTGGCCGCCGACAGTTATAAGGCCTGTTCAGGCCATTAAACAATCAATCAACTTAAATTGTTCGCTGCCCATCCAACCTAATGGTTAGCGGGCAGGCGAAAAGGCCAAGCAGCCTTTGCGTTTTTTTGGAAACCTCATCCATGGGCGGAATGAGGTTTCCAAAAGCAAATAAAAATAAAATTAAAGTTCTAAAATTGAATTAACGACATGTCGCTGCTAACGTGACAGAGCCACATGAGGGGACGTGTTTCATTACATTTTTATTTTCTTTATTTTCTTTTTATAACAACACTTCACCTCCCTGAGGCAGCTCCGTGTCTCGGGGAGATTATGAAGCACCCACTCAAGTGCACGCACGAAGTTCGCATTGGGCCCACTCAACCTCCCCCCACACCCCCCACCACCCTCTCCTCCCCCCTCCCCCCTCCCCCCTCACCATCCCTTCTCCCCACCTCCCCCCCCACCAGCCCCTCCTCCCCCTCCCCCTCCCCCCACCACCCTCTCCTCCCCCCTCCCCCCCACCATCCCTTCTCCCCACCTCCCCCCCCACCACCCCCTCCTCCCTCCACCACCCCCTCCTCTCCCCCCCAACACCCTCTCCTCCCCCTCCCCCCACACAACCCCCACTTCCTCCCTCCCACACCACCACCCACTCCTCCCCCCTACCACCCCCTCCTCCCCCCGACCCCCATCACCCCCTCCCCCCACCACCCTCTCCTCCCCCCTTCACCCCACCACCCTTCCTCCCCCCCACCACCCCCTTCACCCCCTCCCCCTCCCAACAACCCCACCTCCCCCCTCCCACACCACCACCCCCTCCTCTCTCCCCACCAGCCACTCCTCCCCCCGCCCCCCACCACCCCCTCCTCCCCACCACCCCCTCCTCTCCCCACCCCTCCCCCACCACCCTCTCCTCCCCCTCCCCCCAACAACCCCCACCTCCCCCCTCCCACACCACCACCCCCTCCTCCCCCCTCCCCATCCCACCACCTCCTCCCCCCCCAACCCCTTCTCCCCACCCCACCACCCCCTCCTCCCCCTTCCGCCCCCCCCCCTCCCCCTTCCCCACAGGCAGCACTGAGCGCTGAGTGATGCCACTCATGTTTCACACTAGACAGGCCTCAATTGGCTCGCCAGCGTGAAATTGTGGTCCAGTCCTGATCGCTTCCTGACCACCCCCACCGAGCCCACCCACCAACGGCAAATATCTGCCCTTAGTGTCCAAGGTAGAGAGATCCGATCTCAGAACGTTTCAGATGGGTTAGTGATGGGCTTGTGGTATTGGTGATGCCCCTAACAGCACTGTGGGTGTACCTACACCACAGGGACTGCAGGGGTTCAAGAAGGCGGCTCACCCCCACCTTCTCAAGGGCAATTAGGGATGGGCAATAGGTGCTGGTCTGGCCAGTGAAGCCCACATCCTGTGAATGAATTTTTAAAAATCTTGTGTCACATGCCTTAATTCAGATGTCAATAAAATTTGCATGGGAATGGGGATAGAGGCAGGGAATTTGGACTAATCGAATAGCCATTCCAATAAGCCAGCACAGGAATGGTGAGCTGAATAGCCTCATTTGGTGCTACATGGTTCAGTACTGGTGTGCGATGTGCATAAGTGATAACAATGAATAGCTTCCATTGAATGCTGGAAATTGCAACACACAACCCGGTCTCCAATGAGCAGAACATCCTCTATCTCCTGACGTAACCATGTACCTAGCTAAAAGTGCCTCTGGGAGTAACCTCAGCCATTCTTTGTGGCAGTGAGTTCCACATCCTCAACACTCTCTCCTGAATTCCCCATTGGATTTATTAGTGATGTTTTATCCTGATGGTTCACAGTTCTGGGAATCCACTGAAGCATCTTCTCTACAGCTGTCCCTCCACCTAAATGACCCGTGAAGTACAGATGTGAACTAAACACCCTGAACGGACCTCAATCTGTCCCTCTTCTGCCACGTTTAATTCAGATCTTCAGCTGAAAAAGCGCTTTCAGATCTAAAAGCAAGATTCAGATTTAGAAAGTGGGAGAATTGGGACTGACACAAGTTTTTGATGAAGGTTGGCTTCTCCGATACGGGGAATCTGGCTGCACTGTGAGCCCTCAGCTTCTTGTTTTACAGTAGTCATGGCAACCAGCTTCCTCCTGCCTTCAGTGATCACAATCAATGAGGGCCATTATGTGCAATAAAATTTGACCACTATAATCTTGTTCAAATGTGTAGTAGAATTGATGCAGAGATTGGTGGCAAAGAAGTGGGAACAATTGGTAGAGGAGGGAAGTGGACGGAGAAGGTTGGGGGGAATTCATTGGGGCAAAAGGGTGCTGGCACCAATTGGCCAACTGTAATAAATGAGTTATTTTTTAAATTTGTGACAGTATCGTGGAGGCTGTTGGATAAAATATGCTTGTCTCTGTGCCTCAGTTTGAACTCTCCACTATTGCATTTCTAAACGGTTCATTTCAACCACATGTTGGTGAGGAGCACTCTTGTCCAGTCAGAAGGTCGTGAGCTTAAACTCCCACTTCAGGGACCTGAGCAGTACTGAGGGAGCGCTGAACTGTCAGAGGTGCATCTTTCACATCAGACGTTAAACCGAGGCTCCGTCTGGTCTCCCGGTTGGGTGCAGAAGATCCCATGGTGTTATTTTGAATAAGAGCAGGGGAGTTGTCCCCGATCTTATGGACAACTTTTATCCCTCAACCAAGCTGCCTTCAACAGGTGAAATGGGATCCTGCTGTGCGTTGATTCCTAAATCCCAGCAGCAATTACATTTCGAAAGCTCTCCATTGGCTGCAAAAGATTCTGGCACATCCTGAGGTCAGGAAAGGTGCTGTAAAAATTCTTTGTTTGACAAAGCCCTCCCAGATGGGACTGTGATAAAATAACGAGATGACAGCCCAGTTAATTGGCCATTAAATCATTTTTCATGAAGCCAGTGATCAAAGAGACGAAGCTTGGTTGGTTTTTTTTCCCACAGTCCTGAGGCTGTTTAGCTGGTGGCATTAATAAATACTTACGGCTGCTCTGATCCTTCTCGGTCTCAGCTGCAGAACAATTGCAACCGGGCAAGGGCTAAATATCTTCCACTTGCAGTGCGGAGATACAAATTTACAAATGCATTGAGGTTAACAACAAGTGGCAGTTGTACATTGCGAAAAACATGAAGTGTTGTGTTCTATAATCTGCAATGGCTTATTAAGGCTTATGAGGTGATATAATGTCAACGCATTGAGTTAAGGCAGCCAGTCCCAGACCAGTCCTCAGTAGTTATATCGAGAATGCAATGGTGGTGTTTCTCCTACAAGTGAAACAATTTTTCTTTTTCTTCATTCACGGGATGCGGGCTTCGCTGGCTGGGCCAGCATTTATCACCCATCCCTAATTGCCCTTGAGAAGGTGGGGGTGAGCTGCCTTCTTAAACCGCTGCAGTCCGTTTGGTGTAGGTGCACCCACAGTGCTGTTAGGGAGAGAGTTCCAGGATTTTGACCCAGCGACAGTGAAGGGAACGGCGATATATTTCCAAGTCAGGATGGTGAGTGACTTGGAGGGGAACTTTTATGGGACGCGAACATCGCTGGCAAGGCCAGGATTTGTTGCCCATTCTTAATTGCCTTTGAACTAAATGGCATTTCGGGGGCAATTAAGAGTCAATCAAGCTGTTGTGGGTCTGGAGTCACCTGTAGGCCAGACCAGGTAAGGGTGGCAAGTTTCCTTCCCTGAAGGACATTAGTGGACCAGATGGGTTTTAAGATTCATGGTGGAAGGGTTGAGAATCAGAGGGCACTGATTTAAGGTGAAAAAGAGCCAGGGAGTACATGAGGAACAAAGTGAATCATTCAGATCTGGAATGCACCGTCTGAGAGTGTAGTGGAGGCAGATTCAATCGAGGCTTTCAAAGAGGAATTGGATCATTATCTGAAAACGAAGAAAATGCTGGGCTGTGGGGAAAATTTTGCAGAGAGCCAGCTCAGACACAATGGGCTGAATGGCCTCATTCTATGCTGAAACCTTTGAGGATTCTATAATCCTTTGGTGGAGAAATAGATTTTCAGGGGGCATTTGCTGAGACCTCTCACAAGGCTCCCGAGAAAGCTTCAGCAGGGCCCTGGAACAAGGGGAACTGTAACAACATCGATCGAAAGTTGGTCAATGGGACAGAAGTAGGAAGTTATGTTTGTGGCTGGGATTGGTGTTGGTGTGACCCCAGGTCTTGCTGCTACCTCAGTCTATCCAGATGCATCAGAAACATAGGGCAGAATTTTGCCCTTGATGGGCAGGTGGGCCCGGCCGACTCGATCGCCGCCACCAAAAGGGGCGCCATTTTACGTGAGCGGGCCTATTAAGGCCCAGCGGGCCAGCCGACGGGAAATGCTATGCAATTCCTGTGTAGGTGGGGGGGGAGGGGGATTCCCCAACTCCCAGAGTGCGCTCTTTTCGTGCATGTGTGCGTGAAAGAGCGCACTGCTCCCTGAGGCTAAGTGGTGCCTCGGGGAGATCGCTGAAAGTCTGTGAGACGTTAAAAATAGAACAATAAAAAAATCATTAACATGTCCCCCCCCCCCTCACCCCCCCCCCCACCCCCTCATGTGAAAGTGTGACTCGAAATGGGACAGGTTAGCGAAGTACACAAACGCTTTCATAAAGTTTTTTAAAACCGAAATCGAACCTCATCCCACCACTGGAAGAGGTTTGTGAAAAGAATCACTTACCCGCCTGCCAGTTGGGCCCGGGCGCTGAGCCGAAACTCGGATGGGCCCCTCAAAATCCCGGTCGATTGGTCGCTTAATGGCCTTAGCAAGGCCTTTAATTAATGGTGGGCGCGCGTCCCGCTGCATTGCACGCCCACCCAGCTAAATATCGTGATGCCGCCCGCTGATGTCAGGACGCTCGCATGCCAGCCAGAAGCTTCTGCCCATAATCTCTAAATTTGCTGATGACACAAAGCCATGAGGCTTGGCAAACATTGAGGAGGAGCATGAGAGTCTTCAGGAAGGCAATGCGATTGACCCTGAACTTGCCCTCCTCTGAAATGACTTAACAAGCCACCCAGTTCAAGGGCGATTAGGGATGGGCCGTAAATGCTGGCCTTACCCGCGACATGAAAAGAATGAATGAAAAACGATGAACAGGTTAGTGGAAAGGGCAGATCGCTGGGTTGCACAAATTCCTGGAGCTATGTGTGAGGTGATATATTTTGGGAGGGAAAAACGAGGAACGGGAAAATGCAATCCCTGCAAGATTGTGAAGGGTGCGGATGAACAGGGAAACCATGGAGTTCCGAATGCCATTGCAGGTCAGATATAAGCCATTTAAAAAAAAGTGAATACAATGTCGCGAATGGCATTTTAGCTCCTCCCAATCTCTGTAACCTCCTTTGGCCCAATAACACTCCGAGATCTCTGCACTGTTGGAATAGAGAAACATACACAGCTGCCATTTTAAACCATTCTTTGATGGTTGGAATATTGACAGACTACAGAACAGACTAACCCATTTCCCTAAAACAGAATTACCTGAAAAAACTCAGCAGGTTTTTCGTTCTGTTGAAGGGTCATGAGGACTCGAAACGTCAACTCTTTTCTTCTCCACCGATGCTGCCAGACCTGCTGAGTTTTTCCAGGTAATCCTGTTTTTGTTTTGAATTTCCAGCATCCGCAGTTTTTTGTTTTTAACCCATTTCCCTAATTAGGGAACAACCAAAGCAAGTTATTTTTAAATTCTGGTCTTTGTTTTCAAATCCCTCCATGGCCTTGCCCCTCCCTATCTCTGTAAGTTCCTTCAGCCCCCCAACCCTCCATAATCCTGGCCGCCTTGAGCATCCCCGATTTTAATCCCTCCCACATTGGTGGCAGCCCTGCTTTCAGCTGCTTGGGCCCCAGGCTCTGGAATTCCCTCCATAAATCTTTCTACCTCTCACTCCTCCTTCAAGATGCTCCTTAATGTCTACATGTTTGAGAAAATTTTTTGTCAGCTGTCCCTCTATCTCCAGATGTGGCCGATAACTTTCGTCTGAAGCCCCTTGCAACATTTTACCATGGACAGGGCGATATATAAACGCCAATTGTTCTTGTTCACTGTCGGGTGAAGTTATGATGAAGGATCTCTGCATTCTGTTTGTGGTGGATCCCCCCTGTCTCCAGCATATGTCACCCATTACCACATGTCAACCACTACCACATGTCAACCATTACCACTCGCAAGTACAAAGGTTCGAATCCAGAACTTGACGTCTTTAGACTTGACACTAATTTGAAATTCATTTTTCTCAGAGCTTCGAAGGAGCCAAGCCGCAAGGGAGCTTCGGTTTCAGACGGAGAAGGAATTGAATTAACAAAATAGTCAAGCAGAGTCGGCAACGCCTCATTTGTAAACTATGCGCTCAATGAGAAATCCGTGTGTGTTTTGGATTTAAGGAAAATATTTGAAGACAAACAGTAATTGAAGAAATCACTTGACCTGACAAGCGGTCAGCCCCCTCCCCCTACCCTCCTCCCTCTACCCCCCTCCACCCACCCCACTCCACCTACCCCCCTCCCCCCACCCCCGAACATTGAAAGCAACACAGGTAGCCAGCCACCTGCAGATATGACAATGTTTGACAGCTTGTTTTGGGGTGACCAATGTCACATGGTCATTTCATGAAATACTGGCTTTACTCAAGTGCACAGCCACTTGAATTAATTCTATCTTGTTGTTCATTCATCAATAGCTGTTTGACATTTCACCTCCCTGTCTTCTCCAGCTTCTGAAAGTGTGGACAGATGTACTGATGAAAGAAGGCAATTTTCTTTGAGGCTGGAACTGGAGTTAACCAGCTGACAATCCATCCTGCAGGGAACTCTTTTTGGTTAACTGATTTCCAGAAACCATCGTTAAATGAAACAGAATTTATCTGCGCAGATAAATATGTTTCAGACTCGAAATCTGGAGGAGCAGCTCACCAAGGCTCCTTCGACAGCACCTTCCAAACCCACAACCGCTACCATATAGAAGGACAAGGGCAGCAGACACATGGGAACACCACCGCCTGAAAGTTCCCCTCCAAGTCACTCACCATCCTGACTTGGAAATATATCGCTGTTCCTTCACGGTCGCTGGGTTAAAATCCTGGAACTCCCTCCCTAACAGCACTGTGGGTGTACCTACACCACATGGACTGCAGTGGTTCAAGAAGGTAGTGCAATCATTGTATGATGAAGTCTGTTTGATATTACAATAGGGAGAACTTGCCCTTCTGCTCTTTGACAGAGTGTCACAGGATCTTTCATGTCCCACCTGAGATTGGAGACAGGAACTCAGCTGAATGTCTCATCAGAAAGATGTTGCCCTGATGACTCAGCCTGGAGATCCTGACCCAGTCTCTGGAGTGGGAGCTGAATCCCCAAGTTTCTGTCTCAGTGGACAGTATGTTACCCACTGAAGCACATGTCTCAGCAGCTCAACACCCCAAACCATGCTGGCTGAAGCAGGATGGACACCTGTTCACACTCACTTGGGCCAGAATTTTACCCTCCCCCCCCGGCGGCTATTTATGCGGGTGGGGGGAGTGTGCAATTGGAGGGACTCCGGCTCCTTGACCATGCAGAGATTCTACACTGGGGCAGGCAAGGCCTTGGACAGGACATAGAAACATAGAAATACAGAAAATAGGAGCAGGAGTAAGTCATTCATCCCTTCTCCACCATTCAATGTGATCATGGCTGATCTTCTATCCCAATGACATACTGCAGCTCTCTCCCGATTCCCCTTGATGCCTTTCGAGTATAGAAATCTATCTATTTCCTTCTTAAATATATTCAGTGACTTGGCCTCCACAGGTTCTGTGGTAGAGAATTCCTCTGAGTGAAAAGGTTTCTCCTCATCTCAGTTCTAAATGGTCTACCCCGTACCTTGACATTGTGACCCCTTATTCTAGACCCCCCAAGCCAGGGGAAACATCATCCCTGCATCCAATCTGCCCATCCCTGTCAGAATTTTATACGTTTCAATGAGATCCCCTCTCATTTGTCTAAACTCCAGTGAATACAGGCCTAGTCGGTCCAATCTCTCCTCATACGACAATCCTGCCATCACAGGAATCAGCCTGATGAACCTTCGCTGAACTCCCTCTATGGCAAGTATATCCTTTCTTAGGTAAGGAAACCAAAACTTCAGACAATACTCCAGGTGTGGTCCCACCGAGGCCCTGTACAGCTGGGGCTCTTGCTCCATTTGAGGCCATTAAGTGGTCACTCAAATGCCATTTGCCACCTCAATTTTTAGGCTGGCAGGAAGATTTATGTGGTGTGGGGGAAGCCCAAAATTCTCAGGCGGGAAGGGGTGGGGAGATGCCTCCATCAGAAGACCCTTTCTGAAGGTGGCCTCCGGACCTACCCCCAGCTGGGCCACTCCCCGAGACCCCAATCAACCCCTTCATGACCCCTCCCCAGGCCTTCCTTACCCTCCCCGCCCCGGGACCCCTCGAACTTAACTGGGCCTCTGGTGCCCAGACTTAGTCTCAGGCATCATCCTGCATTTGTTCTTCTGTGCATCGCAGCGCTGTCACCACGGCGACTGGAGAGCTCTCAGGCAGCTCTTCCTCCTGAGTGACAGGTGGAAGTCCCGCCCGCAGCCACTTAACCCTCATCCGAGCTCGGACTGGCTCCGGGAGACTCGGAGTCAGTGGGAAGCAAGAGCCAATCATCCAAAAAAGTCAGGCTGTTCACCAACCCTAATATTGACTGTTAATCCATCAGCATTCCATCTCGGACACAGCTCATGAAAAGTCCCTGTGTACCAAGGTGATGGTGGTTTACTTTTAACCTTTAGCCGGAGCAGCACTGGGAGGACATTGCAGCCCATTGCAGCCCATTGCAGCCTCTGCATCCATCGCGAGTGTCTGTCAATTAATGACGGGGCTGTAACTGTGGATACATTAACATTGTGTGTAAACGGCCAGACCCCAAACCCCCTCCCCCCCACAGTCAGCCAGAGGCCTGGGCTTGTGTTCCAGACACACTCATTAAAATCCCCACCAAGCCAACTGAGTGTTTTAAATTCAATGAATTTAATATAATCTTAAATCTGGAACAACAAAAACTAGTCCACTAATGTTCACGAATGTCCTTTAGGGAAGGAATTCCGCCCAGCCTGGCCTCCTTGTGACTCTAGACCCACAGCAATGTGGTTTCACTGTTAACTGCCCCTCTGACGCGACCCACCAAACCGCTCGTTTGTATTCAGGAAAGCAGCTCACCACTGCATTCCCTTCCCAAGGACAGTTCGGAATGAAAATATCGATGCTGGGTTTGCCAGCAATGGGTTTGCAAGTGAATTTGAAAAATGTTCAGAAAGGGAGTTGGGCCACACCTGGTAATGGGTTTACCACTGCTGATCCCATCCTGTTCACACATAACCAGGAATTGTTGCTCCAAC
Organism: Carcharodon carcharias; assembly: GCF_017639515.1. Taxonomy (NCBI): domain Eukaryota; kingdom Metazoa; phylum Chordata; class Chondrichthyes; order Lamniformes; family Lamnidae; genus Carcharodon; species Carcharodon carcharias. The sequence continues at coordinate 26,914,684 of NC_054483.1, read as the reverse complement.
GAGAATTGGATTCTTTAGCCCGAGCTTGGAGCCTGTTTGACAGCTGTGTCCTGGCAGCTGAGCTGTTCACAGCTGAGTGATTGCATCCTCTGCGGTGTAATGCTAAACACAGCTGTGGCAGCTTTCCATATCTCTCTTCAAGGGGAACACTGCAGGAAATAGCACTGATGAGCTGTTACGCCAAGCTTCTGTCCACCTTGACACAGGACTGCGGCGTCTCATAGCAAGATCATCCCTATGATCTTTCGCCATCACTGGAGGAAGAGTAGGCATCTCCCTTCATTCCCTCAATCAAAATCAGCAAAAGCAAATCAGTGCTTTCTTCACCTTCTTCCAGTTTCTCGATTCTATGGGAGATGTCCACCAAGGCTTACCCGCATAACAATGGTGACTGTGCTTCAACATAACTCACTGTCTGATTTCAGAGAGGGACTTGGGGAGCTGACCTTTCAGCTGATGCACTGGCAGGATATTCCAATCTTTTACCTATGACTAATAGGGAATAAGAGACCACAGGACAAAAGGTAGAACGGCAAGTCGGATCCAGGATTGGTTCGGCGCCAAGGGATAATGGTTGATGGATGTTTCTGTGACTGGAAGGCTGTTTGTAGTGGGATTTCACAGGGCTCAGTACCAGGTTCCTTGCTGTTTGTGGTATATATTGATGATTTAGACTTCATTGTAGGGGCACTATGAAGATCCTTGCAGGCGATAATGAAAATTAGCCATGTGGTTGATATTGAGGAGGATCGCTGCAGACTGCAGGAAGGTATCGATGGACTGGTCAGATGGGAAGAAAAGTGGCAAATGGAATTCAGTCTGGAGAGGTTTGGGGATGGCAAACAAGGAAAGGGAATACACAGTAAACAGCAGGATTGTGAGACATTTAGAGGAATAGAGAAACCTTGGAGTAGACCTCCACAGATCGCTGAAGGTGACTGGACATGTGAGTGCTCAAGAAGGTATACAGCATACCTTCCTCCCTGGAATATAAGAACAGAGAGGTTAGGCTAGAACATGGTCAGCCAGAGCGTGAGTACTACATTACAGGACAAATGTGATTGCCCTCACAAGGGTACATAGGAGATTTACAGAGGATGTGAGCTGGACTGGAGAATTTTAGCAATGAGGAAAGATTGGATAGGCCTGGGTTGTTTTCTTTGGAACAGAGGAGATTGAAGGGAGATTTCATTGAGGCGTGTAAATTTACAAGGGAGCTGAGATCGAGTGGGGAGGAAGAAGCTATTTTCCTGAGCAGAGAGGTCAGTAACCAACAGCACAGATTTAAAATCATTTGTAGATTGTTTAGAGGGAATTCAAGGGCTTTTTTTCACCTAGAGGGTTATGGGCATCTGAAACCCATTGCCTGAGGGGCGATGGTCAAGGCAAAAACCCTCATCACATGGACAAACTACTTGGATGTGAATTTAAAGTGTCGTACGGAGGTCGGTGCCAGAGTGAGGGGCACAGGGAGAGGGTCAGCAGTGCTACAGACCACAAGCTGGAGAGTAGGCGTAAGTCATTGAAGATGACAGGGCAGGTTGAGAGTGCAGATAATAAAGCATACAGTCTCCTTTGCTTTATTAAAAGGGGCATCGACTAAGAGCAAGGAGGTGATGTTGAACTTTATAAGTCATTAGCTGGGCCTCAGCTGGAGTATTGGGTCCAATTCTGGGCACCGCACTTTAGGAAGGATGTGAAAGCATTAGAGAGAGCACAGGAAAGATTCATGAGAATGGTTCCAGGGATGAGGAACATCAGTGATGAAGATAGATTGGAGAAGCTCGGACTGTTTTCCTTGGAGAAGAGAAGCCTGAGAGGAGATTTGGTAGAGGTATACAAAATCATGAGGGGGTTGGACAGAGCAGATAGGGAGAAACTGGTCCCACTCATGAAAGGGTCAAGAACGACAGGGCACAGATTTGAAATAATTAGTAAAAAAAAGCAAAAGCGATATGAGGACAAAGTTTTACATGCAGTGACTTGTTAAGATCTGGGATGCACTGCCTGACTGGTGGAGGTAGGTTTAATCGAAGCATTCAAAAGAGAATTAGACTGTTATCTGAAAAGGAAGAATGTGCAGGGTTACGGGGAGAAAGCAGTAGAATGGCGCTAGGTGACTTGCTCATTTGGAGAGCCGGGGCAGACATGATGGGCTGAATAGCCTCCTTCTGTGCTGTAATAATTCAGTGATAGCGGTTCCTTGGCCAGCACAGACACAACAGGCTAAATGATGGGGAAGCTGGTGGCTTAGTGGGGATGTCACTGATCCAGAAATGCAGGGGTCCAGGCTAATGCTCTGGGGGCACAGGTTCAAATCCCACCACGGCAGCTCATGGAATTTAAATTCAGTTCATAAAATCTGGAATATAAAGCAAGTCTCAGTAATGGTGACCATGAAATTATCATTGGTTGTTGTAAAAACTCATCTGGTTCACTACTGTACTTTAGGGAGGAAAATCTGCTGTCCTTACCCAGTCTGGCCTATATGTGACTCCAGACCCACAGCAATGTGCTTGACTCTTAACTGCCCTCTGAAATGGCCCAGCAAGCCAATCAGTTCAAGAGCAATTAGGGATGGGCAACAAATACTGGCCTTGCCAGTAATGTCCACATCCCATGAAAGGATAAGAAAAGAATGGTTTCTTTCAGTGCTATCTGTTGCTATGATTCTAATGTAGAAAATGCTGGAAAAACTCAGCAGGTCTAACAGCAAGGAGAGAAAAGAGCAGCCCTGAAGAAGGGTCAAACAGACTCGAAACATTAACTCTGTTTCTGTCTCCACAGATGCTGTCAGACCTGCTGAGTTTTTCCAGCATTTTCTGTTTTTGTTTCAGGTTTCCAGCACCTGCAGTATATCACTTTTATCTTATATGATTCTAATGTACTTAGCCTGTACTTGAACCGAAGAAATGTCACCTGTCGAAAGGTGTTGGTTTAAGTGAAGCTGATGCACCAATAGGATGAGATGGAGTGCAGTGTGGGAAGGAGCCCCATGTGGAGTGTAGACACCAGTGTAGAGCAGTTGGGGTGAATGTCCTTTTCTGTGCTGTAAGCTCAATGTAGGTGAGTTAGCGAAATGTCAGAGTAAGCAGTCATCCAGCTGTATGGAAAACCTGGCCCAATGCCTGGAATTACTGCAGCTTTGGAAGCTTTGGAATCTCATCTGGAGCAAGGAGATACTTGCTCCCCATGATGGTGCAGCTTAAATTGTGCAGTTAAAGCTGGAAAGAGATCCCCTGTCAAGTTACATCAGCTCTGCCACATGGACATCAACATTAACATTCTGATCAAGGGAATCAAATCTGCAGAATCATGAACTTTCTCCCATTTGACTCTCTCGCACTCACATCTCACAGAGGCTCTGCCTTCTACCCCCTGGTTACCGAACTTGTCATCTCACCAGCACATTTTTTTGATTCACACATCAGTGCCCGGGAATCTGTGCAAAGGGTGGAATCAAAAAGAGGGGAATAGAAATGAGGGCCCTGGGGTTTATCTCTGAGCTGAGAAGTCACGTTTCTGGAAGGATTGCCTTCCTCTTTGAAATCATGGGGATAATGATGATGAATGGAGAATAATACTCACACAGACAGAGCTCATTTCCCAACATGGTAACTGCTGAGAGGAAGGGTCAGGATCTTTTCACAGGACAGAGCTGTTTGAGGTTTGGATTCATTTGAACTCCAGATGGTTGTTAATGCAACGCATTACTGTGGCTGCAAATGAAGCAATCACTTCCATCCATCGGCTGCGTGCTGAGTTCATGTTTGAGGGAAATCGTTGTCCCAGCAAGAAAGAGAGTCATCCCAGCATGGAAGAAGGCTATTCAGTCCATCAATTCTCTGTAGAGCAATCCGCTGAGTCCCATTCCCACTCTATCCCCATATCCCTGCTAGTTTATTTACCTCAAGAGCCCATTCAGTTGTTGCGGTAATCTGATGTGTAATTGTAATATACCTTTAAGAAGAAGGGCAGACAGTTCAAAGGCAAGAAGAAGGTGTCAAAATCTGATCAGCTGGCACTGTGTTTGATAACATTCTTCAGGAAGAAAGATTACAGGACAATTCAGCTGAAGTGTTTAACTCAAGGAGGTTAGTGGAGTTACAGAAACAGGATTTACAATGAAAACAGTTATATCAGGCAGCTTACTCAGAGACAGAGGCAAAATGTATTCCAGTATGTTATTATCTTAAGGGTGATATTTTAATAAGAAAATGGAGGCCAGATCATGTCTCAGCAAATGAAAGCTGGAGTGAGGTGTATCAGATTGTTATCCCAGTTGGGTATGGAAATGAGATGCTGAGGATTGCTCATGAAATTCCAATGGGGGAACATTTAGGAATTATGAAAACACAGGAAAAAATACAGATGTATATTTTATTGGCCAGGATTGCATAGGCAGGTAGTCAAATTCTGAGGAAGAAGCACACATGTCAGGTAATAGGGAAACTACAAGCAGTGATTAAACTGGCACCTTTAATCCCAATACCAGCATGTGAAGAACCTTTTACTAGGGTCATGATTGATTGTGTAGGACCCCTCTCGAAGAGTAAAAGTGGAAATTATTACTTCCTGACAATAATGGATGTGTCTGCCAGGTTTCCTCTAGTGATACCTTTAAGAAATATTACAACCAAGAAGATTGTGGAGGGGTTAACAACTAAGATACAGATGTAAATGTTATTGGCCAGGATTGCATAGGCATGTAGTCAAATTCTGTAGAAGAAGCACACATGTCAGGCAATAGGGAAACCATTTGCAGTGATTAAACTGGCACCTTTAATCCCAATACCAGCATTTGAAGAACCTTTTACTAGGGTCATGATTGATTGGGTAGGACCCCTCTCTAAGAACAAAAGTGGAAATCAGTACTTCCTGACAATATTGGATGTGTCTACCAGGTTTCCTCTCGCAATACTTTTAAGAAATATCACAACTAAGAAGATTGTGGAAGAGGTAACTACATTTTTTACAAGATATGGTTTACCTAAGGAAATACAATCTGATCAGGAATCAAATTTCATGTCACAGCTGTATAATGAAGTAATGAACAGTTTGGGGATAAAACAGTTTCAGTCAACAGCTTATCATCCGGAGTCACAAGGAGCTTTGGAAATATGGCATCAGACTTTAAAAACTATGATGAGAATATACTGTCAGGATTATCCACAGGTTTGGGATGAAGGAATTCCATTATTGTTAGTTGCTATTAGCGACGCTTCTAATGCATCGATTGGTTTTAGCCCTTTTGAACAAGTTTATGGTCATGAGTTAAGGGGACCACTAAAATTGATTCATGAAAAATTGGTGGGTCAAAATTCAGAAACTACTCTCCTGGATTACATATTAAGTTTCAGGGAAAGATTGAACAGAGCATGTGAGTTGGCTAGGGAAGATTTAAAGATTTCACAGCAAGTGATGAAAGTAAAGGCAGATGGGAAAGTGACAGCTCACAGTTTTGTTTCTGGATCAAAGTCCTGGAACTCCCTCCCTAACAGCACTGTGGGGTACCTACACTGCACAGACTGCAGCGGCTCAAGAAAGCAGCTCATCACCACCTTCTCAAGAGCAACAAGGGATGGCCAATAAATGCTGGCCCAGCCAACGAAGCTCACATCCTGTAAATGAATAAAAACACTAAAGTGCTAGTTCTGTTACCAGCACTAGGTGATTCATTAAATGGAAGGTTTAGTGGACATTACAGGGTTGAAAAGAAATTGAGTGAAGTAAATTATGTAATAAATACTCCAGATAGAAGAAAGAAGCAGAGGATGTGTTATGTAAATATGCTTAAAAAGTACTTTGACAGAGAAAAGGAACAAAAAGAGGTATTAGTGATGGTGGATGATGAGAAAGATGTAGAAGTGCAGGATTCTGAAATTGATTTTCCTCTAATCACATTGGATAATGAGAGGGTGCTTTAAAATTTAAATGAAATATTGAGTTACCTTCCAAACATGTGCCAAAGTGATTTGGAAAAGCTATTGCATTCACACAAATCTATTTGAGGGGATAAGTTGGGAAAGACAGATTTAGCTATATATATATGTCTGTACAAATATCATCTTCAATAAGGCAACATCCTTATAGATTAAATCTGGCAATGTTGTCACAAGTACAAAAAGAAATTGACTTCATGCTTCAAAATGATGCCATTGAGTCTAGCTGCAATAATTGGATTTCATCTATTGTGCTGGTACCGAAACCGGATGGAACCCAAAGACTATGTGTGGACTATCAAAAGGTGAATGCAGTGACAAAAGCGGAGTGCTATCTATACCACAGTTGGAGGATTGCATTGAGAAAATGGATCAATCAAAATTTATCACAAAGATTGACTTGCTAAAAGGGTATTGGCAAGTACCGTTATCTGAAAGAGCAAAGGAGATATCGGCTTTTGTGACACCAAATGGACTATATCATTTTAAAGTCTTGCCATTTGGTGTGAAGAATGCACCCGCATATTTCAGCGACTGACAAAGTAATTGCAGGTCTAAGCAATTGTGCTGTTTATAGTGATAATCTAATTGTTTTCAGTCAGATGTGGGAGGAGCATTTACAGCATCTGGAAGAATTGTTTTCTCAATTACAAGGAGCTAATTTGGTGGTGAGCTTGGCTAAAAGTGAATTTGCAAAAGCGCAAGTTACATATCTAGGCCATACTATTGGACATGGTAAGGTAGCTCAAAAAGTTGCAAAAGTCAAAGCTATCGTGGATTTCCCACTGTATACAACAAAACGAGAAGTTTTGAGATTTCTGGGCATGAGTGGGTTTTACCGGAAATTTGTACCAAATTTTAGCCAAGTGGTTGCTCCACTGACTGAACTATTAAAAAAGAACTAAAAGTTTCAATGGACACTGGAGTGTCAGAAGTCATTTGACAGTTTGAAAACTGTATTAACTATGACACCAGTTTTGGCAGTACCCAATTATGCCAAGCAATTTAAATTGGCCATTGACACAAGCGATATGGGCTTTGGGGCTGCACTGTTACAAGGAGATGACACTGGAATTGAAAAACCTGATAGGGTATTTTTCATGGAAGCTGAATGTACAACAGAGAAAATATTCAACGATCAAAAAAGAAACCTTGGGTTTGATGTTAGCATTGCAGCATTTTGAAATTTATGTGGCAAACAATTCATCAGAAACAATTGCTTTTATAGACCACAATCCTTTAAAGGTTTTGGACAAATTTTGATACAAAAGTGAAAGACTTTTCAGGTAGAGTCTATTATTACAACCATTTAATCTATGGATTATGCATGATGCTGGTAGAGAAAATCTGTTGGCAGATGCATTATCAAGAGTTTGAAGCTTAAATGGAAAATTGGATATTTTTAAAAACCTGGACACTGGATTGGAGTGATTTCTATTGAAACCAAAGACTTATGCATATATATATATTGCTATGTTAATGCATGCATCTAGTAATGTAATAGTGCAATAAGTATAGGAGATAGTGTGAGATGAGTTATTAAGAATGAAGCCATCTTTTAAAATTATGACGATTCATTTTTCGATAGGGAGGGGAATGTCATGAAGAGATATTAATGTCTGTAATGTTATTCAAAATTATTTTTAAAATGGAATTGTCATGGGGCCTATGTCTATGTGCTTGACCGTGTGTGTCTTAATTGGATTAAAGCTAGCTAGGCGGGTGCTTTGATTTATAGTAGTTTTGAGATGTTAATTAGATAAACGTAAGGAAGTTAAAAGATAAAGTGCAATTTGCATTTGTTGAATAAACCATTCAAAAGAATAGGTAAAATCTTGCACCTAGCTAGGAGACGCCAAGCAATTTGTTTATATTACTCATAAAACTGGTGGAATGAAAGGATATTGTTGTTAGGAGATAGAATGTTAAAAACCTGGTTATACAATGGTAAAATTACATTCAAAGGAAAAGCTAGGTATAAACAGAAAGGAGTTTGTGTGTGTAAGGCAGATGCATTTAAGATCTAACCAGCCTATAAGCCTACAACTATGTCTGAAAAGGAACCAAATTGCAAGGAACTATGACTGTGAACCTCATTTTGAATTTGTAAGGCCTAACGTGCTTTGCCTGATGTCTGTTTAAAGCCTATGGGGCATTGTTGCCTTGGTGAAGATTTACCAGGGAGTGATTAATTTGGGGGATTTGTTTAAAAGTTATTTTGGTAATAATTTGTAGACATGTATGTATTTAATTTGTTAAATTAATAGATGTTTAATTTAGTTTTATATTTAAAAAAAACTCTTGAGGCTTAATGGTCTTATTCCTGAATTCAGCGTTGCATCTCAAACATATCAATTGAAAATATAGGTTATGACAGTTGTTCAAGTTTTCCACTGGGATTTAAACAACTCAGCCTTTACCAACTGCTGTGTCACAACAGCAGAAAAGGAAGTTTATGACAAAGCATCTGAAGCTGCAGAGCTGAGACATTCTACACATAAGGAAACCCCCAGAGAGACTGAATTTGTAAATTACTCATCTGTATAAATAATTTGATATTTTGTGGGAATTTGTAATTGTAACTGTAAAAAGCATTTCTGAGTAAAGGGGAGAGATGCAGTAATCTGATGTGTAATATACCTTTAAGAAGAATATTATAATCGAAGATCAAATGATCTTTGCATCCAATAGCAGAGTAGCGCAGGCTACCTTAGTAAACAATGGGAGTAGTCTAGAGTTAGAGTCTGCAATATAGAGACAGGGTTTGAGTTGAAAGCACACAAGTGTAACTGCTGAGCTCCTTTGTAAATAAATAGAATGTGTTCTACATAAGAACTGTCTGCTGTTCTACTCTGTCTACGGTACCAACTTGGCCATCCCGAAACAAACGTGCAACCCAGATCCATTAGTCCAACTAAACTAGCGACAAGGATCCAACGGTTTTGATTCGAAATCATTCATTGCCTCCACTTCCACCAGCCTCGAAGGCAGAGAGTTCCAGGTCATGACCACTCACTGGGTAAGAAAGTTCTCCTTCACATTCCCCTGCATCTCTTACCCAAAATCTGAAATCTGTGTCCTCCGGTTCTTGTACCAGCAGCTATTGAGAGCAGCTTTTCTTTGTCTACTCTCTCTAAACCTGTCACAATCTTGCACAGCTCTACCAAATCTCCCCTCAACCTCCTTTGCTCCAAGGAGAACAACCCCAGCTTCTCCATCCTAACCTTGTAGATAAAATCCTCCTATCCCTTGAACTATTCGGGTAAATCTCCTCTGGATTGCCTCGAGGACCTTCAAATCCTTCTTAAAGTGTGGTGACCCGACTTGGACACGCTACTCTAGTTGGAGCCAAACCAGAGCTTTATAAATGTTCGACATAACTTTCCTGCTTTTGTATTCAATGCCTCTATTTATAAACCCAAGGTCCCACATGCTTTGTTAACCACACTCTCAATATGTTGTGGCACCTTCAAAGATCAATGTACAAGGACCACCAGCTCCCTCTGTTCCTGCACACTCTTGAGAATTGTACCATTAATTCTATCTTGCCTCTCCCTATCCCTTCTGTCAAAATGAGTCACCTCACAATTCTCTGTATTAAATTCCGCCTGCCACTTAGCCTGCTAGGCTGCCTCTGTAGTCACTCAGTGTCATCCTCATTATCAGCCACACCTCCTGGTTTGGTGTCATTAGCAGATTTTCAAATTTGATGCTTTATTCTAAAATCCAATCATTTGTATACGGTATTAAAAAAGGTGCCCTTCCGTGATGTCAGGGTGTCCCAGAACTCGCACATTTTTAAAGTGTAGCTAATGTTGTTGTGAAGGAAACATCGCAGCCAATGTGTGCTCAGCAAGATCCCACACGAAGCAAGGTGGTGATTTTGGCTGATCACTTTTGAATGAGAGATAACTGTCTTCAAAGGACACCAGAAAGGACCCAATCCTAACCCTCCCCTTCTTCGAATGCTGCCACAGGATCCCTTCTATGCATGAGGGCAAACAGGAGCCTTGGATTAACACCTCTACCGAACGGCAACACCTCTGGCAATGCAGCACTCCTTCAGTGCTTCACTGGGGTTGTCAGCTGAGATTTTGTGCTCGGGTCTCTTAACAAAGTAACTTTCGCTTAACATCAACTTTATTTACAGCAGAATAGTTTGCTTTTATGGGATATTTTTATTATGCAACAGACAACCCATATTGGTGCCTGTCACAAGTTGTGTTTTGAAACCGAGCTTGAGTACTTCAATTTTCTTTTATAACTGGAACGAGCTGAAGCATAAAATGTAGTTTTTCATTCTCTGACCAATAGTTTACCAACATTGTGTGAAGGCAGCCATCAACCCTGCCCACTCATCATTCAAAACGGCTGCCCTAACAGCTTAGGTCAAACAGAGGTCAAACTGCCCCATGCCTGTCCTGTGTCAACTTGCAATGCGAATAGAAAGCTCCCAGCGAGCTTCCAAAGTCATCACACAGGGTGGCTGGAAGCGAAACTGTGCAAAGGACAATTTGATAGTCCTTTCAGCCTCGTGATTTCAGCTGGGGGAGGAAAGCGACTGATTTTGCTTTCCCTCCACTGCGTATCAACTGTGACCCATTCTTGCTTCGTTCCATGAGCAATCTGATTGAACGTGACATTTGCTCATCAGTGCCCATTGTTGAGATACATTATGTACCATCTGCAATGCTGCTTGATGGTTCACTGAGGGGCAGCAATTGGAATAGCAACAGCTTATCAGCACCGCTATTGAAATATCTGTCAATCTGTTCTAGAAATAGCCAATGCACACATCTGTTCATGGATCTAACTTGACCTCTTTTGTAATCCACGCAAACACTGCTTTAACTCTGGTTTTGCTCTAACTTTATTGGCTCTCTTGCCCCAGACCAAGTCAAACCTAGCAGGTTTCACATATCACCAACGCTCGCAGGGCTGCCTGCAGTTTCTTAAAGAAAGAAGGAACTTGCATTTCTATCGTGCCTCAGGAGGTCCTGAAGCGCTGTTGCAGTGCATTCACTGTTGTTATGCAGGAAATGTGGAAACCAATCTGCGCACAAAAATCTCCACAAACAGCTGTGTGATCATGATGTGTGATGTTGGTTGGCTAGAATCGAGGAACTTGAGAATCGAAGAAATGCGAGCAGGAGAAAACCATACAGTCCTTCAAGCTTGCTCTCCCATTCATCAAGATCGTGGCTGGTTCTAGCTGCATTCCACCTCCTTCCTGCACTATCCCTTAATTACAAAAATCTCTTCATCTGTGTTTTAAATATACTCAGTGACTGAACATGCATAGCTTCGAGGGAAGAAATTTCTCCTTACCTTTTACTGCTCTTCTTTGAAGTGGCACCTGTTAATTGTATAATAATTGTATATGGGTGCTGGGAATTGTTGGGTTCAGAGTTGCATGTTTGCATCGTGTGTCTCTGTAAATAGGAGCTTATAAAGAGTATTTGGATTGACTTCAGTTTGATCCTTCACCACCTGGCTATCTGGAATAGAACAGCACCATTGGATCATGTATGTCTACCTGAGAGAGCCTTGGTTTGATGTCTCATCTGAAAGACAGCACCGCCGACAGTACAGCACTCTCTCAGCACTGCACTGAGAGTTTGTTTCATTCATGAGATGTGGGCATCACCAGCAAGGCCAGCAGTTGTTGCCCATCCCTAATTGCCCTTGAACTGAGTGTCTCGCTCAGCCATTTCAGGGGGCAGTTAAGAGTCAACCGCATTGCTGCGGGTCTGGAGTCACATGTAGGCCAGACCGGGTAAGGAGGGCAGATTTCCTTCCCTAAAGGACATTAGTGAACCAGATGGGTTTTTACATCAAAAAAATGATAGTTGCCATGGTCACCAGTACTGAGACCAGTTTTCAATTCCAGATTTCTTAATTGAATTCAAATTCCACCAGCTGCCATGGTGGGATTTGAACCCGTGTCCCCAGATCATTAGCGTTGGCTTTTGGATGACTAGTCCCGTGACGTTATCACGGTGCCATTATCTTCCCCGTCAGCCTCGCTGACATGTTCAAATCTCTGGAGCAGGAGTTGAAGCTGAACTTTCTGATCGGGAGATAACGGTGCCATTGCTGAGGTAACCGGGCCTGTGCTCAACAGGACACAGCCAATATTTCCAATTGCTTTGATTCAGCTTGTTATGTTTAATTTGTCACTATTGTCCATGGCTACTGTATCTGAGTGAAGTGGAAACTCGAGCTGTTCATGTTGGTGATTATCACAGGATGTGTGTAAACACAAATGCACCTATTCTCTTATCACCATCTTCCATTAGCCAGTTCTCGACATACACGCCTTGTCAAAGTTTACTGCAGTTCTCAGCAGTAACAACTTTCCAATTCACATGCCTTTCTGGGGTCCCTCACTTGTAAAGGTGCTGCTCCACGAGGCTGCTAGAAATCCCAGGAGAGAGATAAAGGAGGGATAAAGACCCATTCGAAAATGTGACAGAGAGAAGCATTTTGCAATTAGGAGGTAGGCCAATTTTGTAAGGTCAAAGGGTCAGCAAGAGTGGGCTGGAGGGCAATTTAACAGGTTTAGGTAAACCATCGAGAGCCACCCACATTAAATGCATTGTCTTAACAACAGCTCCCATTAAAATTTGGTATGATATTTCTTGGATGAAGAAACCTTCTTAGATGAGTTAATTAGTTAGATTGGATTAGCAATGATGGATTGCTCCCCATCTAAATTATGAAAATATACAATACCTGTGAAAGTGCTATATTTAAACTTGGAGTACTTTAATAATGCATAGGAACATAAGATACAGGATGTATGGCACAGAAACAGGCCATTTGGCCCAACCAGTCCATGCCACTGTTTATACTCCACTTGAGCCTCCTCCCATCTAAATCTACATGGCTACCTAGTCCCTGTCCCCTCAGGCTTGTCTAGTTTCCTCTTAAATACATCATTCATTTCAACCACTCCCTGTGGTCGCGAGTTCCACATTCTTACCATTCTCTTGGTGAAGAGGTTTCTTTTGAATTCTCCATTAGATTTCTTGGTGACTATCTTATATATTGATGACTGCTGGTTATACTCTTCCCCACAGAGGAGAAATTCCCTCTCTATATCCGCACTATCAAAACATTTAATTATTTTAAATATGTCTGTTAGATCACCCCTCAGCCTTCCTTTTTCAAGAGAAAAAAGACAGCCTGTTCATCCTTTACCTTCAGGGAACAGGTATTTATTTATAGATTTCAGAGAGACAGAATCTCCCCCAATTTTGTTTTTGTGTTACGGATATGGGATGAAATAATTCTTGATGAATAAACAGTTGAAATCAGACAGAATAAATGTGTGCCAGATCAATGAGAATATTTGACAGGCACAGCTCCTGGTAAATTTTACAACCTAGCTATACTGTGCTCACTGATACTTTAAACCACTTCAGTTAAATCTGTTCCAGTGTTTAACACCAAGTCAGCAAAAATCAGGAGACAATTGGAAGGTTACTTACATTGTAAATCTTTGTGCTGCTCTCAGCGCTCCTCCTCAGCTTCCCCTCCACACATGGCAGCCGCACTCCATTCCCGCCTCCAGCCACCACACCTCGGCTTACCTTGGACCACTTCCCATTGTCATTCTATGAAGGTCATGCTATAGAGATAAAAGTTGGTCATGTGCTTCCTTCAGCCTCTCAAAATCTTCGATTCTCCAAACGTTTCCTAGACCTCCCCCCCCCACCCCCCGCCCCCAACCCCCACCCCCCCACCGCTGGGCAGCTTGGTAAATCCCTGTGGAGGCACTGCCACTCGAGGGCTGGGTATGGCCCGAGGACCATAGCTTGGTCAACGGTGAGATAGAGCCACAATGTAGTTAGGGGGTAGACCCATCAGATGCTGTGAGGTAGGTCCATTGGACAGTACAGGAGCTTCATAATACAAAGGAGCTTCAAGCAGAACCCAGAAAGTGACAAGGAGAACTCAGAAAGAAAAGAGACGGGGCAAAGAGAATGCATGAGAAAAGGCTGGCAGCCCACTTGAAAGTCTGTTAGAAACATTGAAAGACTGAAAGAGTAGCCAAAGGTCTGACGGGACTGAGCAGTGATCCAAAAGATCTCCCTCTGGAGGCTGAGGGACAAAATGAGCACTTGGCACCTGTCTTGTCAATCTGAGTTACGGAGGGGGTAGCTGAAAAATTGGATCGGACGCATAGACAGAGAAATTAGTTCAAATTAGTAGGTTTGCGTCACTCAAAGTTGTGAAATCACCTGGTTCAGATGGGATGCTGAGGGAGGTAAGGGTGGAACTAATGGAGACTCTGACCATGATCTTTCACTCCTCCTTGGATTTGCTGGTAGCATCAGAGGACTGGAAGGGTGCAAGTAATACCCTCCCACACCCGCACCCCATCCAAACAAGGCAAGAGGGATAAACCCAGTACCCAAAAGACCCAGACCCGGTAAGGGGGGGGGGGGGGCGGGGGGGCGAAGGGGGGGAAGATGAGGACAAATCTTTCTTGCAGTGAATTGTTATTGAAGTGGAATGCATTCCCTAAAATGGTGTCAGAGGCAGCTTCATTGCTAACTTTCAAAAGGCTACATTCTCAGGCTTCATTAAACCCTTCCAAGAGATGAAACAGGCCCAATGGGCCGAATGGCCTCCTTCCGCAGGGCTGGGTTCGGTTTTGAATTCGTTTCAAATAACAACGTACAGCAAGGCATAACTTTGGAAACCAGTGCTCCCAAGTTGAGGCCTCGCCTGCCAATTGCAGAAGTTAGAAACTCCGAGAATTCCAGAGTTACATTCCCAGTGGGTGAGGATTCAAATGCAGAAGCACGATTTTGCAAACTGGCTCTGATGTTGCCAATGCTGCGGAGCATTTTTGCTAAGCTGGTATTTTAGTTTATTCCCAAAAGGCACATCTGTAATATAAAGCCTACCCTTTCTCATAATCTATTTTGACATCATCTGCAGCGGTTACAGATTGAAAGCTCTGCAGTAGAGCTCTGCAATCAGCAGATCATCTGCAGAACATTCAGAAGAAAGGGGGTTTAACCACCACTGCAATGCCTAAACTGCAAACAACTCAATGCTAGCAACACTGTTGATCCACTTACAGCAAACCTTCATTTGAGAGAGGTTTCATATTACTCAGCACACTAGTGAAAGATTCTAGTTTGGGGATAACACAACTGGAAATGAACAACCAGCATTTAGCTAGACCCTTTCAGATATTTAAATGCCCCAAGGGACTTCACTGGGCAGAAATTGTCACCGAAAGACGCAACCAGGTATTAGGGCAGATGAATAAACCCTTTGGTTAAGGAGGAGGTTTCTCAGGAGGGTCAAAGGTGGAGAGGCCGAGGGAATTCCAGAGCTGAGGGCCCAGGCCACTGAAGGCACGGCTGCCAATGGTAAAATCGGGGACACGCAAGAGGCCGGAATTGGAAAGGGGGCGGAGATCTCGGGGGGGGGGGGTGCTGTGGGGCTGGAGCAGCTTTCAGAGAGATAAGGAGGGTCGAGGCCATGGAGAGGATTTCAAAACAAGGATGGGAATTTTAAATTTCAGGCATGGCCGAAGCAGGAGCCAGCGAGCACAGGAGTGAGGGTGAACAGGAGTCAGTGTGAATTAGGATGTGGGCAGAAACTTAAACACTTGACGGATTCAAATCAGTCTCACCTGAATTTCAGCGTCATATGTGGTTGCTCTTTTATCTGATTATAGTCTAGTAAATTGTAGCATCTCATTTTATGAGTTAGGAGAAATGAATTACCTTAACTGAAATGAATGTACAGTAATCTTTGTGTTGTGATTAAAATTAAGCTGTTGCGAAAAGACTGCAGTAAAGATTTCCTTCCCTGATAGCCACCGGCTTTGCAGAGAGTAATGAATACCTGGGAAAAATCTCCAATCTAATCTTAGTGTTTGAAACTGCAAGAGCAGTCTTGAGTAACTTCTAATTCCGAGATTAGACAGTTGTCACACTATCGTTCATGGTATCTGTTTTGTCTTACTGCACAATGTTTATTTCATGTGAGGGTGTTATTCAATTGTCAGCGCTCAAGGACTTTCAGGGCGAGGGATTTAAGTTTAAAATCCATGACTACATGCTTTTTGGGAAATAATTGTCAGCAGAGTACTGGGAAATTGTGTGGCCTGTGCAGTAAAAATTGTTTCATCTCCCTCCAGCTGAAATCAGAGACTTGGAGTCACAATTTCCATTCATCAAGCTGCCTTAGAATCCTTAAAATCCCACTGATTTTATTGGAAATTTTATTTTCAAGCTTCCCCTATTTCTCTAAAAGAGGTGAACTTCTTTTCCACTCAAGGGTTTGTTGAAATCTGGGACTCTCTGTCCAAAAAGGAGACTGGAAGACAGGTGGAGTTTCATGGCCGACATGGAAGGATTTTGTCAGGTAAGAGTATTGAGAGATATGAAGCGAAGCTGGGAAAATGGACGTGAGGTACAGATTGGCCTTGAATGATTGACTGGCGGAGCAAGCCTTGAGAGGTTGAATGGCCTCCTCCTGTTCCTGATGTTCCTTTGTTCCATAAGGCCATTTTGTAGACAGAAGACAGGGAGAAACTGCTTCCATTGGCTGAAAAGTCGACAACCAGGGGGCACAGATTTAAGGTGATTGGAAAAAGAAGCAATGGCCACATCAGTAAACTCATTTTCACACAGCAAGTGTTTAGGATCTGGAATGCACTGCCTGAGAGTGTGATGGAGGCAGGTTCAATCGAGGCTTTCAAAAGGGAACTGGATCACTACCTGAAGCGATAAAAATGTGCAGGGCTACAGGGAAAAGGCAGAGGAGCAGGGATAAGCCAGTTGCTCTTGCGGAGAGCAAGCACAGTCGCAACAGCCCAAATGGCCTCCTTCTATGTTCTGGCCACATATATGACATCACTACCTCCTGCCAAAATGGAGATATTGGGTAATTCCTCTGTCAATCATTGCTAGAAGTCACCGAGATTGATTGGACACACACACTTGGTATTAGGTTACTATCCTCCACTTTCTGTATTTTGCTTTTATTAGAAGTTTTATTTGCTGTCGTTTGTAGACAATCTTTGTAAATAGACTCTGTAGGTTGTTTGCTGTTGAAATAGATTCTGTTCGCTGAGTCAAGAGACTTTTTGTAAATCCTGTTCTAAGTTCTGCCCCAAATCCAACTCATTATCTGACACTGTGGCATTGTTCGTCACTCTGTAACAAAGCTAGAAGGTGTTTTGAGCTTTGTTTTTTTTTTCCTGCAGAGCTCAGCTCCTAACTAATTACTGAGCACTGAACTGAAAATGTAGGTTTGTTAATTGTTGACTGAAACAGGTCCGTTTAATGCCTCATTAACCTCCTCCCATTATTTAGCAGTCAGCGTCAATATTGCATCTTGCGTAAGGCTTGCTGTTAGACGGAGTACATTAATCTTAATATATTTGGTTTTGTGTTCTGTATACATGGTACAGACTCCTGTTTATAGCTGTTCATCTGGACTGTAAAACAAACAATTGTCAATCAGTTTGAGAAGAACGATGCCATACTTCTGTAAAGTGAATGGAAACTGGTGAGTGGAAAAGTGACTCAAGTATCCTTAGCAGCAAATCTATGTGCGGACAGAGTTCCCTGTTGGCCAGTCTATTTTTGACTCTAATGACGCCATTTGGCTCTCATGATGCCCTAATTGTGCATGAAGTCACCTGTTTAAAATGGTAATCTGGCTCCCTATTTGAAATGCCAGCCAAGCTTGTCATGTGGGTTCAAGACTGTGAGCATCTTCCACAGCACCAGGCAAAAGCTTTGGACAGCCTTCATAGAAAGTGACCAATTGCAAGGATAGGAGGTGGGGCAAGGATGTAGGAGTGGCTGAATCTCAGATGACCAAATGTCCTCAGATGTCCTCCCTCCATATTGAGACAAGGCAACATTCCTTTCTACCCTTTAAACCATGCAGCAAAGTGTCAGCCTTGGCTCAGTGGATAATGTCCTTGTCCCTGAGTCAGAAGGTTCTGGATTCAATAAACCCATCCTGGCAGTCAGAGATAAAATCCAGGGTGTTGAAGGGACTATCACCCCCAAGGCATCAATACAACCTGAAGTCCGAGTCAGGGCAAGAAACTGAAGCCCTACTGCAGAGCAGAAAGTCTAGGCTGACACTCTCAGTGCTGCACTGAGGGAGTGGCACACTGTTGGAGGTGCCATCTTTCAGATGAGATGTTAAACTGTGGCCCTGTCTGCCCCCTCACATGGATGTAAAATCTCCCATGGCAGAAGCTGAGAAAGTGCAGGGGAGTTCTCCCTTGGTCTCCTGACCAATATTATCCCTCAACCTCCACCAATGAAACAGATTATCTGCTCATGATCCCATTGTTGTTTATGTGAGCTTGCTGTGCACACATTGGCTTCTGTATATCCTTCAACACTGATTGCCCTTCAAAAGTACTTAGCTCACCGTGAAGTCCTTTGAGACATTCTGAGAAAGATGCTTTCTGTCTTTTCTTTTTCTGATCTGGTTGCATTGTCAGTTATTAAATAATTCTGTGAATGAACTGGCACCCACAACGGAGAAGATGAAATTGTTAAACATATAGAAACGAAGTTTTGTTTTATTCATCACAGGATGTGCCGTCACTGGCTGGACCAGCATTTATTTCCCATCCCTAATTGCCCTTGAGAAGGTGGTGGTGAGCTGCCTTCTTGAGCTGCTGCAGTCCATGTGGTGTAGGTACACCCACAGTGCTGTTAGGAAGGGAGTTCCACGATTTTGACCCAGTGACAGTGAAGGAACGGCGATATATTTCCAAGTCAGAATGGTGTGTGACTTGGAGGGAAACTTCCAGGTGGTGGTGTTCCTATCTATTTGCTGCCCTTGTCCTTCCAGATGGTAGCAGTCATGGGTTTGGAAGGTGCTGTCTAAGGAATCTTGGTGAATTCCTGCAGTGCATCTTGTAGATGGTGCACACACAGTGGAGGGAGTGAATGTTTGTGGATGGTGTCAAGCTCCTTGAGTGTTGTTGGCGCTGCACTCATCCAGGCAAGTGGAGAGTATTCCATCACACTCCTGACTTGTGCCTTGTAGATGGTGGACAGGCTTTGAGGAGTCAGGAGTTAATTCTTTTGTTCCAGGAGCCTCATTTCAATGGGACAGTCTCCTCTAAGAAGTACTCAATAAAATCTGATTAAAGGAAGTGTTACTCTTCACAGTGACTGGTACTAAGCTACCAGACACTCAAGTGCTTTTGGGAACTTTGAGAGAATTCGATCACATCTGGAGTAACTGCATTCAGTTTTGGGCATCAAACTTTGGAGGGGATGCTGTGGAGTGCAGGTACACCAGAATGACACTGCCTGTGCAAGGTTCAGTGATGGGGATAGGTTGCATTGAGCTGGATTAGATTCCCCTGAATGTAGAAGGTGCGGGGGCAGCCTGATTGAGGTGTTTAAAAGGACACAAGGATGAGATCAAGGAGATAGAGAGAAACCACCTCCTGTGGTGAGGGAAATATAGAAGGAGAGAAGGGCTGAATGGCCTACTCCTGCTCCTATGTTTTATATTGAAGGGGAGGCAAGACAACGGTGAGTTATGTATAAGCGAGGGAAAGATGTGTGAAAATGTTGCAATTGTCTAGAAATTACCAGACAAGAAACAACCCAGAACTTGCTGGCAAAGTATCAGAGAGTTTATTGTTTCAGCTTTTCTTTTCATGTGAAAACAATATCAATTTGTGATCGGAAAGAGAAATACTGGGTGATTGATACCATTTCACAAAAACAGGGGCTCATCCTCAACCTTTCTGTGAGGGTCAAAACAATTCCTCCATTTGGGAATTCATTGTCTGTTGAAGAGAGCTAGGGCTGTTACTGCATGACATAAGAAGCCTTTTTATTTCCAAGAATTATAATCGTGCAATATCACACAACCTCTCTAACCCAGAAAGGGAACAATTTAAGTGGTGCAGCCTCATTCTTGCAGGTTGTAAATTTTTCCAAGAGCTTTTTAAAATATCATTTTTCAATTTTAGGAAAATCTTTCCAATTTTTTTCTCCAATCTTTTGTCCCCTCTCCTTCTTTCTCTTCCTGCACCTGCTCTGACTCAAATTCTTTCAATTTCATGATCTGTTTCATTCTTGCTCTGTGTTCTTGTTGTCTTTTGATTCCCAGATGTTGTTAAAAATCACACTTTAAGCTTGCAAAGATCAGAATCTCTTAATGTTTAATCTCATCATGCTGTCTGGTACAAAGAAGGACTGAATTGAACTGGTTCTGTTCTACTTCATATGAGTCTGTAGTGCATCTGTGAAATGTAGCCCCCGGAACACTTATTCACAACAATTAATTGCTAACTCATTACTTCCTGGCTCTTTACAGATGCTAAACAAGTAATACAAAAATATATAATGATTCTCAATCCCTAAGTTTGACTGGTCAGAGAGCTAGATTGTTGGCCCCATCATTAAGCAAATTCGCCTACGCCCAGTTGGGATCACTGAGCTGTTATCAGCAATTAACAACATGAAGAATGTTTGAGCCGAAGGATGAGGAATAAAATGGAACTAATAACACTCATTGCGAATTGGCCCATTCCATGACAAGGTTTTTGTCTAAAGTTTCTCCATCCTCTGGAGGCAACTGCTTTTAATTGGGTAAAGCCCCTGTTAAAAGGGCAGACAGTGGGAATTTGTGTGTGTGTGCTTTGAGCATTCACAATTCAGATATTGCTGTTCCTTATTTCGAGATGGAGAGTTTGGATAGATGATGGGAAAAGTCACATTGCCCAGGAAAGGAAAACACATTGAAGATCATAGGTCTGCTATGGCAGTTCACAGAACACTGAATAGTTAAAGGGAAATATAACACCAAGCACATGCCCATCAAATTCCCATCCTACATTCCTGACAGTTTTTCCCATTCAAGAGTCTCCTGACAATTAATTACTGACAGGAAGTAAAGCTCTCTCAAAGTTGTCACTTTCCTGTTTTCTATCCAAGGACTGAGTAATTAGCAGCCTGATTAGTGCCAGTGCTGATAAGAAGAAGAGATGAAACAGAACTCAATCCTCAAAACGGACACACAGCACAAAGGCCTTCTCACGTCAAGCACTAGGCATCCATTCCAGCCCCTTCTCACGCAAACTGACCCCTTCCCACATGCAAGGGAAGGCTGAATAGGCTGGGGCCCTTTGCTCCATGAAGGGGTGTTTGAAGGGGTAAACTGATCATGGTCTTCCACAGTACAAAGCGGCAGAGCAGATGGAGAGAAGATGTTGCCAATGGTAGGGGTCAGAAATATAAGGTAGCCGCCAATAAGCCCAATCAGGAATTCCGGAAAAAGATCTTTATCCAGGGAGTGGTGAGAATGTGGATCTCGCCACCACAGGGAGTGGTTGAAGTGAATAGTATGGATGGACGTAGAGTGGCAGTCTTCTGTGTGGGCAAGATCTTTGGTGCTTTGTTATTCACATTCAGCAATGGGGCTTAGTGGAAAAAGTCTTTCAGTCACCATCAGAGACCCTCGAGTCTGTGATCAGGAATCAGGTAGAGAGATGTCCTTGCTAGAACTCACACACTTTTTCCTAAATGACCCTCCAATCAGCCTGTTTGTTGATTTGTCAGGATGAAGGCTCCCTGCCCACAATCATTTCCAGCAGCAATTAAAATTGTTTGCGAAGACGGTACAATTAGCAACTGGGCACCTCCCTCCCATCCATCCATCCAGGCACCAGTCCAGACAAACACCTCTGGGGTTTGCTCACTTATCACAGAGGCCTGAGCAACAACAGCAGCCGATTGGACGGTGGCAGCTTGGCTGTTTACTGCAGTCGTTCCTTCATGACCCGCGACAGGACGGACAGATTTTCTGCTGGCCTCAAATCTGCTTATCAAGCCAAAATCTCAAGAGTTGATCTGGACTAAATTCCACTGAGAATTTACTTTGCTCTTCTGAAAGGAAGCTGCCAGGATTCAGATTTTCAGATCACAGAGTGGCACTGCAAACTGTTCACATTTAATAAAGAGCCTGCTGCTGTGTCTTGGCGATGACTGGAGGAGAGGGGAGAGAATATCGAGTCTGCAGCACAGAAGCAGTCCATTCAGCCCATCTGCTCTGTGCTGGCGTTCCTCCTCCACACTAACCTCCTTCAACACCCCCCGCCATCTTCATCTCACCCTGTCAATAAATCCTTCTATTTCTTTCTCCCTCAGGTGTTTATCCAGCTTCACCTTAAACGTATCTGTATTACTCACCTCAACCGCTCCCTGAGGTAGCGAGTTCCTCGCCGCTATCTGGGTAAAGAAGTTTCTCCTGAATCCTGAATTAGATTCATTGGTGACTTTCTTATATTAATGAGCACTGGTTCGGATCTACTCAGCAACTGGGAAACATTTACTCTATGTCTGCCCTATAAAAGCTTTCATAAATTTGAAGATCTTTATCAGGTCACCCCACGGTCTTCTCTTTTCAAAAGCAAAGTGCTCCAGCACATTTCGTCACTCTTGAAAAATGCTTCTCTCTCTCTCTCTTTTTACCCTATGGAGCCCCTTCATCGCACTGCAGATCTTAAACAGATAAATGGTCTGTATTTTCAACGTCCCAGTGGATGGCATTATGTGTTTGTTTTACTGAGGAGGGAGGGGATGAGGTGGAAATTGAATATTGCTGAAAAGAGAGACATGTTGCTGAAGCTTTTCCTCTTGCACTCATCAGAACAAATGCAAGAATGCCAAATTTGAAACAATCACAACAATTTATACTGCAGGAGAAAAGGGTGCTGATTGGTTGGCAAGTTGGCTCTGATTGGCTGAGGCATTGTCATGGAGAAAACGTCAGGAAAATATAGGCTCCTGGGTAATTCAAAAAAGGTGCAAGGCTTGAACATATTCCCTTTGTTTGCAGAGAAGGAAAATGGATAAACTCAAACTACCATTTGCTTTCCTGCCCTCTGCTCAATGCCCTGCGGCAAGCTGAGTTCAGACTGTGTGTTCAGACGTATTGGGTCAGTCAGGCTCTGAGTCCTGTTCAGCATTACACACCAGCTCAAGGTGCAAAACACTCCCAAGTACCGACTGCCTGGAGACTTCTGTTCAGCATCAGGCTGCGCTGAGATGGAATCTGTGGACAGGTTTCCACAATCTATCCACTGAGACAGTGAACAGTGCAGCTGGGTCTCAGATGAGATCTTTTTTTAATTAGACACTGGGGGGGAACGACCCCCCGGATATCTCAATGTGCAGGTGTTCTCTCTTTTGGAGCTGCAGTCTCTGTTAAAACGGCACAGTCTGCGCAACCATATTAACGTATAAACTGGGCAACACACATTGTACACTTCGCTGAAATAGACTCGTCACATGGCGGAATCAATCAGATAAATTCTCCCCCCTCCACTCTCTGTCAAATCTTTGCTTGTCCACCTTGCACTACCACAGTGACGACATTTCAGATGTGCTTCCATTGGCTGTGATGCACTTTGAGGACATCCTGTGCTCATGAAAGGTGCTACCGAAATGCAAGCCTGTCTTCCTGCTTTTGCAAAGACAGGCCAGTGCAGTTACAACTGTCCTCAGCCGAATCAGTCTGTCTCCTCCAGCCCTGCTGAAATAAACATCGCAACATTTCATGGCTTATTTCACGCCTTGCCTCCACTGCAACATGACACAAGTGGCATTTCTATTTTTATATCGAGCTGTGGAAAGAGTGATTAAGAAAAACAGCTCCCAGTGCCTAGGAAACCATGCCTTATAGTCAAACAGCTCCAGCTTCACAAAGGGTTCAGTTAGGAACGTTCGGACAGGAAGAGGCCACTCAGCCCCTCGAGCCTGTTCTACCGTTCAAAAAGGTCAAGGCTGACCTGTGGCTTAACTCCATATACCTTCATTTCTTCAGCAATCAAAAATCTAGCAACCTCAACTTTAAAATGAGCAGTTAACTCAGCATTAATTGCTGTTTGTGGCAGAGAGCTCCACACTTCTTCCGCCCTAACAGCACCGTGGGTGTACCGACAGCAGTGGTTCAAGAAGGCAACTCACTAGCACCTTCTCAAGGACAACAAGGGATGGGCAATAAATGCTGGCCTAGCCAGCAAAGCCCACATCCTGTGAAAGAATAAAACTTCTCCACTCTTGGCCTGTGGCACTGTTTCTTCACTTCACTCAAAGTGAGAGGACTGGCTGCCATTTTGAAGGGATAAACCCTAGTCCTCGATTCCCCAGCAGAAGATCAGTTCCTCTCACTCGCTTCCTATCGATTTTCATTTATACCTTGAAAACATTGAGCAAATCTGCCCAACCTTCTAAATTCCAGAGAATAAACCCCAAATTTGTGCAATCGCTCCCTGTATTGTAACCCTTGAAGTCCAAGTATCATTCTAGTGATTTTTTTCTTGTTTTTATATTCTATATCTGTCCTTGGGGGCTTGTTTTATTCATTCACAGGATGTGGGCTTTGCTGGCTGGGCCACTATTTATTGCCCATCCCTAGTTGCCCTTGAGAAGGTTGTTGTGAGCTGCCTTCTTGAGCTGCTGCAGTCCATTTGGTGTAGGTACACCCACAGTGCTGTAATAGAGGGAGTTCCAGGATTTTGACCCAGCGACAGTGAAGGAACAGCGATATATTTCCAGTTAGGATGGTGAGTGACTTGGAGGGGATCTTCCAGGTGATGGTCTTCCCATGTGTCCACTGCCCTTGACCTTCTAGATGGTAGTGGCTGTGGTTTTGGAAGGTGCTGTCTAAGGAGCCCTGGTGAGTTCCTGCAGTGCATCTTGCAGATGGTACACACTGCTGCTACTGTGCGTCAGTGGTGGAGGGAGTGAATGTTTGTGGATGTGGTGCCAATCAAGCGAGCTGCTTTGTCCTGGATGGTGTCAAACTTCTTGAGTGTTGTGGGAACTGCACTCATCCAGTAAGTGAGGAGTATTCCATCATTCTCCTGATTTGTACCTTGTAGTTGGCAAACAGGCTTTGGGGAGTCAGGAGGTGAGTTACTCGTCGCAGGATTCCTAGCCTCTGACATGCTCTTGTAGCCGTAGTATTTATATGGCTAGTCCAGTTCAGTTCCTGGTCAATCGAATAGTGTAATGGGTTAACAAAATAGTCATGGTAATGAGTGATGTAGACTATGATGTAACAGTGACATCAGCAGTCATGTGCTAGACACATGGGAGAGAGAATGGAACACACTGCATTCATGACAGATATACCTACTCTGTAATCTATCTTATATATAATGTTAATAAGATAGTTTAAACTAAGTACTGGAGTAAGACTACAGTCTCTCTAGATTAGACAGGTCACGCATACATCACACAAACATCATGCATAGTTCACGCTGAAACCAGCAAACATCCCACCAGGATATGAAACGAATGTTAATGCCAGTTGACAGTGGGGGATTCAGCAATGGTAATGCCATGGAATTCTTGGTCCAGATATAGAGCAAAAAGCTGAACTCCTGAGGTGAGGTGAGAGTGACTACCCTTGACAGCAAGGCCACATTTGACCGAGTGTGGCATCAAGGAGCCCTAGCAAAACTGGAGTCAATGGGAATCAGGGGGGAAACTCTCTACTGGTTGGATTCATACCTGGCACAAAGGAAGATGGTTGCGGTTGTTGGAGGTCAGTCACCTCAGCTCCAGGACATCACTGCAGGGGTTCCTCAGGGTAGTGTCCTCGGCCCAACCATCTTCAGCTGCTTCATCAGTGACCTTCCCTCCATCTTAAAGTCAGAAGTAGGGATGTTCACCGATAATTGCACAATGTTCAGCACCATTCACAACTCCTCAGATACTGAAGCAGTCCATGTCTAAATGCAGCAAGACCTGGACAATGTCCAGGCTTGGTTTGATAAGTGACATGTAACATTTGCACCACACAAGTGCCAGGCAATGACCATCTCCAACAAGAGAGAATCCAACCGTTGCCCCTTGACATTCAATGGCATTACCATCACTGATTCCCCCACTATCAACATCCTGGGGGTTGCCATTGACCAGGAACTGAACTGGACTCACCATATAAACACTGTGGCTACAAGAGCAGGTCAGAGGCTAGGAATTGTGCAATGAGTAACTCAGCTCCTGACTCCCCAAAGCCTGTCCACCATCTACAAGGCACAATCAGGAGTGTGATGGAATGCTCCCCACCTACCGGATGAATGCAGCTCCAACAACACTCAAGAAGCTGGACACCATCCAGGACAAAGCAGCTCGCTTGATTGGCACCTCATCCACAAACATTCACTCCCTCCACCACCGACGCACAGTAGCAGCAGTGTGTACCATCTACAAGATGCACTGCAGGAATTCACCAAGGCTCCTTAGACAGCACCTTCCAAACCCATGACCACTACCATCTAGAAGGACAAGGGCAGCAGACAGATGGGAACACCACCACCTGGAAGTTCCCCTCCAAGCCACACAATCCTGACTTGGAAATATATCGGCTGTCCCTTCACTGTCGCTGGGTCAAAATTCTGGAGCTCCCTCCCTAACAGCACTGTGGGTGTACCTACACCACATGGACTGCAGCGGTTCAAGAAGGCAGCTCACCACCACCACCTTCCCAAGGGCAGTTAGGGATGGGCAATAAATGCTGGCCCAGCCAGCAACCTCCATAATCCCGTGAAAGATGAAAGAAATACAAAATTCACCCTGCACTCCCTGCAAGGCCGATGTATCATTCTGAAGGTGTGTAGTTCCTGAGGTGTAACTCCTGAGTTCCTGAGTTGCAAAGGTAAGGCCTTGAAGTATGGTGGGCAGAACCAATCACACAGAGAAACTGTATGCAGATGCAGTGAGCTTCAATACAGAGCACTAAAACTCAAGCAGGCACTTGGGACCCATCACTTTCCACTCTCACCAGCTGTCAGCTCCAACAACAAGCACTTGACCTCTGGAAACTTTCAAGTCCTGATCTCCTCCACACAGTCTGTTTTGACCTTTTATCAATGCAGCTATTATTTTGCCTCTACTTGTGTTGTGTTTATATTTGAGCTCAAAGAGTGTAAAATTGATGAGTACAGGCTTCTCAGTGTAAGAGGGATACACTTATTGCTAAAAGTGTATTTTATTTTGGGAAAAACCAAATTGCCCTATTCATTGTGCTGAAAACCTGTTCTGTATATAATACTTGTCAACTGAAGAGCTATCTTTGCCCACACCGTTCTCTTCGGCATACACAATGGCTCCTAATTTGTACCTTTTCAGAAATGGAAATGAGCCCTTGTCACTCAGTCACATTGGGAACCGATTAAACGTTTCGTTGTTCACAAGCCAACTTGATGCACTTTCACAGAGCTCACATCTGGTGATAGGTAATTCCCCGATCCTGAGCTCCCAGTGGGAGCCGAGCTTACAGGGAACACCAGAGCAGGAGGGGGCCATTCAGTCCCTCGAGCCTGCTCCACCATTCAATGAATTCAAAACGCTGAAATGGCTGTGAACATCCTGGAGATGTGAGAAGTGCTACGTAAATGTAAGTTTTTTTCCCTCCTCGTTCCCTGCTTTGAGTGTGGGCGCCCTGGTGAGTCAGGGTCACTTTGAGAGTTTAAGTCAATTTGCACATGATTGTGGGGGGCTCCTCATGTTAGTGGCATGAACCTAGGTTCGTCTGTGGATTTAGGAGCTGTCTCTCAGTGAGGAAACAGATCATGTTGTTGTTGAGGGTAGGACATGTGACCCTTCAAATTGGTGGGATGGTTGTCATGGTCAACTCTTTAAAACTCCAAATTTGAGAGGACCTTGGAGCAGGCGGCCTGCCTCCTCTCAGCTGGACATCTAGGCAGATCGAGTCCTGGACGAAATAATGGAGGAGTTCATATATACTCTCCATCGTCTCTTCCGCCTCTGCAAAAATACAACACCTTAGGGGATTGTGGATCCGAGCTTTGGAAGGGCTAGCAAAAAGAGCACTGAAATCAATGACTGGACAATTTGCCATGTCATGGGGCAAGAGTAGGAAACCGGGACTAATTGGATAACTCTTTCAAACAGCTGGCACAGGCATCATGGGCTGAATGGCCTCCTTCATACTTCACCGTTCTTATTTCTATGATCTGTGTGGTGTTGGTTGAGAGAGGAATGTTTGTCAGAAAAGCGGAAGAATTGCCCTTCTGTTCTTTGTAGATTGATGTGGAGTTTTAAGAGTCAGTAGAACACCAATAGGCAGAGCTTTGGGTGAATATCTCAAGCAGAAGACAGCACTCCTGACAGTGCTGCACCCAGCTGTCAGTCCATCCTTTGTACTTAAGTGTCTAGAGTGGGGCTTTAACCCACGACATTCTGAATCTGCAGACAGAGTGCTACCAAGATTGCCAATGTTGGAAAGAATTTTCCAGAATTCCAAGACTCAGTATCTGGACAGTGCTCAATTGCAGGATGGAGAATGGAGGTCAGGAATTGTTCCTGCTTCACTCCAGCCGCCTTGCCTAGTCTTCGAGGGTAGCACCAGACTGGGAGCTAAGACAAAACAGGTTCCAGTGAATGGACAGCTCACTCTACAATCTCCCTAATGTTCAATTTTATTGAAGTTAATGTCATTGAGTGGGATGTAAACGTATCATTTTCCATATTGGCTAACTATCCAAGACCAATTTCATTCACTTAGATTCTTCCAAAGGGTCACCATTGCCCTTCAGTTTTGGAGTTGATTGTTGCACATTGTGTCACCCTTTCCACAAAGACGTTCAGTTCCTTTCGAGTCAGGCATTTCCTTGCCTCACAGAGCAGATTACCCTCATCACTTTTAATGAATTGTTACTCTGAAGTCGAAATCTCCAACGTCCTAAATCCAGGGTTATCTATTGGGTTTAGATTCTGCCGTTCATTTCTGACACTCACTGAAAAACAGGAGCATCGTTCACATTAACACTGAGGATGTAGTCTGATTCTCATAGATAAGCAGATCAGAGTGCTGTTTTACATCCAATGAATGATTTAAAGAGAGATGTGCATTTAAATAGTGCCTTACATGATCTTGGAATGTCTCAAAGTGCTTGACAGCCAATCAAGTACTGGTCACTGTTGTAATGTAGGGAAAGGTGCAGCCTAAGTGTGCATAGCAAGACCCCACAAACAGTGGTGTGATAATGACTGGCAAATCTGTTTTTGAGATGTTGATTGAGGGATAAATATTGGCCAGGATATGGGGAGAACTCCCCTACTCTTCTTCAAACAAGGCCATGGGATTTTTTCCATCTGCCTGACGGGGCCTCAGTTCAACATCTCATGGGAGACGAAGAAAATGAAAAAGAAAGCAGCCATGCTTGGATATCGAGTCCTAGCAAAAACAAATGAAGATTGGTTATCATCAAATGAATTCAAACACACAGGGTATCAGTGTGAGTTTCCTGTTACCCTTTGGGACATCTTGTGTGTGGATGAACCTTGTGCTAAGACAGGAGAACAGTGACTCTTTTCGACACGATCAAATCAAGTGCATACAGGTATCCACAACCTTCCACAGACAGGTGAAGTTTGGCACTTGTTCCTTTGATGCAATGCTCGTGGTTTGAAGTGACATGGGACCTCTTTGCTTTCTCACCATAAGACAGTAAGGTCTTGCATTGTTGTGGCATTTTATCACATGTCTCCAGATGTCCCTCAGCACTTCACAAACAGTGACTTAGTCTTGAAGGTGCACTCACAGCACATGAACAGGCAGCCATTTTGTGCATTTTATCACCTTGTTGAGGAGAATGATCACTTCATTTACTTCCACTGGTTTTGGGGGTGCGAAGAATGTTGGCAAGCACACTTGGAGAACTCTAAAAGATCTTTCAAGTCCACCAGAACGGACAGACTAAGTTTAACACCTTGTCTCAAGGACAGCACCTGAACTAAAATGGAGTGAATTTAACTCAGGTCATGAATAGGACCCGAACCCACGACCTTCTGATTGAAGGCAATGCTGAGCCAAGATGAGACAGTCGGATCAGTGACTAGTGTCCCGTGAAAATGATGACGGGTTTTTCAAACATTTCTAAAAAGTTTAATTTCTCAAATATACTCTCCTCTAGTCACAGTCTACAAGTGGCTGTATTCATCAGTT
The DNA here is from genome assembly GCF_017639515.1 of Carcharodon carcharias. NCBI lineage: Eukaryota > Metazoa > Chordata > Chondrichthyes > Lamniformes > Lamnidae > Carcharodon > Carcharodon carcharias. The sequence goes on along the minus strand of NC_054483.1, from coordinate 26,884,727 downwards.
CTCTGCATGAGCTAACCATAGAAATGATGGAGGGTTAATTTAAAGAAGGGACCACCATGTCTCTTTCAACAATAAGATAACCTTCCATAGACAGGTGAAGTTTGGCACTTGTTCCTTTGATGCAATGCTCGTGGTTTGAAGTGACATGGGGCCTCTTTGCTTTCTCACCATAAGACAGTAAGGTCTTGCATTGTTGTGGCATTTTATCACATGTCTCAATAAAACAATCTTGTTTGCCTTCAAACCTTACAAGAACAGAGAATTTTAACTTAATGGTGCCCATCATGTTCTGTCTCCTCCAAGAGGTGGAAATGATTAAGCAGGCAGACATTTACAGGTTAAAACTATCAGTTGGGTTTATTTATATGTCAATGTGTACACAGAAGACTCTGTGTACACATTGACATATACTATAAAACTCTGAGTCAGCTCAATATAGAAAAAGGAAGGTCATGGCTTGGATCAAAGGGCAAATTATGTGTGAGTACTCCTTCATAACAAGTTCAATTTTGACCAACCTGCTCACATTTTCTCATAACACCCATGAATTTTTTCCTCTATTACTGGGAGTAGAGGTAAAGTTCAAATCATTCATTTCATGCTGTTAACTTAGATAATTGATTTAATTACAGCCAATGTTCCACATGAGCAATTGTCAAATTAATATGAAAAAGCGCTTGAAATGTACATTAGCAACAGAGTGGGCATTACAATTGTAAAACCCATAATTTCCATTCAATTTACTGAAGGTCAAACAGTTCTTACCCATCTTCTTCATATGTTCAGGCTCTGCAATTCTGCTTCGCCAGCTATTCCAGTGAAACCATCAATTTAAACAAACAGAAACTACCTCAACAAACATCATATTCAGTACATAGATATTAACATAGCAATAATCAAATATGTGGAATTAAAGTATGTAGATTATTAAGCAAATATGTAGAGGATTAATGTATAGTATGAATAAATGTTGTGGTCTTTTAAATACATACAGTAACAAAAAATATACTACATCACATTAAATAGGTACACATTAAAAACGATGGACAATACTTGTCAAAATTAATAAACACATAAGGGAAACTAAGGGTATTAAGTCTCAGTCACTATTCTTTTGAAAGATTTGACTCTAGTTGGTCCTTACGGTGGGATTTTCTCTTAAATTTCGAGACTGATGACTCATGTCTTGCAAATGCGCAGGGAAATATTTCAGCTTAAGATCAAGTTCAAAACCAATTTGGTGTGTACACATTGTCAAGAAACTATTCTATTTTCCCCTATATTGCTGCAGGATATTTTAAAGTGTGTGTGTGTGTGTTAAGTGCAGATGTGTTTGATTTTCAAAGGGACAGGGAAAATGTTTACAATTGGCAGAATAAATAAGGCAAGGTTGTTACATTGATTTTTCCCAAAAGTGCTGGCCAAAATGATAAGAAAGATTGTTATATTCTAGACTAAATACCTTCTAAAGACAAGTGGAAACAATGGAATGTGCAGGTCACAAAGGGAGGAATATATTTATAGAAGGATGGAAGACTGTGTGAGATGTCGCCGTGTGAGACCTGGAAGGGTGACTGTGTGAAACAGACTTGGGAAAAAGCCTCTTGCCACCCTGTGGGAGTTTGCTGTTCCAGTAACTAAAGTTGTGTTAAAGCCTCTGGGAGTCCATTGTCCAGTGGGTGCTTGTGGTAACATTGATGGATGACTTTACAAATTTGGAATCTACTTGGATCGTTGCCTTAAAGGGGGTGAATAGTTGGGAGTCTGGTTAAGCAGAAATTTTGGGAACTGTTATAGCTGTGTAACTCTAATCTTGTGTGTGTTTAAGTTTGTTTTTCTTTTGTGAATAAATGTTTTAGTTTAATCTTTAAAATCTCTAACAGTGGTTGTGGACTCATTATGTCTGATTTCAGTGCACAAACTTTCTTATAATAAATAAAAATTGAAAAATCTCTGTGATAGTGTGGCCAAATTTCCCTTGTGGATTTGGACAGCCTGGCAAATACCACCTGTCATTTCATAACAACGCTGTGAGCGTATTCATGAAGAAATATGTTCACTTACTTATCTGGGAAATAGGGCAAATTTATCTCCCATTCAAGTGGGGAAAAATATGTGTTTTGTCCCAATATGGGGAGAAGGCGGGAGAATGGGGTTGAGAAACTTATCAGCCATGATTGAATGGTGGAGCAGACTCGATAGGCCGATTTCTGCTCCTATGTCTTATGGTCTTATGGTCTTATGCCAAAGCCGATAAAGTTATCAGATGTGATATTGATCCATGGTGGGAGCAGTCGAGAGGGTTAATTCTGCTAGTGTGAGACTGACAAAAAGGGTCCATTCATTATGCACTGTGGGACACAGACATGTGGACCAGGAAAATTGCTGCATGTAGCCCAAATCTGTGGGAACAGCAGGTAGGGTCAGTTAAGAGGGAAAAAGTGACTCAACTTTCATCCTGAGGGTCACATCTCCCAAACCCTCAATCCTCAAAACCTCGTATTTGTGGCTATTTTTCAACAACCCCTCGATCACTGTTTGAATTGCTTGGACCTTTAAGCTTTGGGTGGGCAGGTTTTGTGTTGTTGACTTGATCAGTTAATGCAATATGAAGGATGGATATGCTCATACATGGTACAGATGATGCTGTGTCACTGACACCAGTCAGTCACGTATTAGAATCCTGAGAGCAGGGTTAGAACCCACTGTGCCTAGGAGCAAGGTGCCTACTCTGGAAGCTATTTAACAGCAAGTATTAAGCAGATACCAGACTATGACCGCAGTCTGTCCAGTAACCAAGAATCACACCTGGAATCCACAGACCAGGGAGACCATCCAAAACAGACAACAGCTTATAACATGCTTTTATCTCATGCCTTTAACATAGTTACAGCCTCCCAAGATGTCTCACAGGGGCATTATCAGACAAAAAAAACCTAACACCAAGACAAAGAAAAAGACTAAAGGACAGCTGACCTAAAGCTTTGTCAACGAGCTAGGTTTGAAGGAGAATCTGAAAGCTGGAGAGAGAGCTGGAGTGGTTTAGAGGCAGAATGCCTTGGCAGCTGAAGAGCAATGGAGGAGTGAAGGAGAAAGGTCTGCCCAGTTCTTGAGCTGGTGCCAATATGAAGCCTGCAAATGGTTAAAGAAAATGGATGAAAGAGTTTGTCTGGAATTTCCTGGGGCTGAGGGCCAGGCTTAGTGATTGCAGGAGCTGTCAGCAGACCTGGGCACCAACCTCCGACTTAAACCAGTCACCCGAGGCATTGCTGAGCCTCAATACCAAGAGGTAGTCAAACTTTGTGAACCTTAGTGCTGCATTCGATAACCTCCGAGAGCTGCAAGACACAGATACGTTTTTATCACGACTCCACACACTTTAGTGAGGAAATATATTTCACAAAAGTATTAGTGCAAATAGTACAAAAAGTATAGACAAGAACAGTTACTCATCTAGGTACTCATTTATCTTTCAGTTTTCTCTTAACTTTGATGAAGTACATATACCACAGTTTCAAAATCCGAATTAATTGTTATATTTCACCCGTGTTCAATTAATATGTTTGTTTCAATTAAATTCCATCTTATAAAACTAGAATAACAGAGATATCCCTAAAGTAAGATGGTACTTATGGTTGTCAGTGCTAATCACTGCTTACATTCCTCAGTTCTGTCTGAATCTTTGATCAGGCAGAGGCCGCAATTTGGAGGGTCAGCAGCGAGAGGGTAGGTTCGGGAGCCGATGAGGCTGCACCAGAATGGCACTAATCAGGTCACGTGGCCCTGTGTCAGGCCAAGGGGAAACGGAAAGGAATCTTGCGACAGCGCTGGGGTACGTGGAGACTGAATCAATCCTAGATTTGCAAAGCAGCACAGCAATTTTGAGATAAGCTGAAATGTGTCGGATAAGGGTCTGACACACAAAGGGTTAACATGAGACTGAGTACAGTACCGCCCACACAGTGATGTCAGAGAACACATGACCCACACTCAGTGTAATGTTGGACAGAGCCTTGTGTACCAGCAAGCATGGAACCAGCTCCTGGCTTGGCCATTTGCTGGACCGAGGTATTCTAGTTTCCAGAAGTTAATAAATGCTTACTGTTGAATTACCTCAGATTACAACAAAACCAATCCTTGATCTTCTTTGTAACTCTCCTCCCTCCGTGTTGCCTGCTGTCCAGTTCAGTCCCTCTGTAAAGTTGTTCATGGCCGAGACTGCATGTTTATCTCCGTCCATTGTATAACTGAACGAGTTTCACAGCACAAGGACTGATCCTCACTCTCTGTGCCAAAGAGCCCACATGTGGCGTGTGATCCATGGTTTGGCTACCCCTGCTCGACACTAAGGGTAATTCTGCTCCCACTTCATCTTTTTCAATGCAGAGGGAACAAAATCAGAAAGAGGCCATTCAGCCCCTCAAGGACTGTTCCACCATTTAATTAGAGAAAGAAAGACATTTCTTACACAACCTAAGGACATCCCAAAGCGCTTTACAGGCAACCAAGTCCATTTGAAGTTCAGTCACTGTTGTAATGTAAGAAACCCTGTAGCCAATTTGTACAAAGCAAGATCCCATAAATAGCAAAGTGATAATGAGCAGATTCATTGAGATAAATGATGACCTAATTTTTTTTAGCGATGTATATTGAGCGATAGACATTGGCCAGGGCACCAGTGAACTCTCCCCCTGCTCCTGTTTCTCCTGCATCCGAAGGGGCACATACAGCCTCGGTTTAGCATCTCATCCACAAGACAGGAGGAGGCCATTTGGCCCCTCAAGTCTGTTGAGCCTTTCAATTAGATGATGGAGCGAGGAGCACGACTCCAATCACCCGCCTTCCTGAAGCCCAGATTAGTGTGGGCAGCACCAGAGCTAACAAGGCGAAACGCAACGACTGGTACTTGCATTTCACAGAAAGACGCTATCTCGACAAAAGCTGCTGATACACCCTGAACACTTGCCAACTTTAAAGGTGGATTCTGATGAGCACATATGGGGGTTTTCAACGTGGCAAGCTGACATCATCCCTTTAAGAAATAATTATTCTCTGATACATTCCGAGGCTGTTTTTGCCAACCTCTGGCAAATTAACATCGTTTTTCAGGCATTCAGTGTTTTCCTTTCATTGTGTCAATGCTGCATTTGGAAATAGAACAGAGCCAACATCTGTTAGTGTGTCTGAGGAATTACTTACCTGCGTGCTGCACTGCATATGTTAAGCCAAATCATTTGGTTTGCAATGAAAAGTAATGTGAAATTAGAAAGACGTTCTTCAGTAAATGAGACCAGTTTGGGGTCATGTGACAGCATTACATCTATCCATGTCTCACAGTGACTCAGTGGCTATCACTCTCACCTCGGAGTCAGAAGGTCATGATTTCAAGTCCGAGTCCAGAGACTCAAGGGCAAAAACTCAGGCTGACACGCTGAAGGAGTGCTGCACTCCCGGAGGTGCCATCTTTTAGATAAGACTTTAAACCAAGGTCCTGTCTGCCCTCTCAGATGGACATACAAGATCCCATGGCCTTATTTTGTGGAAGTGCAGGGAAGTTTTCCCCAGTGTCCTGGGGCCAATATTTTCCCACAATCAATATTTCATACAAATGATCTGGTCGTTATCATGTTGTTGTTTGTGGGATCTTGCTGTGTGCAAGTGGCAAGTAACATTCGCCAGGCAATGACCAACTACAACAAGAGAGAATCTAACCATTGCCCTTGACGTTCAATGGCATTACCATCGCTGAATCCCCCACTATCAACATCCTGGGAGTTACCATTGACCAGAAACTGAACTGGACTAGCCAAATATGTGGCAGCAAGGGCAGGTCAGAGGATAGGAATCCTGTGACAAGTAACTCACCTCCTGACTCCCCAAAGCCTGTCCACCATGTATAAGGCACAAGTCAGGAGTGTGATGGAATACTCCCCACTTGCCTGGATGAGTGCAGCTCCCACAACACTCAAGAAACTTGACACCATCCAGGACAAAGCAGTCCCGCTTGATTGGCACCGCATCCACAAACATTCACTCCCTCCAACACCGACGCAGTAGCAGCAGTGTGTACCATCTACAAGATGCACTGCAGGAACTCACCAAGGCTCCTTAGACATCACCTTCCAAACCCACAATCACTATCATCTAGAAGGATAAGGGCAGCAGACACATGGGAACACCACCAGCTGGAAGTTCCCCTCCAAGTCACTCACCATCCTGACTTGGAAATATATCGCCGTTCCTTCACTGTCGCTGGGTCAAAATCCTGGAACTCCCTTCCTAACAGCACTGTGGCTGTAGGTATACCACATGAACTGCAGCAGTTCAAGAAGGCAGCTCACCATCACCTTCTCGAGGGTAATTAGCGATGGGCAATAAATGCTGGCCTAGCCAGTGAAGCCCACGTCCCATGAATGAATAAAAACAAACCATATTGGCTTCAAAAGTACCACATTGGCTGGACAGTATTCCTGAGGACATGAAAGGCGTTATAGAAATGCAAGTCTATCTCCCTGTCTAGCTTTAGAGCTGGTTATGCCCTAGTTGTTAAATTTAGTTATTCTCTTATGAATAGAGTTAGTTATCCTCAGTGTTTGAGCTAAGTTTGCATAGTTAGAGCTCGTTATCCACAATGTTATAGCTAGTTATCCCCTAGTTAATAGATCTAGATATCCCCCAGTGTAAGGGCTAGTTATCACCAAGTAAGTGGATCTATTTATAATCCAGTGAAGCATTTCTATTCCAAGGGATTGAAGTATTCTTGGTCCATTTTGAAAGGTGGTTGAGGTACAGATCCTGAGCTCTATTTGAGCATTTAGCATCCAGCTGTCCAGAAACTGCCCTGAGTGAAGCGATCAGCTTGCTAACTGTGTGTTTGTAACAAGCAAGTGTAGCAGTCAGCCAGTTAACATGTGCTGGAAAGAAAGCCTGCAAGTGTGGGAGTGTTGTCTTGAAACTAAACACATCAACATTCATTGCTTTTGGGAAGTGAAAATTAGCTCTTATCACTGAGAACAATCATGTCAATGGAACGGAAGTCCGCTAAATAACCATGCATTTTTTCAAAATAATTACCAGTCTGTGATAAAAGCTTGGTGCTCTGTGAAAAAGCTCAGCTCCCCAATGTTTGCATTCCAAGAAGCTGATCACCAAATAAAAATGGTTCTAGCCTCAAGTCATTTCCCAGGAGTTGGAAACTGTCTTCCAAATGCAGTATGTAATGTGTAAAAGTCTCCTTGGGGCACATTTTATGGGTACACGATAGACACAGTGTACAGTGTTTGCACAGGTGCCCGGTGTCATTTAATAGGAGCTTCACAGATGTAGACAAATAAATACTGAATGCTCCATTAACAACCTGTCCTTTCCAATGCTATTGTTCCCCTGTTCATGATCCACCTCGACTGGAGCTGTCGTGACACCCTGGTGATATTTATACTGAGGCACAATGCTATAGTTCCTACTTAACATTTCAATCTCTCCTGTGGTCTTTACTCCACTTGACTAATAATTGAGAGAAGGTAAGGTCAAATCGTAACATGGCTGTTTGAGACTTCAAATCAGGTGATCTCAATAAGAGTGACCGGGAAGCTGTCAGATTGTTATCAAATCCATCCAGTTGACTAACGTCCTTTCTGGAAGAAAACCTGTCATCCTCAACAGTCTCAGTCTATATCTGACTCTCGTACCAGACCAATGAGGGTGACTCTGAACTGCCCTCTGACATGTGCACCGCACGTCTGTCAGTTGTGTAAGATTTGCCACTATTGGTGAAGAAGGCAGCTCACCATCACCACCACCATCGCTGCCTTCTCTGGACAATGATGCATGGGCAATAAATAGCATTGACACTCACATCTCGAGAATGAATAATAAAAACCATTCTCCTGTTTGCACACCCGTCTCTCAGGCAAGTCAATCCACAGTCGGAGCTTGACTTTGCGTGCAACTTGCAAGTGTATCCTTACTGCACGGGTGTGTGCACCAGACAGTAAATGGGTGTCAGACTCTGTATCTGTGTGTACCTGAGACTTGGAGCATGTGAAGATAGTGACTGTCCCTCCGCGAGGCTCTGTGAGTCTGTGTGTTCAGCAGACCAGAATGTGAGCAGGACGTAGCAGACATTTCTATTGTACATCGTGGTGAAGCCAGCCACGGCTTTGTGGGTGACACTCTCGCCGCTGAATGTTGTGGGTCCCAGTCCCATTTCAGAAACTTGAGGCAGGATTTTGAGGTGGTCGGTGGGTGGGCTCGGGAGAAGCCGGGAAACGGTCCTGCTGCCCGTGATCAGCCCCTGGCTGCGATTTCAGGCTGCCAGGCCAACTAAGGCCCGCCCAGCACGAAACGTGGCTCCGCATTGGCCGGGAAGGGCTGAGCGGGGGAGGGTCACTGTCGGCCGTCAGGTCCAATTGCAACCCGGCGGCCGGTTTAACAACGGCCCTGGCAGCCCCTGGAAGGCTGCCTCTGCATCCCCAAACCGAAATTATGGAGTCATGTGCGGCTGGACACAGCAGGCAGGAGGGCAGGTCGGGTAGGCACTCCGCACTTTTCCGACGAGTGCCTCACCATCCTCCTGGAGGAGGTAACTGCCAGGAGGGACACCCTTGTCCCCAGGGATGGGAGGAGGAGGCCACTGCACCTCACCAAGAGGACGTGGGAGGAGGTGGCAGCAATGGTGAGCAGCCATGAGGTGGCGCGGCACTCATGGGTCCAGTGCCGGAAGCACCTCAATGACCTACTGCGTTCAGGAAGGGTGAGTACCATGTCAGCATGGGTCAGTGTGCAGAAGTGGTAAGGTGCGGCTGTCTTCCACCGGACTTTAGAGGTGCTAGAGTCTGAGCGCCAACTGTCAAAGACGCCGGGGCTGGCCAAGGGGGTGAGCCCAGCTGCTTGGACTGAGTGCCTTGCAGCTCGAGGGCCACAACCCGGACGTGCCCTGTGAGGTGTTCCTCAGCTGGTGTTGGCCAGGCTGCAATGGTGCTGCAGGTAGAGAGTGGACTAATCAATGCTCCTCTATCTTCTCAGGAGAAGACAAGCCATAACCAATCAAAGAGGTCACGTACAGGCAGAGGCCCCACCCAACCTCCTGCTGCTCAGCAGGTCCAAGCAAGACTCCCTGGAGCTCGAGAGCTGGCACGGTCCAGGTGTGGAGAGGCGGGGGTGCCAGACAAAGGTAAGAAGGCAGTGCGGAGGTGAGAATTTCAGATTGTACAAACATTCTTGTGTCTTCATTGTTGTGAACCTCGAACCGGCAGTCCCCATTGATCATTGGAAGACGTAGATCTCCATTGTCTCACCCAGGTACCTGGTATGCACAGTGACAGTGTGATGACTTTAACAAATGACATGTCCTTCTTCTCCCTTTTAGATTCGCCAGCAGGCGTTTACTCTCCGGACCCTAAAGGGCCACCCCTGATGCCAGAGGACCACTGGGCTTCATTTGCACCTGCGTCACACCCGCTTTCTGAATCAGGCACCAGCGCAGATACCAACATCTCAGTGGACATTAGATCACTGGGTAGAATGTCGGTGCACATTGGTGAGGCCACTTCACACTTGCTTGAGGCACAGATGGAGGCAGAGAGTGCCCAGGGTGCCAGCAGTCGGAGGACTGCCGGGGACCAGGATGATGCTCAGTCTAAGGCTGATGATGAGCCTCTGGAGTCGTCCATTAGGCAGCAGATGCTGGATGTCCAGCGAGAACGTCGGGAGGATCTGGTGGAGATCCATGAGGGTGTGCCCTTGAGCACAGAAGGCAGAGTGACACTGCCAGTGCAGTACTGAGGGAGTGCCACACTGTTGGCCTTGCCGTTTGTGGGGTGAGATGTTAGGCTGGTTCCTCTGGTGGATGTGAAAGATTCCATGGCACCATTTTGAAAACAAAAAACGAGAGACTTCTCCCCTGTGTCCTGGACACAAACTCAAATAAAAATGTGGAAATAGGGATGGGCATTATTACTTTTCTTTCTTTCAAACTGTAACAACTGAGAATATGAAGGAAAGGGGTTGTAAAAGCCTCAACACTAAAGCAAAGCTGTCTGTCTTCATCCATTGTAGATCAGGGAAATACACGTTTAACCCAAACTTTCAAAATAAATGCCAATGACACAATTCTTTCAAAGTTGACAGGCTGCACCAATCTGCTGCCTCAGCCTCTGTTAACTCTTTCCACAACTCCTTGTAACTTTAAGCCAGTGGCACCACAAGAGTTAAGACAGAACTCTAAGCGCCACGCTCTGCAAATGGAATTGCAAGTGCAAAATTGCACTAAGTATTCCGGGGAATGCTAATTATTCTCCCTTCCCCACAGATAAGGTCACTGCCTCTGCAATCTGTGTTTTATCTGTCAATGAGTGCAGAGGTCACCCGGAGTACAATATACAACTCGACGGAGTCTTGACACAGTTGATGAAAGCAGAGAACTGACACAGTTGAGTTTCTCAGCCTGAGACAGTGGGAGCTCCACCTGCTGACAGTTGTGTTGTCACCAGCAGTCGGGCGAGTTGATAAAGTCTGATCATGTGTACAGCTGCCTCCCCGCCAGACTTAGAAACAAGAGACAGGTCGAGAAGATATGACCTGATCACACCCTTCTCCATAATGAATGGAGAACAGCCAGAGGCTGTTTGCACTGATGAGTCAGACAGAATCGTCAGATCAGGTGTTTCAGATCATCATAAAAATGAATGGGGAGCTTTGAAAAGATCAATTTTGTCCGAAACCCCTTCTTGGCGCTCAGTCCATCGTTTGTCTGAGCTGCCTGGAAAGTGAAAGACTGCAGTGTGTGGGGAGTGAGCAAGATGTGGGATTAGACTGGTGAGATGTAAAAGGAGATTGGGAGATTGACTGTGTGTGGGGGTGGGTGTGAGTGGGTGTAGGGGTGAGTCTGGGTACGTGTTTTTGGGTGGGTGTGACTTCGTGTGTGGGTGTGGGTGTATTGGTGTGAGTGTTGTGAGAGAGTTTGCAGGTGTGTGTGTGTGTGGGTGCCTGTGTGAGTGTGGATGCGCATGTAATGGGTAGTCTCCTGAGAGCCCCCACCAAATTTCATCTTCACAGAGAGAGAGAGAGAGAGAGAGAGAGAAAGAGAGAACATGAGCTTGGGTGAGGTTGTATGTATATTTCTGCGAGTGTGGGTGTGAGTTTGTATGTGGGTGTGTCTGTGGGTAGTGTGAGTTTGTGTGAGAGTGTGTGTGTGTGTGGGATGGGATGAGTTTGTATGTGTGTGTGTGGGGGAGTGGGGGTGTGAGTTTGTATGTTCAGGTCTGAGTTTGAGAGTGTGTGTGTGGGAGGGTGTGAGTTTGTATGTGTGGGCGTGTGTTTGAGAGTGTGTGGGGGTGTGTGTGGGTGTGAGTTTGTATGTTGGGGTGTGAGTTTGAGAGTGTGTGTGGGTGTGTGTGGGGGTGTGAGTTTGTATGTTGGGGTGTGAGTTTGAGTGTGTGTCTGTGTGTGGGTGTGAGTTTGTATGTTGGGGTGTGAGTTTGAGATTGTGTCTGTGTGTTGGTGTGTGTGTGGGTATGAGTTTGTATGTTGGAGTGTGAGTTTGAGAGTGTGTGGGTGTGTGTGTGGGTGTGAGTTTGTATGTTGGGGTGTGAGTTTGAGTGTGTGTCTGTGTGTGGGTGTGTGTGTGGGTGTGAGTTTGTATGTTGGGGTGTGAGTTTGAGTGTGTGTCTGTGTGTGGCTGTGTGTGTGGATGTGAGTTTGTATGTTGGGGTGTGATTTTGAGATTGTGTGTGTGTGTTGGTGTGTGTGTGGGTGTGAGTTTGTATGTTGGAGTGTGAGTTTGAGAGTGTGTGGGTGTGTGTGTGTGTGTGTGTGAGTTTGTATGTTGGGGTGTGAGTTTGAGAGTGCGTGTATGTGGAAGTGCATTTGAGACTGTGTATGTGTGTGTGTGTGTGGGTTTGAGTTTGTATGTTGGGGTGTGAGTTTGAGAGTGTGTGTATGTGGAAGTGCATTTGAGACTGTGTATGTGTGTGTGTGTGTGGGTTTGAGTTTGTATGTTGGGGTGTGAGTTTGAGAGTGTGTGTGTGTGCGTGGGTGTGAGTTTGTATGTGTGGACATGAGTTTGTATGTTGGGGTGTGAGTTTGTATGTTGGAGTGTGAGTTTGAGAGTGTGTGGGTGTCTGTGTGGGTGTGAGTTTGTATGTTGGGGTGTGAGTTTGAGATTGTGTGTGTGTGTTGGTGTGTGTGTGGGTGTGAGTTTGTATGTTGGGGTGTGAGTTTGAGAGTGTGTGGGTGTGTGTGTGTGTGTGTGAGTTTGTATGTTGGGGTGTGAGTTTGAGAGTGTGTGGGTGTCTGTGTGGGTGTGAGTTTGTATGTTGAGGTGTGAGTTTGAGATTGTGTGTGTGTGTTGGTGTGTGTGTGGGTGTGAGTTTGTATGTTGGGGTGTGAGTTTGAGAGTGTGTGGGTGTGTCTGAGTGGGTTTGAGTTTGTATGTTGGAGTGTGAGTTTGAGAGTGTGTGTGTGTGTGTGTGGGCATGAGTTTGTATGTTGGGGTGTGAGTTTGTATGTTGGAGTGTGAGTTTGAGAATGTGTGGGTGTGTGTGTGGGTGTGAGTTTGAGAGTGTGGTTGTGTGTGTGGGTGTGTGTGTGGGTGTGAGTTTGAGATTGTGTGTGTGTGGGTGTGAGTTTGCGAGTGTGGTTGTGTGTTTGAGTGTGTGAGAGCATTAGGGTTTCCGATTGAAATTCTTGTAGAAACTCTGCAATGACACTCACTGAGAAATGGTGCAGCACAGAGGGTGCTGCAGGGTCCTAATGACCAGCGAGGTTCAAATTCCCAACAGCTTCATTGTTTGTGAAATATCCCCTTTTTCCCCAACTTCTGGAAATCACACAACAGCAACAACAAAATCTCGCTGAAATCAAATCTAATTATTAAATGGCAGGATGGGTAGAAGAGATCAACCGTGAACCCTGACTCATTCTGTCTCTCATTGCGTCCCCGCCCTCCTCCCAGATGGCCTGTCGCTTTAAGAGGGTTGGTGCTGACACCCAGGAGGAGGTGGGGTTTGGTTTTCGTGAAGACACCGGGAAGTGAACATGCTGAAGGTGAACTTATTCTTCCAAACTGTGTGGCTGAGCACAGCCATTACAGGCACAGTCAGAACAGACAGAGCACATCCACAGAGCATAGGTAATGGGTAAGACTGCGTTTATCATTCACCTTTCCACTGACAGTACAGCCTTACTCTGTAAGCCAACACCTGCCTTCACTGGTCAAAGTGCAAAGACAGGAGGGTCCAGCAAGGCTCATGTTCTCTCTCTCTCTCTCTCTCTGTGAAGATGAAGTGTGCTGGGAGCTCTCAGGAGGCGACCCATCCTCTGGGGAGGGATGGAGAATGGTTTCATGCGTCAGGTCAGACCACAGCCTGGAAGTTAAGGAGGAGGTATAGGGGAGGAGAAAGCATGCAGAAACACGAGGGTGAATGAGCTGCAGAGGTGACGGACAGGTTCATGAAATGTTGGAAGGTGGGTGTGCTTCATGAAAGATAGCCAGAGTCAGAGAGTGCATGGTGAAACTGGAAACACTGTAAGAGAGGAAGGATGACATCCAGGAATGTGTGAGTCTGCCAGAGGTACAAGGCAGATAAACGCTGAGTACAGATCACCCACGCAGCAATGGGGGAATCTCCATTGCAAGCATCAGCTTGCTCCCTCTGTCATTCCTGCAGTCCCTGTGGTGTAGGTACACCCACAGTGCTGTTAGGAAGGGAGTTCCAGGATTTTGACCCAGCGACAGTGAAGGAACAGCAATGTATTTCCAAGTCAGGGTGGTGAGTGATTTGGAGGGGAGCTTCCAGCTGGTGGTGTTCCCATCTATCTGCTGCCCTGGTCCTTCTAGATGGTAGAGTTCGTGGGTTTGAAAAGTGCTGGCGAAGGAGCCTTGGTGAGTTGCTACAGTGCATCTTGTAGATGGTACACACTGCTGCTATTGTGTGTCGGTGGTGGAGGGGGTGAATGTTGAAGGTGGTAGTTGGGTTGTCAATCAAGTGGGCTGCTCTGCGCTGGATCACGTCAAGCTTGAGGTAATTGACCGGGTTGGATTTGTCCTGCTTTGTGTGTACAGGACATACCTGGGCAATTTTCCACATAGCCGGGTAGATGCCAATATTGTAGCTGTACTAGAACAGCTTGGCTAGGGGCGTGGCAAGGTTTGGAGCACAAGTCTTCAGTACTATTGCCGGAATATTGTCAGACCTTATAGCCTTTGCACCATCCAATTTCAGCCATTTCCTGATATCAGGTGGATGAACCGAATTGGCTGAAGACTGGCATCTTGTGATGCTGGGGACCTCCGGAGGAGGCCAAGATGGATCATCCACTCAACACTTCTGGCTGAAGGTTGTTGCGAATGCTTCAGCCTTGTCTTTTGTGCTAAAACAGAAAATGCTGGAAAAACTCAGCAGGTCAAGCAGCATCTGTGGAGAGAAACAGAGTTAATGTTTCAAGTCCATACGACCATTATTCACCTCTGAAGGAGAGTCATACAGACTCGAGATGTTAACTCTGTTTCTCTCCAGAGATGCTGTCAGACCTGCTGAGTTTTTCCAGCATTTTCTGTTTTTGTTTCAGATTTCCAGCATCCGCATTGTTTTGCTTTTGCCTTTTGCACTGATGTGCTGGGCTCCCCCATTATTGAGGATGGGGATATTTGTGGAGCCTTCTCCTCCAGTGAGTTGTTTAATTGTCCACCCCCATTCACGACTGGATGTGGCAGGACTGCAGAGCTTAGGTCTGATCCATTGGTTGTGGAATCGCTTAGCTCTGTCTACTGCTTGCTGCTTCTGCTGTATATCATGTAGAGACATGATGGGCTGAATGGCCCCTCGATGAGCCTGATTTTGTAGTTTGTGGTCTGCACTGACCTTGTTTTATCAGTCACACCTTTTTGCCTCTGGTATTTTTCTTAGCTTCAGTGAATCATTGTTGCACTCCCTTGGTTGTGGAAAATGTCCCTTTCTTGCTTCCCTGAACTGCTCTGCTATGTGTTCGAACCTGACTGGGAGCCCAATGGTACGCCTATGTGGCTTTCCAGAGGGGAGGCAAGGATGAATTGTTGGATTTTGTTGGAACTGCCCCGTCTCTCCAGCTTGCCCTTGGTTGTCTGCGGATTGGATTCCTCGCTGTTTGAGGGAAACATTGTCACTCCTGGAGATTGCTCATCAGGAAGTTTTTTCTCCCAGTCTGTGGTGGACATGTCACATAAGTCCTTGAACCTTAATCTCAGCCTCCCTCACGTGAAAAATGCAATTTTAACTTCTGAATTCCTGACCTCCTTTGGGATTTCCCCATCAGTTGTATGTGCCTCCTGTCCACTCCAACTGAGCTGGGCTCTGACGATGAGTGCTTCAGTTCCTGATGTTGCTGCTCTTTGAAGTAATTCAGTGTTGGCTACTTTGTTCTCCTACTTTCTGCCCGTGATCTTCCAACTCCACCACAGAGGCTTTGCTGTCCAGGTCTTCACTTCTGGGCCAGTCTACAAGCTTGTCTGTAGCTACTCCATTTACAGTGGCCGGTTGGTTAAGCACACCCCTAATCTGCTCAGCCCAGCACTTATTGAGAACTATGCTGTGCTTCAGGAGAGACTCCCCATCAGCATTGAGAACAGCTGAGTAACTGCATGAGGGATGGTCATAGACAGTCTTCAGGGCTTGATAGAAATTTCTTGTGTTGTGCTGAATGAAGAATCCTGCTTCAGAAACCATGGAGTAGGCTTCGTAGTCTTGAGTATATTAACAGCAAGTCTCTATTAACAACTCATAACTATATAGATATTTACAGCAGAGGGTACAAGTTTGGAGCTGACTCCATCCTAGCTCTTTACCCATCTGTAGACTGATCCTGACTCTGGGTCATGTGCTGTTCCTCCAGTTTGCGTTGGGCTTCACTGGAACAATGCAGCAGGCCAAGGACAGACATGTGAGCAAGAGAGCAGGGTGGAGTGTTAAAATGGCAAGCGACAGGGAGGTTTGGGTCATTCTTGCCGACAGACTGCAGGTGTTCTGCAAAGCGGTCGCCCAGTTTATGTTTGGTCTCTCCATTGTAGAGGAGACCACATTGGGAGCAACGAATACAGTAGACTAAGTTGGGGGAAATGCAAGTGAAATGCTGCTTCACTTGAAAGGAGTGTTTGGGCCCTTGGACGGTGAGGAGAGAGGAAGTGAAGGGGCAGGTGTTACATCTTTTGCTTGGGCATGGGGAGGTGCCATAGGTGGGGGTTGAGGAGTAGGGGGTGATGGAGGAGTGGATCAGGGTGTCCCGGAGGGAACGATCCCTACGGAATGCCGACAGGGGGGTTGAAGGGAAGATGTGTTTGGTGGTGGCATCATGCTGGAGTTGGCGGAAATGGCGGAGGAGGATCCTTTGAACGTGGAGGCTGGTGGGGTGATAAATGAGGACAAGGGGGACCCTATCATGTTTCTGGAAGGGAGGAGAAGGCGTGAGGGCGAATGCGCGGGAATGGTCCGTACACAGTTGAGGGCCCTGCCTTACATCACTGTGTGGACGGTACTGTACTCAGTCCCACATGAACCCAGTATGTACCAGAGCCTACTGCTACCACACTGATCAGCAGAAGCTCTCTGGATTGCTTGACCCACCATGCATCCTCTGCAGCTTCTGTTGCAGGTTCCTTTTACTCTCCTGGACTCATTTCTTCGTAGTAGGCGTATCTTTGTTTCCTAGGCATGCTGCAGCTCTTCCTGCAACACACCCTTCAGTTGTGCAAGATTTTTCTCAAACCAATCGTGGGGCTTTTTTTCTGTGTTCCCAGGGCATCATTGGCAGCTTCCAGGACTGTTATTTGGAAGTTGACCCTGGTCACTTCAACATCATCACTTGGGTTCTGTCCCTCCAGTCTGAGCCTGAATTGCTCGCAGTGTTCTGCAGCTTCCAGCTTCCAGCTTCAGCACATCAAGATTTCTTCAGGGTCTAGTGCATCAGCTTGGTCTTTTCTTGCAGCATAGCGTTCTCTGGCCTGTCCAGCACTCTGCTCCTCTCAGGACATAATTTCTGTGACTCTGCTGGGTGATGATAGAGTCAATCTGATGCCAGTCTTTTTGGGTGGTTTTGTACTTGGCCTTCTCTCTAAAGATGGCGTTGGTGATTGGCATATTTCAGCAGCTGCCAAGGATCAGGTGAAGCTTGCAAAGTGATAGGTTAATGTTTGTTAAAGAGACCATGATGATACTCATGGTGACTGTGACATCAGTCATCAGGTGACCGAGAGGCTCGAGTAAGAAGCAGAACAGTCTGTGTCCTGAAGACCATGTGCTAACCCGGAGGTCTTTGTAAATAGTTCTCAATAAATTGTTTGATGTTAAACTATCCCGACTATCTCAGGTCTGTCAAAGAGAAGCAAAGCTTCATCGAGGTACAGTAAGACGAGATAGCATGGTGTTGGTGAAACCTCACCAAAGCTTGACAACAACATGGAAAGACATGGAGACAAAGCAGGTCACAGCTTGATCCCCAGGGACACCATCCCAGACCTGCTAGTCAGCCCCTCACCTTGCATTGAAACCCTCCCGTTCACAATCAGCTTGTTCTCCTGTACAGGATTTGCAATAGCTTTGTCCAGATCCTCACTGGATTTGTCCTTGATATCCTCAGCACTAGCCACTGTTGGAGTGTGCGCACTGATGTCTTTCAAACATTTGTTCCAAACAGGTAGGTGTAGAGTCATGAGGCCATCATTTATGTCCCTAGAGAGACTATGCAAACTTTTTTGCAATGTCAGACTTGCTAGCAAAGCTCGCCTCTCACTCTTTGTGCTGCCTGTCATGAAGAATGTGAAGGCTGCTGATAGCTCTGTTAGCTGGTCCTTCTCTGTGAGGTGAGTTACACTTCAAGCAGCAATGTCAATATTGTATTGCGATAGCTCCCTGACAACCACAACTTATTCAGTGACAAAAGCATCAATATTTCTGTTTCCCTCCCTTGTCGCTGCAGCCGTGATTGGGGCAGGAATTGGCGGAAGCTCATCTGCGTACTTTCTAAGACAGCACTTTGGAAGAGGTGTCAGGATCGATGTATTCGAGAGTGAGACAGTGGGAGGCCGTTTGGCTACAGCCAGTATCAACGGTCAAGATTATGAGACGGGAGGGTCAACAATACACCCTTTCAATCTACATATGAAAGAATTTGCACAGATGCTAGGTGAGATTGCACTGAGCTCCATCAAAACTGAACTCAAGCATTTGTCTTTTTTTGCCTTTACATTGTTTTTTATTGTTCTCCTAATCTCTCTCTACGTTATCTCACTGTTAAATTTTGTTCAGCAATGCTGCTTTATGATCTGGGTATCACTGGCAATACCACAATGATTGCCCTGGAAGGTGGTGTGTTCTCCTTCAGAGCTCATCTCCTCACTGTGAGGTCCCTTGCTTCATTTCACTGTATTAATGGCACTCCATAAATGCTCCTTGTTGTACCAACAACAATATTAATCACTCCCAAAGGATTTTATTTTGTCCTGGCTTCTCTTTCTGCATCAGATGTCTGCCCTCCTGAGTGCCATTGAGCCCTTGCTGGGTCGCAGTCCACCCAGTACCAGGCCATCTCTGGTTGGTTGATCCCACGTTCCATGAATTCATTGTATGAGGCTGATGACCGGCTGGGCACTCCTCCAGATTTATTCATTACTCCTGGGACCCTGTCTGAGCTCACCCAGCTGACCATTCATTCCAAGGTGCCATGGGGGTTCATCAGCCTCCTGCCCACACCTCCACTCTGCCCCCAGCCCCTGCCCCACCATCACCGCCCTCAAGCTCCTGTTCCAGCTTCTCATGAAAAATCCCTTGACTGAGGAGAATGAGAAAGGGAAACGGGAAGGTATCCGATCTTTCTCAGCTGCCACTCATTCTGAAAAAAGCGAAGGCTGAGGGGCTGCAAATGAAAGGATTATAGAGCCATGCAGGGTAAAAGGAAGCCATTCAGCCCATCACCCTGCCAAGTTTCCCCTTTATCAATAGAAATGAAACGGGAATATCACTTATTCACTCGCTGGAACTGGTTTAACAATAGAGGCCTTCAAGATGGTGCAAGACTTTGAGTTTGCAGAAGGTGCTTCCACTTTTCTGGGAAACCAGGTGGAACAAACAAGGAGAAACTTCTTCACCCAGAGAGTGGGAGAATGTGGGACTCGCTCCCACAGGGAGTGGTGGAGGTGAATAGGATTTAAGGTGGATAAACACATGAAGCTGGATAAACACATGAGGGAAAGGAAATAGAAAGATTTGTTGATCAGGGGCTGATGAAGAGGAGGGTGGGATGAGGATCATAAACGCCAGCAGAGACTGTCTGGCTGAGTGGCCTCTTTCTGTGCCGTAAAGTCTACGTAATTCCATAGTTTCAGGTCCCTCTCTTTTTTTGCGTAAGGTCTGCAGGAACTGAAGCTGCCCGATGATGTGCAGGCAGTGTATGATGGGGAGGAGTTTGTCTTTGAGGACAGTGACTGGTTTATTATCAACATCATCAAGCTGGTCTGGCGATATGGCTTTGACTATCTACGCATGAAGATGTGGGTGGAAAGTTTCCTGCACAGGTTCATGAAGTAAGTCACCTTGGCAACAGGAGAGAGGAGCTCCCTTTCTACCAATGCCACATTTCTCTCTCTCCCTTCTTCTCCCTCACTGGTGCAAAGTTTGACTCAATCTCCCTCTCATTTTCCAGATTGTAAGAACGACTTGTTTCAGAGATAAGTTTGAACCTTCTCTATCCTGATACGCTGCTTGTTCCCTTTAGATTTGGAGTGGAGGATGAATAATCTCTGCTTCTTATATGCAGGGTTTATCAATTCCAATCTGGTGGCTACAGTTTCACAACCATGGAGAAACTCTTGTATGGTGTTGGAGGGGATGAGTTTGTGCGAATGATCAAATATTCCATCGATGAAGCCTTACAGAACGTTGGCATCAGCCAACGGTTCCTGAATGAGATTGTCACCCCTATCCTGCGACTCAGTTCTGGCCAAAGTGCGAACATCAATGCGCTGGTGGGTATGTGCATTTCAGCTTCATTTACATCATTCTTGGGATATTGACATCACTGGCAAGACCCCAATCATTGGCCTGAAAGGTAGTGTGGTCCTCTACAGAGCTCAGCTTCTCACAGTCATTGGAGTGACCCGCAAATGGCCAGGTTTGTTAAGCTCAGCTTTGCTACCTGCCCTGTTCAACTGGTGATCTTCCAGTTGCCAGTCTGATGCACTGACCCCTTGTCTCTCTGTCACTCATGGCATGTCAAGGCAACTGGCCAGGCTTTCCTTTCAAGTTAAGGGGCCCGTCCTTCCCACCCAGCCTCACCTGACCTAGCCTGGTGCCACTTGGATTTTGTGGTCTCGTTTTCCAGTCGTGGGTAAGGGCCTAGGTCCAGATTCAGCAGGAATCCGGCTGTGGGGCCTTCTGTTCTCTCAAAGGCCTCCAGCCCCAAGAGGTAGCCTTGGGGGAAAGTAAGTTGAGAAAATAGGTGGGAAAGTAAGATGTAATGAAGAAATAAGAAGTTTACAAATGGATATGGACAGGTTTGGTGAATGGGCCAAAATTTGGCAGATGGAGTTTAACGTGGATAAGTGTGAAGTTATCCATTTTGGTCTGAAGAATTAAAAGGTGACTTATTATTTAAATGGAGATAAACTTCAGAATGCTTCAGTGCAGAGGGATCTGGGTGTCCTCGTACATGAATCGCTGAAAGCTAGTCTGCAGGTACAGCAGGTAATAAGGAAGGCAAATGGAATGTTGGCATTTATTGCTAAAGGAATAGAGAATTAAAATAGGGAAGCGTTGTTGCAACTATACAAGGCATTGGTGAGACTGCACCTGGAGTACTGTGCACAGTTTTGGTCCCCTTATGAGGAACGATGTAGTTGCACTGGAGGCGGTTCAGAGGAGGTTCACTAGATTGATTCCAGGGATGCGGGGCTTGTCTTATGAGGAGAGGTTGAGCAGTTTAGGCCTATACTCACTAGAGTTTAGAAGGATGAGGAGATCTAATTGAGGTATATAAGATGCTAAAGGGGATAGACAAAGTTGACGTGGAGCAGATGTTTCCCCTTGTGGGGCATTCTAAAACAAGAGGCCATAGTTTTAGGCTAAGGGGTGGTAGATTTAAATCAGAATTGAGGAGGAATTACTTTTCTCAAAGGGTCGTGAATCAGTGGAATTCACTGCCTCAGAGTGCAGTGGATGCCAGGCTGCTGAATAAATTTAAGGAGGAGATAGACAGATTTTTAATTAGTAACGGGTTGAAAGGTTATGGGGAGAGGGCGGGAAATTGGAGTTGACGCCGAAACGAGATGAGCCATGATTGTAATGAATGGCGGGGCAGGCTTGAGGGGCTGAATTGCCTGCTCCTGCTCCTAGTTCTTATGTTCTTATGTTCTGGCCTCACAGGGAGGAATTCACTTCATTTCATCCCAGGGGACACCCAGGACATGAGAAATAGGAGCAGGAGCAGAAGCAGGACCATACAATCCCTCAAGCCTGCTCTGTCATTCAGTATGAACAGGGCTGATCTGATTGTGGCTTTCACTCCAATTTGCTGACTGAACCCCTCCCTGCATCATCACCCGCACCCCCTACCCCTCCCCCCAATAACACTCCACTCCCTGAAAAAGCAATAAACTGCCCATCCGACCTTGAACATACTCAGCAACGGAGCATTCACAAGCCTCTGGGGGAGAGAATTCCAAAGATTCACAGCCCTTTGAGTGTAGAAATTTCTCCTCATCTCAGTCCCAAATGATTGTTGCCTTATCCTGAGACTGGGCCCCCGTGTTTTAGATTCCCCGAGCAGCAGGAACAATCTCTCAGCGTCCACCCTGTCAAACCCCTTCTGAATCTTGAATGTTTCACCTTTCATCCTTCTAAACTCCAGAGAATATCGACCCAGTTTGCTCAGCTTCTCATCACAGAACAACCCTCTCATCCCAGGGACCAAGCGAATGAACGTTCATTGTACCCCCTCCAGGGGCACTGTTTTAAAATTAGGGGTTGCCCCTTTTAGGACAGAGATGAGGAGAAATTTTTTTCTCTGAGGGTTGTGCAACTTTGGAACTCTGTGCCTCAGAAGGCGGTGGAGGTGGGGTCAGTGAATATTTTTAAGGCAGAGTTAGATAGATTCTTGTCAGGCAAGGGAATCAAAGGTTATCGGGGTTAGATGTGGAAATCCAAACTTAAGAAGATCAGCCATGATCATATTGAATGGCGGAGCAGGCTCAAGGGGCCGAATGGTCTACTCTTGCTCTGAATTCGTATGTTCTTATGTTCAATGCAAGTATATCTTTCCTTAAATATGGAGACCAAAACTGCACACAGTATTCCAGCTGAGGTCTCAGTAAAGCCCCGTACAAACGCGGTAAGGTTCCTTTATTCTTGCACTCCAAACCCCTTTGGGTAAAGATCCACATGTCATTTGCAATACTCATAGCTTGCTGTACCTGCATGCGAACTATCTTGTACAAGTCCGCCCAAGTCCCTCTGAACATCAATGTTTACAAGTTTCACACCTTTTAAAAAAGATTCTGCTTTTCTCATCTGATGACTGAACTCACATTTCCCCACATTATACTCCACCTGCCACCCTCCAGGCTGAGTGGAGCGAGTGTTGCTCTGAGGTGTCATTCCTAACCTGGTGTTCTTCTAACGTAGCTGAAGGAAATTGAGGCCAAGTCTCCTTGTTCGGGCCCATTGGGCTGACCAGGAGGACCCTCCAGGTCCACAAGCTATGCCTGAGGATTTCCTCAGAGTGAGGTGTTTCAGCCAGGCCTGCACTCTTACATGGGATGTGGCATCACTGACAAGGCCAGCATTTGCCACCCAACCCCAACTGTGTGTCTCGTTTGGCTATTTCAGAGGGTATTTAAGATTCAACCACATGGCTGTGGGTCTGGAGTCACATCAGATTCCCTTCCCGAAATCACTGAACCAGATGCAAACACAGAAAATGCTGGAAAATCTCAGTAGGTCTGTGGAGAGAGATAAACAGAGTTGATGTTTCAAGTCCGTATAACCCTTCTTCAGGGCCTCCACTCCTCTGAGCCTGATGGGGTTTTGACAACAATTGATGTAGTTGCCATGGTCACCACTGCTGAGACTAGCTTCATATTCCAGATTTATTGACCAGCTGTTGTGGTGAGATTTGAACCCATGGCCTCAGAGCATTAGGCTTGGCCGCTGGATTGCTCATGTAATAACCTTACCACTACGCCACCACCTTCCCAGTTATTAGCTCACATCCCATGTCAGAGACTAGAGCACAAAATACAACAACACTGTGGCAAGTGACATCTCTTCACTGAGACTTGAATGTGAGAGCCTGCCTGCACCCTCTCAGGTGGATGTAAAAATCCTGTCACCCAATTTGGAGAAGAGCAGGGGACCTCTCCCCGCTGTCCTGATCAATATTTATCCCTCAAACAACATCACAAACAAACAGTAAAAAACAGATTATCTGCTCGTGAGCAGATGACTGTTTCTGGGATCTTGCTGTGCACAAACTGGCTGCCGCATTCTCTACGTCACAACAGTGGCTGTGCTTCAAGAGCATTTGACTGGCAGTGAAGAGCTTTGACACATCTTGAGACTGAGAAAGGACAGGCAATAAACCACCTGTTCAACAGCCGACATCGGACTGAGCGACTCAGAGTCAACCGACATGGCAGAATGAGCAACTACCTGGCAACGAGCGAGGCTGCAGAACAGCAGCTGAGGGGACATTCAAATAGAAAGACCACATTGTATTAATATCCGTTTCTCTGCAATAGGTACACTATCGCTCCTTCAGGCTGACTCGGACCTCTGGAGAGTAGAAGGGGGCAACAAACTGGTTTGCTCCGGTTTACTATACTCGGCTAAAGTTAACCTCATCAAAGGCAAGGTCACTTCAATACACACCAAGAGGAGGCCTCAACGCAATGGTGAGTCTGCAAAATCTAAGGGTCAGTGCTGAGGGAGCACTGCACTGTCCAAAGGTCAGTGCTGAGGGAGTGCTGCACTGTCGGACGGTCAGTACTGAGGGAGTGATGCACTGTCGGACGGTCAGTACTGAGGGAGTGATGCACTGTCCAAAGGTCAATACTGAAGGAGTGCTGCACTGTCGGGGGGTCAGTACTGAAGGAGTGCTGCACTGTCAAAGGGTCGGCACTGAGGGAGTGCTGCACTGTCAGGGGGTCAGTACTGAGGGAGTGCTGCACTGTCAGAGGGTTAGAACAGAGGTAGTGCTGCATTGTTGGAGGTGCCAACTCTCAAAGTATGCCTCATGAGATTGATGTATAAGATCCCACTGCCCTATTTGAGGCAGAGCCGAGATGTCTCATGTCCTGCCCAATATAAATTGCTCAGCCTATACCCTGCAAATGGCTGCTCTGGGTCCTTGTCACATTGCTGTTTGTGGCTGCTTGCTATGCACAAGTCAGCTATTGTGTTTCCTACATTACAAAATCTGCTGGTCCTCACATGAAGCACTGGATGCTGTGTTTTCAGCTATCTGGGCCGGAAGCTTCTATATCCCATCCCTAAACCCTTCTGCCTCTCTCTTCTCCTTAAAGACAGCTCTTAAACCTTAGCTCTTTGACCCAGTGTTTAGCCTGAATGTGTCCTTTTGTGGTTTGGTGTAATCCTTTGTTTGATAATGTTCCCGTGAAGCAACTTGGGATTGTGTTACTGTGTTAAAGGAACAGGCTGTTGTCCTATTGGTGACACTGAATAAGAAATGTGTTTGTCTTCTGTGTTTTTGATGATGAAATGCTGCCCTTTATTTGCAGGTGAGCTGGTTCATCTCTATGAAGTGAATTACACCGAGGGCTCAGATCCTGGTTACAGCCTGTATGATATTGTCATTCTGGCTGCCCCCATGTACCCAGGCAAATCACAAGTCCACTTCCACGATATCCCCCAGCCAATCAGCTTCTACTCTGGCCATTACCAGCAGAAGGTTGTCACACTGGTGGCGGGATGTCTAAACGCTTCCTACTTTGGCCAACATGGCTCTGGGCCTTTCCGTCCCACCACCATTACCACCACTGCACACTCCGATGGTTCCATCTTGGGCGCCAGCGTTTCGGTGCCCATCAAGCCGGTGCCAGGTGACCAGCCCCCAACCTGCGCCCGTGTCTGGAAGGTGCTGTCGCCAGAGCCTCTGGCCGAGGGAGAACTGAGCCGCCTCTTCCCCTCCCCCGAGGCTGTGCACGAATCTCACTGGTTTGCCCACCCCTCTTACAGCTCAAGCGACGAGATTCCGCCTTTCGTCCTCCACGACCACCTTTACCACCTCAATGCCATGGAGTGGGCAGCCAGCACCATGGAGATGATGGCCATCTCCGCCAAGAATGCTGCCCTCCTTGCCCATCACCGCTGGTACCAGCAGCTGGAGAAGGTTGATCAGGACATCCTGCCTCAGGGCCAGAAGGTGGAACTCTGAGAGGCATCTCCAAGACAAGGCCCTGTGCTCTGCCGAGTTTTTTTTCCATTCACTGCTCATTGCCGACCAGTTAACTGAAATGCTGCAAAATTCGGCAAAATTCCACTGAGTCTGCAGCACAGAAACAGGCCATTCAGCCCAACTACTCCATACTGGTGTATATGCTCCACATAAGCCTCCTCCCAAGCCCTTTTCATCTCGCCCTATCAACACATCCTTCTATTCCTTTCTCCCTCAGGTGTTTATCCAGCTTCCCCTTAAATACATCTCAACTATTCACCTCAACCATTTCCTGTGGGAGTGAGTTCCACGTTCTCCCCACTCTCTGGGTAAAGAAGTTGCTCCTGAATTCCCCATTGGATTTCTTATTTATTGCCTTATATTGTCCCTATTTTGGCACTTGCCAGCAATTGGAAATGTCTTCTCCACATCTACACTGCTTATTTTAAGGACCTTTCTGAGGTTCCCTGTCAGTTCTGGCCTCCCCACCTTCCCGGTCCTCGGTCTGTGCAGTCTTTCCTGAAAGTCAGAACCTCTCACTTCTGCTATTATCCTTGTAAACTGCTATGCACTTTCTCCGGAGCCTTCATATCTCCATCATACAACGAGACCAGAACCTCACATAGGTCTCCAAGTGAAAAAGTCTGAACAAATCCATTCTGGGCTGGTCCACCTTCTCATTCCACACTCTGCCCTCTTCCTTTCCTGTGCTATTTTGAATTGGTGAATGGAATGGCTGCTCCATTGAGTCACTATGAAAGTTCATGCTCTCTGACTGTGGGTTTCGTCGTTTCGTAGAATCGTAGAATGGTTACAGCACAGAAAGAGGCCGTTCAGCCCATCATGTGTATACTGGTCCCCTGCAAGAGCAACTCACCTAGTCTGACTCTCCTGCAGCCCTGAAAATTCTCCCTGTTCAAATAATTATCCAATTTCCTTTTGAAAACTCTGATTGACCCTGCCTTCACCACCCTCTCAGAAAGTGCATTTCAGATCCTGATTGACCCTGCTTCCAACACACTCTCAGACAGTGCATTCCAGATCCTGACTGACCCTGTCTCCCACACACTCTCAGGCAGTGCATTCCAGATCCTGATTGACCCTGTCTCCAATACACTCTCAGACAGTGCGTTCCAGATCCTGACTGACCCTGCATCCAACACACTGTCAGGCAGTGCATTCCAGATCCTGATTGACCCTGCCTCCAACACACTTTCAGACAGTGCATTCCAGATCCTGATTGACCCTGTCACCACCACCCTCTCAGACAGTGCATTCCACATCCTAACCACTTGCTGGGTAAAAAAGATTTTCCTCAAGTCCCCTCTACTTCTTTTGCCAATCATCTTGAATCTGTGTCCCTCCTGTTCTCCATCCTTCCACCAATAGGAACAGGTTCTCCCTATCTACTCTGTCCAGACCCCTCATGATTTTGAATACCTCTATCCTTTAGCCAGTTTAAACACGATGGGCCGAATGGTCTCCTTCTGCACCGTAACAATTCTCTGATTCCAATCCTGTGAATCTGTGATCAAATCTCACCTCAACCTTCTCTGCTCTCAAGAGAACAGCCCCAGCTTCTCCCATCTATCTCTGTAGCTGTAGTTTCTCGATCCTGGAATCATTCTCATGAATCTTTTCCACTCTCTCCAATACCTTCACATCCTTGCTCAAGTGTGGTGCCCAGAACTGTACGCAACACTCCAGCTGCGGATGACCCAGTAATTTAAACACTCCACTGATCACCACCCCTACCCAACTCTTCAGAGGAAAATATGTGCTCATTATTTGAAGCAACAGTCAAGTTTGGGAAGAGTGTTTATAATATTCACTGGTGAAGGAAATAAAGATCATTCAGACCAATGGAACACCATCTCGTAGGCATGTCTGCACAACGTCACAGTACACTGTTTGGTTCTCCCACTTCCTTCACTTAACCTTTCTATCCTAATCACACCAGCTCAATCAGCAATTGGGCACTGACCTTTCAGCTTTTAGGGGATGAGAGCCCGTCACTGAGGGTGGAAGAGATTGAGGGAGAAGTGGCACCAGGTTTTTGGAAGAGACCGATGAACAGGCAGATGGAGGGTGATTGATAGATCTCTATTCAGTAAGTTGGGTCTCATCTCAGCAGTGTGATCATTGCACAGGGAGGGTGGGAGTGAGGCTGTGAGACTCCAAAATGATTTTGATTTATTTCCTAGCAAGGAAGGCATTTATTGGCCCTCAGCTGAAAACTGAGCGGCTTGGTGGACTACTTCACAAGGTGGTTCAGGGGGGAATCCTGTTGATCTGGCACTTGACTCACATGTAGGCCAGGCCAGGTGAGGAGAACAGGCAAGGCTTTTTTTTATTCGTTCAAGGGCATCGTTGGCTAAGCCAGCATTTATTGTCCATCCCTAATTGCCCTTATTCAAAGGGCACTTAAGAGTCAACCACATTGCTGTGGGTCTGGAGACACATTAAGGCCAGGCCAGGTAAAGATGGCAGACTTCCTTCCCTAAAGGACTTTAGTGAACCAGATGGGTTTTTATGACAATCGGCAATGGTTTCATGGTCGTCATCAGATTTTTACTGAATTCAAATTTTACCATCTGCTATGGTGCAATTGTTGTGACACAGCAGTTGGTAAAGGCTGAGTTGTTTAAATCGCAGAGGGAAACTTGAACAACTGTCATAACCTATATTTTCAATTGGTATGTTTGAGATGCAGCTCCGAATTCAGAAAGAAGACCACAGAGCCTCAAGAGGGTTTAATAAAAAAAAACTAAACTAAACACTTATTAATTTAACAACAAATTAAACACACACACACATGTCTACAAATTTCTACCAAAATAACTTTTAAACAAATCCCTAAATTAATCACTCCCAGGTAAAGCTCCACCAAGGCATCAGTAACACATAGACTTTAAACAGACACCAGGCAAAGCACATCTGACCTTACAAATTCAAAATGATGTGCTTTGTAATTTGTTTCCTTTGCAGACACAGTTGTAGGGCTTACAGGCTGGTGAGATCTTACATGCCTCTGACCTGCACACACAAACTCCTCTCGGGTTATACCCAGCCTTCCCTTTGAATGTAAATTTTCATGGTATCACTCGGTCTTCGAACTCCACCTCCTCTAACAATAAAACCCCTTTCATAGCACCAATTTTATTAGTAATAGAAACACATTGCTTGGCAACTCCCAGCTAGGTGCAAGATTTTACCCATTCTTTTGAATGGTTTATTCAACAAATGCAAATATACTCTTTACCTTCTAGCCTTCCATTTATCTAATTAACATTTCAAACTACTATACATCAAAGCATCCAGACTGGCTGGCTCCAATCCAACTAAGCTGCACACAGACACAGACCCTACTACAAGTCCAATTTAAAAATAATTGCCAGTAACATGATACACATTAACTGTGTTCCTCTCTGCAGATGCTGCCAGACCTGCTGAGTTTTTCCAGGTATTTTTATTTTGGATTTCCAGCATCTGCAGTTTTTTGCTTTTATGATACACATTACTATTGCTTCATGATGGGGATTTGAACCCAGGTCCCCAGAGAATTACATTGGGTCACTGGAATACAAGTCCAGTGACAACATCATTATGCCACTGCCTCCCTCCTCTGTGGTATTGAACTTGTTTGGTTTTACATCAATCACACCATTTCATGAGCTTTTTTAATGAGACCATCTTTCTTTCCAAATCCAAATTCTCAAAATGCCATGATGAGAATTGAAAGGTCATCCTCTGCATATTCGCCAAAGCTTCTGGATCTGTCAGCTGGGAAGATAACCCTGTCCTGACACCACTCCTGAGCTGCCAAGGGAAATTCAATCATTGAATAGAACCGTGACACGTCCAATTCAATGAACTGGGAAACTAGGGAGCCAGTGGAAGATGATATCACTGGTGGGTAGCCATTGCTATCTCACAGGGCTTTCGTGGCCTGGGTTTGGATGAGGTGGACTTTGTGAGGCCAGGAGAGGTCAAACCCTGGGAATGCTGAAGGTATAGGTCAGGGTTTTTGGGAGAGGTGACGTAAGGACAGAGTGCAGGTGGTGTTATGGAGGAGAAAGCCTGTAGGCTTGGTGCTACAGCAGATATGGTTTGAAATTGATGGACAAGTCATGCTGGCGGTTGAGGAGATGAGCAACATATTGATTGAGTCATCATATAGGTCATGAGGGTGTGATGAGCAGGAAGTGTAATATGGGACAAGGCTGAAATAGTTGTGGGTTGAAGGAGGTGAGGGAGGGCTGGTGGACATGAGAATTGGCTTCTCATGTTTGGAGTTGATGATGAAGGGGTAACTGGAAAGAGCCTAAAGGAGACGATGAGCAGAGGGATTCCTGGATGACCTGTTCTATCTGCTGCCAGCTCTCCACACCACCCAGCCACAGCCCAGAGCAAAGGAACTGACAGCTCACAAACTCCTTTTGAATATCATTCACACAAGTGTGAATTTCTGCATTTGCATTGTATTTTTACCTTTCAGATGCAAGGAATGCAGCTGGTTTCCAAACACATTGCAGAAATATGTTGTAAGGTTCAGGGGAGAATGATCAGTGATGACTGATTTATATCCGTGTGGGTGCTAGCTGATGGTCTCTGACATTGCACCATTTCTGTCCCAATATTTAACCTTCCTTTGTTTACATCTCAGAGCAGAGATGAGCCGCTTTCAATAAAACCTACCACGCATCTGAGATCAGAGACTACCCAACATAATGGGTGTGAGGCGTTTATCATGACTGAAACTGGCTTCTCAGGTTGCTTTTTGGCTTTGGGGGGAATAACTTCACACCCCACCCCGCCTCATTGATATTTCAATGAACCATTTTGTCTTGGAGCTCAATAGGAATCCCTATTGAATAGGAATCCCCTGCAAGTATTTTTTTAATCAAATTGAGGGGAGATTTGATAAAGGTGTACAAGATTATGCCAGGTGTGGTTTACAAGGGAAACTGTTCCCATTAGCTGATGGCACAAGGATGAAGGGACACAAAGTTCAGGTTTTGCGTGATAAATGCAAGGGGGGTGCGAGGAGAACCTTTTCACACAGTGGTTGGTAATGACCTGGAACTCGCAGCCTATAGTGGTGGTGCAAGCGGAGATTAGGAATGATTTCAAAAGGAAATTGGATGGGCAATTGACGGAAATCAACTTGCAGGGGACTGAGTGGGGGAGTGGGAATGACTGGATTGCTGGGGGGGGGGGGAGCATGGACTTGATGGGCCGAATGGCCTCGTTGTGTGCTGCAATGGCTGCATGGGAGATGCGACAGGGTGATACCTAAATATAAGTCTTTCTCACCTCCTGAAGTGCCATCAAAGAATTATTTGTATGTGGAAAGGGTTGGGGTAATGTTAAGAGTTGGTGATGGGGACGGAGGGAGGGAGCATGTTGGGGTTGCAGCAGCATTGCAAATATATTGCAAAATTATTGCAAACCACAGCATTGCAAACCGCAGCATTGCAAAGATATTGCAAACTTATTGCAAACCGCAGCATTGCAAAGATATTGCAAACTTATATCAAAGATATTGCAAGCTTATTGCAAACCGCACCATTGCAAAGATATTGCAAACTTATTGCAATCCGCAGCATTACAAAGATAATGCAAACTTATTGCAAACCGCAGCATTGCAAAGATATCGCAAACTGTTTACAAACTGGTCCAGTGCAGACTGTCTCCCTCCAGCGCCCCGGACAGGGGCGGCTGAGCCCAGCCGCTGGTGCGCACGCGCGGCCGCGGGCGAGGGGGCGGGGCCTGGGTGTTGATGACGCACGCAGTCTGCGCCGCGATCGGCAGTGAGGTCATAGGGAGTGCGACGCGGGGGCAGCGGCGGGAGCTGAGAGAAAGAGAGAAAGAAAGTTCCAGAGGGAAATAAAAAGCAACCTCGCCGACAAGTATGAGCAAAGCCCATCCGCCCGAGCTCAAGAAGTGAGTGTGAGGAACCCGGAGGAGGAGGAGGAGGGGGGAGGGAAGAGGTTGAAACTTTAGCCCCAGTCTTCCCCGGCGGGACTAGGCCTCAGCCTGGGCCTCGAGTTTGGAGGGCGAGAGCGTGGCCACGGGGGCGGCTGGCCTTGGGCCTCCCCCGCCCCTCGGGGCCTCGAGGGTTGGGGTGGGGATGAGGCCGGCGCGCCCCCCGCCCCCCCCCCCCCCTTCCCTTCAGTAACACCCGAGCCCGGGCTGCAGAAAGGAGGTCACGGCCGTTCAGCCCTTCGCCTCCCCTGCTTACCCTCCCCACATGGCGATGAACTGCGGGCGAAACCCTCAGGCTGCACTTGCGCCCCCTCCTCCCGATTCCTGTATCATTCCCAGCTCCAGACCCGGCTTTAAGCCGCGGTGACTTATTCTACTGAACTGAAATGACACCCGGTGGGGAGGGGTCGTAGGGACCCTTCGAATGAGCATTTCTTTTGGTTAGAATGATGGTGGTGACCAGCAGATCCAGCCACATACTTTTAATCCAAACCTCTGTTGACGACCTTTGATATAATGAACACTTTAGATGCCCCCCATCCCACTGAAGTTATTATCAGAGACGTTGTGGGTTTTTTGTGATGCCAGGTTGTCTTTTTTTAAGTTCCGATGTATTCATGTTGCTGAAAAAAGACTCACTATCCGAGCCATCACCCATTGCTCCCTTTCCAATTTGGTATTCCTGTAAATTGTCCTGATGGATGCAAGACGAAAAGCTTGGACAATGCATGTCTTTTTTCAGCAAGACTCAAGTTCTGTACTTCCAAACGATTATCAGTATTCATATGTTGTACTCATTCACTGTTTTTGAACATCGCTTTAATAGTTTTTTCTTTACTTACTTAGGTTCATGGACAAGAAACTGTCACGTGAGTTCCACATTTCCACTTCACACAAGGAGTAATGATGACCTGGTTTGGGAATAAGGGTTAGAATATTCAAAACTGGAACTGTACCAAGTAACTCCACCTGAATGGGTTTCACTCTCAGTGCGGAAACTGTCAAGGCTGGGCAAGCACTAACTTAAGATGTGTGATCGTGCACACTACAGCTTCACAAAGAGTGAAACTTTTCCCAGGTCTAGCAAAAGGGAATTTCAAAGTGTTAAACCTGTTAGTGCAGCTTTTATAAGGAATGCATGTGGTGGGGTGGTGCATTTCACAGAAGCGGCCAGTTCAAATCTTGCAAAGCATTTTAAGTAACCAGTCATCCAGTGAAATGTGCCAATATCCCAGTAACCATGAAAACAAACTTGATCAAGTTCTGACCTGCTGTCAACTAGATTCATTGGTCTTATTCAATAAATTTCATCTGATGAGGTTGGTCAGCAGCTACATGAAGAAAAAAGCAAAATACTGCAGATGCTGGAAATCTAGAACAAAAACAAAAATATCTGGAAAAACTCAGCAGGTCTGACAGCATCTGCAGAGAGGGATACAGTTGACGTTTCGAGTCCGTATGACACTTCATCAGAACTAAGACATAGAAATGAAATGAAATATAAGCTGGTAGAAGGGGGTGGGACAGGAGAGCTCAATAGGGGGCCAGTAATAGGCGGAGGCCAAAAGAGACTGCCAAAGATGTCAAAGGCAAAAGGACAAAGGGGTGTTGACGGTGGTGATATTATCTAAAGGATGTGCTAATGGGGACATTAAGAGAAGCAAGCAGGACAAGCGAGTGGCAGATGGCCCTAGTGCAGGTTGGGAAGGGATCGAAATGGGCTAAAAGGTGGAGATGAAACAATAGATCGAAATAAATTTAAAAATAAGAGGGAAAAGAAAAAAATATAGTTGTAAAAAAATTGGAAAAGGGGGTGAGGATGGAGGAGAGAATTCATGCTCTGAACTTGTTGAACTCAATATTCAGTCCGGAAGGCTGTAAAATGCCTAGTTGGAAGATTAGGTGCTGTTCCTCCAGTTGCGTTGAACTTCACTGGAATAATGCAGCAGGCCAAGGATGGACATGTGGGCATGAGAGCAGGGTGGAGTGTTGAAATGGCAAACGCCAGGGAGGTCTGGGTCATGCTAGTGGACAGACCGAAGGTGTTCAGTAAAGCAGTCACCCAGTCTGTGTTTGGTGTCTCCAATGTAGAGGAAACCGCATTGGGAGCAGCAAATGCAGTAGACTAAATTGAGGGAAGTGCAAGTGAAATGCTGCTTCACTTGAAAGGAGTGTTTGGACCCTTTGATGGTGAGGAGGGGGGAAGTAAAGGGGCAGGTGTTGCACCTTCTGCGGTTGCATGGGAAGGTGCCGCAAGCATGACCCAGACCTTCCTGTCACTTGCCATTTCAACGCTCCACCCTGCTCTCATGCCCACATGTCCGTTCTTGACCTGCTGCATTGTTCCAGTGAAGCTCAATGCAAACTGGAGGTACAGCACCTCATCTTCCAACTGGGCACTTCACAGCCTTCCGGACTTAACATTGAGTTCAACAATTTCAGATCATGAACTCTCTCTAAAATCCCCACCCCCTTTCTGATCCCCCTTTTTCCAATAATTTATAATTTTTTTACAACTATATATTTTTTTCTTTTCCCTCCTATTTTTAAATTTATTTCGATCTATTGTTTTATCTCCGCCTTTTAGCCTGTTTTGATCCCTTCCCCCCCACCCCACCCCCACTAGGGTCATCTGCCACTAGCTCGTCCTGCTTGCTTCTCTTAATGTCCCCATTAGCACATCCTTTAGATAATATCACCACCATCAACACCCCTTTGTATTTTTGTCTATAACATCTTTGGCAGTCTCTTCTTGGCCTCCACCTATCACTGGCCCCCTATCGAGCTCTCCTGTCCCACCCCCTTCTACCAGCTTATATTTCATCTCATTTCTATATGTCTTAGTTCTGATGAAGTGTCATACAGACTCGAAACGTTAACTGTATCCCTCTCCACAGCTGCTGTCAGACTTGCTGAGTTTTTCCAGGTATTTTTGTTTTTGAACTACATAAAGAATATGTCAGCGTGAATGGACCCTCATTTTATTCTATTAACCAGAGTAAATATCAACATTATCCTCCTATGCCTTGTCTTGGAACTTGTACCATCCCTGTATGAAGTTACATGGTTCATGATAAACCTGTTATTCACAGCGGTTGACTGTCGTGTTGCTGTTTTGAGACTGAATTTAAAACACATTCCAGAGGCTGCATTCAGCAGCTGCGTGTTTGTTGCTGGTCTTCTGTAAGGTTGGCAATGAGAGTATGGTTTCTGACCAGTTAGAAACTAAAATTGCCTCGTCTTTATTTTCTACAATTCAGGCTGCAACAAAAGCTGCAAAAATCTTTGTTTGGGAAGTGCTCCTGTTCAATGTTAAGTCTGCCCTTGACCACAAACTGAAGGTTGTGGAGAAGTGTGCTAACATCATAAATGTTAACAAATTGTTCATTCGGTTCCTGAAGCAGAGTTGGGTGAACACTGAGTTGGAAGGACAGCTCTGTTCGTGAACTGCAGCATGTGGAACTGGGTGAGTTGTTAGTGGGACCCTGCTTGGAAATGAATTCTGTAGAGAGATGTCAGGGCAGCACAGCTTGGAGAGAGAATAGGGGATTCTGTTGATAAGAAACGTCTTGGTGTCGACCTCATGAGGCTTTGTTTTCTCATTCAGTCAAACTGAATGGTGGGAGACATGTGCAAGGAATTCTGCGTGGCTTCGACCCCTTCATGAATCTTGTCGTGGATGAATCTGTCGAGATGGCACCTGGGGGCCAGCAAAATAACATTGGCATGGTGGTAAGTAACCCAAAGGTCTTGTACAACTGACTCAAATAACTCCATTGCTCCCATTCAAGAGTTCTCAGCCAGTTACGGTGCATGGAATACTTCCACACACATTTCCTTGGGAAGGGGCACTGCTGCAATTGAGCCACCAAGGAGGAGACCCCATGGGCAATTTGAGTGTCAAGCTATCCCTCAGTGGGAACCATCTGAATGCCCAGTAACAGAGTGTACCACTCATTATCTTGAACTTGCAATATGAAGTTTATGAAGGAAAATTTGGAACCATCTTCACAATATCCTCCTTATTTAAACTCCATGTCCATTATATATTTCAGTATTTCTTGATGTACATTTTTACCTCAGCAAGAGCAATGTATCTTTCTGCACTTCAGAACTCTGGTGATGCTGCTGGAATAGAGAACCATGTTCATTGTCGCTTTATTAATTACAATATGGCATCTGGTTTGGGAGCTGATCCAAGTCAGTTCAACTCCAGAAAACAATCTCTGGCAGTATATGCACCACAAGACTTTTAATGGGTTCTAAATCACCATTGGCTGTTTCTTTTCTATCTCCCTCTGCTTCAATTGGATCATTGTCACTATTTATCCATCTCCTGTAGTGGTCAAATGACAAACCTGTTCATTGGTAATAGCCAACTCCTTCAGAACTCCTGTCACTCAGTTCAAGGAAGGAAGATGGCAGACCCAGAAGATCAATATGTCTTCCTGAGTGATGATAGGAATGTAACCTACACCTCTTGTCCCTGTCTCGGTGAGATACCATTCTAATCCAAGCAGAAAGGTTCCTCCTGTAGTGCTGTGAACGTAACCTTGTGATTTACCATGCTGACACCGATCAGCAGAAGTCTGGTCTTATGGTCTCATTGCACATTCCAAAACTAAAATGTACTTTTTTTTTTCTCAATCTGTCAGGTTATCAGAGGGAATAGCATTATCATGCTGGAAGCCTTAGAGCGAGTATAGTGAAGACTGCTGTATTCCTGAAAACATGGAAAAGAATGTTGCAGAGACACCACAGCCATCATTTTGAGTCCTCGAATTTTTTGTCCTTAGTTTTTCTGGTAGAATATTGCATTTGATGAATCATATGAGACGCAAGCCGAGCATTTTTGTGAATACTTTATTATTTGTAATTGTGGGACCTAAATGACAGTAAATATGTTTTTGTATGAAATGCCTTCGTATCCCTCCTTTTGTATCAATTCATTGTAGGTGAACACCAACTGGTTTGTAAGTTACCAGTATTACGATCTGCTTTAGCTTCTGAAACAGGAAATAATCATTGTCCTTTCCATGAATTTGAGATAAATCTATTCGGTATAAGTGCATTGATGCACCTGTCTGTCTTATTTCCTACTTCTAAAGCTGTAACAGAAATTGCAGGCTGTACAAGACCAGCCATATCCTTCATGTTTTTGAAGATGTTTTTGGACATTCTTGGATAAGTGGATTACTGCTTGAAATACAGTTTATAACATCTTCAACATGGCTGCCATAAGAAAATCATGTCTGGAGGCTGTGTTTGGTGTTTTCTGCTCGCATCCCTATGGAAAGCCTGGGCCTTGAGATTGGGAGGCTTTCCAGGGCTATCTTTGTCTGCTGAAGGGGATTCGATAAGGTGACACACGAAAGCTCCAAGTACTGATTAATGCTGTCAACTGCTAGATAATGAACTGCAAGACTGGCTGTTAATTTGGAGGTGCTGTTGTTTATAAGCTTTGCCACCGTTTGGGCAAATGAAATAGAGAATTGATTTTGGAACCTGGAAGGTAAATATAACTCTTGCTTCTGTAATGAAAGGCAGTTGCTCTTTGTGAGATTTTTCTCGTGTGTGGTATCCTCCTTTGCCGTGTCGTGATATCTGCTTACTGATTTTCCCCTTCAGCCCTTCCTCACCTTCTCTCTGCTGATCTGGTTTTGCTTTCTGCATGCCTGGGACCTCTGCCTTCTCTCGGCACCTGAATGAATGTAACCCCCTTTCCCCTGTACTGCAGTGGACAAAAGAATATAGTTTGCCTGTGACCACCTCTCAGGAGAAAGGTACAACCCAGTGCTCCCATTGAACAATGCAAGCTCCAATCCACCAGGAGCAGCTCCATGGCACTTCTGCTTGTCTATCAGCAGATACAGCAAGTAATGAGGGAAGCTAATAGAATATCATTGTTTATTATAGGGGGGAATTGAGTACAAAAGTAGGGAGGTTATGCTTCAGTTATACAGGGCACTAGCGAGACCACATCTGGAGTACTGTGCACAGCATTGGCCTCATTTTAGGAAGGTTATAAATGCATTAGAAGCAGTTCAGAGAAGGTTTACTAAACTAATACCAGAAATGGATGGGTTGTCCTATGAGGAAAAGTTGGACAGGCTGGACTTGTATCCATTGGAGTTTAGAAGAATAGTAGAGATGACTTGATCGAAATATGAGATCCTGAGGGGTCTTGACAGGGTAGATGTGGAGAGAATGTTTGCCCTTGTGGGAGAATCTAGAACTAGGGGTCACTTTAAAAATAAGGGGTCGCCCATTTAAGACAGATGAGAAATTTCTTCTCTCAGGTTTGAGAGTCTTTGGAACGCTTACTCAAAAGTTGGTGGAAGTGGAGCTTCAGAATATTTTTAAGGCAGAGGGAGATGGATGCTTGATTAGCAAGGAGGGGGTGAAAGGTTCTCGTGTGTAGACGGGAGCAGCCATGATCTTATTGAATGGCAGAGCAGGCTTAAAGGACTGAGTGGTGGTCTCCTCCTAGTTCGTCTGTTTGTAAATATCTTCAGGATAAAATTAAAATACTGGAGATATGAAATAAACAATATTGGAAATACTCAGCAGGTCAGACAGCATCTGTGGAGAGAGAAGAAATAGATCTGGTCAATGACCTTGCACCAAAACCCATACGTTGGCCAGAAGGTGCGCAAGCTCAATGGCATCGCTCCCCTGGTACATACTCAAGACATTTTATCCTTGTGCCTGTGGGCGATGCTGATTTTTGCAGTCGGGAATCTGCACTCTAATCCGGGGCAATTTGCAAATTGAGATCCTGCGCTGACTACTTTTGGCGGTCCAACCAGCCATGCATATGGTCAGATAGACTGTTGCTTGCCATTGTGGAGTGGAAATTGGGAAAGACCAAATGCTAATGGGTGCCACTTTGAACACTTTCAGCATGTGTGACAGGGATTGGGGAACAGGACATTCATGTTGCCATTCGCTATGATGCAGTTATTTTTCTGCATGTCATTTGCAAGCTTGGACAGACTCAGCTGTTATGTGAAGGATTCCCCCATTTAACCCTTTCTGCGCGCACAATGTGGAGAATTAACACTGGCCTGGTCCTGTTTCTGTGCTGTACACTATCAAATCTGCTCTCATGACATTTTTTAAACAGTAGCACAGTTGAAATTCGTTGCAATTGCCAATGTTAACAGCAAAAATGATTTATCAATGCTGCAACATTATAGCAACAGCTTGCATTTTTAATAACGTCTTAAGCAGTAAAACATTCCAAGGCAATTCACGGGTGTGTCAAACAAAATTTGATGGTAGGTCACTAAGAGAGACTTTGAGCAGGTGACCAAAAGCCTGGTCAAATAGCTGGTTTTAAGGGGTGAGAGGGAGAGAATGATTGATGTACAGTGATCAAATGAGGAGTGACTGTAAACATATGTTGCTGACCTTTGCTCAAGTGGAAAAGCAAGGTCACGTGGTGGAATGCTGCATATGTGTCTGTGCATAAAATAATGAATAGTTCTCGCCTTCTGATACAAGAACAAATTTGACCTGACATACTTGCAGCAGAGTCAGCTTGCTGCAGGTCTGCAGAACCAGTCCAGACAAGCCACTTAAGTCAGGTCATCTGTGTCTTGAAGAAGTTTGGCTTATATAAATGACTTGGAATATGGCTTTTCTGGAAACTATTTATTGGCACTATTTACAAGACTTCCTGGCAAACATGTAGTTCTATGGACACTTCTGTCTTTTGCTCTCTTGGTCATCTGACCCTGATCGCTTACATCATTATTAACATCATTGCCAGATTAACACAACCATTAACCCTTTATTGTACAATCATACTCAATTCAATAAGGCCATAGTCTCATTTCAAACACACTCCTGCGTATGGAACATTCGTCCTGGTCAATCATGGTAGCCTGGATTCTAAATGACAGTCACCTTGATCTTGGTTTCTTCTTGATGGTTGTGGCTGCAGCCAGATGCACACTGAGTGTACTGTCCTGCAGATCATTGCTGGGACTTCAGTTTCTAACCTGTGTAAATGAGCTGGATTGTGGAAAGAAGTGGTGCAATTTGCAGGTTTAAACTTGAGAGAGATGCAGATTGATGATGCAACTGACAGTTCCAACAAAATTTACAGATCAAATTGAAGGCTGATATGACAAAGTCAATAACTTGGATTTATACGATAGGTTCGATAAACATCAAGAAGCATGGTGAGGAAAGAGCGGTTATTCAACCAGGTAAAAGACAGACTTGCTGCAATAGAAGTTTCATCGCTGCAGGGCAGCAAGCAGCAAGGCTGCTTTGCAAAACCAGTCGAGTTTAAGTCTGGAAACACTCGACTGAGGTCATAGTGTTGTGTCCACACAC
Organism: Carcharodon carcharias; assembly: GCF_017639515.1. NCBI lineage: Eukaryota > Metazoa > Chordata > Chondrichthyes > Lamniformes > Lamnidae > Carcharodon > Carcharodon carcharias. The sequence goes on along the minus strand of NC_054483.1, from coordinate 26,844,980 downwards.
TGCAGTTGGAGGAATGAATCAATTTGAATGAGCAGAGCAGAGAGTGGAGTCTCTAAGCTGTGGAGACAGTGCACTGGAGGGTCCTCATGGCGTATCCTGAACTTCAATAACTTGAGCTGTCCCTTTGCCATCTGCTTTCAATTTCCAATTGGTCTGCGAGGTCCCGTCGAGTGAGACGACAGAAAATATCAGACTTTTGGAATTCACAAGTTGGTGATTATGAAAGGAATTTGCAGGGATGCATGTGCAATACAGCATGGGATATAGCAGGTAAATTTGGATCACTTTAATTGTAAGCCATGTTAGAGATTTTGGAGTGATGAGCTATCCAAAATCTGTACTGTGGAACAGAAATTGAAACGATCCTAGATTCGGTCTGTGTTTGAGAACAGCTATCACAGTCTAGTGGCCTTGAGCTCTCAGTGAAAACTTAAATCAGGTAATAATGTTACAAGAAGAAGAGTAAATTTGGCAAAATAGCTCTGCAATGGAGAGTGGAAACAGCTGGCAGGTCATAGGCTGATATTACAATCTGGTTGAGTTCCCACATCAGCAATGAGAGGCTTCAGCACTGGCAAGTAGCTATAGCTCAGGAACCTGCACTGTCAAATAGAGGAAGATGGTGGGTGTGAATTGACCGGAGAGAATTTGAAGGCAACATAGCTTTAAGAAATGCACCACTAGATGTCAGTATAACACCATCACATTCATAATCCAAGGAACTGATGTAAAACTCGATATTTTAAAAAGAAGCTTTTGTCTTTCTGGGGCATCTCAGTTCAGTGCTTGGGCTGAGCTTGATAATAACTGAGTCATCACATTGCTCAGTTGAGCAGACTGAGATTTGTGATTGTAGAAGCTTACTGATTGCTGCACTGCAACTCAACTCAAGTGAGCTGACACTTCCCTTCCTTGACCTCTCTGTCTCAATTTCTGGTGATAGACTGTCCACCAATATTCATTACAAAACAAAAACAGAATTACCTGGAAAAACTCAGCAGGTCTGGCAGCATCGGCGGAGAAGGAAAGAGTTGACATTTCGAGTCCTCATGACCCTCCAACAGAACTGGCAACAGTTCTGTTGAAGGGTCATAAGGACTCAAAACATCAACTCTTTTCTTCTCCGCCGATGCTGCCAGACCTGCTGAGTTTTTCCAGGTAATTCTGTTTTTGTTTTGGATTTCCAGCATCCGCAGTTTTTTTATATATATTCACTACAAGCCTACCGACTCCCACAGCTATCTTGACTACAGCTCCTCACACCCCACTTCCTGTAAGGACTCCATCCCATTCTCTCAGTTCCTTTGCCTCCGTCGCATCAGTTCTGATGATGCCACTTTCCAAAACCGTTCCTCTGACATGTCTTCCTTCTTCCTTAACTGAGGTTTTCCACCCTCACACCTTCCTCTCCCTCCCAGAACCGTGATAGGGTCCCCCTTGTCCTCACTTATCTCCCCATCAGCCTCCGCATTCAAAGGATCATCCTCCGCCATTTCCGCCAACTCCAGCATGATGCCACCACCAAACACATCTTCCTTTCACCCCCCGCCCCACCCCCATGGCATTCTGCAAGGATCGTTCCCTCCGGGACACCCTGGTCCTCTCCTCCATCACCCCCTACACCTCAACCCCCTCCCACAGCACCTTGCCATGCAACTGCAGAAGGTGCAACACCTGCCCCTTTACATCCCCTCTCCTCACCATCCAAGGGCCCAAACACTCCTTTCAAGTGAAGCAGCATTTCACTTGCACTTCCCTCAATTTAGTCTACTGCATTCGTTGCTCCCAGTGCGGTCTCCTCTACTTTGGAGAGACCAAGCGCAGACTGGGTGACTGCTTTGCAGAACACCTTCAGTCTGTCCGCAAGCATGACTCAGACCTCCCTGTCGCTTGCCATTTCAATACTCCACCCTGCTTTCATGCCCACAAGTCCGTCCTTGGCCTGCTGCAATGCTCCAGTGAAGCTCAACACAAACTGGAGGAACAGCATCTCATCTTCCCACTAGGCACTTTACAGCCTTCCAGACTGAATATTGAGTTCAACAACTTTAAATCATGAACTCTCTCCATCCCCACCCCCTTTCCGATCTCCCCCCTTTTTCCAATAATTTATAATTTTTAAAATATATTTTTCTTTTCCCACCTAGTTTTAAATTTATTTTGATCTATTGTTTTATCTCTACCTTTTAGCCCATTTCGATCCCTTCCCCCCACCCCACCCCCACTCAGGCCATCTGCCACTTGTTTGTCCTGCTTGCTACCCTTAATGTCCCCATTAGCACATTCCTTAGATGATATCACCACCGTCAACACCCTTTTGTCCTTTTGTCTGTGACATTTTGGCAATCTCTTCTTTGCCTCCACCAATCACTGGCCCTCTATCCAGCTCCACCTGTCCCATCCGCCCACCAGCTTATATTTCACCTCATTTCTCTATTTCCTTAGTTCTGATGAAGAGTCAATCGGACTTGAAACGTTAACTGTGTTCCTCTCCGCAGATGCTGTCCGACCTGCTGAGCTTTTCCAGCTATTTTTGTTTTTGTTTCAGATTTCCAGCATCCGCAGTATTTTGCTTTTATCTCACTGAGCTTCAGGTCACTTTAAACTGCAAAGCTCCCACATCATCATAACCATGTTCCCAGTGCCATTGTCTGCAGTGAGCAGGCTAAGAAGCTGCTGCCAGAGTTCCCTTGCTTCTGTAAGAGACTTTAAGATGAACTTTGGGCCAGGTTATCAGCTGTGACTCAGTAACACAATCACCTCTTTGGAGAATGTGGACTGTAGTCCAACTCTAAAGACTTAAGCAGAAAAAACTAGGCTGACGCTACCAGCGCAATATTGAGGGTGTGCTGCACTGTTGGAGTGTGCTGTCTTTCAGTTAAGACCGAGGTGTGTTGGGTTGTCAGATACCCCTCAATCAAGATCATGAAAACAGATGACCTGGGGCTTGTGGCATTATGCCTAAATTGTCAGCTGTGTTTTCTAAATGACAACAGTGACCACACTTCAAAACTACTTCCATGACAGAAGAATGCCTTGGGGCATCTTGAGGCACTGGAACAATGTAAAAAAAAACTTTCCAAATAGGCACTTGTAGGATTGAAATCCCCTCCAACTGGGAAATTTGTGAAATATAATTTCAAACTCACAGACTTGTTTTGACGTCATGATTGGAGCTATAAATTTCAAAAAGATAAGCTGCAGTCAGCAGTACAGAGCTGGGCAGCAAAGGGTTAATTCAGACATTTAGTGAAAACACAGTGACTCATCAAAAGGGGGGTTGGACATTGACTAACGCAATAAAGAAGTCTGATTACCCAATACAATAGGACAAAGGACATATAACCAATACAATACACTCAAGGAATTATTTAACCACCACAGACAATAGTACTGGAATAGGGTCATTCAAACCCTCATTAACTGTGGAGCCAGGTGCTGCTACTGTGCAACCCCAAACAGCAGGAGAATTGCTAGTACAATGAAAACTGATAATATTCATCTGGATACATCTTCCATGGAAAACCCTGTATTGTTTCAACCAGCAGGAGCTGATGACATTTGTCTGGACTTTGCGTGGAATCAACTAATGGACATTGGAACATCAGGAAATATGTTTTGATATGCTTGAGTTAAATTGAGTATCTGGGCTGCAGTTGGAAGAAGAGTCAAGTTTGGTCACCATGACTCAGGCCTACAGTCAATACTGGACAGACCAGCTGTGTTGGGGATTGTAAGTGTTTTCAGCCATATCATGGTGATACTGGTCTGAGGGTTTTGGGCTGCAGTTGAGAATGAGGGTCAGGAAGGGTCAACCTGGCTCGCGGACCTACAGTTCTCACTGGAAGGACCAACCGTGTAGAGGATTGTAAGCTTCAGCCAAATCATAGTGATATTGGTCTGAGGGTTTTTTCTGAAGGTTTCAGGACAGGATGTGGTGTTTTGCCTGTGTTTTTGTAAGTTTTAACCAAGTCGTGGTGACTTTGTATCGGATACTGGGAATAGGTTGTTTTAAATTTTGGGTTTTGTACTGTGGGGTTGAGTATTGGTGATTCAATAAAGCGATCGTGAATTATCAGAAGAAACTTGTCTGGCTGGTCATTCTGTTTAAGCCACCCACTTGTGAATCTGATGACACGAGTTTGAGTGTGGGGACGGTCTCTGAGGGGAAAGTGGAGCCCCTACAAACTGAACAACAGAAAATATTGCATGCTTATCACGTTGAAACATTGCAATGAGTGACTGGATTCTGTGGGGTGGCATTAAATCAATTACGAAATAATTTTCTGTGATATGTGTTAACTGCAGCACAAATAACAAATGATGACGAATAGGATTGTTCTGACCAGCAATAACCGCTGCCAATGAGCATTCCTCTTCATTGTGAGAGTACATCTACATTTTCTATTGACAACCCACCTCAATGTTGTTTGCACTTCTCTAGACTGTTTTGGATTGTAACGATGTGTATTATCACTATTCACAACACAAGCTTTCTCCGATTCCTCAAGTTTTAAGTGGAAAGCCATGACCTGTGCAACCATAACAAAAAAAATTGGAACTTCAACAACGTCAATCCAAGCGTTGTTGTATTAATGTCTGAAAAGGCCATCGATTGCTGCAACCATGATCTTTGTGATCTCTCATGGAGCAGAGACAAAGTCTCCAGGGGTTTTTGGGGTTGAAGGTTTGTTCCTGTTTTCTGATCTTGTTTTTGATGTAAAGTTTGCTCAACATTTCGATCGATTCATGTTTTCCTTTCCACAAATTAAATTGAAATTTAGATTTCCAAAATCCCAAAGGACTCCCAAGCACAATCGTTAATTCCCTCTCTGAACCAATATAGCTTGCTTCCAGATGTAAAAACAAAAAAACTGCGGATGCTGGAAATCCAAAACAAAAACAGAATTACCTGGAAAAACTCAGCAGGTCTGGCAGCATCGGCAGAGAAGAAAAGAATTGACGTTTCGAGTCCTCATGACCCTTCGACAGAACTCTGTCGAAGGGTCATGAGGACTCGAAACGTCAACTCTTTTCTTCTCCGCCGATGCTGCCAGACCTGCTGAGTTTTTCCAGGTAATTCTGTTTTTGTTTTAGCTTGCTTCCATTTTGGCAGTGCAGCCAGAGTGATCATTTTGTTGCTTCGCCTTTGGTTAAAACGTTGAGGAGAATATCCACAAATGAGAAGCGACTGCTGTCCACTGCGTTATGTCTCAAATAGGGACAGAGAAATGGCCCATGACCTGACCCCTTGGTGGTATTTCATCGGCCTGCTCGAACTGCGACCTCAGCAAGAAAATGAAGCATGCTGGTAAAGCTGTGCCAGTTCCTAATTGGCAGAGGGAGGGAGGGTGAGCTCTTGTCTTCGGCCCATAGGTTGATGTCAGCAGACTGCGCTGACAGGTTGACAACACCTCATTTTGGATGCATGATATTCAGACCGGTGCCTTGGAAAGGACTTTGTGTTCATGCACAATAAACACACAATTTAATTCCAGCTTGCAAATCTTTATTGTCTGTGATTCATCTGTCACTGTGAAGTTACAACAAAATGGAGGCAAGCAAAGAGTTTAATATACTCCAGGCCACAGTCAATGTGACCCGATGCTTGCCATTAATGTTATTATATGGGTAGAACCTTCTGTGACAAGATGAGACCTGCTGGTTTCAAAGCTAGATTAAAGGCTCTGTGTTGTTGCAAAATTGGCTTGTGCTGTTAGCATCATTACCTTATACTGAAAGGAGATAACAAGTTGATACTGAGATTTTAAACACACTCAGGGCCTTCTGATTTTAATGTTTATATTAACAGAAACATGAGCATAAGGCTGTCGCTGGAGCTGGTCCTATTTAAACCGATATTCAAGCACGCACTCGAAGCTAAAAAAAATCCGTGAATAGGCACACCATTGATTCTAGGCTCCTTGTGAGAATAAACACAGCCCCCAGCCATGCCAGTGAGGATATAATGAGGCTGATGTGTTTTTCTATCACTCTCTGGAGAGAGGCGAATAAGCAGATCAAGCTGTCTTCAATCATCCCTTAATTGTTGGTGTCCACTGGGCTCTATACGGTCCATATCTTATGTACAAAACAAGCCTTGCCTCAGGCTAGGGAGGGGGGGGTGGTGGGGATGGGGGAGGAGGTTTGTTGTGGGGGGTGCACAGGGGTGTAATTTGCTCCAACGATGCTGTCACGGTGTCTTGGTTTGTTATTGATGGGCTGCTTTTCTGGCTCGACTAGATTGCTTTGTTGCAGAGAATTTCTGTTTTGCGCCAACTTGGCTCTGTGTCGATGTTATGAACTTGTCTTTGGCCCGCACCAATTATAGTGCTGATGTACTAGGCCTCGTGCCTTTCTCTAGAATTCCCTCCCTAACCCTCTCCGCATTTCGATCTCTCTCTCCTAGTTGAAGATGCTCCTTAAAACGTAACTCTGACCAAGCTTTTGGTCATCTGTCATCATATTGCCTTAACTGGTTGAGTGTGAGTCTTGTTTGATGCTCCAGTAGATCACAGTCTGCAGCACAGCTTAACTTGCCGTTTCTGAATGAAATTTCTTTGCTCCGTTTTTAAACAATCCTGTATTTTTATTGATGAGACATCAAATTCTTGAAATTGACACAGAATCTTTACAGTGCAGAAGGAGGCCATTCAGCCCATCGAATTTGCAAGAGTATTTTCACTTTGAGTATCTGGACAAGAGATTAGTGAGCAATTTCCTGGAATGAAACACTGACTGATAGAATATAACTGAACAGATAACCGAGTTCCTTAAACAAAGATCCCCCCCCCCACCACCACTGTGGTTGACAGGGCCCTGAACTGTGTCCGACCCATCTCCTGCACTTCGACCCTCACCCCTCCCAGAACCATGATGGAGTCCCCCTTGTCCTCACTTTTCACCCGACCAACCTCCGTGTTCAAATGATCATCTTCGCCCTTTCTGCCATCTCCAACATGATGCCATCACCATACACATCTTCCCTTCACCCCTCCTGTCAGCATTCCATGACACCCTGGTCCACACCTCAGTCACCCTCAACTCCTCATCCCCTTCCCATGTAATCGCAGAAGGTGCAACACCTGCCCCTTTACCTCCTCATTTTTTACCGTCCAAGGCCCCAAACGCACATTTCTGATGAAGCAGCGCTTCACTCGCACCTCCTTCAATTTGGTCTACAGCACTTGCTGCTCCCAATGCAGTCTCCTCTACATTGGGGAGACTGAATACAGTTGACTGAACGCTTTGCGGAACACCTTCGCCCAGTCTGTAAGCATGACCCAGACCTCCCTGTCGCTTGCCATTTCAACACTCCACCCTGCTCTCATGCCCACATATCCGTCCTTGGCCTGCTGCATTGTTCCAGTGAAGCTCAACGCAAGCTGGAGGAACAGCACCTCATCTTCCGACTAGGCATTTTACAGCCTTCCGGGCTTAACATTGAGTTCAACAAGTTCAGACTGTGAACTCTCTCCTCCATCTTTACCCCTTTTTTAAATACGTTTTTTTATTTTTTATCTTATTCATTTATATATTTTTAAAATCCTTTTTCCCCAATCCCCCTCCACCCACAGGGCCATGTGTCACTTGTTCCCATGTTGTGCTCTCACAGAACACTGACCCTTGTTCTGATGATAACACTTTCTGCTATCTTACCTTTATGCCACTATCAGCACCTTCTTTAGCCTTTAATACTATCTTTAACACTTACTTTTCCTTGTGTCCATGACATCCTTGTCAAGCTCCCACCTATCACTGACCTTCTATTTTGCTCCACCCCTTCTTAAACAGTATAAAATCCATCACATTTCAACTTCTCTTTAGCTCTGAGGAGGAGTCACACGGACTCAAAACATTAACTCTGTTTCTCTCTCCACAGGTGCTGACCTGCTGAGTTTTTCCAGCATTTTTTGCTTTTATTTCAGATAACTGGGTCTTGCTGTACAGCGATGTATTTAATGAATCCTATTATTGAGAAACATTTTGTTTCTGTACTGTCGGAGCAAGCCCTAAGAATTTCCCTCCTGAATTTAATACCAGCTGTTTGTTAGACTTCATCATTTCCATTTAGTTAACAGCTCACTACTTGTGGCTTATCTGAGCAGAGAGTGATTGTACTGAGCATAGTTCAAGTTAAAAGATGCAGAAGAAACATGATTAAAGATTAAAGGGAATGCCTAGTGCATTGAGTGAACTCAACTGGCATTGGGGTCTGACTGTTGGCTGTGAGACTCTTAAATGAAGTGAAGTTTAAGCAGTGTCAACCCAATTATTGGGTGCAGTGCACCCACAGCATGAAACTGGCCCCAGTTGGGACCAATGTGAATAAACTCCATCAAACAGACCACAGCGTGGGTTCCGTTCAAATTGGAAAATGTCTCTGTGGTGGAGTTTGTGATCTTCTGAAGCTGATACCTTGAGCACGTGGTTTTAGCCGTATTTGGCCTGGAAGTGTTTGGTGCCGGGAGTTGGTGGCCGGGACTGGAAAGTATTTCTCTTTCTGCTGCTAACATAGTACCTCAAAGCCAACAAATTAATTCTGGTCAGTGTTGTTGCAATGTTGTTAAATTGGCAACGACACTAGCCATTTTGCACACAGCAAGATCCCACATGCGGCACACGATGAAGCTGTGATTAATCTTCCTCTGTGAGAGTGAGGTGGCTGACTGATGGAAAAATGCTGACCAATGCACTTCTTGGATTTTCTCCAGGAGAACACTGAGAGACTTTAACAGGCGTCTGAAGAGGGAAATCACCTCACTTTGTATCTCATGTAAACATTGGCACCTCTGACACAACAGAATTCCTTCCCGATTGAGGTGGTGTGTATAGTAAACAGAATGTGGTTACATGTGAATGAATACTCATACCATTGAACAATCTAAAATGATATCTCACCTGCTGCATGGTTGATAACATGTATCATGGATCTTCAACTGGCGTTCCTGTCTTAGTGTCAGCCCCCTGGATTATTTTTGAAGCATTATGCACTGTATAGATGATGGAATCCATTCTTATCTACAGTCACCAGTTGCCATGGTATATCAGGAGTCTATTGTACCTTTTATTTTCTGTTTTCCAATGCACTGAGAAGATGGTTATTGTACTCTCTTTCTGGCAAAACTCTAACCTGAAGTCAAGAAAAGCTGGCCTTGAGGATAGATGAAATCAGATTGCATCTTCTCAGACTGATAATGGTGCTGAAGGAGTTACTGACAGCAGCAAATTCAAAGCTCCCATTTCCCCCTGTGCCTGGCTTCTGAAAGATTATGTAGCTCCTGGAGTATAATGTACAGTCTCTTTATCTTTATGGATGAAGGATGTGTATTTGATTATACCATCCGTAGCTCATGTTAACAGCATAAATGTGTGCTGGTTACAAATCCAGCTGCCACGGAATGATTAATGCTTTAGTATTACTGTGTACAGGAGGGAATAATGGATTTTAGTGATGAGGTGTACAATGGGTAAGATCCAATATGAATTGCAAGGAACCAAGCCAACCATTATTCTACATACAATATCCTCAATGTAATGCACAGACATGTCGTGACATGGGATGAATCATATGTTACAATGTCATGAAGTCAACAATCTGTATATTATCAACGACACACCAGGAGAGTTTCTGCTTACTGCGGTGTTTCTCTCTGTCTCTCTGTGTTTTATATATCAAATTTCCATCACAGGACTTCCCAAAGTGTTTTATAACCAATGAAGTACTTTCAAAATGATGTCATTGTTGTAATGTAGGAAAGGCGGCAGCCAAAATGCTTATAACACTGTCCGTTCTCCTCTTCAAAATGGTGTAACCAGACCCTTTTAGGGCCCCGTGACAAGGTAGACGGGGCCTCGGTTTAACTGCCACCTGAAAGATGGTACCTCTGACAGTGCAGCACTCCTCAGTAGTGCACTGGGCGTGTCAGTATGGATTTTGTGGTCAGGATCTGGAGCGGGGCTCAGACGCACATCCTTTAGATAGAGGCGGGAGTGTCACCCACTGAGCCACAGCTGGCAGTGCCTAACATTCCAGATGTTTGCAAAAGAGTCAAAGCACGTAACTCTTGACAATGAATATTTCCAACTTATCGTGCCCAATATGTTAGTTGTGAAGTCAGGCTGATCATTCTGATTATGCTAAGTAGTTCTTAGTGTGGGTGAGAGAGGTCAAATTACTGACTGCATACCTGTTCTAGATGTGTATTCCATAAACTTAAATAAATATGTGAAGCTAATAGCGACAAGCTGGCTTTCAATTGTAATTTGAGTGCAGTTTTGTGTTTAAACCACTATTGTTATTATTACCGATTGGTTATAGCTATTGGTCAAACAGCCTCAGTTTATCACATCTCATATTCAAATAGGAACTCTCCAGTTAGGAAGAGTTGGGTCACAGTGTCTGTCCTCAGTCATTTGGAGTTGAATTTGTAAAGTTCAAATGACTCTCTTTCTTTTATTAAAATGAAAAGGGTTCATTTTCTTGCAGCTATGAGGCAGTGATGTATCTGTTCAAGAATCCATGTTTGACACTGAGCCCTTAGAAAGTCACAAACCAACATGGCCTGCCACACACGGAATATCCCTCTCACTGATGACAGATGCCAGCAACCGACTTTGAAAGACTTGCATTTCCATAGCACCTTTGTTGACCTCAGGGTGTCCCAAACACTGAACAACCAATGAAGGGTAGTCAGACTCAAGTTGCATTTATCCTTGGGTTCCACCTCCAAAATGGCACCAGATCAAAAGACCACCCCCATTGTCAAGATCCAGTGGCTGTACCATCACACTGCTGAGCCACCTCTCCATATGAAGACTTACAGCCCAAAACCCCTCCGCATTATCTGCTCTCCTCCAGTTCTGCCCTCTTTCACAGCACCAATTTCCATTGCTTCAATCATTGACGACTGTGCCTTTAGCTTGCTGGGCCCAAGCTCTGGAATTCCCTCCCTAAACCCTTCCACTTCTCTACCTCTTCCTCCTAGTTTAAGCTGCTCCTTTAATGATAGCTCTCTGGCCAAGCATTTGAAACTAATATCTCCGTACGTGGCTCAGTGTCAAAGTTAGTCCAGTAACAACTCCTTGGGAAGTTTTACTGGGTAGAAAATGCAACATTTATGTTTTCTTAAGTGAACCTATTGCAGAATGATGAACTACAGAAACATTTTGAAGCAATTGTTTGTTTCAAAGCAGGCTTCAATATAATGAAACATTGGCAGTACTTAAGAGATTATGATTGCTGCAGTCACTTATCTACAGTAACCAGGAGCCTGATCATATGTCTCGCTGTCACTTTCCAAATAATGTTCACAAATTATTCTTGTGATGTAAAACTGGCAGAAAGAAGATTAGACAGCAATACCTCCCTTGAAAAGATGTTCCACTCAATTCTCTGTTCTTCACATTGAAGTTAGAATCAGAAAGGTGATATTCTGCCCGAAGGTTTTACATTGTGAATGGGATTTTTAACAAAATATCAAACGCAGAAAGATCTTGCAGCCCACCGACGAACACATGTCTGCAATTCACTGTTCCGTTGCTGTGGTGTTGAGAGATGTTCTTTGGTGATGTGCACTTGTTTTTTTTTCTCTCTCTCTTTCTTTGTAAAATCAATCTCTCTTTAGCTCACACTTGAGTAAATTTCTTCTGTTTCCAGCGGGCTGAGTTCACGCGTGTGCAGTTGGTGTCGTTCAGGGACAGAGGCATTGCAGCAGCGAACTGAAGCAAAAGGGAATGGGTCACCCTTGACAGGGACATTGAATGTGATGTCTCATTAGTTGGGGAAGGACCCAGATGCCAGGTGACATTCTCTTCAAAGGACTGAGTATCGATTGGATTAAGTCTTGGGTGTTGCAGAGCTGCCGATTGGCACTAACAGATGGCTGATAGGCCTAATAAGCATCCTCTCAGGACAAAACAGAGCACACGGGAAGCCGCTGCTTTAACCTCAGATGAGGGCCGTGCCAATCAATTACCGCATTCGCATTTAAAAATAAGTTGCACAGCAGGAGCGACTGAAGTGTCTGTCTTGTACTGTTGTCCAGGCTGTGTTTAACCCCTTTACCAGCCTACTGTGTTCACTGGTAGTCGGATAGCAGTGGTTTGCTCATTCCTGACTCACGGGCTGGACAGACTGGATCCAGACCGGCCAACTCTTTGGATGTCCTAACCGCTTGGCAGGCAGTGTTTCGTGTCGCTTCTCATTTGTGTCTCAGCTCTGTGAGGGCTCTTAGTAGCTTTTCTTTCATTCATTCTTCGGATGTGGGCATCACTGGCTGGGCCAGCATTTAATGCCCACCCCTCATTGCTCTTGAAGAAGGTGGTGGGCGAGGCTGCCTTCTTGAACCGCACTGTGACTGGCTGGGGGATATGCTGCTACCTGGTTAGCTAGCATGTTTTTGTTTTTTTTTAAAAGAAACCTCCACTGTAAAAATTAACATTGAACAGCTTAAACTAATGAAAACAGAAGACGTGCTGGGTATACTCAGCAGACCTGTCAGCATCTTTGGAGAGAGCAGCAAGAGTTAACGTTTCAGGTCTGTGACCTTTCATCAGAACTGGGGATCGAACTGAAACGTTAGCTCCGTTTCTCTGTGCACAATTACTGCCAGACCTGCTGAGTTTCCCCTGCATTTTCTGGTTTTATAGTTCAGATTTCCAGCATCCGCAGTATTTTGCTTATGTGTTGGTGCTTGAAGTAACATGCTGAGTTATAATGAGAGTGGCTCGCACCTGTAAGTAGCTCCTTATTGAAGCATTGAGAGAAAGCTGGAGGTTGCCAGCGGCAGCTTGTTTCAGGTCCCTATTCATGGCAACACGAGTTTGTCATTTGGTCTCAGAAAATAGAAAGACTGTGAACTAAATAAATAAGTGCAGAAAATAGCAAATAAATAGGGTATTTGTAAGCACAATATTGTAATGGTTTACAAAGCAACACACTGTGCAAACTGCGTGGCTGTGTTCAGCTGGTGAGCGAGGATTCCCACCTACACACAAGACAAAGCACTATCTCTTTATTACTGTTTGAAGCAGTTGCAGAACAGCTGGGAGCGCTGCAATTTGCTCCAGTACACCTGCATTCTGCAGGGGGAAATGGACCAGGTTTGCCGTTCTTCATTGCTGTCCTGCTGAAGGGGTGTGTGTGTGTGTGTGTGTGTGTGATTGTATGGCCCAGTGTGATGTCTCCTGCACTAGAGGCTCAAATAGGAGAATGACCATGTGAGAAACATGGGAGAGAGGACAATTCTCAGCCCTGGGGCTGGACCACAGCAAGAAACAAAAGTCTGAACTGTCCCACAGCGAGGGGTTAATTCGAAACAAACACAAAAATACCTGGAAAAACTCAGCAGGTCTGACAGCCCCATGCAGAGAGGAATACAGTTAACGTTTCGAGTCCGTATGACTCTTCACCAGAGGTTAATTCCTTCAGGGCAGGAGGAGAAACGAGAACGTTTCTCCTGTGAAACCTGTTGTCCATTCTCATGGTGGCTGTGTCATCTCTGCAGGGTTAATATATTACTTTGGTCTTTCCCCTTCAACAGTCCAGCTGCATTGAGGAGCCGACAGAGACAGGGCAATCAAATCTACATCATATCATTGCATCATAACAAGGACAACAACTCAATTTGCATTTATCTAGCACCTCCAACATGGTTAAAATATCCCAAAGTGCTTCACAGGAGTTGTAGCAAACAAAATCTGATACTGAGCTGTAAAAAGAGAAAAGACTGAAATTTTGGTCAAAGGGGAGTGTCATGAAGGAGGAGGGAGAGGGCTCGGGAAGGAATTCAAGAGTTTAGGACCCAGGCAGCCGAAGGCACAGCCGCCAGCAGTGGAGGGATTAAAATCGGGGCTGTGCAAGAGATTGAAACTGGGAGGAGCGCAGATATCAGGGTTGTGGAGCTGGGGGAGGTTACAGAGATGGACGGGTGGGCGGGCAGGGTGTTGGGAAGGTGCGAGGTCTCAGAAGGGTTTGAAAACAAGGAGAACTACCAGGCGATGCTTCAACTTGCTGCTGCTTCGAGTGCCGAGTAGCTGCCTGCAGCTGATAGCTGGTGGAAACATTACTGCTGTCAGGACATTCAGCACATTGGTAACAGTTCACACCGCCAGTGTGAGTGAGGAAGGACATTTGGACCCATCTTAATTCTTCCAGCGCTGCCCAGCATCTCCCCATTGTAGCATCTAGTCTGTTTTTTCGTTCACCTTTACTCCCACTATTCGATCTTTTGGGTACAGTAGCCCACAGTCCTGGATTAGACCCCAGATTAGAATGTCAACGTCCACATGTTATACTGAAAGCAAAATCCTGCAGATGCTGGAAACCTGAAATAAAAACAGAAAATGCTGGAAAAATCTCAGCAGGTCTGGCAGCCTCTGTGGAGAGAGAAACAGAGTTAACGCTTCGAGTCCATTTGACCTGAAGAAGTCATATAGATTGGAAACGCTAACTCTGTTTCTCTCTCTGCGGGTGCTGCCGGAGCTGCTTAGTTTTTCCAGCATTTTCTGCCTACATATTATACACTTCACTTGAAGGCAGGTTTTCGCTAACTGGCAACACTCCCCATTCCCCGAGCCACAGGTTATGAAGGCCTTTGTCCTGCTGTCAACCAGTGATTCAGCTGGTTAATTGTAACTACATTCAAGTATACACATCGGGGGCAGCGTATACTGTTAATGATATCTATAGTATCATTGGCATGTGCCATTTAATGATAGGTGATTGTGTTTGTGCTGAAGCACTAGACTTGATTTCCAAACTCTGCAAGTGCCTTTTAATATTTAATGAAACATCTAGGGACCTTTACTACATTAAATGCCTATATAAACGCAATCACAGTGTACAGTTCAGGCCGCTATATGTAAAAAAAAAACGATAGGGAGAGGGTGCGTGAAAGTTTTACATGAACGATACCAGAACTGTGAGGTTGTACCTATCAGGAAAGGACGAGCAGGCTGGGGCTCTTTCCCCTTGAAAAGAAGGCTGAGGGGTGACCAAACCGAGGTCTTGCAAATTGTGAAAGGCTTTGATCGAGCAGGCACAGAGTGATTGTTTGAAACAGCAAAACTGGAGGCCGTCAACATAAAACAGCCAGCAAGCAATCAAACAGTGAATTCCGGAGAAACTGTGCACAGAGTGGGGAGAATGTGGAACTCACTACCACACGGAGTGGTTGAGGTGAATAGTATAGATGGATATAAGGGGAAGCTGGATAAACACACGAGGGAGAAAGGAAAGATGGATATGTTGACAGGGGGAGATGAAGAGGGGGTGGGAGGAAGCTTGGGGGTGGGAAGCATAAATATCGGCATGGTTGGTTTGAATACTTCTGTGCAGTGTAATTGTACAAAATACACCATTTTAAAGGCTGTAAACATTGATATTGCAATAGCTGGATGGGTGCAATGCTGAATAATAAGTCCATGGTTTCACCCCAGGCCTCAGGATAACTACGTATTAAGGCGACCAGCCCTGACAGATATGTCAACGGTGTATTTTGGAGTGGTTCAAATAGCTGAAAAAAGGGGAGATCAAAGTCTCTATCAGATGCAAATTGTATTTGCACAGTTGGGTTGGACACCGCAGCTAGATTCAGGTCTGTGGATATACCATGATCTTCTTGTGGACAAAGTGAGATAAAATAAATTGTGAAGACGCTGTAACAGAAGGAAAAAACAAGACTTTAGGTTTGTCAACCAATTTATTTTAAAGATTTTAGTTTACTCTTCTGCATTGTAAATAACACCATAGTTTCCAACATTTCACAGCCTTGGGTCAATCTTTCTTCCGACGTGACACTTGAAAACGCTTTCTGGATAATTTAAGCAAAACAGAAACAAAGCCATTTCTGTTTGATTTGAAGATAATCTTTCTGCTGTGTCATTTTCTCTATGAGTAGGCTCTCTACTCAACACAGGCAGCTCAGAATACAGATGTTACTGAGAATACAACAGCTGTCAGCACCATTCACACAATTTAAATCCCAAGATGTAAAAATTAATTCATGCTGTCTCTTTGTACAATCCTCTGAGGTCTTGTTTTACAGCATGACATTTTTTGTGATGATTATGATCATGAATCAAAGAAATTTATAGCACAGAAAGAGGCCATTTTGCCCGCAATGTCTGTGCCAGCTCCTTAAAAGCAGTTGTGCTTATTCCTCCATTTCTGCCTCTGTCCAAGAGAATGACACAGTGATAAATATGAGAAGACACTTTGATGCATTAACTTTAGTTCTATTGCTTAGAAAAAGCTGATGGCTGTAAGATGAAGTGTCTGTGGCATTTTAGTCTTGAAATCAAGTAGGGACAATTCAGTCGTGATACTGAACCCAGGGTCCTGTATGTGGCCAGTTGCAATACATTTCTAGTCCTGAATATTATTATATTCTTTTTATTATTCATTCATGGGATGAGGGCTTCACTGGCTGGGCCAGCATTTATTGCCCATCCTTAATTGCCCCTTGAGAAGGTGAGGGTGAGCTGCCTTCTTGAGCCGCTGCAGTCCCGTGTGGTGTAGGTACACCTACAGTGCAGTTAGGGAGGGAGTTCCAGGATTGTGACAGAACTGAAGGAAATTTAAGATTCACTGCATTGATGAACACAAACTCCCATGTTGGCGGCCTTCACTTTGTGGTCTTCGATGTACTACATTAAAGAACAGAAACAGATTCCAAACAAAAACTCGAAGCTGAGCCAGGTTTTCTCTTGCATTGTTAATGTGCTGTCTTCCCCCTGGCTGCAGATCCAATGGACATTTGCTAGCTCAAGTCAAAATCTAATTACATTCTCTCGAGCCTGATACATATTTTATTGAAGTAATTTAACATATTTGCCAATTTGATCTTTTTTATTCATCTCTGTCTTAGCACCTTGGAGACTTGGATAAATTGATCATTGACTCTTGGAGCCTGGTCAGTGCTAGCTGCTGCCATAGTACCAATCAATGAAATCCTCATGTCAAATTCTCCTCAGACAGGAAAGATAGTGGTGGGGATTTTCCAGTTCTAGCGCAGATCACACAGCCTGGTTTTATATCCATCTCATCAGCTGAATGCTGCCACAGCTACAAACACAATGGGCACGCTTATAAAATATGTTTCTAACCAGCTCCTGGGGTTCAGCAGGCCTGTCACGAGCTTCCTGGTGTGGGGTGGGAACTGCCTGCACTGCTGGAGCAAGTGAGGGCTTCAGCAGCACTTGGAAGGAAGATACTTTGATTTGTTTCCCAGATGGAAAAGTTTACCTTGTCAGCTCAGCTTGTACATTCGACTGGCCTGGGGTGTTCTGTGGTTGTGTTGTTAAGTGAGTTAATTGAGATGGTTTAGCAGGCCATTGTATGAAGGTGGCTACAGGCAAGGAGAAAGTTTGGAGACTGCCATGGTGACCCAGGGAGCCCAGTGCTACCTTTTATGAAATAAGTGTGCAAACTATTTCCAGTCTCTTCCCCCTGCCCCTCATCTCCCTGACCCCATCCCTTGTGGCCTCCATTTCATGTGAAGTTGCAGGATAGCCTCGTCGGTCCATCGCTATGACTCCATCACTCACACTGTTAGTGCGATTGATCCTCAAGCACTGATTTCACCTCAGTTTAGACTGCAGAGTATATGTAAACACACAAAGCATGAGCTGCAGCAGAGCATTTACAAGACACCGCATGACTGGGAGAGAGCTGGAGGCTGAGGGCTTGTATTCTCTTGAGTCTGGAGGATTCTAGGGGTGATCTAATGGAGACGATTGAAGGAGTTTGTGGGGTAAGATGGAGAGAAACTTTCTCCTCTGGTGGGGGGAATTCAGAAGAGAGGACCACGAAATTAAAAGTCGAGCTGGGCTGTTCGGGATGATGTTAGGAAGCATTTCTTCACATGGTGGAACTCTGGTAAACCCTCCTCTCTCAACAAAGGTGGAGGTTGTGGGGATATGGAGGGGGGAGCAATTGAACATTTCAAAACCGAGATTGATAGATTTTTACAAGGTTCGAATATTAAGGTTTATGAAGCCAAGGCAGGGAGATGGAGTTCAGATATGGAACAGGCTTGAGGGGCTGAATGGCCTCCTCCTATTCTTGATCTTCCCCTGGCTCCTGAGCTTCAGTGCTGTAGGGCGGGCTTATCTAACCCGCGACCTGTGAAGTCCCTCTATTGTGGCCCGCAGAGCCACACTTCAGAATGACAAGGTGGGGTGGAGGGTTCTACAAGGTGCTGCTCCTCCAATCACAGGCCGCTCCTCTCCCACCAGTGAGCCAATCAGCTGCAAGCAGTGGGAGAGAAGCACTCTGTTTGGAGAAGCAGCAAAGCCAGCAATGGTGAGCTAGCTGCTGGGGAAAGTGGCTTTCATGCAGAGAGACTGTGTGTGTGTGTCTGGCTCACTCCTAGGGTTATCACTCACCCTCACGCCCACAAACCAACACACACTCAGACCTCCTCACACAGTGGGGAGAGCACCCCGAGACTGGGAGTGAGCCTGAAACACACACACACACACACACTGTCACCCTCTCACACTCACAGGGTCCCCTTTATTAATTACCCTTTATTTCAAAATATTATCAATTTATTACTTTGACATTGTTATATTTTTGCTCAGCAAGTTTTTCTTTTCTACATGTCTAATGTTGTGCCAAAGCTTATCTTTCTGAAACTTGCTCATCAACCCCTTGAGTGAAAACAAAATGGAAATGTGCGCCCCCCCCCCCCCCCCCCCCCGCCCCCCACCACTCCACGCAAAAAGGCTGGACAAGCCTGGTGTAGGTGGTTTAAATGACCGGAATATTCCCCTTACAGCAGCGTTTCCCAAACTGCTTCCCACTCTGACCCCATTGTAATGCTTCACACTTGGTGTGACCTCCAGAGTAAAAATTGAGTGTGCGGGGGTGGGGGGCAGGTGGGTGGTTGGGGAAGAAAGAGCTGGTGACCTGGGAGGGGGAGCAAACATCAGGTATATGGGTACACAGAGAAAATAATCGAGCACTGACCATTCTACAGGACCTGTCGCCGTCTGCAAACCAGCCTTCAAACTCGATCGTAAGACCACACCCTTCACCAAAAACAAATCCACACAAGGGGCCTCGCAGCCAATCCCAGGGCTGTCATATCTCAATCTCTCCTTCACCATTGCTGCCTTGGAGATCAGCGTGACCCCAACTGCTCATCTTGTGACCCCACTGGGGGTCGTGACCCACAGTTTGGCAACCCAAGCCTGACAGTGTTCAGAACTGAAAATTGTGCTTAAGCGATTAAGGTGTAATCGTTCATTGGGGTCCAATTACCCTTTACCCTTGCGAGAGTCAGTTTTTTGCGTTGGCCAGGGTTTCCCGCTGTCAGGAAGGTAGATATTTATTTCCCTGGAGCTAATGGGGCATTGTGTGTCTGAAATGGTGGATTCTGGTAATGGAGAGGACTAATCGAGGCCAGTTACATTTTATAAAAATGAACAATATTGCTCTTCCACATCTTGTCCTCATCACCAACAATCCCATCACTTGCTGGAGCCAGCCATTTTGAATGAGATCTGTTGTTCCTGTAGGTTGTGCTTTTTTTGGTGATCCTTCTCTCCCAGGCGTTTCTTTTCAGTGACACCGTTGTCACGCCATCTTCATTGATGGTGCTGTGGACAGCTACCAGCTAAAGGCCAGTGACTATCAAATCAAACATCGAGGGCTGCAAAAGGTTTCTTGTTGGCATAGTTGAGCGTGGAATGATTGGCATGGGGGCGAATGAATAGTACTGTACCATGTGCTCACAACCTGCTTATCCCTGAAGCATGACCTAGAACAGGTGAACTTGCAGTGGAACAGAGGAGTGCTTGATGCAGCACCCAGTCAACATGATCGTCTGCCTTAACATGTGTGTGTGTGTGTGTGTGTGTTAACATATTGATAAGGTGGGGATCAAGCGTGCAGCCATTCCGAAATCCAATCCAGGGAATGGAAAGTCTTGAGCATTTGTATTGCGAATCTTATCAAGCACTGAATTAGCTCACAGGTACACACCTACAGTTATCAACACGAGGCCCGAGCTGAAAGGCTTCTTGTCAGATTGCAGTGGCAATAATCTCTTCATAATGAATGTTTGGATTCTGTACTTCAGTACCCACTGGATCCCTGGCCTCCAGCTGAATGGACAGCTGCCGGATGGCTCTCTCAAGGCTGTTGTTCTGGCGCAGCACGTCAATGTAGGTCTGCTGAAGTTTCTTCTGATATTCGATCACCCTCTGCTTCTCCACACGCCACAGGAGACGTTCCTGCTGGAAGTCACTTGAAAGCTCTTGGTTCTTCAGCTTCTCCTGTTCCAGTTCGACTTGCAAGCTTGCCAGTTCTCCCTGCAGAGCCGCGGAGTCTGGCTCAACCTGCTGTCTGGGCATCTCCCCGTCAGTCTGGGTGAATGTGGGATCAGCCTGTGCAGCAGTGTCCGCTTCATGGTAGCTGGTCAGCTCCAGTTTCAGATCCAGTATCTGGCGCTCCAGTAGGCTAACCTTCCCCCTCAGCAGCTCAGCTGCATTCTTCATGCGCTGCCGCTCGTTTTCGCACACCCCGAGTTCTCTCTCCTTGGCTCGCAATGAATTCTGCAACTCCTCGACTGTCTCCTCCCGGGCCGATAGCTTCCCTTTGGCGTCCCTCAGCTGGGCCTTCAAAGACAAGACCTCACCGGCCTTCTGCGTCAGCTCAGCTTGCAAGTCTTTCAGTTGCTGCTTCAACAGTGAGATCTCACCTGACTTCTGGCAAACCTGAAACAGTAATGTTGCATCATCTACATATCAATACTATGCATTGTGTCTGCAAAACAACAGCCTGCATTTCTATAGCACCTTCTCCCCGGTACTGAAGGCAGCATTATCACAGAATCACAGTGCAGAAGAGGCCCTTTGGCCTATCGAAACTGCACCATCACGTGAGAAACACCTGACCTACCTAATCCCATTTACCAGCATTTGGCCCATAGCCTTTAATGTTATGACGTGCCAAGTGCTCATCCAGGTACTTTTTATAGGATGTGAGGCAACCCGCCTCCACCACCCTCCCAGGCAGTGTATTCCAGACAGTCACCACCCTCTGGGTAAAAAAGTTTTTCCTCACATCCCCCCTAAACCTTCTGCCCCTCACCTTGAACTTATGTCCCCTCCTGACTGACCCTTCAACTAAGGGGAACAGCTGCTCCCTATCCACCCTGTCCATGCCCCTCATAATCTTGTACACCTCGATCAGGTCGCCCCTCAGTCTTCTCTGCTCCAATGAAAACAACCCAAGTCTATCCAACCTCTCTTCATAACTTAAATATTTCATCCCAGGCAACATCCTGGTGAATCTCCCCTGCACCCCCTCCAGTGCAAACCAGATTGGACACAGAAGGAGATATCAGGATACATAACCAAAAGTTTGTTCAAAGGGATAAATTTTAAACCATGTCTTAAAGGAGAGAGGGAGGATAAGCAGCAAAGACAGTGAAAATAGCACAGTCGCAGCCATAGAATTGTCTCTGGTATTTAAATAATGTGACAATGGAGCAGCTTGAACCAAGTGGCGACAGAGATTGTCTTTCCCATGGTGACCATGGCAAGTCTCATCGATTGTTATAAAAACCCACCTGGTTCACTCATGCCCTGTTGTCCTTACCCAGTCTGGCCCACATCTGACTCCAGACCCTCAGCAATGTGGTTGACTCTTAAAAATCCCACCTGAAATGGCCGAGCAGGGCACTCAGTTCAAGGGCAATCAGGGATGGGCAACAGATGCTGGTCTTGCCAGCGACACCCATGCCCCATGAACAAATACATTTTTTTTAAAAAATCATAATTATCATCAAACTCCAATCAGGAGAAGACATTTCTTTTGTGTGGATAAAACTAGAGGACGCAATGTCAAATTCAGGGGTCTCCCATTAAAGACAAAGATGAGGATTTTTTTTCTCTTAGGGGGTCATCAGTCTGTGGAATTCTCTTCCCCAGAGAGCAGGGGAGGCTGGGTCACTGAATATATTCAAGGCTGAATTAGACAGAGTTTTGATCGACAAGGGAGTCGAGGGTTATGGGGGAAGGGCAGACACAGAAGTGGAATTGAGACCACAGTAAGATCAACAATGATCTTACAGAATGGCGGAGCAGGCTCGATGGGCTGAATGGCCAAATGCTGCTCTGTTTTTCATGACGTAAGAAGGACCCAGTGTCCCAGTGGCTGCTTGAGGACACCCATTCTCCCATCTTGCAAGCAGCAATAATGAGAGACTTTCAGATGTCACTGCCTTGTTAATAAAGATTAAAACTTCATTGGATGAGCTGGAACTGATCTTAATTTGTCCCAACTTTAACGTGAGCAGGACACAGTAACACGGAGACTGCCTCAGCTCCTGCAAACTCTGCTGTGAATGTGTAAGAATAGCCAGCGCGTGGGTAGTGTTTCATCCAATGCAGCAGCATGCATTTATCAAGTGCCATTCCTCATGTAACACCAATCTGTGACAGCCAAGAAGCTTGGCATAAATTTTGATTTTAAGTTTTAGTCGATTCCTTTCCAAGTTTTCACTGAACTTCTGCAGTTAGAAATGTACTGAATTCACAAGGTGCCAACGGAGAGGAAATGTCACCACTTCCATACAGATTAGAAGAACAATAAATGCCCTCATCATCATTATTGCAGGAGTTTGGAACTTCACTCTCCGTACAATTCTAGGCTTCTATGTTGCGAATCTGTTATTTTTTTTTCCCCGGCACAATGAAGGCTGGTGGACCTTTTGGCCTTGATTGCAAGGAGGATGGAGGGTGTCCCGACCATGGAGGGTCACACCGAGAGCCTTGTGTGCAGTTTTGGTCTCTTCCTTAAGGAGGATATACTTGTATCGGTAGAGGGTGTTCACTGGGCTGATTCCTGTGACAAAGGGATTGTCTCATGAGGAAAGATTGAGCAGGTTGGGCCTGTACTCATTGGGGTTTTGAAGAATGAGAGGTGAAACATGCAACATTCTGAGGGGCTTTGACAGGGTAGACACTGAGAGGACATTTCCCCCTTGTGGGTGAATCTAGAACTAGGGGACACAATGTCAAATTCAGGGGTTTCCCATTAAAGACAAAGATGAGGAGGTTTTATTTCTCTTAGCGGGTCGTTAGTCTGTGGAATTCTCTTCCCCAGAGAGCAGGGGAGGCTGGGTCACTGAATATATTCAAGGCTGAATTAGACAGAGTTTTGATCGACAAGGGAGTCGAGGGTTATGGGGGGAGGGCAGATACAGAAGTGGAGTTGAGACCACAGTAAGATCAACAATGATCTTACAGAATGGCGGAGCAGGCTCGATGGGCTGAATGGCCAAATGCTGCTCTGTTTTTCATGATCTTAAGTTCTTATTACCTACCTCCCATTTAGTTTCTTCTAGTTTTGGAGCAAGTTCAGCTTGATCCCTTCTGTAAGATTCGCATTTGGCATTGAGTTTGTACTGCTCCTGTAAAAGTTGGGTGAAGTCATCCTGAAGCTTTGTCTTGTCTTGCTGCAGCTGGATGACCTGCAGCTGGAGAAGCTGGTAGTGCTTCCTCTGAGAGGCTCGGCTGTCTGTCTGTGCCAGGCTATCCATCCCCTGCTCACACTCCTCCTGCTTCTCCTTGTAAATGCTGAGCGGAGCCGGTCCCTTCTCAGCCAGGGTTCCCTGCAACTCTGCCTTGTTCCCCTCCAGCCTCTCCTCGGGATCCTGATGAACACATTGGTCAGGACCAAGGGGTGTGCGGATGCAAGAGGCACATTGCGACAGGAGTTGGGAGTGGTTAAAGTTCATGCTTTTGCTGGTGGGGCAGTGCCCTCTGTCAGAGGTAGATGTGCTGCTGGTTACATTCCTCAAGATGCTGTCAAGGGAGCAGGCCGCCTGGCCAATGTGCTGAACTGAGCCTCCAAACCTGCTGAGAAGGTTTGCAGCAGCAACCAGGTCTGTCCCACAGCTATATCCCGTACTGAGAGTGGGCAGGCTCGACATGGAATTTCGACCAGAGTCAGACAAGGTTGCTGAATAGTTTGGCTGTGTCTGTTCTCTACCATTGTGCTTCTGTGAATGCTGAGCTGGCTTCAACACATTTCCCTGAAAGACAAGGTTCCGGTTTGCCTGACTCTCCAAGGGACAGTTGAGATTGGCGCTGGTGTTCCTCGGTGCCACCACCTTAAACGCTGTTGGCCTGGCAATGCTTTTCTCAACGGTCTACAGAAATAGAATAAGACATGGTTAAACTTCCTCAGTTCATCTCTCTGTTTCATCCCATTACCATCAGTCTCTGCCCATTTCTTAATCAGACACTCTCATACCTCAAGCATCTGAGTGTGTATTCCAGGCTAGCACCTCAGCTTGACATGGACACAGCGGTGACAGCGCAGAGAGAATGCTGCACTGCCAGAGATCCCTGGTACTCCACTGATCCACCATCACGTCAGCAGAAATGGTCATTCAGCCCATTTCTCTGGAGTTGCTGCTGGTTACTGACGGAGATGACAAACTCCAGAAGGTTGCCAGCTCCTGTGCTTTTGGATGTCATATGAAATCGGGCCTGTTGAGGTGGATGTGAAGGATCCTACTCCAGTGCTCCAATACCATCTGGAACATATCCTGATTAATGCTCATTCTTCAGCTACACCATCAGCTAATTCGCTTCAGAGGTGTTTGTGGGATCTCACTTTTTGAAAACTGATCAGTGTATTTGCCTATCTAAAAACAAAAATCACTGTATTTCAAAATGAATTCCTTCAGTGTGACAGCCTTGTGACTGCGCTGCTGGACAAACAACACAGAGCTTTATCAGCCCGTACCTCAAGCTGTGAAAATGATTTCAATAAATCTGGTTATTCAAGGCCTGCAAAAATGCAGCTGTCAGCAACAGAGCTTGCGTTCCAGCTGGTCTACTATCCACCTGAGTGCTGTCCCTCCGGCTGTTAGGGTTGGACAACAAAGATGGTCTTCCCCTTGTTTCACACTTGTCTGTCAAGCATGAGGAGATTGTTCTGAGAGAGGTGCCGAGGCCCTGCATGAATATAGTCTTTTGCTTTGAGGTTCTGAGTGATCGGAATAGGACAAGGGGACAAAGATTCAAACTTGTAAAAGTTAATTTTGAATTGCTTATTCTTTCACGGGATGTGGGTGTCACTGGCTGGGTCAGCATTTATTGCCCATTCCTAATTGCCCTTGAGAAGGTGGAAGGTGCTGTCTAAGGAGCCTTGGTGAGTTTCTGCAATGCATCTTGTAGATGGAACACACTGCTGTCACTGTGCGTCGGTGGTGGAGAGAGGAAATGTTTGTTGATTTGGTGCCAATCAAGTGACTGCTTTGTCCTGGACGGTGTCAAGCTTCTCGAGTGTTGTGGGAGCTGCCCTCACCCAGGCAAGTGGAGAGTATTCCATCACACTCCTGACTTGTGCCTTGTAGATGGTGGACAGGCTTTGGAAAGTCAGGAGGTGAGTTTCGGATTCCCAGCCTCTGATCTGCTTTAACAAGGTTCTTCATGCAGAGAGTGATTAATGCTTGAATTGGACTTTAGAACGATTGAGCCGTGATAACCAGGGGATCATTGATAAAACACTCAGGATCATCTTCATGAACAATGCCATAGGCAGATCAATTAATGAGTTTTTTTGAAATAATAACAGGGAAAAGCAATACAAAATCCAAGGAGAGTTAAATGAGGGGCCATTTGTATACGAATGTTGCTGATTAAAAGGAAATTCAGGAGTAATTTCTTTACCCAGAGAGTGTGGTGAGAATGTGGAACTCGGTACCACAGGGAGTGGTTGAGGTGAATGGTATCAATGGATTTCAGGTGAAGGGAGTGTAGTCAGGTTGGAGGAGGGTTCATATGGAGCATAAACACTGGTATATAGTCTAAATGGGCGGAATGGTCTGTTTTAAGTTGTATATAACTGGGCACAGCAAAGGGGGACTGTGGACCTGTTGTGGCTACATTAATTAAGATGGGCTGAATGGCCTTCCTCATCAGTAGCCATCTCGTGAGCCAAACATTGAGGGGAAGACTTGGCAGGAATGTTTGAATGTCCGCCGTTCTCAGTTATGTGATATCCTTCACCTTAGAGAAATGAAAATGCAGGATGTTCCCGCTGCAGCTTCAGACACTGAGGGTGAAGCGAGTGTTCATGAGCCTGATGCAGCCCACCTTCCAACGATGGGGCCAGCTGCTTTTTGTCGTGTTGCTGGCTTTTACAAGGTGTGTTCTAACGTGCAGGCTAACCGAGTCACAACTTGAAATGACGGACCCAAAGATACCTGCCATTTAAAATGGGGTTCCGTTTACTCCCAAGGATACAGAGTCTCACTTCAAGATCACTTTAGCTGACCTGAGGATGTCCCTGACGAAGTCCCTGGGGAGTTGGACTCACTTTGTTGTGAAGCAGGCGGGTTGGTGAGGAAGCACACTCACCTTTTCAAGCTGCCCAGAGTACGGGACCAGTGTGGGTGGGGGCTCCTGATTGTCCCTGTCAGTAGGCCCATCTCTCTGAGAAGCGCCGTTCTTCAGCTTGCCCATGGTTCTCAGTCCGTTGCTTTGGCTGATACGGATGTAGAAAAAGTCCTCGCTTTTCTCGCACTTGGAGCTGGTTTTGGGGCCCCTGCTGGTTGCTTCCTGGCTGGTCTCAAATTTCAGCAGGCCATCCTGTTGCCTGATGAGCTTGTGAGGCTGGGAGGCCTTTCTGCTCCTGCACTCCAAGGCTTTGCACTGTTTCTCCTGCAGGCTCTGGCTTGTTATGAGGCTGCTAACACTCCCCATGCTGTCCTCAGCTGGCCAAAATGTCAACCCGTGTGAGGCAGGCTGAGAATTATTCACCAGACAGGCAACTTTGAACTGGATGGGTAAGGCATCTCCAGTTGCCACAGCAACTCCGATTCACCGGGTTGATTCCATCTTGTGGCCCTGCTTGGCAACAAAGGAAAAGAGATCAGTTGACAATTATCAGTAATGAACCAGATCAAGAGCGCTTTTCACAACTGCAAGATGTCACAAAGCACTCCACAACCAATGATGGTCTTTTGAAGTGTTGCAATCTCAGAAATGTGACAACCCAATTTGCGCACAGCAAGCTCCCACAAAAAGCAATGTGAAAATGACCAGATAATCTGTCCTTGTGGCGCTGGGAATGAGGGAAAAATATTGGTCAGGAAATCAGGGAGTACTCCCCTGCCCTTGTTCGAAATAGTGATTGTTGGATCTTTTACATCCACCTGGGCGAGGAAACCGGGACCGAGAGACAGCACATCCGACAATGCAGCACTCCCTCGGTACTGCCTTGGCAGTGTCAGCCTGGAGTTGGACTTGATCCCACAGTTACCAGCCTAGCCATGGCTAACACAGCACTGATCAAGTAACAAACTCAAAATTAATTATATCCCATTTCCTGCTCTGAGACAATGGGGTCGAAATTCTGTACTCCTTTCCTACATGCACTATTTTCACGCAAGTATTAACCCATTTATTTTAAACAGGGCTACCAGCAAGAAGTTGCCAAACCAATTTGAACATTGTTATCGGTGCAGGAGCAGTCATACGAAGAAAAGTGGAATCCACTCGCGCATTCCTCCCAATCAACAGTGGTTTCATTGCAATGGACAAGGCAAGCCCCTGAATAGCTGAGGCCAAGAAATAACTTCAGCTGAAGCTAGGTTGGAGGTGAAAACAGAAAGTGCTAGAAAAACAGAGCAGGTCTGTCAGCATCTGTGGAGAGGGAAACAGAGCTAACGTTTCGAGTCGAAGGTTTCAGTTCTTCAGAACTGAACCAGGTGCTGCCAAGCCAGCTGGGCATTTCCAGCACTTGATGTTTTTAGTTTGGATTTCCGGCATGAGTCGTTTCCTTTGATCCAAACCAAGCTGAGGGGGTAGGGAGGAAAATTTCCCCCGGGTTCGCAGATGGAACTCAGTCCCCATCTTAAGGTCAGACACTGTCCTAAATTCCAAACTCCTGATTTGTAATGGAAGCTGTCAGTGTGCCTCCAAAAGGAAAACCATGTGGACCTGGTATTTATCATGGCAAAGCTGAGAAAGTGCTCTCCTTTGAGCAGGGGAGGTTGAGGGGAGATGGAAGCATTTTAAATCATGGAAGGGTTTCGAGACAGTAAAGATGGAAAAATGTTTGAGTGACAGGAGGGTCAGCAGCCAGAAGGCAATTGGCAAACAAAAATCGAGAAGGAGAATGAGGAGCCTTTTGTTTTCACAGAATCACAGAGCGCAGAAGAGGCCCTTTGGCCCATCAAGTCCACACCAACGTTTTAACACAGTGAATTGTATGATCAGTTCTGTCGAAGGGTCATGAGGACTCGAAACGTCAACTCTTTTCTTCTCCGCCAATGCTGCCAAACCAGCTGAGTTTTTCCAGGTAATTCTGTTTTTGTACAGTATTTGCAAAGTCTAGTTCAGTGTGTGCACTGGCTCCACAAGATCTATGTCTGCTGAGAATTTCGTGAAGAAGTGTTTAGAAGAGAACCCCACAGCTCAGACAACGCCTGCACTCTGGTGGTGACAGGAATGTGGTGGAAGCGTGTTCAACGCTTCGTTAGCTGGTTTGGATTTTTGCTCACGTGACTTTCTGATGAATCAGTAAATGGTTTGGCTATTTATTCGATTCCTATTCATCAAATCCCTTAAAAGCTCAGGGGCAAATACTCCTGTTCTTGTGCGTTTATTTTTGAACCATGACTGAAATAATATTTGAAAACTGTGTGATCTTGAACATTTAATGACTGTATAAATAGCAGTGTTTAGATCTGATAAGGTTTCAGAGAGCTGGAACACAGACATCAGAAATCTTTCTAAAGAGACCAGGAATGTAAGATGGCATCGATTTAAAGCAGGTTCACCAAACAGTACAAAGTACAGAGCTTTCAACTGCAAACAGTGGAAGGAGACCTCCTGAGATAATGTCTCATCCTGAAAAGGTAAATTTCTCGCTCTTGTTACTTCACAGAGTCGCATTGATCAAAATGAAATGTGAATAATTTTGTTTTTTTAAAAAGCCTTCACCTCTCAAGGGGATACGATTCCTAAATCATTCACAATCAGACACGTGTCCTGCTGAAGTTGTTTAATCAGTTGGCCAAATTAAAATTTCATGCTTTTAAGTATGCTGGCAAAAGTGGAATTCTAATTTTTTTGTTACTGTAGCTCTGAAACACTGCCAGACGGCGAGCTTTCGTTCTCTCTCATTTATCATCCAAATCGTCATTGTCCTTTCACCAACAGGCATTTTGGAGTTGCATTCACGTGCAACTGGCTGGTTGTGCTACAACCCATTTCCCAGTCAGGTCTGGAGGATTTGGATTTGAATAACCTGTTTGAAAATGTTGCCACAGGCCCAATTATTTGGCACATAAAGTAGAGCCGGAGCTAATAGTTAGTGTATTTCACAGGACCAAGAAAGAATTGAACTAAGATTGTGAGAGGTGTGCGTTTGAGCTGGGTGAATGCCAGTGAGTTGCCAACTCTGGGTGGGGCACATTTCTGGAGGATTGATCACATGACCTGCTGTTTCAAGCCACCTCACTGCCCTCATTGGTGCATTCTCCACATGGGCACTTTCTCCAGCCAATTGGAAAAAGAACAACCTCCATGTTACCTAATTGGTTCAATTTCGACTTTCAGTCAGTCCTATTTGTCCATCTCCAAACTTTTATCATTGAGAAATGAAAGTGTTTGAACAATATTTTTTCAGTGCCCCACTCGTTTTCCCCCCGAGGTTTTCTTGCAGCAATGTCCTAGAGTTTAATCCCTAATTCCTGGTAAATCCAGACCAGTCCTGTGGGAATACTCTTTGGAGAGTGGTGTGAGCTTGTCTTCATAGAGCCTGGTGTTTTGTGATTGAGCTTTGCATTATGAAACACTGTTTGCTGGATATTCGGGAAGTTCACGCCAGTGTCACAACTATTTGCCTTGCTTTAGAAGGTAGCATTGCTGTTTGTGGCTTCAAGTCCCACTCCTGGAACACAATCTGGACTGAGGAGGTGCTGCATTGCTGGAGGTGTCATTATTTAGATAACATTTCATTTTGGAAATGTTAAACATCCCAAATGAACAGTGACCTGGCCAATATTTGGCCCTCAAATGTTAACGATATATTAATTATATTGTTAGGATACACAGACGAAGGGCATTGTTTAATTAAGGACTTTGTGCACATATAAATAGGGAAAAAATGGGCAAACAGTTGGTTTAATTGGCTTTTTAATTGGTTAATTTGTTAAATCGGTCCTCAAAAGAATATAAATAGGGAACAGCTGGAACACGGGGGGAGGGAGGATGATGATACTGAACCTCATGAAACTCTCTCGGTAAAGAACAGCTCTGCCTTGGTTATTACTTGACCAACCAGTTAGGATTCTATTAACACTGAATAACATCACAAAATGGACTATCTACTTGTTATCTCATTTCTGTGTGTGTGTGTGTGTGTGTTTGTGCGCGTGTGTGTGTGATCTCACCGTGTGCAAAGTGGTTGCAACTTACAATATTGATTGTATCTCAAAAGCATTTTGTTGGCTGTGAGGGGCATGGAGAGGGGATGGGGATGGGGTGGGTTTGGGCTTGGGCTGGAGGGAGCGTCCTGAGATTGCAAAAGCTGCTATGGAAAAGCAAGTCTTTGTTGTTATTTGACAGATGAGAGGAATACTGACACCCATGAAACCAAATGCAAGCTGCCTTGTCTTCATATACTAACTCCTGTACAGGCACAGGTATACGGATTAGCCATTTTTATCACAAACGTGCATTGTAACTGCACAGCATGAACGAGAAGAATTGTAACCTTTCACTTGTTTGCGTGCTGTGTTGTCCTGGACATAATAAGCCCTTTGATACTTCTGTTAACTTGCAAGTCCTACAGTTTGTTCTTTGTCCAATGTTCTTTGCTTGTAAGGAAATAATTTGTTTAAAAAATGCCATCACGAGGAATCCGTTGAATCCAGTGAAAGGTTGCTCATTCCGTTTTGAATGAAGTAGCACTCAGACAAACATCTTGCTTGAACTGAGGTTTTCTCTGTTGTAAGACTCAGTTCTTATAGGAGAGAAGAAAATCAAACAAGGGGATTGTGCACTGGGAGCTGGATTTGCATCTTGTGTCGACAAGAATAAGGCTTCAGTGCCAGTTGGTTTTGCTAATTTAACCCTGCTCACAAAATGACAGGAACATGGAATTTTGAAACATGCTATTATTGTGAATCATTTTTCCTGTCAGTGTCGTGATACGGCTCATTGCAGGTTCCACGAAATACCAAACTCTATCGTTCTTCCTGAGACAGAATAAAGTCAGTTCATGTGTACGTTTTGCAACGAGTGGCTCAGTCATCTCGAGTCCAGTCCAGGCTGTCACAACACCTCAAGCCCACCAAGAGCTGGACCCATCGATCACTACCTGGAAGGAGTATTTCCTGTCTCGACAAAAGCCAGTGTAGGTCATTCACCTGGGGCAATTAGTGAAGCAGCAGGCTCTGGAGGCTTTTTTGCTGAATCTGGTCCACACCATGAACCTTGCACACATTTTGAAACCGTAACAAAGGCTGTCCCTGAAGCCTTAAAGCCAGATAATCCAGGTTAGGTAAAGATGGTCGTTTGTCAGTAAAATGTGCAGTTTTGGCTTCCTGCAGAGAAATTGCCACCTCACACTGTGCTCATACCCATTAGTGTGGTGCTTTGCTGCATCCACTTGGCAGTAGTTTAAACTCCTGCAGCTTCCAGCACCTGTTCAGTCCTAGTGGGCATGCTGTGAGTTCGTCAAAAAGCATTAAGTGCAAGTTAATAGATCCTGTGAAAGCTGCCGACCTGAACAATGGAAAAGATTGCTTTCGAAACCGGACAGGGAATATCAGCGTGGATTTTCCAGTCCTAATAGAAGGAAACAGAATGCAGGGAGCTCAACTCTTGCCCTTCCAAATTTGAATGCAGGACACCTGAGTCTGAGCGAGTGATATTTTACTTCATTCTTTCAGGGGATGGTGGGTGTCACTGGCAAGGCCAACATTTGTTGTCCATCCCTAATTGCCCTTGAACTGAGTGGCTTGCTCGGCCATTTCAGAGGGCGGTTAAGTGTCAACCACATTGCTGTGGGTCTGGAGTCACATGTAGGCCAGAGCCGGGTAAGGACGGCAGATTTCCATCTTTAAAGGGCATTAGTGAACCAAATGAGTTTTTACAACAATCGACAATGGTTTCATGGTCACCATGAATGGGACCAGTTTTATATTCCAGGTTGTTAGAAAAATCATGCTGGGATTTGAACCCGTGTCCCCAGATCATCAGCCTGGGCCTCACTAGCCCAGTAACATCCCTACTATGCCACCATCTCCCCTTGCAAAGCACTGGAACTCAATGACTGCCAACGTGACAATTCTCATGCGTGTGGCAGGACGTAAGAATGGGGTGCTGTCTTTGCACTCTCACTGGAGGACAGCAGTGCAACATAGCTGGTGGGCATTCTGGGAACAGACGTTCAAACTGCCTGGGTACTAAACATTCCCTCAGTCAAACCTCAGAGAGATAGGACCATACACTCCAAACAGAGCCCTTCCATTCACCTAAAGAGGAGCAAACTGTGGCTACCATTGTCACAGTTGTACCATCATCCCCTATGTCTTTCCGCCCTGGTGAAGTGTAGTGGCCTGACTCTGAAGACGGATATCTACTCCAAGCCTTTTTGTCAGGCTGAGAAATGATCAATGGACACTTGATGGTGGACTGGAGCAGTGCCACAGAATGGAGTGAACAATCTGTCTGAGTCCCAGACTGATATTTGGAGCTGACCATTAACCAGCCATGATTGGCCAATTCCCTCATCATTAATTGCTAAACATCACTCAACTAACTTGCTCTGTTGACCAGGCTGTGAAAAATACATCCATTTGTTTTCCAACACTTTGAAGAAAGGACTGTTGGCAAATGACCAAAGGATCAATAGCGCTTTTGCCATTGAGGAGGGGCTTTGGTCTTATTTGTCTGGACAGGTTCTGTACTATCGTCATGGTCAATAGCACTTTGGCACCATTTTAGTACTGAGAGCTTACTTAGATTAATATCATGAGGAGGGACTCTACTGAAAAGCATGTATACAAATCATTTCTCACATTCTTTTCGAAGCACTCATTAATTTTCAAACCATATTTTGTAAAGTTTCAGAGTAAACCATCACTCCTTTCCAGTTCTGTCTGGCATGGGGCAAGCACTTGTCATTTTGCAGCTTGTCACAATGTCCAGGTAGCTGGGAAGCTGGTACCTGAGCTTCCCTGAGAGTTCATCTGTTGACTGGACCTGTGTGACTGGACTGTGCGATGGTCCAGGCATGACTCCTGGCCTGTTCTCATTTATGTCAGTCTGTTGAGTAGTTAGGGACCCACAATTGGTTGGCCAGGTATGAGCAAATCAGCCAAATGCATTTTTTTTATGTTCATTCACAGGATGTGGGCATCGCTGGCGGGGCCAGCATTTAGGAGGGAAGGGTAAAACTCCAAGAAGTATGACTAATGGGAAACAAAACAGCAGGTTAGCATGTGGGGGTGTGGATTCAACTTCATGGAAAATTATGAAAGAACTGAAAAGAAAAGAGAGCCCAGGAGAGGCTATTAAAGTCTCCAGAACACAAAATAGGACAGAATGTTTGGAAAGGGCTAGGAATCTAACTTCAAGCACATCAGATAAAGGGATGACAATGAGAAAAGGGACAGGAAATACAGGACTGAAGATGTTGTATCTGAATGCACGCAGTATACGAAATAAGGTAAATGAGCTTGTGGTGCAGATTGAAATTGGAAGGTATGATGTGGTGGGCATCATGGAGACATGGCTGCAAGGGGATCAGGACTGGGAACTAAATATCCAAGGATATACATCCTATCAAAAAGATAGGCAGGTTGGCAGAGGCGCTGTGGTTGCTTTGTTAGTAAGAAATGAAATTAAATCGATAGCAAGAAATGATGTAGGGTCAGATGATATAGAATCTGTGTGCGTAGAGTTGAAGAACTGCAAAGGTGAAAAAACCATAATGGGAGTTATGTACAGGCCTCCAAACAGTAGTCAGGATGTGGGGTACAGGATACACCAGGAGATAGAAAAGGCTTGTAAGAAAGGCAAGGTTACAGTGATCATGGGGGATTTCAATATGCAGGTAGACTGGGAAAATCCGGTTGGTAGTGGAGCCCAAGGAAAGGAATTTGTGGAATGTCTACGAGATGGCTTTTTGGAGCAGCTTGTGGTGGAGCACTCTAGGGAACAGGCAATTCTAGATTTAGTGATGTGTACGAGGCAGATTTGATAAGGGAGCTTAAGGAGGAAGTGACCATAATATGATAGAATTTGCCCTGCAATTTGAGAGGAAAAAGCTGGAATCAGATGTAACGGTATTACAGTTGAATAAAGGCAACTACAGAGGCATGAGGGAGGAGCTGGCCAGAATTGACTGGGAGATGAGCCTAGCAGGAAAGACAGTGGAGCAGCAATGGCAGGAGTTTCTGGGAGTAATTTGGGAGACACAGCAAAAATTCATCCCTAGGAAGAAAAAGAGGACAAGGCAACCATGGCTGACAATGGAAGTCAGGGACAGCATAAAAGCTAAAGAGAAAGCATACAATGCGGCAAAGAGCAGTGGGAAACCAGGGGATTGGGAAGCCTTCAAAGACCAACAGAGGACAACTAAAAAAGAAGTAATGAGGGAGAAGATTAAATATGAGGGTAAACTAGCCAGTTATATAAAAGAAGATTGCAAGAGTTTTTTTAGATGTATAAAGGATAAGAGAGAGGCAAAAGTGGACATTGGGCTGCTGGAAAATGAAGCTGGAGAAGTAGTAGTGGGGAACAAAGAAATGGCGGAGGAACTGAATAGGTACTTTGCGCCAGTCTTCACGGTGGAAGACAAGAGTGACATCCCCAAAGTTCAAAATAGTCGGGGAGGCAGAGGTGAGTATGGTGGCCATTACCAAGGAGAAGGTGCTAGGAAAACTGAAAGGTCTGAAGGTGGATAAATCACCTGGACCAGATGGATTACACCCCAGAGTTCTGAAGGAGATAGCTGAAGAGATAGTGGAGACATTAGTGGTGATCTTTCAGGAATCACTCAAGTCAGGGAGGGTACCAGAGGACTGGAAAATCATTAATGTAACCCCCCTGTTTAAGAAGAGAGTGAGGCAAAAGACGGGAAATTACAGGCCGATTAGCCTGACTTCGGTCGTTGTTAAGATTTTAGAGTCCATTATTAAGGATGAGATATCAGAATACTTGGAAATGCATGGTAAAATAGGGCAAAGTCAGCATGGTTTCATCAAGGGGAGGTCATGCCTGACAAATCTGTTAGAATTCTTTCAGGAGGTAACAAGTGGGTTAGACAAAGGAGAGCCAATGGATGTTATCTACTTGGACTTCCAGAAGGCCTTTGACAAGGTGCCGCACAGGAGGCTGCTCAGTAAGATAAGAGCCCATGGTGTTAGAGGCAAGGTACTAGCATGGATAGAAGATTGGCTGTCTGGCAGGAGGCAGAAAGTGGGGATCGGGGGTCCTACTCAGGATGGCGGATGGTAACTAGTGGAGTTCCGCAGGGGTCAGTGTTGGGAGCACAACTTTTCACTTTATACATTAATGATCTAGATGAAGGAACTGAGGGCATCCTGGCTAAGTTTGCAGATGATACAAAGATAGGTGGAGAGACAGGTGGTATTGAGGAGGCGGGGAGGCTGCAGAAGGGTTTGGACAGGTTAGGAGAATGGGCAAAGAAGTGGCAGATGGAATACAACGTGGAGAAGTGTGAGGTCATGCACTCTGGTAGGAAGAATAGAGGCATAGACTATTTTCTAAATGGGGAGAGAATTCAGAAATCTGGAGTGCAAAGGGACTTGGGAGTCCTAGTCCAGGATTCTCTTAAGGTTAATTGGCAGGTTGAGTCAGTAGTTAGGAAGGCAAAGGCAAAGTTGGTATTTATTTCGAGAGGGCTAGAATATAAAAGCAGTGATGTGCTGCTGAGGCTTTATAAGGCTCTGGTCAGACCACATTTAGAATATTGTGAGCAATTCAGGAAGGTATGCTGGCCCTGGAGAGGGTCCAGAGGATGTTCACGAGAATGATCCCAGGAATGAAAGGTTTAACATATGAGGAACGTTTGAGGACTCTGAGTCTATACTCAATGGAGTTTAGAAGGATGAGGGGGGATCTGATTGAAACTCACAGAATTCTGAACGGCCAGGATAGAGTGGACATGGGGAAGATGTTTCCATTAGTAGGAGAGACTAGGACCTGAGGGCACAGCCTCAGAGTAAAGGGAAGACCTTTTAGAACAGAGATGAGGAGAAACTTCTTTAGCCAGAGAGTGGTGAATCTATGGAATTCATTGCCACAGAAGGCTGTGGAGGCCAGGTCATTGAGTGTATTTAAGACTGAGATAGATAGGTTCTTGATTGGTATGGAGATCAAAGGTTACGGGGAGAAGGTGGGAGTATGGGGTTGAGAAACTTATCAGCCATGATTGAATGGCGGAGCAGACTCGATGGGCCGAATGGCCTGATTTCTGCTCCTGTGTCTTATGGTCTTATTGCCCATCCCTAGTTGCCCTTGAGAAGGTGGTGGTGAGCTGCCTTCTTGATCCGCTGCAGTCCATGTGGTGTAGGTACACCCACAGTGCTGTTAGGGAGGGAGTTCCAGGGTTTTGACCAAGCGACAGTGAAGGAACAGCGATATATTTCCAAGTCAGGATGGTGAGTGACTTGGAGGGAAACTTCCAGGTGGTGGTGTTCCCATGTGTCTGCTGCCCTTGTCCCTCTAGATGGTAGCGGTCATGGGTTTGGAAGGTGCTGTCTAAGGAGCCTTGGTGAGTTTCTGCAGTGCATCTTGTAGATGGTACACTCTGCTGCTACTGTGCATCGGTGGTGGAGGGAGTGAATGTTTGTGGATGTGGTGCCAATCAAGCGGGCTGCTTTGTCCTGGATGGTGTCAAGCTTCTTGAGTGTTGTGGGAGCTGCACTCATCCAAGCAAGTGGGGAGTATTCCATCACACTCCTGACTTGTGACTTGTAGATGGTGGACAGGTCTTGGGGAGTTAGGAGGTGAGTTACTCACCACAGGATTCCCAGCTCTTGTAGCACATATATGGCTAGTCCAGTTCAGTTTCTAGTCAATGGTAACCCCCAGGATGTTGATAGTGGGGGATTCAGTGATGGTAATGCCAATGAACATCAAGGGGTGATGGTTGAATTCTCTCTTGTTGGAGATGGTCATTGCCTGGCGCTTGTGCGATGCGAATGTTACTTGCCACTTGTCAGCCCAACCTGGATATTGTCCAGGTCTTGCTGCATTTGGACATGGACTGATTCAGTATCTGAGGAATCGCGAATGGTGCTGAACATTGTGCAATGATCAGGTAACATCACCACTTCTGACCTTATGATGGAAGGAAGGTCATTGATGAAGCAGCTGAAGATGGTTGGGCCGAGGACACTACCCAATTTTCGATCAAAAGCAAAGCAAGCAAATAGGAACAAAGTGTTAACCTGAGAGCCCCCAAGGACACTCCATTTCCAATTACAGATCACAAGCACATATCATTGTTGTAGCACTCAAGGATCTAGTTCAAAGTTAATTGTGCACACAGATTGTCATGTTTAAAAAGTTAAAATTTTCCTGCTCTGGTTGACAAGTTATGTTTCCCATGAGTTTTTTTTTGACACAGCGTGTTGTTCTGATCTCAAATGCTCTGTCTGAAAGAGCAGTGGGAGCAGATTCGCTGAGGACGTGCAGTGGAGCATTTTCCAGATACTTAGAAAGTATTTACGGCACAGAAACAGATGACTGACCCCAGTAGATAGTTGTTGACGCTCAACACCAACTTCCTCTAACCCCTCTTTGTCTCACCTCATCAACATACCCTCCGATTCCTTTCTCCCCCATGGCTTTCTCGAACTCCCTCTCGAATGCATCTAAACATAGGAACTAGGAGCAGGAGTAGGCCATTCAGCCCTTTGAGCCTCTCCACCATTCAATATAATTATGGCTGATCCTTTATCCAAATGCCACATCCCCGCTTTCTCTTCATACCCCTTGATGCCCCTAATATCCAAAAAATTGTCAATTTCTTTCTTGAATATACTCAGTGACCCAGACTCCACAGCCTTCTGTGGTAGAGAATTCCACAGGTTGACCACTCTCTGAGCAAAGAAATGTTTCCTCATCTCAGTCCTAAAGTATACTGTTCACCTCAATCGCTTCTGTGGGAGCAAGTTCCTCAGAAGGATATTTATTGCAGAACTATGGGGAAGAGCTTGGGTCATAAGATAATTTAGGTCTTTCCAAGAGGCACTTGAAGGAGCCTTGGTGAATTCTTGAATATGCACTGCAGGAACTCACCAAGGCTCCTTAGACAGCACCTTCCAAACCCACGACCACTACCATCTCAAAGGACAAGGGCAGAAGACACATGGGAATACCACCACCTGGAAGTATCCCTCCAAGCCACTCACCATCCTGACTTGGAAATATATCACAGTTCCTTCACTGTCTCTGGGTCCAAATCCTGGAACTCCCTCCCTAACAGCACTGTGGGTGCACCTACACCACATGGACTGCAGCGGTTCAAGAAGGCAGCTCACCACCACCTTCTCAAGGGGCAATTAGGGATGGGCAATAAATGTTGGCCCAGCCAGCGAGGCCCACATCCCGTGAATGAATATTTTAAAAAATCACAGGCATCATGGGCCTCCCCTCTTATGCTGGATAATTCTATGAAATTACGCAGTGTTCACAGTTTAATGCTATTTTAAGAGCTTTTAAATTTCATGTACCTTCCCTATAAAAAGAAACTGAGGCAAGCAGACTTTAGCTGATACTTTTACCAGGTGCAGTTAAACATATTTTCTGGATGTAGCTTGGACAGAACAAGAAGTTGAAATGTGAGAACAGCACATCTCCTCACTGACATTTAAAAAAAAGGGCATAATTAAATTAAAACAATTCAAGCACCTTGTCAGTTAATTTTCAGCTAAAGTGCAAAGTATAAGCGGCTGCTTAATCATGATTAACAATTTAACCAGTGCCTTTGAATAGGCACCACTGTTTAATTCAGTCCATGTGCCACTTGGTGAATAGCAGGAACACTTAAATTAAATGTTTGATCAGCTTCATTACAAATGCACACAGTGTTGGATCAGCGATGCATGCTGCCATAATAATGTCATTGCAATGCAAATGAGAGTGAGCTGAGCTCCACACTACTCCTCCTGCACAAAAGAATGCTTTGGGCTTGTCAGTGTAGCAGTACGTCATATGCCTCACGTCTGGACTGTGGGAGATAATCGTTTAAAGAGCCACTGTCCCTTGGTGTGGTTTTAATGGAAATGAATACGAGCAAATGGAAAGCAGGCAGGATGTGGACCAAACCTTGCGGCTCCATCCCTGAGGGTTGCTGCAGTAGTGCCTGACCATGGAGAATGGAAAAGAATCAAGTCAGGACAGCCAAGGGATTGTTTGATTGAGCTACAATTTAAGAAACTACACCTTTCCTTCACACCGTTTTGCTAAATTTCCAGAGAATGATTTCCGGGGAATCTTTGGCGAAGAGATCATTGTAATTTTTGCAAGCTAATATGAATGTCTCCAGTTCCTGTGATGGCTTTCACACCAGGTTGCCAACTCTGCTTGGAGTATTCCTGGAGGTTTCACCTTGACCTTTTTTTTTTCAATTCCAACCATGCCTGTTCCACTCAAACAGTCTTTTTGTTCACTCTTTCTCCAATATTTATAGAACTAATAAAACAAAGAAAAATACACACTTTTTTAATGACTCTACATAGGATTTTTTCCCCCTAGTTTTGTTCATGACAATGTCCATGGGATTAAAATATAATTCCTGGAGTCTCCAGGACAATTCTGTGGGGTTGGCAACCCCAAGTGTAACATCTCTTGTCCCACTGCTGATGGGGGTAGACCTGTGAAGGCACGTATAGCGGGTGACGCTGCTGGTAACAGGGGAATCTCGTGGCATTGGTTTGTGAGTGTTACTTCAAACAATGTGTGTTTACCATCACTTGGAGTCAACATGATGAGATGGGGAGGGGGTGGGGAGCACATGTTCCTAAATGCTTGAGGCTCAGGAACAGGACACCATAGATCGCTGAGGGCTGGCAGGAAAAGAATCTGTTTGAAGTGAAATGCAGTTCACCTTCAGCCCGTGTCCTGGTGATCGGACCATTAACTCCAGTGAATGTATTGGCATTGCTGGCATGACATGTCCTTCACTGCCCAGAGCAAACAAAAACAGTCAGAGTGTGCGGCTGATGGATGGTGAAGCTGGTTAAAGCAGTCAGCCGCAGCAGGGAGGATTTGGTTCATGCTCCTCGTGGGAGGTGTAGGAAGGCTCGTTGCCATGGGGCTCCAATGTCCTTTATTCAGGAGGAGAGAATTGGCCATTACGAACCATTGCTCAGTATGTGTGGGTATCAGATATACCGGATCAGGCTTAACATCCCCTATCGGTCAAACAACAGACCAGCATTCCTTGTGCAGAGTGCAAACTTTGGTGAGGTCCCCGATTCACCTTGGCACCGGTTTGTGAATCAGCAGGTGATCTCCTGGCTTTCCCTGAGAATCCAGACCATCCTTGGTCACAGTCACCACTGACATGACTACCTCTCCTTTTGCATCACTGTGCCTGTGACCCTTTCTGCAGTCCACAGTCTCCACTGGTAGATGCCCACGGACAGCTAAGGAACCCATGGCACTCTCCTCCCACACCCTATAAAGTCAACTCAGAGACTCCCAAGATTGCACCCTTTGCTTCTCCTGTTCCT
The DNA here is from genome assembly GCF_017639515.1 of Carcharodon carcharias. NCBI lineage: Eukaryota > Metazoa > Chordata > Chondrichthyes > Lamniformes > Lamnidae > Carcharodon > Carcharodon carcharias. Next base: position 26,804,220 of record NC_054483.1, on the reverse strand, counting down.
CCTCGCTTCTCAGCTCTATCAGTGGGTCAAGGGTTGGCCACCTCTGTGCTGTACATGATCACCTCCACAGAATACTACAAACAACAATGCAGTCTTATTCTGTTCTTGCCAAGATCTCTGTACCCTTGTCACAGATTCCATTCCCCTGCCCCCTGGTTCAGGGTGAAGCACACTGTCCAGGCTTTCTCACACCAAGAGTCCGCTTCTCGCCCTGTAACTCCAGGGAAAGACCACAGCGATTCCCTGGAGCTGCTCACTCATCAGCCGTGTCCTCTCCAAGGGGACCGCCATGGATTCACAGCTTCCCCCATACCCCATGGAATGGATAGGTCGCAACCTCAATTGCGTGTCCCTGGTTTCGCTTTCTGTCTGCTGGGCGATTGCTGCAGGGCCCACAATCAGCCTGTTCCCTTGCTGCCCACCTTTTTCAAAGATCCTGAGAGTTTTTCAGACCAAACCTCGAGCCCTCTCCAAAGGCCTCACCTGCTGTGCTGCAAAAAGCCTTCAAACTGTTTTCTGTGTTAAAGACATGATATAAGCACAAGCTCCTGAATGGGGTAAAAGCAGGACAGTGAAACAGCAAAGAAAACGGGCCAAAGGGAATCCAAACGACCTGAGGTCATATTCTGACAACGAACTCCAGTTGAGATTCACATTGGTTCGCACAAGCTAGCCTAGTCTCCGGCAGTTTGTTAAATGAGTTCACAGATAAGCTTTTGGGCTTTGTTATAGTCAAGTGGTTAATGTGTCAGCATGAAACCTTAAGAATTTTTTAAGAGTCAGCCAGGGTCCTCGAATCCGACAGGCCACTTTCATTCTAATTTGTTTCTGTATTTACCCTTAAAATTGAAGAGCAATTAACAGGAGCAGGGAGCAGAAAGCACCTGACAAACTTGATTTGTGTGCAGTGCAATGCCTGTTCAACTCTGCCGTCGTTGTGTTAAACACTCGAGTGTGATCTGTGGGATATGAAGCATTTTGCAGCTGATGTCTTAAGTACCATTATTATCAAGTTGAAGAAGGAGCTTAGTCTATAATTCAAGGCATGGGCTGGGATTGAGTAGACCCACAATCTGTTTCCAGAAGAGTCAGGAACCAGCCGACACAAATTGAAGGTAATTGGCAAAACACAAGTGGAGGAGGAGAATTCTTTTAAAAAACTCAGTGAGTTGCTGTGATCTGGAATGTGTTACCTGAAAGGGCTGTGGAAGCAGATTCAACAGGAACTTTCAGAAGGGAATCAACCATTTATTTACATGGGAAAGAATTGCAGGGTTCTGGAGAAAGAGCAAGGGAGTGGGACACTTTAGAGCTCGCACAGGTGCAATGGGCTGAATGAACACCTTCTCTGCTGTTCGATTCTATAGGGCTCTAAAGTTGGCTTTTGTTTAGTGGTATATAGAAGAAGGAAGCTTTGAATTCAGCTCCTAACTGTGACTGGGGAACAATGAGGGTGAGGAGCATATATCTGAGCACACCGTGTTTGAATGACAGGGCGGAGGGTGATTTTAGTGGTCTCCCCCGGCGTGGACAGGTTGGTAGCAGCATGGGTGACCACTCATTTTCCATCAAGCATTGGCACAGTGCCACCATGGGGCATCTTTATCTGTGTTTTCTTGGCAAAAGAATTCCATTGAAAAATGGAATACAAGTTGGATGGAGAGGGTTTACCATTTCTCAATTATTAGGACACACACAGGGTGTCTGTTTTTTCATTTAAATATAGGAAAATGGACCAAGGTGTCTAACAGGTGCCTCATCAGATATACCAGAAGCAACATGCAGAAACATAACTGTTTTTCAGTCAGTTGTTGTGATCTGGAATGCGCTGTCTGAAAGGGCGGTGGAAACAGATGCATTGAGCATTTTCCAAACCCGATTGGATATATATTTGAAAAGACAAAGATTTTCAGAGCTCTGGTGAAAGTCAGGGGAGTGAGACTAATTAGATAGGTCTTTCAAAGAGCCAGCACAGGCACAAAGGGTTGAATGGCCTTCCTCTATGCTACATGATTGCATGATCATAAAAAGATGGATGCCAAACCAAAAGTGATATTAGAAGTGTGACCATATTTAGTACAGACAGGTGAGGAGCAAAATGTAACAGCACAAAATGAAAAGGAGCAGCAAGAGGCCATTCAGCCCCTCAGGCTTGCTCTGTCATTCAGTTAGATCATGAGTGACATCAAGTCCACATACCTGCCTTGGTTCCATATACCTTGATAACCTTACCCAACAAAAGGCTATTACTCTCAGGCTTGAAAGCTTTCACTGCTCCAGTCTTCTGGGGAAAGAGATTTCCAACTTGTGTGTCAAAAATACCTCCGAGTTCCAGCCCTGCACAACCTGCCTGGAATTTTAATACTGTATCACTTTGTCCAAACTTGTAATGGCTTTGTCAGGGAGATCAGTAATGTTGACTGAACTAAAACTCTTGTGTATTTGTCATAATGGAACATATTCTGTGCTGAAGAGCTCTAACATTCCTGGGTATATTGTAGAATGCACAACACTGGCCCAAACTCAATCATTTTTTCTATTCTTTCATGGGGCATGGGTATCGCTGGCAAGGCCAGCATTTGTTGCCCATCCCTAATTGCCCTTGAACTGAGCGTCTAGATGGGCCATTTCAGAGGGCAGTTAAGAGTCATCCACATTGCTGTGAGTCTGGAGTAACATGTAGATAAGGACAGCAGATTTCCCTCCCTGAAGGACATTAGTGAACCAGATGGATTTTTTATAAAAATCAATGATAGTTGCATGGTCACCATTATGAGACTTGCTTTCATACTCCAATTGAATTTAAATTCCACCAGCTGCCATTTGAACCCAAGTTCATGGAGCATGATACCTCTGGATTACTAGTCCAGTGACATAACCACTACGCCACCATCTCCCCCTAATTGTGAAGAAGAGTCACACGGACTCAAAACGTTAACTCTGTATTCCTCTCCACCAATGCTGTCAGACCTGCTGAGTTTTTCCAGCAATTTTTGTTTTTGTTTTATCTCCCCCTACTATATGTGTTTCATAATGATTTCAACTTTGTTCCTTTGACATTGCTCTCCAGAGTTTAAATTGAATTGAAAAGCAGTAGGTGACAGTGGCACTTGTGGTCCAATGAACTGAGCTGAACTTCATTAAATCCTTTCTGTCTCGCAAACCCTGCCTACATTCAGTTTTGGGGTCCACTCAGTAAACAGTAGGCAAAACGAAACACAGCTAGCTGCTGGTTCAGAGAGATACAGATTGGTGATAAACGGGAGGAGGAAGGTGCATAGTTTAGAAATAAATTGTCGTTTTTGAAAGAGGACACTCAGACTTGCCCAGTTAATGGAATATAGGAGGCGAACTCTTCATTCAGGTCATGGTCTGTGTAATTTTTCCAGTACTTATGATGATCTTGGCAATTGCTTTATCCAGCAATTACACTCAGCCTCAGCTTCAATTACTAAATGATTGCTTCACAAAGAGCAGTAATTTTTCACGTTTTTTGCGTGAACAGAAGTTTAGATTGAGAGTTGAACCCTCTGTCACCATAGTTGGGTTCAACTGTTTTTGAGAGAGGCTGATACTTTTCCACTTGTAAACCCTGGAGGTTGAAAGAAGCAGTGGAATTTTACAAGTGGCTGGAATGTATCATGTGTGAGCCTTGTCCTTAGTGCAATCTGGATCATTTCTGCGGTGTCCACCATATTCTGTCACAGGTTCTCCTTGTCCGCAGAAGAGAAAGCCGAGGGGTGAGCAGATAAAGGTAATTATGAAGGACTTTCAAAAGTTATGCGGAGAGAAGATGCCTTCCATTTCTGAGACAGCACAAAACTAGGGGCCGGAAATAGAAGACAGTCACTGTCAGGAATTCAGGAGAAAACTTCTTTACCCAGAGAGTGGGGAGAATGTGGAACTCACAGGGAGTCATTGAGGTGAATCGTATGGATTGAAGGGGAGCTAGATACACACGAGGGAGAAATAAATTGAAGGGTATGTTGATCGGGATAGTTGAAGTAGGATGGGAGCAGGCCCATGTGGAGTATGTATCATTTGACCGACACATCTGTTTCTGTGCTGTAGATTCTTTGTTATGTATTGTTATATGATCTGTAAATAGCTAGGAACTACTTAGCTAGGAACTAATGTTTTATGTGCAAATGTTCCAGGGGCCACATTTCATAGCTATACTAGAGACTGAAGTGATGCTTACATAACCAGTTCAATCCGGTTTCACTTTTGTACCAGCCAGCATGGAAAGTTAAACATGAAGAGTTTCTGATCTTTACAAACTGAAAGTATGATTATCTGGGAACCAAAAAGCAACAAGAACTTATAGCAGTACCTTAGCAAATATCCTTGTTTTTTTTTGACTCTTGAGATGCAGCTATCTCTCATCACTCCTTACCCACCAGTACACTGGCTTCCATTGCCAACAGGAGCTCCTGCTCCGACTGAACTGAAGTTATCCTGGTAACCTGTCACCCAGACATAGCACTCGAGCCAACCCTGCAATGTGGCCAATGTGGGCAGAACCCAACAATCTTGTGACTACATGGCACCTCAATGATGTGTTTGAGCTGAGTGCCCTACAAAAAACCATTGATTCCCATTTCTGTTAAATTACCTTTTATGTCTTGAGTCTATGAGTTCACTAGTCAAGTAAACTCAAATTGCATGCCTTCAACTTGTTAGCTGATGTTTGCTATCAATAATGGAAAGAGACCGACATAAGAAGAAACTGTGATTTGTTTATTGCAAAAGAGGGCAGAGCACTATATCCTTGCGTGCCCCACAACCACTTCCAGCTCTAGACTTAGTTAACCAGTAGCCCACACTGTACAATGATTGGTCAGTACTGTCACATGGTTAGTACACTTGCATTCTCTTAAAGGTACATGGCACGCCACCTTACCTATTAACTCTCTCTCTTCTTGGCTCACTCTCATCACTGCTGAATCCCTCAGCTTTGCCTCTGCTCAGTCAGAGTTCAGTTTCTCCAACTGATTCCTGTGTTTCACCCAACATAAACTCCCAACATAAACTCCCAACTTGTCCATACAAGTTCTGTACACATCCAATCCTGCAGTAAGCACAGTACATCGATCTTCTTGAGCTTGCTTAACCCCAACAACCCCCCAACAACCCCATTCCTCCAAGATTCAAAATGCTAGTCCTCATTTTCAGATTCCTTCATGGCCTCGTCCTTTTCCACCTCTGCAGCCTCCCCTCATCTGGCTCTAGCCTTCTTGACAACTCCACTTCCTTCTGCTCCAGCCTTCGTGGCACAGTCTTTAGCCACCTTGAACTCTGACCCTAAACCCTTGTCTCTTGCTTCCTCTCACTGCAGTTCCACAGAATACTTACTTCAGGCGAGCAAGATCAATTTTATCAACTGAATTTTTTTTTTGTGTGTGTGTGTGTGTGTATCTACATGTGTGCATGTCTATGTGTGTTTGCATGTCTATGTGTGTTTATGTGTGTGTGTCTTTTAATGACTTGAAGGGCTGGGTCTCTCCCTGAAGCCTTAATATTATTGTCCCCCAAGCTATTACTGCAAACTGAACTTGTAGTGCCATGTACTTCATTTCTCAGGATGCACCAGTGGTGTTGAATCAATTGTAACAATGGAATAGTTCTCTTGAGATTCAAGCAGTTGCTTCTCAGTAGCTTGTCTTCTTCAAGTGAAGAGGATAGAGGATTAATAATTAACGTGAGATGTTTAGGACTGAGGGCATGGGTGTTTTGAGTCTGCAGAATGGCTGTCAAAGATGGTGATTCAAACACAACCTGTCAATATTTAAGATTCTTGGTGACTGAAGAAAAGGGAATGAAGGGATATGGGAACAGCGTGGGTATGGATGGGATTGGGATTACTGCTCACATGGAGGCTGAACTCCAAGATAAACTCACTGGGCCGAATAGCCTGTTTCTGTGTTGTTATTTAAGTCTACTTGTAAAACCTTACTGAGACAAACTTTATATTGGGTCGTTTTTTTAAACAAAGCCATGTGTGTTTCTGAGAATGTTAATTGTGCTATGGCACACCTATTGTCAAGTTTTGATTTCTGTTCTTCAAACATTTTCTAAATGCTTTGGGCAGACAGAAAGATCCCACTGTGCGAGAGACGAGGAGACAGAGGGATAGTGCTTGGAGCGATGGTGACTTTCATGTTTCTTTTCAAAATGTTGAATTTGAAAACCTTCCAGGTACCTTCCCCTGCGGTTTGTGGACACTTAGTTAATGCTTGTGGTGTTCATTTATGAGACGTCTGAGAGTGAGACAGACAGACAGAGCAAGGCAGAGATAAATAGGAAGAGGCAACAAAGGGAGATAAACAAGGAGGTGGGATAGAGGGAGTGCCACTAAGATGTCAGTGGCGGGTTAGAGAGTATCCCCTGACTTAGTGCATGAGAGAAGATTGGCAAGTGACTCGGTAATTTTCCAGCTGTAATCTCTGGTTAAGTTAGCCAGTCTGTTTAAACTTACACGAAACCCTAAAACACAGTATGCTACCACGTGAGACTAACATATCTGATGTTTTCATTCTTACTAATGTGAGTGTATAGGGAGTTCTATTTCTCTCAAACCTTCAGGCACTGGCTGAGCGAGTTACACAACACGAGGATGCAAGTGATCCGAGCACAGAGACTTCTGGATAAAGTTGACCAGGCATTTTCAATCCTCCTGTTTTCTCCAAAGTCTGCAGTGAAAATCCGGCTACCCTGCTCACAGTCTGCCTGAGAAAAGCTGACAAGCGTCTCTCAGACTTGTTCTAATTAAAGTCCAAACCCCTCACCCAGAGCCTATTCAAGATGAGGCCTGTCCCGTGAGCAGCCTTTCCCCAGGGAGGAGAAGGGTATACATCCCACATGGCTCGCTATTCACTGATGCACACACTCACCATTTGTCACAGCATCACCGTGGCCCTAAGGGTATATCTTAAGTGCAGCTCGTGCCAATTTAAATACAACATCAGCACTTGCTGCGGCTTTGCAAAGTCATGTGGTGCTATTGTATGCAGTAATCATGTTGTGTCTGCTGAGTGAGTGAGTTAAGAACATAGTATAACCAGCGGCGAGTCAGAGAGAGGCGTAGCAGAATGGTACCAGTTACATGGAGACACCAGAGAGAAGCTGTGATTGTTTGCCTGACATTAGGGAAGGTGATGGGGAGATTTAATCAAGGTCTTCATAATGATCGAGTAGATAGGGAGAAACAGTTTCCACTGGCAGGAGGGCTGCTAACCAGGGAATCCATAGTTAAAGAGACAAAGGCAGAGATGAGATATATTTTTTGAAATACAGCGATGTGTTGTGATCTGGAACACCCTTGCCTGAAAGGGCAATGGAAGCAGACAATAAATAATAACTTTCAAAAGGGAATTGGATGAATTCTTGAAAATGAAAATAGTTTGATGGCTTTCAGGAAGGAGCAGGGGAGTGGGACGAGCTGCTAGCGTTGCTGTTCCAAAGAGTTAGGATGGGCTGAATGGCCTCCCTCTGTGCTATGTGATTCTCTCTGCCATTAGCACAGAGCATTCCAAAAAAGAGTTCTCAATCTCAACATCAAGGGAGCTAGAGGGTTAGGCATCATTGTTTTGAGGGCAGAAAACACTGCTGGAGGACATATCTTCCCCATATACTCCTGTGGAATTCCTTGGAATCAATTTTGGAGCGCTGTCAGCAGGAACATGGGAGGAGTGAGGTGTGACTCCACACTGCTGTCTGTGCTTTTCCTGCATCTAGTTTCTATCAGGAAAACGTGAATCTTTTTCCTCTTTGCATGGCTTTCCCAGTATCCCATCTCTCAGTGTAAACCACACCTCACTGGGTAGCACTCTCATCTCCACTCAGAGGGTCATGGCTGAAGCTGCACTTCAGGAGTCTTGGGCACAAAGTCCAGTCTGACACTTCAGTGCAGGACTGAGGGAGTGCTGCTCTGCCCATGGCGCCACATTTCAGATCAGATGGTAAAAAGAGGCCCTGTTTGCGGCCACGCGTGAGCAGAAAAGATCCCATGGCACTATTTCAAAGAAGAGCAAGTGAGTTACCTACAGTGTCCTGGCCAATAGTTATCTTTCTGTCAACATCACAAAAAAAAGATTATCTGGTCATTACCTCAGTGCTATTAGTGGGAGCTTGCTGTGCTCAGTTTGACTGCTGTGTTTCCTGCATTACGTCAGTGACTACACTTCAATGGTACTTCATGAGCTGGAACGTGTTTTGGAATATTAAGGCCATGAAAGACATGGGGTAGAATTTTAGCTTAGTCGGATATTACAGTCCCACCGAAGTCAATGGACTTTTGAATAGTCTGCCACAATTTACAGCCCCATCCGGCCTCCACAGAGCCATAGAATTCCTTCCATGATATGAAATGCAAGGCTGAATGCTCTTGGAAACTGAAGAATGGGGAAAGATTATTCACAAAAATTAATTTTAAAATAAGAACAGTTTCAGTCCAACAACTCACTTGAGATATGTAGATCGATTGGAGAAGTCGGGATTGTTTTCCTGGGAGAAGAGAAGGTTGAGAGGAGAGTCGATCGAGGTGTTCAAAATTATGAGGGTTCTGGACAGGGTAGACAGGGAGAAACTGTTCCCATTTGTGGAAGGATGGAGAATGAGGGGGCACAGGTTGAAGGTGATTGGCAAAAGAAGCAACGGCAACATGAGGAGAAACTCCTTCACACAGTGAGTGCTTAGGACCTGGAATGCACTGTCTGAGAGGGTGGTGGAGGCAGGGTCAATCGAGGTATTCAAGGGGGAATTAGATTACTATCTGAAAAGGAAGGATTTACAAGACTGCAGGGAAAAGGCAGGGGAGTGTTACTAGGTGAGTTGCTCTTGCAGAGAGCCAGCACAGTCATGACCAGCCAAATGGCCTCCCTCTGTGCTCTAACTATTCAATGATTCTACCACTTGCATTTATATAGCGCCTTTCACAATATATCACAGGGCGCTTCAAAGGAATGTTATTGAACAAAGTTTAACACCGAGTTAGTTGAGATATGAGGAAACAAGACTGAAAACTTGGTGAAAGGGGTCATCTTAAAGGAGGAGAGAGAGGCAGAGAGGTTTAGGGAGGGAATTGCAAAGCTTCAGGAAACACATGATGGAACGATGGGGATTGAATCCCATTGCAGTAAAGGAAAATGGGAATTGCTCATGATGCTGAGTGATTATTAGACCACACAGATCACACGTTTACACTGAGTAGATCCCCTGACGGTGAAGTGAATGAAAAATCCCTTGTGTTGGCCACTTTCAGTGACTTGCCTTTTGTCAGCTGCCAGTGTTGGCGATGAGCCCAGAAATGCTGAATGGGAATGAAGAATGTTTCAATGCCCACAGCAACTTCTTCAGTCACAGCAGCATCCCCGGCAATCAGTCAGGAACAGCCCAACCAGAGGCAAATCCCCATCTTCTGTTGGGCAATGTTACAGTGTATAGGGACCTCTGTGACAATCGAAACTATACAGACCCGTCCATTTCATACTCCCCATTACCAGTCACGTTCAGAGCAGGAAGCTATCATTTCCCCCCCACCCCCAGGCCCTGTTAACCCTTTCAGCTTGAAGGACCAAAGTGTATTCTTCTTCACTCATGAAGTGTTGCTGGGCCAAGGGCAGCATTGGTTGCCCATCCACAATTGCCCCTGAGAAGGAGTTTGTGTGAGGAGTTCTGGATCCCATTATCCACCCAAAGTTCTGTATTTTTTTTTTAAACTCACCCCTTCCCATTTTTCACGTTAATTTATCCAGTAAGCTATTTAAGACAAACTCAAATGAGGAGAAAAGGTGGTGGCAGCGAGAAAGGATTTAAACAGATTAAATCCGCAGATTTCAGAAATAGGAACTGGAGGAAGCTACAGGCCTTCAGGTCCCACCATTCAGTACAATCATGGCTGATCTTCTCTGTCAACTCCACCTTCCCCCACTGCAGTCATTATTTTGCTGCTTGTTTCCCTGCTCTAATAGATATCCTTTCTTTAAAGGGAAGGTCACAAACACTGTCTTTTATTTTATTCATTCACAGGATGTGGGCTTTGCTGGTTGGGCCAACATTTATTGCCCATCCCTATTTGCCCTTGAGAAGGTGGGGTTGAGCTGCCTTCTTGAACCACTGCAGTACATGTGGTGTAGGTACACCCACAGTGCTGTTAGGGTGGGAGTTCCAGGATTTTGACCCAGCGACAGTGAAGGAACGGCGATATATTTCCAAGTCAGGATGGTGTGTGGCTTGGAGGGGAACTTCCAGGTGGTGGTGTTCCCATCTATCTGCCGCCCTTGTCTTTCTAGGTGATAGTGGTCGTGGGTTTGGAAGGTGCTATTGAAGGAACCTTGGTGAATTCTCTCCAATTCTAATGGAATTTATACCAAAAGACATCTAGGAATTCAACAGTGATGCGACAGTCAATATTCATATAGTGATAAAGTTTGACAGCTACAAACCAGGAGCATTGGATGTCGTGAGGCTAATTGATGCCTAACGTGTGCAGCGCACATACCCTGCAGATTTTAACACACCTTGCTGCTCAGTGAAAGCTCTGTGTGGATGCAGCGCAACCACCTGACCAAAAGTACTCAGTGACTCATCTTGTTTCTAAACTTGGAAAATCCTTCATTTGTCCCACTTTTCCTGTGATGAACCAGTGGCAGGCTTTCTCCAAGGTCACCAAGATGTGACAGCAGTTCAACCGGGCCAGGTGTTGGGAGTAAGGAGCAGCTTGAGCCAAGTGTTGTTCTGGAGACTGCACCCCCTCCAGTCTTTGGATAGTATGTCGTGACCCGGTACAGAAACAGGCCATTCGGCCCAACTGCTCTGTGCTGCTATTTATGCTCCACACGAGCCTCTTCCCAATCCCTCTTCATCTCACCCAATCAACACATCCTTCTATTCCTTTCTCCCTTATGTGTTTATCCAGCTTCCCCTGAAATGCTTCTCAACTATTCACCTCAACCACTCCCTGTGGTGGTGAGTTCCACATTCTCCCCACTCTCTGGGTAAAGAAGTTTCCCCTGAATTCCCGATTGGATTTATTACTGATTATTTGATATTGATTGCCCCTACATTTGAACACACCCACAAATGGAAGCATGTTCCTTACATCGAAAAATAGGGCGGAATCCCCCCCCACCCCCCACTCCGGCTGGTGGGATTTTCCGGTCCCACTGAGGTCAATGGACTTTTGAACAGCTCACCGCATTTTACAGCCCCGCCCCCCCACCGCGACAGAGCTGTGAAATTCCACCCACAGAGTATTTCAGCACAGAAACAGGCCATTCAGCCCACCGAGTACCTAACCAGCTCTTTCAAAGAGTGACCCAGTTCTTTATCCAGCTCCTCGGCTTTTCTCCCATATCCCTGCAATTTTTTGTCCTTCAAGTATTTACCCAATCCCCTGTTGAACTTGTGTTCGCCTATGTATCAAGTCAGATAAAAACTCATGTCGCCTTGAGCTCTTTTCTCAGTCCCCTTAAATCTGTGCCCCCTGGTTATCGATCCATCTACCCCAACGAAGCCCTTCCTCATGTCAGGTCCTCTGCCTCCCAGAGAATAAGCCCTAACCTGTTCAATCTCTCCTCAGGGGTACAATCTCTCAGTTCTCCTATCATACTTAATAGTCCTTTTGAAACTCTTTCCCCAGTAACGTTTTGATAATATGCAGACTTCTGCCAGAACTGCTGAACAGGAACATGTTGGTGGAGAATGTTGGAGGCTCAATTCACTCCTAAACAGGAGGTTCCCGTTGCTCCATTCACACAATGCTGTGTCGTTCATGAATTTGCTCTAGCGGCACTCTGCAGTACCAAATTATTCAATCGAGTCGAAACATTCCAGACACTTTGAGCAAGCCAAAATAACGTGCCATCACCAGAGCAATCAAGAAGTCTCGTTCTGGCCAGACATGCTCTAAATACTTGAGATTTTCCTTTGTCTAGCCATATTCCCCTCAGCATGTAGGCTGTGTGTGGGTTTGGTGCAGTTTTAGTACACGCCCTTTATCGCTCTCCCCATCAGCCATCCTTGCGCTTGCTCAGCTGGTTGGGAAGTAGCTTCCCGGGTATATCAGCTTGGTTTGTGGGAACTGTGAATCTTCAATGGCAGTTTTCACTCTGACGAGTTGAAGTTGATTGTCATGATGCAATATTGAGCTATTCGGTATTTTGGATGACAGTACAGGAGCCCTTTTTAAATGTGACTCAGCTGAATTAACTGTGTATTAATAGGTGTAAATACAGTGTGAATCAGATTGTGGTGCATCTGAGATGAAATCTCTTTTGATGTACACCATCTGATTTACAAACCACGTGTGTGTGTGTGATCCCAGTCAGCAAGACGGAAATTACTGTAAACTTTCTTTGCAAGTGACAATTCCTATTTTAAAAAGGTGTGGCCAACAGCTTGGGAAACCAGTTTCCTCATGCCACCTTTGGATGGTTTGTCCATCTCCTCAAGTCTGTGTCCTCTGGTTCCTGATCCTTGTGTCGTTGGATACTAAAAATGTGGTGAAATTTAACACTCAGCTGTTGCTCCTTGTCGTTGTGGGCCTGGTAGCAGCCAGCGTAAATACCCAGCTTCAGGTCTGCTCAATCATTACACACGCAGGCCCTAAGGTTGGCAGAGGGAGTCATCCTCAGCCACTTCTTTGGAATATCATACCCGCACTCCAAGGGTTAGATTAGGAAAGATTACACAAACCAAAGTTGTATTCTTTGGAATTCAGGAGATTAAGAGATGATCTGGTCAAACTTTTCTAGGCAGAGAGGGGAGATGGAAAGAAATCAGTTCCTCTGGTGGGGGTGTAGGGCAATGGCCAGAGTCTGAAAATTAGAGCCAGACCTTTGAGGAGTGAAATTAGGAAACACATAGAGGGTGGCAGAAGCTTGGATTGTCTTCCGCAAATATTTGGTGCTTGATCAGTTCTTCATTTTAAAGCTGAGATTGCTGAAAGGTCTTTCTGGAGAGGGAATAATTGTTGCTGTAATGGTGTTTAGGTCACAGATCAGCCATCACCTCACTGAATGGCATGAACAGGGTCAAGGGGCTGAATGGCCTCCTCCTGTTCCCTTGTTCCTAATGCACAGCTGTGCAAAGTGAATGAATTGCCTGATACTTTTTAGATAGACTAATTGAGTGCAATTACTTTCAAGGGCCTTTCAGCTCACTAACCATCTCCCAGCCATGGGAGAGGGAGAGAGAGAGAGAGAGAGGGAGAGGGGAACCAGAGCAAACATGATTCCTGTTTGGTAATTAAGGGTGGCATTAGTGAAAGCTTGTTCTTGTTTGACCTGCCCTGCTACTGACTGGAAGTATATTTCAAGGCTGAACTGGGACCTGTACATATTTTAACAGAAAACAGGTTTGCTAAACTGGAGATCGAAATTTGGCTTAATTCATACCATTGTTAATTTGTCAGTGTCATTTTTGAAAAATGATGATGTTGTGTACGTCAACAGAATGTGTGATGTGATTCTCTCCCTCTCTGGCATAAAGGTTTCTCTGCTTCAGATAACGCTGGTGGCTTGAAGCTTTGTTTTAAAAGTGAGCTTGTTTGCTCAGGTTTCACTGTCACAGTGTTTGTGCTTAAACCTGCATTGAGTCTGGCTAAGATTTTCGAAACAGGATTGCTGAAATGTCTAGACTGTTCCCGCTCTTGAAATAAAATGCTGCACATAATGGATAGATTCACATCAAGAAAATGCAGCTAACATTTTCATGAGAAACCTTATTCCTCTTTACGGGCGTGAATACAGAACTTGTCCCAGTCACAACTTCCTCTCAGAATGAACTGTCAATGGGAGGCAGAGAATGCATTTACGAAAACTTGGCAGGAAAATTCAATCTCATGGTGAAACTGTGATTCAAGTTTGTTGGGAAGTGCTACATCACCAGCTGATGTCAAACCCTGCAAGACTTCCCCTTCCTCTGCCTGGTGAGTTGCGTCATCTGCACTGCCCCAGGCTGTGCCCATTCACGGGGCTGAAAGGGTTCAACGATGAGGGCAGGGTGAATAGACGTGGGCGAGCAGTCCCTCGAGTATGAAGCTCAGGACTTGTGAAGCACCTTCAAGGAGCCAGCACAGGTACAATGGGCCAAACCCTTCTGTCTGTTCTTTGATTCTATCCTATCATTAAAGGATTTGAGAGGAAAGATAAAAGCAAACCAACTCCAGTGGTGGGGAGTCCAGAACAAGGGGGCCATAACCTTAAAATTAGAGCCAGGCTGTTCAGGGGTGATGTCAGCAAACCTTCACAGGCTGGTGGAGATCTGGAATTCCCTCCCCCAAAAAGCTGTTAAGATGGGGTGGTGGTCAATTACAAATTTCAGCACTGAGGTTAATACCTTTTTGTTCAGCAAGGGATTTGGGTCCGAGGCACACAGACAGAGTTAAGATAGGGACGAGCTATGATCTAGTTGAATGGCAGAGCAGGCTCGAGGGGCTGAATAATCACCTCTGGTCCTGAAGATGTTCCTTGTATTACTGTAATTCATTTAAAACCCTAAGGAACTGCCTGTTCAGTGCAACTGATGTTGGAGGACATTCAAACACCTGACCTTTTCACACTGATCCTGTTCACACTTTGATTCTGTCGCTCTTCCAGGCAACATTGCACATTGGGGGTGAAGGCAGCATCTGAGATGCAGCTTTCCCAATTCATTTGACTGTCTCGCCAATGATGGAAAACAATGAGCTATTAACGTTTGTTAAACATTCATGAATCAGAGCTGCCTTAAATGGAATTAGTGCAAATCTTTCTGTATAAAAAGGCTATTAAATTGGGCCTTAACTGCAAGGAGATGCAGAGCAGTTTGAACTGAAACTACGAAGGGAGATGGATGGAGAGAGAGTGCACACAGCATAAGAATCAGAAACGAGATCCAATGACACAACATCACACATGACAAATAAGACTTTTGGCTGAGCGTCTGAACATGCCTACAGACTAAGAGGCATAGGGCAGGTTGTTCAGTTATATGGAGAATGTGGGTGAACACTAAACATGCGAGCCAGCTGAAATAATTTCCTCTGATAGTAACAGCTTCCAGCACTGCGTTCAAAAGAGACAAGTGTGCGTCTCAACCCCTTTCTCTGCTTCAAACTGGCCATTCCAGCTGCTCGCTCACGTTAACTCACCAGCATTTGTTATGGATTTTACATTCTGTTTCTGACCAGGAACACATTGTTTACATCGGGGTGTGAAAACAACTCTAATCCCTAATGTTTTAAACTCTGTCCGTTACTTTCACTCTTTCCCCCTTTTTCTGATTTAAGCATCTGGTTTCTCTGAGCACTTTTTCCAGCTTTTCTTTTGGTAAATTTTCTTGGGGACTGATCACATTATTTTCAAATTATCACTTAAATCATCGTACCTTCCTCCATCGTTCTCTTGTAGCTGAAGCATTCTCCAAAAGCTATGTTTCACTTTCTTCGGCTGAACTGGCACAGCAGTCTGTGGAAGTCCATTTTTACTGTGTGGCACCTGAAACAGATGAATGAACCTCTCTCTCCTCCTTCCCCTGTATCTTTGGAAGACAAAAGAGGCAGCCAGGCCAAGCAGAAGTTGTGCTTTGCCACTTCCCTGAGTGGTTCACTGTGCTGCATCCTCTGTTTCTATGTATTGTAGGGTCTCCATCTCCTATGGAAGGAGACACATGGATCAGCCTTTTGCACACACACACACACACACATACACATACACCACACACACACTTGACTTAGCGACTGACAGACTCGATGCTGTCAAACTATTCTGCTCCACCACCTCTTCTCATTACACATTCAGCCTCCCAGCCGTCCTGTCAGTGATTGGCTATTGAACTGAACACAGGCTTTCTCTTTTAAAGGGACAGTCCATCTTTCTGCTCAGCCTGTCCTTCAAACCTTGACAAAAACACACACACTCAAAAACACCCCTACGACGGACACTCTGCACCTAATCAGCCTTTTGCAGAGTCCTCTCACTCCCATTTCTCCACACCACCCCCCTCTACACGTAGAATCCTCAGCTGTCACCTTTATTTTCCTCTATAGCTGTGAAAACTGTTTGAAAAGCATGAATAGACTATTTGAATAAATGCAGGAAATCTGAAATGAAAACAGAAAATGCTGGAAAAGCTCAGCAGGTCTGTGGAGAGAGAAACAGAGGTAATGTTTTGAGTCCGTCTGATTCTTTCTCAGACTGGATAGATGACTTGATGCGCTGACTGACCCTTTCAAATAGTAACTAATATCAAAAGATACATTAATTGCAATCCAGCATTTTGCCATTCTCTCCCAAAACCCATCTCTTTGACCAAGCTTTAGGCTAGCTGGCCTATGGTCTCCTTCTCTGGCTCAGTATCAAATTTAGATTTATGATGGTCCTGTGACACAGCATGGGATTTTGTTCAAGGTGTAGTATCAGTGGAACTTGTTGATGATGATATATCCCATGATCTGTTGGGTTGGTGAGAATTTTCATTCCTATCGCACCTTTCACAGGACATCCCAAAGCGCTTTACAGCCGATAAAGTACTTTTGAAGTGTAGTCACTGTTGTAATCTAGGGAAACCAGGGGCCAAAATGGTGCACGGCAAGAGCCCACAATCAGGAATGGGATAAATGACTGGGTAATCTGTTGTCTTGGTTGAGGGATAAATATTTGTCCAGGGCACTGGGTTTAATTCCCCGGCTCTTCTTCAAAATAGTGTTGTGGGATCTTTTATGCCTCTTCCTGGAATTTGTGCTCAAGTCTCTGGAGTGGGACTTGAACCTGCAACCTTCTGACTCCGAGTGCTTGCCACTGAAGTGAGATTAGGAGCATGGATAAATCAGCCAGGGTATTTTCTCTGGGTTGTGTTGGATGATCCAGGCTGACAGAATGACAGGGCAGTACCCACAGAGGTGCCATGTCACTGCTGTGCTTCCTTGCTGACAGCGCTCCTGATTACCAGCGAGCTCTCATATCTTCACACCCTCAATCCATATCAATTAATTGCCATCCCTCACATCAAGTGCCCGCGCCGCCTGAAAAAACAATGCAGCTCAAGCCTGACTGCCCCAAGAGCTGCTGCCACAAAGCCTCGTCTCCAACACCAGGGACCGTGACAAACAGCTTTAAGAACATCATCCCTGTACAAATCTTTACAGCAAGCATCAAATTTCTGGTTGACTTTGGTTTTCACTGCCTTCAAACACTGAGAAGTATGTAACCCATTGTACCAGGAGCAGCAATTCTATTAAGTGTTTCCAAAAAACCCTCAAAATCACCATGCTGGTATTTAGCTCATCGTCGCTTCAGAATTCACTCTGGACAAAGGGAGAACAAAACAAAGAGCCGATAGTTTTCAGACATTACATTCCGATCTGACCTGGCAGTGTTGATTGTACTCCGTCTCTCTCTCTCTCTCTCGCTCTCCTGCTTGATCTGCCTCTTTCATCAAGCTTTAGACCATTCATCTGAATGATGGAATGATACAGAGCAGACAGAGGCCATTCAGCCCATACTGCTTGTGCCTGAATATCTCCCTGTTTGGCTCAGTGACAAATTTTGTCTGATAATGCTCCTATGAGGCACCTTCACATACAAACGAACTCACAAAGATAGAATTAGGAACAGGAGTGGGCCTGCTCCGCCATTCAATAATTTCCTGGCTCATCTGAATGTAACCTCAACTCCACATCCCTGCCTACCCACTTTCAGACCCTTGTTAATCAAGAGTCTATCCAGCTCTGCCTTAAAAATACTCAAAGACTCTGCTTCCACTGTCTTTTGAGGAAGAGAATTCCAAAGATTCACAACTCTCGGAGAGAAAATACTTCTCCTCATCTCAGTCTTAAATGGGCAACAGCTGATTTTTAAACATGACTTTGGATGCAAGTGCTTTATATAAATGCCAGTTGTTATTGTTGAGGTGATCATTTGGGACAGGGAAGCGCATGGACGCTGGAACAGTGTTTATGCACTGATGGGACAGAGTGCTTTGCCCTTCTCCATGTACCGGGATGCAGGATCCCAGAGTAACTGCTCAGCTTTCCAGACTCTCTGTGAACAGGAGATGCAGAATCCCTGTCTCGCCTGGGGTTTTAATGCTTGTCTTTCACTCAGGTACACTTGGATCAGGTGCTGTGTGTTGTGTCAGGATGTGTGATCCAGTGCTAGGATTTCCCCAGCTTGCGTTCAAAACCGTCTGGACTATGAAGTGTTGAGGCTGCAGCATGAACACTTCGCTGGGTACTTGGGTGATCTGCGAGTCGAACAGAGATCAGCCTGCTGACTGTTGGAGACTCTGTCCACTTGAATGCAGTTTCTGTACTTCAGTCTTGTATGTGATGGAATGAGTAGAAATTGTACAGGAGTCAAGAAAAGGAATAGCCTCCAAACAGTGCAAGTATATCAAAGTGGAGCAGATCAATTTGATGGAATTGTACTGGTATGGGACTGAATTTATCGACGTGAGATCTCCACTGATGTTCCTCTGTCTTCCTTTCTCACCCCCTCCCCTGAAGAGCTCGATTCAGTGGGCATAAGGGACCCTCTGGTACCTCATCCACATGGGAATGGTTTACAAATCGGTGAAGAGAAGAATGACACAGTCTCACCCCTCCGTACCTCTGTAACCTCCTCCAGCCCCACAACCTCCTGACCTCCTAACTTGTGCCTCTTGAGCATACATCCACCATTGGTGGTCTCGCCTTCAGCTGCCTGGACCTTAAGAATCACAAAATTGTTACAGTGCAGAAGGAGGCCATTCAGCCCATCGTGTCTGCACTGGCTTTCTGAGCAATTCACCTCATGCCATTTCCCAGCCATGAGCCAGTAACTCTCCACATTGTTTCTTTCTGCACCCACTCGAAAGCTCTCTGCCTCTCTCTCCTGCTTCAAGATGCCCCTTCAAAGCCACCTCTTTGATCACCTCCTTTGTTCACTTGTCCTAAAACCTGCTTATGTGGCTCAGCAAGCATTTTGTTTGGTGACACTCCTGGGATGTTCTGTAACCATGTCAAATACAAGTTGTTGTTGTAATCTATGATTGAGCTATTCCTCCATGGGGGGCAGTGCAGACTAGTCTCTTCCTGTGCTTTTCCATTTTGAACACACATGCACACCTAGCAAGGCTGGGGATAGAGTTTGGGGGGGGGGGGGGGAGGGTGAGGGGTGAGGAGGCATCATCAGATGGCCATCAGGAGGAGGCTGCTCACTCCCTCTCTCTCTAAACCAAGGGCACAGCAAGCAATGCTCATGCCCGCCATTGGCGTGACATCTGTGTCCTTGGGGTGGTGGTGGAGATTGAGTCTGGAACATGCAGGCTCATACAACTCTCCAGGGCAGTGGGGGTGGAGGAAATGTGGGAAGGGGAGCTTAGTAACTGTCCACACGTCCTGTGCTGAAATGATCCTTTGCCTTCCTGCACAGTTTCTCTGTGCTGGGTGGAGTGTCCATGTGCTTGTCAAAACACCCGAGCCTTTGTGGAGTTAACTCTGCTCTGCTCTGGGTAACATTAATGACTGCCTGCCAAAAGACATGCTGTCATGTGCCTGAGTGAGAACACAACTGTGTGGGGACAGGAAGGGAATGTTACTCTGTACAAACTTCGAGATATCGAGCATCTGAGCTGCCTGTGAGGAGGATTCCTTAACAAATGACATGAGTCTTTGAGGGATGCATTTCCCTCCTTACTGGGCAGGATGCACTGTCAGCTCAGGCTCAGTGGGGTCATTGTCAGCTCAAGTCCCACTTCAGGACTTGAGGACAAAATTCGAAGTCCGGAGGGAGTGCTGCACTATTGGTGGTGCTTCTGTCGGATGAGGCCCCATCTCCCCTCTCAAATGGGCAGAAAAGATCCCTGGGGCACTATAAGAAGAGGAGGGGAGTTCTCTGTCTCAGTGCCCTGGCCAATGTTTGTCCCTCAGTCGACATCACTAAGACAGGTTATCTGGTAATTTATTGCAATACTGTTTGTGGGATCTTCCTGTGCAAACTGGCTGCCATTTTTCCTACTTACAACCATGATGACACTTCAAAAATACTTCCTTTGCTGTAAAGCACTTTGGGACTTGAGGTTGTGAAAGGCATTATACAAAGAGGGAGGGTTTAAACAGCATCTTGAAGAGAGAGAGAGAGAGAAAGAGAGACAGGCAGAGAGGTTTAGGGAGGGAATTCCAGAGCTTAGGGGCCCAGGCAGCTGCAAGCACGGCCGCCAATGGTGGAGCAAAGGAAACCACAAAGTATCAGAGGCTGGAATTGGAGGGACGCAGAGATCTTGGAGGGTTGTGTAAGGAGGAACACTGTTCTTGGTCTCACAGATGGAGCAGCCCACTTGATTAGCACCCAGTCTGTAACCATTCATAATCGCATAGTAGCAGCAGTGTGTACCATCTACAAGATGCACTGCAGAAACTCACCAAGGCTCCTTAGACAGCACCTTCCAAACCCATGACCACCACCATCTAGAAGGACAAGGGCAGCAGATAGATGGGATCACCACCGCCTGGAAGTTCCCCTCCAAGTCACTCACCATCCTGACTTGGAAATATATCGCCGTTCCTTCACTGTCATTGGGTCAAAATCCTGGAACTCCCTCCCTAACAGCACTGTGTGTGTATCTACACCACATGGACTGCAGCGGTTCAAGAAGGATGGGTAACAAATGCCGGCCCAGCCAGCACAGTCCACATCCCGTGAATGAATTTTAAAAAAAAAAGATATTTGCCAGTGTCTCCAAGAGATGGGCTTCTCTGCTATTGACCGTGCCTGCAATGTGACCACATGGAGAGGTGTTTCCTCATTGTCATTGGGGGACCAGCTCACTGCTTTGCACATGACTGCCTCTCCAGTCCTGCCTATTGTTAAACGGTGCGGACAGCCAAGCAGCGAGACTTTGTACTGGGGCTCGAAGGCCTCTGTTAAGCTGCAGAGAAAGCAATCAGACTCTGCCAGTGTAATCCTGTAATCACATAGTTTTACATGACCCCCCGAGAGCCCACTGTCAGGGTGGTGTCAGCACACATCTGGGGGTGGGGTGGGGGAGGGGGAGGCTGCATGCACAGAATTTTGATTACTGAATAGCAAACACACGGAGTTTAATTGCAGAGACTGGGATCAGCACAGGCAGCTTCGAAAATGTCAATGCTCTGTTCTCTCCAGAACAATTGACTGCGAGGGATGGTTCTCATCCTCTGTTATTCACAATTACGTTTTAGTGAACCTTTTTTTAAAATCTAAGTAATTTCCTCTTCACCTTCCCCACCCCCAGCTCCCTTTTTAGACACTAACTCTTGGAGGGATTTGGCAATATGGTCAGCAGCTGTTCCATGCCTCACCGAAGTAGCCAGTCTTGATTGAGGACAGTGAGTGTTGGTGGGCTATTTGACTATGGAGGCAACACAGTCAAAATGATGCTTTTTCTGATTGCTCAGTGTTCAGCTCCAATCACATTGCGGCCCTCCAACATTTGTTACCCATCCTTAATTGCCCTTGAGAAGGTGGTGGTGAGCCGGCTTCTTGAACTGCTGCAGTCCGCCTGGTGTTAGTACACCCACAGTGCTGTTAGGGAGGGAGTTGTGTAGGAAGGGACAACACTCATGCCAAGAAATGATCGTCTTGAACAGGAGAAAGCTCAGTCACTGTCTGATCTCCAATGGATTACTGTCTGTGAGAACTCCTCCAACAAAATCCTCTGGGCTAACATCCACCAACAGTTAAAACTGAATTAACCGTCTCAACATCGGCGTTCCAAAGATTAAATTGTGAGAACAGGGAGAAACTCGAATTGTATTCCCTTGTTTTTGAAAGTTGATTTAATTGACTATTTAAAATATTTCAGGGATCCGCTTGTTGGGCTAGAGAAATAATTTTATTACAGATTACAAATTATTATCACAGAAAAATTATTTCTGCTGGTGGCAGAATCCTGAACAAGGGCAGAAACTTCAAATTCCACCCAGGCCAGTGAGGAGTGAGATCACTTCTTCAAGCAAAGGGCAGGAACTCTCACCCACTCCCCTGCCCTCCTCCTCACTCCAGCCAAAAGGTGTGGATACTGACTGGGGTGGGTGCGGGGTCATTTGGATCTTTCAAGACTAAGGTGATAGATTGTGATGGATATCAAGGGACATGGAGTAAATATGGGTAAATGGAGTTGAGATACAAAATAGCCATAATCTGCTGAACGGTGGAACAAGGTCGAGGGGCTGAATGGCCTCCTCCTATTTCTGTGGTTGCAAGATCTGATCTGAAGCTCACAATTCGAATGACAAGTGACTCATCCTGAAAGATCATTCAAAGTTTGGATCAGGAAACACCCACAATGTCAAGAGAATTATGGCCTATATTAGCACCAAGCTCCTGTAAATAGTGCATTCAGGGCTTGGGATAAATGATTCTCTGTCATTTGATTACCACACAAATGAATGGTCGATGGGTGTTTGAGTTTCAGATTTCACACTCTGTAAGAATTGACTTCAAAGGCAGCCTATGCTCCAAGCACTGGCCACAGCCCTGTATAAACTCTATAAACAGCAACGATTACCTCTGGGCAGTTCCAGTAAACTTTACACTGGAATACTCAAGCAAGTGTCAAACAGGAATCTGTCAGGTTTGTGTGCGTTTAAGTGCTGGAGTCAAACAATTTCAATGTGGCCGGGATCGTTCAAACAGCCAGGTTTTAATTAATCCTGAAACCGGGGTGGGTAAGAACACATCACCACTTTGATGATTTGATTTACCATAAGATTAATGGAAATCTATTATTATGGTAGGATCCCCGCCCACCCCACCCCCCACCCCCCAACCAACTTCACATCACTTCATTCCTTCGAGACTCAAAAAATTGTGAAAATAAATCGCAGACACAAAATCCTGCCCAGTGTCTGAATGGCAATTTCCTAAAGATCTTTTAGTCCCGATTCGCTGCAGGATCTTTTTCAGGGGCAAAGTTTGGGGGCTCCCTGTTTTTAAATTGGGTTTGTTGTTGAAGTGCAGGGCGGAGGTCACATGTGAGGAGAGTGCTGCACCAAGTTTAATGCACAG
The DNA here is from genome assembly GCF_017639515.1 of Carcharodon carcharias. Classification (NCBI taxonomy): domain Eukaryota; kingdom Metazoa; phylum Chordata; class Chondrichthyes; order Lamniformes; family Lamnidae; genus Carcharodon; species Carcharodon carcharias. The sequence continues at coordinate 26,781,211 of NC_054483.1, read as the reverse complement.
CCTTTAAGCATGACCCTGCCTGACCTGCATTTCATTGTTATTTCCATTCCCATCATTAGAAAGTGGCTGGTGATGCCGTTCAGATATTGCTGTGCTTTGGGTGAGACACGCCTAAGGGTTACAAGCTGAGCACAATGGAAACCTGCTAAGGTACGTGGAGGTGCTTACTGAGACACAGCAGCTTTTCAAAGGCTGCCGGCAGCCGTTAAGGCAATGTGTGTGCGTTTACTATTTGGGGCAGATCAGATGTGGCTGTTGGAGGCTGTTCAAATTATGCAGCGTACAGCAACTGAATGTGGGAGAGAGGGCTTCACCCCGCAATAAGTAGTTATATTTTTCTGCAGGTATTCCTTCAGGTGCCCATTTTGAACCACTGTGCAGCAGCATGGGGTGCTTTATGGGATTTGCTCCCAGCTTGCACAAAGCTCACCTTGGCTACAAGCCTGCATCAGCTCAAAGCCCACGAGCCTCTTTGTCTGATTACTCAGGTCACCAGCGCTTTGAGCCGTGTGGGGCACTTCTCTTGTGTCATCACCACCCCACCCATCACAATATCCACATTAACTTCTGATCATAGCGATCCTCCACTTGGATGATTGCCCCAAGATTAAGGGGTCAATCATTGAGGACTAGGTGAGGGAGAATTTCTTCATTCTGAGGGTCGTGAATCTTTGGAACCCTGTACCTCCAGAGGCTCATGATTGCCCAGTCATCGAGTATATTCAAGGCCAAGAGCAATCGATTTTTGATCCCTCAGGGAATCTTAGGGATACGCGGAGCTGGCAGGAGAGTGAAGTTAAAGCAGAAGATCAGTCGTGATCATATTAAATGGCAGGACAGGCTCGAGGAGCCATATAGTCCACGCCTGCTCCTATTTCTCAAGTGAATTGTGAAATCTTATGAACATTCAAGGTTTTTGGGAATCGATTTTAAGAACACACACACTGCTCTTTCCCTTCGGTCTCTGGAATTGTTTGTTTTGAACTCTGAGTGATTTTCGATTTGATAGTTGTCCGGCTTCCCCAGAGTTGACATCCCTGTTGGGATAAGACAGACAGCATCATCCACAATCTGCATCCTTGGCCGGTGCAGTGGTCTGGGAGTCTGCAATTGACTGGGCTAAGATTTCACCAACATCGTGCCTTCTTTTGTTCAGTCCAGAGTTTTCAATTTCCCCAGTAGTGATATTGTCCACCACCAGAACCTATTTACAAAAACAAAAAAACTGCGGATGCTGGAAATCCAAAACAAAAACAGAATTACCTGGAAAAACTCAGCAGGTCTGGCAGCATCGGCGGAGAAGAAAAGAGTTGATGTTTCAAGTCCTCATGACCCTTCGACAGAACTTGAGTGAATCCAAGAAAGGGGTGAAATATAAGCTGGTTTAAGGTTGGGGGGGGGGGGCTTGGTTTGGGTGGGGGGAGAGAAGTGGAGGGGGTTGGTGTGGTTGTAGGGACAAACAAGCAGTGAAACAAGCAGATCATCAAAAGATGTCACAGACAACAGAACAGAACGTTCCTACAACCACACCAACCCCCTCCACTTCTCTCCGCGACCCCCCCCCCCCCCCCCCCCACCCCCCCACCACCACACACCTTAAACCAGCTTATATTTCACCCCTTTCTTGGATTCACTCAAGTTCTGTCGAAGGGTCATGAGGACTCGAAACATCAACTCTTTTCTTCTCCGCCGATGCTGCCAGACCAGAACCTATTTGTTGGCACAAGGTTAAGGCAGCCTTCTGAATCCCTGCTGCTTCCCAATCCAAATAGGAAATAGAAGAGCTGATAGAAGCAGCGGATCAATATTTTTCAATGAATAACACAAATGATAACCTTTTACATCACTGCTAATCCCTGGAGTAAACCCTTGCCCCTGTCATCTCCTGAGGAGACTGACTATTATTATAAATGGGCAGCTCAGCATGAACAGCTGTGGTCAGGAAACAGCTGCAAAGTTAGATGTTTTCAATTTCAGGTTTTCGGACTTTGTTTATTGATTTTTTTTTAAATGGAATGTGTTTCCTGAACATTCTGGTAAAATCTAACATAAGATATTTTCGACAGACAAAATAAAACCATGACTTAAGTTGAGCAAATGGACCTATAATCTTAGGAGAGGTGAAGATAAGAGGAAATTAGGAACTGCCCTCTGGTGTAGTTTAGCAAGCTGCTCAGTTGTATCAAAGTGCTACCAGATTCACAAAGGCAATAAGCAGCGAGGGACGGGCAAGACGTCAGAGTCTGTTCCCCCAATCACAGAGATCATGGCTGTTCTGTGACCTAACTCCACATAACCGCCTTCGTCCCGTATCCCTTCATACCTTTAGATAACAAAAATCTATGGATCTCAGTTTCAAAATTAACTCCTGACCTGGTATCAACCGCTCTGTGCAGAACAGAATTCCAAACTACCACCACGCTTTCTGTGGAGAAGTGTCCCCTCATTTCACTCCCGCAAGGTCTGGCTCCCATTTGTAGTCTATGTTCCCCATGGTCCTCGACTCCTCCATCTGCAAAAGGAAAATTCTCTCTATCTACCCCATCAATTCCCCTTGTATGTTGAAGGGTGTGATGAAATCACCCCAAAACTTACTAACTTCCAGTTTATGTAATCTCTCCTCATCATTTTAACTCTTAGTTGGAGTCCAGGTCTCATTGTGGGAAGTGAATGCTGTGTTTATGTCCTACTGCAGGTGTTCTTGCCAGAATGACTGAGTGACTCCAGGTGTGGTCTAACCACAGTGTTGCACAGCAGAACCATGACTTCTACCCACTTAGATTCCAGTCCTCAAGATGCCAAGGCTGGCATTGCATCCACCTTTCTGCTAATTTCTTATACCTCTCCCTGATATTTTAATAGTATCTGTACATTTGGCCCTTCAACTACTGCTTGAAGACAACATTACCTCCTGGATATTGAAACAACAGCAAACAGGCCATTCAGCTCAACTGGTCTTGCAACAGTGTTTATACTGCACAGGAGCCTCCTCTTCCCCCTACCAGATTTCACCCCCATTGCTGTATCCTTCCATTCCTTTCTCCCTCGAGGACCATGGGGAACATAGACTACAAATGGGAGCCAGACCTTGCGGGAGTGAAATGAGGGGACACTTCTCCACAGAAAGCGTGGTGATAGTTTGGAATTCTGCTCTGCACAGAGCGGTTGACACCAGGTCAGGAGTTAATTTTGAAACTGAGATCCATAGATTTTTGTTATTTAAAGGTATGAAGGGATACGGGACGAAGGCGGTTATGTGGAGTTAGGTCACAGAACAGCCATGATCTCTGTGATTGGGGGAACAGACTCTGACGTCTTGCCCGTCCCTTGCTGCTTATTGCCTTTGTGAATCTGGTAGCACTTTGATACAACTGAGCAGCTTGCTAAACTACTTCAGAGGGCAGTTCCTAATTTCCTCTTATCTTTTGTCCAGCTTCCCCTTAAATGTATCTATAACATTCACCTCAACCACTCGCTGTGATAGTGAGTTCCATGTTCTTGCCACACTCTGGGTAAAGAAGTTTCTCCTGAATTCCTGGTTGGATTTATCAGTGACTGTCTTACATTTAAGGCCCCTAGTTCCCATCTCATCCCACAAGTGGAGATGTATTCACCATGTTTCCTTTGGAGTTTTAAAGACCTCTCTTAGGTCACCCATCAACCTCCTGTTTTATCTTTGAATGGCCTGTTGAGGTTCCCTCTCTGAATGAAGCCGCTACACCAAGATCCTTTCTTAAAGTGATTCATCCTCCTCAATTGACAAGGAATTTTCTGTTCACTTGTGTTGCTTCCCCCCTAGCCTGCTTCCCCCCGAGAGCTGCCAATTCTGGGTGTATATGTAGCAGCTTCACCACATCTCCAACTGGCCAATCATCCTTTTTTACTTCCCAGTTCCAATATTTTTTTCTCACAAATGTTAATGCCTCCTCTAGGTTTTTTTTGCCTCTCATGTTTTGCTTGCTGCAGTATTCAGAAGAATTCCTGCAGATTCCATGGCAGCACATGAGCTTTGGGAACCCCATTCCCTTCTTTAACTGTGACAATACCGGGGAATGAAGCCTGAATTTGTCAACAGTTTGCCCTGGGGCGGGGGGGGGGGGGGGGGGGGGGGGGGGGGGTGTCTAGCTGATGCTCGGCTGATTAAAAAAAACAAAGTTGCTTTGAAGACTGTCAGGAAAAAGGGACGACTGTTTGGAGAGAGAGAGAGTGAGCAGAAGGACAGGTTTTGTTCCGAGCTTTTAAATCCTGGTTAAACAAGGTTAGATTCTCGACCCTTTCCCTGGACACTGTCTCTCCCAGTGGAGAGAGAGAGAGAGATGCACTTTAATGGAACACCGAGAAACCACAGATGGTCAAACGCATAATTCAGACTGCAACAAATCTCCAATCCTGTCAGCAGAGAGTTGAAACCCTTGCATCATTGCTCATGATAAAAATGTTAGTGGGCACCATGGGTCTAATCTGTCTCATGAGGGAGATGACAGTAATTGGTGCTGGATAGACAGTTGTTTCTATTAGCCCCTGCTGAATCTTATTCCAAATACACATGGTTTGCTCTGTTAGAATTCAACAAATACCTTTAGCTGTGTAAGTCGCAGCTATCAGATTCTTGACACCTGCTCTCAAGCATCAAACCATTTAGATTGAAGGTTACTTTCCCAGTGGATACTCATCCCAGGCTGTAGTTTGTATAGTGAGATGTGCTGTTGGCCAACCAGAGTTATACCGGTGCAGTAATTGAAGCAAAGGGACAGGACTAGTGATGCTATAATAAAGCAAAACTGGAAAGGAGAATTGGGAGGTTCATTGCCCACACTTTGTGTTAAATTGCGCTTTTCAGGAGGAGGTAGCAGGGTGTCCAAGGTATGGATTGAATGGACCATTTATTGACAGCATGATGCACCATCCCGTCCATCAACTCCAGGGACAAGCCAGGGGAGGAGTGCTCAGACAAAGGGGAAAAAGTGACCAAGACAACAGCCAGGAGGCAAGACAGTGTTCAGCTGCAATGGCCAAGTATTCAGGTTCCAGCTACACTGCCCGTTGCACACAATCAGTGCACAAAACATTCCCAGGAAGGGCTGTTTCTGCTTTTCATCACAGACTGGGGGCTTTCTAATTCTCTGTCCTTTTCAATCTGTGCTCTTGTCCCATTCCGACATGAGCACACGATCTGAAGTGAAACTCTCAGTGCCTGTATAACCCACCACTCCTGCAGACAGCAGGGTCACAGCTTTCAGGGTGGTGACTCCATTAAACCACTCTCCACCTCTCCTCACCAGTCACTTTTGCAGCTGGCCCTCTTCTCTCCCACCGTTTCTCGCTTGCTTCATCCCCACTTCATACCGTTCAGGATAAAGCATCTCACAATGGCAGCCTGTTCCCCACAAGGGCAGCTGGACAATCATCACTAAATTGGCAGCAGGCTCTTGGCAACTCACTTGTGCTGGAGCTCGGAGCTTGATACGTGGAGCAAGAGGTCAAGTTGGAACCCAGGAATTGTATCCCATGTCTTCCTTCCGTCACACACTGTACTCCAACATCCCACTGCAAGCACTGGCACAGAATCTGATCCACATCTAGGTTAGCAACAGCACAGAAACTCCCTCTGCTCCGGAACCATTTCTTTACAGGTCTGCAGGTGCTCTGAACATGTAGTGTTGAGAAATATTGTATATTCAATCAGTCAAGTTTCAAATATAGGACAGAAACTCATAAATCTGCTCAGGTATTCAGGAGAAACTTCTTTAACCAGAGGGTGGTGAGAATGTGGAACTCGCTACCACAGGGAGTCATATTGATACATTTAAAGGGAAGCTGGGTAAACACATGAGGGAGAAAGGAATAGAAGGATAGGGTGATGGGGTGAGATGAAAAGGGGTGGCTGGATGCTCATATGGAGCAGATACACCAGCAGAGACTGATTGTACTGAGTGGCTTGTGTCTGTGGTGCACGATGTAACTTTGTAACATGCTCCACTTCTGCAGTGGCAGACGAACATCTAACTCCCTGGCTCAGAGAGTGCAGCTACTGAGGCTTGGGCTGGTCAGAGGCCTGATATACTTAAATGATGTCCAAGAAAGAAATAAACTTGGTGCAGGATCAGATAACCTTGTTGACTTAGTCTGGGACTTAGCTCCTATGTTGCTTTCTGAAGTTTTTATGGAGGTTGCGATGAGCGATTGTTAATAGATCATTGAAAAAGTAGAAGGATAAATATTGACATGCTGAAACGCTGACCTCTCCTGATGGGAGCTTTGGTAAAACTGAATAAACTCTGCATTTGCTGGGCTACAGGGTGCGGTAGGATTTCAAGAAAAAAATGTTGAGGAAAAAGTATTTCAGTGCATAAAATGTTTTAGTATTTCCATCTCCCATCATGGGATAATTACCGGAACACAGCGTGAGATCTTGTTGCTTTTGCTTTTTTCCATTTTCATGAGCTTTTCCTTTTGCTTCTATCCCTGCACCGTTTTCTGGTATTGGAGGAGGACAATGGGTCTTTTAGCCACATTGGCACCAGGCTGTTTGGTCAACCCCTCCACTTACAATTCGACAGTGTAGGAAAACCTTTTTTTTTGGGTTTTGTGAGGTGGACCGGGCACTTTTCAAATCCCGAAGTGGCAATCTTTGGCCCATTTGTGAGTTTGTGCAATACACAGCGAGCAATGATCTGATCAGGAGAGCTGGGATGCGCTCTGTTTCTGTGTCAAGCTTGCAAGGAGAGCATAAAAACAAAAAACTGCGTATGCTGGAAATCCAAAACAAAAACAGAAATATCTGGAAAAACTCAGCAGGTCTGGCAGCATCGGCGGAGAAGAGTACAGTTGACGTTTCGAGTCCTCATGACCCTTCAACAGAACTAAGTAAAAATAGGAGAGGGGTGAAATATAAGCAGGTTTGATGGGGGGGTGTGGGGGAGAAGTGGGGGGGGGGGGATGGGGTGGTTGTTGGGACAAGCAAGCAGTGATAGGAGGAGATAACCAAAAGATGTCACAGACAAAAGAACAAAGAGGTGTTGAAGGTGGTGATATTATCTAAAAGAATGTGCTAATTAAGAGTGGAGAGCAGGACAAGCAATGTAGCTCTAGTGGGGGTGGGGTGAAATAAGACTAAAAGGGCATAAAAGGTATGGATAAATGATGGGTGGAATACATTTAAAAATAATTGAAATAGGTGGGAAAAGAAAAATCTATATAAATTATTGGAAAAAACAAAAAGGAGGGGGAAGAAACTGAAAAGGGGTGGGGATGGAGGAGGGAGTTCAAGATCTAAAATTGTTGAACTCAATATTCAGTCTGGAAGGCTGTAAAGTGCCTAGTCGGAAGATGAGGTGCTGTTCCTCCAATTTGCGTTGAGCTTCACTGGAACAATGCAGCAAGCCAAGGACAGACATGTGGGCAAGAGAGCAGGGTGGAGTGTTAAAATGGCAAGTGACAGGTAGGTCTGGGTGATGACTGCAGACAGACCGAAGGTGTTCTGCGAAGCGGTCACCCAGTCTGTGTTTGGTGTCTCCAATGTAGAGGAAACCGCATTGGGAGCAACGAATGCAGTAGACTAAGTTGAGGGAAGTGCAAGTGAAATGCTGCTTCACTTGAAAGGAGTGTTTGTGCCCTTGGACGGTGAGGAGAGAGGAAGTGAAGGGGCAGGTGTTGCATATCTTGCGTTCATATAGGGAGGTGCCGTAGGAGGGGGTTGAGGAGTAGGGGGTGATGGAGGAGTGGACCAGGGTGTCACGGAGGGAACGATCCCTACGGAAGGAGAGCAAATGGATCAGGTCTTATTTACAAGTTGCTGATAAGGCCAATCTTCTCGCGTGCGGAGCTATGCAAATCCCAAGTGCACATTGACTGGGCTCGACAAACGTGGAAAACCCCATTCTTTCCCATGCCCATGGGGTTCGCACCAGAGTTATCAAAAGTTCCCAACAAATGAATCACTGCAGAACTCTGAAACGCGTGATATTATGATCAGTGTAACTGGAGGGAGCCTACAGACCAGAAAACACATGATCATTTTAGGTAACCCTTTTCCAGAAAAACAGCCAGTCTTATGGTCAGGCAAATACAGTCATTAACTCAGCGGAGCCCAGAGGAGACCAAAAGAATCATAAATTTGATTCCCTCCCTAAGCCTCTGTATTGTGCACGCCTGCATTAAGATGCTCCTTAAAACCGGTCTCTTTCAGCAAACGTTTACTCATTTGCCCTGATAGCCACTTAAGTGACTCTGTGTCAAGTTTTATTTCATAATGTTCCGGCGAAGCACTCTTGAGTTTTACTGTGTGAAAGGCACTATATCAATTCAAGTTGTTGTCAAAGGTTGAGGCAAAGATGAAGAAGGCATTTAAATATCATCAACCAAGCTGCTTAGCAATTTAAAAATAGCAGAAAGAGGGGCTGATGCTAGTTTTGATATCGGACTAGTGAGCTGAAGTTTGAAATCCTGATTCTGAGAAGACTTTAGCTCAGTGAACTCTTACAATCACGACTTTTTGTAAGGATGGCTATGTTTTGGGAATGGGAGTCATGTGACCTGTTCTGAATTCTTTCGACATTAAACCCAAAGTGTAGACAGAGGTCTGGCCGGGTTGTTTCACTGGGAAGAAGGTGTGAGGTGTTCTCACTGGTGACAGTGTTAGAATGAGACTGAAAGATTCACTGAGCTTGAGACAGAAAGAGAGTCTCCAGGAAAACTGATAGTGTGAAACAGGGAATCAGGGGTTAAAAGTTACCAGGCTGAGAAAGGAAAAGAGCAGAATTAAACCCTCGCAAGCTAAGAATCACTTTGCACTGGTTTCTGGGAGAATTGAATGTCTACTTCAGGGACACAGTGAAGTAAAACCGTGAACTGGGATTTCAGGTTGTGTTAAATTTAAAAAGGGGAAGTTCAGTTCCATAGTTCGAAGTGTAAGTTGCTTACAAAAATAATAGTGTTCAGTAAATGTTCCTTTGCATTTGTTTCTTACAGTAAAAGTCTTAAAATGTGAAATCTTGTCTTGTTCAGCTATTCACTGCAAGTTCAATTTTCTTTTCAGAAGTTGTGTCAGGAGGAGTCAGAACATGCTGATGGTCCTCTTTTTGGGAACTTCCCTCGAACACTCTGCCCATCAGGCATGTAAGGTAAATTCATTTTTTAACCTAATTCTTATTCGGTCGCCAGTAAAGTCTGAAGTGACCAGGTGACATTTGGTGCTGAACTTAGAGAAGCCCAACAATAAAATGACAATGCAGCAGATCGATTGTTGTTCATAGAGTTTGATCTGCTTACCGATCACTCCAGGCTGGTTGGGCATTTGTCAGTAGGTTCCTTATTGTTTGTCCAGCATGACGATCTGCTGCATTTCCACTATTCACGCTGGGTCTGAACTTTGCTGTCTTTGGAGCTCATTGCAAGATTTGGACACACTTTGAGGAATTCCACCATGTTGAAAGTGCCGTATTCTGGACGATATGAGAAACTGTGAACCTGCTCTGGTGCATGTAGAACACCAAACCCCAATTTCATTCAGCTGCTGTGTGGGATCTTGCTGTGTGTAAATTGGCTACTGTGTTTGCCTGCCTGAGAGTGACCTTACCTTCAAGTACTTTATTGACTGTGAACCACCTTGGGGGTTTTCCTGAGGATGTGGAAGGTGCTACAGAAATGCAATTTCCTCTTTTCTACCATTTAACCCAACAATTTCTCCTGAATCATTGTCATGAGAACTTTAAAGAGTCATTTCTGAATATTGGGTTATGGGGAAAAAGGCAGGAAAGTGGGGTTGAGAATTAGCAGATCAGCTATGAATGGCAGAGCAGACTTGATGGGCCAAATGGCCTACTTCTGCTCCTCCATCTTATGGTCTTTGTTGTCAGGAAATGCCCAAGTTATTGGAGTTTTATATGGACCAGATTAATTTGAATATAGTTATGTGACTTTTTCTTTAGGAGCCTAAGAAATGCGAACAGGAGTAGACCATAGGGCCTCTTGACCCTGCTTCACCATTTGACAAGATCATGGCTGATCTTTCAGTTCAACTACACTTTGTTGCCCGCTCCCTGTACCCCTTGATTCCATCCATATCAATCAATCTCCTTCTTGAACATATTTACTGAGTGACTGCCTGCAGCTCTCTGGCCTAGAGGATTTCAAAGATTCACAACCCTTTGACTGAAGAAATTTCTCCTCATCTCCGTCCTAAATTACCTCAGCACTTTATCCTGAGACTGTGCCCCCTTGTTCTAGATTCCCCAGCCAGGGGAAACAACCATTCGGGATCTACCCAGTCAAACCCCTTCAGAATCATGTTGTTTCAATAAGATCACCTCTCGTTCTTCTTAACTCAAGAGAATACAGACACAATTTACTCAGCCTCTCCATTGTCGGACAACCGTCTCATCCCAGGAACCAATCTCGTGCAAGTTAATCCTTCCTGAGAAATGGAGACCAAAACTGTCCACAGTACTCTGTTTGATTTCACAAAATCCTGTCCAATTGGTTCTTTAGTCGTGTACTCCAACCTTCTTGCAATAAAGGCTGATATAGCAGCTACCTTCTGAATTGCTTGTTGTAGCTGCACATTAACTTTCTGTGCTTCCTGTACAAGGACCCCCAAATATGATTTTTTTTAAAATATTGTTTTTCTATTTTCCCTACCAAAGTGAATAATGTCACATCTCCCCACATTATACTCCATCCGTCACCTCTCTGGTTTGATTTTGTTTTGGTTCAAGGGGAGGATCTGCTCTTATGATAAGAGTTTATTTCCCCCCTCAGGTTCATTCAGAAAGCCTGGTTTTTCAATCTAGACTGACCTCTCGTGGTGGGACCTTGCAGGTGCCACATCTTACAAAAGTATTTCTGCATGGGATCTCACTCAACAGACCTTGCTTTCCCAGTATTGGTATGTAATCTCCTGACTAATCGATAACTGTTCAGGTCACTGGATACAACCTGCCTCGAAGTTTATGGTAATCTTGTCCACACTGTTTAGCAAACATCCACTTCAAAAGTAAATATGTGCTGACGGAGGAATACGATGGGGCTTTCACTGAAAGAAAAAGGTCTGTCAGCTCCATAGAAAACCCTTGTAAATCTATTATTCAATCTAAAACCAGGTTGGACAAGGACTGACCTCTAATGTGACCAGTGCTTGCCCCGGAGAGTCTCTGCAGGAAGTAACAATTGAAATTTGTACCCTGTTTGTTCCTGCACTGATTTTCACAGAGTGTCATTTGAGCTGATCTTCTTGTTCTGTTGTAAACCAGGATAAAAGAGACTTGTATAAACGTTGCTGCCATGTCAGATGATTAAACCTGTGGATAAATATAATTGTTGAATTTTATTCTCTGACTGCATTGAAAAATGATGTATTCTTTTTGCAGAGATTTTGTTTTGAGGGGCTCACTGGGTAAAGGGGGCAGCAGTGTCACAGGGAGGTGAGCAGCTTGCTGTCTCTGTCTGCAGTTAAAAGTCTGATAAATTTTCCACATTTATTTTTAAAAATTAACAGTAGTTTGGGCCTTCCATCAAAATTCCTGCTGCCTGCATCCAAACTCGCACCCAAGACCCATTTACCCTTCAACCCCTGTGTTCACTGACCTGGATTGGCTCCTGGTCCATCAATGCCTAGATTTTCAAAATTGTCATGCTTGTTTTCAATTCCCTCCATGGCCTCGCCGTCGTCTCTATCTCTGTAATCTCCTCTGTTGTAATATGCCTTTATGGGATTGCAGCGTGCCATCACTGGAAAGGAAGTGTGTCATGTGATCCAGTCAGTTTCACTTTGGCCTGTGAGCAGAGCACAGCACACACAGCCCTGCTGCTGACGTGTTCAAGCTTTCTATCCATGTGTATCTCTTCTCTATGCCGAGCCTCAATAAATGAACTGACGTGTTTACCAAATCCCTTATGATTGGTTGGTGCCTTTATATCATCATAAAAACACAACCTCCGACTGCCTTCTGAAACCTCTGCACTCCTCCAATTCTGACCTCTTGCATATGCCTGATTTCAATCTGCTCCATCATGGCAGTTCCCTCAGCTGATTGGGCCTTAAGTTCTGGAATTTCCTCCATAATGCTCTCTTCCTCTCTCTCAGCAAAGACAATCCTTTTGGCCAAGCTTTTTAGATGAGTGGTTTGCAAAGGATAGATGGACATTGATGGGGTGTGTTCCCATCCCCTGTTCTCTTGCTGATTTGACCTGAAGATGCCTTTCTTTCACACTTCTGTAACCAATTGAAGCTTAAGCACAGTACAGGAGGAGACCAGAGTGTCTGTGGTAGCCACTTATTATAGTAATCCAAAGCTCACCCCACTGGGTCCTCAAATCATCCTGCAGTTCATATATTTGTCCATTTCTCCTTCAAAAGATGCAATAATCTCTGCCTCAACCATTCCATGTGGTAAAAACATTCAACAACCCCCTGCAGAATGATATTTGTCCAACACTCTCTCCTCACTATCACAGCTTCATATCATCCTGGGTGCAACTCAATTTGGAGCCTTCAGTGTGTCACCATGTCTCTGTTTGACATTGTGCGTCTGGTCATTTGGCTGATCTGATGGAAGACATCTTGCCGACTGTTCACTGCTGGGAATTCAAGAAGGAGCTGTGAGTTTGTTTGAATTTCGTACTGCGTGAAATGCATGGTACAAAGGGGGTCATCTCTTTGAACACTGGCAATTAAAGGACATCAGAAGCACCATCTAGTTTTAATGACTGTGTTGTAGCTAAATTTGCTGATGATACAAAGATAGATCAGGCAGCAAATTGTGTGGAGGGTAGAAAGGGATATATACAGGTTGTGAGTGGGCAAAATGAGGAAGATGGAATTTAATGTGGGAAAATGTGAACTCGTCCATTTTAGGCCACATCTTGAGTACTGCGTATAGTTTTGATCTCTGTACTTAAGAATGTACGTAGTTGAATTGGAAGCAGCTGATGAGGCCATTCACCAGGAAGAAGGGGTTACCTCTCAAGGAAAGGTTGAGCAGGTTGGGCCTAAACTCATAGTTTAGAAAAATGAGCGGTGATCTGATTAAAACCTGTAAGATTCTAAGGGGGCTTGACAGGATGGATGCTGAGTGTATGTTTCCGCTTGTGGTACTAGGGGGCATACTTTCAAATTGCACACTCTGCTAACCTGTCAGATGAAGTTTAATATAAAGATTGGTGAAGTGGCGTGCAACATAGAGAAGAATATTTCAGGGAACAGAAACTTGGGGGTGTCAGGAAGATATATAATTTTCATAATGTTATTGGAATTTATTGCAGAGTAATAGTGGGGTCTGTGTCTATGGGCATGAGTGTTTGGGACTTCATTGAATTAAAGGCAGCTGGTCTGAAGGCTTTGATGTATCAGAAGATAAGCTAGATTTGAAAGTTAAGTAGGTAAACATGGGTGAAGTTTTAGAGTGTGAGGTGCAAAGGGAACATTTGCATTTTTAAATAAACCAAACTGCCTTGAATTCAGAAGTTGGGGGGGGGGGGGGGGGCGGTGAAATGTTTCACTTAGCCAGGAGAAGTTAAGAAAGTTTGTTTATTTTTCCTAAAGGTTACTGGTAAAATTGGTACCATGATAGATTTTTATTATTAGAGGTAAAGTCCAAAGACATAGTGAAACAATGGGAATTTGCATTCAAAGGGGAAATCGATATAGGAGATGAGGTTGTGTGCAGGAAAGAAGGAATTTTAAGATCTAACAAGTGTGAAAAGCGTCCAACATCTAAGCCTCAAGCTGCTGTCTGAGGAAATGGAAGTGAAGAAAACTCACTTTGAATTTGACTATTCAGAGTATCGTGTTATTATGCCTGGATCTTTTAAAATCTGTGTTTTACTGTTGCCTTAATGGAGGTGTAACTGAGGGTTAGATTAACAAGGGGAGCTAGGGGTTATCACAATAGTAATTTGTAAACCTGTTTACAAAAAACATTCCAGTAATAGATGCAAATCAGGAGGTGAATGAGAGAAAGGAACTTGGTGAAATTGAAATCACTATGGGAACAGTACTGAGCAAATTTATGGAGCTGTGGGCTGGCAAGTCTCTGGGTCCCGATGGATTACATCCTAGGGTCTTAAAAAAAGGTGGCTAATGAGGTAGTCGATGCACTGGTGTTAATTTTCCAAAATTCTCTAGATTCTGGAAAGGTTCCATCAGATTGGAAAGTAGCAAACATAACCCCAATATTCAAGAAGGGAGAGAGGAAGAAAACAGGAAACTATAGGCCAGTTAGCTTGACATCTGTCGTGGGGAAGTTATTGGAATCAATCATTAAGGAGGTTATAGCTGGGCACTTAGAAGAGCTCAAGGCAATAGGGAAGTCAGCATGGTTTTGTGAAAGTCATATTTAACCAATTTATTGGAGCTTTTTTGAAGGAGTAATGCGCAGTGGATAAAGGGGAGCCCGTAGACGTTCTGTACTTGGATTTCTAGAAGGCATTTGATAAGGTGCCACATCAAAGATTATTACGGAAAACAAAAGTGCATTGTGTAGGGGGTAGCATATTAGCATGGATAGAAGATTGGCCAGCTAGTAGAAAGCAGAGATTATGCATAAATGGGTCTTTTTCAGATTGGCAGGATGTGATGAGCCCCACAGGGGTCTGTACTGGGCCTCAACGTTTTACATCAATGACTTAGATGAGGGGAGTGAAGACATTGTAGCTAAATTTGCAGATGACACAAAGATAGGAAGGAAAGTATGTTGTGAAGTCAACATGAGGAGATTGCAGATGGATATAGATAGGTTGGGAGTGAGTGGGCAAAGATCTGGCAAATGGATTTTAATGTGGGAAAATGTGAAGTTGTTCACTTTGGCAGGAAGAACAAAAAAGCAGAGTATTACTTAAATGGAGAACGGCTGCATAATCCTGAGGTGTTCTAGTACATGAGTCACAAAAAGTTAGTATGCAGGTACAGCAAGTAATTATGAAGGCTAATGGAATGCTATCCTTTATTACAATAGGGATTGAACATAAAAGTAAGGATGTTATGCTTCAGTTATACAGGGCATTGGTGAGACAGCACCTCGAGTCGTGCAGTTTTGGTCTCCTTATTTAAGGAAGGATGTAAATGCATTGGAGGTGGTTCAGAGGAGGTTTACTAGATTGATACCTGGAATGAGTGGGTTGTCTTATGAGGAAAGGTTGGACAGACTAGGCTTGTTTCCACTGGAGTTTAGAAGAGCGAGGAGTGATTTGATTGAAGTATACAAGATCCTGAATGGCCTTGACAAGGTGGACATCGAAAGGATGTTTCCTCTTTTGGGTGAGTCCAGAACTAGGGGGACACTGTTTTAAAATTAAGAGTCACCCTTTTAGGACAGAGATGAGGAGAAATTTTTCATGAGGGATTGTGCAACTTTGGAACCCTCTGCCTCAGAAAGTGGTGGAGGTGGGGGTCAGAGTCAGTGAATATTTTTAAGGCAGAGGTAGCTAGATTATTGTTAGACAAGGGAATCAAAAGTTATTGGGGTTAAATGGGAATGCAGAAATCGAAACACAAGATCATCAGCTATGATCTTATTGAATGGTGGAGCAGGCTCGAAAGGCCGAATGGTCTACTCCTGTTACTATTTCTTATGTTCTTATGTATGTGCTTAAAATCATTTTTCTTCTATTCAATAAAGGTTTAATGTAGTTTTGAAAGAAACTTTTAAGACTCGGTGGTTTTATTACTACTGAATTTAAAGCACCATCTCAAAATAAATATGAATTGCAAAACAGTTGTGGCAGTTATTTCAAGTTATCCTTTGGGATTTGAGCAGCTCAGCATTTACCATCAGGGGCTTCAGGAGTGCAAATCTTTAAAACTAAGCATATTGGGTCTGTGCTGATGGTAGCTGGAGGACCAAGGACAGATCTTCACTAAATCACAAAGCTGTTACAGCGTAGGTGACCCATTCATCCTGTCAAGTCTGCACTGGTCCTGTGAAAGAGCGAATCATCTAGTGCCAGATCTGAAAGGATCTTGTGTCATTTTTGACCTGAAGTTAAAATTGAAATAGTGAGTGTGCAGAGAACCTATGTTTACCATGAATAATGGACTGTTTGAATCCAGCTTACTTGGTGGGGGGAGTTATTCAGTTTTTGACTTGACTTAACATAACCTATAAATACTTCCCAAAAGCATTCCTTTCAGGCATGTGTCTGGTGGCTATCTGGTTAGAGAGTTTGGATGAGACCTGAAAGCACTGGGTTTAAGTCTCAGTTAGGGCCATAGACTAAGACAGGAAAGGTTAGATTAATTAATTTAAAGGTGGGGTTAGTGAACTTAGTGCCGAGTAAGATTAAATGCAAACTTGATAACTGGAGGGAGCGCCACTGGATATGGCTGGGGTTTTACTTCCCTCCACAACCAAAAAGTACTCCCAAAAAAATAGTAAAATCCCATTTAGCATCAAGTGTGGGATTTGAACGCAGGCTGATTTTGTTTGAGAGTCATTGCTCTACCACACTGCCACTAAAGCTTTCACTTTAAAAAGCTTCTGGAACTTAAACTTAACATTTTAGTAGCATAGATGGTTTATCACAAAACATATGTACTCAGAGATATTCAGAATGTCACAATAGTCAGTGGTTAAATGGGTAAGAGCACTTATCAAAATGGTTAGTGGACCATGATCCTTAAGATGGTTCGAGTCTTTGCTTATTGCAAATAATTTAATTTACTATTATAATTAATTAAAAAATACATAATTTCAATTAAAAATGCCAAAAATTAAATTGATAGTTAAACAACTGGCATTATTCCGGTGCAGAGGTACACCTGTTTGAAAATGCACAATGACATCACCATTGAGTGAAGCACAGACGTCTCTTGCCAGCAGAACAAACACTCAGTTTTCACAGGACCCAGGTCAGGCTAACATCACTGGGAGACTCTGGCTGCTTAGCTTGCACCGAGACCAGCGGAAAGCTTCCCATCTCACCAGGCGCATTTGGAAGGTGTCCCACATGATACTTTTTATTTAATGGGCACACATTGTCTGATTGTGTTCCCACTCTCTCTCTCTCACCATGGCTCACAGTGGGGGTCACAATGACTCCCATCAGCTCAATGTATTGTGTTATCATTCATTTTCCTGTGACTTTGACATAGCTTCAGAATGCTGTCACTCTGCTGCTGGTTACATGATGACCGACCACCAGCAACTAAGGCAGCATCAGTCCAGTTTGCTGTATTTCCCATCAAAGCACTTCTGTGACATCACAGAGCACAGTACAGAAGGAGGCCATTCTGCCCATTGCCTGCCTGCTTAACTTAAAAGGCAAGATCTAACAAGGGGAGCACACTGGAGCTCAGGCAAAGGTAAAATCAATGTAGAATACAACAGGAAAAGGCTATTTACCACGTTGTGTCTGTGCTTGTGAAGAACTACCTAGGGAGTACCACACAATCTCTGAGCTCAGGGAACTGAAAAATACAGCCTACACACTCAGGGGCTAAAAATATACAGGCACTGCTGCTCTCATTTCTATGCTCTTTCCCCACATCCCTGGAACTTTTTTCTCTTTGTATTTAACCAATTTGCCTTTGACCTCTCCAACTGAATCTGTATCCATTTCTCTTTCCGGAATTGCATTCCAAATCCTAACCACTTATTGCATAAAATAATCTTTCCCTCTGATTTTTATAATCAGCTGCTGGGTATCTGCTTCCACATAAACATTACAATGAATTCCATCTCAGATAAAATAAAGCAAACAGTCTGGGGGGAATTATATTGTGCCAATATAAATGTGGCAAGACATCTTAAAAGACACAGCAACTGAGAAATTCAGACATGTGTGCAAGAAAAAAATGAGCTGTGTTCGAGTGGTGAAGATTGTTGGGAAATACATAAGAACCTAAGAAATAGAAGGGGATGGCCATTCAGCCCCTCAAACCTGCTCTGCCATTCAACATGACCATCTTCTGCCTCAACTCCACTTTCATGCCCAGTCCCTATGTCGCTTGATTTTCTGTGAGACCACTTGCTCTGAGCCTTCAATCTACTCAACGATGGAGCATCCACAACCCTCTGGGAGACACAGTTCCAAAGATTTACAACCCCCTGACGTGAGAGAGATTTCTTCACTCAGTTCAAAATAATCAGCCCCTTACTCTGAAATTGTGCTCCCGTGTTCCCGATTCCCCAGTCAGAGGCAACAATCTCAGTGTCTACTGTGCTGAATTTCCTTCAGAATCATTCTTCTGAGCCCCAGGGTACATCAGCCCAATTTACTTAGCCTCTCATCATTGGAGAGCCCTCTCATCCCAGCAAAGAATCTCATAAATCGTTCCTTAGGTACCTTACGTCCCTGGCTGTATATGGGAAAAGCACTGGTGAATTTTTCTATCAATTGCTTCCTCCTAACTCTGGGAATGAATGGCATTTCTTGCCAACACCACACTGGAATAAACTATGACGACACTTTCCAAATGGCTGATAACCAAAGGAGACTGGCAGAAGAACCAGATTTTTCAACTCAGTCTGGTCACAGTATTCTGAAACCAAATTGGAATATTTAGTTGAAACAGGGAGAAAATGAACCTTTAAATGGAACAAGAATGAGGATATCTATTGGCCCCTCGACCCTGTTCAACCATTTAAGGTTACAACTGGTCTGCAATCTATTCTATATACTCGCCTTTACCCCATACCCCTTCACATCTTTTGTTAACAGCAATCTATCGATTTCAGTTTTAAATTCAATCACTGATCTAGCATCAATTTTCATTTGCGCAAGACAGTTCCAAATGTTTTTTGCATTGGCTAAGATGGGATTGCTAAACTCAATCCATTTTCTAGAAAACTCTTCACACCCCTCTCTCCCCATGATGTGGCAAATATTGCCCATCCCCTTTCATTTTGTGAACAGAAGTTTTAGTAGCTGCATGGACTCAACGACCATTACAGGGAAGTTCCATCTCGTCCTTGGAAGGCAACCTCTTGGCCAACGTCCAATGATTCAATTTCTAAAAGCCAAGGGGAGCCAAGCAATACAAATCCCAAGGTTCAAGTTGCAATGTGCTTTCTACATGGAGTTAGTGCTTCTCAGTTGGAACTGCAGGAGAAGCACAATCAATCCCTGGCTCTCAGAGTGGACAATTAGCATTGGTTATCGTTCCTAATTATATTCCCTGGTACTATTGGCAATCATTTGAGATAGATCCCCCACATGGACAAATACATGGGACTCACACAGCTAGGGAATTTAATCAAGGGCAAGTGCCATTGGTGAGAGTGTACATCTTCAGCACTGCTTGGGATTGGGAGGGAGAAAAAAAAGACACTCACATTCTCAACCTTGATGAATGTGAGATCAGACACATGGTGAAAATGAATCCAGTGGCTGCATAGCTTGCACCGAGACCAGCGGAAAGCTTCCCATCTCACCAAGTGCAACTGTCAGGTGTCCACACAATACTTTTTATTTAATGGGCACACACTGTCTGATTGTCTTTCTCTTTCTTTCTCTCACCATAGCTCACAGTCGGGGTCACAGTGAATCTAAAGTTTCTGCAACAAATTAACTGTCCTCGGGTCACAAAAGAGGGGCCACGGCCACAACTGAGGAGACACCAACACATGAGTTATTTCCAAGAATTGCTAACTCCAAAGCCCTGCCTGTCCAGCCACAAATGTCATCCTTTTCTTTCATGGGGAGGGGGGGGTCTCGCTGCAAGGTTGGTGTGGGCAATATATCAAACAGCTTGGGGAATTTCCTGAGAATGAATTAAACCTTACAAGTTCCAGAGACTCCCAGGTAGAACGAAAGTTTCAACATGAAGCACACAGCACAGGTATCACGTCAATGGCTCACAATCCAAGGCCACCACAGCTCTGGCTGCGATCTGTTTTGGAGTCTGGAATACCAATATGTAGTAACAGGAAAGTATCGTGCTTTCAGTGGAATGATTCTTGCTTTGGTAAAGCAGATCATTCTCATGTATCAAGAACCAACTAGAAAGTGATTTCAGGCTGGACTAGTGTACATACAGAGCTTGCAGTCCCCAAACTCCTCCACCTCCCTCTGCCTCTCCCATGCCTTTCCCTTCTCTGTCGTACCCCTCCTAATAACCTCTGACTCTAATTTCCTCAGCACTATGGGACATTTCCCTACGTTAAGGGTACAATGTAAATGCTGTTTGTTCATGGGCCTGATGCCCTCTATGCGTAACACTACTGAGGTGTAATACACATAGCATGCAGTTGGAATACAAAGCAGATTTTTCTTTTGCAGTTACTTTCACTTTTCTTCAAAGTATTTTTTTAAATTAATTTTTTTGCGTCCATTCTCCTCTGAGAGGTGACAAGTCCCCAGGCAAGGAGGGAAGAAAATGGTAGTGTTGCACTGTGGCTGCACTCATAACTTGGCAGCTACATCTCAACAAAGCAATATATCATTGGAATGTCAAGAGAACATGAGATGTGTTTGTGTTATGATAAGCATCTCAATGTGTTTTGAGATAAAGAATAATCCTATTTCTTTTCACATGGACCCGCTCTTTGACAAAGTAATGGGTGTGTTTCATCCATCTCTTGCTGTCTTACCATCATCAGTTATTCTCCATTGCAATCGTGACAATTTCAGACATTCCTGACCGGTGAAAGCAGATTCCTCCAACATGACATCTCCAGGAGGAAAACAAGACATTTACCTCTATTTGGAAATTTGCAAATACCTTCTCTCAAACCTCCACAAAATAGCTTAAACTAGTTTGAAGACATTAGGGCTCCACATCTCTGGTTACTTGCAGGTTCACTCAGGAAAGGGGAATGGATAGGATCAATTACACAATCAGGGACTTTATTCTGGGAGTGTTCCCTAGAGCTGTGCAGTACTTATGTCCCAAGTTCCCAATTTTCTGAGGAGAAATGTCAGGTGACAGTTTACGGTGAGAATGCATGAAACTGAATGATAAAGATCCCACCAGATTATCTGCTGTATTCATTGCCGTTTTTGCCTCCGCAGTCTTATCAGACTAGATCTCCTTGTGTTAGTAAAAAATTAGGGGGTATTTTACAGTGATTCACTTTCCCAAGAAGACAGAGTAAACAGTTCACTGATGAGGAACATTATGTTTAATTTCTAACTGAGGCTGGCAAAAGGGGCACTGATCTAGTTAATACTTTTAAAAACAATTTGTAACCATTTCCAGCATCCGCAGTATTTTGCTTTTATCTTATGTAACTATTTGATGTTCCAATAGTGATGTGGAGTGGTTTATCAGACCCCATCTGCTTACCTGTGTATTTCAAACTTAGAAGAGGGACCTCCAGTTGCTGAAATTTGCAGACAGACAACTTTAAGTGAGATTCTGATTCAGCAGCTCAGGAATAGTTGCAGTAATGTCAATTTTCCAGTGGGGGCCACTGTCTCCCACAATCGCCAGACACAAAATATCCCCGTCTCTCGAAATTAAAGAACGACTTTAATATTGAGCAAAGTTACCTAGAGCGAGGAAAATGTCAGATATAGAGATATGAACTTCCTCCTGTGGGCTGGATGGAGTTAGGTTTGCATGAAAATGTACTGAACTACTCCTGGAGCATGCAGACATTTCCCATATTCTCCAGCTCTGAAATGGCTCAGGAAAGCACTGAAGACCCAAAATCATCAGCCCGGAAGCATAAAAATTGACAACTAAAATGATAACGGAGAGACAAATAGACACAGAAACAGATAGACAGCACTGGCAAGAGAGAGGAGAGCAAGAAAAGTTGATGTAAAATTAAAGTCCTCAGTGCTGTTTTCTCTTTGAATCCCCTCAAGAACATTCATGTATAGAAACATCTTCACATGATCCAAAATCACACCTTTACATTCGTCCTCCCCAGCAAAGTTCAGGGGAGTAAAAACAGAAAATGCCGGAAATACTCAGCAGGTCAGGCAGCATCCGTGGAGCAAGAAACAGAGTTAGCACTTCAGGTCAATGGCCTTTGTCAGAACCAGGGCAAGTTCTGTCTTCACAGATGCCATCCAGCCCGCTGTGTATTTCAGATCTGCTTTTGGTATTCAAGGTTATGGGAGTAAACTGTGCAGAAGTAGAACCACGGATGCCTGCAGAGAGGTGGGAGTGCTGGCAAACTGGGTTGAGGGTCCTCATCAAAATAAAAACAGAATTACCTGGAAAAACTCAGCAGGTCTGGCAGCATCGGCAGAGAAGAAAAAAAACTCTGTTTCTTGCTCCACCGATGCTGCCTGACCTGCTGAGTTTTTCCAGGTAATTCTGTTTTTGTTGAGGGTCCTCATGATTGGCCCACCCATTGTGTGTCTCTGCAGGGGGTGGGGGGGTGACGTGAAATGGCTGACTGAGGGGGAGGAGCAAAGAACAGAAGAGACGCATGCAGAGCTTGCTGCAAAAAAGGCAAAATAAAACCAGAGGCTTGAAATATCTTGCCTCCAAGAATTTTCAAGTGTTAAGACATTAGACTTGAACACCTAGTGCTGCTACAAATGTAGGAAGTTATGCACAGCAACAGAGCTATTTCCCCACATGATAACAAAATTAGTGGTAAATCTTACGCAGGATTTCACAGTAACCTTCTTGTATCTTCAGGTATAGTCCAGCAGCAGCAGTTGATGCTTTCAATGATCAAGTTTGTCCCTCATCCTGCAGGACTGTTAACAGCCAAATGAATTGTACAATAATTACCTTTGAGAGTAAATCAGTCCTAGTTAAAGAGATAAAAACAAACAGTTCTTTTGAAGGGTCATGAGGACTCGAAACATCAACTGTTTTCTTCTCCACCGATGCTGCCAGACCTGCTGAGTTTTTCCAGGTAATTCTGTTTTGTTCTAGTTAAAGAGACTTGATCGTGCCCTGGCTTCCATCATTTTGTAAATCACATTGGCTTTTAGAATTAAGTCGACAATTTCAGCAAATTGTCTTTCACACAACCCCCAATATTTTGTGGGAAGAAGGAAGTTTGAAACTGGCATTGTGAATTGGACATGCAAAAGTTTACAACAGAAATGAAACATTGAAACATTGAATATTCTTACTGGGCTTGTGAGGATAGATGCTGAGAGGCTGTTTCCTCTGGCTGGAGAGTCTAGAACACAGGGTCAGAGTCGCGGGATAAGGGGTTAGTCATTTAGGACTGAGGTGAGGAGAAATCTTTTCACTCAGAGGGTTGTGAATCTTTGGAATTGTCTACCCCGGGGGGGGCTGTGAATGCTCAGTCGTTGAGTATATTCAAGACTGAGATCAAGAGATTTTTGGACACTAAGGGAATTAAGAGACCAGGGGATAGGGCAGGAATGTTGAGGTGGAAGATAAGCCATGATCTTCTTGAATCTGCTCCGCCATTCAATAAGCCATATTGTCTACTCCTAACCTGAGCTCTATGTCCTTATGAGCCCACTAATGCCACTAAGTGAGTCAACCCTGCCTTGCTTTCACCCTTTCACAAGGAACTTGAAATTGATAGGCAAAATAGGGCCCAAGGACTCAGCTGTCAGGAGGAGGTTGGATACAGCTCCCTCTATTTCCCATTGTGGCCTCATGGCTCTAAGCCATGCACCTTTAGTGGCTGAGAATGATTTGCTTCCAGTCATGCAGCAGTGTCTTGATGAAGCAGCCATTATTGTTAGGCACAGATGACTCACTCTGCCTCCAGCCTGGCCTAGATTGTGATGGCAGCAGCACACCAGAGATACAGCATTCACCACGGGAAGCGAATGCTGCATCTCGCCCACTTTGCATTATCGGTGAATATGCACCTATCACAGCCACAAGAATCAGTATCGCACTCATCCAGTGAGATTTTTATGGAGCTCAGAAGACAAGACATCAATATTATTTACAAACATTACAAAATTACATCTTTTTAAAGCCACTTTTGAGTGCATAATTAAGAACGTTTTATCTGTTTGTGTGTTTTCCTGGAATTAAAAGCGGGAGACATGGGTCAATCAAAGCTACATTTCCCCATCACCCTTAACAGAGTAACTCGACATTCTCATCCTTGCTCACCTTTTCTACCTCCATGGTATTACTGCTGAGTTCCAGTTGGATAAATCAGCAGGTGTTCAGGCACTACTCCAGGGCGAACACCAATGCTACACTCATCATGAAGCAAAGAAGGTAGGTCAGAAACATAAGGCAGAATTTTATGGCCCCATCGTGGCAGGGGCAGGGCCAAAAGATGTGGCAAGCGGTTTGAAACTCCCAGCGGGAGGGGCAGTAAAATTCCACATTTCAAGAGTCAGGTCCTTGGCCCATCACCGTCCCGAAAAATAACTGAAATGCTTCCATTCAATTAGCTATTCCCGGCTCCCGTTGGGATTTGAAAATAACTTTGTAATTGAATTCCCTTCTCGAAGATGAGAGCACAGCAGTTTTGTGCAAGGCTGAGTGAAGGTGACAAAATGTGTGCAGGATTTAAAAACAAAAGAGAAAAGGATGTCCAATCATACTGCCTCGTTCAGCCCCATGTAAAACATAAACCCAATAATTTAAATGCATCTGAAACAACAGACGCCAAAAGATCATGAAGATCTGTCTCACGGGATAGTCAGCAATAACATTCCCCAACTTCAAATTCAAACAATAAAGCAGTCACTAAGAGGTTGGCTTGCCTGTTTGGAGCAGATTGGCAGACTTTGGGAGTCGCTTGTGTAAAGCCTGTAGTTCGGACATCGCTAAAGCCATATCGCAATTTTCTCACCATAAAGTCTATGGATATATTAAAACTATTTGTGTGCTGTTATTGCAGTGCAGATTTCATCAGAGTCAGGTCCTTGACCCATCACCCGTCATTCTCACCATTCCAAAAAATAATTGCAATGCAATTAAATATTGCTGTTGGAATTTGAAAATAACCTTCTAATTGAATTCCCTTCTCAGAGACGAGATGCCCGATTTAAACGCCATTTTCCTC
Organism: Carcharodon carcharias; assembly: GCF_017639515.1. NCBI lineage: Eukaryota > Metazoa > Chordata > Chondrichthyes > Lamniformes > Lamnidae > Carcharodon > Carcharodon carcharias. Next base: position 26,756,351 of record NC_054483.1, on the reverse strand, counting down.
TCTACTAACAGACACTCTCGGATCTGACCGCACAGTGGACAGAGATTCGAACAAACTGAATGTTAAGGGTTCAAGGTAATTGCAACACAATTGGTCAGTTATTCACTCCTCCAAACTATCTTGGCCAGGAGAGGCAAGACAGACTTTCCTGGGCTAGTCATCCAGGATTCCAAACTACACTTCTCAGGATCAACAGGGAATAGCATCCAGGCATGTCTGAAACAGGAAGAACATTGGCTGTAATCTCCTGTCTATCTGTCAAACTGCAGGATTGGCTGAACTCAGAGAGCAGGTCACGCAGTGCCCACCACCTTGAACACAGGAAGTGAAGAGAGGAAGAGGTTAAAAAATGGAGGATCTCCAAATCATTATCCAATAACATTACTGCTCATTCTCCCCTAACAATTCCCCAAGTACACACAAACGTGGACTACTCTGAAAACTCTAAGACTAAGCCCAGCAATGATTCAGTGTGCAGTTTTACACATCACTGTTCTCGTTCAGTCATCTGCCACTATAGAAAGAGCTCGGAGATCATTAAGTTTCGCTTCATTTTCCTTTTCGCGTTGCTCATCAGTAATTCCCTGCTGCTCAATCTGGCCAGTGAGGTCTCCAAATATCTTGGACATTTCCGTATAGTACACGACCTGTAACAGAAATAGAAATGGAATGTGAAACTAATGTTCCCTCAGCATATAATTTAATTTTAATTTCTTTCATGGGATGTGGGTATTCAGCATCGCTGTCTAGGCCAGCATTGGTTGCCCATTGTCCTTGAATTGATTGGTTTGCTCGGCCATTTCAAAGGGCAGTTAAGACCCATTGCTGTCGGTCTGGAGTCACATGCAGGTCAGGCAGTTAAGAATCCTAAAGGGCATTAGTGAACCAGATGGGGTTTTTATAACAGCAGATAACAGTTTCATGATCACCATTACTGAGACTAGCTTTTGAATTCCAGATTTAGTAATCAAAGTCAAATTCCATTAGTTGCCTTGGTGGTGTGTTTGAACCCTTGTCCCCAGGACATTAGCCTAGGCCTCTGGATTACTAACCCAGCAAAATACTCAACCTCCCTCAGACACTGCTGCAACTTCATCGCGATGGCAGGGTCAATCTGCCATTCTGGACAAGAACATTCAAACCAATTGCCATTGGTGCCTCAATTTTGAAATTCTCATCCTCATTTCAAGTCCCTCCATGTCTCCGTAATCTCCTCCAGCCCAAAATGCTCCAAGATCTCTGCACTCATCTAATTCTGGTCCCCAATTTTAATCAATCCACCACTGGTGGCCAAGCCTTCAGCTGCCTGGAACCTAAACTCTGGATTTCGCTCTGAAAATTTCTCTTTCTTCCTTTAAGATTCTCCTTAAAACCTGCCTCTTTGACCAAGCTTTTAGCTCTCTGCCCTATTATGTCTTCATCTAGTCCGATTTTGCTTTGTAACACTCCTGAGAAGTGCCTTGGGATTTTCTTTCGTTCAAGGTGCTATATAAATCTAATTAATTGCTGTTGCTCTGCTGTGCTGCCTCATATTTGAGCAGCAAGCCTAATACAGAGTCACAATTATGCTGCGTACTTGTGATTCTGCGCACAAATCCTATTGTTTGGCGCTTGTTGACTGAATGAGTGCTGCCCCACCAATTGGCATTTCAGGACTCACCAAGTGCATCTCAAATGTGACCACTGTTAAAAGGTAGGAAACGTGGCAGCAAATTCACACTCAGTAAACTCCCACAAACAACAATGTGATCACGACCAAATTATCTGTTTCAGGGATCAAATATCAGGGACACTGGGGAGGACTCACCTGCTCTTCTTCAAAACAGTGGCCACGAGATCTTTTACATCCACCTGAGAAGGTAGACAGGGCCTAGCTTTCACCCCTCGTCTGAAAGCCAGCACCTCTGACAGTGCAGCATTCCCTCAATACAATAATGGAGTGTCAGCCTGGATGGTGTGCTCAAGTCTCTGGAATGGAGAACTGAACTCACCACCTTCTAGCTCCAGAGGTGACAGTGCTGTCAACTGAGCCATGGCTGTCACATTCCATGGTACAGGCAACTCTCTCTCAAGTCATGGAAGCAGAGTTATAGGCCGTCAGCTGAGTTTTATACTATGTTACATTCAGAATGTATGAAATTGGAGCTGCAGGAGGCTGTTCAGTCATCTGAACCTGCTCTATTACTCAATGAGAGCTGGCATTCCCTCCATAACCTCACTTTAAGAAGCTCCTTAAACCCTAGCTTTTGACCACGTTTTTGGTCATCTGATCTAATTCCTCATGTGACTTGGTGTCACTTTTTATTTCCAAATACTCCTGGTGAGGCACCTTGGGAGGCTTTATACATTAAAGGCACTATATAAAGATAAATTGTCTGGGTGTTGTCTAAGTACCAGACCCGTACCCGGACGTGTGCCGAATTTGGGGATTTTACGGATTTTGGGTCCTTGGCCTGGCATGTACTTATAATACATGAAATAAAGTATGAAAAATAAAGAACAAAAGGCTTTCAAATTGCGACCCAGTGCGCCAGCTTCGAACATAACCAGTTTTCAGGTGCTTCCAGATTTTGGGACGCCAGATAAGGGGCCTTCAGCAACAAAGCTGAAATCCACTGGAAACCCGAGACAAACTGTGCAAAACCCTGCACTGACCAAAGATAATCTGGGGAATTCACAGCAACAGGAGCCTCCCACACCTTTTCAGGCTAGACTTCTCAAGATTGTTTACAACACGCAATCTTGAAGTTGCCAGGATGTGGAACGACCTTTCTAAAAGCAGATAGTGTCAATCTGACATGCACCCAAAAAAAAAATCATCAAGATAAGCCATCAAGATAAGCCTCCCTTCAGCAGGTATATCACTGAAGATCAACTAGCTAGAGCTGGGACAAGCATCTTGTAAACTCATGATCTGCGCTACGAGGGGAAGCAAAATAAAGTCAAATGGCACTTTTTTCAGTTTCAGGAGCACACTGGCTCTTCCAGAGCATGACACAGGCCTTCAGACTGCTCAAAATTCAAGGCAGCTGATCTGAAATGAGTCATATGGAAGAAACCAACGCTTCTTTTTGAATCCACCCAGCTTCTCTATGTGGGATCAAGTGGCGATGACCTCGGTAAATAGTGCCATGACTGAATAAGGGCAAAATGTTGTCATTCTGGATGCAAACCTGGATTTCCAATTACTTCTCAGGGTAATGACAATGAGGTCAGCTGGATAACGGTTAACACATATCAAAGGAAGAAGTTGTAGACAGAGCACTTCTGATCAATTCTGATCAGCTACGTAGAGTTTCAGTGGTTAGGCAAAGGCCATCAGATAATACCTTCCACCTAAGAAGAGACAAAGCTAACACTTAACCTTCTTTTGTGTTATGCTGCATATAGCAAGTAAGCAGAGATTCAACTGAGAGACAACTGGAGATCTTCCCTGACAGGCCCTGGTAACTTAACCCAGAGACCGGTGACTATACCCCGGCTGTCTGAGTAGCTTGAACAAGGGAAGAATCCAACACTTTTATGTAAAAAAGAGAGAACAGATTTTAAAATGTTGGAGAAGCTGAAGAAACTAGTGACCAAAAGCTTGAGGATAAACTCTTGCTTACTTCTTCAATTGGCATTTGGCAGTTAAACAAATGAATAAGAATCTACACTGAGGTGAAATCCTAATTTTGAATCATTTTTCAGAAGCACTATTTGATGCGAGTCCAGCTAACTACTGAACAAATAATGAACTGGACCGAAACTATACAGAAAGCATTATCCTTTTTCGTTTTGAGAGAGAGAACTGTTAATTTGTAGGTTTCTCTAAAGGCAGTCACTTGACATTTGCTGGAGAGACAGCATTGATAAATCAATAGTTAACTGTACTGACAAACAAATTCAGATGAGAAATCAGTTGCTCCAGAAAGACAGTCAAAAATAAAGAGCTTTTGTTTCATATCTTACTCCAAAGAACAAATATGGATTCTGTACGGTAGGCATTGGAATATTGAGATTTGACCCCCTCAATTATTTGAAGAAAAATTGTGTCAGACACGTACGAGACATTTCAAGATTTTTCAGCCTAACAAAACCAGGAACGCATTGTATTCTCATTCGATAACATCATAATCTAACACTCACTGCCCATTTCAGTATTCGGTGCAAAACAAAAACACAAGAATTAGCAGCAGGAGAAGGCCATCCAGCTCGTCGAGTCTGCTCCACAATTCAGTAAGATCAAGGCTGATTTGACTGTGGTCTCAACTCCACTGTCCTGCCTGTCCCCAATACTCTTGACGATCAAAAATCTGTCTAACTTGTCCGTGAATATATTCAATGACCCAGGCTCCGCTGCTCTCCGGGGAAGAGAATTCCACAGAATAGCCACCCTCAGAAAAAAAATCTTCTCATCTCAGTCTCAAATGGAAGACTCCTAATTTTTAAACTGCGCCCTTCGTTCTCAATTCCTTCTCAGCATCTACTCTGTCAAGTCCCCTCAGGGTCTTAGATGTTTCAATCAGATCACTTTTCATTCTCCAAAACTCCACTGGGTGTAGGCCCACCCTGTTGTCAGGATAATGAAGGAAAAACACTGAATTGCATCAGGAAATATTGTACTTTAAAAAGTAAAACCAGGATTTTTTTTAAAATGCACACAAGCCACTGGCTGGAATGCTGCAAGGTGACTCCCTAAGGGAAACAGAACCCCATCCTGTTGCCAGATAAGGTACTTCTAAAGACATTCAGAAGCTAATTTCTCCCTCCGGTAGAGACAATGGGACATAATGGGAGATGAGCATCATCTCATCAAGAAATCCTATGAGCAATGCTCAGACAGGTTTGTGAATTCACTTCCCACTTGATATACAAAGAAGGGGCTAAAAGTGAGTTGAAAAGCTGCCCCACTGTGTCTGTTGGTTGGTGTTTTGAGAAAGAGAGAAAGTGCTGGAAGCTTGACTCAAAAATAACAGCCACACAAAGTAACCTGCAAATCACCATCTCGCAGGTATCCCGATCTCTCTCCCTCTTTATCAAATTCAACTCTACTAGAACATCCAAACTGACTATTCATCTAACGGAGTCAACTCTATTGGAACCTCGAAACCAACTATTCATCTATCAGAGTCAATTCTACTGGAATCTCAAATCGCAATGCTCAATCATCTACTCCCCACGAGTCAAGAACTGTTCCGTATACCTTTTTTAAAATATATATATCTATATTCACTTACTTCAAGCTAAATTCTTAGTTTTAACCTGCATGCAGTTTATCCTTTCTTGCCTTTAGTAGTTAATAAACCTATTCTTAAAGTTTAACTCAAGAAAGTCTGATCAAATTGGCTCCTTCAAAGCCAGAATGATTGGGTCGGAGGAAAAAGGGATCTGCAAAAGGGATCCTTGTTAGATTAAATATTGTTGAAATCAACAGAATGAGGGGTGGGGGAGGCAGTGCTGAATAAAGACAGGGAGCCGGTTCATCCTTCCTCACCTGGGAAATAACAATTTGGGAGTGTCCCAGCCAGTGGAAAATTGAGGGGTCTCACCTGGATTAACAACTTTGGGGAACCTCACCTGGGGGTGGGTGGTAACACGATACAATCTTTCCTCACAAGATAAGTCCTTCATCCCAGGGATCAGTCCAATCAACATTCTCTGAATTGCTTCCATTGCAAGTCTATCCTTCTGTAAGTAAGGAGGCCTTACCTACCTTGCAAGGGAGATACCACAGTTTACCTATGGTCAAATATGAAACACATCAGCACATTGCACCACTGGATTTAGCTGCGTTCAGGAGATCTCAGTTTTTTTTTCAAAATTCTGACTGTCCCACTAACTGCCCTTGACACAAGAATTGTCAGGTTTTATCTGGACTGACTGAGGAATATTGTTGTAGGGTAATGCTCTATTTCAGGGTTGAGGTGTGAGATAAGACAACAGCACTACAATACTTTGACCACATGTTTTCAGCTTTCTGAATGTAATAAGGGCTGGGGAGGAATCAATAGTCAGGATGAAAAGTTGAATTGACCAAGCAATGAGAGGAATATACACTTCAGAATTCTACTCTTTTCTTCAGATCTCTGAGCATTTTACATTTGGAGAATGCATTCTTTGCCATTGCTATTCTAGCTCTGATCTCTTTGTGACAGTGCTCATTTTCTGATAAGATGCTTCCCAGGTACTTCAATTATGGTAACTGTTGCAGCTGTTGACTATTTATCTTGATCTCCACTTTCCCATCATTATTTCCTCTAATATTCAGACTTTGGTCTTTTTACATTAATTTTTATTCTGTAAACTTTCACCACTTCATTCAATGTATCCATCAGGATCATCAGTATCTGTAGATTTCCTGTTCTCTTAGACATTGGGGCCTGGTCATCTGCAAATCTCATCAATGGACCTCTGACTTTTCCACCTTTCTGTCCTTCATCCTGTGCTTCTTTTATCACAGATTCCACATAGTTGTTAAAGAGTAATGGTGATCGCAGACAGCCTCATCTTACATCACACGTGAGTGCACCAGGTTTGAGTTTCACAGAATACTGTTGATTGTAGCAGTCTGTCCTATGCACAGAACTACGATCATTCTGTTATCTCCAGCTCTTAGCAGAGTTTTTGTCAGGTCACCCAGTCAAACGCTTTTTTCATCATCCACAAAGCAGGTGCACACTTCTTGCTGATATTCTATACTTCTTTTGTTTAACACCCTCATCATTGCTGTAGCCTCTCTAGTTCTACAACCCTTCTTAACACTGAGCTAAGCTTGGGATGCATGAGATCAAAATTATGGTGCATTGCTCTTCACATTGCATGGTACTTGCCTTCTTCTCCAATGGGACCATCATGCTCCTCAAAGAAGCCACCCGGCCATTCTCCCTTAGTGTCCATCTCCTTACAGAAGTTCATTCTCTTTTGCCATGCCTCTGTAATTTCTGCAGGCATTCCATCACATCCATCCAATTTTCCTCCTTTTGCTTCTTTTATAGTTCAAAATATTTCACACTCCAAAAGTTCAGGTCCAAAATCATTCATGGGAAATGTTGTCTTGTTTCTCTGATCTTAGTTCTGTTGCCTTGACATCTTTGACATAGAGGCATTCAATGTGATCTGGCAGTGTCGTGTTATATGGGCTGAAATGTGGACCTTGAGAAAAATGACTAGAAGGTTGTGAAATGAGGTTCTAGGGAAGGATGGAGCGGCTCAGTGTGTGGGGAGCACAAGAGCAATGAAGAAGTTGTCAGGACGGTAGAGGAGGAAAGGTCCTTGGTGAACATCATCAAGAAAAGGTAACAAGGTTAGACTGGCCTGATGTGGACCAAGAGGGAGAAGGACATGATATTATATTACTTGAAGTTTAAAATGAAAGGCTCTTACAAGCAACTGAAAGAGAAAAGTGTTAAACTACGAGGTGTGGAGAAATAAGCAGAGGAACTGCCCTTTGGCAGGTCACTGGTACTATTTTTCAGAATGTTTCTCGTTATCACATTTCATCAACTTAATCTATTAAGCACAGCTAATTCTATGACAGGCACAAATTTATATGAATAAGACAATAATTTTTGGAACACTGAGATTTGGAGTTAAGATTTCTCATGTGAGCTCAATGGGCCAAATGGCCTCTTTCTGGCCATGTTGACTTTATGACCCCAACATTGCAGAACAAAGCTTGGGATACTTGATGTCAATGGCTCTATATAGTGTACCCTAAAATGGTCAGTGCTCCCTCTCACCCCACCACCTGAAAAGTCTGCACACACTTCAAGACTGGCGTGTCGGGGTAGGCATGAAGCAACAGAAAAAGCCACACAACCAGAGATAAGGTTCAGTTTTAATGATAATAGTGAAGATTCTTTGACTGTTAAAGGTTAAGCACTTTTAATCTCTGCTGCAGCAATGACAGAAAAGCTCAATGAACTCAGTGTACCCCTCCCACACTTGCGCAGACCAAAATGCTTACTTTCATCACAACTCCAGGACAGAGCAAAGTGTTTTCCATCCCGGTTTTGAAATGTAGTCCCTGTTGAAATGTCAGAAATAAAGTGGCCAATTTTCACACAGCTAGCTCCAACAAACAGCAATGTCATAGTGACCAGTGATGTTGTTTTCTTAGTTAGGTTGGTAGAAAGATAAATATAGGTCCAGGCGCCAAGGAGAAGCTGAGGGAACATTTAAGGCCTCGGTTTAACAATACACACACGGTATTGCACTGTGAGCGTCAGCCCAGTCTGCTGAAGTCCCTGAAGGAGACTTGAACCCACAAGCTTTCAATTCAGGGGCAAGAGTGCGACATACTGACCCAGGACCAACACATAAAAGCCAGCCCCATAAAATGCAACAACTATTATATTCATAACAGTGCAACCAAAATAAGTAACATGACTCTTAGTTATGTTTGGAGAACAACAAATGTGGGTCAACGATAAGAATCATATCCTGAAATGTCTATTGCAGCGATGCTTCCACCATAGTCGTACACACACTCTTCTCACACGGAGATTTTCGTAGGCCATTAGTCAAAATTCCATGCCATGTTCATGCTTTTGGGCTGAATGGAGGGGTTCAATCTCAGAACGGATGATTGCTCAACTAACACCTCAAGTCAGTGCACAAGCATGACACTGAGTTAGTCCAGTTTGGGGGTAAATTTAACAAGCCCTGCACTTGATTGCACTTAGAGAGCTTCTGAACACATGTTTGTGGGTGTTGCCATCATTTAGCAGAAAGGTCTGTATACATACAGGCTGGGTGAAGGAGGGCAGAAAGTCCTCCTTGTTTGTAGAGTGGTTTGTAGAGGCCTCCAGAAATGTCAAAAGAACTGCTGTTTTGTGTTTATTTTTCAAACTTTTATTCCACACTCAGATTTGAGCCAACAGGAAATTGCAGGGAGGAACAGGGATCAACTTTAGTGACTGACTCAGAAAAGGAACGAGGGGGCTCAATCTCCTTTTCCTGATTAAAAAAAAATTATATTTAAATCTTTACATGTCAGACCGAGTAATTATTTAATCTGGGCATCTTGGTTGAAGACTTTCTTTAAATAGCCCTGGCTAAATTAGGATGCAATCGGCTTTCATCAGAAAAATTGTGTGTTTTATTTCGTTTTGCAAAGTTGACACGAAGTGGCTTTGAATCAAGCTATTAAAAACCATCAGCTCCAGAGCAGCATGCCAGCTGCCTCCAAAAACCATCAGCTCCAGAGCAGCATGCCAGCTGCCTCCAAAAACCATCAGCTCCAGAGCAGCGTGCTGGGCGCCTCCAAAAACCATCAGCTCCAGAGCAGCATGCCAGCTGCCTCCAAAAACCATCAGCTCCAGAGCAGCATGCCAGCTGCCTCCAAAAACCATCAGCTCCAGAGCAGCATGCCAGCTGCCTCCAAAAACCATCAGCTCCAGAGCAGCATGCCAGCTGCCTCCAAAAACCATCAGCTCCAGAGCAGCGTGCTGGGCGCCTCCAAAAACCATCAGCTCCAGAGCAGCATGCCAGCTGCCTCCAAAAACCATCAGCTCCAGAGCAGCATGCAAGCTGCCTCCAAAAACCATCAGCTCCAGAGCAGCATGCCAGCTGCCTCCAAAAACCATCAGCTCCAGAGCAGCATGCCAGCTGCCTCCAAAAACCATCAGCTCCAGAGCAGCATGCCAGCTGCCTCCAAAAACCATCAGCTCCAGAGCAGCATGCCAGCTGCCTCCAAAAACCATCAGCTCCAGAGCAGCATGCCAGCTGCCTCCAAAAACCATCAGCTCCAGAGCAGCGTGCTGGGCGCCTCCAAAAACCATCAGCTCCAGAGCAGCGTGCTGGGCGCCTCCAAAAATCATCAGCTCCAGAGCAGCATGCCAGCTGCCTCCAAAAACCATCAGCTCCAAAGCAGCATGCTAGCTGCCTCCAAAAACCATCAGCTCCAAAGCAGCGTGCTAGCTGCCTCCAAATTGCAGCTCTGATGGTGAAATGTGAGCTAACAAGGCACTTCCTTCATCACTTTCAATTCAGCGAATTTAAAACTTGAAATTTGAAATCAGAATTTCTCTAAATGAGCAGAAAGGACTATCCAACACATTCAGCATTCACTTTGTCTCCAACACTCATCTTCCTTTTTCGAATGTTTAAATGCATCATTGTCACACAATATGCCCTCAACCATCCTGGTTGAAGACTCTCTCCTGACAGCTTTCTGCCATGCTCACAGCACTGACACTATAAACAACATCCTCTGTGACTATCACCAAGGACTTACTGTCCTTCCACACACTGCTGGCCACCCCCATGCTGCGTGAACATCTACTCCCTGGTCCATCTTTCTTCACCTTAACTCACACAATCACCATGGAGCTCAACTCTACTTGTCCACCTCCTTGTTTGACCCTACTTCCCCAACTGCTTTTCCAATACGAAGGGCTGAGTAAGCTGAAGCACCCTTTAGCTAACTGTTGGCAGAAGCAAAGCCATTTTCTTCAGCCCACACCAACAGCTGAGCACATCTGGGTTCAGTTCCACCAAGCCCAGAGTTGTGTAGCTCTGCAGTAGAGTTCAATCCCCAGCTCATTTTCCTCCCCAGTGTTTAACCTTATTTACTGTTTTTCACTGAAGAACAATCAATGCCTGTGCCCACCCTTATTTTTTCCCCTCTGCTGTTGATGTCTTCATCTTCAGATGACTTTTTCCTTTCAAACCTCAATGCCTTCACGAATTACAGCTCACTCAAAAAATTATAGGCTATCCCATTCTCACAAACACAACGCAAGTTCCCAGCGAACTGATACTCCCAGCGAGTTCCTCAACCTCGACCTGGCTGCAAGCTATGTCACCAAGTATTATAAACTTAACATATTCACTCGAACATTCATCAGGCATGTCATTGATCTAACTGGAACACTGCGATGCTTACGTGGAAGACCCTGTTGCTGGAGCTGCTTTCCTATTAATTGTACAAATACAGTGGGAGAGAGAGAGTTGAGCCAAAATTTCTCAACTTTCTCCAACATCGAAAAGGCATCTGGGAGCTTTGCCCCAATTTCTCTTTATGAAGATGTTGCATTCCTCATTGGGGTTTGGTTTCAGTCGTGATTTTTTAAAAATTATTCATTCATGGGATGTGGTCATCGCTGGCTAGGCCAGCATTTATAGCCCATCCCTAACTGCCCTTGTTCAGAGGGCATTTTAAGAGTCAACCACATTGCTGTGGGTCTGGAGTCACGTGTAGGTCAGACCAGATAAGGATGACAGATTTCCTTCCCTAAAGGACATCAGTGAACCAGATGGGTTTTCACAACAGCCACTACTGATTACTGCTTTGGGGGAGGCGGTGGCATAGTGGTATTGTCACTAGACAGGTAATCCAGGGGTAATGCTCTGGGGACCTGGGTTCAAATCCCACCACGGCAAATGGTGGAATTTGAGTCCAATAAAAATTAAAAGTCTAATTATGACCGTGAATCCATTGCCAATTGTCATAAAAACCCATCTGATTCACTAATGCCCTTTAGGGAAGGAAATCTGCCATCCTTACCTGGTTTGGCCTACATGTGACTCCAGACTCACTGATGGGCAAGTAAATGCTGGCTGAGTCAGTGAAGCCCACATCCCATGAACAAATTTTAAAAAACAATCGACAATGGCTTTATGGTCATCATCAGACTTGTAATTCCAGATTTTTATTGAATACAAATTTCACCATCTGCCGCATTGGGATTTAAATCCGGGTCCCCAGACCATTACTCAGTCCAGCCACAATACCACTAGCTCATCTCGATACCACCTCAGTTCATGATCTCAAATATTAAGCTTACATCACTGTTTACATATATATAGATAACAAGCTGGCAATTTGTGTTCCAAGTTATTGCGCTGTTCCCAATCTACTGATCACACAAAATCCATGTAAAGTACCATTTTTCTATAGCATGTGCCTCTCTGTGGACACAAACAGGAACAGAGAGGGAAGAATCCTGTAATATTCACAGATTCTCATCAACCCAATGGGTTGTCTGAAGTACTAAACTGCTCCACACATCGATTACGGTGTTACTATGTGCTTCCAGTTCCTCCTTCTCTCCTTATCTCTGGTGGGGTCATCAGAGGATGTGTTTCCCCATTCAACAGGAGGCAAAGGAAAGAGAAAATAAATGCTTAACAGCCTAGAACTAGCACATACACAGGCTGCTTACACAGTGGCACAGACAAGGTGTTAAATCGATCTGGTGTTGGCTTTGATCATATTTTGCCTTTTGAGATTCGATGCCCTTGTGTGCAGGGATTGTATAAAACTAGTGTGCAGTGTCAATGGGCAACGTTTTGCTGCCTTTTAAATGGTTATTACATTGCAATTTGAACAGCATGCATGTATACAGCAAGCATCTCTTCAGTCAGCAGCAGTTGTGAAGCAGTGGAATGACTTCAGCTTTAGCAGGATCAATAATAGATGTTGAGGAATAGTCTAAAAATTCTGCAGTGATATTTCTTACACCACACTGCCACCATCCATTCCATTCCACTCAGATAAATCTCTTCAGTGTCAACTTAACTTACCTCTTGTAAAATTTGGGTCAAGCACCTTCATCCCACACAGTTACATTGCTCAGCTTGTCTCTAGCTACCTACTAATGGTAGTGTGGGCTGCAGTGAGTAACACTGCTGTGACTGGCTTGTGAACTTCACCCAAGGCAGCCTCCACATCCAGGAAAACATCAGGTATCCAAATCACATCATGAAGAAATGCCCTGTTGCTGATGTTCCCTCCCTCCAGCTGGGCTTACATTTTGAAAAGCCAAGAATCTCAACTGACTCATTTTTTTCTCTCACTGTTTTGGGAAGATTTATGGAAAGATCAGTGTAGTGAATCGATGTTGAACACTGCTGCCCTGTCAAATAAAAATTAAGTGAATTAAATCTCAACAGGATAAAATTATTAAAAATTAATTGTCTGCCACTTCTATTTCTAAACTGGCTGTTTCCTTGTGTTCATGGTGAGAGATGTGAGGACTGGGGACAGAGGGCATTCTTAATCAACAAACTCATTGGAGGGCAGAAAGTACATAGATCAAAGCAACAACCAGAAGCCTCTACCAAACACAGTTGTACCACCTGAGGTGAGCCCTTGTGAGGTCAGGTAATTTTTGCAGCCGCCTGCATTTGCCTAAAGAGTGGGCGGGGAGATTTTCACGTGGGTGGTTACATACTACTTTGGTTCAGGCCATGGGATTCACCACAAGGGACATGCAAGCCCCTCAGGCACTTCAGAGAAGTACCACAAGCCTGATCCCGAGTATCAGTGCATGGGTCATGAACAAGGGCTGGAGGAATTTGGACTGTTCAGCCTGGGAAGGAAGTGACCAAAACAGAACCACATAAAGTTTCATTAATTGGAAAATCTTATTTTTTAAAAAAAACAATGCCTCTCAAACTGAACTGCAACGAAAAGATTCCCAGAAGGAAAAAAAAGTTTGGACCAGTACTCTTACTTCACGGTTTTTACTGGTATTCCATTTTAAAGTATATCAGTTTGGACCAGTATTGTTATTTCCCAGTTTTTACTGTTTTTTCCTTCTGGGTTGGTAACAAGAGGAGGCCATTCAGCCCCTCAAACCTGTTCTGCTATTCAATTGGATCATGGCTTATATGTATCTTAGTTCCAACTACCCGCCTTGCTCCCACAATTACTAGGTCTCAAAAATCCCTCTGTTTTGAAATTTGCAATTGACCCCAAGCCTCAGCAGGTCTTTGGCAGGGAGAGACTCCCAGATTTCCATGACCCTTTGTGTGAAGAAGTGTCTTCTTGACATCACCCATGAAGAGCTGAGCTCTAATTTTAAGTTATACCCTCTCGATCTGGACTCCACCCCACTCCACCCCATCCCACCACCCCCTCGCACTCCTCCCCCAGAGGAAATAGTTTCTCCCGATCCACTTCATCAACTCCTCGAATCATCTTAAACATCTCCATTAGTTCACTCCTGAATGTGCCTGGTCTACACAGCCTGTCAACATAAATTTAACCCTTTAAGCCCTGGCATCATTCATAAAAACCTGCTCTGATTTGTACTAGAAGCGTCACATCTGAATTTAAAAATAAAACCATCCATGATTAACCTGAAGAGTGACCTCACAATGAAATCAGTCAGGCTGACTGGTTTCTTCAGAGAACCATTCTGTCCTTCAGCTGACATTTTTTTCGTAAATGGCAAATCAAATCCTAACGATGCATCCCTTAAATATTTCCTCAAAATTCAGAATCAAAAATCAATCGTATAATAGTAAACCACAGAGAGCTAACAAATTTGAACAAACTCAAAATGACATGGGCTTTTGGAAGATAAATGAGCTAGAAGTATTACTGATAGTATTCTAGTATTCTTGTGAAGTGTCTCAATGAGTGCAAGACAAATTGATGTCTCTTATTTTCAGCAAGACTTAAAGTGTTTCCACAGACTGGCATTTTGGCAATGAGAGGGCTTCAGTTTAAGACTGTCACCAGAAAAACAAAGGGAGAGGTCAGGAGAATGTTTTCAGACAGAGGGTTGTCAGGGTATGGAATGCCCTTGCAGAAACAGTGACAGGAGCAGAATCTGTGATAGATTTAAAAAGAGAATATGTCGAAGTTTTTGAAGAAGAAAAATATCGAAGGCTATGGGGCAAGGGCAAGCAGAGTGGGATCATTGGGTAGCTTTTTCAGAAGGTTGGCACAGACGTAATGGGTCGAATGGCCTTGCTATGCTGTCAAACTATATGATTATAGTGTAGCAGCATTGTCACAGAGAAAGGGTGTAAATCTTGTTAGATTTTATTGGGGCAGGGCAGAGGGAATGCTGCTGGCCCATATTTCAACACAGTGCAAACATGCTCTGAGGGCACGACAGGCACATTCATTTGAGCCACCAAATACTCGAGTATTTGAGCAACAAATTAAAATGAAATCTTCATCAGGAAATAACTACTGGAGACGTCACCTTAGTTCTGTCATGAGTAAAGGCTCAGGACTCAACTCGCTATCTACATTCAAACATACAAATTAGGAGCAGGAGTAGGCCCCTCGAGCCTGCTCCGCCATTCAGTAAGATCATGACTGATCTGATTGTACAGAACATCATTCAGTTAAGGATTCTTTTGGATGGTGAGTTTAAGTCAACATGGGGACCCGGATGTCCGACCAAACACGATTCACTTGCAGCATGGAATACTTTGCTGTCAGGACAGCAAAATCAGAGACCGCTGGGTCTTGTTAGATAGTCAACTGAAGCAAGGATAAATACAAATCAGAAAGCCTTGTATTTAAATATCAAGCCTTTTACAACCTCAGGATATCCCAAAGCACTTTACAGCCTATGAAATACTCCTGAAGTGTAGAAACATGGTAGCCAGTTTGCACATTGCAGGCTCACACAAACAGCAGTGTGCCAATGACCCAATAGGCTGTTTAAATGAAGTTGGTTTAGGGATATATTGGCTGGGGCACCAGGGAGAACTCCCTTGCTTTTCTTTGAATAGTACCTTGTCCACCTGAAAGGACATAGAGTTTAACATCTTATCTGTCAGCTGGATTCTCAGCTCAAGTCTCGGGAGTGGGACTTGAATCTGAGGCCTTCTGATTCAGATGAGAATCACTGAGCCACAACTGACACGTAAGATTAGTTTTAGATTTCTCTGGAACAGAGATAATAGGCCAACTGGACTCTTTATGCAGTGTAAGCTTATAGAATTCTAAAGTCTAGCATTTAAACTGCAAGTAGAATCTCAATGTTGTGGCCAAGAAATTTCCCATTTCATGTTTCCTCACACAAAGACAACCAGGTCCAAAATGGATAGTGGCATCTGTTGAAGCACAAAAGATGGAGTTTGGGATTTTCCTGTAAACAAAGCAAGTAATAGGAGCATGAACAGGAGATCCTGTGTGGAGGTGGGGAACTTTGGGTCAAAGTCTATAAAGGGAAGTGTGATACTGCCTATGAGAAGCACATTAACTCTTGTGCTGTTATTACTCTTCAGAAAAATGAAAAGACCATCAAGTCCAATCTGGAGCCCGGGCCAACAATCTAACCCAGCAGCATGATTTGTCACCTTTCATTATCTTAGCTCTTGGTTGGACCACTAGAGGCAGTGAAGTGTGGATGGGGTTGAGGTACATTCAGATCAGCCATGATCTTATTGAATGGCGGAGCAGACTCAAGGGGCCGAGTGGCCTACTCCTGCTCCTTGTTCGTATATTAGTCTAGGAAGAGGATAGACAGCAGGAGCACCTTTCAAAGCTGCATGAGGAATGCACCAGCCAAGTTAGGGATTGAAACAGGGATCATGTCAACATTTGAGAATAGGTGAGTTAGATGATAAAGGAATGAGGGATAAAGGATCTGGTTACGGAGTGGGCACTTGTGAAAAGTAAACACTAACTCAAACGGTTTATACTGAATGGGCTGAAGGGGAGGGAGAGACACAAAAGGCCAAATGGCCTTGTTGGACATTTTATTATTCTGATAGATGCAATGTGAGAGAGAGAGGGGAAGGAAGGAGATGGAGAAAGGGAAGAAGGAAATGACTGTCTTGTGTGGTGGGGTTGGGGAGGCAATGAAGTGTGATGGTGGTCAGTGTGTCAGGGCGGGGGGAGCATTAAATGAAACTTGCTGAAGAAACAGTCATCGAAAGGTGGTGCAATGATAATATTTTTAAGTGGAAGCTGCATTAGCTACAGTTTATCATGCAGGTTGCAGAATGGTGAAGCAAGCCCAAATCCAGAAAGAACTCATCCATTTGGTGAGGTTGGATTTGACTACATTGAATGCAGGAGAAGATCTGGGTCTGAGAAAAAGGCAATGCCAAAAGATGTCAGCACTCAACATAGCCAGGCATGGAGTCTAAACACAGGAAGTCCAGAGAGTGGAAGGATAGGCCTCTGCTCATGATTAACTTTCATGTTGGCATCCAATAACCAGGTATAATATTCAGATCACTACTGGTGGATAGGGGTTGACCTTAGAAGAGACAAGGCCAATAGATGAGCAAACAGGCAGTCCAAAAGCCACTTAGACTACATTTTGCTTTAGTAGCTAAGAACAGAAACATTTGGTTAAACATACAACAATATGAAAGTGCTATTGAACAAATAAATAATTAGCTGCAAACTTTTGGAAGAAAGTGAGGTGACCCAGGCAGTTGAAAGGCTGCTTTTGTCACTGACTGCACAAACAGCCTGACAAGTTTGTACGGGCAAAATATGAACCTTGAAAATTACAACAGGAAAAACTAAGCACTAAAATGTGAAATCAAGTGGCACAAATCTAACTTTTTTATTAGATACACAACAAATAACCGTGGCTCATGGTCACCCTATGAAAACATTAACGGCTATTCAATCAAGCTAAAACGTTGACATTCTGACACCAGCTCCACCTGAGCAGTCAGATTAACAGTTGCTGATAGGAGCCCATGCCTGTGTATTCTGTCACACTGCGAGTTGATGTGCAAACATGCTGCACATCATGGAAACATCATGCATTAAATGAACCAGGGAATGCTTCTTGAAGAGAGATTTGCCATCAATCTAATCTCATTTAGATAAAGTATGAATGCTAGTAGTGCAGCAAAGGATTAAAGAGAACTCATCAGTATTGTGACAGCATGAGGAACCATATTAGCGGTGCTTTCAGAGGAAGCTGAGAAACAGGCCATTGGAATTCATCAGAGGCAATTAGATTGGTTTAAATTCCAGTCGGTCTTAAAATGAATTATTAAACAAGATGTTGAGTCCATCCTGACATTCAGTTTGACCACTGGAGCTCAGTATGACATTATAGCAATTTTATACACCCTCAACTTAAGGTCAAGAGTTTTCCTATTCTTGCGTGGAGCTCTGCAATTGTTTAATGGATTCAGAGCTATGTATTTATTAACTGGCGTTTTTTTCTGAGCTAACAAGCTGGAGCAGTAGGAACCAATGACACACACAGGCACACAGGATAAGGAGGAAGCGTGAAAGAAGAGGAAGAGTCACTGGCAGACATTCTGGCAATGCTCCCCCCTCAGCTGAATAGCCCCAGGACCCAGAAGCTGGTTTTGAAAAGATTTGTGCAGGCACTGGTGATGGTCTCATTGTCCAGGAATGGAAAATTCCAAGCCTCCCTATAGAAGGCGATCCCACAGTACAGGCTCAAAAGGCAGTCTCTGCTCCTGCCATGGTTAGTCAGGCAAATGCTGCAGGGGTCTGGGCAGCAGAATGGAGTGTGCAAACTCTTTTATTCTCAGAATGATCAGGGTTGCAATACAGGCAGATACACCCACGGATATCATTGGGACCAACAAGACTGTTTCTCACACAGCAGTGGCCCTGGAGAGTCAATGCACGGTGCCAGTGAGCATGACAGGGGTAGGTTTATGATACTGCAGTCTCCCACCAGATCTTTGAGAAGCCTGATTCTGGACAGAAAGGACAGAGCCAGACTGCCAATGCAACAGCATTAGAGGCGTGACCACCTCAGCTCAAGAGAAACTCAGAATCCAGCCAATTTATGCCCTATCTCAAGGTGTAGCAAGAGATTAGGTTTATGAGTTTGAATGGCACACAATGGCAAAAAGGGACTCACAGTGATAAAGCAACAAAGACATACACACAAACAAACACACACATGGAGTATGGGTTGCAAATAAAATGATGCAAGCACCGAAGTTGTTGTGTGCACAGACATTGTTTTTGGCAAGGCTTGGAAGTGCTTTTGCTGAGGTGACCTAAATGGGAGCTGTGTATGTTGACAAACAAAGAGAAGGTCTGTACTTGCCGTCTTATTTGTGTTGGCAAGGGGAATGATACTGACAGGACTGTTCAAACAGTGACAGGGTGTTATTATCAGAAGGAGGTCTCCCGTATCCAATGGGACAAACAGGTTCTTGCACCCTGTCCCAACTTGCTGGCACAACCTCTGTCTGATCCCACCGTCCTTCCTCTGGGGATCTTCAATATCCCACACAGCAGAATCTTCACAAGATCCTGGGTGGACAATGTAGCACAGCAGCTCTAGGGCAATCCGGGCAAACCCTCCAAATCTCATGTGCTTTCCGACTGGAGCAAGATTGGTGCAATGCTAGCTAGTGCTATCAGGAAGGGCACAGCTCCCTTCATATTTAGCTTTAAAGCCTCACTGATATTCCTTTCTGGATCAAAGCTGGTAGACCTGAGCAAAACCAGCAATAACTTGGAGGGTGCAGCTGATGGTTACAACAGAGCCAGTCAGTGAGAAAATGGATGGATTCCAATTAAAGCCTTTCAGTAAGCAGTCCTTTGCAGGTTGTCTAGAATACAGTGGGCCTGAGCAGAACAACAATATAGAAAGCAGTAGGTTTAAGACACAGGAATCCTGGTTGCACTCAGTACACACACCTTGCTTTACAATATGTCAACAACAATGTTGCTGCCACTTAGATATAAATCAGCGAGTTGCCCAGAATCCCATAGTAATGAAGAACTGGTCTTGCTTTGGAAGCCAAATGTAGCTTTCAGACAGGTAGCCACACTGAACAAATTGACAGGATCACTGAATTGTTACAGCACAGAAAGAGGCCATCCAGCCCATTGTGTCTGCACCGTCTATCCGAATGAGCATCATGTCTCAGTGCCATTCTCCTGCCTTTTCCCCGTAAGCCTGCACATTGTTTCTATTGAAATAATCATCTAATGCCCTTTTGAATACCTCGATTGAACCTGCCTCCACCACACTTCCAGGCAGTGCATTCCAGACTCAAACCACTTACTGTGTGAAAAAGTTTTTTCTCACATCACATTTGCTTCTTTTGCACATCTCATTCTTGATCCTTTTACAAGTGGGAATAGTTTCTCCTTATGTATTCTGCCTAGCCCCCACCATGATTTTAATGAGGGTTAACTACGCTGCAGACATGTGTGGTGACAATGGTCAGACTAACTTCACCACAGAACAAAGGAAAATTCACTCACATTTCTGAGACATACCAGCGGATGCAATTTACAAGACAAATTTTCCTATTTTCTTGCTTCAGCTGTGGGTCAGTGTCATTGCTGAAAAGGACAACTATCTCCAAGAAGACATCCGATTCTTCAATAACCCTGACACAGGGGATTGATTTGAAGTGAAAGAATCATGATTGGTTCCAAGGAAGTAGCTATGATCCTATGCTGACCTACTTGAAGTGGAAATCCTTACGGATCACAGCATTACATTTCAGCTGCCAGGAGGTCACATGTATCCGCAAGATGAATTTCTGGAAATTGTGTAAAACAATCAACAGTCAGCACCCTGAATGGGAACTATATCACCATTCTTTCAATGTCGTTGGGTCAAAATCCTGCAACTCCCTCCCTAACAGCACTTTGGGTGTACCTACACCAGATGGACTGCAGCGGCTCAAGAAGGCAGCTCACCACCACCTTCTCAAGGGCAATTAGGGCTGGGCCACAAATGCTGGCCTAGCTAGAGATGCCCACATCCCATGGATGAATTCAAACAAGTCAAATTGCAGGGTCTCGTCATTGTAGCTTGTCCCTGGTGAAAGTGATGAGGATGTTTTCCCTGGTGAATAAAACATCAGTGATATTTTGTGCCTCTTGGCATTCAGGCACCCATCACTGCCAACTTCTAAGCAGCTACCTCAGCTTCCCTATTCTCCCAACTCACTGACCTTTGTGCCCAATAAGAGCTCATCTATTTTCAGTCCCACCCACTTTAGAATCACCCTGAAGGGTAAAGAAAGCCCCAGATTCCAATTTCCCTTCTCACCCTCAATACCAGTCTGGAAACCTGAAAGCCAGAAACACCACTTGTCTGGCATTTTTTTCAGCAGGCTCTCACAACTCTCAGACTCGTCTCTCACAGCGTTGCAACAAATCACAAAATAATGAATATGATGGCCTTTATCATTATTCTAATAGTCCTGCATCTCCTGACAGTAAGACTAAGTACCTTATGCTGTTTCAATGGAAGGCTGCAGGAGAGAGAAAAAAGATGGATAATGGAAGAAGAAAAGATAGCTAATTAGTGAAGTAAAATTAAAAATCAAAGCCTTTCACACTGGTGCGATATTGTCAATCTTTCTGCGAAAGGAAATTGTTCTTAATTTTTATATTGAATATTTACTGAATAATCAATTTCCCCTTTCTAAGCCTGTTGGTCGTGCTAATTCTTGGTCACCTGGAATCACATTGGACGAGTACAGGAAACCCTTTCTGGTTTCCCACTCCTCAGGTCCTGTATCTTTCCTTTTCAAAACCACCACTATCACAGCCCTCCCATGTGAGCAACACTTGAAGGCTACAGCCAAAATTTAAAGGGATGCAGCCACTCTAAGGAAAGTGATCAGATTGTGAGGGGTGGGGAGAAAGGGGCAGGGGAGCAGGGGATGAGAAGCTGTTCCAGCCTTTCCAAATGGCGCAAATTTTTGGGGAGGTAGGGACATAGTGGCATTGTCACTGGATTGGTATTCCAGAGACCCAAGGTAACGCTCTGGGGACCCGAGTTCAAGTCCCCCGATGGCAGATGGTACAATTTCAATCCAATAAAAACATGGAATTAAAAGACTGATGATGACCATGAAACCAATTCCGATTGTTGTAAAAACCCTGGCTCACGAATATCCTTTAGGGAAGGAAATCTGCCGTCCTGACCTGGTCTGGCCTACATGTGACTCCACACCCACAGCAATGGGGTTGACTCTTAAATGTTCTCTGAATAAGTGCAATTAGAGATGGACAATAATTGCTGGCCTAGCCAGTGACACACACATTCCATGAACGAATCTAAAAAAACTTAACGACAATTTTCCAACTTTGTGAATGATACAAAAAAAAACCTGGCCAGAGAAATGCAAAAAAATGACAAAATAAATTTGGAAGCAAGAAACAGAACCATGACCAAGCGGTAAAGCTGCACTTCCCGTTTGGTATCTGGCTGAGTTGGGTGTTGTTAGTGCATAAAGCACATGTGAGGAGGGGTACGCTCTCTGGCCTTTGAAGGCACTACCCCCCATGAAACAGCAGTGCTGCATGCCTGACAGCAGGTACTCTTCATGCTCCATGGTGTGCACCAAATCTGAGAACACATGCAGAATAAGACTGAACACTTAGAAATATTCCAAGGGATGGTCCTCACTTCACATGCAAGTGGTCCAGTTTGCATACGGGTTAAGTGCGCGTGTGTATGAACTCCAGAGGTCTATCCTTTTAAAGTTATAAAACTAGAAAGCCTAATCCCTCCAAAGGAAGCGTTTGTTGACTTCAGTTGAAACTAAACGATGACAAGAACTTAAACTTGCCTTGTTTAGCCAACGAGTTTGCCAATATATAGCGCTTTCTTCGATGAGATGTGCTCATTCAGTGCAGCAGCGGTTACAGCACAAGAATCAGAATCTTGAACATGGCCCTCACGACTGTGTTAGGAAGTCTCATACCTGACTGGCCACTGCACAGCAGAAAAATGGAGGCACCACCTGATGCCCAAATAAAAGATGGGAACATATACTACAACAGTGGCATCATCCAGTTTGCGTGCAGAACCCACACGCCTCCCTCCACCGCTCACCGACTCGACACTCTTGCTGAGAACTTCCTACAGTCTTTCCACATCCCTCAGAAAGTTAACGCTTTCTAAGAAACGCCGGAGGATTCAAATTACATAAACAGGAAACTTCGAGAAGATTAGGTCATCTAGAATATTAAATTGAAATGATGGGAGGTTCCCCCACCCCCTGCCACCTCATCCACCAAAGCCATATGAAATAGCTGCTCTTGATTTGAATTTCATCCCAGGTTTCAATCTTAGCTTGCTTACCTGACAACCACATCGGCTGAAATTGAGTGAATGCAGACCTCATGTTGAATCTAAGACACAAATCAAGTTTCACTGTACAGATTTGGACAGTTGAATGGAATGGACGGGGCACAAATGTGGAAGTTGCAAAAATAAACCTGAAAGTATTATCTAGACAGTACTTCCACATAAGGGGAATGTGCAACATGCCTCATACAAGAAGCTGTCTCCCACTGTACATTCTTCAAATAATGTGACATCTAGTGGCTGCTGCCACACACTGAACGAGCTGTTGCTTCTTTCTCACACTAAAAAATTAGATGTGTTAGAGGACTTTGCAACCACGGAAACAATGGCAAATATTTGTGGCCAGGTATGCAGTGAAAAATCCTTAAAGAAGTTGAGTTTCCTCTGGGTGATCTAATCAATGTGTATCGTTTCAAAGTTTCGAGATGTCACCAAACTTGGGAAACATAGTGAACACTGAGGAAGATGGTAGGGGGACGGTGACAGATTGGTGAAACGGACAGACATATGGCAGATGAAATTTAATGCAGAAAAGTGTGAAATGATGTATTTTGTAAGGAAAAATGAGGAGGCGCATTATAAACAAAATAGTGCATGATAAAGAACAGAGGCACCTGGGGGACTTACATACAAAGATCTTTGAAGGTGACAGGACAAATTGATTAGGCTGTTAAAAAGCATATGGTTTCTTGACTTTATGACATTCAATAGAAAAACAATGAAATTATGCTAAACCATTGTAAAACACTAGTTAGGCCTCAGCTGGAGTATTGAGTCCAATTCTGGGCACCACATTTTGCGAAGGACATCAAAGCCTTGGAGAGGATTTTGAGGAGATTTTCTCAAATGGTCCCACTGAGCAGGGTCTTCTGTTATATGGGAAGAAGGGGGAAGGTGGGATTGTTCTCCCGAAAGCAGTGTAGCAAGGATTAAGAGGAGTCTAAGAAAGGTGTTCAAACTCATGAAGGGTTTCGGCAGAGTATATAAGAAACTGACAGAAGGGACAGTAACAACATTAACAGTAATTGCCAAAAGAGCAAGAGATGAGAAGCAGAAACATTATTCAACACACAAAGTTATTGTGATCTGGAAGGTGCTGCTTGAAAGGGCCTTGGAGGCAGATTCAAAAATAACTTTCAAAAGGAAATTGAATAAATATTTTAAGGGGAGAAAATTGCAGGGCATTGGGAGAAGAGCAGGGAGAGTGGGATGAACTAAATAGCTCTTTCCAAGAGTCAGAGTAGGCACAATGGGATGGATGGCTTCTTCTGTACTGTAAGATTCTCCCTGGTATTAAGAATAGCTGGTTGTATATTTAAGAGAGAGGGAAATGTCAGAAATTCTGATAAGCAAAAAGTAACTCAAGTGACAACACCATTGAACAATACAGCACAGAGACCATTCAACCCATCATGCCTGTGCTGGCTCTTTTCCAGCTTAATCCTATCAATCCCACTTCCCTACTCTTTCCCCATAACCTCAAAGATTTTTGCTTTCCATGTATTTATCCAATTCTTTTCTGAAAGTTACAACTGAATCTACTTGCAATGTCCTTCTAGATCACAACAATTCACTGTTTAATGAACTTTCTCCACATGTCCCTTATGGCTTTTTAGCCAATTGTCATCACATCACATGCTGCCAAAAATTGATTTCTCAATAGGAAAGCACTTTGATCACATGAATTTATTTATCACACTTATTTGTACCGCATGACACTGACGAAAAGCAGAAATTGAATATCGTAAGCTCGCAGTTCATCAAAACTAAGCCTTGAATGGTCAACATGACAATTTTAGTCACCTAAAAGTTTGACTTTTACAAATGTCAGTAGTTCCTTCCCCCTCACACAAAAATAGAGAAGTATTCAACACATTGTAGGAAGCAACCTTTGGATTTAACCCAAACTTTCCCAATAAACTGGGACCAACTTTAGCATAATGACAAAAAAAGGAATTACTAAAACACCACACATAGGAATTTACTGACGTTCAAAAAAAACCACAATATGTTACACTGTGACCAAATATCAACCTTTTCCACAATCTGCTCATAACACAAGGATCATGCAAATATAAAACATTCTTCTTCATTTGCAGAAAGGACACTCATTACTAAACTCTGAACGAGACATAAGCTGCTTCGATTGGCAAATATGATTTCACACATTCCATGTAGAGTTACAAGACTGAATGAAGAGGATCTAAGTGCAAGATCTTAATCACATGCACTCAGATCTCCAAAGTTTTATATTTGAAATAAAACAGGAAGAATAAATGCTGGGCTATTTGCTTTGCACTGAAATCGAAAACTGTTTTACACTCTGGTCCATGCTGACTGTTTCACAGGGACCACAGCTGGGGTATCGCAGCTTGCGTCTGAGCCGAAGAGGTTTTGTTCAGGGATATGGTTTTGTAATCAAAACTTACAAGTAAAACAAGTAAATTACTCACCTTCCCTTCGAGTGCAGCCTACACACCTGTAATATCATAACCAGTCTTGTCTTTGTTTCGAGCACTTGCCTATTGTTCACTTCATGAATCATTTGAAGCGTGTCTCAGTGGGTAGCGCTCTTGTTTTGAGTCAGAAGACTGTGTGGCTCAAGTCTTGGCCCAGAGACCCGAGCACAAAATTTAGGCTGGCACGCCCAGTGCAGGTACTGAGGGAGTGCTGCACTGTCAGAGGTGCCAACTTTCAGATGACACATTCAACACAGAATCTGCCTGCCCTCTCACATGGATGCAATAAGATCCCATGGTTCCTCCCAGTACCCTGGATAATGTTTATAACTCAACTAACATCACAACGCACAGGTTATCTGGTGATGCTTACTGCTATGTGCAAATTAGCTGCCACTTTCCCACATTTCAGAAGGTACTTAATTCGTTGTAAAACCCTTTGAGATATCCTATGGTCATGAAAGATGCTACATAAATGCAAGTTCTTTCTTTTCTTTGATGTTCAGGATGAGAGGTTATGCTAAACTTGTATCAAAGCTTGGATAGATCACACTTAGAATAGTGTGTGGAGTTCTGGTTGGCACATTATAAAAAGGATATAGAGGCATTGAAGAGGGTGCAAAAAAGGTTTACCAAGATGACAACAGAACTGTGAGGATGTATGTAATCAGGAAAGGGCGAACAGGCTGGGTCTCTTTTCTCTTGGCAAGTGAAGACTGACGAATAATGTAAAACAAGTCTTGAAAATTATGAAAGGCTTTGACAGAGTCAACACAGAGGGAATGTTTCCATTTGCAGAGCAAAACTGAAGCCCATTAATACGGATCAAGAACAAAGAACAAGAAAAGTACAGCCC
Organism: Carcharodon carcharias; assembly: GCF_017639515.1. NCBI lineage: Eukaryota > Metazoa > Chordata > Chondrichthyes > Lamniformes > Lamnidae > Carcharodon > Carcharodon carcharias. Next base: position 26,730,270 of record NC_054483.1, on the reverse strand, counting down.
AGGAACAGGCCCTTCGGCCCTCCAAGCCTGCAGCAATCATATTGCCCGTCAACTAAAACATTTTGCACTTCTGGGGTCCATATCCCTCTATTCCCATCCTATTCGTGTATTTGTCAAGCTGCCTCTTAAACACCACTATCGTACCTGCTTCCACCACCTCCTCTGGCAGCGAATTCCAGACACTCACTACCCTCTTCGTAAAAAACTTGCCCCACACATCTCCTCTGTAGCTTTCTCCTCTCACCTTAAATCTATGTCCCCTAGTAATTGACTCTTCCACCCTGGGAAAAAGCTTCTGACTATCTACTCTGTCCATGCCACTCATAATTTTGTAAACTTCTATCAAGTCGCCCCTCATTCTCCGTCGCTCTAGTGAGAACAATCCGAGTTTCTCCAACCTCTCCTCATAGCTAATAACCTCCAGACCAGGCAGCATCCTGGTAAACCTCCTCTGCACCCTTTCCAATGCCTCTATATCCTTCTGGTAATGTGGCCACCAGAATTGCATGCATAGTCTTTATCCGAAACCCTTGAGGCCGATTGCATTTTGGATTTCAGATCATTTCGGTTTTTGAATACCACATATAAACTTACATTACAGTAGCCTAAGCCTAGGCTAGCCATAGCCTAAGGTAAATAAGATGGCGAGGAAAGTAAGATATCACTGAATTATAAAAACCTGAAAAAGTTTATTTTTGACATGTTCAAAAATCACAAGGTAAAAGTACAGACAAACAACTAGACTTCCCGTGCTAAAGGCTGATGAGGTTCAGAAAAAGTACGGTTTACAGATAAAAGATACTTGACCTACATAAGATTGTCACCATGAAATCCAACAGGAATTTCTTCACTCAGGAGGTAGTGAGAATCTGAAACTCAGTATTTTCTCTTTCATGGGATGTGGGTGTCGCTGGCAGGGCCAGCGTTTGTTGTCCATCACCAATTGCTCTTGAACTGAGTGACTCACTACGCCATTTCAGAGAGAGCAGTTATAAGTCAACCACATTGCTGTGGGTCTGGAGTCAAATGTCGGCTAGACCAGAAAAGGATGGCAGGTTTCCTTCCCTAAAGGGAAGAAAAAATGGCTAAAGGGACATCAGTGAACAAGATGGGTTAGTTGATTATAGTTTCATGGTCACCATTATTGAGATTAGCTTACAATTCCAGATTTATGAATTACATTTCAATTCTACCAGCTGCCATGGTGGGAATTGAAGCCTTGTCCTCAGAGCGTTAGCCTGGGCCTTTGGATTACTGGTTCAGTGACATTACCAAGATGCCACCTTCTCCTCCAACCACAGGGACTACTTAAGGTGAATGGTATAGATGCATTTAAGGTGAAGCTAGATAAGCACATGTGGGGAAAAAGGAAGTGAGTGCTCTGCTGATAGTGTTATGATCTCATGGGAGACCATTAACTTCTCAAGTGAAATTTGAAGTCCCAGTTATTAACTGAAAGAATTACCCAACAAAATTTCACGGTTTTAAACAAAAACTTTCACTATGCGAAAATTAAACAAAGCAAACACTACTAACTTAATACTTTATCTTTCGTAAACACTTAGATTTTAAACCTGAAAATCTCAACAGACCACTCTCTGTTTTGTTTTGTTTTGATTTGATTTCCACCCAAGAATTCCCCTACACATTGAAGGATCTTGAGGGTTCCTTCACTTCTCCCGAAGTTGAACCAGCGTGTGCCGCAGCCCTACGGAATTTACTTTGACTCTCCTCATTGCTCCTGCTGTTCTCCAAGCTATAGGATCCCTTGGGCTCCTTTTGGCAAAGCTATCTTTCAATTCTCTTTGAGGCCCTCATGATTGCGGACACCCCTGCTAGGTTTTACTGCCTTCTTGCTCAGGGACTCCAACATCAAAAAACACCCTTGTTCTGATAGCACTTTGGTACTGCACCCACAGCTGGCAGCTTTCTCTCTCTCTGCCTGTGACTGTGAGAAATCACACAGAAAAAACCAACACAAAAGGCGCCCTTCCCGTCAACCTACTCCCGTGACAACATGGTACACCTGAGATGTTCCAGATAGAGATTTGAACCCATTATCCACAATGCCCAAATCTGTCCTTTGATCTGCAAAGTAAATGGATACTTGAAGAACTTCTCTTGTTTACCAGTTGCTTCTCAAACTTTCTTTGAAGTAGGGAATGACATAAATAATTCACATTTCGAACAAAGACAGGGCACTTCTCAGACAATTAGTCAATTCTTAATGTTATGGGATAGTGATATTTGTTGTTCAGAGGGAGTATTGCAGGAACAGGTGATAATAAGTGGGGTTCATGGAGATGCTAAATCTAATCTATTGTGGAAGGTAAATTTAAAGAGTAAGTGGAAAACTGAAGTGACTGCTGGAATGGTGGAAAAATTGGCCGTTGCAGAGGTTCAATTTATGCCGGGTAATGATCTAGCTGGATCACAAATGTTGGTGATGCCTATGGTAGTTGAGCAGCCTGTAGAAGTGCTTTCAACAGAGGTGTTACAGGGAGAGCATCCTGGATTGTTTCCCGATTGTGTGATAATGGGATCACAGGCACACAGGTTGAAACAAGAAAAACTAAAAGGGCAGGCAGTTCAAAGACAGGAAGAAATTATTGAAATCCAATTAGCAGGCACTGTGTTTGATAACATTGTTCAGAAAGACACAGGAGAGGACCATTCAGCTGAAGTGTTTAACTCAAGGCAGTTAAGTGAGTTGCAGCAAAACAATTTGCAATTAAAACAGTTATATCAGACAGCTTATTCAGAAACAGAGGCAAAATGTATTCCAGGATGTTATTAGCTTAAGGGTGATATTTTAATGAGAAAATGGAGACAGGATCATGTTTCAGCAAATGAAAGCCTGAGGGAGGCGCATCCGATTGTTATCCCATTAGGGTACAGAAATTCTGAGGATTGCCCATGAAATTCCAATGAGGGAATAGGAATTAGAAAGACACAGGCAAAAGTACAGAAACATTTTTATTGGCCTGGATTGCATAGAGATGTAGACACACTCTGTAGAACATATTATACATGTCAGGTGACAGAGAAACCACAAGCAGTGATTAAGCCGGCACCTTTAATCCCAATACCAGCACTTGAAGAACATTTTATTAAGGTCATAATTGATTGTGTAGGACCCTTCCCCACTGTATTTATTGATAATAATGGATGTCTACACCAGGTCTCCTGAGCGATACCTTCAAGAAATATTACAAAACCAAGAAGATTGTGGAAGAGGTAACTAAATTTTTTACAAGATATGGTTTACCAAAGGAAATACAATCTGATCAGGAGTCAAATTTCATGTCACAGCTGTTTAAGGAAGTAATGAACAGTTTGGGGATAAAACAGTTTAAGTCAACAGCTTATCATCCGGAGTCACAAGGAGCTTTGGAAAGATGGCATCAAACTTTAAAAACTATGATGAGAGCATACTGTCAGGATTATCCACAGGTTTGGGACAAGGGAATTCCATTCTTGTTTTTTGCTATTAGAGACGCTCCTAATGCATCGACTGGTTTTAGCCCTTTTGAATTAGTTTATGGTCATGAGCTAAGGAGACCACTGAAATTGATTCATGAGAAATTGGTGGGTCAAAATCCAGAAACTACTCTCCTGGATTATGTACCAAACGTCAGAAAGTGTTTAGACAGAGCGTGTGAATTGGCTTGGGAACATTTAAAGATACCACAGCAAGTGATGAAACTGAAAGCAGACTGGAAGGCTACAACTCGGAATTTTATTGCTGGAGAGAAAGTGCTAGTTCTGTTACCAGTGCTGAGTGACTCATTCAAGTTAAGGTTTAGGGGGCCTTACAGGATTGAAAAGAAATTGAACAAAGTAAATTATTTAATAAATACTCCAGATAGAAAAAAGGAGCAGAGGGTGTGTCATGTAAATATGCTGAAAAAGTACTTTGGCAGGGAAGAGGAACAAAAAGAGGTGTTAGTGGTGGTATATGATGAGAAAGAGGTAGAAGCGCAGGATTCTGAAATTGATTTTCCTCTAAACAAATCAGACAATGAGGGGTGCTTGAAAATTTAAATGAAATATTGAGTTACCTTCCAGACAAGTGTCAAAGTGATTTGGAAAAGCTATTGCACTCACACAAACCTATCTGTGGGAATAAGTTGAGGGGGGATAGATTTAGCTATACATGGTGTATTTGCAGCAGTTTCATCTTTGGTAAAGCAACATCCTTATAGATTAAATCTGGCAAAGTTATCACAAGTACAAAAAGGAATTGAGTTCATGCTTCAAAATGATAACATCGAGTCTAGTTGCAGTAACCGAAGCTCGCTCATTGTACTGGTACCGAAACTGAATGGAACACAAAGACTGTGTGTGGACTATCGAAAGGTGAATGCGGTGACAAGAGTGGATTCATAGCCTATACCATGGGTGGAGGATTGTACTGAGAAAGTTGGGCAATCAAAATTTATCGCAAAGATTGACTTGCTAAAAGGGTATTGGCAAGTACCATTATCGGAGAGAGCAAAGGAGATATCTGCTTTTGTGATGCCAAATGGACTATATCAGTTTAAAGTCATGCCATGTGGTGTGAAGAATGCACCTGCAACATTTCAGAGACTGACAAACAAAGTAATTACAGGTCTCAGCGATTGTGCTGTTTATGCTGATGACTTAATAGTTTTCAGTCAGACGTGGGAGGAGCATTTACAACATCTGGAAGAATTATTTACTCGATTACAAGGAGCTAATTTGGTGGTGAACTTGCAAAAGCGCAAGTTTTCTATCTAGGCCATACCATTGGACATGGCAAGGTGGCTCCAAGAGATGTGAAAGTCAAAGATATTGTGCATTTCCCAGTCCCTACAAAAAAACTAGAAGTTTTGAGATTTTTGGGAATTAGTGGATTTTACCAGAAATTTGTACCAAATTTTAGCAGTGTGGTTGCTCGATTGACTGAACTATTAAAAAAGCTAAGTAAGTTTCAATGGACACTGGAGTGTCAGAAGGCATTTGATAGTTTGAAAACTGTATTAATCTGCCATGGTGGGATTTGAACCTGGGTCCCCAGTGCATTACCCTGGGTCTCTGGATTACCAGTCGTGACAATACCACTATGCCACCGCCTCCCCAAGTTGTTTCAAGTTTCCCTCTGGAGCAACTCAGCCTTTACTATTGGCTGTGTCATAATAGAAGGCAAGACTGAAACCCTGTGGGGTGAGCCATTGTTAAAGTCACCTGAGTGAGATGTTTGGAGAGAATTCCAAGGCAGGATCTTCAAAGGTGAAGAATGGAAACCCTAGCAAGAAATACAAAGTTGCAGTGAGATCAGTTGACTCACAGTGGGACAAACGTCTCGGTGAATTTTTGAGAAATCTATGGACTCTTGGTTGCATCTATCATTTACTCTGTAGTGTGGCGTGTTCAATTACAGTTCGTCTGTTAATTCACATGCACCTGAATGTTAGAGTATAAGATACAAATTGTAAATTGTTTTACCTTTCTGAACTTAAAAAGTAAATTTTACTTCTACTTGTTCAAAACCTGTGGAATCTTGTGCCTTTATTCCAAAAGCAAGAACCTTTAATCTCAACTTTTATCTAATTGAAATACCACATGCCAGAGTCTGGCTAAGGATTGTAACAAAATACAATAGGCTCCAACTGCAGTCTGGACCCTGTGTTATGATGTGTCCACACTTCACCTGTAGCCTTGCTCGCCGATTAAGGTGGGCATAGATTTTATTTAATCTTCATCGTTTGCAGCTAAATTTCTCCAACAATGTGAGTGGCTATCGCGTCAGGTCAGCTGACTTCTTCTGCACAATTATCAACACGTAAACCTGCACAGATTCATCATTAGTGAGTCGATGATTATATAATTTCCTGTGCAACTTTTCATTCTTGTGGTACTGAGCTATGCTGAACACTCCCGCCTCCTCCTTCTCTTGAAAGACCAATGAAAGACCGAAACAAAAAAGCAGTGCTTGGTCCAATACTGTCTTCTAGGAATACACGCATAACTCACTCACTGCACATAGAAATCCAAAGGAGATTTAACACTTTCTCCCCCGCACCCCCCACCCCGAGACAAGTAAAATAGTTTTCCCATTTTTGTTTCATTTGCAAGAATTGTAAATAGTTAGATTCTGTCACTGGAAAATCCCAAGTACAAGAGAACTTATGATGAGGTTATTTGAAATTAAAGCAAACCACATATAGCCAAGGGGATGTACCTAATGAAAGACAGTTCTGCTGAACAAGAAAAGGAAACCCATTTTCTGCCGTACGTTCCACTTCATTTCCACCAGAAAGCACTTGAATTCCTGGATAAGGTTTATCCAATTACTGGGGGAGAGGAGTCCAAATAACTAACAGCAAGATATTCTGATCAATAATTAGTACCCCAATGGGGAATAAAAGGAAATTCTGAAAAGGTTTCGGAGGACTGTGCTTGCTACTTGGGGCCCTTGCCTTGAAGCAAGTTATCTTCTCATTTAAGCATTTCACATAAAGTCAGATTCATTGACTGCACAGAAAGAGGCCATTTGGCCATTGAGTCCATGCCAGCTCTTCGCAGAACAATCAGTCAGTCCCACTCTCCTGCTCAAACATACCACAAGACCCTAGTTTGATTCCCAATCTGTGTTATATTAGCAAATCTCAAGCAGGGCAGCATATGGAGCTTTGTAACCAGGCTGAGAAACCTTGAGATATATATATTTCACTTCTTATCACCAGAGTGATCCTCGCTGATGTGTGCAATTGTGTGTGTCTGTGTGTGTGTGTGTGTGTGTGTGTCAGTGTCTGCATGCAAGAACAGGAGAGGGGTCCACCGTGATGCATCCCAAAGTAGATTTGCCTCCCAGGCCACAATGAGATTTTAGATGAAGAATGGCCACTTGAACAAAGTGCAAGTGTTTCATCGGCACCCACAGAGTTATAGCTCAGGGGGAGTTTGTGTCTTCAGAAGTGAACAGCAGTAAAAACCGCTGGCTGCCATTCCTGTCTCATTTGAGCCTTTGGAAAGATTTCAACACCTGACCTTCAGCAACAGATTGTTTCAACCCCAAAGGGTGAGATTCAAAAACAAAAGTGTGCAATCATGAAGATGTGGTAATTAGAGTGAGAGAGATGATGTTCATTCAATATCCAAAGATTTAAACAATCGGTTCCCATTTTCTCTCTCAGAAACTCAATCTCCTATTCAAACGCTCATCTTAAACAAGCGCTTGAAAAGTGAAGAAAGATCTGTGGGTTGCAGGAGAGTACACCAATCGTACTTGTGAGGCACAGCAAACTCAAGCATCACACAAAGCACTCAAACCTCCTGGAGGAAACTGCAAAGCACAAATCCCATGAAACATAGTCTTTCTGCCATCATTGAGTCTGAAAGCTAACTAAAGAACCAAGTCATCTGCTCCAGTGCTGGAGAGATAACTGAGAATCCTGAGCAACCAGTAACCAATTGAAAGGAAATAAACAAACAATGTGAGAGTTAGGGGGAGGCAAGCCTGTCTGCTTACCTGTGCACGAATCAGAGCTTCAAAGCTTGGCTGAAAGTAATCAATGCGACTATTGTAAAACTTTGGCATCTCATCAAGCAGCTGCTTGTTTTTGGCTTCAAAATCTTCACGGACTGGCCTTAGCTCTTCTCTTGCCTAGGAAATGAAAATAACCAAAGAAATGCAATCTTAGGATTTTGTACCAGATTTTAAACTGACAATAAGGAACCAGAACTGGAAACAGCTGTAAAACAATGGGGAAGAAAGTGGGTCTGTCACTGTCTAGCTCAGCTGGCCCTGCTTCAAGTTTAAAACTAATTCGCAACATTCATTGGTCACACAATTAGAGGGAAATTCCATCTGGTCATGGAACCATGTTTTAGTCCATTAACAGCCTGCACACAATTTATATTTTTATTGGGAGGACAAAGACAAAGTCTGCACAGATCAGCAGGAAGCAGAGGCAGAAATATGTGGAGAAAGATGTTTATGTACACTGCTAGAAGGATTCAATCAACCAAAAAATAATCAGCCTAAATAATTGAACCTTTTGAGGGCCATCAGCACATTTCAGATTGATTGACATGTGTTGGCTGTGGGTACTCTTCCTGTAAACTTCAGAATTCCCTTACTCTGAATCATCCAGGAGAGATCCCATTCAGTTCTAATTAACCTGGATATGTAGCTTCATGTTGCAGAGAGGATGGTGTCGGTAGGATTAGTTTCAGAATTACAATTTGTTTGGAATGTTATTTGGCTTGCATTATTAATGTGTTACAGTAAGTTGAGTTTTGCATAGTTTTTGGTGTCACATGACAGAAGATCTATTAGCCAAGGCACGAAATACAAGAGGTTATGCTGGAACTACACAAAACACAGGTTAGGCCACAGCTAGAGTACTGCATACAAGTCTAGTCGCCACATTACATACAAGGAGGATGTGATCACACTCGAAAGTGTACAGAGGGGATTTACTGCAATGTTACCATAAATGAAGAATTTTAACTTGGAGGCAAGATTTGGTTGGCTAGCTTTTTCATCCTTTGGCACAGAAGAGGCTAAGGGGAGATTTAATTGAGGAGTATAAAATTATGAGGGGCCTAGACAATGGATGGGAAGGAGCTATTTCCAATGGCAGAGAGATCAGTAACCAGATTTAAAGCGATTGGCCGAAGGATGATAGTGGAGTTGAGGTGAAATGTTTTCACCCAGAAGGATGGGAGCTGGAACTCACTGCCTGAATGGGTAGTTGAGGCAGGAACCCTCATCACATTTAACAAGATATACTTGGATATGCAGTTGAAGTAGCGTAACTACAGAACAAGGGCTGGAAAGCAAGATTGGGCTGGAAAGCACATTTTCAGCCAGCACAGACATGATGGACCAAGTGGCCTCTTGTTGTGCTTCACATTTTTTATGTTTCCATTTCTCCATTTTACTAGAAAACTTAAATTACCAATAGTTAGTCAGATGGATGGCAGACTGCTCAGTCCTTGGGCTCTCTTCTTTTTTCATTCATCGCTCCCATTTCCCTCTCCTTTACCTCTCTGCTCATGTCCACATGATTTTCTTTGTCCTGTTTTCACTTGACCTAGCCTTTCAGCTCCTCCAATGGCTCCGCAAAGTTATCCAATGAGCTGATACACCAGGAGGGTCTCTGGTTCAGTACCTGCTCAGTGTAGAGCTTGCTGATCTAGACTGGGTAGGGGCAGCAGTGCAGGGAATTCTGTGCCGGGGGTGAGGGCGAGGAACACACAAGCTGCAGTTCCTTTTCATGATCCGGAAACACCGTGATGGCTGCACATGTCGAATGGCCTCAGCCATTTTGCTGGCCACATGACCTGCCACATTCAAAGCTGATAGGTTTTAAATCTGGCACATGCTTGGAGAGAGAACAAGATCGATATAAAGAAATTTGTTGCTTCTTTTGCCCCACCCCGCCCTCGCCCAAATCACCTATAGGCCATAACTGATTGAAGCAGTTCCTATTTAACAATTACTCTCACCTTACATAAAAAACAGGGTACAAAATACATCTGGCATATCATCAAAGGAGAAATCACCAACCCTTCTAATTCCTTGCAGGAGTCTTGTTCCCACCTTACCTGGTGAAGCTTCACAAGCACAGGACCAGATTTCTCCTTCTCTTCGTACTTCTCCACTTTGGACTGCAATCTTTTATAATCCTGCAAACTCTGTTCTCGTCGCTTCACTGCCATGTTCAGACTTGGGAAAACGTTACCGAACCTTGATAATAACAAAAACAGCAACTGAACAGAAACTGCTGAAATGCTCCTGTTATGGTCTCAAGCACAGTACAGTCAGTGACAAAGCCCACCAGGCACACACATTTAAACCAGAAGGCTCTTGTGCCAAATCCAACTCCAAGACTTAAACGCATGAGCTACCTACGTGCAGTACCAAGGGAATGCCACATTGCCAGAGGATTTACTAAAGCATGAATGTAAAAGAGCAAGTAGGTCTTCCATTGTCGACATACTTGTTCATCAACCCCAAACTGGCAGGCTACCCATTCATTTTGTGATTGCAGACTTGGTCATATGTTAACAATCTGGTGCATTTGCCCATGTTAAATACTTCAGTGGATACCAAAGACTTGCAGAATATTCTGACAATGGATTAAGACACTACGCAAATGCAAGGGATTTTCTGTCGGTCTCTCGATGATGCAGAGTGAATTAATATCCCACTGCTACTTAAGATGACATAAGGATCAAAGGCAGGTAAATCAGCCGTGATGAGGGTGAACAATGGAACGGGAGCAAGGGACTGAATTGCCCACAATGACATCGCTGCTCTACTGTGCTCTGTCAGACAGCATGCTCCTCTCTCAGAAACGAAGGATGATGCAAGGCAAAATGATCGTACACAATAGTTTTAGATCATCTACAGACAATAGTTTCAAATAGTGACAAGCTGCAGATGGATGCTGTGGCACATGTTAAACACTGATGCAACTCTCCTGCATAAACATGTTAGTTTTGAGAAGGCCCACAACACATTTGTAAACCCATTCAGTTTTCGACACTGAAGGATTTGCTGCATTTTTTATGTCTGTCCAGATTTCCAAGACTTGTTTTTCTCACGTGTTTCCAGTTCACCAGCACAATATTACCAGAAAACGTAATCTGAATGCGGAACCTGTACGAGGTGCCCCTTTCAGCGCCACGCTGCTTTCAGACATTTTGAGATCACGAAGGACCCCACAGATCAATACAAACATGCTGAAAACTGGAGCAGCTCAGCGCTTAACAGTTTCACTGCAGATGTACAAAAGCTCAACACCACTGCACGACAGACTGGGCAGAACTAACCATTCCAGTGACACGTTGCCAAAACTTGTCATAACCCTGAAATCCAGCAGGTCAGTTTTCAATGCCAGACTCCAATCTTCGATCAAAAGGAACAGGAAGCAAGTCAGTTTACTGCTGTGTTTTCGAGCTACACAAACTTCCATCGGTTAAGCGCTAATTTTGAGGGGGGTTTTTTTGAATTATAAACTTAAATATATCAAACGAACTACAATTGCTCTGAGCTAAGGCACCTCTCCCGAAAGCTGAAACTGACGTGAGTTTTCCATTTGGCTGGGTGTCTCTTTGCCTCTTTCTGATTCTATGCTTTCGCCTTCAGTTCAGTACAGTTTGAGCTGCTGTCTTCTGCCTAGCTACAAGCAGCAACAGCAACTCACCAGATGTGTCCTCTTGTTGGGGGCTTGATGTATGCTCCCCACAGGAAATGTGGAGCAACTTGCCACAAAGTTTCAAGTGCCAGGCACTCGAAAGATTTTGAGAGCTAAGTCTCCAAGAGAGTGTTTCCACTTGTAGGGAAGAGCAAAACTAGAGGCCATTAATATGAAATGGTCACCACAAACGTAAAATAGGGAATTCAGAAAAAAACTGCCTTACTCTGAGTGTGGAACTCACTATCATGGGGAGTGGTTGAGGCTAATGGTGCAGATACAATTAAGGGGAAGCTAGATAAACAGATGAGGGCAAAAGGAATAGAAGGTTACGCTGATAGTTAGTTTAGAAAGGATGGGAGAAGACCAGTATGGAGGATAAACATTGGCATGGACTGGTTGGGCCCAATGGGATCTTTCTGTGCTGTACATGCAATGTTATTGGGTCAGAAAATTTGAATGCTAATGGACTTTGGAAATTGAACCATAACTTGGAAAGATAGGCATGAGCAGAGATTCACCATACTCGTTCCACTGGAGCAAAGGAGGCTGAGAGGACACTTATTAAAGCTTTTTCTTAAACAAAAGATTATGAAGGGTTTGAATAAGATACAAAACTCAATTTCCACTGGTTGAGGAGTGAATGATGAATGGAGGGGGATAGCATTTAAAGCAGTGAGGAGAGGAGTACAAAGATATTCCTTTACACAGAGGATTGCTGGAACAAATAATGCTTTGCCAGATAGAGTAGTTGAAGCAAAATTAATTGTTTCTTAAGAAGATAAAATGAACAAACACTTGGCAGAAGATACCCTGGGCTACAGGGAAGAGACTGTTGCTCATCCCTCTAGACCAGAGCTTGTAGGTTGCTGAGGTCTAATGGAAATACACAAGGCAGTAGGTAGTCTGCTGAAATGCACAACAGCCAGTGCAGGCAGTACCTTTTTCAAGTTTCTAACTTCCTTTTCTCACACAGAGAACATGGTGAACTGAACCATCAAGAAAAAGAAAGGGTCCTAAATTATCAGTGAGAGAAGTGGATCAGCTAATGGACTGGTTGTCATTTCTTGTTGAAAACAAAGCTGGGCCCAAGAATTAGAAAAACATCACAAACAAGCACTGGTCGACCCTATTCTGAATTAATGAGATTCTCTCAAAGATTCATGGTGAGCAACTCCCATTGAGAGGTCCTCATCTGCAATTGATAAAGGTGATATCCCCAGCAGATGGGTCACCATTGAGTTTGTACTGCATCCTTATGGAATCTTGTCTTGTCTAAGTGTTGGTATTGGAACACTGTTTCTGCCAGACGATGTCATACTATCAATTCAAAAGACAAACTTTTCAAAGGAAAAGTTCAAAACTCAGCATGATATGGAATGACACTGGAGTTACAACACAGAAACCAGGCTATTCGGCCCAACCAGGCTATGCCCGTGTTTATGCACAACACAAGCCCTCTCCCAGCATGCTTCATCTCATCCCATCAGCTGAACATAGAAACAGGAAAAGGCTATTCAGACTCTCAAGCTTATAATCTCCCAATCAATTAATTGGGGATGTTCGCTGATGATTGCACAATGTTCAGCACCATTCGCGACTCCTCAGATACTGAAGCAGTCCATGTCCAAATGCAGCAAGACCTGGACAATACTCAGGCTTGGGCTGACAAGCGTCAAATAACATTTGCACCATACAAGTTCCAGGCAATGACCATCTCCAACAAGAGAAAATCTAACCATCGCCCCTTGACATTCAATGGCATTACCACCACTGAACCCGCCCTATCAACATCCTGGGGGTTACCACTGACCAGGAACTGAACTGGACTAGCCATATAAATACTGTGGCTACAAGGGCAGGTCAGAGTCTAGGAATTCTGTGGCATGTAACTCACCTTCTGACTCCCCATCATCTACAAGGCACAAGTCAAGAGTGTGTTATGCTCTGGCAGATGATGTGTGCCAGGTGGGCCAAATCCACAAGGGAAACTTGGTCACACTATCATAGCAGTTTTGCAATTTGTATTTATTACGATATGTGTGCACTAAATTCAGAAGTAATAACTCCATGAGAGATTTTTTAAAAATTAAATTAAAATATTTCTTAACAAAATAAAAATGTCAAGCACATACATAGAACCACAATTACTACTATAATAACTGCTAAAATTCCTACTTAACCTGACCCCACCCTCCCCTCACCTAGTAACACTCCCTTTAAGGCAACTGTCCGAAATAGATTTTAAATTTAAAGCAGATTCAGCAAGTTAGTGGAATTCCAAATGGCTTTTCACCAGCTTCAGTTCCATTAGACAGCAGACTTATGCACAAATACTGGAGGCTTCATTAAGGCGATTTCACACACTCCTGTTAGATCTTACATGGCCTTCTGACACATAGCCTTTCATTCTCCTTTATGTATGTTTCTGTCTTTTTAATATGTAAATTCTATTGTTCAACATGTCTTTGAAACTGTATCTTCCTCGTAACATAAAACCTTCCATGTTGCCAGTAACCTTTGGGAAAAATAAACACATTCCTTAGCCTTGCTTCTCTGGCTAGTTGTAAACAAGACTAAGATCTCCTTGAAATCTGAATATCCCTTCATTTATCTAAAAATGCAAATTCCCTTCACACCCTACATGCTAAGCCAGCATCCATCTTTACTCATTAGCATATCACACACCTAACTTCTTTTGATGACTTAAGCTTGCAAATTTAAACTTAACTGCAAATGTAATTAAATCACACACAGACCCAACTATACTTGCGCCCATGAACCTACTTCACAATAAACCACAATAATGTAATGAAAAAAATGTTAAGTTTCATGACAAGTGTGCTGGAATACTCTCCATTTGCCTGGATGAGTGCAGCTCCAACTGGACTCAAGAAGCTTGACATCATCCAGGACAAAGCAGCCCACTTGATTGGCACTCCATCCACAAACATTCACTCCCTCACCACCCTCACATAGTGGTAGCATTGTGTACCAATTACAAGGTGCACTGCAGAAACTTACCCAGGCTCCTTCGACAGTACCTTCCAAACTCACAACCACTACCACCAAGAAAGACAAGGGCAGCAGATAGATAGGAATACCACCACCTGCAAGTCCCCCCTCCAAGTCACTCACCATCCTTCACTGTCACTGTGTCAAAATCCTGGAACTCCCTCCCGAACAGCACTGTGGGTGTACCTACACCATAGGGACTGCAGCGGTTCAAGAAGGTAGCTCACCACCACCTTCTCAAGGGCAATTAGGGATGGGCAATAAATGCTGGGTGAGCCAGTGACGCCCACATCCCATAAATGAATATTTTAAAAAACCTAAGAAATAGGAGGAGTATAAGACCATTCAGCCCTTCAAACCTGCCCTGCCATTCAATATGATTATGGCTGATCTTGTGCCCTAATTCCACTTTCATGCCTGCACCCCATATCCCTCGATTCCCTGAGAACAAAAATCTGTCTATCACAGCCTTAAGTGTATTCAATGATGGAGCATCCACAACCTTCTGGGGCAGAGAATTCCAAAGATTCACAACTATAGACGAAATTTCTCCTCGTCCCGGTCATAAAATGATTGGCCCCTGATCCTGAGGCTTTGCCTTTGTATTCTAGATTCCCCAGGCAGAGTTGTTTCTACTCTGTCAAAGCCCCTTCAGAAACTTGCATTTTTCAATGAGATCACCTCTCACTCTTCTAAACTCCAGAGAAATAAGCACAATTTACTCAGCTTTTCATCATAGAGCAACCTTCTCATCCCAGGGACCGATTTCGAAAATCTAAACTGATCTGTATTAGAGCTCATTTTCCTTCCTTGTGTCCACATTTCTTAATATCCTTACAAAACAAAATGAATCAATTTTGGTTTTAAATTTTTCAGATGAGCCTCCAGTCTCAACAGCTTTATGAAATGAGCGTTGCTGATTTATACTAATCCCACGTGTGGAAATAGTGCTTCCCAACATCACCCCTTAACAGTTCAGCTCAAACTTTATACATGCACTTTGAACCAGATGGTAAAAAATAAGTGGCATACCTTTCAAATAAGTGAGAGACAAGAACAAATCAGATTAAAATTGAGGGAACAATGTTGTATTGTGACAGAAGTGATGAATATTCCTTCTGTCACAAGAGCATATAATGATAGAATGAGGCCCAGTCAGACAGATGTGGTAAAATTCAAGACTTGCCCTGCAACTCTGACATCATATGTGTCTACAGAATACCAAGGCTGGAGATAAGAATGATTGCTGGAAGAAATGGCTTGGGCAATAATAACAGAATACAGGGATTGTTATGCAGGTTCGCAAAGAATAACCTTGTGGTAGGAGGTACAGTTCATGCGTGCTATAATATCCAGAAAGATCCCCAGGCGACAGTAAGAAGCAGCAGGCTGATTAAGTTGCAATCAACAGGAAATGGCTAAGAACTATAAAGAAATATCAAATGGTACAGAGATGTACATTTAGAAAGTTACCAATATCTACTAATCTCCAAACTCAAAGCAAAACTGAGTGTGTGGAAAGCCAGGAGAGCAGAATGGGACTGGATGGATTTTAAAGCAAGAACGTTTTGTCAGCCAGATATGGACAAAAGGTCACTTTTGACAAGAATGAATTGACTTTCAACTACAGGATGAAAGCAGGATCAAACAGTGAGTCAAACTTCCAGTGAAGGAAATCAGAAAGAAGCCAAAGATTGAAAAGGGGCAGGAGTTGACAAAAGTGTCGGAGAAAAAGTAAAAACTAACACTCTGATCAAATATCTATGTGTGCAGCAATAAGAAAATTCAAGACTGAATCTTTGAACAGAACTCTCAAGTGATATCTCAGAGCCTGTTTATTTACTCTTCACATTGAAACTTGGCCACTGAGATAGGGGAGACAAAAAGCTCTTTCCCATCAACATCAATGATACTTGAGAGCAGCTGGATAGGTCAAATGAAGAACTGCAATGGCGAGCAAGCCCAAGTGTGTTGGCTCACACTTCAGTTGGTTTGGTCATGCTTAGAAGGCAACACTCCAGAATATTGTGGCAAGCATCAAAATTGGCAGCTGAATAGGAAAGGGAAGTATGGAAGGTCAATGATCCAACTAAGTGATAAGGAAAAGAGTTTTCCAGAAGCTAACGTCAACTTGGAACATTTGTGGCAAACACAGGGACATTGGATCGGGGTAGGCCGTTCAACCGTTCAAGCCTGTTCCACCATTCACTTAGACCATGGCTGATCTGTGTCTCAACTGCAATTACCTACCTTGATTCCAAGATTAGGGCAGAGTGGGTAACGCCAGCACTGGGCCTGTGTACCCAGTGCACTGAAGGATCTACAGATAGCTGGGTCATTACAAGAAGCAATTTTTTTTAATGTTTGCAAAATTTTTACAGTATTCAAAGAAGGCTCTTATTCATGAAGGTTGGAAGGGTTCTGTGGTCCAAGATCAGTATGAATCAACAAAGTGGTTTGTGTCCAGTGCCACTGGTTCCCAAACCTGAAACCATCCCACACCTTCGGCAGTTCAGAACCAAGGCTTCCAAGAAAATTGACTCTAAACCAATCACTAGTAAATACTGCATGTAGAAACAGAAGAGGAGAGACAGCTGTCCAACAGGTGTGTGAGCGGTGAGAAAAATATTACGTGTACGTGTGCGAATGTGCACATGTGAGGAAAACTTAAAATTGCAACTTATAGCCAAATGTTTGGGGCAACAGTCAACACTGAGGAGGACTGCAAAAATTACAAGAAGGCATAAATAAACCTGCAGAGCAGAAATAATTAGAAATTCATTTTAACATAACTAAGTGTGAGGTATTAAATTTTTGGAAGAAAAATAAGCAGGTGACAAATTGGAAAATAAAAACCTAAATTGGGTAGAGAAGCAAAGGGTACAAACACACACAAGTCGCAACACAGGTTAATAAGGCCACAACATAAACAAAACAAACCCCCAAGGTTATTTCTAGAGGGATAGAATTTCAAACAACTTAAATTTATATAGCACCTTTAACATAATGAAGTGTCACAAGGTTCTTCACAGGAATATTAAAAACAAAGTATGACACTGAGCCACTGAAGGAGACAGTAGATTAGATGACTAAAAGCTTGGCCAAAGAGGCAGGTTTTCACAAGTGTCTTAAAGGAGGAAAGCAAGGTAGAGAGGCCGAGAGGAGTTTCAGGGAGGGAATTCCACACGATGGGACTAAGCAACTGAAGACACAGCCAATGGATGAGGATATGAAAAACAGAGAAATTATACTGAACTTGTGTCAAACCAAGGTTACAGCCCACTTCTAGTAGCGTGTGCAGTTTTGGTCGCCTTTTATAAAAGGATAGACACAGACTGGAGAGGATGCAAAAATGATTAACAAAGCTGGTAGCAAAACTGTGAGGTTATAAGTACCAGAAAAGGATGAACAGGTTGGCTCTCTTTTCTCTTGAAAGAGAAGTCTGAGAAGTTACCTAACAGAAATCTTTAAAATAATGAAAGATTTCATTAGAGAAGACACAGAGTGTGATAACACTTTATGGGAAAGAGCAAAACCAGAAGCCGTCAACTAAGATACACGCCAATAAATCCAATCAGGAAATTGGAGAAACTGCTTCGCCCAGAGTGGTGAGAATGTGGAACTCACTACCATAGGGAGTGGTTGACGTAAATATGCAGATGTATTTAAGGGGAAGCAAGACAAATAAATTAGGAAGGAGGGAATTCTGAGAACATTAAATGAGGAAGGATGGGTGGAGGATTGAGTGAAGCATAAATGCTAGCATGGATTGAAGGGGCGGAGTGGCTGGCTTCTGTTTAATTTTATGTTTGTTTAAGATCTTTTTCCAAATATCTGCAGGCAGCAAAACTTGGCGTTGGAAGGGACAGCTTGGAGCTGTTTGCCCAGACTGTGATATCTTGTGACACATGAGGGCAGGATTTTGACCTTGGCGGGGGTGCTCGGCAGGGGCGGTTGGGAAGCCAACCACCGCCCGCGATCAGCTCCGCATCACGATTTCACTGCATGGATCATGAGCAGCAGCACTGAGCGCTGCCTGTGCGGGCCGGGGTGGGGGGTGGGGGTGGGGGGCAGAGAGAGAGAGAGAGAGAGAGAGAGAGAGAGAGGAGGGAGAGCCAGGCCTCGCACACAGTTCGTGCATGAAAGAGAAAGAGAACTTCAATCTCCCTGAGGCATGGAGCTGCCTCACAGAGATTGAAGCACTTTTTAAAAAAAATTAATAAAGACAGTAAAAACTTAATAAAACATGTCACCTCATGTGACTGTCGCATGCAGTGGGACATGTTTTTAATTCCAAATTTCTAACCTATTTCTCAGTGACATCGGTATTGGCCAGAACTCTCTCCTCTTCTTCAAAAAAAATGCAGTGGGCTATTTTACACTCATCTTTTCTGAAAGACAAGAATGGATTTACCCTCAACTAGAGAATGAAAGCAGGATCAAACATTGGACCAAACTTCCAACTGAGAAAGTCATAAAGAAGAGAAAAAATTAAAAAGTGCAGGGAGTTGTTAAAATATACACAAAAATAAAATCAAGAATCATAGAGATAAAATACAAACCATGCCTCAGGCAGGGAAAATAAAAATTGAGCTATCAGTCTTTGAACAGAGCTACCAAAAACTATTGGCCAGGACACAGCTATGCCTATGTAGGTTCACGTGACAACTTGGGATCCATTAGTAATGGCTTATTGAATTCGTGTCAATTCTAATACAACACCCAAAAGTTAAGGTTTAACAAATCCTCTTGCAACGCAGTTGAAAACACAACATCCAAGTTGCCGTGCGATTGTGTATTTTTTGGCCCTTTATATTTCAACCTGCGCTTGGCAAACTGCAAGGTCAGACATCAGATCGCATGCTTCACGTTTAAATGCTTAGAAAGTGATGTAAGAACAACAATAAGTAAATGCTGTCAATTGGCCAGCGCTGTTCACATGTTCTTGGCAAAAAACTCAGAAGAACAAGTCCAATCAGCTTTATCAACACCATTAACATAGCTTTTCTCAAATAATTAGTAGACAATTCCAGGAACAATTGAGAAATGCCACCAAATTGGTATGAGTAAGTTACTCATTTCAATATTTTTTGAAACAATTTGAGACCATGCCTGCATTGGCCAACAGGAAGAAGTGTGGCTGTTAAATATTGGAGTACAGTAAACACGTGGAGGCACTCCCATTCCACTTGTGTGTGCATCTGGTTTCAAACAACAGAAGATAATTCGTCAGAGCAACCTGTTCGCCCTGTAGTCAGGCAATAAGTCATTATCAAAAGTAATGATGTACTTCCATGGGGTGAGTTTTCTTGTTAATTCTGGAAAAATAAAAAAAAAACTCCCAGCGGACTGATGACAATTCTGACCTATGATTTTGGATTACCTTTGGACCAGCAAGTGTCTCGCTTACAATATCCTCCACAGGAGCAGCGAGGTGTGGGCAAAGTTTTCTCACAGTGGCTCCCTGGAAGTGACTTAGCAATTGGCTTTCAGGCTCAAGACCTATTTAATTAGGAATGGTTTTTGTTTGTAAATTCTTAATAATTTTCAATCAATCCACTTTTCAAAGGCCAAATGTGACTCATTTCTTGAAGAACTGTTTTCAACCATACTGAATGCCACTGGAGGTAAGCATGTCACAATTCTTGGAGCAGAGCTGGAATATGTAGCAAAAAGGGCGATAATGAAATAAACTGGACTGCAGCCAACATGTGATGACTGTCTCATTTTGTTTCCCTTCCCTGAATGCAATAAATATTCCAGGACAGGCTCACAAAGAACTTACTGCTAGTCTATCCTGAATTACTATAGGCTCAGATCACTGTGGGAATTTTGGAGCAACACCTACCACTACTTATGTCTGTACTTGGTGAAAAATAAGAGACCGAGTGGGAACACTGAATGCCAAATTCTTGCTTGTAGACCCAACAACTTCCATTTAAATAGCACCTTTAACAAAGGAAAATGCCCCAAGGTGCTTCACAGAAGTGACTGTCAAATAAAATTTGACACTGAGCCACAAATGGATATTGGCTGACCAAAAGCTTGGCCTGAGGTACATTTTAGGGGTAGTCTTAATGGGGGTAAGGGAAGTGCAGAGGTGAAGAGGTTTAGGGCCCAAGCAGAGGAAGGCATGACTGTCAATGGGAGATTGATTAAAACTGGGAATATTTGAATACAAATCAAAATTTTGACAATACGCTGCCCTCTGAGTACACAGCACAGGAGTCCTTCACACCCTGTGTTGGGAGTGCCAGATGAGTCAGCACACAAAACAAATTCCACCCTCACATGCTCCACTGTGAGAAGAGCAGGCACTTTTCCACAGGAAAATGCAGAGGGTAGTTTGTCACACATCCAACAAGCTCTCAGATTTTGAGGTCGGTACACCAGCAATTGGTGCATGACGCCTGGGGCTCAGTGGTAATGCTCTCAACATCTTGGTCAGGATGTTACAGGTTCAAGACCCGTTCCAGGGACTTCAACACAAAATCTAAGCTGCACTGTTGGAGATGCCATCTTGCATGAGACGTTAAACTGAAGCCCTGTTTTTCCTCTGAGGTGGAACTAAAAGATTCCAAGGCACAACTTCAAAAGCAGGGAGTTGATGTTCTTATCCAGGACCAAAATACAGGTTATTTGGTCATTATTGCCTTGGGAGCTTAGCGTGTGTAAATAGCCTGTTTCATTGCCTACATCACAACAGTGACTGCACTTCAAAAAATACTTCGTTGGTCGGAAAGCATTTTGAGGTGTCCTGAGGTCATGCCAGGCTCTCCATGTAAATGGAAGCCTTCCTTTCTTTAATTGTACATTGGTAGGGTATCTTTACAAGAACATTAATGTATTAGTAAATTTGCCATGACACGACTCCTGGTGAGTCAGTGAGTTATCATGGGGCAGGATTTTCCAGTCCCACCCGCCAGGGGAATCGTTGCAGTTGGACGAACAATTTAACAGACCAGTAAAAGATCCGCTGGCTTCAGGTGGGCGGAACCAGAAAATCCCACCCATAGGCCTGGATTTTCTGGCCCCGTCGAGAGTGGGACCCACCACAGGCAAAGGCGGCGTCCGAGCCAGAACTCAACTGACTTGCAGCAGGACCCGAAGATCGCGGTGGCCGGCAGGTGCAGAAAATCTCGCCCATGGAGTTGTTCATGTCAAGTATGGATAATGTCAGAGATGCTAACTTAATACAACTAAGTAAGCAAAATTAAGTTTTTAGTGACTGGTGTTCTGAAGCTTTTACTGGTACTTTCAGGATTGAATTTTACAATTCTACAAAATTTTAAATGTGTGGTCTTCGTATTTTTCTTTACTTGTTTCTCTACTTCTTTCATATATGTATTCAAGTTTTACCCCGCAACGTTTAAGTTAAAATAGATAGCAAGTTGGGATGTAACATTCAGCAACTGGAGATAGACCTATAATATTATGTTGTACTGGAAAAGGATAACAGAGTTCAACTGTATTAAACGGTGATTAAGTCCTGTACTTTGGGAATGATGGAGCGGTTCTCAGAAATGGTCCTAGGATCTGGAATAATTTCTAAATTGAATTTGGTATTGTGTGGCTGGTTCCTGGCTGTGTTTCTCTGGAAGAAAACATAGTTGATAAAAAGAGTGCTCAAAATTCATCTCATTGGCTTTGAGTGAAAAAACTCAAATTAAGATGAGGGAAGACACTGTACACGTGTAGCAGCTGTTGTAATTAAAATTACCTGAATAAAACTTTTGAAATGTTTTCTCTATTTTCTGCTAGAAAAAATATTTTTTTTAAAAACTCAAGAGACAGCTTGAAGTTGACCTAAAATATTCCAGCAACTCAGCTAATTAAACAGATAAATATACCCTTAGAAATGATGTACACAGTGCACATGCAGACTCTGAATAATGTACTTTCAGTTCACTACATCAAAGAAATGGTCAAAATATTAAGACAAATCTCAGGTTTTTTGGGAGAGATGCCTTCATGTGAAAGCTTCAATAAAACACAAGAAATATTTCAACAGATAAATATAATCATGGTTATGCTGAAGTATAATTATTTTTGAATTCATTTTGTTATTTTATCCCTTATTTTAAGCATTAGAGATATCAACAACTGAGATAAAAATGTTGGAGGAAAAATTTTCCACAAGCATTTTGAAAAATTTGTGGGGGGAAAAGCACTATCCAGTACTTAGATTTTACAGTCACAAAGTGATGAATACACACAGCTGGTTTCCATTATAAATACTGTTCCAGGAACTGAAAATGGAAAAGGTTAACAAAGATATGACATAAGGTTGACAACAGGTGTTAAGGTTTTGCAGACAGGACAAGTACAATGACAAGATTTTTAATTGGGATCGCATTCATGCTATTAAATGAATAATTGCTAAATGCACCAAGCCACAAAATGCTTAACAGAAGATTAATGTGTTAATATACTAAAGCATGTCTGTGCTATTCTTGCACCTCTTTAAACAATTGTGTGACATAAAAGAATGTTGCCATGTTACCCGTTGAACAGACTCTGATAATTAGTTGGGATATGTATAGGGCTGGAGAAATTTTACTGATGTATGATGGATGGTTTGCTTTGCAAACTGACCACTGCCTAGTAAGACAGCTAACAAAATGACTGCGATAAGTGTTATTATATTGCCAGCGATCAATGCAGAGCTTCACCGCTGTTCTCTGCAGTGTTGGCTTGATGCAGAATGTTGAACTGAGCAGTTCTTGGGCTGTTCCACGATGGTCCGGTTTGAATGCAAGTTTCTGATGATGCTCTGATCATCATCTTGGAATGGACTGAAACCTGACCAAATCCTTTCAATTGACCCTGCTCATGGATAGACTATCCTCAGTGCAATGGTTTGACCTGGCTTCGGACGATATGGAGTCTCAGCCATACCCACCCAACCCGACTTTGCCAAACAGTGCTATTATATTACATCAGTGGGCAGCTTCTAGGTGGGTAGGGTGCAGGTGGTGGTAAATAGGACAAAGCTTTTGTTGCCAATTTCACCAGTTGCTTGCCCTGGTGAATGTTACCAACAAGGGAAACAACACTTGCGGTGACATGAACCAAGCTGTCAATGACAGGGCAAAAGCGAAAAACTGCGGATGCTGGAAATCCAAAACAAAAACAAAAATAGCTGGAAAAACTCAGCAGGTCTGACAGCATCTGCAGAGAGGAACACAGTTAACGTTTCGAGTCCGTATGACTCTTCAACAGAACTAAGGAAAAATAGAAAAGAGGTGAAATATAAGCTGGTTTAAGGGGGGGTGGGGGGGTGGCACAAGTAGAGATGGATAGAGGGCCAGTGATAGGTGGAGATAACCAAAAGATGTTGTAGACAAAAGGACAAAGAGGTGTTGATGTTGGTGATATTATCTAACGAACGTGATGATAAACGTACAGATAGCCATGTGGGGGTGGGGTGGGGGGTGGGGGGGTGGGGAGGGATCAAAATAGGCTAAAAGGTACAGATAAAACAATGGATGGAAATACATTTAAAAATAATGGAAATAGGTTGGAAAAGAAAACTCTATATAAATTATTGGAAAAAAGGGGGATCGGAAAAGGGGTGGGGATGGAGGAAAGAGTTCACGATCTAAAATTGTTGAACTCAATATTCAGTTCGGAAGGCTGTAAAGTGCCTAGTCGGAAGATGAGGTGTTGTTCCTCCAATTTGCGTTGAGCTTCATTGGAACAATGCAGCAGGCCAAGGACGGACATGTGGGCATGAGAGCAGGGTGGAGTGTTGAAATGGCAAGCGACAGGGAGGTCTGAGTCATTCTTGCGGACAGACCAAAGGTGTTCCACAAAGCGGTCACCCAGTCTGCATTTGGTTTCTCCAGTGTAGAGGAAACCGCATTGGGAGCAGCGAATGTAGTAGACTAAATTGAGGGAAGTGCAAGTGAAATGCTGCTTCACTTGAAAGGAGTGTTTGGCCCTTGGACGGTGAGGAGAGGGGAAGTAAAGGGGCAGGTGTTGCACCTTCTGCGGTTGCATGGGAAGGTGCAATGGGAGGGGGTAGAGGAGTATGGGGTGATGGGGGAGTGGACCAGAGTGTCCAGGAGGGAACGATCCCTGCGGAATGCTGCCGGGGGGGGGGGTGGGGGTCAAGGGAATATGTGTTTGGTGGTGGCATCATGCTGGAGTTGGCAGAAATGGCAGCGTTTGATCCTTTGAATGCGGAGGCTGGTGGGGTGATATGTGAGGACAAGGGGGACCCTATCACGGTTCTGGGAGGGAGGGCAAGGTATGAGGGTGGATGCCAGACATGGTTGAGGGCCCTGTCAACCATCATGGGTGGAAAACCTCAGTTAAGGAAGAACGAAGACATGTCAGAGGAACTGTTTTTGAAAGTGGCATCATCAGAACAGATGCAACGGAGGCGAAAAAACTGAGAGAATGGGTTGGAGTCCTTACATGAAGCGGGGCTTGAGCAGCTGTACTCGAGGTAGCTGTGGGAGTCGGTAGGCTTGTAATGAATATTGGTGGACAGAAATTGAGCCAGAGATTTCAAGGAAGGGAAGGGAAGTGTCAGAGATGGACCATGTGAAAATGATGGATGGGTGGAAATTGGAAACAAAATTAATACATTTTTCCAGGTCCAGACGAGAGCATGAAGCAGCACTGAAGCAATCATCGATGTACCGGAGAAAGAGTTGTGGGAGGGGGCCGGAGTAGGACTGGAATAAGGAATGTTCCACATAACCCATAAAGAGACAGGCATAACTGGGGCCCATGCGGGTACCCATAGCTACACCTACTCCAGCCCCCTCCTACAACTCTTTCTCCGATACATCGATGATTACTTCGGTGCTGCTTCATGCTCTTTTCTGGACCTGGAAAAATTTATTAATTTTGTTTCCAATTTCCACCCCTCCATCATTTTCACATGGTCCATCTCTGACACTTCCCTTCCCTTCCTTGACCTCTCTGTCTCAATTTCTGGTGATAGACTGTCCACCAATATTCATTACAAGTCTACCGACTCCCACAGCTACCTCAACTACAGCTCCTCACACCCAGCTTCATGTAAGGACTCTAACCCATTCTCTCAGTTTCTTCGCCTCCATCGCATCTGTTCTGATGATGCCACTTTCAAAAACAGTTCCTCTGACATGTCTTCCTTCTTCCTTAACCGAGGTTTTCCACCTACGGTGGTTGACAGGGCCCTCAACCGTGTCTGGCCCAGCTCCCGTGCATCTGCCCTCACACCTTCCTCGCCCTCCCAGAACCATGATAGGGTCCACCTTGTCCTCACTTATCACCCCACCAGCCTCCGTATTCAAAGGATCATCCTCCGCCATTTCCGCCAACTCCAGCATGATGCCACCACCAAACACATCTCTTCACCACCCCTGGCGGCATTCCGCAGGGATCATTCCTTCCTGAACACCCTGGTCCATTCCTCCATCACTCCCTACACCTCAACCCCTTCCCACGGCACCTTCCCATGCAACCGCAGAAGATGCAACACCTGCCCCTTTACTTCCCCTCTCCTCACCATCCAAGGGCCCAAACATTCCTTTCA
Organism: Carcharodon carcharias; assembly: GCF_017639515.1. Classification (NCBI taxonomy): domain Eukaryota; kingdom Metazoa; phylum Chordata; class Chondrichthyes; order Lamniformes; family Lamnidae; genus Carcharodon; species Carcharodon carcharias. The sequence goes on along the minus strand of NC_054483.1, from coordinate 26,704,548 downwards.
AGTGAAGCAGCATTTCACTTGCACTTCTCTCAATTTAGTCTACTGCATTCGTAGCTCCCAATGTGGTTTCCTCTACATTGAAGAAACCAAATGCAGACTGGGTGACCGCTTTGCGGAACATCTTCGGTCTGTCCACAAGCATGACCCTGTCGCTTGCCATTTCAACACTCCACCCTGCTCTCATGCCCACATGTCCATCCTTGGCCTGCTGCATTGTTCCAGTGAAGCTCAACGCAAACTGGAGGAACAGCACCTCAGCTTCTGATTAGGCACTTTACAGCCTTCCGGACTGAATATTGAGTTCAACAATTTTAGATCATGAACTCTTTCCTCCATCCCCACCCCCTTTCTGATCCCCCTTTTTTCCAATAATTTATATAGATTTTTCTTTTCCAACCTATTTCCATTATTTTTAAATGTATTTCCATACATTGTTTTATCTTTGCCTTTTAGCCTATTTCGATCCCTTCCCCCCACCCCACGCCCACTAGGGCTATCTGTACGTTTATCATCACATTCCTTAGATAATATCACCAGCATCAACACCTCTTTGTCCTTTTGTCTACGACATCTTTTGGTTATCTCCACCTATCACTGGCCCTCTATCCATCTCTACTTGTCCCACACCCTCTTAAACCAGCTTATATTTCACCTCTTTTCTATTTTTCCTTAGTTCTATTGAAGGGTCATACGGACTCGAAATGTTAACTGTGTTCCTCTCCGCAGATGCTGTCAGACGTGCTGAGTTTTTCCAGGTATTTTCGTTTTTGTCAATGAAAGGGAATGAATTGGCTGAAACACTTTTTCCCAACGATCGCTCGAAGGGTTGTATAAATACAATTGATGGCGAGACGGAAATTGTGACTACTCGCACCTCACCTTGCAGAGGTGACAAATCCCTGTCTGCAGACTAGGTTAGGCTTTAGCTGCAGCAGCAGACTCACATCAGCACTTTCAGTTACAACACAAACTGGTTCCAGAGCAAATGAGTCAATGAATATCATATTTAAATCTAACAATGCTTTCATCACGCAAGCCCATTTACAGAGGCTTAATTTGACCTCTCGTCATGTGCAGCACAAGCACTTACTTGTGCAAGCAACAAAGAAACTCAGACAAAAACAGGCATTGTGGAGATTGTGTGTTTGGACCTTTCAGGATATTGTCGTAGAATTATGTTAATAACGATTAAGGGATATTATTCACCTTTTCTAATGAGAAAATGTCAGAGCCTTGTGTAATATGATCTGCTCTGACATTTTATTCCCATTGCTTCAGCCTGAAGGATCAGAAAAGCAGAAGTCATGCCTTTCATAGTACATAGGATATATTTTTTTTAAAAAGTGTATCCCAGTTTCACAGACAGCCTCTGGTAAAATGTCATTCAGCCAAGCTACAAAGCATTTGCCTCCACTTGCCCAATTAGCCCTTCACATTTACGTAGATTCCACTTGTAACCACTTGTTTACACATATTGTGTGACATTTGAAAGCAAGTGAAGATATGATTTCACCAAGATCTGCTTCTTGTGCGCAGTAAATTAATGCTCTGTTATCAAGTCTCAAGCTGAAGAAGATTATTGATCAGCTTCAATGGACAACACTTTGTTTGGGATAACCTAACAGTGAATTTCAATTTCAATTTTGAATTACAGTGTATTTCAAAAATGCACAAAGAAACTTCTGGAAAACGAGGCAATAGCACTAGGATAAATTCTTCCACTAAAACAAAACTGACTGGTAGAAGAATGTGAAAATTGCTCATACACAGAAGTGTGCAGGTCATAATGTGAATGAATAAACGACAAGGCTGCACATGGATCAAGCGGTTTTTCATGAACTACATGTTGGGGGGGGGCGCTAAATTACAAGGAAGTTAACGACAAAACAACTCAAAAGACTTCCTAAACCACAAAAACCACAAGTGACCATTAAACAGTCACCCAAATCCATGCCCACTTTCTTGAACCTTGCTTCAAAATTACTTCTTTAAAGAAAAAAAGTACAGCCTTTTCAAATTTATAATCTTCAGAATGATCGGCCTAAACGGAGTTGGTGTATTTGGTGACCTCTCTGGTGCCTTCGGAGGTGGCGTGTTTGGCCAGTTCCCCTAGCAGACGGCGCTCTGGATCTCCCTGGCCGAGACGGTATGGCACTTGTTGTAGAGAATGAGGTGCAAAGCCTCGGGGGCGGTGCGCTCGAAAATGTCGACAACAAAGGAATTCATAACTCTCATGACCTTGGACGAGATCCTGGTGGAAGGGTGGACCTGGGTACACGTAGGTGGAATAGCTCTGCTTGCGAGATTTCCTCTGCTTCTTGGGCGGCTTCTTGGTGACATTAATCAGCGGCTGTTTTGATGACTTGCAGGTGCACCGCCCTTCACCGCAGCCGCCACCTCAGGCATTCCCCTCGACTTGGACCAACTCAAGTCAACTTTATGATGAACAATTTCTAAATGCACATTTATCAAAATGAACAACTCATCTGACACTGCAGCGTTCGAGCAATGCGCAATATTACGACCAGGATAAACATCCTCTGATAAAATACAAAGCCTGAGAGCAGGGGTAATCAGACCTATATGAGATTGTGAAAATTGTCCATCTTCACACATTACAACAGTGATTCCACTTCAAAAGCTATGAATCCTGAGATTCATAGTGTGGTATAAATGCAAGTTTTTCTTTTTTAATGAACTCAGATGATTAAACATTTCAAGTTAGTTCAACATTTTGCTAATTTGTTTTTTTAAGTAGTGTTTTCTTGCATGTTTGGCTCCTGTTGCGAGATCAGGGACCTTTGTCAAGATGGTGGGGTTACAATTAAAGGCATTCTGTTGACATATTGAATCTTTAAGGTGCAATATTAGGAAAGGGAAAATTCTCCCTCCTGCAAAGATCATTAATAGTTTAAAATAGCTCCTACAAGTGGACATATTCCCATTTCAGCACACCCAAAAGCCTGTCACAACAGTCAGACCAAAGGCTCAGTTTAGTGAGAATGTTCTGCCAATCTGTCTTCGGGTCAACAGAAATCAGCAGCCTCCTAAGTCCTCATCAATGATTCCAGCATAACCAGTGCTTTATAAAGCCCTGTGTCAGCAAGGATCCAAGCAGAGATGGTCTTTTACAAAAATATTGGAATAATAATCAGATTTGGAATTACAGTCGAAGACCATTGATCTGAAGACATCCTCCAAATGGGTCTTCTTCAATCAAGAGGCACCAAAATAAGCAACTGCCCAGCAGGCTGTATTGTGATGGACACAAGGGAAGCCTTCTACTCTCTGGGAGAAAAGAGGCAGAAAAGTGCATTTGTTTTATTTTCAATATTAGTCTCTGCCATACTGATTCCACACAAAGTACACCCTACACTCTTGGGACAGTGTTCTTGAATCACAGCAAGGTTTGAGCCTGAACTGAACCATGAGCCATTGCACGAGCTTATTCACATGGTACAGCATGTCTAATGAGCCACTTATCCCTACTTTATAAAAGGAACCTTTCTAGGAATTTATACCCAGGCTGTTTTCTTTCTTTTGTTTAAGGATTTACTCCTGTAATACCCACTTTTGAATTATCAAGTGTTGAGACAGTGGCTGCACAACAGAATGGTGCCCTCAGATTAGGTAATTCAAATTTGGTCTGTGATTAGGGGCAGGAGGATGTGACTTGCAGATATAGGGGGACCCAGGGGATAGCGTTTGAGGAGCCTCGGCCCCTGCAACTGTCCAACAGTTACAAGGTTCTTGCAAGCTATGCAGACAAGAGACGCGACTGCAGGAAGGATGAGCGAACTGACCACGGCACCATAGTATAGGGTGCCATTCAAGTTGAGGGAGGAAATAGGGACATAGTAGTGGTAGGGGACAGTACAATTGGGGATAGGTACTGTTCTCTGCAGCCATAAGTGTGAGTCCTAAAGGCTGTGTTGTCTACCCGGTGCCAGGGTTAAGGACATCTTCTCAGGGTTGGAGAGGAACTTGGAGCGGGAGGGGAGGGATCCTGTTGTCGTCGTCCACATTGTTACCAATGACATTGATAGGACTAGAAAGGAGGTTCTGCTGAAATAATTTGAGCAGTAAGGATCTAAATTCAAAAGCAGAACCTCCAAGGTAATATTCTTGGGATTACTACCTGATCCATGGGCAAACTGGCATGGGGTAAATAAAGTCAAGTAGTTAAATGCGTGGCTCAAAGATTGGTGTTGGAGGAATGGGTTTCAGTTCATGGGGCACTGGCACCAGTATTGGGGTAGAAGGGAGCTGTTCCGGTGGGATGGGCTTCTCTTGAATCATGCTGGGACCAGTGACCTGGTGAACCGAGTAACTACGGCTGTAACGGGGTGGGGGTTCTGGAATTCTGGCAAGGGGATACATAGGCTAACAAAGCAGCAAAAGGATATGGCAGCCTTGCAGGGCAGCTATTTAGGTAATGATACCCAGAGTGTGACAGGAAAGGACAGAGTGGACAAACATATAAAAACAGCAGCAAATAGGGTCCAAGAGGGAAAAGAATGGTAAAAAGGCAAAATTAATGGCTCTTTGCTTAAATGCATGTAGTGTTCAGAACAAACTAAATTCAAAGCACAAATAGAGATTAATGGGTATGATCTTATAGACATTACAGAGACATGGTTACAAGGAGATCAAAGCTGGGAACTAAATATTCAAGGGTGTGTGGCTTTTTGAAATGGCAGGCAGGAAGGAAAGGGTGGTGGGGTAGTTTTGTTAATGAGAGATGGAATAAGTACAATAGCAAGAAAGGATCTCAGATCAGAAGATGTAGAATCCATATGGGTGGAGCTAAGAAATAACAAAGGGAAGACGGCACTGGTGGGAGTAGTCTATAGTGCCCCGAACAGTAGCTATACTGTAGGGCAGAAAATAAATCAGGAGAGAATGAGGGCATGTAAAAAAGGTAGTACATTAATCATGGGTGACTTTAATCTTCATGTAGATTGGGAAAATCAATTTGGCAGAGGTAGCCACAAGCAAGAAATCATAGAGTGCATTCGGGACAGTTTCTTAGAACAATATGTTGTGGATCCAACCAGAGATCAGGTTATTTTGGATCTGGTAATGTGTATTGAGGCAGGTTTAATAAATGATCACAGAGTAAAAGATACCCTAGGAAACAGTGCGCATAACGCGGTAGAATTTAACATTCAGTTTGAGAGTGAGAAACTCGGGACGGAAACCACTGTGCTAAACTTAAATAAAGGAATGAGGGGAGAGTTGGCAGGAGTGGACTGGAAAAGGAGTTTAGCAGAAAAGACAGTTGATGAACGATAGCAGGCATTTAAGAAAAGAGTTCATGACTCACAACAAAGATATATCCCAGTGAGAAAGAAGGATTCAAGGGATAAGCCAACCATGGTTAACCAAGGAAGTTAAGGATAGTATCAAACTGAAAGAAAAAACATACAATGTGGCAAAGATTAGTGGTAAGCCAGAGGATTGGGAAAGCTTTAAAACCAACAAAAGATGACCAAAAAATAATAGAGAAGGAGAAAATAAACTTTTGAGGGTAAACTAGCAAGTAATATAAAAACGGACAGTTAGAGCCTCTTTAAATATATAAAAAGGAAGAGAGAGGCCAAAGGGAACCTAGGTCCCCTCGTGAATGAGGCTGGGGAGATAATAATGGGGAACCAGGAAATGGCAGAGGAGTTGAATAAATACTTTGCTTCAGTCTTCACGGTAGAAGATACTAATAGCATTCCAATACTAAATAATCAAGAGGCAAAATCGGGGGAGGAAATAAATACAATAACTAGCACTAGAGGAAAAGTACCAGGGAAACTAATGGGCTAAAAGGCAATAAGTCTGCTGGACCTGATGGGTTGCATCCTACGATATTAAAGGAAGTACTTACAGAGAAAGTGGATGCACTGGTACTAATCTTCCAAGAATCCTTAGATTTTGGAAAAGTCCCAGAAGATTGGAAAACTGCCAATGTAACACCCTTATTCAAAAAGTGAGGGAGACGAAAAACAAGTAACTATAGGTCAGTTAGCTTAACATCTGTCACTGGGAAATTTTAGAGTCTATTATAAAGAATGTGATAGCAGAGCATTTAGAATTACACAATCTGATCAAGCAGAGTCAGCATGGCTTCATGAAGGGGAAATCATGCCTGACAAATTTATTAGAATTCTTTGAGGAGGCAACAAGCAGGATAAATAAAGGGAAACCAGTAGGTGTAATATATACGGATTTCCAAAAGGTGTTCAGTCAGGTACTGCACATAAGGCTACGTAATAAGCTAAGAGCCTGTGGTGTTGGGGGTAGTATATTAGCATAGATAGAGGATTGGCTAACTAATAGAAGACAGAGAGTTGGGGGGATAAGGAGCGCATTTTCAGGATGGCAACCTGTAACCAGTGGAGTGCCACAGGGATCAGTGCTGAGGCCTCAATTACTTAGGTGAGGGAAGTGAATGTACATCGCCAAGTTTGCGGCTGACACAAAATTAGATGGGAAGGCAAGTGGTGAGGATAACACAAGGAGTCTACAGAGGGATATAGACAAGGTTAAGTGAGTGGGCAAAAACGTGGCAGATGGAATATAATGTTGGAAAATGTGAGGTTATGCACTTTGGCAGGACGAATAGAGGAGCTGAATATTATTTAAGTGGAGAAAGACTGCAGAAGGCTGCAGCACAGAGGGATTTTACAGATCTTGTACATGAATCCCAAAAAGTTAACATACAAGTTCAACAGATGATAGGGAAGGCAAATGTAATAAAAACAAAAAACTGCGGATGCTGGAAATCCAAAACAAAAACAGAATTACCTGGAAAAACTCAGCAGGTCTGGCAGCATCGGCAGCCTTTATTTCAAAGGGAATGGAGTATAAAAATAGGGAAGTCTTGCTAAAACTATACAAGGCACTAGTTAGATCACACCTCGAATACTGTGAACAGTTTTGGTCCCCTTATCTAAGGAAAGATATACTGGCACTGGAGGCAGTCCACAGAAGGTTCACTTGGTTGATCCTGGGTATGGAAAGAATTTTCTTATGAGGAAAGGTTGAGTAGGTTGAGTATGTGCTCAGTGGAGTTTAAAACAATGAGAGGTGACCTTATTGAAACATATAAGATTCTTAGGGGGCTTGACAAGGTAGATGCTGAGAGGTTGTTTCTCCTTGTGGGAGAAAGCCTAGGACCAGGGGGCATAATCTCAGAGGACGGGATCGCTTATTTAAGATAAAGGTGAGGGGGAATTTCTTCTCTCAGAGGGAAGTGAATCTGCAGAATTCTTTGTGGCAGAGAGGTGTAAAAGCTGGGTCGTTAAGTATTTTCAAGGCTGAGATGGACAGATTTTTAATCAGTAAGGGAATCAAGGGTTATGCGGGAAAAGGCAGGAAAGTGGAGTTGAAGATTATCAGATCAGCCATGATCTCATTGAATGGTGGAGCAGACTCGATGGGCCGAATAGCCTACTTCTGCTCCTACATCTTATAGTCTTTTGGACTTAATGCTTAACCATGGGAATGGAGGTGGTTTCTTTCTCTCAAAGGGTGTGGATGTAATACTAGTGCTGTAATTGGAGACCTGTGTCCAAACGTTATAATTTAACAATGCATGAATGACCACACTATACTGATTAAAACATTGTTAATTCTCAACAGTAAAAAGGCCCTGGAATCCTCTGTTGTTAGGTGAAGTAGGGAGAGAGAGTCAAGTAGAGAGAGAGAGTCAAGTAGAGAGAGAGAGAGAAAGACACACACACACACACACACACACAATGTGCTCCATCAATGCTAAGTGGGAGGATTCTCAGAGGAATGTCCATTCAGTGCCTCCAGCTGGTTGATATCAAGCCTGATCCTCCCACACTCTAGAACGTGGAACTCAAATCCCACAAAGGAAGGGACAGGGGACAGTGGTGAAATGGAACTGAGGCAACCACACAAAATTGTCCAGTTTGGGGATTTTTTTTTCCCCTCCACCTCGCCCAGTCCAACCTAAACCTTGAAAATATTCATTTATTTATTATTTCATGGGATGTGAGCATCACTGGCAAGGCCAGCATTTGTTGCCCATCCCTGATTGCCTTGAACTGAGTGGCTTGCTAGACCATTTCAGAGGGCAGTTGAAAGTGAACCACATTGCTGTGGGTTTGGAGTCACATGTAGGCCAGACAGGGAAGGACAGCAGATTTCCTTTCCTAAAGGGCATTTTGGGAAAAAAGAGTTTTGCAACAATCGATGTTACTTTCATGGGGCTGGATTTTCACCTCGGTGTGTGGGCACATGCCCGACACGTACGAACAACGCGCGATGACATCGGGCAAGCACCCCGATGTCATCACACACTCAATGTGATATTTCAGTGGGCGGGCGTGCATGGGAGTCAGTAACGCGCCTGCCGACAATTAAGAGGGCTGTTAAGCCCATTAATGAATGGACTTTTCCCCTGCCTGTCCAACCTTACGTTTGGCAGGTGGGCAAAAAGGCCAAATGGCCTTTGGATTTTTGAGGAAGCCTCAGCCAGGGACGGGATGAGGTTTCCGATGTTAATTAAAAATAAAATAAAAATGTTTCAATCTCATTTCTAAAACGTCCCTGCTCATGTGACAGAGTCACGTGAGGGGACATGTTTTCCTTAATGTTCCCATCTTTATTTGTAAAGTTAAAAATCTTTAGCTCCCTAAGGCAACTCTGGGCCTTCAGGGAGCTGTGAGCACAACCGTGAAATCGCGGACAGGACCTGATCCCGGGTGGCGGACCATTGCACAGCCGCTCCCAGGACTGCCCGCCCAGGAGGGGAAAATCCTCTCCATGGTCACCATTAGAAATATCTTTCTATTAATTGATTATCATCAGTTGAATTTAAATTCGACCAGCTGCTGTAGTAGGATTTGACCCATGACCCCAGCCTCTGGATTCCTCGTCCCAGTGACATTATGACTACACCACAATATCTTGCTAACCAAGTCAATGCACACTGAACCCTGTTCATATCCAGGTTCCATGTGGCTCCCTTTTGTTTTACCCATCATCCCTAGTGTAACTTAGTCACTGCTGACCTCCATCCTGCCACTTGTTCCTGCCCTGCCACTCCCTCCTTTTACCTGCTCTGTGCTTGCTTCAGCCTGTTAAATCATGAATTTTCCAGTTCTAATGAAAAGTCACTGCAGTAAAACATTAACCCTGATGCTCTGTCCACAGCTGCTGCCTGACCTGCTTGAGTATTTTTCTGTTTCCCACTCAGGTTTCCAGCATCTGCAGAGTTGTGCTTTTGCATTGTCAGCAATATTTCGATCCACCCGGGCTGGAAGAGAGCTCCTCTTGCAAAGTTCTTTTTACAAAGGAGCAACTTACGTCCAACATGGAAATGATTTTGACCAATGTTTCTGTTGTAACCCGATGACGATGATTTCAGGTCTTAGCCTTTCAAGACGGTGAATTGGAGATAAGGCTTCAAATATTTCAGAAAGAATGGATCTGTGGAGCACCTGAGGAGTGACCACCTTTCACGAAGCCAGTTTCTGACACATGGAACACACCAGCAAAGCATTTACTTCTTATGAAATATGGCACTTAATTCTCAACAGAGGTGTGACACACTGGTAAATACATCTGCCCCAAATGTTAAAATGTTAATTTGGAAATAACTTTTGCTTTCACAGCACTTAACTGGGCACAGTTTACCATTTCCATGCTATTGTGCTTGTGTTCACTGTCACCCCAGCCAAAGTAACGAATTCCAGCTTTTCGATCAAGTGTGGCTCCTGAACTGCTTCAATGCTATCGTTGACCATGTTGTGGAAGCATGACTGTCGAGGAAGGAGTCCAAGGTCTGAGAGAATAATTGACTAAGAAAGATTAAAATAGTACTTTCCACAACTTCAGGATGTTCTAAAGTGCTTTGCAGACAATTCAGTACTACAAAAGTGAAAGTTTAAAGAGTTATGCCAATCTCAGACATTCTGCGTGAGCACACAATGTCTGTGGCACAGAAGTGGTCATGAAAAAGAATATTTTTAATTCAGCTCCTTGTTTTGCGAGACGTGTACTTTGCAGCCTTTAAGCAGCAATAGGTTGGTTTGATCAACTTTACAAAAAAGTGAAGACAGCTTACTGACCACTTTCATTTTGGAATCATGGAATTTTAGAATAGCAGGAGTAGACCATACAGCCCAGTGACCCTGTTCCTCCATTCAATACGATTCATAGCTCATCTCCAGCTTCAACTCCATTTTCCTGCCTTTCCCCATGTCCCTTAATTCCCTGAGACAACAAAAACCTGTCTACCCAGCCTAAAATATGTTGATCCTGAGGCTGTGCCCCTGTGTGATTCCCCACCCGGACGAAACAACCTCTCAGGGTCTCCCCTGTCAAGCCCCTTTCAAAATCTCATGTGTTTCCATAAGGTCACCGTCATTCTTTTGAACACCAGAGAATATGGAATATACACCCAATTTATTCAACCTCTATCCTAGCACCACCCTCTCACTCTCAGTCTCCAATCTAGGACAAGGAAGGCAGCCATTCAAGCCCAGAGTTTGTGTTGGCTGTTGTGAAGAGCAATCCAGTTAGTCTCACTCATCCATATCCCTGCAATTTTTTTCTCCCCCCCTTCAAGTATCTAATAAGAATGAAAACAATCTTTGGCCTCTTGCAGAAAGCTTCCAGCTGCTTTCACCACAAGAAATAAATCAGGAACCACCAATCGCAAAAACATTTCCATGCTCTCTTACTCATTTCAATGAACAAGCTGTGATTGGTGTTTAGTTGACCGACATGCTTATTTGTTCCCACAGAAGGTTTAAAAAAACTCACTGGCTGGTACTAAAATCCACAGACAGAGCGAATAGCTGCCAATTAGCTGATAACTTGTTGCTTGGTGACATTGCATTCGAAGTAGCAACATAACTGAACTCATTTCAATATTTCCGACAGCACTGAGTATCAAAATGAAGGGATTGCTGGCTTTCAGAGTCACTGATCAAAGCCTGAATTTTGCCTTCTGACAGTTTTACCAGCGCTGATTTGGATAATAGCGAGCGAGCGAGGAAGCGAGTCAGAAGCTGTCACCGAGAAGCTGAGACAGGAATTGTGGCAGCAAATTTTTTTTTTTTTACATTTTTAAAAAATCCATAGCAAAGCAGTTGCACTGAAATTTGGTACAGCAGCACATTTGTATAATTCTTGTGCGCTCCCCACACAGATGTCTCCCGCTATCACACTCAATTGTTAAATGGAATAAAGAACAATCAGAGGTCGATGCATCCGTTAAACTTCTCCCCAAGTGTAACATTCTCTCTCTCGCTCTTTCCCTAAAGGTGCTGACTCTGACTATGGCTTCCCTCCGACTGACTGTTCTCCATGTATTAGCTGAGACAATGACCATCAGTAGATTATCCTGATAGCAGACCCCCTCAAGCCCAGTTCTAATCCGCATTCAGCAGTTACCACAAGTGGTCAGCCGAGTTTGACCCTCTCTTCCCTGGTCCAGACCACCGAGAGCAGGAGTAGGTATTGCATCTCAGACCAAGGAATCAAAGCTGCAAACCACCTATTTTTGCACTTGTTACTCATTCATTCTCTTGGGATGTTGGCACCGCTGGCAAGATCACGGTTTCCTTCCCACCTCTTGTTGCCCTGAGGTGGTAGAACTTCTCAATCCGCTGAAGGCCGTGTGGAGAAGGTGCTGTTCCTTACAGCAGTTTGATGCAATTGCATATTTTGTTAGTCACAAGTCACAGGTAGGATAGACCAGGAAGGTTTGACAGGTTTGCCTGAAGGACATGAATAATTCAGGTGGGTTTTTAATAACAAAATCACAGTTTCATAATCACTTTTTCTAGCTTTTTATTTTCAGGTTTCACACTCTCTCGCTCATGTTCCTAGTCTAGTGATAGTTGACATGGCTCTGTCTTTATCCATTCAGCCCTGGACCATTACTTGCACTTGGAACAGCTTTACTGAGTCATATCATTTTAAGGTAGTACTGGCCACAGAACATAACATCTGCCCACCCGCTAAACCACTGCATTGATTGGTAATGCCTTAAGAGGGGAAAAAATATTTTTTTTCAAATAAAATTGTGCCAGTGTGAGGCGTGAAATAAACATTTCTCAAGAAGGCATGTGGGTTTCTGTGACAAACATTGCATTGATCCTTCCTTTTTGGGTTAATTTAAAATATTTCAAGCCCAGTTTGTCCCGTCATTTAGGTTCCACCCTGAGCACACATCATTCTCCAGCTGTGAAAACGTATGGAACCGCGGAATGTTGCTGGGTCCGCAGCCTCAGAGTGGAAAAAAGTTTTTTTTTAAAAAAAATATACGATTTTGATTTTGGGAGTGAAAATGCTGTGGTCAGCGAGGGGTTAAAGTTTTGACTGTACTTGCAAAAGAATCAAGCTCAAGCATCCGGTTCGTTGGGGGGCGTTGGGAGTTGAAGTGGGGGCTAAGATAAATCATTAAACTGTGAAAATCATTATACATAAGAGTTATTCAGGTTAAAAGAATGCACAGGACTTTTCTGAGACCATTAATGATGTTAATATATAAAGACTTAGAGAGAGAATTTATGATTACATCATGCATTCCGCAGCCTACGTCATGCGACAATTGCTTCCTCAGAGCAGCAGATGTGCAACCTCAGGCTCTAAGTCAAGGAGAAGCAACTGAGACAGAGAAGGCATCGGATATTTAAACAGCTTTTAGGAATGCCTGCTGTCCCCAAAGTGATCCTACACGTCCGCCTGTCCATCCACCCACCAGGAAGTGCAATTTGAAACCAGTGTGTTCCAGCCAAGTGGTTTAAAATGTGACACTCCGCAAGCAGTATTTAATGAAAGGGGAAATGTGAATCCATTCATTGAACTTCAGACATGATTGACTGACCAGTCACTTTGAGCTCAGAAAATAGCAAAGATTCACAAGGAAAGAGCAAGAGGGGGAAATTTATTCTACTTATCCAAGGGATATGCAAATCAGGAAAATTTATAATTATTATGAGACAAATTAGTCTGACTTTACCATCAGACGAGATCAACTTAGAGAGTGAGAGAGAGAGAGAGAGAGAGATCGAGAGAGACAGCAGACATAAGAGACAGACAAAAATAAAATAAATATAAGTTCCCAAGCATGCATGATTGAACATATCACTTATTCCAATGGGCAGAATATTACAAGCTGGTCTCTGTACTTTAAACAATCTTCCAGCAGCTTTCTTCAAGTTAACCACTGTCATGCAGTCAAGGTTCTCTCTTGGGACTGCTGATTACTATGAGGCATAATATAATAGCAGTGACTGTACAGCAAATACTGTCTCTGCATGGACCACTCACACGGTTGCAGCACCTCTCAGGAATGCTGTCAGTGATGTTGGCATGGTGTGAGGATCCTCACATCCAGGACACAGTAAAAGCTGGGTTGAATAACCTTAACAACAAACTGGAGACAGCCACAAGTGCTGAAGTCCGTGCTCAGAAATCCATGACTGCTGTCAGCCTCCAGCAGTGCCATGCATGCAAATGCACAAGAACAAGCAAGGTTCTTGCCAGTTATTTACCCTTTTCTGGCCCTGGCTGAGAGATGGCATGCTGGGCCCACAGCAAGAATCGATGAAGCTATTGCTGCAGTGTAGCCCAACTACACTGAGGACTACTCATGTAGAGCTGAGAAACTAAAGGAATCACAAGCATGTACCAAAGTAGATCTCTGGTGAAGCCTCAAGTACTGGCTACAAGGCAATATGGATGCATCATCTCCTAGAAACTGTACGATCATGTATGCTCCCTCCCCAACTTTGCAGTGTTCAACAAATGATGACGAGCCATGGAAGCCATGTTGCAGTGTTGTTGTCTCTCTGGAAGTTCCTTGAGCTTATTCCCAATCCTCAAACCCTTCCAACTTCCTCAGCTGGCAGAACCATTCACTGCCTGACTGCTCAAACAGTTGACCAGTGGTGTCCTTTTCAACTCCCAACAAAATCTCGACAAACAGGATACCTGCACTCCATCTCCTGCTGCACCAATGGCCCCCAGCTCACCAGTAACTGCTCAGCACTCAGCCTCCTGCCCAACTACCCACAGGCAATGCCACAGCGAACAAACTCATATTGATAAGTAACATTGAGGGTTTAAATGGAGTTAGCTAGAAAGCACAATGAGGTCAATCCTGAACATTGAGGCTGGTGTGCAGACAAGTATAATTCTTACACAAATGGCAGACAACAAAAAGAACAGGTTACCAGAGCTCTCATGTGCTTGCACGTGGCTCAGCAAACAAAGGACTTTGAAAAAGGTAAAAGCAAAAAACTGCAGATGCTGGAAATCTAAAACAAAAACAAAAATACCTGGAAAAACTCAGCAGGTCTGGAGCATCTGTGGAGAGGAACACAGTTAACGTTTCGAGTCCGAATGACCCTTCAACAGAACTAAGTAAAAAAAGAAGAGAGGTGAAATATAAGCTGGTTTAAGGTAATGCTTGCAGACAGACCAAAGGTGTTCTGCAAAGCGGTCACCCAGCCTGCATTTGGTCTCTGTTTTAGGTGTTTGGAACACCTTCGGTCTGTCTGCAAGCATTACCCAGAACTCCCTGTCGCTTGCCATTTCACCCTGCTCTCATGCCCACATATCCGTCCTTGGCCTGCTGCATTGTTCCAGTGAAGCTCAACACAAACTGAAGGAATAACACCTCATCTTCCGACTAGGCACTTTACAGCTTTCTGGACTGAATATTGAGTTCAACAATTTTAGATCATGAACTCTCTCCTCCATCCCCACCCTCTTTCCAATCCCCCTTTTTTTTCCCAATAATTTATACAGATTTTTCTTTTCCCACTTATTTCCATTATTTTTAAATGTATTTCCATCCGTTGTTTTATCTCTACCTCTTAGCCTTTTTCGATTCCTTCACCCCACCCCACCCCCACTAGGGCTATCTGTACCTTGCTCGTCCTGCTTTCTACCTTTAGTTAGCACATTCCTTAGATGATATCTCCACCTTCAACACCTCTTTGTCCTTTTGTCTGTGACATCTTTTGGTTACCTCCGCCAATCACTGGCCTTCTATCCAGCTCCACTTGTCCCACCACCCCCGCTTCCCCCAATCCAGCTTATATTTCACCTCTCTTCGACTTTTACTTAGTTCTGTTGAAGGGTCATTCGGACTCGAAACGTTAACTGTGTTCCTCCCCGCAGTTGCTGCCAGACCTGCTGAGTTTTTCCAGGTATTTTTGTTTTTACTTTGAAAAAGGAAAGGCTTACATAATGAGGTGAAAACAAACAAACATTCACAGCCGAGGTACGCTGATAACGTAATGGTGAGGACATCCTTAGCCTTTAGTACACTCTGCTGCCCAATTACTCTAAGCATGGAAAGTACCTCCTTAATCTTGCCACAAACCACCAGATCTGTTTTGCTCACCCAACTGAGCAAATGAATCATTCACAGATGTATACATTGTATAGAGGTCCAGTGTTTTTTGACATTGCTATAAGATTAAAACACCTTCCTTGCTTTAGGACTATCAAGTATTTTTATACAATAATGGCAGTGTAAAGTAAATATTTTATTTCATTCCCCCACTCTTATTCTGATTTCCTTCTCTCCTCTAACCTTTGAATTTATTTTTCTTTCCATCAAACTTATCTCCTTCATTTTCTCCATTCGACTTGTTGCCATAAATTGCAGTATCGGAGTTGACCTAGTGTGTGAGATGACCCCATTTTTCCAGCCCCAAAGCTGATGCTTTTGCATATCGTCAGCATATAAGTCGACCTCTCTCTTCAGCCATGACATGCTAGACTCACATCATTACTCAGCCTCAACTTTTCACTCCACAAATGCATGTTTTACTTACTGGTACCTTATAACTGTGCGTAAGGGTTTAAGCAGGTGTTACGGGTTGCGTTGCAAAGGTGCGCGGGAGTGTCAGACACTCCCGCTGTTTGCTCCCGTCAGATGCTGATGACATTTTCTGGTGCCCACCACATTCATGCTAGTGGTTTGCTTCTTTACTTGGTGCATGAGTCAATACCCGCCATTTTTGGAGGGATTTTTCAAGGCTTCAAAAGTTGACATTTGCCGACATCTATGATAATTGGTCAGAGGCTTCTCTTTACCCTCCTCCATTATTACTCCTGCTGATGTCTGATGAACCTCTTGCCTTCTCTCTCTAAGCCCAACATCCATTATTTACAATATCAATTTGTCTGCTATCTATCAATGGAAGACAGGTGCCACTGCCAAAACAAACAACGCACTGTACCTTTCGACTTAGATTTTCGCCATTGAGGCAGGAGGCTCAAGTCAGGAGGTTTCCCAACTCGACAGGCCTGTCTCCATGTCAATGGCTCCTGCGCACATTATTTTCTCTCCCAGGGAGGCAGGGCGGGATCAGTTCGGGCCTGCCGATCCCAAAATAATTCAGGTGTAGCCATGGAGGTGGGCAAACACCAGGGCATGCTGTTTACAAGGCTGGCCTCGCTTCTCTGGGACTTTGTCCCAGTTGTATTACAGGCTATGAGGATCTCTGTCTCTCACCCTTCACCCCCACCCGCTTCCTATGCCACCTCCACACCCTTTCCATGCCCACTCACCAAAATGCAAGAAAGAACCATTGAGCCATATCATAACAATGCCAAGTCTTGAACTGCACTTAGAAAGAACACACGTTCAAGAATCTGCTTTGAAAAAAACTGCTGCTCTTACAACTCTATAAAAGTCTATAAAAACTCTATAAAACTCAATCAGAGCCGTTACAGTATTGTAACAGAAATTTTACATCACTTCACACCTCTTAATCTTGTCAAAATAGACACATAGACATTGAAAGAAACAGTTCAAAGGAATAATAACTTATTAGAACCTCAAAATGTCAATCAATCAACATTTCAGCCAGTACAAACAGAAGCCTCCAAAAAAGTCAAAAGCAGACTAGGTGGTCACTTAATATCTTTGTGGGACCTTGCTGTGTACAAATTGGCTGGTGCACACAACGGCAACAGGAGAGAGACAGACAGACAGGCAGGCAGACAGGCAGACGTCAGGAGAGAGGGAAATACACTGCAACTCTGACTATTTAATCCTTTTTTTAAAAAAATCCAATAAAACTGCTGGGGGAACATGAGCACAACCAGCACTTTTATAACAGTTTTAATACAGTCAATCGTGCCAGAGCATTTCACAGTAACATTATCAAACACCATTTGACACCGGGGCACATAAGGAAATCATGGGCCATAATTTGCCGTGGAAAGGCATCTAACAGCGCTGTTCGTTAGACATGCCCTTGTATGCTTTTTATTTCTTAATTTAATTTTTTGCGTGGTAAAGCTACCTCTTTCATCAAGCTTTTGGTCATTGGCCTGAATCTGTCTTTAGGTGGCTGGATGTCACATTTTGTTTTATAATGCTCTTTTTCAGTGCCTTTGGATGTTTTATTATATGAAAGGTGCTATATAAATACAAGGCTTGGCTGTAGTAACAAGTTGCTGAAAATGTGAGCTGGTAACCTCGCAACCTAAGAACCCCGGAACTCAGCACCCGAGTGAACAAAGCAAGCAACTGTGTATCTCTTTAATCAAAGAAGCCGGCCAACAAAGCAGCAATGAAGAGCAGGAAAGCATAATTGGCCAGAATTGGAGAAGTGCAGAGATCTCAGAGCGTTGTAGAACTGGAGGAGTTTAGAGAGACATAGAGAGGCAAGGCCATGGAAGGCTTTGAACACAAGGTGGGAAATTTTTAATACAAGAACACGAGAGAACCTTTACAGAGACAGCCTACACAAGAACAAATCTATCCCTTCCTGGGACAACAGAAGTCTATTCTGATAGAAATTTAAATTTTCTTTTTCTATATGACTGTGGTAACGTGCGGGAGTTGGGAATCTGATTTGCAGATCAGACAGGATATGGAAACCTTGTCCAAGAGTTAATTAGATTATGCCTCTTGAGACATTAATTAGACATACAAAGCCTAGGTCAGCTGTAGATGGCAATTTTTCATGTAGGTTGATGCACCATTGTCTCTTTGAGCCTGCTTGATCAACAGTTTCGTTTCCAGAGGTCGAATGCTGGATTCACATGCAAGACAGTTATTATTCTAGCCTAGTACACTTCTAGTTGTTTCTAAGGCAACATCTGAACTCCACTGGGAAGGTAAGCATATTACCTCATCCATGTACAAACACATCAGGAAGCTAATAAAGAAGGCATCCACCAAACGACTTGCTGTTTACTGGACTTGGTGAAAAACATCCTCATGATTAAGGCATTTTTAAAATCTTGTAGACTAACTCAGTCTTGGTTTGACAGATATTTGCACACTCAGTGGTCTGTGTTCTCTTACTTCTGTGTAATCTTAATTCTGGTAAATAAATGTGGTCTGTAGTTTTAGCCTGCCTTTCATCAGAGTGATGTTTTGTCACCTATCATAGTCAACAGGCAGGCCAATTGGTGCAACCGCCAGTGTATCATCACTCAGCGCTTAGGGCAAGTTACTGCTGACCATAGGATGCAAGAGGGCCTATGTTTCTGACATAAGGTACTGCAAGCAGAGACTGCGCTTTGCTGCAAACACAAGTTTAAATCGCAGTTTCAATTAATTTGGACTGTGTCAGTCATCATTTTTCTCACGTTACCCCCTTCACAAATATATATGGTTTGTTTTATTGTGCCGAATGAATAAAAATAAAGAAGGGTGCTCATTGATATAGCACCTTTTATAACCTCAAGCCATCTCAAAGTGCTTTCTAGCCAATGAAGTACTTTTGAAGTTTAATTACTGTGCCACCATTGCAACAGTGACTCCATTTCAAAAGTACTTCACTGTCTGTAAAGTGTTTTGGAGGACGTTAGGAGATTGTGAAAGATGCTCCATAAATGCATGGTCTTTCTACCCTCCATCTTTCATTTGTTTGATTACCAACTAAAAGGAAAGTTCCGCAAAGAAAGGAGGATTTGTACCTACACAGCAGCTCATCACTCGCCTCAAAAATACCTCAAAGCACTTCACATTCAGTAAATTGCTTGAACTTCTGTTATGTAAATGCTGCAGTCACTCTGCACTGATGTGGCCTGTGAACTGAGGGAGTTGGTTCAGATATGGGAGAACTCACTGCTCTTCTTCAAGCTGTGGGATCATCACTGCGCATCAAAACAGGCCTCGCTTTATCACCTTAACTGGCAGCTAATCCTGCAACAATGCAATGTGACTTTAGCAATACGCTGGAATATCAGCCTCATTTTTGTATTCAATTCCTTGAGTTATACCTTATGTATCAGAGGCTACAGCGCTCGCGACTGAACAAGTACAGTAAACGAAGCTACAGCCATATAGCCAAATAAAATACAAACTGACAGTCAGAGACGTTGCTACAACAGGCAGACAGGATGATAAGTCACAATGTCAAGCATATCTGGCTTCTGGATGTTGATAAGTTGATTTGGCACACTCCTAATTATTTGAGGTCTGTGTTTATCACACTAAGCTACAAATGCTACATCCTCAACAACATACAAATATGCATGTGCTTAACAGGGGATAACTGGACTAAGCCATCATATATGTGATTTCAGTGCGCCCCACTGATGAGTAGCATGTTTCCTATTATCATTACCCAACACTGAAGGCTTCCCTTTAAAATTATTTTCACTTCCCATGCTTGGCAGGATGATGGCATGAATGAGCTGGTCTGAAATTTTTATGTTGTGCGTGAGGAAGCACAGAGACAAAATAATTGTTGGTTTTGCGAAACAGCATTGTGTGTGTGGGTGTGTGGGAGGCAGATTTTTGTTTAGCAGTGATGTCATCACTGGTGAAATCCAAATTCCTGTTCAATGGCTGCCTTTAGCATGGAGAAAGTTTGGGAAAGGTGGCTGAGGGTTGGCTTTGCAATTCCATTGTTACTTGATGTCCGTGACTGAAAATGACCTCCAGCAGTTTGCTGAGATTTCTTGTGAACTTTAGTCAAATTTGGAAAGAGCTGCTGCAATCAGCAGAGGCATGAACTCAATAAGCGCATGCGATTGGCTTTCAAAACAGATTTCTACTGGGCTCCAGAATATTATTCCACTGCTGCTCCCCTACAGATCCCCAGACAGCAAGCTATAAAAAGAGAGCACCACTCAAGCAAGACTGGAATCAGAAATTTATCGAGCGGAACGCAGAGTCCCAAGAGCCAGCAACTGAACAATCAACCAGGCCTTTACAAATCCCAAATAAAAGTCCTGACACTGTTCCCATGTGTTATTTTGATTATGCTAGCAGGGTTTTCTTTCTTCCCAAAATAAGAAATTGAGGGGTTGAACAATGGGCCGTTTAGTTCAAGAATTTGAATTTCACTTTGAATTGCACTTAATTGGCAATCCCTCTGTGCTTCCTCTCCGAAGATCATTTAGACACACTTGACCAAATTGTTTGACAGAACCAAACTGGCTATGGGTAAGATTGGGGAATTGGGAATTTTGGGACAAGGGGGGTCCTCACTACCTGGAATGTAAAATAATCACTACTCGCTTGTCAGCCAAGAAATATTTACCTCAACAGTTGCAGAGTTGAAGTTTTTTTTTTAAATTTTGCTGTTCACTGGGAACAGACAAGGATCATTGTGAGTCAGATTTGTTTGACTTGTGACTCTCACTCATTGGCTGATTCATCTCCAAGAAACTCCAAGCTCACCCCCTCATCTAATTCCTTCACCTCCCACTCCAAGGTCTTCAACAAATGGTTGCAAGCCATGGCACCCATGTTGTGGTGTTGTTTTGTGTTTGAAAGCTCCTTGAGTTTATTCCATCACTTGCTCAAGTTCTTCTAGCTTCCACTGTTGATTTAGCAATGTACACTCTAATCGAACAAGTAATGACCAATCAATCCAACAACATCCCAATACGATAAGCCAGCAAAGCTGTCATTGCATCTAATTAGCACACAGTTTGTTCACCTCATTCAAACAGATTATCCAAACCAACATTCAATACTTCAGCGAGAATTAACATTTCGCTGTCAAGGTGTTGGACTTACTTTTTCAAGGGTTCAATGGCTGTTTTTTGAATCTGATTGACCTAATGAAAAAACAGAGAGGATATCTTAAATAAATTAACCACACTGAACTGTGATGTGAAGAAAAACTATATGTAATAAATGAGGCACATGGTACAACAGCAATGAATAAGGATAGCAATAATCTGGGTCATTCCACTGTTCTGCATTGTCGATAGCTTTGATACAAGATGCACTGGACAATTTGAACAACTTTGAGCTTTCCATTTGACTACTTCCGACGACATCAAATTCGGGGAATGATCTCTAAGGCTAAGCAGAGATTAAGCAATTAACTAATCGAGCTCTGATGACACAAGACAGTGTTGCTTACACTTGTGAATGGGCAAGGAATGAATGTCTGGCCTTAAAACCTAAGTAAAATATAGTTCCTTCCTAAGGAGACGGTCACACCGGTAGATTAAGTACCTCAAGTTCAGTCAGGGTCAGCAGGGTGTGACTGCAAGTGAGGCAGGTACACGGATCCTGTGTTCAAGAACAGCCTTAGCTCTAGACCTTGTCCAACAGGTATGAGGTACTTGCTCCTTCCCTGTGTGGATGAGGAACAGGGCTGTAGGGAGGATGAGCCAGCTGACCATGGCACCGTGGCTCAGGAGGCCATTCAAGAGGGGGGGAGCAAAAAGACAAGTGGTAGTTGTAGGGGATTCTTTAATTAGGGGAATTGATAGCATTCTTTGTGAGCAAGATCAAGAGTCCCACATGGTATGTTGCCTTCCTGGTGCCAGGGCGAGGGACATCTCTGACCGGCTTGAAAGGATATTGGAGAGGGAGGGGGAGGAGCCAGTTGTTGTGGTCCACATCGGGACAAATAACATAGGTAAGACTAGGAAAGAAGACCTGTTTGGGGATTATCAGGAACTAGGAACTAAGTTAAAGAACAGGTCCTCAAGGGTTATAATCTCCGGATTACTACCCGAGCCACGTGCAAATCAGCATAGGGACGCTAGAATAAGGGAAATAAACACGTGGCTAAAGGAGTGGTGCGGGAAAGAGGGGTTCCATTTCGTGGGGCACTAGCATCAGTATTGGAACAGGAGGGATCTGTACCTTTGGGACGGTCTCCACCTGAACCGATCTGGGACCATTGTTCTAGCGAGAAGGGTAAATAGGGTGGTAACAGGACTTTAAACTAGAAAGTGGAGGGGAAGGGAAGGGTAAAACTCCAAGAAGTATGACTAATGGGAAACAAAGCAGCAGGTGTTGGGTGGTGGATTCAACATCATGGAAAATTATGAAAAAAAACTGAAAAGAAAGAAGAGCCCAGGAGAGGCTATTAAAGTCTCCAGAATACAAAATAGGACAGAGCGTTTGGACACAGCCAGGAATCTAACTTCAAGCACACCAGATAAAGGGACAACAACGAGAAAGGGGATGGGAAATACAGGACTGAAGGTGTTGTATCTGAATGCACGCAGTATACGAAATAAGGTAAGTGAGCTTGTGGCGCAGATTAAACTTGGCAGGTATGATGTGGTGGGCTTCACGGAGACAATGGCTGCAAGGGGATCAGGACTGGGAGCTAAATATCCAAGGATATACATCCTATCGAAAAGATAGGAAGTTGGCAGAGGGAGTGGGGTTGCTTTGTTAGTAAGAAATGAAATTAAATCGATAGCAAGAAATGACGTAGGGTCAGATGATGTAGAATCTGTGTAGGTAGAACTGAGGAAGCGCAAAGATAAAAAAAACCATAATGGGAGTTATGTACAGGCCTCCGAACAGTAGTTAGGATGTGAGGCACAAGATACACCAGGAGATAGAAAAGGTGCGTAAGAAAGGCAAGGTTACAGTGATCATGGGGGATTTCAATATGCAGGTAGACTGGGAAAATCAGGTTGGTAGTTGATCCCAAGAAAAGGAATTTGTGGAATGTCTACGAGATGGCTTTTTGGAGCAGCTTGTGGTGGAGCCCACTAGGGAACAGGCAATTCTAGATTTAGTGATGTGTAATGAGGCAGATTTGATAAGTGAGCTTAAGGTGAAGGAACCCTTAGGAGGAAGTGACCATAATATGATGGAATTTACCCTGCAAATTGAGGGGGAAAAGCTGTAATGGTATTACAGTTGAATAAAGGCAACTACAGAGGCATGAGGGAGGAGCTGGCCAGAATTGACTGGGAGATGAGCCTAGCAGGAAAGACAGTGGAACAGCAATGGCAGGAGTTTCTGGGAGTAATTTGGGAGACACAGCAAAAATTCAACCTTAGGAAGAAGAGGCATACTAAAGGGAGGACGAGGCAACCATGGCTGACAAGGGAAGGCTGGGACAGGATAAAAACTAAAGAGAAAGCATACAATGCAGTGAACTAGCCAGTAATATAAAAGAAGATTGTAGTTTTTTTTAGATATATAAAGGGTAAGAGAGAGGCAAAAGTGGACATTGGGCCGCTGGAAAATGACACTGGACAAATAGTAGTGGGGAACAAAGAAATGGCAGAGGAACTGAAGAGGTACTTTGCGTCAGTCTTCACGGTGGAAGACATGAGTAACATTCCCAAAGTTCAAGAGAGTCGTGGGGGCAGAGGTGAGTATGGTGGCCATTACCAAGGAGAAGGTGCTAGGAAAACTGAAAGGTCTGAAGGTGGATAAATCACCTGGACCAGATGGATTACACCCCAGAGTTCTGAAGGAGATAGCTGAAGAGATAGTGGAGGCATTAGTGGTGATCTTTCAGGAATCACTCGAGTCAGGGAGGGTTCCAGAGGACTGGAAAATCACTAATGTAATCCCCCTGTTTAAGAAGGAAGTGAGGCAAAAAACGGGAAATTATAGGCCGATTAGCCTGACCTCAGTCGTTGGTCAGATTTTAGAGTCCATTATTAAGGATGAGATTTCAGAATACTTGGAAGTGCATGGTAAAATAAGGCAAAGTCAGCATGGTTTCATCAAGGGGAGGTCATGCCTGACAAATCTGTTAGAATTCTTTGAGGAGGTAACGAGCAGGTTAGACAAAGGAGAGCCAAAGGATGTTATCTACTTGGACTTCCAGAAGGCCTTTGACAAAGTGCCGCACAGGAGGCTGCTCAATAAGATAAGAGCCCATGGTGTTAGAGGCAAGTTACTAGCATGGATAGAAGATTGGCTGTCTGGCAGGAAGCAGAGAGTGGGGATAAGGGGGTCCTTCTCAGGATGGCAGCCGGTGACTAGTGGAGTTCCGCAGGGGTCAGTGTTGGGACCACAACTTTTCACTTTATACATTAATGATCTAGATGAAGGAACTGAGGGCATTCTGGCTAAGTTTGTAGATGATACAAAGATAGGTGGAGGGACAGGTGGTATTGAGGAGGCGGGGAGGCTGCAGAAGGATTTGGACAGGTTAGAAGAATGGGTAAAGAAGTGGCAGATGGAATACAATGTGGGGAAGTGTGAGGTCATGCACGTTGGTAGGAAGAATAGAGGCATAGACTATTTTCTAAATAGGGAGAGAGTTCAGAAATCTGGAGTGCAAAGGGACTTGGGAGTCCTAGTCCAGGATTCTCTTAATGTTAACTTGCAGGTTGAGTCAGTAGTTAGGAAGGCAAATGCAATGTTGGCATTTATTTTGAGAGGACTAGAATATAAAAGCAGTGATGTGCTGCTGAGGCTTTATAAGGCTCTGGTCAGACCACATTTAGAATATTGTGAGCAATTTTGGGCCCCGTATATCAGGAAGGATGTGCTGGCCCTGGAGAGGGTCCAGAGGAGGTTCATGAGAACGATCCCAGGAATGAAAGACTTAACATATGAGGAACGTTTGAGGACTCTGGGTCTATACTCGATGGAGTTTAGAAGGATGAGGGGGAATCTGATTGAAACTTACAGAATACTGAAAGGCCTGGATAGAGTGGATGTGAGGAAGATGTTTCCATTAGTAGGAGAGACTAGGACCTGAGGGCACAGCCTCAGAGTAAAGGGAAGACCTTTGAGAACAGAGATGAGGAGAAACTTCTTTAGCCAGAGAGTGGTGAATCTATGGAATTTATTGCCACAGAAGGCTGTGGAGGCCAGGTCATTGAGTATATTTAAGACCGAGATAAATAGGTTCTCGGTTGGTAAAGGGATCAAAGGTTACGGGGAGAAGGCGGGAGAATGGGATTGAGAAACTTATCAGCCATGATTGAATGGCAGAGCAGACTCGATGGGCTGAATGGCCTAATTTCTACTCCTAGGTCTTAAGGTCTTATGGTCTTAACTAAACCATTATCACGTCTCTCAAAATTGCCAATTTGAACCAGAGGAACATGGAGCACAGGAGGCCGTTTGGCCCACTGAGCTTGTGCTAGCTCTTTCGTACAGTACAATTATCCAAATAGTCCTTTCACTTTTCCCCTTATCCTTGTATTTTTTTTATCCTTTTCGAGTATTTCATCAAATTAACTTTTGAAAGTTATGAGTGAATTTGTTTCCACCACCCTTTCGAGCAGCGCATTCCAGATCATAACTCGCTGCATAAAAAAAACATTCTCTTCATCCGCACTCGGCTTTTTTTTACTCATTATCTTAAGACTGTGTCCTCTGGTTACAAACTTTTCCCGCAGTACAAATAGTTTCTCCATATTTATTCCCTCAAAAACATTCATAATTTTGAACATCTCTGTTAATTCTCCCCTTAACCTTCACTGTTCCAAAGAATATAAGGCCAGGTTCTCTACATAACTCAGGTCCCTTATCCCTGTGACCATTTCAGTGAATCTCCTCAGTACTCTCTGCAAGGCCTTGATATCCTTTCTAAGGTGTTGTGCCCAGAATCCAGCTCAGACCTAACCAGTGATTTAGAAAGGCTTCACATAACTTGCTCACCTTAGTGCCCTATGCCTCTATTTATAAAGCCTAGGTTCTCATGGGTGCCATTTTATGGCCCTGTCAAATCAACAGTGAGCCATTCAAAAGTCCACTGACTCCGGCAGGACTGGAAACCACCTCATCACATGAGAAAGAAGGAGACAATGACAGAGTGATAATATCACTGGGCTGGTCATTCAAAGGCCCAGACTAATGCTCTGAGGACACGGATTTAAATTTCATCATGGCAGCTGGTGGAATTCAAATTCAGTTCAGAAAGCTAGAATAAAAAGCTGGTCTTGGTAATGGTGACCATGGCAACTATCTTGGGTTGTTGTCAAAACCTACTTGGTTCGCTAATGCCCTCTCGGGAAGGAAATCAGCTGTCCTTACCCAGTCTGGCCTACATGTAACTCACAGCAATGTGGTTGATTGTTAGCTGCCCTCTGAAATAGCCGAGCAAGACACTCTGTTCAAGGAAATTTTGGGATGGACAACAAATTCTGGCCTTGTCAGCAACGCTATGAAGAAATTTAAAGATAGCAAGGAAGTGATGACAAAAAAAACCATGAGGAAGATGGTGTTAAGCTTCAAAAGGACACAAGACAGGTTGGTGGAATGGGTGAACAAGTGTCAGGTGAAATTTAATATACAAAAGTGTGAAGTGATTGATTTTGGTTGGTCCAATGAGAAAAGGCGAAATAAAATAAAGGATACAATTCTAAAGGGGGTGCAGGGGCAGAGGGATCTGGGGTTTAATCAAATCACGGAAGATTGCAGGACTACTTGACAGCGTGGTTAATAAAGCATATGGGATCCTGGGCTTTATAAATACATGCGTTAAGTACAAAAGCAAGGAAGTTGGTATAAACCTGTATACACCACATAGGGAGAGACAAAAACAAAAATACCTGGAAAAACTCAGCAGGTCTGGCAGCATCTGCGGAGAGGAAAACAGTTAACGTTTCGAGTCCGAATGACCCTTCAATAGAACTTAGTAAAAATAATAGAGAGACAAAATATTAAATTGAGGTAAATGCAAGTGAAATGCTCCTTCACTTGAAAGGAGTGTTCGAGCCCTTGGACAGTGAGGAGAGGGGAAGTAAAGGGGCAGGCGTTGCACCTTCTGCGTTCGCACTTCCCTCAATTTAGTCTACTGCATTCGTCGCTCCCAATGCGGTTTCCTCTACACTGGAGAGACCAAATGCAGACTGGGTGACCGCTTTGCAGAACTCCTTCAGTATGTCTGCAAGCAGTACCCAGACCTCCCTGTCGCTTGCCATTTCAACACTCCACCCTGCTCTCATGCCCACATGTCCATCCTTGGCTTGCTACATTGTTCCAGTGAAGCTCAACGCAAACTGGAGGAACAGCACCTCATCTTCCGACGAGGCACTTTACAGCCTTCCGGACTGAATATTAAGTTCAACAATTTTTGATCATGAACTATCTCCTCCATCCCCACCCCATTTCCGATTCCCCCCCTCACTCTTTTCTTTCCAATAATTTATATAGATTTTTCTTTTCCCACCTACTTCCATTGTTTTTAAATGTATTTCCATCCATTGTTTTATCTCTACCTTTTAGCCTTTTTTGATTCATTCACCCCACCCCACCCCCACTAGGGCTATCTGTACCAGTATGATGCCACCACCATACAAATCTTCCCTTCACCCCCCCCGGCGGCATTCCGTAGGGATCGTTCCCTCCGGGACACCCTGGTCCACTCCTCCATCAACCCTTACTCCTCAACCCCCAACTACAGCATCTCCCCATGCAAACGCAAAAGATGCAACACCTGCCCCTTCACTTCCTCTCTCCTCACCATCCAAGGACCCAAACAATCCTTTCAAGAGAAGCAGCCTTTCACTTGCATTTCCCCCAACTTAGTCTACTGCATTCGTTGCTCCCAATGCGGTCTCCTCTACATTGGAGAAACCAAACGCAAACTGGGCGACCACTTTACAGAACACTTGCGGTCTGTCCACAAGAAAGACCCAAACCTCCCTGTCACTTGCCATTTTAACACTCCACCCTGCTCTCTTGCCCACATGTCTGTCCTTGGCTTGCTGCATTGTTTCAGTGAAGCCCAACGCAAACTGGAGGAACAACACCTCATCTTTCGACTAGGTACTTAACAGCCTTACGGACTGAATAATGAAGTCAACAACTTTAGATCTTGAACTCCCTCCTCCATCCCCACCCCTTTTCCGTTTCTTCTCACTGCCTTTTCTTTTTTCCAATAATTTATATAGATTTTTCTTTTCCCACCTATTTCCATTATTTTAAATCTATACCTTTTATGCCCTTTTAGTCTTATTCCACCCACCCCCCCACTAGAGCTGTACCTTGTGTGTCCTGCCATCCATTCTTAATTAGCACATTCGTTTAGATAATATCACCACCTTCAACACCTCTTTGTTCTTTTGTCCGTGACATCTTTTGATTATCTGCTCCTATCACTGCTTGCTTGTCCCTACAACCACACCACCGACTCCCCACTTCTCTCCCCCCACCCACCCCCCACAACCTTAAACCAGCTTATAGTTCACCCCTCTCCTAATTTTACTCAGTTCTGTTGAAGGGTCATGAGGACTCGAAACGTTAACTTTTTTCTTCTCTGCCGATACTGCCAGACCTGCTGAGTTTTTCCAGGTAATTTTGTTTTTGTTTTGGATTTCCAGCATCCGCAGTTTTTTGTTTTTATCTACCTGTACCTTGCTTGTCCTGCTTTCTACCTTTAATTAGCACATTCCTCAGATAAATCACCACCTTCAATACCTCTTTGTCCTTTTGTCTGTGACATCCTTTGGTTATCTCCACCTATCACCGGCCCTCTATCCAGCTCTACTTATCCCACCACCCCCTTAAACTAACTTATATTTCACCTCTCTTCTATTTTTACTTAGTTCTGTTGAAGGGTCATTCGGACTTGAAACGTTAACTGTGTTCCTCTCCGCAGATGCTGCCAGACCTGCTGAGTTTTTCCAGGTATTTTTGTTTTTGTTTTGGATTTCCAGCATCCGCAGTTTTTTGCTTTTAACATAGGGAGAGACGGTGACGTAGTGGCAATGACACTGGACTAGCAATCCAGAGACCCAGGCTAGCTGCCCTCTGAACTGGCCCAGCGAGTCACTCAGTTCAAGGGCAATTAGTAATGGGCAACAAATGCTGGCCTTGCCAGTGATGCACACATCCCATGAGAGAATAAAGAAAACAAAAGCACACTTTAGGCAGGATGTGAAGGCATTAGAGAGGGTCTAGAAAAGATGTGCAAGAATGGTTCCAGGGATTAGGAACTGTTATTATATAGACAGATTTCACAAGCTAGGACTGCTCTCCCTGGAGGGGAGTTTGAGAGGAGATTTAATTGAGGTGTTCAAATCATGAGGGATCTGGACAGAACATATGAACTAGGGGCAGGAGTAGGCAACATTTCCTCATAAGACAACCTGCCCATTCCTGGAGTTAGTCTCGTAAACCTTCCCTGAACTGCTTCTAATGCTTTTACATCTTTCTTTAAGTAAGAAGAGCAGTGTTGTACACAGTACTCCAGACGTGGTCTCACCAATGCCTGGTACAACTGAAGCATAACCTCCCTACTTTTGTAATCAATTCTCCTCACAATAAACGATCATATTCTATTAGCTTTCCTAATTACCTGCTGTACCTACATACTAACCTTTTGTGATTCATGCACTAGGACACCCAGATCCCTCTGCCCCTCAAGAGCTCTGCAGGCCCTCACCATTTAGAAAATATGCTTCTTTTTTATTCTTCCTGTCAAAATAAATGATTTCACATTTGCACACATTATACTCCATTTGCCAGATCTTTGCCCACTCACATGACCTATTTAGGTCACTTGGTAGCCTCCTTCCGTCCTCTTCACAATTTACTTTCCTACCTATCTTTGTGTCATCAGCAAATTTAGCAACCATCCCATCCATCCCCCATCCAAGTCATTTATATATATTGTAAAAAAGTTGAGGCCCCAACACTGATCCCTATGGCACACCACTCGTCACATCTGCCAACCAGAAAAAGACCCATTTATGCCAACTCTCTGCTTCCTGTTAGCCAGCCAATCTTTTATCTATGCCAATATGTTACCCCCTACATGATGAGTTTTTATTTTCTGCAATAATCTTTGATCTGGCACTTTATCAAGTGCCTTCTGGAAGAAGGCACAGAAAATAGGGAGAAATTGTTCCCATTGGTGAAAGCAGCATGAACCAGAGGGCGCAGGTTTGAGGTGATTTGTGCTGGATAATATAAATAACATATTTAAAGAGTCAGGGACTTGGGAGGAGAGGTAGTGTAAAGGATTAATAGGAATAAACAGTACATCATCAGTGATGTAAGGTTACATGACAACAGAGCATGCTGAGAGGTAGGTCTATATGAAGCCTCATGTGAAGTCTTGTATTGTACATAGTTAGTAGATTGTTCATTAAAAGGTAAAGTTAACCAACAGCCTTGCCTCCAGAGGTCTTCATCACTCTTAAACCAAGGACAACCTCCTCTAAGATCAACAAGCATGATAACAGAATTGGCACCTAAGGTCTACCTCTCAGGAATCCCTTCCTTAAACTCCTCCACCTCTTCCCCCTTTGGGACCTTAGACCACACCACTTTGACCAAGTTCTTCTAACATCTGAGTCCCATATACAGTCCATTTATTCTCCAAGTATCCTCAAAGTTTTTTTCTCTGTTAAAGGTGCTGATATGAATGTGAGCTGCTATTATCTTGACAAACTGGGTTTTATAACACTAAGTAAAGAACATTAAAATTAACATGTAACAGTGAATCTATATAACTTTTCAGACACACCACACTACTGGGTAAATGACAGATGCAACCAAAACAGATTTCATAGATTTCTCAACAACCCGCCCAGATGTTAGTCCCACTGAGAGTCAACCAGTCTCACTGAAACTTTGTCTTTCTCATGACGGTTTCCAATCTCCACCTTTAAAGGTCTCTCCTTGAAATTCTCTCCAAAAGTCACTCCCACTCGGACTACCTCAATGACAGCTTACTTCCTAGGGTTTCAATCTCGTCTCTCCTGGATTCCTGAGTCTGCACTTCCACCTTTACTTACTGACATTATTTTAGCTCTTTGCTAGACAGCTAGTTTCATGAGCTTCTCCAAACTCCTGACTCCTGGCTGTACCCAGCTGTATATGGCTCACAGGGCTTCTCCTGAGCCCCAATCTTTTGCAACACAGATACCTAACTGCCTGAAGTCTCTAACAGCAGCCCTTCTCTTGCCTGGAGCCTTTTCTTCTCCTGCCGCACACCCAGTCAAGTGGACTTTCTTGAGCCCCAACTCTGAGCTGCACCAACATATTAAAAGCTCCCAAGGCTTCTTCTAAACCTGAACTCTCTCTCAGAAGCACCGAACCAACAAAAGGCCCTCTGGGGATTCTTGTTAGCCCCAACTGCAACGGCTACCAAATGGCTCCCAGGGCTCTAGTGAGTCCCCAACTCAGCTCCTTAGAGTTAACAGCAGCACTTTGGCTGTATGGAGCTTCTTGGATCTTCTGGGCTTCTTGCGAGCCCACTTCACTTCAAGTCTGCTCACTGCAGCCCTTTTCATGCCTTATAACTTAACTGGGACCTGTTCCTATCCTTCTGTCTCAGTGACCCTTGCAGGCTGACTCCCCAAAACTGACGGCTTCCCAACTGTGGTTCGCCGACCCTTGAACTTATCTGGGTCCCATCCTTGTTACTTGGCAGGAACCAATGCAAAAAGCATTGGAACATCCTGTACATGAAATGTGACAATCTGCACAGACTGCCAATTTAGCACACAGGGACTCAGAGGCAAAAAAATGCATTTCATGGCACTATATAAAACCTTAGTATCACAATTGGAGTAGTCCATGTGGTTTTGGGTTCCACACTACATGAAGGATGTTTCAGGAACAGAGTGAGTTCAGGGTATTGTACTTGTATTTCTTTGTGCCAAAGACATGGAAATTGTCAGAACAAAGAAGACCAAAGGGTGATTTAATAGACGTCTTCAAAATATTATAATTGGTTATGTAAGACTAAAAACAAGAAATTTAGGACTGAACAAGAGGAACTATACATAATGTTTTAAACATAACGGGTTGCAGGGCTGTGAAATGCAAAATGTCAACATTTTAGAATCGGTTATTGCTGCATAAGGAAATCAAAGTCAAATGCACTGTGTGCAACTGGTCTCATGCCAACCAGGTGGAGATACAGTGGCATCCTCCCTGCCTTCAATGACACCGGTGAACCAGTTGGTTTCTTGTACAACAACCTGGCAGCTTCCATAATCCTTTTTTTCTTGCCAACCTCACATTGCAACTTGTTAAATAACTTTAGATTCACAACTTGCCCTGGTGGATCACTAGTGCAGTTTCATAACCAGTCAGACATCGTATACTGACTGCTTAACAATCCAGAAGGAGCTCTACACGTGTGTTGCAGCATGTATCAGATTCTCAGCCAAGAATATAAATGCTGACTATGAACAGATAGCACAGCTACAAGGACAGTTAGTACAGCAGACTTGCAGCCTTAGATTTAGAGAGCCCA
This sequence comes from Carcharodon carcharias, assembly GCF_017639515.1. NCBI lineage: Eukaryota > Metazoa > Chordata > Chondrichthyes > Lamniformes > Lamnidae > Carcharodon > Carcharodon carcharias. The sequence goes on along the minus strand of NC_054483.1, from coordinate 26,672,185 downwards.
TGAAACACTTCATTATTCAGTTTAAGGCCACATCATTTTTTGTTAAATTTTCTCTCATGATGGACATGATCCTACAAAAGTCACATTTAATGGGAATACCTCCACAGCAGAGAGCAGACAGGGACTCAGTTTCACATCTCATCTGAGAGGTGACACTTTTGGCAATGCTGAACTCAATCAGTTCAATGTGGAATGTCAGCCCCTAAATTATGTGCCAAATCTGCACGGTGGGGCCTGAACCCGTAACTCTCTGTGAAAGGGATGGTGTGCCTTTCAAGCTCCGCAGCGATTCTTTTAACAACTGAATAGTTAGCCAGGCTGCTTCAGAGGGGATTAAAACTCAGCCATGTCCTCAGTCTGAATCAAGTTACATGCAGGAAAATCCTGGGGCATTCATGAACCAGGTGGCTTTTTACAGAACAGCACCTTGCATGGTTGTTTCAATGTGTGCAAACCTATGAATCATCAGAATTTGGATTTTGCAATGTGCCAAACTAGGATTGACCAACCACTGGGTTACTGATGCAGCACCAAACTATCTTCTATTGCCTTAATCGATATATACCATTTATATCATATCCTGTCCCTGTGTAAATGAATTACAAACCTTTTCCTGATTGAAGGCGTCCATTCTCCGCATTGCAGTGTCCAGAGCTGTCACTGTCTCCATAAACATCTGATCTTGTTCACACAAAGGATTGGTCAGCAGATCTGAAGAAATTTTCACTGCTGACTTCGACATTGCTGAAAGGAATATTACAGTCCTTGTTTAAAAAAAAGGAAGTCACCAATGATAGGGAAAAAAACCTATCTTCAAACACACCAACCATGATTATTCTTGAGGCTGGATGCAAAGGTGACTGTTGCTGAGAGAGTGAATGAATAAACTTAATATCTTCATACAATATTCCACTGTTCACTATTATAAATGGGTTAATGCTTCCATTAAAATAGCACAGAGAACTAGAATGAAAATGTGTTAACCATTATATTATTAATTACAATTAATCTATTAATTATACCTCCACTTAGGTTCTTTGCAGAATATTCATGTCTAATGTGATAACACAAAATCCACAAGTACAGATTTAGTTAAGCTTTGATGGATCAGTATGATCCGAGCATGTGATTTTCATGTTCTCAGATTATTAAGGGTGTTGTACATTCTAATCGGATATTTACTCCTTTTGTGCTGGGCCACTCAACACTGGCCTGAGCTGCCTGTTGGTGCTTCCCTATCTTGTAACATTTGTTTTATTTCTGCCAAGAGCCTTCTGTCCATAGCCTCCCTCCTATGATTAAAAAGGAGAGGGCAGCTAAACTGCACAGAGTGAAACATTTGGAGAGGTACGAAACAACAAGCCATGTTATTTTGCAGTCAAGTGGGAGTGGTGAGTAAAAAGAAGAAGCTTGATTCATGTGACTGAAACAAATGAACTGAAATCGGGCTGTATTCTGTATAGGTTGGTGTTATTTTAGTAATTACCATCAGGTATGGGGGGAAAATGGGATTAATACATTAACATTTGTGCATCTGACAGTGCATTTCAAAGCTCCATGTTTTCTGCTCCCTCTCTGACATTCTCACAATTCACCCAGTAAAACGCAATCATAGCCCATTTCTCTGAGTCACTGGCAGGTTTGACGTTAACTCTTTCTGATCTGATCCCATCAGCACCAAATAACAGGGCAAAACCCAGCACGAGCTGCTCCACTCCTTCACAGTTCAATTCTGGTGTTATGATAGTGATTCTCAGCTGGAGGGGAGGGGGTTGTCAGCAGGGTAACACTGAGTCAGGAGCATGTGGGTTCAAGTCCTATTCCAGAGAATTGAGCACAAAATCTAGGCTGACAGTTCGGTGCTGTACTGAGCAAGTGCAACACTGTTGGAAGTGCTGTCTTCTAAAGGGAAACGTTAAAGTGAGATCCCATCTGCCTTCTCAGCTGGACGTGAAAGATTCAAATGCACTATTTTGAGAAGAGCAGGGGAGTTCTAGACCATATTTATCCCTCAACTAGCTCACTAAAATAGATCAACTGGTCATTATCACATTGATGTTTGTGGGATCTTTGCTGTCAGCAAATTGGCTGCTGTGTTTCCAACATAACAACAGTGATTACACCTCAAAACAAGTCCTGAATTGACTATAAAGGGCTTTGGGATTTCCTGAGGTCCAGAAAGGCTCCACAGAAATGCAAGTTCTTTCTTTTTGTTGCATTGAGTGGCTACAAAAAGGAAGATGAAGAATCACCAAATTTAGCAAGTGCAATCCAGAATGTTTCAATTGCTTTTCACTAAAATGCTGATTTCTCTAAAGGCAACTACATATTCTGTGTCAGGCTGAAGACAAGTAACCATTGAAGGTGTGTATTTCCAGCATCCAACATGAAAAAAAACCCAACATCCAGCAGAGTGTCAATTATCACTTTAGTATGAGTCATGCAACATTCACTATTTCTTTTTTGTCAGTGACGATTTAGCTCCATTACATAACATATATCCAAACCTCTCATGTTATTTTAAAAGTATAATGGGTGCAAGAGCTTGTGCAAAGCAGAAGCACATCTTGAGGTTCTAAAGTGCTGCAATGGTTCCTCAGTTTGAACGTGTAGTTACACACTTAGACTGGGTACATAGCTCATGGCCGCCGCATGTATTTCGCAGAGCAGTGTGAGCTTTGGGGGTGACTCCAGCCCATCATCTTGACAGTGAGCTAACTCTTGCAGCCATGTCAAAGCTCTGTGATATGCTCCTGCTTTTGAAACTTACTATTTGTTATCTGCTGTCTTAAATCTTAATTGGTTCCTGCCAAGAAAATAACCAGTTTCCGAAAATATATTGCAATCACTGATCAGGGATGCAGAATGAAGAGGAATTCATACTTGTTAGAGGTGCTCCTGTTAGTGTGTTTTGCAAGAAATCTTTCCCCTTCCTTCATTTGATACAAAACAGTGAGCTATCCAAGACTGATCAGTGTTGATTGGGTGAATGGACATAGAAGTCATGGGGTGGGATGCTGACTCAATCTTCTTTTTATTAGGAGTGAAGATTGTTTGCAGGGATTTTGCGCACAAAATCGAGGTTGACACACCATTGCAGTACTGAGGGAGAGCTGCACTATCACAGGTGTGCCTTTCAGATGGAAATGGGAAGATGCCACAGCACGAGTTTGAAGGAGTGCAGGCTCCGAATTACCCACGACAGTAAATACAGAAGTATTTCATTGACTGTAAACAACCCTGGCAAGTCCTTAGGACGTGAAAGGCACTATTTAAATATAAGTTCTCGATTTCCAAGTCTGACATGAGTAAAAATTTAATATCGGAAGTGGCTTGAATGATTCAAACTTAAATAACGAAAGGTCTGTGCACATATGAGCAAATATATTAGCTAAATTGAAGGAAAGAAGAGGACATGCTTTTAAGTTATGTCAGCTAAGAATTAACTTAAATATCAGAAGATTTGTCTTTTGCCAGAGAAATGGGGTTGCTAGCTCTTTCAGGTTCCCACTCATTCCTGTTAGCCTTGTCCTTCAGTAAAGGATCCATATCTAAGATACACCTCAATCTCCTGATCTCTTCACTTGGCCTTTCAGGCATAAACATGTTTGTCAATGTGGTGAGAAGACGGTCTTGCCTCCCTATCTGCAGGCAATTTGAGGTGTGCTTTTCACATAGCCCATACCTCTCCCAGTTCTGCCCATTGTGGTACATGGTCCTACCTATATCTGCTTCAGTACTTTTCTTCATATCCTTGTGAAGCTTCTTAATCTGATCTTCCAGCCTGAACAGAAAACAGGAAAAAGTGATCACTTTCACAAGTTGAGCAACATCTCACACTAGAAAAATAGCATTTTGCTTTAATTGCCACAACAAATTTATATTTTCTGTCCGAATTAAATATTTCAACTCAATGCCATCAATCAATCAAACGCTGTGCTCAGGAAACACAAAAGTGAAGGACAATTAAGCTTTAAACGGCAGCACAGTATTTCAAATTGTGTCTAATTTAAAGTCTTATACTTACTGCTGGAGCTTGCCATATTCTCGCTCAAAATCTCTCTCCACCTGCAAATTTACACGAGAAAAACATCAATCAGCAAAAAAGAGAGATGTAAAGGACTCAATATAATGGTTAAAGTGCAACAGCTTCCGTACAAAATCCACGTTTGAAAACTAGATCGCTAAACATTGCTCAGACTAAGTTAGCTGAAGCAACAGCGTTATCTTCGGTCTGACCGCAAGCATGACCCAGACCTCCCTGTCACTTGCCATTTCAACACCCCGCCCTGCTCTCATGCCGACATGTCTGTCCTTGGCCTGCTGCATTGTTCCAGTGAAACTCAACATAAACTGGAGGAATAGCACCTCATCTTCCGACTAGGCACTTCACAGCCTTCCAGACTGAATATTGAGTTCAACAACTTTAGATCATGAACTCTCTCCTCCATCCCCACCCCCCTTTCCGATCCCCCTTTTTCCAATAATTTATATAGATTTTTCTTTTCCCATCTATTTCCATTATTTTTAAATGTATTTCCATCCACTGTTTTATCTCTACCTTTTAGCCTATTTCGATCCTTCCCCCACCCTCCCACCCAACCCCCACCCCCACCCCACTAGGGCTATCTGTCCCTTGCTCGCCCTGCTTTCTACCCTTAGTGTCCCCATTAGCACATTTTTTAGCTAATATCACCACCGTCAACACCTCTTTGTCCTTTTGTTTATGATATCTTTTGGCTATCTCCACTTATCACTGGCCCTCTATCCAGCTCTACCTGTCCCACCTCCCCCCCTTAAACCAGCTTATATTTCACCTCTTTTCTATTTTTCCCTAGTTTTGATGAAGAGTCATTCGATCTCGAAACGTTAACTGTATTCCTCTCCGCAGATGCTGCCAGTCCTGCTGAGTTTTTCCAGGTATTTTTGTTTTTGTTCTAGATTTCCAGCATCCACAGTATTTTGCTTTTAGCATTATCAGCAGGCTGGTCAACTTATTCTCGGGCTATTGTTCATAAGATCATGCAACCACAGAGCACAGGATGAGGTTATTCAGTCCATCCAGTCTATGCCATATCTTTCGAAGAGAAATCCAGTTTGTCCCATTCCCCTGCTCATGCCCGATATCCCTCCAATTTCTACTCCCCCCAGTATTTTGTCAAGTGTTTTTTTTGGAAGCTACTTTGGGATCTCGATCCACCGCCCAATCAGGAAGTACATTCTAAACCCAAACTATTTAAATACCCAGTTGGAATAAAACAATCTTGAACAGTTGCATTCCAGTCAGAATACAGCACTTTGAGCAGGGTATTTCAGCTGAGGTGGCATGGAGATCGGTTAGGAACTTCTAACCCGTTGGAACATGAATTCAGTCAGAGGTTCCCGGCATTGCCCCACACCACTCTTACCAACCAAGTAAAGTAGAAACATAATTGTGAGAATTATCGTTTGACAGCACAGAAACAGGCCATTCAGCCCATCAGGTCTGCACCAGTGTTCTTCACCACGTGAACTCCTCAGTCTAATCCCACTCAGCGCTCACACCCCCTCTTTAAAACAACTCCCTAATTCCCTTGAAAAGGATTCATGGGTGTTTCAACAACAGTTTGCAGTGGAGGGTTCCACAATCCTACCACCATATCCTTGTGGAAACTTCTTTGAACATCCCCTGGGATTACTTTAGCCATTCGCTTCAATTTATGCTTTCTTGTTATAAATTATTGCAAGCAATCTCTCACTATTTACCATCACCTTTCAAAACCTTGATCAAGTCACTCTTGAATTGTCTCAACTTTGGTGAGAAGCACACCCCCCAACTTCTCGAGTCTATCATATCTGTGATCTCGGATTCCTGCAGGAATTTGTTAAAAGGTGGGTGGGGGGGTGGAATTCATGGAACAGCAGGGAGATCAAAATGTTAATTTTTAGGTGTTAGCATTTTTAGAAGTTTAGATTCAGCTGTTGATTTGATCAATAATGCATCCATCCCCCTAAGTTTTTATCGGGTTCCCACAAGCTCGTTAACTCATTTTACACCAGTGATAGTCACAGCCATGACAGATGCTAACTGTTTGAAAATAAAAGTGAAGAACCACAGCAAGGAGAGAGGAAGTAACCATGAGCACAGAGTGGAGATTACTCGTATAACTCAAGCTTTGAAGAGCCAAAAGGTTCCAGCACAGAAATTACTATTTGCAACATTAGAATACAGTTGTTTAATATCTTTTCATATTATCTTAATGGAGACAGGGCACAGTTTCTTCGAACATCGCCATTGGAATCGTAGAACAGCATTACATGGATGGTTTGAGCCTTCCTATGCTATTACATAGTCATTTCTGGACTTGTAGCTTAACGACTAGCACTATTACATGTCATCATCAGAATGACAGCATGTCGGCACATCATGCTGCTATTCCAATCTGACGCACCAAGGACTTTCTTCACCTGATGAAGCCATCTCCCCCACCAACACCAGACGGTACAATCAGGAGTTACTGAGCCTCCAAATGTGATCCCTCACTGAACCCTCAAAGGAACCCTGTCAGACAGCATGATAGAAGAGGAGGGCACAGCAGGAAGCTTCTTATTCTGTCGAAGGGTCATGAGGACTCGAAACGTCAACTCTTTTCTTCTCCGCTAATGCTGCCAGACCTGCTGAGTTTTTCCAGGTAATTCTGTTTTTGTTTTGGATTTCCAGCATCCGCAGTTTTTTTGTTTTTATGAGCTTCTTATTCCCTCTCTGTCTCTCGCCTTAATAAGTTTCTAAAGTTTATTTAAAGAAGAAGCTACAACAGCTATATAACTGAATTCTTTTTCCCTCACACAGATACTTCCAAAAAGTACATCTTCCCTCATTTATGCTCATGAAGTATGCCCCCTTGTTCTTCAGTATTCCTACTACTGGATAGAAATGCCAGCAGCTTCAGAAAAGATTCCAGGCCTATAAGCTGTCTGAGACTGAGGTCTCATGGCAATGAGCTCAGATTCAGCCCACAGGGTCGGTGACCAGTATGGACTGTAGTATCCAGTCGAAGCCCAGGTTAACAGGGGGAGCTATAGCATTCAAGCAAAGACTTCAACAAGGGCATTGAAAACACTCATAGGGTCATCAAATGTAAACCTGTTATTGTGAATTATGTTTCATTTTTTTCATACTGCTAATTTCAACACCCAATTGAAATAAATTCTCCAATAAGCAGCTTCATAGAAATCAGTAAAATCTTACAACATTCGGCCTAACTGCTCCATGCTGGTGTTTCTCCCCCACAAAACCTCCTCCCAGCCCTCAATATCTCAGACCCCATAACATATCCTTCTATTTCATTATCCCTCATGTGTTTATCCTGCTTCCCCTTAAATGCATCTCACCTATTAGGTTGGATAATATTTAGCTGGATTACTTCCTCCCCTGACGTGGAAGAGCTTTTTTTCCTGGCTGACGTTGCATCTTAAATTCCTCCATCTTGTCATGTAACAGATAATCTCTCTCTGGATCCCCCTCCTTTCTCATAACTTTTCCTATCGCTCTCTCTCCACTTGACACGTGCTCCTAGACAGCACCTCCTTCCTTCCTTTCCCTGGGCTGCAAATCCAGTCCTGTTCATTCAACCTTGGTCTATTTACCACAGGGCAGCATGGACTTTGATGTGACCTGGCAAAACTGTATAATAGGGCTGGTTGGTGTTCCAAATGTGAGATGATTGCAGTTTAAGAGATCGGGGAGGCACAGGGGATTGGAGTTTAAACTGACAGGATATTGGGCACACAGAGTAGTGACAGCTGTTGTGGTCAGCGCTGACTCTTTACACTTCTGGAAGTGAGCTGGATTGCCTCTTGACTGAGACTTTATGGATAACACTTAGTGTGAGAGATCTCCTGGGGGTGGTGCAGCGGGTGGGTGTGGGTGTCGGGGTCGGAGATGAATTTGAGAGAGCATTGGCCATGGCTTTTTACAATTTTCAGAGTGTCAAGTAGTCAGGACCAGTGGTTTGCTCCCTTCTGTACCTCCATCCAGGCTCACTCCAACCCAAAATGTCAAAGCTTTTAAACTCCTCATCCACCTCTGAGTTCACTACCTCCAAAACCTTTTCAGCTTTGATTTACTTAGAGACCAGTAGGGCATGGTTCGCATTCTAGCCAGGCAACATCTCATAAAAAGTGCTCGACCGCAGCTTCAATTCCGTGCCCCACGCATGACTTCTGCCAACATTTACTTAAATCCATACTCAAGAGCTCCTTTCCCAGCAGTTAAAAGATGAGCTGTCAACCAAGTTCGGGGAAGAACTGCCCTCTTTAAACAATTCCGAGAGAAGGGGAATATTTTGCAAGGTGACTCATCAGCAACTGGAGTTTATTTTCAATTCGTTTTGACACCACAGTGAACTATTGGTGTCAAACCCACCCATCAGGTGCTCTGATACCCTTTCTCTGCAATTTCATAGTTTCTGTGACATGGAACACATTGCATGAGAAGCAATATCTCAATGTGTCCAAGTCACACTTCCTAATTTAGCTTTCCCTTTGAAAGAAAACTTTTCAATTTTGGTGGGACACCCCCACACAATGTCTCTTAGTCCTTCAAAATAAGCAAAACATATAACTGGGAGGAATCACATACAACTGCTTTCAAATAATGTCACGTTGGATCACTGCAGCTTACAGCAAACATGCACCTTCATGGTTTTAATGCCTCTTTCCAATGAAATGATATCGAAGCAACATTTCTATGGTCCATTCAGCACTTGAAAGAACTATTTTCATTCCAGGCTGGATGATTCAGATGACACTATTTGACCTGCTGAATACTCAGATCGATGAATCATTCACAGTATTAAGAGCTGGCCATTCACAGTGATCAGCGCGGCAGTAACAATAATCACCAACTCAATCTGTTCGACATTTATAAATGTCACAAATATAATCACCAGTGACAACATGATAATTGAGGAACAAAATGGGATATGCAGATAGCCCTGACATTGCATCGTTAAAGTGAAAGTAGACTTCAAGAAATAGTTGCCAAATCGTAATGAGTTTTGACAAAGTAAATAATGATTCAAGTTGTTCCCAGTGGTAGGAGGGTTGGTACCAGAGGACACAAATTTAACATAATTGGCAACAGAACCAGAGGTGAGGTGAGGATTTTTTTTGTACACACAGCGAGTTATGATGATCTGGAATGCACCGCTTGAAAGAGCGATAAAAGCAGATTGAATATTAATGTTAAAAACAAAATCATGAGCAATTGAAGGATGGTGGGGAAAGAGCAGGGACTAATAGGATAGCTCTTTCAAAGAGCTGGCACTGGGATAATGGGCCGAATGGCCATCTTCTGTGCTGTAAGCTCCTACGGCTTCAATCTCTTTTGTCAGCCTTCTCCAGGCCAACATATAAACTTAGCTTCAGAAGGCAGTTCAATCTTTAAAGAGCTGGAGCTTACAATGGACAAGGTACAGAGAATGGTGAAACTTAATCGTTCTGAGAAAATTTGTCAAGTTACAGCGACTGGGCAAAAGTGGGCACGTCATAAGGTTTCTTCTCTTAATCTGTGATACGCTTGGCTGCAGCAACACGCAAAAGACCAGAGAAATTTAAAGGAAAGACTGAATAACCGCAGCAAGCAATTAGACGACAAATGGTATGTTAGCCTTTATTGCAAGGAGTACAAGAGTAAGGAAGCCTTGCTGCAATTGGTGAGACCACAGCTGGGATACTGTGTACAGTTTCGGTCTCCTTTTCTCAGGAAGCATATACTTGTCTGAGAGGAAGTGCAACAAAGCTTCACTAGATTGATTCCTGAGATGTTAGGGCTGTCCTCTGATTAGATTTACTAGAATTGGCATATAATCTGTGGAGTTTAGAAGAATGTGAGGTGATCTCTTTGAAATGTCTAAACTCTTCGAGGGTTTGGCAGGGTCGATGATGGAGGCTGTTTCCCCAGGCTGGAGAGTTTAGGCCATGGGATCATAGCCTCAGGATAAGGGTTCAGTCATTTAGGACTGAAATGAGGGGAAATTTCTTCACTCAGAGGGTTGGAAATTTGTCCCCCAGAAAGCTCTGGATTCCTGGTCATTGTATACATTTGATAGATTTTTGGGCACTGAGAGAATTCAGCGATAGGGCAAGAAACTAGGGTTGATATATTAGATCAGCCACGTTCTTTATGAATGGCTGAGCAAGCTCGAGGCGCCATCCTGCTTAAATCTCTTATTTGTTACGTTCTTTGATTCTGCTCTTTGCTCTGAAAAAAACTTGAAACACGAAGGAAGGCCCATAGCATTTCCAGCAACACAGCAACTCAACTCAAAAACAAACAAACAAGCAGTCACTTGGTTGTACAGAACTTGAATACTGATGAAAAGAGAGACATGTTGCTGAAGCTTTTCATCTTGCACTCATCAGGACAAATGCAAGAATGTCAAATTTATGTCCTGAGTGCGCTTACAGCTGTACAAACAAGCAAGTTCAGGTAATCAGTCGAGCTCGTAACATGGCTCGTTTACACTTGTTAGAAGCAACATATCTGTTTCCTGCAAACAAAAGGAATATGCTCAAGCCTTGTGCTTTTTTTTAATTAACTGGGAGCTTGGGGAGCTGATAGTTCGCCGTTATTTTCTCCATGACATCACCTTGGCCAATCAGTCGACTTGCCAACCAATCAGAAAAAGTGGTTTAAATTGTTGTGATCATTTGAAATTTGTTATTCTTTTCTTTGTCCTGATGAGTGCAAGGCATGAAGCTTCAGCAACATGTCTCTCTTTTCAACAATGTACGGGTTTAAATTCTTATTCCTGAAAAGGCAGGAACATCATTGCCCTTAACTGTACTTTTTTAAATGAACAGCCTAACAACACAGCACGTTCCCAGCAAGATCAGAAAATGCCATGAGGACTAAAGTGCATCTCATTACAAGGAGTTGAAAACAAGTTTAAAACTACCGCCATTCTGCAGAAACACTTACTTCATTGAGCAAATGGCTAATCTATGAAACAGGCTCCCTCGAGACACAATACAAGCCAATCACCTTGATTCATTCAGGAGCAAATCAAAACATTTATTTCAGAAACTAACATTTTGGGACATAGTACAGTAAAACCTGCATGAACAGACATACCCGACATAACAGACATTGACAAAATATTACTTTAATTCATTCACAGGATGTAGGCATTTCTGGTAAGGCCAACATTTATTGCCTTTAAGGTGGTACTGGTGAACCGCTTTCTTGAATGCAACTAATTGGCTTTCTAGGCCATTTCAGAAGGTAGTTTAGAGTCAACAACACTGGGTCAGCACAGTGCCACATGTTGCCAGACCGGCTGAGTGAAAAATATTCATGAACCACAGAAGGTTTTGGAGCATGATACTTCATGTTACAACAGCTTCATATACCATCTTTTTATTCCAGATTTATCTGATCATTGGATATTTAAATTCCTCAGCTGCTCTGGTGGGATTTGAACTCATGTCCCTGGATCATTAGTCCAGGTCTTTGGATTACGAGTTGAGCAACATAAATACCATACTACTGTAACCTATAATTGAGAGGTCCGAATAACCAACGTGGTAAAACATACAAGAAGCATTCTAAAAGCACGGACGCTCACAAATCACAAACAGTGGACAGCTTTCAGTGCTATAACTTCAAACACAGGCACAGCCATTTGCAAAGCTGCTGCGTCCGGTAGTTTCACCAGTGTTTTCCCATGCACCTGGATTCCCTTCGTATCCCCAAATTCTTGAGAGGTCATGCATGCAGGGCAGGGGGTTTGTGAAATAAAAGACTTTGGTGGAATGGAGGTACTCTTTACCGAGCAACTGTAGCAACGGAGAAATGGTTCTTTGAGAGTGAGCTCTCGCACAGTCTCACTTGCTGGGAGAAGGATCTGATGGTGGCCCTGATCATGGAAGGGAGGGTGGGATCAGGCCCAGCATTTCTAACAGTGATGGTGAGTTGGGGGAGCATTCAGCTGCGAAATTTATAAAGCCGGGAAGCACTCCTGCTCTTCCTGGACCTCAAGCAGTGCTGCAAAGGCACTCACTTCATGGATTCAGCCCGTCTGTCCTCATTCAAGGTGCTGAGTTTCCAGAGGCCTGGGAAACCCAGTTGTCTGTGGTCAAAGATAGAACAGCTTTGAAAATTACGGCACGTAGCTTCATTCTGATAGTTAAATGACCAACTCACATCCCTCCAAGTGAGTTAGGTCAGCCTACCACCTGTTATTCCCTGAGGGGGATTCAGTTGATCTTCCAGGTATTTTGCCCGTAATACACATTAGACACTCAACAGCAAACAGTGAATCCAGCAAGGAGTCAGTGAGGCGGGGCCTTCCCCAATTTCCTCTGTCCTCGTCCTGGTGAGCACAATCCCCACTCGCAGGAAAATCTGCCCCACGAAATATTCCTGAACTGGACCCAATGAGTCACTTGTCAGTTTAAGAGAAAAAAAATCATAATTTCTCTTGTCCTGTACTGCAAGAAGAATCATTTAATATTCAGACCTGTAATCTTCCAATGGCCTTAAAGCTCCCATGATTTCTGCAAGTGGCAACACATGCGAAGGTTGCACCACATTGCCACCAAGTGCCACGCCAGCTACAGTTCCAACTGACTCTTGTTGTACAGGAATTTGAAGAGAAGGACCTGGCTGTTAGGCAGCTTTGGTTAACACTGACACTGTTATTTGCCCTGGATTTCCAAACAGACTGCAGAAGCAATTGGATTGTGCCTATTTAATTAAAAGGCTGAGCAATACTGTGTATTGAGAGAGGCAAAGCTTAATTGGTTTGTGGTTTAACAAAGCTGCTGTTTATCAGTACTTGCCTAAAGCAAAAGATTTTTTTTTGCAATACAAGCGAAGAATGCTGTTTTGCTGAGTTAGAATACCCTCACTCGCTCCTATAAGAAATCAGCACAATTCAAGGATTCATCAATCTGTCCAGCATTTACACAAGATGATGTGACCATTGCCCATTATTTACTGAATCAAATAGCTCTCAGCAAGTCTTTACACTTGCTGAACATGGATAGCAATCAAAGTTATGTGAACAAGCCGAGGGTAGCAACTGATTCCCCTGGCTGCACGGTCTCAGGGTAAGCAGTTGGCCATTTAATGCTGAGATGAGGAGAAATGTATTCATTCAGAGGGTTGTGAATCTTTGCAATTCTTCTTCCAAGAGAACTGTGGATGCTCAGTCACTGAGTCCATTAAAGATGAGATAAATACATTTTTGCACACATAAGGTCATGTAGGATGAGAAAATTGATTGAGTTCAAAGTTCAGCTATGATCTTATTGAATGGCGGGGCAGGTTCGAGGCGCTGTTTGGACTCCTCCTGCTCTGAATTCTTCTCCTCTCAAATCTGCCATCTTCAATAATGCCAAAAAAGCAAGAATTAAAAGTTTGAAAACAACATACAAGTGGCAGTCACGTTCTTGGAGAAAATCCGGAAAACATTTTCCCTCAACTGCAGTATGGTCTTTCTCATTGTTAGAATTTTCAAATACAGGTAAATATTTCCTCGTGCTAGTGAAAGAAAAATAGCACTCCTCAAAAGTTGTCAGACATGTTTAAAGCCAGGGGTTCTTCTTCGATGACTTGCCAGGAGCTGTGTTTCAGTTCGCCAGCTAGCAAAATCTCAGCAGCCATAACAAGCGAAAGAAAACACATGCATAATCAGTTATATCAGTTATAAGTCACACTAGGCCAGAGGCAAAGTAGCTCAGTACAGACAGATCAAATTACACGAAAGCATGAGGAAGGTTAGACCTGCTGCAGGTCTGTTAATGTGCTTTAATAAAAACAGAAAATGTTGGAACTACTCAGCAGGTCTGGCAGTATCTGCAGGGAAAGAAACAAAGCTAACATTTCAGGTCAATGGTCTTTTTGCCAGAACGCGCTAACACTATTTCTCATTAGTTGAACTTTGACGTGCAAATGAACAAATGAAGGAAAAAAAGGGCACAATATGGTTTTGTTAAACTCATGGTCGGAGTATGTTAACACACCCTGCTCGTCATGGGATTCACATCTATTTGAATAACTCCAATCTTTTCTCTGTACTATCCTGCTTTAAGGAATCGAAGTGATCCTTCAAGAAAAAGGTTTTCTGGATAGTGAATCAAAATTTATCCTTCACTTATTTCCATTTCCTTTTGCACCTTAATGTAGTAATTGAGCTTTGCGTTATCCCTCCTCTTGATGCATTAGTAGCTGAGTTGCTACAATCAATTTCCAAGCACATTTAAAAAAAAACTTTTGTGGGAGATTTCATTTTCCAAGGGTCCACATTTACCTGTCAACTTTTGCACTCTGATGAGTTTAATCTATGATCCAGTGACTTCTCACCCCGTCACCCCGCTCAACCACAATACTGCACTCGGTCTGGAATGCCCATGTGTACTGGCTTGGGAGGTTAGCTCACACTATTACAAGTCTTGTGCCAGTCTGAGCGCAGTGTTTTGTGTCAGAGAGCTGCTTCCCTTTCACCAATGGCTACCATGCCTCGAAACAAACACACTCTCGCAATTCAGATTCCATAGATGCCCATGCCCTATCTATTCAACCAATCAAGCATCAGCAGCAATCAGGTCCCAGAACCACCTCTAGGTGTCATTTCAGACTGATTCAGTTAAAGAATAGGTGTTATGCTCTTCTCTGAAGCAGAATTTGATGCAATGTACAGCTACAATACCAGCCCACTCTGTACTCCTGGAGGTAGCAACTTCATAACTGAATAAAAAGATGAACAACTTTAACTCTGAATATAATTTACCCTGTAAACAGGAAGAACACCAGCAGGCTACAACCCCATAATCCAGGGCCCAAGCAAATTTAAGTCTGAGGTACTGCAGCTCAGTACTGAGACAGCCCACATAGACACAAGGCATTTGCCAAACTCAGCTGATCGGCCGACATGTCCCATAGTGTCCTGTGCACTGTCCCCACTCCCCACAGCTCCACACTAGAAACCATTCCAGCTACATTTTTCCTCACTCCACCTCCCCACCCTTTGCTCCCACCCCCTAGCTCCACAAAGACGGCCCCCACTGTGCTCCCACACTCCACCACCCCCAACATGTCATTCAAAGCAGAGCTCCAGCTCTCCTGCAGCCCACATGTGTGCGTTCCTCAGGAACAAGTAATCTGTTACACCCACTCGCCTGGTCCAGGCCTGCCTCCAGACATCAGAATTGAAAGAGACCGAGAGGGAGAGCTGCTGCTGCTATGCACTGTAATGGTCCTGCAGATTGTAAAAGGTTGAGTGCATGGGGTGACGAGACTCGTTATCTTCCTCCAGATAACTGAGACAGGTTAAAACTCAGGCGAGCAAAGGGAAAAAAGTAGATTGAAGCATAATTACAAACTGCAGAAATCTCAGGGAAAATAGTGAACATGTCAAAAGAAAGAGTGAAACCTCCTATCATGTCACTGTGAGACTATCATAGTTGAGGAATTTTCCTCCCCTCTACTTTGTGTGTTTATTGGAACAGGTACTAAGGATATCCACTCTCTGCTGAGTGAAAAAAAATCAGGCACAGTTTCATCTCCTGGTACAGGAACAACAGAGTGCTTCAAATAACCCACGCCTGGATCTAGGTGTGAATGATGAAGCAAAGCACCAAGCTTGGCTGTGGGTCTCTAATGCTTACTGGATTGAGGAATGGTGGCTTTATCAAGGTCAGCACACCATAGCTCAGCAACCGTCAGAGGGAATTGTGAAACAAAATGATATTAAAACCTACCAAGCTTTTGGTATCTGCCTAAATATCACCTAATGTGACAGGATGTCTCATTTTTGTCTGATAATACTCCTGTCAAGTGCCTTCAGAGGTTCCGACTACATGAAAGAAACTGGGTTCATAAATTACATTTATCTCATGCCTTTAAAGTACTAAGATGTGTTAACAAACTATGTTTTAAGTTAAGACACATGAGGTGATATAAGGAAAGGTGACCAGGAGCTTGGTCAAACAGGTCAATTTTAGGAGGGACTTCAAGAGGAGAAAAGCGGGGAGGTTAAAGGAGGCAATTCTTTTTGGGCCAAGGAAGATGAAGGCTCAGTTGCCAATGGTGGAACAATGGAAATCAGGGACATGCAAATTGTTGTGGCCTGGAGTAGCATGTGTTCTGAACATAGCTATGTGACACTGCAAAGACGACTGACTCCTGTGCCTGTCTCTCTTTGCACCTGTTTTTAACACCTCTGTGGTATGCAGACATTCAAACACTGGAGCCAACCAGGTGGTGATACTTTAATAGCCTGCCTGATAAGACTTGCACAGGTAGTTGGGTAGTAATAGTAGTTGACAACTCGGCCATGGGTGTGCCTCAAAGAGTGATTTCCACAATTAACCTATCATTCCATTATTAAACCGTCCACCAGCTCATGGAAATTCTTGGGCACAAATCAGTTTGATAATAAAGCACTGATTTCGCAACCAAACCAAGCACTCATACAATCAAACTCCATGCTAGCTTGTCACTTCAATCTATATGTCACACTCAGGATATGTTTTGGCAGCACTCAATTCGCACAAAAGCTTGGGGCACTTGTGTGAGAGTTGAAGGAAATGCGAAACATTGCTCCACTCCAGAGCTTCAAGCACACCATCCAACACAGCACTCGAGTGCAGTACTTTACAATGGGACACTGAACCAAAGCCCACCTGCGCCCTTGGGTGGATCTAGAAGATGCCCGGGCACTGTTCAAAGATGAACAGGAGAATTGAAACCAACATTTATCCCTCAGCTTCTGGCCAACAGTGGTCATTTCAGAGCTATTTGCTGGAACCTGACTCGATGAAAATTGGATGTTGCATTTGCCTACAGAAGCAATTGGCAGTGACCAGCAAGAGGAAAGAATTTGCATTCAATGCAAATCTTCCAATAGCTTTAGAATGTCCCAAACTGTTTCACAGCCAGTGAAATACCTTGAAAGAATAGGCATATTCTCATTTAGGCAACACTTCAAAATTATGGGATTTCATTGGCTATGAAGCGCTTTCAGACCTTAATTAAATCCAAGTTGCTCCTTTCAATATGCATCAGTATGACAGTGTCTCTAGCTGGAAAGCACTATGCTGAAGGCGGTTCAATAAAAGGAGTCCGTTTGGGGTTGATGGGTTGGGGGAGGCAACAGTTGTGGAAGAATAAAGCAATGAGAGCACTAAAGGAACTTATCATTAACACCTCAATCAATTCAACTTTTTGAGTGCCATGTTAGCAATTTCATATATTAAAACAAAAACAATTCAAAGTGATAATAAAATGCGGATGCTGGAAATCTGAAATGAAAACAGAAAGTGCTGGAAAAACTCAGCAGGTATAGCAGCCTCTGCAGAGAGATTAACAGAGTTAACGTTTCGAATCCGTATGACTCCTCTTCAGAGCGAAAGAGAGATAGAAATGTGATGGATTTTATATTGTTGAAGAGAGGGAGGGGGTGTGTAGCAGCTGGAGCGAAACAGCTGGTCAGGGATAGGTGGGAAATCAGGGAGCTCTTTGTCAAAACTCTCCTGAGTTCCCACCTATCCCTGACCTTGTTTCGCTCCAGCTGCTACACACCCCACCCGCCCCAACCTCTTCAACAGTATAAAATCCATCTCATTTTTGCCTCTTTTCAGCTCTGAAGAGGAGTCATTCGGACTCGAAACATGAACTCTGTTTCTCTCTCCACAGATGCTGTCAGGCCTGCAGAACAAATCAAAGCTCTTAGATGTACATATTCAATGACTCTGTGGTGCCTATTATACATAAGCTATCAATGACAAGATGCTGGTCCTGTACATATCAGGACACGCTGATAATAGTTACTACTATTACTCAGTTGAGGTTTTCTTGCATCTGTTTCTGGTTGTGTTTTGCCATTTCCAGGAAATGGCGAACAGGATAGTGTTTGACTCTGGTTCAGTAACAGACACTGGATTCATTTCTAACTCAACTCATCTCCCTCCATTTGTAGCAACGCACAGTGCTGGCTTCCATCCAGCCTTCAAGTCAGATGTTAAACTGAGGTCTCTCTGCCCCCTCAGGTGTACAGAAACAAGCCCCATGGTTCTATTTCAAACAAGAGCAAGGGAGTCCTGACCAAGGTTGCCTTCAAGCTGCATGGCTGTTCCCGTACAGTCCGAACACCAGTTGTCCCTCTTAGTTACCGCGCATGCACGGTCATGCTATACAAACAGTAAACGGTCTGCGCATTCGAATGAATAGGCTGCACACAATAAAATAAAAACCATTGAGGGCTCTTGGGTCACGGACAAGATCTATTTACCCCTTGACTAACATCACTCAAACAGATTATCTGCTCATTGCTGTTTGAGAGAGCTTGTTCTGCTCAAATTGACCACCATGTTTTCTACATTTCAACAGTGACAACACTTCCAAAAGTATTTCACTGGCTGTAAAACACTTTGGAACATCCCGAGATTGTGAATATAAATGCAGGTTATTTGTTTCTAGGTCTGTTTTTTTTTGGATGGGCAAGGGAGAATGGGGCAAACTATGGGGAGCTGTAAACTGCTTCAAGAATGACAGGTGATAACTGGGACCAACAACAAAACGATCCACAACTTCAGATCCTCTCTTCCTCAGCATGATAAAATTCTGATCTTGAGATGATTGAAACGCTGGCTGTCAAATCTACACAGCAAATCAATATCAGTTAATAGCCCAACCCCACCAAAGCAGCATTACTGAAAGCAGTAGAACCGTATACATAATTGTGGCTCAATGAAGTAGCCACATATGGCCCAGGGCATATTTTAATATATGAATAACACTATCATGCTTTGCTGTGCTGTCTACCAGACGAGACCTGTTTACATAACTTCACCATTTAGTAGGGGTTGGGTCTGAGCACGTTACAAGGCTGTGGTGCTCAGGGTGACATCATCAACATCAGGAAAGCTCTTTGCAACTGCAGAGCTTTGAGCAGCTCAACCCTGATACAACAGCTTCATTTTCTATACATCAATGTGGTTGTGAGTGTGCACCAACCATTCATTATGGTGTGAAGCCTTCCACAATGTGCCAGCATTGTTTTTTGGGCAGGGCAGCACGTTATATCATGTGACAGAATAAGGTTATGTATTTAAACAATTGAGAAAACGCATTAGAACCAACAGTTAGCTCTCACTGCAACCAATGCTTATCACTGATGTTCTGTTGTACAGAACACAACTTTGCACATCACATGCTACCTATTAATTAGTTTCCCTTAGCTGTACATGAGTAAAGCTCATTTCTTCATCATCACTCTTTCCCAAGCAAACTATGTATTCTCACATCAAAGGTGTCATATGAAACATAAGAAATAGAAGGTCATATGGTCCCCAAACCTGCTCTGCCATTCAATAAGATCATGGCTTAACTTGTACCTCAACTCCATTCTCCCACTCGATCCCCAGTGTTAACAAACTTAACAATATAATTGATAAGAAATTAAGTGCGTTGTTACAGTTAAGAGAAACAGGTGATGGTATTAATTGCCTTTGAGCACATATAAGTAAGTGATAGCTTGGACATGGGTTGTGTGGGAGGAGAGCTGTGAGACTTAACAAGTCACTAAACTGTGGGGAAAAAAAAACTCTTGTGCCTTGGTTTAAGCTTCACCAGGTGGCTTGGATGCTGTAAACACCCATATCCTTCAATTCCTTTTTGATCCAGAAATGTGTCAATATATTGGTCTTGAATATGCTCAGCAACCTCTGGGGTTGAGAATTCCAAAGGTTCACAAGCCTTTGACTGAAAAATATTATCCTAATCTTGGTCCTAAATGATGAGCCCTTTTCCCTGAGATCGTGCCAACTCTAGCTCTAGACCCTTCACCTCGGGTTAAAAGTCTCAAAGTTGTCATTTTTAAAACATTGATGCCTCGGATTCTTTGTTCGTAGGTGCTTATCAATCATATCAGGAAGAATTTGCTGCGATTTAGTGAGGTGGAACAGATATCATCATGTAAATCCAAGCTGATGTTTGAAGTGCTGCTCAAACAACGTGTTCAAGAATGGGATGTGTTCATGCAGGGAGTGGCGCACAAGTGATTAGCAGCGAAGGCAAGCATTTTATCGAGAGAAAGTCCTTGTATAGCTATTTAAGTCAATATTTATCTCAATATTGAGCTTCTTTCTGGACCACAATTCACCGCACAATGGAGTGGATGTATTGAGGTGCATTGGGACAGGGATTGCCTCAGAGTACAGCTGCTCCATAAAATTGATGCCAACACAACTGGTTTCTGTGTAAACTCAAAATAATTCAGCGTGCTTTTTTAAAAAAATATTTAGCTTTTCAGTCCCCTGTGTAGTTTCTAAAACAAAGCAAATAGGAATTTACCCCCAAAAAAGACAAGGATATCCCTACACATCAGCGTGAGAACAAAGGTACTCCATGGGGATCCTCTTGCTCTGCATCATATGTCACACTGTTGAAGGAAAATGCCACAGAAGCAGCAACCCACCCAGTCATCAGTAACACTGATTCAACCAATCTCACTGAAACCGTCTCTATCACAAGAGACTCCCACCTTCACCTTTGCAGACCTTGCCTTGGAATTCACTCTGAACGTTGCTCCAACTTGGGTGCCTCAAGGTCGGCCCACCTCGCAGGGTTTTAGTCTCATCTTCCGAACCTCCGCTCCCCTGGATTCCTGAGTCTGCAGCACAGCACCAATTCATAAGCACAACATGAGCTCTTCCGCAATGTCAAGCAGGATACTACTGCCCCAGAGGGGTACCTTTGCCCCAACGTCCCACAGCACAGAGTCACCAACTTCCTGCTGCCTTCTCAGATCTTCAGGGATTCTCCCAATTGCTCATTACTTAAAAGTATGCCAACCCCAGCCCTTTTTCTGCTTGGAGCCTGTTTCTCTGCTCTTCTCCCATTCTGGGAATTAGCTGGGATCTCTGCCAGTCCCCCTACCCAGAGCTCTTCTTTGACACAGTGTCCCACTTCTGGGTCATGTGGTCAGGGCTTCTCACGCCGTTTTCTTTTTACATAGGTACACTGTGTCCATGTCCCCGGCCCAAAGAATTCAAAACGTTGGATTGCACATGCGTTGCCTGTTCCTAGTCTGCATGCGCGAAACTCCAAAGGCATGTTAGGACTTGGAGATCCTGGTTCCCGCTCAACCTCAAGCTAAGTTTGGTTCTCGTAATACCCCACAAGTAGGTGTAATCTCAATTCCAAGTCAGTTGAAGTATCAAAGCAGACTTTTCTTGAGAACTAGTTCCATGGAATTCACCTATGTCTGCTTCCAGCTGACCAACCCTGGGTCTCAGCAGTCTCTCTTCATAAGTGCTCTAAGTACTTAATTAAACAATACTGTTCACGTATCTATCTTAACAATTCCACGAACGTTGAGAACATCATCTCCACTTCTACACTAATAAACCCCTTCATAATTTTGAAGACTTCCATTCAGATGATCCCTGAGCCTTCTCATTCTCGCGAATAGAGCCCCAGTCTGTGCAGTCTTAACTGATAGCTATCATGCGACAGTTCTGATATCGTCCTTCTCAATCAATTTTTAACCTTTTCCAGTGCTTCTACATCCTTCTTGTAAGATAGAGACCAGAGCACGCGAAATGTGATCTATCCCCAGTTCCATCCGCATTTAGCCTAGTTTTTCAATTCTTATCCTCTGGGACTGAACACCAGTTCTCACTTGGCACTTTTCATGGCCTTGCTAACCTGCATTGCCAACGTGTTGTCAAATCAATGGTGAACTGCCAAGCAAGTCAAAGAGGAAGCTAATGTAGCAATTCATTGCACATCCAGCCAGCTCTCAAAACCAAACACACGACACAAGAAAGCTGAAAGACATTCTTCTTGGTCTAAGTTGAAGTGGAGCTGGGCTGCCCTGAACCTGACACAACCCTGAGCATTCTGGACTGCAGCCAAGGTCAGAAGGTTAACGCGAAGAAGAGATGCCATAGAAACATGATCAAGGTGCAGAGGGGGCCTTGACCATTCATCCAGCAGCAGCATTAATGCCCTGGCACAAATCCAAACTGGCAGCTCGGCAAAGAACAGAGTTTCTACTTTATAATAATGACTGGCAAAGTGGCAAATATCACCGCCAACCAAATTTTCACAAGAAAGAGTTCAGGGGCAATCTGGCACTCTTTGACTTTCAGGTTTTTTTATTATTACTGGAACACACAATGCATTATTCTGTCAAGAACCAGTTGTGTGCCAAAAGGCCATAGAGTCTAATTGTTAAATTATCACAGCCACAGGTCAGAATTTAATGCTGTTTGATGAAGGAACAATGCTGACAATTTTCAGGCTTCAGGCTAGAAGCACCCAGCAATTAAATGACTGAGTGACTTCTCTGGAATGTAGAGAAGGGACACTGGACACCACAGGCAGGATTTTGCTTTGAGCAGCACTTTCTAAGGGCTTCTGCACAGCAAGTCACTGTTGCCCAAACATCACAATGCCCTCTACAAACCCTCTGGGACTTGGGAATAGGCAAGCCACTGCGTGTCTCTTTAACCAATCAGATGGGAGAATCATGAACAAGCAGCACAGTGTCTGAATTAGAAGTTGGAATGCTGAATGCAACATCAAATCAGAAAGTAAAGAAGAAAAAAAAATGAGAGAGAGAAAAGGAGACAAAGAAGTGGTGAAAAAAATACAAACTTAAGTTATGGACAAGCTCGAACTTTTTATGGCAAGTTTAATTTGATTCTGCGACGTAAGTGAAGGAATTTTCTGCCCTTGTCATCGTGACGCCATCTTCTCACAGCTCAGGGAGGAGCGTTGTCTCCACATCAACTTCTAAATTTCTGTATATAACTAATACATGTGCACTTGCCAGAAGTCTGACTGCCACACAGATAATGACACGGAAGTATCATTAGTCCCAGATGCTTTGTTGTTTTTACAGCAAAGTCCAGCCCAATCTCTTTGCACACGTAGATTCTGGAGAATTGCTCCATGCTTACATGTGACTCAAATTAGATAATATGCATGTCCAAACTGAACAAATTAATCATGAATCCAAATGCAGCGACTGCCCATTGCAAAAACAAAGCATTTTTAAACTTGGAAATCTTGTACTTACAGTCTTTGGTACAATCTGTTTCTTCGGCTGCCCAATCTTGAAAGGAATCCTGTAAAGCAAATTCAAGGTTTTACCATTCCACCACTATTTCTTCAGAGTCCTACTTTACAGTAATCGTCACAAATGCTGAGTGAGCACAACACTCTGCTTCTATAATGTTCTGCTTGCACACACTAGATGTCTCCCCATACTGTGGGAGAAGCTAATTAATGGATACAGAATACACAAACACTTATCATCTGCTGTTTGCAGAGTCCATTTTGTTCAAAAGCACACTGGCCAAAGACTCCACTATTTACTGATTTCTGATACAAAAATGAAATGAGAGTTATCGGTGTGATGCTTGAAGCCATTGGTTGGAAGGAGAGTGAATGTTCTTTGCTAACTCTGCTCAGAAATGATGCTCAGTCGTTGAGTATATTTAAGGCAGAGGTCAATATATGTTTTAAAATAGGTCCTGCCTATTCTAAATACATCAGAATGAGAAGCTGGAGAGTTTGGGCAGGAGCAGAGAGGAAAAAGTCGGGCACCAACTGAAGTCTCTAGTTTTAGTCAAGAACGTTCACTTTCTGTATAGATTCTGGGATAGCCGTACTCAATCTCATCATTTCCTTATTTTATTTCACACCACCAGGATGAAGGAAGGAAGAAAAATGGACACTGTCAGGATCACACAGCCTGGCTGGTGGTGAATGAAGGAAGGCCTCCATGTACCAGAAGCCTGCTGTAAGAGCATGGCAGGGCTGTCTTACAAGCACCATAAGGAAGTCAAATGCATTTTTGTACCATCATTCACTGCCTGAAAATGAATACTTCCCGGAGAATTCTCCCAAGCCATTGGTGTCTAACAGAATCTGACCATGTGGAAGAAATAACTGGGATGAGTCGGTATGCCTTGCGCAGTACATCTGTAAAACAGGCTTTCTGTTCCAATCTTGTTCCTCACAAGCAACCATTTCTGAAGGAACAGATCAGAGAAATACAGGGAACTGACTCCAAACCCGAAGAAGCTGCGATGATCTATAACCAAAGCTAACTGACATCAGGACAAGGGAGAAGATACAAGAGATCTGACAAATGATGGTGGGGGAGGCCAGAACCAGGGGTCACAGTCTAAGGATATGGGGTAGACCATTTAGAATTGAGATGAGGAGAAATTTCTTCACCCAGAGAGTGGTGAGCCTGTGGAATTCGTTACCACAGAAAGTAGTTGAGACCAAAACATTGTATGTTTTCAAGGAGGAGTTAGGTATAGCTCTTGGGGTGAAATGGTTCAAA